>NC_063261.1:9472715-10930215 GCF_019578655.1 Ricinus communis | reverse complement strand
ATCTGTACGTCTTCAAATCTTTCCTTCTAACCTATTAATGCCTTTTTTTTCTTTTGCCTATGGTTAAATATTAATGGACAAAAGCAGAAAAAAGGAGAGGATTCTAACGTTTATTCTGATTGTTATGTCTGGATGCAGGGAGCGGCACAAAAGAAGGGTAAAACTGGAGGAGGCAAGCCCCGGCCAGCAAAGAAAGTAAAAAAGAAAGCTCAAGTGCCAAAGAAAGCCAAGACTAGAAAATGAGACCAATATACATTTATTTGCCGTTTTTCATTGATTAATTCTTTTCGACTTATTATTTTCATATTTACTGAAATCATGAACTGAAGGAGCTTTATTAACACTAGCTAAGTGTAGAATAAATGCCACACTTGCATCAGTCTATTTTGCTATCTGAAATTTACCTTGAAAGCATGCCCAATTGAATTTCAAGTCTATGGTCAGTATATTGTATCTGAAACTAACCTGCTAGTTTGCTGCTTGAATGATGAATAGAAAACCCTGTTCAGTTTGGAACAAACTCAAATTGCCGCTGAATAATGTTATATAAAACTCCAAATCAACTCAATCAGCAATATTTTTGAAGTGAAATGCATTAGCAACTAAAAATTGACCTTAGCTTAGTGTTGTCAGTAATCATTCTCGGCCGTCTGCACAGTAAGGTTTGTCAGCTGTTAGCCTGTTAGATTCATTCTAGTGAGGATCTGATATACAGAATGCTTCATCCTAACAAGTTTGTTAGGATAACAATTTATTTCTGCAGGGCTAGACTGAGGATGAGGAGAAGAATCCACATTGGAAAGGTGCAGGCGGATGTTTTGAGGAAGAAGCCATCTTTACAGCATCCCGGTTGCTGGGCTTGTCAATCACTTCAGCAGAAATCCCAATCCTGTATCAAAAAGGGAAAAGAAAAGAACAAACAAAAAAGAAAAGCAAAGGGTATTCTGAGGTTTATAATGTTTGCTTGCTCCCACCAAGAAATGATGTAAAGAACAATTAGATGCAGGAAAATGAAAGCATACCCCTTACTAGGGCAGAAAAGGGTGGCATTATGTGGGTCTTGCATGTGAAAGGACTGGTGCCATCATCAAAGGCATAGCTATAAGCCCTCGGTCAAGCTTGCTTGAAAATGAATGAATAGAAGGGCGGCAAGTGGTATGATTGAGCAAACTCTCCGCTGCAGCAGTAGTGTTGCAGTTCAAATGCTTCACACCCACTCTTACATGCAACTGTTGCACCATCCTCCCCCACCATCTCCACCGACAATTTGGAGCTCCTTTGGGCAGCCTGTTCAAATTTAATAATTCTACAAGTCTTGGATGAGATGAATAACTACAATCTAGGATATTACCTTTGCTTAGCTAATTCTAAAATGCAACAGATCTCAGTATCTCACCCATGTTGGTATCTGAAGCGCAGCCAGTTGCATTACAAGCGCCATAGAGGCAAATTGTAGCCATCTACAATGCTTACATCATAGCAATCCTTGTTACTGCCTGCGCCAAGTGGCACGTGAGTTTTGTTTGTTGAAATCCAACACGGCCGTGTTGTGTAGCCTTCCCTGCCTAGCTGCGAGGTGGGCCGTGACACAAGGGTTATCTCAAAGAGGGATGCAGGTGGAGTGGCTCCAGATGCCATTGCATTACAGCCTTCCACCAGAGCCCTCAGTCTGGCAAGAGCCAGCAGCAGACGTCCGATGTGCTTGCCAATATCCGCTCCGACCATCCTGGAACAGCTGGAATCTGTATGCTCTGGCCAGGGTCTGGGGTTTTCTCAACCAGAATAAACATAATTAAATAAGAGCTTAATAAACATATTTGCCTATAGAGCACCTAAAAAGTAATTCCCTTGGAAAATAAGTAATTTAGATGTAAGAAACGTGGCACTAAAGAACCTTCCTAATATGGTAAGAATACTGGAAATTTAGATTAACAGGCAGAGGTTTCTTATTACCTAATCATGTGATCGAAAAACCTAATGAAGCTAAAAGGGTTGGTGGCAGGGCTACTGCACCTCCTCTGTTGGATCACGACCTTTAAAAAGTTGGGATCAAGCTAAGAATGAATCTATCATTTGATTAGTAGATTACTAAAGAAATGGCAATCTGATCATGGTTGCAATCCATAACCCATCCTAGTATTACCTAGAAACCCTTTTTTCTTTCTAAACAATTACAGTCGGGGAGGAGTGAAGGACTCTGGGGCATCAGAGCCCCCAGCGGCGAGCCTAGATGCCTGGTCATTACCTTAGAAAAAAGGCGGGTTTCAAACTGGAGATCCGCCTGAGGCTCCTAAACCCCTGGCCGAGAGGCTAGATGCCTGGTGGTTACCCTAGAAACTTTAAATTGATATATATATTTTCCCCGCATAAAATAAAATCATACGTTTTAAGAAGACGAGCACCAACCAACAAAACAAGCCAATTTCGGTAAAATAATGGTACCTTAATATGAGAGTAGAGATGAAACAGGTGCCAGTGGCTAACATAACAAACCATGATTAGTTTTACAAACTATCTCATTTACAATTGGGCTCTTCCATTAAAACTCCAGTGTCATCAATGGGGATCTAAAACAAAAATTGAATGGGTAGGAAGATAGCTAACGCCACACATGTTCAGCTCCAAGATAATGTATGGAATGGATACAGCCTTTACCAATCAATAGTAGATTTCAGGCCGGCAAGGGAAGCTGAGTCCAACAATTTATTATAAATATGCAGGATCCAGTGGCCTACAAACTGGGTTTTTAAAGAAGACTGGTACATCATTAAACAAGATCATGATGAGGGTATTATCTCTGTGGAGTTTCATTCTTAAATAGATTCCCTACTCCTGAGTGCAAAGTCAGCACTTCCTCAAATAGCTGGTCAGGTTCAAGGCACAAAAGATGAGCTTGTTGAGTTTGCCATGGCAAATACCATCCAAAAATCTCGTAAAAACTTTTATCTGTCATAGCCAAAGACAGGCAAACACAGTTAATATACATTCGGGAGAATATCTATCTTTACAGATAATCCAGTGAAAACAGGCACAGCTATATTGGTTCTTACAACCACCCTTACCTCCTGCCAAAGATAATTTAGAAAACCAGGAACTGGGCCATTAAGCACCTCTGAAATGACATAGTGATGGATAACAGGTACGGTAACACTTTCAATCAATCAACTGAAAGCTGCAAAAACACTGCAAGAAAAACAGAATTACCAACATGAGAAGGATAGATAAACTTCATTGCAGAAACATTGAAACATAAGTGTTAGTTCATCATCCCACTAAGCATATCTAATCCTCTTCAATTACACACTTCAATCCTGCAAAAATAAACTTATTCCAGGGAAAAAGAAAAGAAGAGAGCAAACAACCCAAACAAAAGCAAGGAATAGCACATTGTTCCTCTTCAACCTGCAACAAACTGGACAACACAAAGCAAACAAAGAAGCTCAGTTTCTACCAGATAACAATGAAAACGTCTCCCCCAATCAAAGGCCTAACAGCTATCGACAATCAAACGATGCTGAAAAAGCATAGGGAACTAACATATAGAGGCAAACGCATGAATGCAGATTGATAGAGTTCAATACAATTGAAAGCAAGGAACAAATGCCAATAAGTACAACAAAAATATCCCAACAGGCCCTTCTATCTATAAATAAAATATGCACTATAGAAGTATGTCTACCAAATGAAACCACAGTGAACTACAAAGAGAAGAGAGATAAAGAAAGAAGTACGAGGGCAAATATAAATACCATACTGCAACATATTCAAGTCTTGCCCAAGACCTGAAAACACCTTGTTGTAATTAAATTTCAGAATTGAGTAGTAAGATAGAATCAAACTAAATTCAATTCGATTTACATAAAGCCTGTCCGAATATTCCTACCAAAGTCAAGCTATGTTAATGTAAGAGCTAGATAACATTAAACATGATAAGAAATATATTGTTCCTACAGACAGGAGGACTCATCAGGTCTACCATAAGAGTACTCACATTAGGTTCACTTATTTATATTTTTTTTTCCATAAGAAAAAAAAGGGAAAAATGTAAGGAACATTAAGAGGAAAAGAAAGATAGTCATTTCAGTTAATAATAGATATATCTAGCTCATATCCATGCCATCCCCAACTTGGCTGCAGATTGGACTGACAGCAGAAAAATATCTCTCAAAAGGTGAAGGATGAAACTGTGCATCTCGCCTGCGCTTATAAGAACAGTTATCTGCGGGCAAATTGTCGTCATCGATCTTCCTCCGGACTCCTCTCACAGCCTGCTCCTCAGCTGGAGAAAGTGGGGAAATCTGACCACTAGCTCGGCAAAGGGAACTATGGTTATCATACAAAATTCTCTGGTTACAATTCTTGTCGCAGATGTGAGTGAGACCAGTTAGTTTGCAGCAGTACATGTTTCCAAAAACATGTACATTTTCACATTTCCAATCACATTTGTGGACAGAAAATGGCCCATCTCGGCCGAGAATAGTAGACAAAAAAATGACATTGGCAGGACCTGATTCCACGGATTTTCCAAATACCGCCATTGCTTGCTTGCTTGCAGTTAAATTTGGTAACTTTTAAGGTTCTGCAAAGCCCAAGAGAACACGGTCAAGCTTTACACAAAGACTCGTGCTTTCCTTGGTTAAACTGCCCTTCATTCCAAATCTTGCAAGGGAAGATAATTATCCAACATTTATTTTCGTTAATTCTTTTATTGCTCTTAGATTACAACAAATGATAAATTAGATTATAACAGTACTGAAAGATTACAAGAAGATAAAGATCACATAGGTATTTAATAACTATAATTAACAAGATTTGGTCGCAAAAAAATGAGATAAGCAATAACAACATACATAATAAAGGCAGATCTGAGCTATAAAAAGAAAAAGAAAAAGAAAAAAAGAAGAAGCAAGCATTTGTATAAGACAAAAAGAGAATGGAATTTAATTTCTATAAAATTCACATAACTCGAGCAAAAACAAGTAAAGCACGGAAAATCAGAGTAAAGGAAAGAGAGATTGAACTCACTTGATCACCAAAACAAAGCAAAAAAATAAAACAGTTAGCAAAACGCAGAGCTATGAAGCAATCCTTGATGGCTGACCTGCAACAACAACAAGAAGAACAATTCCACTCTCTGACCTGAAAGGGAAAAAAAGATAAACAACTCTCTCTCTAAAACATCAACGAAAATAGAAACTGAAAAGAAATGAAGGCAAAAGGGGAGACAAGAGAAGGTTTGTTATTTATAGACTGACAGATTTTTTTATTTTTTTTTGAGAGGATTATAGATAAATAGGGTTATTTGTTTAATTATTTTACACAATTTCGCACCTAATGCTAAATTCTTTATTTTAAATATGTATGTAATAAAATAATGTTATATAATATATTTTATAATTTAAATATTTAAAATAAATAGTTGATTTCTATATAAGGAGTAAATGGTAGTTTTTATTTTAAAGAGTAAAATTTTTAATGATAAAATATTTTAAAAAATATTCAAATATAAATAATAGGATATCTTATTTAAGTTCAATGTAATTTTTATATTTTATTTTTATTTTTATAAATATTAATAGTCTTAATTTTTTAAAATTTTTAATAATAAACAAATAAAAATTTTAAATATTAATTAATTATATAATACATTTATTAAATATGAAGTAGTGGATAAAGTTTGAACCTTCATATATAAAGAATCAAATCAATTCTCTACTTTATATTTAAAGAATAAAAAGTTTGTTAGATTATTATTTTATCATATGATACCTTAAAATAAAAAATTTATATATAAAAAGTATATTGGAGATGCTCAAAATTTTACTCTCTACTATATATGTGATAAATGCACTACAAATTTTTATACACTTAACTAAAATATTTATAATTTTTATCATTCCATTAATATCTATGAAAACAAAAACAAAAATAAAGAATAAAAATATAAAAAATCTATTAAATTTAAATAAAATATTTTATTTTTTATAAAAAATTAAAAAATTTATTTTTTAAAAGAATAAAATATTTTATTTTTATAATTGAATATTCTATTATTTTTTATTATATAAAGTATGTTAAACATATTAGAAATGCTTTTATAATTCGATTAGGTTGGTCCCTCTTTTATTAATAAAAAGCAAAAGTAAGGCTATGTTAGGTAAAATGTAATTAAATCTTTAAATTTTAAAATAGTTCATTTATATTTTTAAAATTTGAAAAATAGAATAATTATATACATAGAGCTATCTAAGTTTGTTATACAGCTTTCTACTTTTTTAAATAATAATAACGTGGTTGATTTTTTTTATTAAAGTAAAAACGATTATCATTTTATGAGTTTTATCCACTTAAAGTAGAATTAATATTTCCTCATGCGCAGAGAATATGAGTTGGAAAAAGTTAAAGTGACTTCTTGAAGTGTCTAAAATCAAATGGTCATGCTATTACATGATAGAATAGATAGAATTAACGACAATGATATAATTGTTTTGCTGTTCAAATTTTAAGAATGTAATTAAATTATTTTAAAATTTAAATTTTAATTGCATTTTAAATAAAAATATAAAAACTTATCTATACTATCACGATCCTATATGTGGGCTCATAACCGGCACTAAAAAATTGATAGGCATAAGACTACGAAACTCGTAGCAAGCCTGAATAATCAATATCTCAATTAAAATATAATTTCATCTATTATAACAATATTTCATTACCAAAACTCTAGCGCACAAACACTATATATTTAAATTAGTCCGTCAATGCAATTAGATAACATCTGTTCAATTGGTTTTATATGCCAAAAGTAAATAAAAATTTTAGAATCACTACTGTGGAGAATCTAGATTTTTAATAATCAGATATATAAATAATTTCAATTACATTAAATCCGAAGAAGAAGGAAATTGGACTGCTAAGGAGAAGAGCTGTAGAAGACCTAATTGACACCTGAAATATTAAATTGAGACTGTCAGTCTCGAGAGTGAGTTAAAATCATATAGCCTGAATTAAAAGCAGTCGTATATATATATATATATTGCAGAGAAAGCTTTGATTTCCTTTTTATTGGTGGAGGAGCAAGATGTAAGGACATTTCAATTGTTCTCCAGTATTGACAGATGTCTTGGGTGGCATATGTATCTTCTGAAAGCTTAAAGTAAGGCCTGTAAAGAATATAGATGGCTCCAGTGTCGAAGAAGGCTATGACTGAGATAGACTTTGAATACCTTTAAGGTAATACTTGTACAAAAACATAAGGTACTGGAGGTACCTTAGTAGCAAGTTGAGACAATTGGGGAATTGGCGATGGAAAGAAAGGATATTGCATCACATTTGCTAGTATGTCCTTTTCACCTTTTGTAGGGTGACTGATCATTAAGATTGGAATCATATCAGCATCATAATCTGAGGAGGATTCTTCCGAAGAATCAGTAGAATCTGAATGTTCTTCCTCTATTCCAAAGAGACTTTCTGGAGTGAGATCGTCTTGTTTTGATAAGAGAGACTCTATTTCTTCTTCAAATGAATCTGGTAGAGATATGGACATACTAACTTGCTGGATAATAAATACATGTCCTATCATAATTTAAAAAAATATACAATTTTAACACATCCGGGACGAGTACTTCGGCAAAACCCTAAACCCCTAATTCTAGCAACCTTTCAGTTCCCTTATTCAAATAAGACTGATGCCTAGAGAGCAAAGCTCGACCAGGATCCTTAAGTCCAGTCTGGTCACTTAAGTACTAATACAGCCGCGCCTAGAGAGTAACGCTTGACCAGGAACTTTTCTCCGGCAAATCAAGATTCTACACGCCTAGAGAGCTGTGCTTGACCAGGGCACATCACCGAATTTTTTTCTATTACCTAACTCTAATCTTCACCGGTGTGCACGCGATCCTGATGTAGCTCATCCCGAGCCAAAATACATATTTATCATCAATAAAAATTAAAGTAACATGATACACAAAAATTTATAATGTTATTTGATCCGACAATAAATACTAAAATCAAGTAACGCTAGTATAATGAACATAGATTAATGATGCAATGTTAATAATAATAATAATAATGATGATGAAAATATTAATAATAAATGTGATAATAAGTAATAGTAATAGTAATAATAATAATAATAAAATTGAAAAGAACAAAATAAAATATAGTAATACTAATACTACTGCTGGTGATAATAATATTTATTAAACAAATAAAATTTTCATTTAATTTTGGATGATGACACGTGCAATAGATTATATGATTTTAACTTATAGTTCTATCGAATTTTCGCTAACTGCTCTTACGCCTCGGATGGAGCTGACTGAACCGACGAATTATCTATTCACGAAAATAATTAAGATAATTAAATTAATAAAATATCTCATAATTTATTTTATGCCTAGACTCCTAGATTAGACTGCCTAAAGAAATCTGTCTGATCTCGACTTGAAAATTCTATTAAGAATTCGGCAGAACCTCTCCTAAAATACGAACGGTTATCCCCGTAAAATGGATCCAAAACCTAACTAAAAACACTTTAATTATTCATTATATATTTATTAGGAGTCGGGTCACCCATAACTGCATTATTTTTTCGACTCCGCAACTCACCACAAATCACAATTAATAATAGTCTGTCATTAATATTTATTCCACAATCAACTCACAATTAATTTTCTGATATCTAATTTAATTATTCACAACCGCAATTATCATAAAATCGAATAATAATTAATCACACTAATTAATTCATAATATTTATAATTAAACTATCAATTAATTAAATTAAATTAATTCATTATTTATAATTAGCAATTAATAGAGTTATTAATTTCTAATAATTCTGAAGGTCTAAATAAATTTTATCGAGCTAAAAATTTAAAATTTTACGCGTCCAAGAAACACCGGGATAGTCAACAATGCTAGATTTCGAATCTAAAGGCGCCTACGGGAAGCTTGAGATGTTTGGAGTCTAAATATCTTTGCCGAAATCTCACCAGATCGAGGCCGGAAAGCTTCGGCTCCGATGAGTCTTGGACAGAGCTTCTGGCGACGGAAAAAATAGAGGGAAGGGTTGCTCTGAAGGTTTCTGGTGGTAGGGAGTCCATTTCCGATGTCAGATTTGTAAAATATGGCCAGCAAGAGGCTGTTCTAGAGGTGGCAGCCGAAGTACAGCTCCTCCACCAAATTTTCTGCATTTTCCGGCGAGCTAACGGAGGAAGAGGGTGGCGCCGGTGAAGGAGGAGGAGAGGGAAAGAGGTTGGGTGGCTGGTTGGTGGAGAAAGTGGTGGCTATGGTGGAAAATGGTTGAGGGAGTGGTATATGTGGAGAAGAAGAAGAAAAAGAAGAAGAAGGGAGCAGGGGGGCTGCTGGTTCTCCTATTTTCCTTTTTTTTTTATAAAAAAAAAATTATTTTGGTCCCTCCAATTAATCCTAGCTACCAAAACTCATTATTTTTAATATTTTATCCACTTTTTTCCCCTTATATATATATATATATATATATATATATATATATATATATATATATATATATATATATATATATATAGTGAAGAAATCACTATAAAAACTTTACATTCATTTTAAACTGCATCAGGTTTCCTATAGGCAAGTTCTGTTCATTTTATGCGCAGTAGTAAGACCCGACGGACAGTGGCAAGAAGTCAGAGTGGTACGTGCTTGTCTAGAAAGTTATTTTGGTTTATTTTAAAATGAATTTAGAACCTTTCTTCTGTAGATCTTCTTCTTTCTCAAATTCTTCTGCCTCTGAATCATTGAGGTACAAAGGTCTAGTAAATAGTGAAGAAATCACTATTGAAGATTTTTCAAAGCATATAGATGATTGGGAAATACCCAAAGTCCAAAAGAAATAAATTTATGAGTTTTCAAAGTTCCCTCTCTTCAAGACTGATTTTACAATCAAAACTGAAGAAAGAGACATTCAAATTTCAAAGCCTTTTGAAGAGATTTATCTCTTAAATCCAAAGACCCTCCAAAAGCATATGGAAAAGGATTATAAGTATATCCATATAGGCCTTGTCCAGGTAGGAATAAAGCCCCTTACCAGAGAAGGTTTAGATACTTTCATATTAGCAGTCCTTAGGGATGCTAGGTTTACAAATTTCTATGATTCCTTGTTAGGTACTGTTGAGTCGAGCCTCAATAAAGGACCTATTTCTTTCAATTATTTTCCAAATATCACGATTTCTTTAAATGATAAAAATATTTTAAAGAGCATCGTTCTTCAAATCAAAACTCACAATTACAAAATGCTTGAAGGATCTATTCCGATAGCATTAATTTTCAAAATTCATTACAAAGCTATGATTTCTGCCTTTGGTTCCAAACACAAGCTTCACTCACCAAAAGGAGAAACCCTGTTCCTTCAAACAGATCTATCCAAATCAAATACAACCATTCCAAAGACCATTCAATGGAAAAACATTACACTTCCAGAAGAATGGATCCTCGAAGGTGCAACCCAACCTACATCTCCAAAGCAAACAGAACCAAACACAAACCTTAAACACATAGCCCAATGTCCAGATGGAAAGGTAAAGATCACATTCAACAGAAAGTTAACTTCCTTTAGATTTTCTGATGATGGTTCTTCAGCCTCGACCATAGATATTGGAAGGGTATCCAAAATACCTTCTGTTATCTATGCTCCTTACAAAGAACCAATTCCATCTCAAACTCAACACAAATTTTCAACATCTGATGTTCCAAATACACTTTAGAATGTTGATTACCAAAGCAATATCCCCAGACCAATTTACACTGATCCAAAGAAAGATGACGAAGATATAGAGATAACCTCTACCCCATCTTCACCATCACCATCAGCCATAACCCAAAACCTTGAAGCAGAGATCAACATGATTTCAAAAGAGTTTGAAATTGATAAAAAAACTCTTGCATGAAGATTTCTATTCAAAGAAAAACCATCTTAAAAAACTTTGGTTTTTTAAGAATTTTTTAAAAGAAAAAGATAGTATTCAGGAAAAATACTATCAATTTTGCATTCAAAACAAAGCCCAAATCAAATTTTTTGATTGGTTTCAAATTTATTGCAAAGAAAATGGCATCCTTTATCCCTTTAAGGATAAGTCCATTAGTCCTGTCACAGTAAGGAACAAAGCCCCTGAGTGGAAGATAGGAGAAAACCTAACTGTCCAGTCGGAACATCCTCCCCTTAGGAAGATAACCATTCCTTATGGAGAGAGTAAGATAGAGGCTACACCTTACAAATTGGTAGGCGAAGACATAGATAGGAATGTCAAGAACATTGTTCAGCAGAACAATTTCTCAAATACCTGTCTAAACACTATAGGAAAGCAACTGGTTAGGATAGAAAACCAGATTCAAAAGTCTCCTGTAGTTGTGACCTCTCCAATCCCCAATACTGGTCAACCAAAAGAGTCGAACCAGTCAGAAAAGCTTAAAAACCCAGTTTTTAAGCCATATCAGCTTACAAAGCTGAGCCAAGACCATTTCCAAAAGCAAACTGAGTTTGCCAAAGCAGTCAGAGAACAGCTAAGTAAATTAGCAACCTCTGAGTCATCCAAAAACCTAGTACCAGATACTCCTCAAAGTAGTAGGAATATCAGTGCTATTCTATTTCCCTTCATTTCATAGGAGACCCTTCTCTGCTCAAAGACAAAAATGCCGAGCTCCTTAGCAACCTTACCTGTAAGAAGCTTAGCAACTTCCAAAGTTACAAAGACACTTTCCTAACCAGAGTCATGCTTAGGGAAGATTCTAGCCAACCTTTCTGGAAAGAAAAGTTCTTAGCCGGTTTACCTAAGATTTTAGGTGAAAGAGTTAGGAATACCATAAGAGAAGCCCATAACGGTCAACTCCCTTATGATTTCTATACTTATGGTGAGTTAGTTAGTCTAACCCAGAAAGAAGGTTTAAAGATTTGTCATGACCTTAAGCTTCAAAGACAGCTCAAATGGGAGATGAAAAAGACTAGGCAGGAACTAGGTAGTTTCTGCAACCAGTTTGAGTACAACCCTATAGAGCCCATGTCTAGTTGTAAAGGGAAATGCAAAGATGATTCTTATTCAAAGTCTTTCAAAAAGAAGCGATTTTCCAAATATAGAAAGCCTTCTAAAAGCAAGGAGAATTTCTATAAAAGACCGTCTTCTTCCAAATTTCATTCTAAATTTCCAAAGAAAGATTCCAAAAAAGATTTTTCAAAAATTACATGCTTTAAATGTGGTAAGAAAGGCCATACTTCGAAGTATTGTAAGTTTTCCAAAAGACTTCATGAGCTTCAAATAGAAGAAGAAGTTTTGCAAAAAATTTCTGCTCTTCTAGTTGATTCATCTGAATCAGAGTTCTCAAACAGTGAGGAAGAATTTCAAATTGATGAAATCAAAACCTCAACTGATTGTTCTGAGACAGATTCAGAGAGCTCTTCAAAGAACATTAATATGCTCACTAGGCAACAAGAAGCTCTTCTTGAGGTAGCATATTAGTGATCCTCTTATTCAAAAACAGGTTTTAAAAGAGATTTTAAAAACTGAATCTCTGGTTCCTTCTTCTAGTAAGAATACTTATGATCTTACTATGATTTTGGACAAAGGGAAGAAGTTGAAAAACCCTCTTCCTACTGTTCAAGAACTCTAGAAGGAGATTAAAACCATCAAAACAGAACTCAAAGAGTTGAAAGAAAAACAACAAAATGATTCTGTTTTGCTTCAAAGCCTGATCCTCAAACAGAATAGTGATTCTGATTCTGATGAGGAAAATGATTTTCAAAACCTTGAAGTTTCTGAAAATGTTCCTGAAAACTTTATCAATGTTTTAAAAGGAAATTACTTCAAGAAAATATTTGATTCAAATTAAGCTTGTTTTCCCTGGTGATTTCCAGATAGAAACCATCGCCTTGTTTGATACAGGAGCAGACCTCAATTGTATCAACTGCGAACTGGTTCCTAAAAGGTTTCATCAAGAAACAAAAGAAAGGTTGACTTCAGCCAATTCTTCAAAGATTAAGATTGCCGGTAAAACCGAAGCCACAATTCTTAATAACAATATTGCTTTAAAGAATGTTTTTATTCTTACAAAGGATCTTCAGCAAACTGTTATTTTAGGGACTCCGTTTATCAACTTGATAACTCCCTTCAAAGTAACAACTGCTGGAATCATTTTCAAAGCTAAAGATTCAAAGATTGTTTTTCCTTTTTTAGAAAAACCAAAAAAGAGAAATTTGAATCTTATCAAAGCGCATTCTATTTACAATTTCAAAATCAATGCTTTGATTAAAGGAAAACAAACCCATCTTTCTCATCTTCAACAAGATGTGGGTTTGAAGAGAATCCTAGATCAATTGCAAAGTGATTTTATTCAAAGGAAAATTTTTGTATTTCAAATGAAGGTTGAGAATGAACTCTGTTCTGATCTTCCAGATGCTTTTTGGAATCGAAAGCAACATATGGTAGATTTGCCATATGAAAATGATTTTTCTGATAAGCAAATCCCTACTAAAGCCGGGCCCATTCAGATGAACGAGTCTCTAGAAAGCCATTGCAGAATAGAGATTAGGGATCTTGAATCTAAAGGTTTGATTTCAAAGTCTAGATCGCCTTGGTCTTGTGCAGCTTTCTATGTCAATAAGAATAGCGAAATAGAAAGAGGAACTCCTAGGCTAGTGATCAACTACAAACCTTTAAACAAAGCTCTTAAATGGATTAGGTATCCTATTCCAAATAAGAAAGATCTTTTACAAAAACTGCATTCTGCGTTCATCTTTTCAAAGTTTGACATGAAATCAGGATTTTGGCAAATTCAGATTGATCCAAAGGATCGGTACAAAACGGCGTTTACAGTTCCATTCGGTCAATATGAGTGGAATGTGATGCCTTTTGGATTAAAAAATGCCCCTTCTGAATTTCAGAAAATCATGAATGACATTTTTAATCCATTTTCAAAGTTCTGCATTGTCTACATTGATGATGTTTTAATCTTTTCAAATTCCATTGAACAACATTTTAAGCACTTAGAAACATTTTTCTATGTTGTGAAAAAGAATGGTTTAGTGGTTTCAAAGTCTAAGATATCTCTTTTTCAAACAAAAATTAGATTTCTTGGTCATTATATCTCTCGAGGTACTATTACTCCAATCGAGAGATCCCTTGCATTCACTTCAAAGTTTCCAGATAAAATCTTGGAAAAAACTCAGCTTCAAAGATTTCTTGGTAGTTTAAATTATGTCATGGATTTTTATCCTAATTTAAACTGTCTTGCAAAGCCCCTGCATGATAGGCTAAGGAAAAATCCCCCTCCTTGGTCCGACCAGCATACAAAGATAGTTCAAAGCATCAAAAAACAAGTTTTGGAAATTCCTATCTTGCATCTAGCTGATCCTTCTGCATTTAAGATTGTAGAAACTGATGCTTCAGAAATAGGATATGGTGGGATTCTAAAGCAAGTTCAAAATTCCAAAGAGTGTATTGTCCAGTTTACTTCTGCTCACTGGAATGATACCCAAAAGAATTATTCTACTATAAAAAAGGAAATCCTTTCGATAGTTCTATGTATTTCTAAATTTCAAAGCGATCTCTTAAATCAAAAATTTCTTTTAAGGATTGATTGCAAGTCTGCAAAAGAAGTTTTACAAAAAGATGTCCAAAATATTGCTTCAAAGCAGATTTTCGCCCGATGGCAAGCAATTCTGTCTGTTTTTGATTTTGAAATTGAATTTATTCGAGGAGAATCAAATTTTATTCCTGACTTTCTGACTAGAGAGTTCTTGCAAAAACAGGAGTGAAAAATGCCAAGAAAATCAAAGTCCAAAGAAGAAAAGTCCACGGCTAGTTCAAAGCCGACCCAAATTCAAAGCCCAGCGAAGGAAGTTCTCCCTTCAACTTCAAAGCCCATCAGGACTTGGACTGAGATAATCCAAGAAGAAATTGATCAACCGGATCCAGTTCAACAAATGGATCCTTCCAAAGCTGATCAAACCCGACAAATTCAGGAGTGGCTTGCTCAGCAAGACCCTGAATTCATTCAAAGGGTGGAAGAATACAAAAGACAAATGGTTCAATCCCTGTCTGAACCATCTTCAAAGCAAATTATTCCAAAGCCAGAAGCGACTCCAAAGTCGTCCTCTTCCTCTACAAAGGGTAAAGGTATACTTTCTATCCATTTTCAAAATACCGAGATAGAGATTTTCCCTCCAAATCTATCTCAAAGTTCAAACAGTTTTTCAAAGCCAAACTCTCAGGAGATTGTTTTGAGTCAATCAAAACATTTTAAATCAAATGAGTATTTGGAAAAACTGATTTTTCAAAACGTTTTAACCATTGAGGAAGGATTCTGTACAGAAAGCCCCTCCAAATTGGTTTCAAAGATTTTCCCTCCAGGATGGTTTTTCAAACCCTGGAACACTTTAAAGCCTCAATCTTACTACCAGTCAATCCTCGAGATTACTGGTTCTGCAAAGTTTAAACATTTCAAAAAAGACAAAGCCCATAAAGACCCTGCATATTCAACATGCACAATCCAAAGAATCCTTCACCCATCTGATTGGGGTATGGATTTACACTCTCCTCGTTCCTTTCCCACTTCTATCAAAAGAACCTACCCTTCCAACTTAAACACCTCTTTTTCTTATTGGGATTACCAGCAAGCCTGGTTCAATACATTTCTCATCCAAAACGAAGGAAGAAGCCACTCCTGGCTATTCTACTTCGACACCAGTCTTATCCAAACTTCTAAAATCCCTTATTGGTTCAAACAGTGGTGGAATTACTACGGTAATGTGCCTGAGACCATCATCCCTGAGGTCTTACCTCTGTTCAACCTCTTCAAAGCAAATTATAAACCAAACTCAATAGAAATGCATTTTCCCCCGCTTCTTCTATTTTGTTCAAACTTCTTTCTGCCCTGGGTATGTGTATGGTACTTTCACTTCAATCTCCTTCCAGATGGTGAAATTACACTTATCCGCAGATTCAAAGTAAAATGGTGGGATAAATTCAACCACCAGGACAAATTGTCTCTAAAAGCCATTCAAAACTTCCTGACCAAACATAACTTCTTGCCTCCTCCTAAAAAACAAACAACGTTCTTAGCACATAAGTCTTTTCTCCTTCCAAAGCTTGCTGCTGCCCAAACCGAAGAAGATTTCCTGCAACTAATAAAACAGTTGTCTGAAACAGCTTCTTCTAAAGACAAATCCAAAGCCCCTTCATCGTCCTCATCTAGTGACAGTACTGTTGCATTTGATCTGGATGATTCAGCTGGAGACGATTGTTATGGGATATTCAAAGCCCCATAAATATTATCTCCTTCTTTAAAGCCCATGAGTTGAAAACCAGAAATGGTAGCCCAAGGTTGTTTATGTTGGGCCAAAAAGCCCACACTAAGCCCAAAAAAGAAAAAGAAAAAGAAAAAGAAAAAGAAAAGAAAAGAAAAGAAAAAGACAAAAGACAAAAGAAAAAGAAAAGTCAAAAAAGCAAAAGATTCTTTCAAAGCATGGCCGACAACTTTTTCAAAAGATGGTTGGTATTATCACAAGACTCCAAAGCGTGTGAAGCATTATCACAAAAATCCAAAGATAAGTGGAAGACAAGTGGAATCATTTCTACTCTACTAACAAAAGCATCCAAAGCCCGTGAAAGGTATCCAAAGCTCCAAAACCTCTATATATTGAGAACTCCTCCAAAGAAGAAGGCAGAACTTAGAAGAGAGAAGAAAGCATTCTAGAGAGAGAAGCTCTTCTGTTATCTAGTTCTCACAGAAGATATTAGAGTGAAAAGAGTGAGTAAGAGAGAGAGAAATCTTGTAACTACTCTTGTAAGTCTATATAAATATATATATATATATATATATATATATATATTTATATCCCAAACTAACCAATTTTAATTTAGGCTCATTGAGTATTTTAAAAATATATGTACGTGTTAAAATTAACTTAATAAGCTTTTGACTCATTTATTTAAAATTACAAAACTATATTTAAGATTTTTAAAAATTAATATAATATAATTTATTAGATAATATTAATTTAAATAGTACTTATATTACTCGATTATTAAAATATTTCATTAAATGCTCAATTTAATACTAAAAATATTTATTTACCAAAATATCCTAAAAAATAGATGAAAATTAAAATTAAAAAATTATAGGTATTACATATACTTTTTTACCTTAATAAAATATGTTGCGGTTTTAGATTTTAATTTTTTTAGATCAAATTCCAAAATTAATCATGTCAACTATATACATCAAACTAATCGACCTTTTAGCCTTCTAAAAGGTCGTGCATAACAATATCATTCATTTCAATTTTTATTTATTTATATATAATATTTTGGTATTTAATTAAGTAGGTCAATTTTCTATTTTTTACTATAAAATATTTAAAAAGAATAAAAGAAATCATTTTATCCTAATCCTTTTCATTATACATTAATTTTCTATCTTTAAATCACTCTTCTCACAAATTGTAATTTTAAAAAAATGTAAATAAACTTTCAAATATTGTGGAATTTCTTTTTATTTCTATTGAGTTCTATTTTAGATCTAGGACTACTTTCTAAAGGAGCTTGCATAATCTTATTTGTTTTCTAGTTTCCTATTCCCTCTATCCTATTAAGTTTTGAGTTGATTTTACATTAGTTTATTATGTAATAACTATAGCTTCTGAGTTTTTCGTTTAAAAAGAAACTAAACTTTAGATTAAGTTCACTCTTAAAGTTGATGAAAAAAAAATTGATTTAGAAAAGGCTGGATTGAGTGAAGAAACATCTACCATGCATAAAATATGCCTTGTATGATGACTATTGTAAGAGCCTTTCGATTTAAAAGCTATGCATAATGCTTTATCATCAAATGCTTGGAAGTTAGCAAAGGGATTTTGAATGCAAGAAATTAGGCAAGGTAAGTATTTTCTATTTGAATTCTCTTCTAAGAAAGATAAGGTTAAGATTTTGAAAGAGGGATCGCCACACTTTAATCGACAATTGCTCATCTTTA
Organism: Ricinus communis; assembly: GCF_019578655.1. NCBI lineage: Eukaryota > Viridiplantae > Streptophyta > Magnoliopsida > Malpighiales > Euphorbiaceae > Ricinus > Ricinus communis. The sequence goes on along the minus strand of NC_063261.1, from coordinate 10,912,215 downwards.
ACGTCATTTCGAGTGACAAAAAACTGACGAATGCTAACCTTAAGTTTTATTCTTTCTAAGTGTGGATCTATAAGCTCCCATTTGAATAAACACATATGATGATTGTACAAGCGTGAGATAACGATACAAACAATCACTTAACTTTATATTAAGTATTATTATGGCCATAAAACTTTAATTTATTTCATTCCAATCATTTAACTTTATCTCAATTTAGTCACTTTGCAAATAAAAGATTGATAAGTAACAAAAATGGCCAATGAGAAAAGAGTAATTAGAGAAATGCAATATGTTAGTTTTTTATTAGCTAGGTGACTAAATTGTAACCAAAGTTGAAGTTAAATGATTGAAATAAAATAAATTAAAATTTTATCACAAAAAAGTAAAAAGTTCAATAATTATTTATATTATTATCCCATATAAGCATAACTGGGATGAAGTTGGGTGATGTCTTAAAAATTCTGAATGATAAAATGGTTTCTTAGGAAAGGTTATCAAAATTAAAAGTTTTCGTAGATGTTACTCAATCTTTTAAGTGATGAACTATTATTCATAAAAGCATGGGAGAATCTGTATGGATATATTCTCGATTTGAAAAACTGAAAAATTATTGCCACTAGTATGGAATCTTAGGTCATGTGCATAAGGATTGTGAAATTAATGCTTGATAATATTACCATTGAAGATTGGCCATATGGCATGATCTTAGTGCCTTTCCAATACGATTTAGGAATAATTTTATGGATACAAGCATACAATACAAGGCTGTTAAAACAACATTAGGGTGTGAGAATTCTAAAGCTAAGGTTAGCAGTCCAAACTAAGTGTTAATATAGATATTGGAGAAATTTCATTAATCTTAATATAGGTCCTAGTTCTAATGCAAATACTATATAATCTAATAGTGTAGAAGGAAATTGATACATACTCCTCTTAAGCCAGTTTGTAACAATCAATTAGTGAAAAGTACTCATTTTGATTTTAACTCAAGTTCTTACGGTCAATTGAGTCCTTAAATTACATGGTTTTGCCCTTATGTTGAAACTATATAAATAGGAGCATCATTTGCTCATTTCAATACACCACTCTTAAACTCAAATGACTACACATATATTCTCTCTCTAACCAAAAGTCTTTCCTAAAGCTAATTCCTAGAAAATGACTTAGTGAAATACTTTCTAAAACAGTAACAAAATGCCCTGAATCTCTAATATACAACATATAACATCCAATATCCAACATTCAAATCCAAGATTCAAGACTTTTAAAATCTCATCAAGCAAGATTCGAGGGAACCTCTCATCTCTCCAATATATATCAAGAATCAAAGGACTTCTCTCTCCCCTGAAAATGAAGTTGAGTTTGCTCATTAACTAAGGTAAAATTTAAACTTTTTATTTTTTAAAATTCCTTTTCTATAAAAGGTAAAAACTGCATGATTTTTAGTTCCTATTCAATAGGATATGTAGGCATATTAGATATTCACATCTAGTAGCAAATCTAATATTAAAAATCTTCCACACCATAGATGATCTTATTAAGTTCTATAATTCTTGATATTGAAAATATTTTAAGGGCTTTTATGAAAATCATAACCAAATTCCTAAATTTGACACTTATATAAAATTCATATTTTTTATTTTTAAATATTTTATAAAATGGAGCCTTTGTTGTAAAATAAAGAACAAGAATAAAAAGTATTGTAAAACAAAGAACAATAAGAAGAATAAAGAGAGAAGAGAGAGTGATTTTTCTATATATGTGTGTATGGATATATATCTCATTGATTGTAACACCTATTTATAGGTATAAAGGATTACAGAGATAGAGTTCTATTTATACAAGAAAATCTATCTATAAACAATAATTATAGACATTCATTATAGCCCAAACACTTTAATATTATCATAACACTCCCCCTTGGATATTTATTACAATAAATATGCCTCGTTAAAGTCTTACTAAGAAAAATCCTGTGGGAAAAAATCTTAGTAAAGAAACAAGAGTAAATATAAGTTGACTGATGAATAAAAATTCCTCCAAATAAATGTTCGATCTGCAGGCAAAGATAAAAATTTACTCTTCCTAAATCTTTTATTTCAAATTTATTTCTTAAATAAATTATTATTTCGTCAACTCTTTAGGAGTCCCAATAATATTTAAATCATGAACATAAACTGTAATTATAGCAAAACTAAAATTTATTTTCTTAATAAGACATATTGACAAATTGAATTGTTAATATATTATTCCTTCAAAAGATATTCATTTAGGCGGTATACTACATTCGTCCAGATTGTTTTAATCCATACAAGGATTTTTTTAACTTAAATGAATATATTTTTTGAGATTACATGCTTCAGGCATTTTTAATCCTTTAGAAACTTTCATATAAATGTCATTATCAAATGATCCATATAAATAAGCTATAATGCATCCATAAGATGAATATGAAGTCCTTATAAACTTTCTAGGCTAATTGAGAATCTAAATGTAATTGCATCCACAACTGGGAAATAAGTTTCTTCATAACTGACGTCAGGTCCTTGCGAAAATTCTTGTGCTATAAGTTGTGCTCTGTATCTCACAATTTTATTTTTCTCATTGCGTTTACGCATAAAAATCCATTTATAGCCTACTGGCTTAATATCTTCAAGTATTAAAATAATGGGCCCAAGACTTGACATTTTTATAATGAGTTTAATTATGCTTGGATTGCATCTTTTCATTTAGGCCAATCATTTCTTTTTCGACATTCAATGACAGATTTAGATTCAATGTCTTCACTTTCTTTTGCAATATCAATTATACTACATATGCAAATACATTATCGACAATAATTTCACTTTAGTTTTATCTCTTACCTGAAGTGACATAGTTGATTGTTATCTAATTGTTTTCATCATTTTCATGCACTTGAACCTCTTCTAGGGTTACTTGTTCATCTATGTCTTTTGTTATAGGCTCTTTAGGAATATCAATTTGGAATTGTTACTTGGTTTATTTTATTTTCTTTTCTTTCTTGGATTTTTATCTTTAGAACTAGGTAGCCTACCACGCTTCTGGTGTGTCATAACTCATTTGCTATAATATTAACATGTTGTTCTACTGGGACATCAATTCTAGCTGGAGCATTTTCAGCTGGTATATGAGATTTAGTAACTCTTTTTGAATCACAAAATGCATCTGGCAATTGGTTTACTATACTTTGCAAATGAATGATCCTTTGAACTTCTAGTTCATATTTTTTTAAATAAGGATAAAGGTGATTTAATGATAGCTCATTCCAAACGATTTGTTTCTCTAATTGCTTGTTCTATCCCTCAAACTTAGAAAATAAAGCTTCATTAAAATGACAATCATTAAATCTCGCAGTAAAGACATCTCCCATTAATGGCTCAAGATATTTAATTATAGATGGAGATTCATATTCAATATATATTCTTAATCTCTTATGATGTCCCATTTTTGTGTAATGTGGGGGTCAATTGGGACATAAACATTCAAAAGTTATCAAATAGAAAATATTTGGCTCCTAGCCAGAAATTAACTACAGTGGTGAAAATTTATGATAACTAGCTGGCCTGATGCAAAAAATAGTTGCTGCATGTTTATAATTGGGAGGTTTATTTTCATAAGTAATGGTTTAGCTATTAATTAGAGACGTTTAATAAAAGATTCTGCTAGACCATTTTGAGTATGAACATGAGTTACTGGATATTCAACAGTTACTCCAATTGACATGCAATAATCATTAAAGGACTTAAATGTAAATTCACCACCATTATCAAGATGAATTGTCTTAATAGCATATTCTAGAAACCGTGCTCTTAGTCGAATTATTTAAGCAAGTAATCTAGCAAATGCCAGATTTCAAGTTGATAATAAACATACATGTGATCATTTTGTTGATGATCTATTAACACCATAAATATTTAAATAGTTCACATAGTGGAATTGGCCTACAAATATCACTTTGTATACATTCCAGAAATTTAGGTGATTCATTTTGAAATTTGCTCGGTGAAGGCCTAATAATCAGCTTTCCTTGAAAGCAAGCTGAACATAAGAATTCATTAGATTGAAGAATCTTCTGGTTCTTCAATGGATGACCATAAGAGCTTTTAATATTTTTTTCGCATCAGTATTGATCCAGGATGACCTAATCGATCATGCCAAATAAGAAAAATATTCGGATCAATAAACTTCTAGTTTACTATACATTTATTTCAACAGTACACATATATATGTAATATAAGCTAGAAGAAAAAATAGCTAATTTCTCCAATACGCATTTTTTTTTCCATTGTGAGAATTATAATATAGAGATATTCAATATTTTCTATATTTATTGTTTCAATATGATATCCATTCCAGTGAATATCTTTAAAGCTCAATAAATTTCTATAATTTATTTGTTTTAGCTAAATACTAGTTTATATTGCAATTATAATTTTATCTGCATATTTTGTAGGATTATAGTTTTATTTTATTTCTTTCTTGTTTTATTTATTTATTTATTATAGATATATTATCTGATATTAGTTAATATTAATTAATTTTTAGTTTCTTAAGAACTAATGTTATATATAGTTTCTGAAAAATATTTATTATAAATTTTAATTCATATAGAACTTTTATCATAAATTTAGTTCCTAAAGAACTAGTATTAGTTTTAGTTCTTGAAGAACTAATTAAATAGATAACTAAAGGGATAAATTCCTGAAGAATTTTGATCATAAATTCCTTAAGGACTAAATATCTTGAATCTAGTATCCCAATTTATTAAGGAATTAATATGTTATATTCCTGAAGAACTAAATATATTAGTTTTTAAGAGATTGATACTAATTGACGTGTTATTTATTTATTTTTTTGTATAGAAAGATAAAATATTATGGATCATACTCAATCATTAGTAGGATTAAGAACAAATGATACAGATTTACGTCTTACAAACAGTGCTACCACGCACACTATATTAAAATATAGAAAATATTTTTTCTCACTTAACAATGGGAGAAACTTATGTAAATATAATATCTGGTAGTAAAAGAATAATTGAAGGTTTTGGAAGAGCAAATATATTACTACCTGGAAGTATATATTCTTTATTAAAAATGCATTAATTTTTTTCAAAATCTTTTATTAGAAATTTAAAAATCACAAAACAAAAATAAAAAATAGGTGCTATATACTTATTAGGACAACCAAAATGGGTCATTGTGATTCAATAGCGTCATGTAATTTTTTTTAAATATGAAAAGGAAAAAATAGCTCTATCTTGAATGTTACTTTAAGCAATCATGCTAATAACGTGTTGTAAAATAAAGAATAAGAATAAAAAGTATTGTAAAATAAAAAATAAGAAGAATAATAAAGAGAGAAGAGAATGATCTTTCTATATATGTGTATATGTATGTATATTTCGTTAACTGTAACACCTATTTATAGATGTAAAAATTATAATAATATAGTTCTATTTATACAAAAAAATTTATTGATAGACAATAATAATAAATATTTAATATAGCCCAAACTGCAATGTTAATCTTTTTTTATTTTCATAAAATAAAAGTGGTGACTCTTATAAAATCACAATCACACACTAAGTGGCCCTATTTTATAAGGTCGTATTCTATCAAGTCTTATATGAAAGTACTTTTGGGCTGGAATTGGATTTTTCAAAATTGCCCCTGCCCCTCACAGGAATAAACATGGGATGCAGATGTAATTCCCATCGATGGTGTCAAGAGTATATCTTAATTAAGTGCTAAATAATGACAGTGTCTTTTGACTCTTTCTTTTATAATGACTTTTGTTTTGCGAGTAAATCCCATCGGAACATGGGATTTTTCATATTAAAGTCTCACCTTTTATCCCACTAAGCTCCCATTTCACATGTAGTGTCATGTTAAGTAGAACTTAACCGCTAGTATAACTTTGTCAAACCCCATAATAGCATCATCAAATTCAAATTAATACTCTCATTTTTTTTGAATAATTATAATTTAGTGTCTGAACTTTTTAAAATTTGACAATTAAATATTTTTTCTTTTAAAATAATAATTAAATATATCAACCTATAAATAATAATGAATAAGGTGGAAAAATATTTCATTAAAAAATTATGATCTAAGGTGGAAAAAGAGTAATAAAAATTACACAAAACCCCCTAAAAAGCTTATGCAAGTCTAGTGTTTACTATTCCAAAAAATTAAAAAAAATTAGAGATTTGTTTCTTTCACTTTCATTAGAATCTAGGGATTAGAAATTAAGACTAGTATTTGAAGATTTGATAAAAGCTATTCCAAAAAAACACTAGATCGAATTGAATCTTGAAACATTTGTGAAAATAAAAAGGTAGAGTAGCTGTTAATACGAATAAGAGAAACTAATCATATCAACTCATTATTTCAAAACATAAATTCATCATATTTCATTCACTCAACGAATTGCAAAATTTTTCTTCTTTCAATCTATATAATTAGCTCCAAAATATAAAACTATGTTATGCATTGCTTGTCATACGAGCAAAGTTAACCAGCCCTATCTATTTTTTGATTGCTTTTACAAGGATGTCTTTAAATAGAAAAAAAGAGAAACAAAGAAATGAATGAGAGTGAGACTCACAGAAAGAGAGAGAGAGAGAGAGAGAGAGAGAGAGAGAGAGAGTATAATTTGATATTAAAACACAAATCTTAATCTAATTTAGTTTATCTTTCATCCAAAAGAGTGTTTTAGTCCAATTAAGCATGTTAAATTTTGATAAAATCAAGGCTGATCTTTCACCACCAAGCAAGCCACGAATGGATCAATTGAAGTATGGGGGTCCAATCACACGAGCTAGAAGCAAGAGATTCAAGGCTGCCTTGTGTTCTTTCATGGTCCACGTGATAGACAAGATGCATTCAAGAAGCAAGGATAGCGAGTTGGACTTAGAAGATCAAGATTTAACTTTGATTAATTATATTTCATTCATGGATTAAAGTCCAACGTAAAGACATGAAGATCAACTCTAATTTATGTTGAATTCAAGCCCAAACGTAAAGCCCAAGTCCAAGGTTGAATATTCAAAATCAAAATCCAAGTCAAACTAGGAGTTTTCTTTCAACAAGTCTAAGTTAAAATAGGAGTTTTCTTTTCTTTTAATTCAAAGTTTTATTTATTTAAGAATCTTGGACACATATCCTAGTCATTCCAGGATTAGGATTATTTTGTTTTAAAACTCTATAAATAGAGCTATGTAATTCAACAATATACATATATCTTTGATTGAATAGAAAACCTCATTTTTGCTTAAAGAGTTTCTTTAAGTGTTCTTGAGATTAAAGCTTATTGTTTAGGTTTTGATTTCACTTCTACCTTAATTTAATTCTATTAACTTGTTAGTTTCTGGGACTAATTAAGTTCATCCCATTATAGCTATTGATCTTATTTCTTTATAAATAAGGGTGATAGTTCCACAAATATCTTTTGGCAAATCTTATAAGTATCGATCTTGGCGTGTATCCTTCTCTTCCTTAAAAGGTTTACATCATTTGGTATCAGAGCTAGCTTACAAGGTTTGGTTATGTATCCTATTTGTTATCTTCGTTGTTCTTCTACTCATATACTCTTTTGTTTGGTTAAAGTCTTCGAGACGTTCTAGATAAATTGGTTTGCGATATCTTTATCTTGTTATTTCGTTTCCTTTAATTTGCTTGATCAAAGTCTTCGAGACGTTTCAATCAAATTAAGCTCTATGTGTTTTCTTCTTGTTTGGTTAAAAAAAAAAAATTTGTGTGTGGATCTGGATTATTGATTCGGAGTGAGGCTTAAAAAAAGAAAAAAGAAAAGAAAAGAAAAGAAAGAGTATAGAAAGCAAGATTTGGAGCTGATTCAAAAAAAAGATTGACTTGGTCAAGGTCAAAATCTAAAGAAAATCAGGTTGAAGATATCACATAACCTTCTCTTTTCAATTCCTTTTCCTATTCTACTTTTCCTTAATTATTTCCTATTGGATTTCTTATATTCCTCTTTATCATTCTGTTATTCTATATTTCTTCTACTTCCATCCTTATTCTTAGTTTATTATTTTATTCTTCTTTTCCTCTAATTCATCTTTAGCTTAATTAATTTCTGTTCTAGCTTGTTAATTGTATTTTATTAAGTTGATTGTGATTTTAACTTTTATAATTTGAGTTAATTTTGAAGGGCACAAAGACAAACTCTTTCTTTGATTGAGTGCAAACACGTGAGGGAGAAACCAATCTTCTTGAAACCATATCTAATCAATCTTCTTCCAAAGATTCCAATCACGAAATTCCAGATATGAGAGCATTCATGGAGGCTATAAACTCCAAACTTGAATGACAATGGCTTAATAGCAAAAATAGGTATGCTGAAATGATGGATGAACTAATAAAAATCAAATCTGAATCGAGAGGTAGGAGCTTTCGAGATGAGGAAAGTATGTTTAGAGCGAGGAGAGGAACGTGGAGAGATGAAGAAGAATGGGGAGATAGAACCGAAACTCACCATGGGAGAAATAAGGTAGATTCAAACTTGGGTAGTATTAAGCTTACAATTCTTTTCTTCCAAGGTAAGGGTGATCCTGAGTTGTATCTAGAGTGGGAAAAGAAGGTTGGGAGAGTATTTGAATGCCATAACTATAGTGAGGAGAAGAAAGTAAAATTGGCCGTAGTTGAATTCACCCATTATGCCGCAATTTGGTAGGACCAACTAGTGAGTAATAGGCGTAGGAATGGTGAGGGGAAAATCCATTCATGGGCTGAAGTGAAACGAATAAAGAGAAAACGCTTTGTTCCTTCTCATTGCTATAGAGAGTTGTACAATAAGCTACAAAGTTTGGTACAAGGGGGAAAGAATGTAGAGGAATATTATCAAGAGATGGAGATTGTGTTGATTAGGGCCAATATAGAAGAGGATAGGGAGGCTACTATGGCTCGATTTTTGCATGGTCTTAACAAAGATATTACTAATCTTGTTGAATTGCAGGATTATGTAGAGATGGAGGACATGCTACACATGGCAATCAAGATAGAGTGGCAATTGAAGCAAAAGAGCAAAAACTCATCTTTCAACAAATTCTAATTGGAAATCCAATTGGAAAGGTCCAAATTCTTCCCAAAATAAAGGAAAGGAAGTGTCTAAAGATAATAAAGCCGAAACAAAAGGGGATCAAAGTACAAAGGCCGAACTCAAGAAGGCAAGCCCAAAAAGATCCAATGCTTCAAATGCTTAGGCTATGGACACATCTCTTCTCAATGTCCAAACAAGCGCACTTTAGCATTAAAAGGAGGCGAATTGGTGTATGCTAGTGAAGAAGATAGTGGAGCTGAAAGTGATGAAGATTCAATGCCCGAATTGGAAGATTGCTATTCCGATGGTGGAGCTAAGCAAAAGGGGCATTCAGGTGAGCTATGTGGAGTCACCATTAGATCCTTGAACGTGCAATAAGGGGCTGATGATGAAAGCCAAAGAGACAACATCTTCCATACACGCTGTTTGGTAAGAAAAACTTCTTGTGTTTTAATTATTGATAATGGTAGTTGCACTAACGTTGCTAGCACAATGATGGTGGATCGATTGAAACTTCCAACAACTAAACATCCAAAACCATATACTCTTCAATGGTTGAATGATTTGGGAGGTATCAAGGTTACAAAGCAAGTTAGGGTGGCGTTTGGTGTACAAAAGTTTCAAGATGAAGTATTATGTGATGTGATCCCAATGCAAGCTTGTCATCTACTTTTGGGAAGGCCATGGCTGTTTGATAGAGATGTCATCTACAAGGGGCGTTCAAATTGCTATTGTCTTACACTTTACAACAAACTTTATACTCTTACACCTTTAAGTCCAAAGATTATTAATGAAGACCAACATACAATGAAACTTAAAGTTGCTGCCTATGAAAAAGAAAAAGAAAAAGAAAAAGAAAGAAAGAGAGAGAGAGAGAGAGAGAGAGAGAGAGTACACGTGAAAAAGAAAAGGTGCACAAGCAAAAGGAGAGCTGTGTGGAAAACCATAAGGGGTGTGAGAAAAGAGAGGAAAAAGGAGAGAAAAAGAGTTTGTGCAAAAAGAAAACATTGAGTTGTGAGGTGCAAGAAAAAGGTGAGTTGAGTGGAAAAGAGAGAAAAGTGAGCTTTGTGGCAAGAGAGAGAGATGTGAGAAAAGCTTTAATGTCATAAAAACAAATACTTGTGCTTGTTTACAAAGAAAGTTTTCTAACCACTAACGATCTTAATGTTTCTTTACCTTCAAGTTTCAAGTCTCTTTTGCAGGAGTTTGAGGGCGTGTTTTTCGATAAAATTCCAAGTGGGTTACCACCCATTCGTGGAATTGAGTACCAAATTGACTTTGTACCTGGTTCTATCATACCCAATAGGCTGGCATATAGAGCAAATCTTGAGGAAACCAAAGAACTACAACGCCAAGTGGAAGAACTTCTTAATAAAGGTTATGTTAGGGAAAGTTTAAGTCCATGTGTTGTTCCTGTTATACTTGTCCCTAAGAAAGATGGTTCTTGGCGTATGTGTGTGGATTACCGTGCAATTAACAAAATAACTATTAAATATTGTCATCCTATACCTAGGTTAGATGATATGCTTGATGAGTTGCATAGGGCTGTTGTGTTCACTAAGATTGATATAAAAAGTGGTTATCATCAAATTAGAATGAAAGAGAGTGATGAATGAAAAACAACATTCAAAACTAAATTTGGTTTATATGAGTGTTAGTCATGCCGTTTGGTTTAACTAATACACCTAGTACATTCATGAGATTAATGAATCATGTTTTGCGTGCTTATATAGGCAGGTTTGTGGTTGTCTATTTCGATGATATACTTATTTATAGCAGGTCTTATGATGAACATGTAAAGCATGTGCGTTTAGTTCTTGAAACTTTACGCAAAGAAGTTTTGTTTGCTAACCTCAAGAAGTGCGATTTTTGCACAAACAAACTTGTTTTTCTTGGTTTTGTTGTTAGTGCAAAAGGAATTGAGGTTGATGAAGAAAAGGTGAAGGCAATCAAAGAGTGGTCGATTCCCACAAATGCAAGTGAAGTTCAAAGTTTTCATGGACTAGCAAGCTTCTATAGGCATTTTGTGAAAGATTTCAGTACCATTGCCGCACCACTGAATGAATTAGTGAAGAAAGATGTGAAGTTTAATTGGGGAGAAGCACAACAATCGGCGTTTGACTTGCTGAAACAAAAACTTATTTCTTCTCCTATTATATCTCTTCCTAATTTTGATAAAACTTTTGAGATTGATTGTGATACTTCCGGTATAGGTATTGGAGCTGTTCTAATGCAAGATTGAAAGCTAATAGCCTATTTTAGTGAAAAATTGAATGGAGCAAGCCTAAAGTATCCAACTTATGACAAGGAACTCTATGCACTTGTTAGAGCTTTAGAAGTATGGCAACATTACTTGCTACCCAAAAAGTTCGTGATCCACACCGATCATGAATTCTTGAAGTACTTAAAGGGTCAAAACAAGTTGAATAGAAGACATGCTAAATGGAGTGAGTTCATTGAAGCATTTCTTTATGTCATCAAGTACAAGCAAGGTAAAGATAACATAGTGGCCGATGCTTTATCTAGAAGGTATGCTTTACTTGTTGTTTTAGATGCCAAATTACTAGGTTTTGAACAAATAAAAGACTTATATCATGATGATAGTAATTTCAGCCAAGTGTATAAGGCATGTGAACAAGGTGCGTTTGATAAGTATTATAGGCATGATGGTTTTCTTTTCTTTGAAAAATGTTTATGCATTCCTTCTTGTTCTATGCGTGATTTACTAGTGAAAGAAGCACATGAGGGTGGTTTGATGGGACACTTTGGTGTTCAAAAGATTTATATGTATTGCATGATCACTTTTATTGGCCTTGCATGAAAAAGATGTTATGCGATTTTGTGCAAATTGTATTGTGTGCAAACATGCTAAGTCTAAGCTTCAACCACATGGTTTGTATATGCCTCTCCCTATACCTAGTTCACCTTGGGTTGATATTTCTATGGATTTTGTACTTGGATTACTTAGAACTAGGCATGGGCATAATAGCATATTTGTTGTTGTTGATAGGTTTTTAAAGATGGCACATTTTATAGCTTGTAAGAAAACTAATGATGCACAACATATTGCTGACCTATTCTTTAGAGAGGTAGTGCGTTTACATGGTATGCCACGAACCATAGTTAGTGATAGGGATGCTAAGTTTCTGAGCTACTTTTGGAAGAATTTATGGGGTAAGTTAGGTACACGCTTGTTATTTTCAACAACTTGTCACCCACAAACCGATGCTCAAACTGAAGTAGTAAATAGAACAGTATCACAACTACTACGCACCATGGTAAAATGCAACATTAAGAGTTGGGAAGATTGCTTGCCACATATAGAATTTGCTTATAATAGAACCATGCATTCTTCAACTAAATTCTACCCTTTTGAGATTGTCTATGGGTTTGTACCTTTGAGTCCTTTAGATATGATTGCTTTACCTTTAAAGGAACAAACTAACCTTGATGGCAAGAAAAAGGCCGAATATATGCTTAAATTGTATGAAGAGGTTCAAACTGATCTAGAGCGCAAGAATGAAGCAAATGCTAAACACGCCAACAAAGGAAGAAAAGAGGTGATCTTTGAACCCGGAGATTGGGTGTGGACATACATGCGCAAAGAAAGATTTCCAAACTAAAGAAAAAGCAAGTTGATGCTAAGGGAAGATGGACCTTTTCAAGTGTTGGAACGCATCAACAATAATGCTTACAAGATTGACTTGCCCGATGAGTATGAAGTTAGTGCTACATTTAATGTTGCTGATTTATCTCCATATTCTTTTGATGATGGTCTTGATTCGAGGACGAATCCTTTCAAGGAGAGAGGGGATGATGAAATCAAGGCTGATCCTTTACCACCAAGCAAGCCACGAATAGATCCATTGAAGTATGAGGGTCCAATCACACGAGCTAGAAGCAAGAGATTCAAGGCTGCCTTATGTTCTTTCATGGTCCACGTGATAGATAAGATGCATTCCAGAAGCAAGGATAGCGAGTTGGACTTAGAAGATCAAGATTCAACTTTGATTAATTGTATTTCATTCATGGATTAAAGCCCAACGTAAAGACATGAAGATCAACTCTGATTTATATTGAATTCAAGCCCAAACATAAAGCCCAAGTCCAAGGTTGAATATTCAAAATCAAAATCCAAGTCAAACTAGGAGTTTTCTTTTAACAAGTCCAAGTTAAAATAGGAGTTTTCTTTTCTTTTACTTTAAGTTTTATTTATTTAGGAATCTTGTCCACATATCCTAGTCATTCTAGGATTAGGATTATTATATTTTAAACTCTATAAATAGAGCTATGTAATTTGAAATATATATATCTTTGATTGAATAGAAAACCTTATTTTTGCTTAAAGAGTTTCTTTAAGTGTTCTTGAAATTAAAGCTTATTGTTTAGGTTTTGATTTCACTTCTACCTTAATTTAATTCTATTAACTTGTTAGTTTCTAGGATTAATTAAGTTCATCCCATTATAGCCATTGATCTTATTTCTTTATAAATAAGGGTGATAGTTCCGCAAATATCTTTTGGCAAACCTTATAAGTATCGATCTTGGCGTGTATCCTTCTCTTCCTTAAAAGGTTTACATTATTTAGTATCAGAGCTAGCTTACAAGGTTTGGTTATGTATCCTATTTGTTATCTTCGTTGTTCTTCTACTCATATACTCTTTTATTTGGTTAAAGTCTTCGAGACGTTCTAGATAAATTGGTTTGTGATATCTTTATCTTGTTATTTCGTTTCCTTTAATTTGCTTGATCAAAGTCTTCAAGACGTTTCAATCAAATTAAGCTCTATGTGTTTTGTTCTTGTTTGGTTATAAGAAGAAAAAAATTATGTGTGGATCTGAATTATTGATCTGAAGTGAGGCTTAAAAAAAAAGAAAAGAAAAGAAAGAATATAGAAAGTAAGATTTGGAGCTGATTCAAAAAAAGATTGACTTGGTCAAGGTCAAAATCCAAAGAAAATTAGGTTTAAAGATATCACATAACTTTCTCTTTTCAATTCCTTTTCCTATTCTAATTTTCCTTAAGTGTTTCCTATTCGGTTTCTTATATTCTTCTTTATCTTCCCGTTATTCTTTATTTCTTCTACTTCCATCCTTATTCTTAGTTCGTTATTTTATTCTCTTTTTCCTCTAATTCATCTTTAGCTTAATTAATTTATATTCTAGCTCATTAATTGTGTTTTATTAAGTTGGTTGTGATTTTAACTTTTACAATTTGAGTTAATTTTGAAGGGCATAAAGACAAACTCTTTACTTGATTGAGTGCAAACACGTGAGGGAGAAACCAATCTTCTTGAAACCATGTCTAATCAGTCTTCTTCCAAAGATTCTGATCATGGAATTCCAGATATGAGAGCATTCATGGAGGCTATAAACTCTAAACTTGAACGACAAAAGTTTGATAACGAAAATAGGTATGCTGAAATGATGGATGAACTAATAAAAATCAAATTTGAATCGAGAGGTAGGAGCTTTCGAGATGAAGAAAGTATGTCTAGAGCGAGGAGAGGAACATGGAGAGATGAAGAAGAATGGGGAGATAGAACCGAAACTCACCATGGGAGAAATAAGGTAGATTCGAACTTGGGTAGTATTAAGCTTACAATTCCTTCCTTCCAAGGTAAGAGTGATCCCGAGTTGTATCTAGAGTGGGAAAAGAAGGTTGAGAGAGTATTTGAATGCCATAATTATAGTGATGAGAAGAAAGTAAAATTGGCCGTAGTTGAATTCACCCATTATGCCGCAATTTAGTGGGATCAATTAGTGAGTAATAGGCGTAGGAATGGTGAGGGGGAGATCAAAAGATGGGCTGAAGTGAAACGAATAATGAGAAAACACTTTGTTCATTCTCATTACTATAGAGAGTTGTACAATAAGCTACAAAGTTTGGTACAAGGGGGAAAGAGTGTAGAGGAGTATTATCAAGAGATAGAGATTGCGTTGATTAGGGCCAATATAGAAGAGGATAGGGAGGGTACTATGGCTTGATTTTTGCATGGTTTTAACAAAGATATTGCTAATCTTGTTGAATTGCAGCATTATGTAGAGATGGAGGACATGCTACACATGGCAATCAAGATAGAGCGGCAATTGAAGCAAAAGAAGCAAAAGAGCAAGAACTGCTCTTTAATAAATTCTAATTAAAAATCCAATTGGAAAGGTCCAAATTCTGCCCAAAACAAAGGAAAGGAAGTGTCTAAAGATAATATAACCGAAACAAAAGGGGATCAAAGCAATAAAGGCCGAACTCAAGAAGGCAAGCCCAAAAAGATCCAATGCTTCAAATGCTTAGGCTATGGACATATCTCTTCTCAATATTAAAACAAACGCACTTTAGCATTAAAAGGAGGCGAATTGGTGTATGCTAGTGAAGAAGAAAGTGGAGTTGAAAGTGATGAAGATTCAATGCCCGAATTGGAAGATTGTTATTCTGATGATGGAGCTAAGAAAAGGGGGCATTCAGGTGAACTATGTGGAGTCACCATTAGATCCTTGAACGTGCAACAAGGGGCTGATGATGAAAGCCAAAGAGAGAACATCTTCCATACACGCTGTTTGGTAAGAAAAACTCCTTGTGTTTTAATTATTGATAGTGGTAGTTGCACTAACGTTGCTAGCACAATGATGGTGGATCGATTGAAACTTCCAACAACCAAACATCCAAAACCATATACTCTTCAATGGTTGAATGATTCGGGAGGTATCAAGGTTACAAAGCAAGTTAGGGTGACGTTTGGTGTGCAAAAGTTCCAAGATGAAGTATTATGTGATGTGATCCTAATGCAAGCTTGTCATCTACTTTTGGGAAGGCCATGGCTGTTTGATAGAGATGTCATCTACAAGGGGCGTTCAAATTGCTATTGTCTTACACTTCACAATAAACTTTATACTCTTACACCTTTAAGTGCAAAGATTGTTAATGAAGACCAACGTACAATGAAACTTAAAGTTGCTACCTATGAAAAAGAAAAAGAAAGAGAGAGAGAGAGTGCACGTAAAAAAGAAAAGGTGCACAAGGAAAAGGAGAGCTGTGTGGAAAACCATAAGGGGTGTGACAAAAGAGAGGAAAAAGAAGAGAAAGAGAGTTTGCGCAAAAAGAAAACATTGAGTTGTGAGGCGCAAGAAAAAAGTGAGTTGAGTGCAAAAGAGAGAAAAGTGAGCTTTATGGCAAGAGAGAGAGATATGAGAAAAGCTTTAATATGACAAAAATAAATACTTGTGCTTGTTTACAAAGAAAGTTTTCTGACCATTAACGATCTTAATGTTTCTTTGCCTTCAAGTTTTAAGTTTCTTTTGCAGGAGTTTGAGGACGTGTTTCCCGACGAAATCCCAAGTGGGTTACCACCCATTTGTGGAATTGAGCACCAAATTGACTTTGTACCCGGTTCTACCATACCCAATAGGCCGACATATAGAGCAAATCCCAAGGAAACCAAAGAACTACAACACCAAGTGGAAGAACTTCTTAATAAAGGTATTGAAGCTGTTCTAATGCAAGATGGAAAGCCAATAGCCTATTTTAGCGAAAAGTTGAATGGAGCAAGCCTGAAGTATCCAACTTATGATAAGGAACTCTATGCATTTATTAGAGCTTTAGAAGTATAGCAACATTACTTGCTGCCCAAAGAGTTCGTGATCCACACCGATCATGAATCCTTGAAGTACTTAAATGGTCAAAACAAGCTGAATAGAAGACCTGCTAAATGGAGTAAGTTCATTGAAGCATTCCCTTATGTCATCAAGTACAAGAAAAGTAAAGATAATATAGTGGTCGATGAATTATCTAGAAGGTATGCTTTAATTATTGTTTTAGATGCCAAATTACTAGGTTTTGAACAAATAAAAGACTTATATCATGATGATAGTAATTTCAGCCAAGTGTATAAGGTATGTGAACAAGGTGCATTTGATAAGTATTATAGGCATGATGGTTTTCTTTTCTTTGAAAAATGTTTATGCATTCCTTCTTGTTCTATGCGTGATTTACTTGTGAAAGAAGCACATGAGGGTGGTTTGATGGGACACTTTGGTGTTCAAAAGACTTTAGATGTATTGCATGATCACTTTTATTGGCCTTGCATGAAAAAGGATGTTATGCGATTTTGTGCAAATTATATTATGTGCAAACATGCTAAGTCTAAGCTTCAACCACATGGTTTGTATATGCATCTCCCTATACTTAGTTCACCTTGGGTTGATATTTATATGAATTTTTGTACTTGGATTACCTAGAACTAGGCATGGGCATGATAGCCTATTTGTTGTTGTTGATAGGTTTTCAAAGATGGCACATTTTATAGCTTGTAAGAAAACTAATGATGCGCAACATATTGCTGATCTATTCTTTAGAGAGGTAGTGCGTTTACATGGTATGCCACGCACCATAGTTAGTGATAGGGATACTAAGTTTTTGAGCTACTTTTGGAAGAATTTATAGGGTAAGTTAGGTACACGCTTGTTATTTTCAACAACTTGTCACCCACAAACCGATGGTCAAACTGAAGTAGTAAATAGAACATTATCACAACTACTACGCACCATGGTAAAACGCAACTTTAAGAGTTGGGAAGATTGCTTGCCGCATATAGAATTTGCTTATAATAGAACTATGCATTCTTCAACTGAATTCTGCCCTTTTGAGATTGTCTATGGGTTTGTACCTTTGAGTCCTTTAGATTTGATTGCTTTACCTTTAAAGGAACAAACTAACCTTGATGGCAAGAAAAAGGCCGAATATGTGCTTAAATTGCATGAACATGTTCGAATTAATCTAGAGCGCATGAATGAAGCAAATGCTAAACACGCCAACAAAGGAAGAAAAGAAGTAATCTTTGAACCCGGAGATTAGGTGTGGATATACATGCACAAAGAAAGATTTTCAAACCAAAGAAAAATCAAGTTGATGCCAAGGGGAGATGGACCTTTTCAAGTGTTGGAACGCATCAACAATAATGCTTACAAGATTGACTTGCCCGGTGAGTATGGAGTTAGTGCTACATTTAATGTTGCTGATTTATCTCCATATTCTTTTGATGAAGGTCTTGATTCGAGGACGAATCCTTTCGAGGAGGGAGGGGATGATGAAATCAAGGCTGATCTTTTACCACCAAGCAAGCCACGAATGGATCCATTGAAGTATGAGGGTCCAATCACACGAGCTAGAAGCAAGAGATTCAAGGCTGCCTTGTGTTCTTTCATGGTCCAGGTGATAGATAAGATGCATTCAAGAAGCAAGGATAACGAGTTGGACTTAGAAGATCAAGATTCAACTTTGATTAATTATATTTCATTCATGGATTAAAGCCCAACGTAAAGACATGAAGATCAACCCTGATTTATGTTGAATTCAAGCCCAAACGTAAAGCCCAAGTCCAAGGTTGAATATTCAAAATCAAAATCCAAGTCAAACTAGGAGTTTTCTTTTAACAAGTCCAAGTTAAAATAAGAGTTTTCTTTTCTTTTACTTCAAGTTTTATTTATTTAGGAATCTTGGCCACATATTCTAGTCATTCTAGGATTATGATTATTATGTTTTAAACTCTATAAATAGAGCTATGTAATTCGAAATATATATATCTTTGATTGAATAGAAAACCTTGTTTTTGCTTAAAGATTTTCTTTAAGTGTTCTTGAGATTAAAGCTTATTATTTAGGTTTTGATTTCACTTCTATCTTAATTTAATTTTATTAACTTGTTAGTTTCTAGGATTAATTAAGTTAATCCCATTATAACTATTGATCTTATTTCTTTATAAATAAGGGTAATAGTTCCGCAAATATCTTTTGGTAAACCTTATAAGTATCGATCTTGGCGTGTATCCTTCTCTTTCTTAGAAGGTTTACATCATTTGCGTGTATCCTTCTCTTCCTTAGAAGGTTTACATCATTTGTTGAAGTATGAGGATCCAATCACACGAGCTAGAAGCAAGAGATTCAAGGCTGCCTTGTGTTCTTTCATGGTCCACGTGATAGACAAGATGCATTCAAGAAGCAAGGATAGCGAGTTGGACATAGAAGATCAAGATTCAACTTTGATTAATTGTATTTCATTCATTGATTAAAGCCCAATGTAAAGACATGAAGATCAACTCTGATTTATGTTGAGTTCAAGCCCAAACGTAATCCCAAGTCCAAGGTTGAATATTCAAAATCAAAATCCAAGTCAAACTAGGAGTTTTCTTTTAACAAGTCCAAGTTAAAAAATGAGTTTTCTTTTCTTTTAATTCAAAGTTTTATTTATTTAGGAATCTTGGCCACATGTTCTAGTCATTCTAGGATTAGGATTACTTTGTTTTAAAACTCTATAAATAAAGCTATGTAATTCAACAATATACATATATATCTTTGATTGAATAGAAAGCCTTGCTTTTGCTTAAAGAGTTTATTTAAGTGTTCTTGAGATTAAAGCTTATTGTTTAGGTTTTGATTTCATTTCTACCTTAATTTAATTCTATTAACTTGTTAATTTCTAGGATTAATTAAGTTCATCCCATTATAGCTATTGATCTTATTTCTTTATAAATAAGGGTGATAGTTCCGCAAATATCTTTTGGCAAACCTTATAAGTATCGATCTTGGCGTGTATCCTTCTCTTACTTAGAAGGTTTACATCAAATTTCCTCTTTCTTCCATCTAAGCATACTAAATGTTCTTTCTCCTCCACATCAGATACAACTGTATGTTAGGGACCTACAAAATAAATTTATATATTACTTTTTTATAAGTTGACACATTAAAGTACAAATATTTAATTATTAAATTTTAAAAAGTTTAATCGTAAAATTTATCTTTCTTTTTCCTTAAAAAATTTCCAACAAATTTCTGTAAGGTTATTTTACCGCTGCATTGAGAGCTATTTGGCCACTTGTTCCAATAGAAAGAAGTGCCACCACCCTGAATAAATCAATAACTCATTTCAAGAGAGCCATTAGTAATGCCTATACATGCTACTGCTAAGCACTGACAAAATGTTGGTGGCACTGCTACTGCATGAGCAAGTCCACTAAGATAACTGTTGGCAGTCTTAAGGGATGTTATTCTTATCTCATTTTGTGTAACAACTAGATTAATATTATCTTCAGCTTTTATCAATTGTTATATATCTTTACTTCTTGGTGCTCCACCCAAAACCTGTTGGTTCTGTAATCGATCCTACCAAATTTGGTTTGAAAAAGGAGATGTTTCTTTGCTAGTTTTTATCTTCTTTATGAGATTTTTCCTTATGTAAATACCCACTCTTCTCCTACTTTTGCAGTCCGTCAATGATGGCTCTCAAATATGATGAATTAACTTGGTTTCAGATCCTAAAATAAAGGTGGTAGCAGTAGAATAGAGCCTTTATTGCAGCAGCAGCTCCCCATTGACAATAAAGAAGCAGGCATGGGAAGTTTGGAAAGCCCGGAATGAATTTTTTGTTTAAAGGAAAGAAGCTGGAGCCCCGAGTGACAACAAAAAAAGAAAAAGAAAAAAACAGATGGAGCTACCAATTGATGGGAATCTTTAATTTGGCCATCAGCAAGGTCTACAAGGATCAATTCCAGTTCATTGGCTGGGAACAGAGCAAAATGGGAAAAAGCTGCAAATAATATTGTTAGTCAATTATGATGCCACCTTCCTCCAAAAGCAAGACGGGAAAAGCTGGCTTTTGCTGCAGAGATGTGCAAAAGGCTGTGCAGGTGGTTTCTACTGGTCGTAGCTGAAGCAGAAGCCCTCAAGGAGGCAGTTAAATCTGTGTAAGGCACAAGCTGGAAAAATATAATTTTCAAATATGATGCTTACAATGGTGATCGACTCAATAGCAACCGACAAATATCAAAAGTCCCTGGGAAAGTTTTTGTCCAGAGCAGAAGGAGATTATCTATAGGAGTGCTAACATAGAATATATATTCATTTCCAGTACATTTTCAGAGAGTCTAATAGGGTGGCAGATTGAATCTTAAAAATATGGGGCAGTTGATTTTAGGGGTATCTAGTATCAAGCCCTAACCATAGTTGCAAAGTATTTGCATGGGAGTATTTCTCCTTCTTCTCAATAATGAAATTTCCCATTATTCGTTCGAGAAAGAAAAGAAGAAAGAATGATAAAAACCAACCAATTTCAACAACAAAAGAAATGACAATTCATTGAGATCAAAAGGTTATATTTAGTCAAAAGCATGATAACCAGGATATACAGATACGATTCTCAGTGCTCCAAAATCTTTATCTTTTCAAGACAATTTTGCATGTGCAGGGTAACATCAGCTGATAAATGGTCTCCAACTGCAAGCTTATGCTGCTCAAATTTCGCTTCATCACACTTCAAGGCAGCTCTTTTGCAGGCTCTGATACTTCCTAGAATACAAGCATAGCAAAAACAATGACCACTAGTTAAATGTTATGCTCAGCAAAAGCACAATAAGGACAAAATTCAGTTTGAATAGCATCAAGGAACTACGATAATGACTAATAATGTCAGCAATTTGGTGCAAGCTGCTTTGGTAATCGGTATGCAGATTTACAACCCACTTTTGAAATGAAAAAAGGTTTCTGCAAAAGAAGTTGAAAAAGCCAGCCTCTTATCATGCCATGCCGCTTTAGAAGGACAAAATGTAAAAGTTCCAGCTTCTTTTCTTCTTTCAGCAACTCTTTTAAATGATTGAGGTTTCATAGACAAACCCAATCTAAGGTTTAACTTGATCCTAGAACTATAAACGAGCAGCACGAAGTCATCTGAGAGCTACAGGTCAAGTAGAAACAGATAAAAGTATGTGTGCTGTGGATTAGAAATGGAATTGAAAGTGACAAGGTGACATTAGCAGGTATGGCATAGGAAGTCCTCAAAGCACATTTTAGCTGCTTAGGATCTATTAAACTACAAACTAGATGAAATGAGTATGTTAACCATAGGACTAATTTAGGATAACTGAAACTCAAAAGTGCTATAGGAGTTCTATGCAATTGCAACATATCAGCTAAACTGAAGGGAAAGTGCAAGGAACAATAGTCCTTATTAATCACATGCATAAAGCATATATTGTCATCGCATACTGCTTGCTGACATCGCACAAAATGCAGAATAAATGAATAAGTCTTCCTATAAATAAGTTGGCCAACAATGGTGGTTATCCGTTTGTGCTCTTAATAAGAAGTTTGACCTCCTTAATCAACTTCCCGAAATGAATAACAAAAACGGTGAGTATTTAAGTTTATTAACTGTTCACTTTTTATTTTCCTTTCTTTTCAACATCTATCACCATCATTGTCTGACTTACCACTTAGGTCTAGTAAGTTGAATAACACAGGGCAATTTCCAATACTTCTGACCATGGTTACTGCAGACCAGACCTTTTGGTACTCCTCTCGTGAGGCTCTGATGATACATAGCTTTGTGATGGGATTCACATACTTGACTGCAAATATGAGTGAATAAATCTATTACATATTGAATGATTTTTAAACATGAACAACCAAAACACTAAGAGAACAACAAAGTTACCTTGGAATGAACCAAGTGATGAAGCCAAACCACACTCCCCATAATTTACCAAAATGCTTTCTTTAATTGCTTTTGAGACATTAAATTGAGTAATTATGATCGGATCGTCAGTATTGAGGTCCCGATTTGGATCCAAGAAAATTTCCATTACCATGTACCTATTTTTAAAGCCAACCATGATCCTTTTACCTACAAAAGAAATAAGCATCTCATTATCCAACACTATCCAGCAATCTCCAAAAAGAGTATCAAATTTCAACATGGAAAGCATAGTGGAGATATTCTGTATGAAAACAAAAATCCACTGCATAAGAGTAATTAGGAATATGTATCTATTTATGCAGTAGCTTAAACTACATTTACATTGAACTAAACAAAGTTCAGAGTCTCCATCTCAGAAACACCAATACTAGAGGATATAGAAATTTATTTGAACAAAAATTTCAGAGAACATCTACACTGATCAACAGGATGGAGAATTAATAATTTAGTTTGAGCAATAATGAAACAAATATCGGCCGTTTTACCTTATTCTGAACCTTAATAAACTGAATGTGATTATAGTTCAAAAGAAGCAATAAACGCATATGATCAGGAGAAAGAAAAAAAAAATTACAATTAGAAACATAACATTCATGTTTGACTATATAGTTACCCAATTGGTTGGTATATCAAAGGGTCAAATCATATTCAAAATCAGACACGAATATAGATGAAATTGTTCAAGGAAATGAAAGCATATTAACATGTATGAATCATTTAAAAGAAACAGAGAAAAATAAGAAATAAGAAGTGCATTAATCTCAAGAATTTGAAGCAGCTCTATAACAGCAAAACAAAACAGCAGCAATTTAATGTTGCTGGCTTTAGACCCGTATATAAATATTTCATAGTTATTATAAATACAAATTAACACCGAATTTTTAATACAGTACGATGCAGAATCTCCTTGTCAAAACCATTAAAATAGAACAAGAACAAGAAGAGGAAGCGAACAAAAATCAGAAATTTTTCAAAATTAAACAAAATCCCACCTCCAAAATCAAAAACCTAAACCCAAGTCGAATATTAGGAGAAGGAACCAAGAACAGCAACCACGAAAAGAACTTTTCAAAAATAAGAATACCAAGAAGCAAGAAAGAGCAAGGGTAAATTACTGAAGTTGTTACACAGCAAGTTAAAAAAGTACGCCTAATCTAAAACTGAAAAAGGGTCAAATTGCCCCCTATATTTGTGTCAATGGATTAAATAGTCCCAATTTAAACTATTTTAATATATAAGTCCACAACTTCTATTTTATGGCCGTATATACACAAATTATGATTCGGTCAACCGTAGAAATAACAACGGACAGAGTATTTATTTATTTAAAGAGATGTAAACCTGAATTTGATTAAAATATACGTATTCAAACCCGTCCTAAATATATTTAAAAACTACTTTTGTTATCCGAACTCGTCTTAAATCCGGATAGGAATGCTCGCATACTATCTAAGTCAGATTAAAATATGTTTACAATAATTAAATTCTAAAATATATTAATAAAAATTAATAAAAACAAAAAGAATCATAAATTCAAAACTAATAAAAAGTGTTCCAATATTAAAGGTTCAGTATATTAATACAACCCAAACATTATAAATTTAAATTAGTGTTCCAAATAATAGAAAAGCAAATATGTAATATCTATTTCAATTTGTGCATCTTCCAACTCCAAATTTAAAAGTATTTATCTACAACCTTTGAAAAAGAGACCAAAATTAGCATATTAAATACTAAAATAGTAAATCTTTCTATAACTATTATTATAAAAAATATAAAATTAACACTTAATAATA
This sequence comes from Ricinus communis, assembly GCF_019578655.1. Classification (NCBI taxonomy): domain Eukaryota; kingdom Viridiplantae; phylum Streptophyta; class Magnoliopsida; order Malpighiales; family Euphorbiaceae; genus Ricinus; species Ricinus communis. The sequence continues at coordinate 10,887,817 of NC_063261.1, read as the reverse complement.
AATTTAAAGAAATTATATATCATCAATCAACAATTTCTTTAATTAAAGATAAATAACTTGCTTTTGCAGTTGAACTAGATTCTTAAAGAAAAATAAAATACAATCCTACAACTCAAACGCTGGCACTTTCTCAACTCAAAAACAAAAAAGCTTTGGAAAATAAAATTATGAATGCTATCAGAAAGTATCATCGAATTTTTACTGCAAATGTTACGGGGATAACCAAATAGTGCAATCAGAATACAATCAAAGAAATAAAGCTAGAAAACAATATAATTTACCATATTAGAAGTTCAGATTCTTGTAACTAATAAGCTCTTAGAATGAAAACAATGCAATAAAACTAGCATAAGCTCTTATAATGAAAAAATGCAATAAAACAATGCTATCAGAGACATCCTCGAATTTTTACTGCTAGAAAAAAAAAAAGAATCGGCATTGATGTTGGAAAAAATATGGTGGGGCAAGGGAAAGATGGGACCTTCCCATTGCTGTATAGATCATGTGACATAACCGAAAGAAGAAGAAACTAATATTAGGATTTAGGGCTAAAATCTTGATACTTATTGCAATTGCTACAAGTATCCCATTTGAAGTAGAATGACGATCCAACACATGCCTTTCAGCTGCAACTCACTAGATTTGACTATTTAAAAAACTTTATTGCTTTTATAAAATGCTATTAGCTGGTCCATAACTAAGCCAGAACTCAATATTACATCAAGAAAATAACTACTTTTTCTAGAAGAGGTCAAACAATAGTTAAATATCTCAAGTAAAATTTCAATCTTTATGAACATTAAGATTCCTGTAATACCTGAATGAAGAGAATAAGAGACAAAGATGAGAAACAACAATACCTAGATTACTGTAATACCCGGAATTTTCTTTTAATAATAAAATAATAATAATAATAATATTAATAAATAATTTTTTATTTAAATTAATTTTATTTTATTTTTATTTGGTTTAATTTGGGATGATTTAATGGAAATTTTAATGCTAAACAAATAAAGGAGTTAGTTTCTATATCCAATTAGTTTGACTTTTAAGAAATTAATTAAGTAAATTATTTAAGAAATAAATTATATTTTTAGTTATTCAGATTTTCCCCCAAATGAATATATATAAATTAAATTATATTTGAGAGTTATGGAAGAATTTGTAAAAGATATATTTTATAAAAGAATTTTTAGAGAAAATAGTATTTTAATTAGCTAATGGTGTAAAATTTTAATTGGAAATACTTAGCAAATTGATTAATTAAATTAATTGTGTGTTAGGATTAAATTGGAAATTTATTTTGAAATAAGGATTAAAAGTATAATTTTATTAATATATGAGGTTTTAATGAAAATTTGTATGTTTGGTATTTTTGCAATTAAATACGTCAGCAAGGGCTTTTTAATAATTTTACATTTGAAAGCAATGGTATATATGTAATTGTATATTTTCAATAATTCTAATTTGGCCCAAATTAAATAGTTAGCGGCTTAATTGAAAAGCTGCAGAAAAGTTTAAGGGTTAATTGGAAACTTTACAGGAAGAAATTGTTATAATTAAAAAAGTTGAGGGACTAAATGTCGATATGGAGAAGAAGAAAAGAGGAAAGAGATTGGGGAGAGAGAGAAGGCAGGGGGAGAAGGAAACCGGAGCTGCGGTCGTAGTTGGCTGACCACCGGGGCGCGGAGCTGGCCGACAAAGCTGTCAAAACTTCCTTGCCATCGTGCGTGCGTTTTCGGCGACGGTAGCCGTTGATTCTAGTGGCGATCGACTCCCCTCAGCGAGAGCTTCCTTTTGGCGGTAGCGGCGACGCAAATGGTGACTGGAGATGGAAGTTCGCGGTGGAGAGAGAAAGTGGGTGGCAGCCGGGTTTTCGGAGGACATATTCGGACTCCCCTCAGCTCCAGCTTCGCAATGGCGCCGGTTTTGTAGCGATCGGACTCTGTTTGCAAATCGACGGCCGACATGGTCCGTAAATCTCTCCAGACGATCAGGGGTTGAATCGGAAGACCGGAAGTAAGGATCGTCATTAGCGCGTCGTTTCGAGTCTATTGGTGTGTTCGAATCGTCGATCGGACTCCGGCGGCTGGAGGCGAATTGACCGAGCAATCAAGCGTCTCAGTAATTCTCTGATCCGTTGATTTTAGAATTCTTTGGTAAAGTTAAATGTTTATTGAATTGTGTTGAATATTAGAAAATATTGTGTATTAAAATATTTGTTTGTCGGACTGCCTGCCTTAGGTTGTGTTTTATGATGTGTGGCGGAGTCGGAAAATTAATGAAGTCTCGGGGACCCGACTCCCGTTAAAATGAATTGTTGATTATTCAAAGTATTTTCTGGTAGGTCCTGGACCCATTTTATGGGGGATAAATGTCCGTATTGTAAGAGAGGTTTTGCTGAATTTTCGATAGGATTTATCCGAGTCGAGATTCTTAGACAATCAGTCCTAGGGATCTAGACCTAGGGTTAATTGTCAACTGTTTCAGCGTTATTGATAAATTGTTTTTCGTGATTAGATAAATCCGTCAGTTCGGCTCGCTCCATCAGAGGCATCGAAGCAGAGCTAGGAGGTCGTCAAAGCTGTGAGTTAAAGTCATATATCTGCTTATGTGTGTCATGCTAATATTTTACACGATATCTCTAATTTAATGATTAATATTTTAATTATTCAGTTATGTACTGTTTATATATATTTCATTTTTCCGCATTATGATTTTATTGATTTTGTGTTGACTCGGGATGGGACGGTAATAGAACGTATTATTTTGATGAGTGCACTGGTATAAATCCGATGATGATGGAAAGAGGGTAAATTGGTAAATTTAAAAAGGTAAGATTAGGACTTGCCCTGGTCGAGCATTGCTCTCTGGGCTGAGTAGAGTGAGTGTGCTGAAGTAAAGGTCCCTGGTCGAGCATTGCTCTCTAGGCGCCGGCTTATTTGGAAATCTAAGTGACCAGACTGGAGTTAAGGACCCTGGTCGAGCTTCGCTCTCTGGGCGCCAGTCTTATTGGAGTAAGAGAGCCGAAAGGCTAAGAGTGTTAGTGATAGTTAAGTGGCTAAACTGGATTTAAGGACCCTGGTCAAGCTTCGCTCTCTAAGCGCTAGTTATGTTAGAATGAGAAAGTCGAGATGTTAGTGTTGAGATTAGTCGAGATGTTAATGTTGAGAGTAGGGTTCTGTTGTGGTACCCCGTCCCGTTGTATGTGAAGGTTATATTTTTATTTTTTTTATTTAAGAATGACATGACACAAATATTATTGCATGACTAAATGCGTATTTTCAAATAAATAAATGTGTTATTGAAGTATTTGAAATTATTTTTGGGATATATGATTTTAACTCACTCTCTAGACTGACAGTCTCAATTTTACTGGTTTTAATATCTGTGTTTATTAGTCTTCTCGCAGCTCTTATCAAGCAACCCGACTCATTCATCATCGGGTGATGTGTTTGATTTGGTATACTGACTTGTAAAAATTTAGATTCTCCGCAATAGAAATAGTAGATTTATTAGTTGTAATTTTATGTAGTTTCGGGTCTCGCCTAATTCTTCTGGCAGACCGAATTAAATATGTAAAATTTAACGGTTAAGATAAATTGTGGCATCAATAATATTAGATGAGATTTATTTAAGTCAGTGAGTATTAGGCTTACTACGGGATTTGTGGCCTTACGCCTACCCATTCCTTAGTGCCGGTCACGGGCCCACAGATCGGATCTTGACAATCACTAGAGACTCTTTCGAGTATTTGAAGAAGAAAGATGACCAGATGGCCGACGACGACTGATGCGAGGTTGAAGAAGAAAGATCATTGGAGAATGCCGCAAATGGAGAAGGAAGATGACCGACAAATACTGCAAGGATGGAGGCTAGAAGAAAGATGATTGACGATTAAGGGTTTGCAATGGTGGAGGCTTAAGAGGTTAGAGAGAGTAGCGTGGAGGATGTGACAGAGAGGTAGAGAAGAGATGAAAGTTGAATTAGAGTTTTTAATCGAAATAACTATAAAAATGATGGGTAAACTTGTTAAGATTTGATAATAAATATTTAAAATTTTAGAAGTTATATTTTGGTATTTGAAACCAGAAATCATCAATATTTAAGAATATGAAACTGGTAACCTATATAAAAAAGGTGGATAATTACAAAAATGGTATGTGAATTTGTTAAAATTTGAAAATTAAGTATTTAAATTTTTAAAGTTAGAATTTAGCTTTATGGATTTTTAGTAAATATTTGCAACTGAGTGTATATAATAGGTCAGTAGCAATTACGGACTTGTAATCTTAGAATACATATTATCAACTTAGTAGATTAAAAAGAATAATATGATAATTTTTTTTTAAAGTATATACTTTTAATAGATTAATTTATTATTCTTACTATCATCATTACATTGTTCTCATTATATTTTCATCAATTCTTTTAAAGAAATCTCTATTCAACTTTAAGCAAAACTTGTCTTCTTCAACTCATCACTATAAACATCTAAAACAAAATTGATCATTATTGAGGATGATAATTTTAACTATAATATTAATTACTAAAATATTTCCTTATGACATGTATAGTATTTATTGATATATTTTTACTATCATTGTAATTTTTATTTTTTATATGAAATATTTACCCTCTTTCATATAAATATTATTTTTCATAATACTAAATAATATTTTGATGATAATTCTTTTTCTGTTTGCTTAAATCCTACAAATAGTAAATATGTGATTTACCTTGTAACAAAAGAGTTTTGTACTATTTCTTTATTTTAATACTATGTAAATATAAGCTATTACTATTCTAATATTTAACAAACTAATATTTTTTTATTTATGATGATTAATGATGTATTAGGGTAAAGTTCAAAAAATTACTCTGTGATTTAGCGCTTTTTCACACGTCAGACGGAGATATTTTCTGTATCAAAAAAGTATCACATGTTTTATTTTCTTAGTATTTTTTATGTATATATTTATATTTTTATTATTTCTTAAATAATTTCACATGTATTTTATACGAACCATTACTGATAACTAAGTATCATAAGTCAATTAGTCTACTAGTCACTGAGTTAGAGACAATGAATTGTGGTTACTAAGCTAGATACCAATGAATAATATTTGTTATATTTTATTTATTTTTATTATAATTTTTATTTTATTAATACATTTTATTATTCGTTAAGTATAATTATTTTTTATTGATTTAATTTTTTATTTATATTATTTGAATTTTATAATTATTTATATGAAATTTTATATATAACTATTAAATTAATAAATATAAAAATTAAAAATTAAAAATAATATATAAATTAATAAATATTTAAATTAAAATAGTAATACACTTAAAGTAATAATGTAAATTAAAATAATAATTAAATAATATCGTTAATCATGTGACGGGGTAAGGATAGGATGCTTGGACAAGGAGCGGCTTCTGGTAGGCTTTTAGGATGGCAGCACTCTAAGGTATGGGGTTACATGATTGAATTGAATTGCACATCGAAACGGGACGGAGAATGGTTCATAGCATATATGTAAAGAGTTGGAATTAATCACATGAGGTGCTTTTTGTTTGTTTGGCTATGGAGTTAAAAGAACACCAAAATTAAACGTGCTTGGTTCGGAAAAATTTCAAAATGGGTGATATCCTGGTAAGTTTTCGAATCTGCCAAGGGGATAAAATCGTGAGGCCAGTAGGGGCCAAAGCGGATAAAATATCTCACGTGATCTGATTTTGAATCCTTACAAATTGTATCAAAGCAGGGCCCTTTAGTAGATATGTGGTTCCATGATAAACCAAGCGGAAGTTGGTGGACATGTGATAGCCTGGCTTAGAGAAGCGGTCCGATGAGGGCGGGAAGTGGACGTCGAGGCAAGGATAGGATGCCTAGACAAGAAGTGGCTTCTGGCAGGCTTCTAGGATGGCATCACTCTGAGGTACATGGGTACATTATGGTTGATAGCATATATATAAAGTGTTGGAACTAATTACATGAGATGTCTTTTGGTTGTTTGGTTGTGGAGTTATAGGAACTCTAAAGTTAAATGTGCTTGGTTCGGGAAGATTTCAGGATGAGTGACCTTGTGGGAAGTTCTCAAATCCACCAAGGAGACAAAGCCGTGAGGCTAGTAGGGGCCAAAGTGGACAATATCTCATGTGATCTGATTTCGAGTTGTTACAAATTTAATAAGTGGTCTCTAAATAGCAACCACTTCTATGTGGTCTCTAAATAGTTACCACCTTAGAAACCACTCTGATTTTTTTTCACTATTTTTATTAGCGACAGATTTTAGCGACTACCATATGTGGTCTCTAAAGTAGTCGCTAATTGGCTTTAGCGACCACTTAGAGACCATATCCGGTGGTCGTTAAACTGTTATTTTTTTATAGTATTTATATCAACATATTCTAGTACTACACTACTATTTTGAATATGATCTCTCAAAAAATGGTGTCTAATATCTATGTGCTTACTGCTAGAGTATTAAATAGGGTTCTTAGAAAGGTTTATAGCACTAGTGTTGTCATATTTGGTAGGAATGTGATCAACCTCTCTCCTATAATCTCTTAACTGTTGCCTCATCCAAAGGATTTGAGCACAATAATAACTCACCGCCATATATTCGGCTTCTACGGTGGAGATAGCAACCGAGACTTGTTTCTTGTTAAACCAAAATACTAATACTAAGCATTCACCTAAAAAATAGCAAGTTCTAGAGGTGTTGTTTCTATCTGATAGACTACCAGCATAATCGGCATCCGAATAGCCTATTATATCAAAAGGAGTTTCTCTAGGATACCAAAGTCCTAAGTTCAAGGTTCCATATAAATATTTCAAAATTCTTTTGATGGTATCTTTTGGACAAGATTGAAATCTAGCACAAAGGAAAGCACTATAAATAATATCGGGTCTAGAGACGGTTAAGTATAAAAGTGAGTCGGTCATACCTCTATAGAGCTTTTAATTTACGCTCTTGCCTTTCTCATCATTGTCCAATTTAATTGTGACACTCATCCGAGTCTTGGCTACTTTGCAACCATTCATTTCAAATTTCTTTAGGAGTTCTCTTGTGTACTTGGATTGGTTGATGAATATTATGTCTTTTCTTTGCTTGATTTGAAGACCAAGGAAGAATTTGAGCTCTCTCATCATGCTAATTTCAAATGCCTTAGTGATGCACTTAGTAAAATCCTCAGAAAGCAACTCATTAGTAGCACTAAATACAATGTCATCAATATAAATTTGAACAATTACAGATGATGGTGAGAAGTCTATTTGTTATATTGGTAACACACTCATTAGGCTTCATCTTGAACATCTCATATTTAGTGACGTAGATTTGGATCTTCCTTGATTTTACTTATTTCGTGCCTTCTTGATAGTTCTCTAAGGTAGTCCAAATTTGATGAGCTGTAGTGTAATATTGCACTCTCCCACACTCTTTTCTAGAGACGCAACTCACAAGTATAGCCATTGCTTGCTTGTTCTTGTGGTTGTGCTTCCTGTGGTCATCCACTCAATCTTCTTTGGGAAAGATTCTTTCTTCATCATTCTTTATTTCAATGGGAGCTTTCCATTCCTTCACCATATATTCCCACACTTCAATGCCATAGGAATCCAAACATATTTCCATTTGGAATTTCTAAAAAGTATAATCGGATTCGTCGAAGAATGGCTTGAGGTGTTGGGCTCCTTCATTAGTTTCCATGATCTTTACACTCACAATTAAGCTTGATAAGAATGAACTTGCTCTGATACCACTTGTTGTCCTTTGGAACCAAGAAGGGGGGGGGGGGGTAAAGGTAAGAACACAAGAGATTTTAGGTAAGAACACAAGAGATTAAGGTAAAGGTAAAGAGAGTAAAGGTTAGAGAAGATGACACCAAGGATTTATAGTGGTTTTGAACAAACCTCCCTACGTCTACTCCTCAAGATCACACTCGAGTGTTTCACTATAATCACTAAGATTACGACCTTTGGGTTTTACAAGGTCACTCAACAACTTGGTGTTTTCAAGGCTCACACTAAACCTCTTCCCTTAGTGTACCAATCTCTCACTAAGTCCCTTAACCCTTGAGTATTAATGGTAACTCAATAACCAATTCCTTGTATTTTTAATACCCAGGCTCACACAATAACCCTTTTAAGTGTTAGTTGAATAAAGAGTTTCAACTTAATACACTTTACAAAAAAGAAATTGAGTATAGAAAGTTGAGAAATAAGTTTACAAGAGCGGTTGACGTTTCAATGATTATTGACATTGCATTAATTGTGAAAATTGCCCTGCACCGTAATAGCGCCCTCGTGCTTGCCTTATACGAGCCCAGAAGCGTCGTCGCGCTTTTTAATGCGCTATTTTCTGCCAAAATTTGTCTCGAGGCCTAAAGAGAGGCGCTTGGCTTCTAAAGCACCCTCACATTTCTTGGAGCATTAACACTTTGATTGCCAAGTGTCACAAGGTGATTAGCTTGCTGTCAAGTAGACTTTTCAACGTCTTGTAAACTTTTAGTCATATGAAAAGCACCCCCATGCCTTGGAAGCACCATTGCGCTTTTGGGGTCTTTTTATAAGACTTACTTCAAAGCTAAAGAAATTTTAGGATAAGCTTGGTTCCTTTAATACTCTATCATATAAACACAGAGTCGTGGTGTTAGTGATAATTAATTTGGTTGTTATAACTAAAATAGAGATCAATTGTATCTTAGGTCAACAAGCCTGAAGTCTAATCGGTTGAACACCCAACCTTAAAGCAAAACTGGGAGATACAAAATAATGGATAGCCCTAGGGTCTAACAAAACTCTAGCCTCAGAATAGCAAACTGGAATAATACCTGACACTACAGCATTAGAGGCTCACACATCTTGATAGGTAAGAGTGAACACTCTTCTCTATCCACGACCTAACTGCTATGAACCCGAAGTCTGGCTCTGAACTCTGCTCCTTGATCTACCTCTTATAGCTCTGCCTCCGAAACCATTGCCCTGTTGGCCGGAAAATTAAGATCCACCCTTATAATAACCAGGAGCTACAAAATAAGTTGGTCGAGCTATGCTTGCAGATGAGCCTAGAGAAAAAGCTAACTGGTTGAAATAGCGAGGGCATGCTCAAGCCATATCACCCATCTCACCACACCTGAAACAAGCTCCACTAGACATTAGGCGTGGTTCTGATGTGTCCTACCATACATCTAGCATGCACTAGCTCCAGAAGTAGAACTGTTATAACCAGAACTCTGTCCATTGCCACTGAAGCTTTGACCTAGCCTAAATCCTCGACTACCCTTCGAATAGTGTCTATCGTTCTTGTGAGTACAGTAGTCCTTCTACCGGCCCTATTGGTCAGAACCCCCGAAGTGTGCTCCACTATTATAAAACGGCACTACTGGCTATGCACTACTCTGACCCTCAGTCTTGGTCTTCTTCTTCTTGCCTTTCATCAGTCCTCTGGCTAAATTCCCGCAGGGTCATCTCCATCTATCTGGCCATATCAGTAACCTCTAAGAAGATGCTCCTCCTAGACTGAACCAATGAGAAAACTCTAGACCTAGACCTGATATGCACTTGTTGTTCTTATGCTCCTCGGTCCCCACAACATAGGGCGCATACCTGCTCAGCTGAACAAACCGCCTAGCATACTTTTTTACTAACAGATCTCCCTTAACCAACCTCTCAAATATTTTCCTGTACTCTTGCCTTACACTGAAGGGAATGAAGTACTCCTCGAACCTATTTCTGAACTGCCTCTAGGTCATACCATCCAAAAAGGGATGAATATAGTGTTTAAACCACTGAGATGTTATTCCCTTTAAAAAAACCTGCCATCTTGATGGTTCTCTTGTCTAAACATTGCAAATCGAATGCTCTCTTCTCAACCTCGTCTAGAAAGTCTAAAGGGTCCCCTGATACCCCATCAAACTCCTTAGGTCTCAGCTTAATATAGTCGGACATAGGAACCTTGTCTGAATTTCTAATACCGGACCTACCACTATGGCTCCTGAACCTCGAGCAGCCTGCTGTTGCTGAAGAACTAATAATTGTTCCAAAGCTTTTTGCACCCTAGTCATACTGGTTACAAATGCATTAGGTGAAACTCCACCAGCACTAGGTGCCTCCTGAGCCTCGACCTGATATGGTTGGGCTGCCGCTCGAGGTCTACCTCGCCTCTTGGTTTCACGGGTTGGTGCTAGTGGGAGCCGACTAGGTAGAAACCTCATCCTAGGCCTGTTGGGCCACTATTGCTATTGCAACTACTTGAGTCCATGACATAGCAGAAGCTAAAAATAAACAAACAGTGTATCAAGATGACAACAGACTCTCTAACGTGTAGCGCAGATACTAGAATCAATGAAACATGCAAGGACAGACTCGAACCTAACTCCGCAGTAGCTAAGGAAGCTAACCTAGGTCGAAGGAAATCTAAACCTAGGCTTTGATACTAACTTTGTCACGACCCAATCTGTGAGCCCGTGACTGTCGTTAGGAGATGGATAGGCTTAAGACCACTGAAACCCGTAGCAAGCCTCATGATCACTAACTTAATTAAAATATAATTTCATTCAATATACCAAATATTATACTTATTAATACTCATCCACAAGTACAATAGAATTCATACCAGTTCATTAGCACTAATAAAATTAATACATCATCAGATTGTTCCTCATGCTGAATAGAAATTTTAATTATAAATGTAGATGTTATAGAGTATCTAAAAATTTGAATAGTTCAGAATGCAAGAAAAATAATTACGTCAAGCTCGAGGAAGAAAAAATTCGGGCTACTCAAAGAAAGGAACTGCAGAGGACCTAGCTGTCACTTAAAAAATAAAATAATTAAATTGAGACTATTAGTCTCGGGAGTGAATTAAAATCATATAGTCTGAAATTAAAGCAAACATTTATATAAAGTAATTATTTAAATAATATAAAATATCACATGATAAGTACGTGTCATATTATAATTTAGAAATATGCAATTTTAACACATACGAGACGAGTACCTCAACAGAACCCTAACCCCCAATTCTAGCAGCCTTTCGGCTCTCTTATTCCAATAAGACTGGCGACCAGAGAACAAGACACAACTAGGATCCTTAAGTCCAGTCTGGTCACTTAAATACTAACACAGCCAGTGCCTAGAGAGAAATGCTCGACCATGGACCTTTCTCCGGAAAATCAAAACCCTATAAGCCTAGAGAGCTATGGTCGACTAGGACACATCACCAAATACTTCTCTATTACCTGACTTTGAATTTCACAGGTGTGCACGCGGTCCTGATGTAATCCATAAGGTGACAAGTTCTACTGTTGTCTCATCCCGAGCCATAATTCATATTTAACATCAACAAAAACTAAAGTAAGATGATACACAAAAATTTAAAATGTTATTCGATCCGACAAAAATACTAAAATTAAATACGCCAGTATAACGAACATAAATTAATAATGCAATATTTATAATAATAATAATAATAATAATAATAAATGTAATGGCAATAAGTAATAATAGTAGTAATAATAATAATATCGGAAAGGAAAAAAAATAAAATGTAATAATGCTAATACTGCTAATGATGATAATAATATTTATTAATCAAATAGGATTTGTATTTAATTTCGGACATAGCACGTGTAATAGAATATATGACTTTAACTCACAGTTCTGTCGAGTTTCCGCTATCTACTCCTACATCTCGGGTGGAACTGGCTGAACCGACGAATTATCTATTCAAGAAGATAATTAAGATAATAAAATATTTCATAACTTATCCTAGGCCTAGACTCATAGATTTAGACTGCCTAAAGAAATCCCGACTGATCTAGACTTGAAAATTCTACCGAAAATTCGGCAGAATCTCTCTTAAAATATGGATGTTTATCTCTCGTAAAACGGGTTTAGAACCTGCCAGAAATACTTTTAATATTCAACCATTATTTAACAGGATTTCGGGTCACCAAAGCTACATTATTTTTTCCGACTCTGTAACACAATTCAAATCTTAATTATTAATTAATAGTCCGGCATAATTATTTGTTATACAATCACTCACAATTAATTTGCTGGCATCTAAATTAATTATTCATAGCTATGATTATCTCCCAACCGAATAATAATTAATTGCATAATTAATTTTATGATATTTATAATTAAGCTAACAATTAATTAAATTAAGTTATTTATAATTAACAATTAATGGTAATATTATTTTTTAAAATTCTTAAATAATTTCTAAGGTCCAAACAACTTTTACCGAACCCAAAAATCTAAAATCTGTGCGTCCGAAAAATATTTAGACCTGAAAGTCGGAATTCGAATTTGAAAGTATCTACGTGAAACTTGAGACGTGTTGTAACCAAAAACACTAAAATCATAGCGTTGCCCTTGCTGGAAAACGCTAGATCGAGGCAAACATGGTACTGCTCTGGTGAGGCATCACTACTAGCTTACGGCGAGGGAAATGGCGGGGAAGGGCTGTTCAGGAGGGTTTTCGATGGTGGAGAGTTAGAATCCGGTGTCGGTTTGCCCAAAGGACGCTGGCAAGGCAGCGATCCAATGATGGGAGCAAGGACGACAGCTCCTCCAATTCCTTTCGATTATCCCGACGAGAAAGGAGGAATAAGGGCAGCGACAACAAAAAAAGAAGGGGAGGAAAGTGAGTTTGGTGGTTAAGCGGAGGTGCAGGCGGTGGAAATGGAAGAAAACGGGGAGGGAGAAGAGTGTAGCAGGGAGGAAGAAGAGAGAAGAGGGAGAGGTGAGCACAGGGACCTAGATGCAATTCTCCAAAGTCTTAAAAAATATAAAGTTAGACCCCCTTAAAATGTTAGCTACAGTAACACCCTTAATTAAGTTATTCTATATATATATATATATATATATATATATATATATATATATATATATATATATATTTATTTATTTATTTACTTACATTTATAGACCTACTTAATCACTATTCCCATAAATTGACACTAATTAGACTCATAATAATAATGATAACTATATAGAATAAATAAATCATTAATAGTTAGTATAAATTAAATCCGATTAAATAGAAAACAAGTATTTTAAATAAGGTTAATATAAATAAAATTGACTCACTCATTTAAAATCACAAAACTAAATTTAAAATTAATCAAAAATTAATATATTTTAAATACTAGATAATATTAAATTAAATTAAATGATGTTCAATCACTCATGGAAGATATTAATTTATCAAATTTCTCCCAAAGAATAATGACATTAAAATTTAAAAATTATGGATATTACAGTTGCACACTTTATATTTAATGCATCTATAGCAATTATTTGAAAAAATCAGTCTCTAGCACGTTCATTTATTATTACGTGAATGGCCGAATACTGACCAAAATAATATTTAAACAATTATAAAAACACTTGTCAAGCTTATTTTAAATATTAATTTTAAAACTAATAAATCCTCTGTGTTATTGAATATATATATATATATATATATATATATATATTAAATGTTTTACCAAGCTGGATCAAATTTAAAATACTAGATTTTTGAGGTGAAATTGAGCTCGATGCTTGAGACCTAATAGTCTATTAACTTAATTTAGTTAATATATATTTATGTTCTAATAAGAATTCAGTAATTATTTTAATTATTGAATACTTTCTAGAGTGAGAACCCAATACCTTAATTGATTATTATTATTATTATTATTATTATTATTATATATATATATATATATGTATATATATATATATATATACACGTATGATGGAGTTCAAATAATTCACTATGAATTTTTACAAAATTGAAAATAAAAAGTATAAATAAAAAATATAATACTTTTAATATAATCCTATAAGATATTGATGAATTACTTTATAACTTTTATAACAATAATTTGCATATGTAATGCATGCAATACTACTTTTTGATAAGCTATTGATAAACAAAGTTTAAGTAACATCATTGAAAATTATAACTCATCAGTCGTTTAATCGCACGTTGCATAATATTTATTATTTTAATTATAAATAACAATAGAGTATGAGTTTATAAAAATTTAGTAAATTTTTTAATATTTATTAATCACATTTCTAAAAGAACAAATAATTTTAAGTATTTTTTAATTATAATTTTAAAATTTTATTAATGCAACAAATATAAAAAATAATTTTATTGTATTTACTAAATACATAAAATTAGTACTGCAAATATTATTCATATATTATTTTTAAGTTTAAAAATCATTATATAATAGAAGGTTATTAATTAATAAAATATTTGAAAATACAATTATAATAATATTCTTTAGTATTAAAATTATTATTTAATTAGAAAAGCAATTTATTAGATAATAAATTAATATAAAAATTATTATAATTTCATATGTGTTATTAATAAAGATTATATTTTTATTTTGTTATAATATTAAAAGTGTTATATTATAAAATTAAAAGTTAGAAATTATTTTTTATATTTTTCTTTTATTAATATGGGAATTTTATTCTAAGTATATTTATATAATAGTTTTTATAATAATAATTTACATACATAATATGCGTCATATATAGATTTAAATTCAATAAGAAAAAATACAATCATTTATACAAAAATTGTCTCGTTAAAAATGTTTTTAAAAGGAAACAAATGAATGGAATAAAAACTTTTCAATATAAAAAGAATGCAATCAACTAGGTAAAAACATAACCTGAAAAAGATATTAAATCGAATCTTAATTAATAATAAGGTATGGGCCACTGAGGTGGCGGAGTTGATATCTTTTGAGAAAGGAGAGAGGGGGTACTGAAGTGAATATTTACTGATGAGGGCAAAATATTATTCGGTGTCTCCTTATATAGATAAAGCTACAGTAACACCCATAATTAACACAATTAAGAGTTAAAATATAATTAGTGTTATAATAATATTGAAGTGTTTAGATAATATTGAATGTCAATCATTATTTTTATGGATAGACTTTTTATATAAATAGAACTTTATTTTTATAATTCTTTACGCCTATAAATATGTGTTACAATTAGTAGAATGAAACACACATATATACATATAAAAAAATTATTCTCTCTTCTCTTTTTATTTTTTTTTACAACACGTTATCGACACGATTGCTTAGCACATATATAAGATTAAAAAAAAAAACTATTTTTTTCTTTTCATAATTCTTTTTAAAAAGAATCGTATAATACTATACTATATTTTTATTGAATTCATTATTGAATTAACAAGGACTCATTTTTCTAATTCTAATAAATATACAACACATTATTAACACAAATAACTGAATTCATAATGGGAGAAACTTATGTTAATACAATATATGGTAGTAACAAAATAATTGAAGACTCCAGAAGAGCATATATATTACTACCTGAAGGTGCATATTTCTTTATTAAAAATATATTATTCTCTCTAAAATCTTATAGAAATTTATTTAGCTTTAAAGATATTCACTGAAATGGATATCATATTGAGACTTCAAATATATGAAATATTGAATATCTCTATATTACAACTCTCACAATGGAAAAGAAATGTATATCAGAGAAATTATCTACTTCCTTCTTTGGCTTATATTACACATATATGTGTACTATTGAAACAAATGTGGTAGTAAACTAGAAATTTACTGATTCAAATATTTTTTTTATTTGGCATGATTGATTAGGTATTCCTGGATCAACAATGATACAAAAAATTATGAAAACTCATATGGTCATCCATTAAAGAACTAGAAGATTCTTCAATCTAATGAATATCTATATTCGGCTTACTCTCAAGGAAAGCTGATTATTAGACCTTCACCGAGTAAAATTCAAAATGAATCACCTAGATATCTAGAACGTATACAAGGTGATATTTATAGACCAATTCATCCATCATATGGACCATTTAATATTCTATGGTGTTAATAGACACATCAACAAAATGTTTACATGTATATTTATTATCAACTCATAATCTGGCATTTGCTAGATTACTTGCTTAAATAAGTCGATTATGGGCAGAATATTCAAAATATGCTATTAAGACAATTCGTCATAATAATGTTGGTGAATTTACATCTAAGACCTTTAATGATTACTGCATGTCAATTGGAATAACTGTTGAACATCTAGTAGCTCATGTTCATACTCAAAATGGTCTAGCAGAACCTATTATTAAATGTCTCCAATTAATAGCTAGACCATTGCTTATAAAAACAAACCTTCCAATAATTGTTTGGGGAGATGTAATTTTACATGCAACAACTATTATTCGCATCAAGCTAACTAGTTATTATAAATTTCACCATTATAGTTGGATTCTAGCTAGGAGCCAAATATTTCCCATTTGAGAACTTTAGATGTGCTGTTTATGTCCTAATTGGCCCCTACGTCACATAAAAATTGGACCTTAGAGGAGATTAGGAATATACATTGGATATGAATATCTATCTATAACTAAATATCTTGAGCCATTAATGGGAGATATTTTTACTACGAGATTTAATGATTATTTTAATAAGAATTTGTTTCTTAAGTTGGAGGGAGAGAACAAACAATTAGAGAAACAAATTTCTTAGAATAATCCATTATTAGATAATCTTGATCCTTATTCAAAACAATGTGAATCAAAAGTCCAAAGGATCATTTATTTGTAAAGTATAGCAAACCAATTGCCAGATACATTTTGTGATCTAAAAAGAGTTACTAAATCTCATATGCCAACTGAAATGCTCCAATTAGAATTGATGTCCCACTAGGACAACATATTAATATTATAGCAAATGAGTCCATGATATGACAAAAGCATGGTAGGCCACCTAGTTCCAAGGATAAAACTCCATAAAAGAAAGGGAATAAAATAAATAAAGTGACAATTTCAAAACCGACGTTCTTAAAGAGCCTATAAGAAAAGACATAGATGAGCAAGTACCCCCAGAAGAGGTTCAAGTGCCTAAATATGATGAGAATAATGAGATCTCAATCAATTATTTCACTTCAGGTAAAAGATGGACCTAAATGAAACTGTTGCCGACAATGTATTTGCATATATAATAGCAATTGATATTGCAAAGGAAAGTGAAACTATTGAACCTAAGTCTATCATTGAATGTTGACAGAGAAATTATTGGCCTAAATAGAAAGATGCAATCCAAGAAGAATTAAACTCATTAGAAAAACGCCAAGTATTTAGGCCCGTTGTTTTGACACTTGAAGATATTTACCCAATAGGCTATAAATAAATTTGTGTGCGTAAACGCAATGAGAAAAATAAAATTATGAGATAGAAAACACGACTTATAGTATAAGGGTTCTTACAAGGACCTAGCATTAATTATGAAGGATTTTATTCCCAGTTGTGGGTACTATTAGATTTTGATTTTTAATTAATCTGCCTAGTTTAGAAGGACTTCATATGAATCTTATGGATGTCATTACAGTTAATTTATATGGATCACTTGATAATGACATTTATATAAAAATTCTTAAAAGATTAAAAATGTCTGAAGCATGTAGCTCAAAATTTCAAGAAATGTATTCAATTAAATTACAAAAATCTTATATAAATTGTAACAATCTGGACGAATATGATATAACCGACTTAGTGAATATCTTTTAACGGAAGGATATATTAATAATTCAATTTATCCATTCGTTTTCACTAAGAAAACAAACTTTGATTTTGCTATAATTGTGGTTTATTTTGATAATTTAAATATCATTGTGACTCTTGAAGAGTTGACAAAAACACAATAACTTATTTAAAAAATATTGAAATGAAAGATTTATGATGAATAAAATTTTATCTCGGTTTGCAAATCGAACATTTATTTGGAGGGATTTTTATTCATCAGTTAACTTATATTAAAATAATATTAAAATATTTTAATATGGATAAAACTCATCCAATGAGTTCTCCCAAATTGTTAGACACCTGGATGTGAAAATAACCATTTTCGTCCTTGAAAAGATGGTGAGAAAATACTTAGTCCAGAAGTATCATATTTTAGTGCTATTTGAGCATTAATATATCTTGCTAATTGTACAAAATCTAATATAATATTTATTGTGAGTTTACTGGCAAAATATAGTTTTTCACTAACTCGAAGACATTAAAATAATGAGGTAGAAACCCATGCGTGATGCCTCACTAAGTAGGGGATACTAGAATAGGTGTGGGATCCCTCAATACTTAATATATATATATATATATATATATAATATAATATAATATAAAATAAAAATATAATAAATAATAAATTCTTAATTTAGAATATTAAATTTAAAATATATAATAAAATAAAGATTTGTAATGATAAAGGGCGGGATGGCGTGGCTAAGGAGGGACCCGACCCACCATGATCTTTTGCGGATCCCGCCCAATAAGATGAAATAAATAATATATATAGAATAATTTAAATATAAAATATCTAATATATAATATATAATAGAAATAAAAATATAATAAATAAAAAAATATTTTCTTTTAATTTAGGGTACTCAATTTATAATTTATAAATATAATAAAATTTGTTAGGATGGTGGATGAGATCCCGTAGCAAAGGAAGCATCCACGAAATAATATAAAATAATATAATATAAATATAAAGGAGGCATATGATAAAACAGAAAAAATTTCTATTAATTTAGGATAGATTCAATTATTACTTCCTATTAAAAACAAATTGTCAATGATAGTGGACGAGATCCCATCGCAAAAAATGAAATTTTAATACATTTCACTGAAAATATATTATATTTTGAGCATAATAGGTGACATTTTCTTGCAAATATACTAAAATTAATTGATAGTATAGAACATTTAAAACAGAATATAGTACATTTCAATGATAATGAAGTACATATCAGTTATAGTAAAGTAAATTTCGTTGATCATGTAATACGTTTAACTGCATGTATTGAACATTGAACAACATGAAATGACAATATGTAACTCATAAATTCTTAGATAGATTCAGTTTACCACGTCATCTGTAGACTAAATCAATTGTATAGTAACACATAGCTTTATATATTAATTGTTGCAATTTTTATTGGTTGGTTTATTTATTACTATTAACAATTCATGATTAAAATACAATCAATAGACTGCAACATTTAATAAATAAAGCCGCATGTCCTCATACAATTGATATGATTTACATATGACGTGATAGACTGAGTCTATCTAAGAATTTCTTGTTGTAACTGGAAAAACAACCAATATATATATATTTTTAAATTAAATTGAAAATGTAAATATTACACTTAAAGTATTCACATTATATTCTCATTAAGTACAACCCTATACAAAGATACATTACATTCATAAGGTTCTTTATTAATTGTGTTGGCATGCAATAGTTCTTCAAAACCAATTCTGTAAATCCACTCTTTTTCTTTCTCTAAAGAATCCTTCATTAAGTCATGCAATGCAAAAGGTTCATCTCTCAATGTTGAGCTCTAAGATAAAAATTATCATATCAGTCGATTTAATATCTTACTATAATTAAGAGTATAGAAACGCTGGTTCTAAACAATAAAATACACGCAATATGCTTTCTTATTTCTCCAATTTTTATCGTAGATGGAGAACTTTTTTCGTTTTCAACTAAAATATGGTGTTGTGAAAGTCCTTATTTGCTACATTTATTTTATTTACGTTAATCTTGTTGTCTTCTTATTTGAACATGTTTGGGTGCTATTAACCTAAATAAAGTAAATAAATTATAAGTGCTCATATTTAGACAATAAATTATTGGCTATCAATACACTGATCAGATACTCCATGTTAATTTTCATATATTAAAAAATAAATAATCATACATTTTAACAAACTAGAAAAGACACAAAAATAACATTATAATGAGATAATAAGCACTTCTATGGAGAGACTAACCTAATTGGGTGAAAGCTCCAATCCCCCAATTAACGGTTCTTCAGTATCACCTAGCATAGTCGAGATGCTTCAATCTTAAATTTTTGTATCAACTTCTATTGAAAATGAAATAAGGTAAGAATTTAATTTTCTCTCAAGTTACTATTAACTATATGGTAACATAAAGTTATATGATATCTAACTCTATCAATATCAAATTCTTCACTAACACTTTCTGTTGTAGATACTCACCTCGGTCTAAGAATGGTGTTAAGCCGTTGACGGTGAGCGTCCAACTGATGCGAAGACCTGCTCTCGATGCACGAGTTCTTCCATTGGCTAAGGAAAAGGGTAGTAGCCCGCTAAGAGTAGGGCACCTAATCGAGATCAACCGATGCTTGTGGGCCCATATCTACATAAAGCGTGGTTAGAAGAACAAGTATATACATAAAGAAAAAAATAAATAGGAGACGTACCAGAAGCAGGTAAGTAAAGCCGTATAAGGTCCGCGTAGCTCGGCACCCCTGGTCTAATCCCTAGTGCAGTTGTGCCAGTCCAGCTTGACCCCAGGCTAGCCGAGAGACAATGTCCAAGTTCGCCAACAAGGGAAGATTCCCGAAATGGACACACTGCTCTATATCCACCAAGATAGTACTCCCCAACAAGTAAGCAATAAAGGATCAAGCATACTGATCCACCTTTACATTGCTCAAAGGCTGCTTGGTGGTGTCTACTTTCCCTATCTAATGGGCTCACAATGAAGTCAGAACCACCTTCATCTGGCTTCTGATAATAGGCATGAATCCAAGCAGCTCAGCCAACCCGCTAATGCTCTGATGCAACTGATAATCAAAGATCGGTAGTTCACCGTCACAGCGTAATCTAGTGAGGGCGGTGTAGTCGAGTTAGGTCACAATCATCTCCTCGAAATGTAATTGAAAGGTGTATGTCATGTTTGACCACCTCTTTATCAACATAGTCATTGCCGCTGCGTCATTTTAGACGTGTAGCGGATGAAGAACAAAGGCTAGCTAGGCAAAGCCAGCATCACAACATGAGCCCTAACCCTCGCAGGTAGCTCATCCCACCATATATGTAAATAGAACAAGTTACCCACCAGGCCATGACGGGCAGTAAATGGCTGCAAACACAACATGCTAAGCTAAGTCTCTTACCTTTACTTTTCACTAAAATTATTTTTAATATTCAAGTTATTCAGTTCTCTAGTCTTATTCAATAAGAATTATTTCCTTCAAATTGTCATTTACTTATTTTCTAATATGCAAAAATAATTAAATAAATAAATATAGAAAAAAAGAGAAAAAATAATAAGCAAATAAAAAATAATAAAAAGGGAAAGTCAAAATTACCAATCTCGGGGTGCTGACAAAAAGCCCAGTAGGTAGCCGGTTGCACAAGGAGGGGTGTGTCGTACTCCTCCCCGATCACCAAGGAGTGATCTAAGCAGTCAATCGTCACTGGTCACCGAGGAAGTCGCATGAGGACTCCGAGAACATGAGCTCTCTAATCAGCCATCCAAATCTCGATAAGCAATGCAAAGGTACAGATTTCAGCATAGTTTTGAATCAGTAAGCCTCAAACCCATATTGGGTGTTTCTTTCACTCACAAATTCACTCAATTTGCTAAAAGGTGAAAAAATGCGGCAAGTGATGTCATTTGGCATCACTTGGCCTCTTTATAGGCCAAAATTCGGTTTAAGCCCACGTAGGCTTAAGCGTAGCCTACGTGGCCTTAGCTTAGCCCATATGGGGTAAGCCTGAATAAAGGCATAATTAGGGCTCTTTTGATCCTATGAACAATAAATTGAGGCAAATTTTCCCTTGTCCTACACATTTACAGACAATTTAGTTCCAATACATAAAAATTGACTATTCCCACTAACCCTAGCCCAAGCGCTAGTCCTAAGGCATGTTTTCTTTGTAGATAATTATTTTTTCAAACTCAAAATGTTCATTCTCCAAAGCAAGAGGACAAAGTCGTCCATACTACAGATAAAATCATTATACAAAATTAAAAACCCTAAAAAACAGCGAGATGGTGTCCCCTAAATTTTAGAAGAATAAAGAGGTGGTGCCTCTTGTGATAAGGGCAAGACGATGTCTTCCCTATAAAATTTAGACATCAAAGTAGCAAGATGGTGCTTACGACCTTAATAAAATTGGCGAGATGATGTCTTCCGTAATTTGAAGAAATAGCAAGGTGGTGCCTCCTATTCTAGGGGCAAGATAGTGTCTTCCCTACAAGGGCTCATTTATTAGCAATAAAGTGGTGCTTCATGCCTCAACAAGAGTAGCGAGATGGTATTTCCTGCACTTTTGATAAAACTGGGGAGACGGTGTCTCTTGAAGAGTATTTAAGTAGCGAGATGGTGCTTCCTACTTCATAAATCCAGTAAAATAGCGAGATGGTATCTCCCGTAATAAAAATAAATCCTTCAATAGCATATAGATAAGCAAGATAGTGTCTTTCTTGAAAAAACAAAACTTTAAAGAAAACCAAACTAATCAGGTGATATCTAATCATTTTTACTTTGATTCAAACTCATTCTTTCAAAAATTGATTCGTATGCAAAACCAATTTTCAAAAGAACTCATTTTCCAAAGTAGAGGCAAACAATTATTACTTAACTTTTGCTCATTTGTTACATAAGCCTAATGATGAGACTAGGAAGGAAAAGGCTTTGAAAGACACTGAAGGATGCCAGTAAGCTTTGGAATGGACTGAAACCTAAAACTGAAACCTGAACACCCGAAACCCTAAAGCCCTAAAACTGAAATCTGAAACGCTGAAGCCATAAAATCGAAACATGAAACCCTATAAACCCTGAAATAGAACTTTATAACTTCGTAAACCCTAAACCGAGAGTTTAAAATCTCGAAAACTATAATTCAAGGCATACGAGACCCAAAACCTAGAAGAGCTACCTTAAACCACATGGGCTAAAGCCTAGACCATGTGGGCTAAGCCTATATGGGCTAAGCTAAGCCCACATGGAGTGATGCTAAGCCCACGTGGGCTAGGAGATCACACCACGTGGATTAAACCTCCAAAAGAGAATATTCATGGGAATTTGAACCTAAGAGGTATATTCCCTTATAAAAAACGTAATGTTGATCCTTTACCCTTAAAAAACCAATCAAAACCTAATACCTAACACCCTCTTCAAACCCTAAAATCTCCATTTAAAAATTTTATTTTCTCTCACAAAAACTATAGCCATAAGGATTCATCTTGACGCACTCTCTCAAACCCTAAAAAGAAAAAGACTCAAAAAATTGTTTCCTCCACTAAAAGGCACTAAAAGCTTCTGCTTTAATCTTTTTTCATACATCCATACAACTAAATAAGCTTCCATATTCACACTATTACTTAAAAAACCCTTCATTTAACCATCAAGAATTCTAAAACCACTTTAAGCCAACCTTTTTAAGTTATTCCAGCAAGCTAATTTCCTATTTCCTTTTCCTTCCCTCTAATCAAAACCAAAATAACTCTAATCCTTTTTACTCATGCATTTTCTTTTCCAGGGTCATTTCTCCTACATTCTAGAAGCTTGGGAGAGTCGATTTGGTACAGAAAGAGCTTGAGAAGCCTTCCCTCCTTTAAAGTTCTATCCTCTACCTTTTCTTTCAAAGGTAATACCTCAAGGGTCGAAAACTCTGGAATAAGCTTGCTTTAATACATATTCGACCTTATTTTCATTGTATTTGATGTTTTTATAATTTGTTAAAGGATTTTACATTGAAAAAGGGGGAAAGTAAAAAGCTTGAAAGCTTTTGTGAGCTTACCCCACATGCGCTAAGGCTTACCCCACGTAGGGTAAGCTCAAAAGTTTTCAAGCCTTCATTTTTGTGTGCTTTTGGTAGATTATCTTAAATACCTTTCTATGATATATTTAGTGATTTTAGAATGTTTTTAATTTCTATCTAGTATGCTTTAAATTAATTTAGCATGATTAAGCCCACGTGGGGTAAGGCTTACCCTGCGTGGGGTAACTCACAAAAGTCTTCAAGCTTTTATTTTTTTGTGTTTTTGGTAGATTTAGGGTTTTAAATGCCTTCCTATGATATATTTAATGATTTAAGTTAATTTTGATTGAAGGCATGTTTAAATGGCTAATAGGATTAATTACGAATTATAAGTGTGCTTACTGAAATGATTAGTGTACATTAGGGTTGTTAATATTCTATTTGGGTTGGTATGAATTAGGTTTTAGCTTCATGTGCTAAAGTTTGCTTTTTAGAAGTTTAAGTAGCTTCTTTGGTAGGTTAAGTCCTTAATTATATGATTTGCATGTTAAGTAGGTTTTGAATGCAATTAGTAGTATGATTAGGGCTTATTAGATGATCTTATTTCCTATTTTGTCTTTATGTTGAGTTATATCTAGGTCTTACATGATAGATTCTTAATTTTGACATGCCTTAGGTAATTAATGAATTAAATTCGTTTAATTATATTTTATTTGCATTAATTGGATTTGTGAGTGTTGAACTAACTTCATTATTTCATAGTACAGGTTGGGACTCCTTATGCTTGACCTAATCCTCTAATGAGTATTACCTTTGATTTAGGATAAATGTGGATTTGATTGTTTATATGCCTATTTGTTTATGTGTGTGTTTTAGAACTATTTAGGGTGTTAGTTAATTCTCCTTTTTAATTGTTAATCTATTTTGTATGCCATTAATTCCTCTCTTCCTTTTCTTTGTATTAAATTTGATAATGTTTTAGTATGCTTAGATTTCACATCATATGCTAATGGATAAATCCTATAAGGTTGATTGATCATCTCACATGTTAACTAAAATAAATTGACTCACCAACGTGAGTCCCCTATCTTCCAACTTTTCACTCACCTAATCAATCAAAAGATAAAAAGAATTTGACACCTATATGCTTAATAAGATCAGTTCTTATTTGGTCACCTTCGCATGTCATATAAAATTTGAGATATTAATGTACCTTGTTAGGATTAGTGCCACCGATATGCCTTCCATACTTAGATAGATGTACGCTATGCTAGTCTCTCCTTTCTCACTTTTGCATGTTTAAATAAGATAATAAAATGTCATCGTAATAAAATGGGTAGCAACCAAGTTAGAAAAACTAAAAGCCTTAGAGTCTAGTGGAGGCCAAACTCTGTGTCTAGGTGTGTTTGGGTACCTAACCCCTTTTGAGCACATACCTCACTTTTCGAGCCCAAATATTTGATTCAAGAAGGGGACAAGTTAGGTTCTCCATGAGGAATCTGAGCCGCCATCCTTCGCCCCTCTCTATTTGTCCCAATTATCTTACTTGGGTGGTGACTCCCAGTCTTCTCTGGTAATTCGCGGTCACCACGATTGTTATAATCCCTTGGACCTCTTCTAGAATGGCTCACTTTCGAATCAAGCCTAATACTGACAAGACAACCTCCGTCACAGTGATGTAGCCGCAATTGCTTAGAATGGGCCTTGAAAAGCCACACTTACAAAAGACCAAGGTATACATTATAGCTCTAATTCCTAAAAAGAAGGAAAGAGATTCACAAGTTCCAAAGACTAAGCCTAAAGAAACTAATCATGCATATATGTACAAGAAGCATGCAATTAACCACACACCTAAAATATTTTCTTGTGTGCACAATAAAACTAAGGGTGTGTTGAGACCTAAACCTCAAGTAAAGAGGCATATGAATAAAAGAAAGTTCAAACCTAATGTTTAATGTCACTATTGCATAAAGTTTAGGCACATGAATTTATTTTGCTATGTTAGGAAGGCATATATCCAATTAGGAGAGATTTCCATGACTAACTCTCAAAGACCCAAAGTGGTTTGGGTATCTAAAAGAAAAGATACTTAATTTTGCTCTTGTAGGTATTGTGGGCAGCAGTTTTGGGCGCCCACCCAAGTGTCTCTAGCGACTACAACACTGCAAGGCTTTTCAACCTAATCGGGAACATGCTAACTAGTCACAAAGACTAGTGCGGAGATGAGAGTCGCCACCCGGGTAATTCATCAAGACACTTTTACTAATAAGTGACATTTCTTGATTCCATAAGGAAGTTCATGCCACAAATCTAGAAATGGATCTGAAAGCCAACTTCCTTATTTGTTTATTTTTGTCTTTAATTTTATTTTTTAACGGGCTATTTCCTATAAATGCAACAACTATATTTTTACACATTAAGCACTATAACATGTGAGGTCCACCTAAGTCTAGTCCATTTTATTTAAGCCCAACCAAGATTCAATTAACTTATTTTACTAATTAATAATGTACAAGGCTTTTCTAGTCTAGTCCAATTCACAAGTTATGCTTTAGTTCTAAGCCTTTAAGTCTAGATGGATTATTTTTTTGATGCTAAGGCCTAGTTGAGTGATTTTAAATCTAATGTAACCTAATTAAAATAATTAAAATATGGTAAAGCCCACTAGATCTATAATGATTTTAGTTTTAGCCCAATTACCATCTAATTAGCCTAATGGCTTATAATTTTCATGTTGGGTCCAATTGTTAACCTAGGGTCTATGTGCTTAGTTTTCAATTAGGCAATCACTTTACCGTTATTTGGCATTTATCAAGCATAAAGAAAAAATAATAGTGCAGTAAATAAAATCTAGCTATTATAACATTTTCTACAACTAAAAAAATAAAGGAAAAACACCTAAATATTAAATACATAACATAAAATCGCTAAAATACATCAAAACTCGAAAATTGGCCCAAAAGTGCACACAGTCGATTGGACAGGGACATAGAGCTGATTGGCTCAACGCAAAGGCGAATCGCCTCTGCACTGAGCCGATTGGCTCTAGGGGGTTGGATTGGTCTTTCTGTGGATATTTTCACCTTTTCATGCCCAGAAGCCGATTTTTACATGAACAAAGAATAGAAAATTCAATTAAAACATATAGAATTGAGTAAACAACATAAAAAAGAGAATTAAAAAATTAAAAACCTTAAGACATGCAAACCCTAGAAAGTTGATAGTAAGTGAAAATAACACCCGAAAGTAGGTTCCAAATCTTAATCATGCAATCATAAAAATATAATTTAAGTAAATACAAACTAAGTAATTATTTTTTTAATCATTAAAATATTCAGATTTAAAAACCTAATAAAATCACAATGTCGGATTCAAAACCCTACATGTTCTTATTACCAAATTCAAAACCCAATGAGTCATAACAATATTAAATCATAAGAAAAACCTATTCTAATCACATAAATCATATTAAATAACAAAATAACACCTTAAGCATGTTTCAAGGTTCATAAATAAATCATAAAAAACCCATAATGCAGCAGGTATTAATAATGTGGATGATGTAGATATGGGGGGAACACTTAGGTTGTCATTGTAGATTGTAGTTCTGCGACTCTCAAGAGACGATGAGGCAATTGAATCAAATATTGGCTGAGAATCCAGTTCTGCTTGAGATAAAAAGGAAACTTATGTCATTCTAAATGGAGTTCTTTCTTAGTCACTTGCTAAAAACTAACCTTCTGTATATGTAGATCAAATTCTTAGAGTGTAGCTTAAAGAATACCTTGAGGAATGTAGCTCTAGTATTTAATCAGTATAGCTAATGCTAGACCTAGACTATATTATTCTTTTTATAGAAGTAGGATTATGAAACCCTAGAGAAACAGATAAATATTCAATTATTTCAATCGATTATCTTTCCTCTTATCATATTAATATCCCATAAAATAAAGTAAAATGTTTTAAATTAATCACTAAATATTTTTTAAAATTCTAATAATTATCATAAATCTCTTCTAAAAATTTCTTTCTTTTACCCATTTTGGCATTTTAGGTTAAAAATATACTTAAAACGATGTCAAATTTTGGAAGATAGCCAATCGACACTGTGTAGAGCCGAATCTATGCTAAGCCAATTGGCTCTCTATAGAGCTGATTTGGCTGTGCGCAGAGTCGATTGGCTCTAAAGGGGAAAAGTTTGAAAAAAATTGATAATTTAGTCCCTAAACTTGTAAAAACTGCCGTTTCACCCCTCAAACTTAATTTTTTTGTCAATTGTGTCCAAATTAATTCTAGAAGAGTAATTTTAAGTCCAATTATACTTAGCCCTTACTCAGATTTGCTCATCCTTAATCTCCTGAGACTCGAGAAAGGTAGTAACTTTCATCATCAGGTTTTTCATAATTCCTTCGATATATAGATCTGAAAAATGGGTACTGACAAGTGTGCTTCAAGTCGAGCTTAAAAGAGGTGATTGGTATCTGGATAGTGGATGCTCAAGGCATGTAACCAAAAAATTCAACCTCTTTTACACTTAAAGAAAATTGATGGAGGAAAGGTAACCTTCGGAAACAATGCCAAAGGTAAGATTACATGCATTGGTTCCATTGGTAAGAAAGACTCTCCTTTTATTGATAATGTTCTTTAGTTTATGGTTTGAAGTATAACCTTATGACTGTAAGTCAATTGTATGACAAAGGTAACAAAGTTAAATTTGACTCTAAGTGTTGCCAAGTCACTTTCTTGGGGAGTGACAAGGAAATATTTTGAGGAGAAAGGTTTGGCAATACCTACACAATTAACTTACACAAAATTGCTAATAAATCTTTTGAGTGTCTGGTGTCTTTTAGTGAGGAGTCATGGTTATGGGACATGAGGTTTGGACATGCAAGTATGGAACTCCTTCATAGCTTAAAAATTGATGAAT
This sequence comes from Ricinus communis, assembly GCF_019578655.1. Taxonomy (NCBI): domain Eukaryota; kingdom Viridiplantae; phylum Streptophyta; class Magnoliopsida; order Malpighiales; family Euphorbiaceae; genus Ricinus; species Ricinus communis. The sequence goes on along the minus strand of NC_063261.1, from coordinate 10,859,242 downwards.
TAGTAGTTGGGTTGCCAAAGCTGAAGTTCATAAAGGACAAGACTTGTGGACCTTGTCAAATGGGAAGCAACATAAAATATCATTCAAAGCCAAAAATGTTAGAAGTACTTCTAGACATCTGCAACTAATTCATACGGATTTATTTGGTTCTAGTAGAGTTGCTAGTTTAGGAGGAAAGTATGATGCATATTTTCTTGTTGATGACTACTCTAGATTTATTTGGGTTAGTTTCTTAGCTCATAAGAATGATGCTTTTGAAGCCTTTAAAAGTTTTGAAAAAAAAGTTAAAAATGGAAAAAGATTTTTTTATTTCTAAAATAAGAAGTGATCATAGAAAAGAGTCTGAAAATATTTTATTTGAAACTTATTGTGATAAAAATGGAATTTCACATGATTTTTCACCATTTAGAACACCGTAATAATATGGTGTTGTAGAGAGAAAAAATAGAACTCTTGTAGAGATGGCTAGGACTATGGTTAATGAGTATGATTTACCTACATACTTTTGGACGGACGCAAGTGCTACATTCTAAACACCAAGGACAACTTTGGAAAATTCTTATCCAAAATATATGAAGGCATATTTCTTGGCTATTTCTTATCTAGCAAAGTTTATAGGGCCTTTAACAAAAAATTTATGGTTGTCGATGAGTCTATAAATGTTATATTTGATGAACCTAGTGCGCTTGATCTTAAAAAAGGTTCTTTTGATAATTTTATAGGTGATTTTGAGAAGCTTGACATCAATAGAGATGATCCTTAAGTAGAAAGAGCTTCACAACATCAAATTCAAAACATTGAACCCTCTCCACCACCTCAAGAGGAGACATCTCAAGAATTACTAAAAGAGTGGAAGGAACCCAATAGGCATCCCAAGGAATTAATCATAAGTGACCTCTCAATGTACTAGATCTCAATTCAAGCACTTAGATAAAAAACTTGCTTTTGTCTTTTAAATTGAGCTAGGCACCATCAATGAGGCTCTTAATGATGAGTATTAGATGATTGCTATGTAAGACGAACTCAACCAATTTAAGAGAAATCAAGTGCGGAAACTTGTTCCTAGACCCAAGGATCATCCTATTATAGGTTGTAAATGAGTATATAGAAATAAGTTAGATTAGCAAGGTTCCATCATTAGGAACAAGGCTCGATTAGTTGCCAAAAGCTATAACCAAGAGGAAGGCATTGACTGTGATGAAATTCTTACACCCATAGCAAGATTAAAAGCAATTAGAATTTTGCTAGCCTATACTTGTCATATGAATCTTAAACTCTTTCAAATGGATGTTAAAAGTGCATTTTGAATGGTTTTATTAAAGAAGAAGTGTATGTTGAACAACCTCCCGGTTTTGAGCATCACGAATTTCTAAGTTATGTTTCTAAATTGTCAAAAGTCTTTCATGATTTAAAAAAAGCTCCTAGAGCTTAGTATGAAAGGCTTAGCACATTCTTACTACAAAATGGTTTTTCAAAAAGGAAGGCTAAAACTATACTCTTTATAAAAACTCATGATTATGATACTTTAATCGTTCAAATTTATGTTAATGATACAGTATTTTGTGCTACTAATGAATCCATGTGTGAGGAATTTTCTAAATATATGAATAGAAAATTTGAGATGAGCATGATGAGGGAACTCAAGTTCTTCTTAGGATTGCAAATCAAACAATGCAAGAATGACATCTTCATCAACTAATTCAAGTACACCAAAGAGCTTCTTAAATAGTTTGGAATGGAAGGATACAAGATTACCAAGAGACTGATGAGCACATCAACAAAATTGGATAAAGATGAAAATGATAAGCCTATTGGTGAGAAGAAATGTAGAGGTGTGATTGGTCTCTACTCTATCTCACGACTTATAGACTCGATATTAAATATAGTGTTTGTTTGTGTGCTCGATTTCATTCTAGTCCTAGAGAGTCACATTTACATGTAGTTAAGAGAGTTTAAAATATTTGCATGGCACTATGCATATAGGTCTTTGGTATCCAAAGAATACATCATTTAACATAGTTGGCTTCTTTGATGCTGACTATGCGGGTAGTCTCTTAGATAAAAAGAGCACTTCTGGAACTTGCCATTTCTTAGGAGAATGTTTAGTTTCTTAGTTTAGTAAGAAGCAAGTATGGTTGCCTTATCCACCACCGAAGCAGAATATGTGGCAGTGGGTTGTTATTGTACTCAAATTCTTTGGATAAGGCAATAAGTCAAGGATTATGGCCAAGTGCTTAGTCTTATTCCAATTAAGTAGAGTGCAATAAATTTGTCTAAGAACCCCGTTCAACATTCTAAGAGTAAACACATAGATATTAGGAATCACATTTTAAGAGATCATGAACAAAATAGTGATATGGTGTTAGAATTTATTGACCAACTTGCTGATATTTTCACTAAGCCCCTTAGTGAGGAGAGATTAAATTTTATTAAAAGGGAACTTGGCATGCTTGATGAGAACTATCTTGAACAATATGTTTGATTGATTAATTATTCTGTGAATGTGTTTTTTAAATGGAAACGAATATGAATCATAATGATGCATTCATTATCTTTATATCCATTCATATATTAAAGAGGATCATTGTCTCAAGGGCCAAATGAACTACTCTTTTAAAGTCTTCCTTAATTTTTCAAAAATTACAGTCATCATGCCAAGGCACGGTCGTGAAATGCAGTCAAAATCAAGGCTTTGGCTTTACTAGATTTATCCCATTTTCACGGTCGCGCCCTTAGCATTCGCGATCACGGCGCTAGTTAAATTAGTTGTTTTGGTAGAAATTTGAATTTCGCGGTCGCACTCTGTGTATCGCAATTGCAAAGGCCCAATTTCTATAAAACCATTACTATTACATTTGACCATTTTACGAGGAGTTACACCCCTTAAAGACAAGTATACCATTTTTTACATGTTTTTTGGGTATAAATACCCCCCTTATCATCTCTACATGCATTTCACTCATATTCATCATATTTATTCTAAATTTTGAATCTTTCTCTCTCAAAAGCACTTTCTCAAAACATCTCTTCATTTCTCATAACATTTCAAAAATGGCTCCCAAGAAAACCACCACTCAAGCAAGCAAGGGCAAGGGTAAGGCCCTAGATCAAGACACTCTAGCTTCTTCTCTTGACATCTCCACCAAAATGAAGGGTAAAACTTGATGCGTGCTACTTGTGTCAGCTACAATCTAAGGCATGTACCTATCGATGCAGTCTAGCACTAATGGCGAGTATCAAGGTCGTATTCCTCGGGAAAGTGAAAGCCCAGAGTTACTCCTTTGTTCTTTATTATATTAACCTAAAATGAGTGATGAATACTTTCTAAACTAACTAATAGCTACAATCTAAGTTCTAAGGGAGATGCAAGAGTAATTGATAACTAAAATAACTAAGGCAAGAGAGCAAACCCAAAGGGAACCTAAACTAGTTGGCAATCAAACAAAAGATAAAGGATTGTTGAATCTAATTATGCTACCCGTGGATGAATTCTTAACCGAATTCGGTTTCTCTCTCTCGATAACCGAATTCCTAAATCTAATAACCTAAAGTTGGAATCTCTTCCTAACGATTGATTCTTAAATTAGCATTAAGCTTTAATCCACCTCTATTAAGCTTTGTTGATTCTTAATTCGGCTAGTTAATTATCCTTATCTCTAAGCGATTATTAACCAGTTCTTACTATTCAAAATTCTAAATGCCAAATGGACTTCTCAATCACACAAAGCAATCTAAACACACAATTCACAACGTCTCATGAATAATGATTATCTTATTAATACTGAAAGCAAGAAGAATACAAGACTAACCCAAACAATCCAACGATATAATATCAAGCCAATATAGTAAAGAAATCCTAATGGATTTAATCAATCTAGCTAATCATGTTCATTATCAAAATACACAAGAATTCAATTACAACAATGAGCAAAGGTAGAGAAAACCCGATTACACCCTTGGATGAGAGTAAACAGCTCCAAATCCTTTTGCTCCAATTGAATCGATTCTTCCCTTTATCATCCTTTAACTTCTTTTGGACCTAATGCACACAAACAAACGCATAGGGTGAGTGTTGGGATCAATTCACATCCAAATATCCATAAAATCAATCTTAAAAACCCCATTTAGATGTGTGTATTTTACGCACATCACTACTCAAGAGGCAAGAAACAAGTATAAGATCCTATCCGAAAAGAAGTTTGAAGCCTCAAGAGCCTCTCTCAATATGGATTTTAGGAAGATAAGGTCTATGAATATGTTCTCAAACATCTTAGCAACATCCAAATGGATAGACTTATTTATTCTAATGTGAATGGTTACAAGGAACTTATATTAGAATTCTTAAACTCCTTAGAAGTGAGTAAGAGGCATGGGGAGAATTAGGCTACTTTAGCATCATCTTCATCCTATTTAGGTAAAGATTCTCTCTAATTAAGAGTGCTTTTGGAAACATATTCAATTTTCAAGATCAAGGAATCATCGCCCTTAGAGACTTGGAGGTAATTTTGGTTAATTTCTCGAAGTCCATTTTAATAGAAAACAAATTACATAACTTCAATGCCAAACACCTCAAATTCCTTCTTTATTGGACCCTTTCATAGACTCATCACCCTTAGAGTTCATGGAAGGTGTAATGGCAATAAAAAAAACCTAAAAAGATCTATGCATCCTCTATTACATGATCCATAATAGACTTATTCAACTCTCTTACTTTCTCATGACCATCTTGTTCACCTAGCCAAATCCTCTTGTGGATGCATACTAGTCTCTTCCTATGTATTTATGATAGCCACCTACTTCAAACTTCTCACCCCTACCATTCTATCCCATTTAAAGCACCATTTACCTATGAGCACAAACTACATCACCCTTCAATATTTCATTCATTTCAAAGTTATTAAAAAGAAAGGTGATGATTCCTATGAAGTCATTTTGGGTATTAGTGCTATCTCCATTATGGAGAAAGCAAGGAAAAAGAAGAGGGCAAGATTGAACATTGGGGGGAACAAGAAATTGAGGAAACTCTAAGTAAATAAGAGAGGGCGGAGCAAGAAGCGAGTGTTCCTCAAGGAAAAATCACCTTAAGGGATAAGATGATGATCTTCATGACAAAGCAAGCTAAAAATATTCAGAGATTCTATAGGCTTCTCAAGCATGTACATGAGGATCTCATTGAGATTCAATAACATCATGGCATCCCTCCTTGTTATCCTAATTTTTGGAGGCTATTCGAATATGAAAGTAGTGAAGAGAAAGAAGAGAATGAAGAGGAGTCTAGTGGTTCTCAAAACATCTAGAGCCTTTCATTTATTCGTTCATTCATTCATACTTGCATACTTGCATCTCATGTTTTCTTTCATGTTTTTAAGTTCTTTTATTTTGTTTATTATTTTTTGGCCCTCTTGTGATTGTAGTCCTACATTTTTCTTTATTAATGAAGTTCTTGTTTCTCATATCTTACTCTTTTTTTCCTATTCTATTATTGTCTTTTTTAATTTTTTTTTGATATTGACAAAGGGGTGGGGGGTGGGGGAGATAAGTAAAAGGTAATAGAAAGTAAAAGATATGCAAGGATCTCAGAGGAGTCACAATATATCCTCTAAAAGAAATTTTTTAGAAGTAAAAAAGAAAAGAATTAAGTCTAGTGATATTTACATTATGTCTTTTATCCTCTCAACTTTATTTGTTTATCAAAAGAAAAAAGGGGGAGATTGTTAGCCTAGATGTTTCATCATAAGGCTAAAGTCTCTAATTTTGATCTTAACACTCAAATTGAGTATTGATCTAATGAACTTTCAAGTGTTGTTTATGTAACTCGGATCATGGCTTAAACTCAAGTCTATCTAGAAATCGTGATCGCACCTCTCTAGGCGCAACCATGAAAAGCTTAAGTTTATGGACATAAGTCATTAAAGATTTGAGGATGGAAAATCAAGACCACACCCATGGAAGTGCGACTGCAAAAATAAAGACTTCTGAGGTAGAGACTAATAGGTTACTAAAGTTGAGAATTGCGATCACAATCTAAAGAGTACAACTGTGATCCTAAATAGCGCAATCGCGTAATTTATAAAGTATTGTGACCATTAAAAACTATCGATCATTACACTTGATACAATTAATGTCTCTGTAGCATGTCAGATAGCCGTTGAAGGCTTTTCAAGTTTCACGACTGCGATTTACACTCTAACAGTGCATTTAATGCACTCTTTTAAAGTGAAAGTTGGTGTAAAATTTAGAACTTATGAGCACGGCTCCTTGAGGTTGGTAAGGTATAAAAATCACCTCAAAAGACCTTAAATGATTCATCAACAACCTCCCAAAGTCTATGCTTATTATGCAGTAATTACTCTTTCTTCTTATAATTAGTTTTAACAATCTTCGGTTGTTGTAAGAGCTTGAATGCACTAGTGAGGTTTCAGTGTTAACCTAAACACTTGGGATTGCATTTGAGAGAGCTTAGGTCAAATTCTTGTAAGGATTGTGTGTGAGCCGTAAAACACAAGGGTAAAAGGTTTGGTGTGAGTTTTAAATACTAAGTTTGGAGTGAGCTTGTGAAAACTCCATTGTAATTGATTGAGTATATAATGAATACCCAATTGGAGAGTGGAGTGTGGATGTAGGGTTGGTTAATACCCAAACCACTATAAATCTTTATTGTTCTTTCATTTCTACCTTTCCCCTTCTAACTTCATAATTTTTAATTCCTAACCTTTCTACAATTCACCAATGCAACCCCCCCTTCTTGATACATAAGGGCAAATAATCCATATGGCATTGTTACATGATAATGATATCTAGATGGCATACTAACCTATATGGCATGACTATATGTTATAATGCAATCTATATAACATGTTAGACTATCTGAAATATTAGTTAACTAGAAATAAATAAAACTAAATAATAGAAGAGAAAGACAAACATGAATTAAAAAAATGAAGAAAACATATACTTTATTACTAAAATAATTGAAATTAGAAGTTGGGACTATATTGTATGTACCTTTTTGGGCAGTGTGTAGTGAGTAACTTAGCTTGACCTAATCTCCACTATTTCAAATTTAAAGAAAATGAAAGAAATGTGATAGTGTCCTCCAAAATTATACTTGAAGAACTAAGATTTTTTTTTGCACAAGATCTAAAATTCATTGGCACGTTCAAAGCATAATCTTTGTAAGTTCCAAAAGTATAAGCATATTGGACTTATACTAGAAAAGAAGAATTTGAACTAAAATACTAATAAGCTTGGTTTGCACTTGAAAATCATCAAGTTGTTGGTTCTTGCCAATACTCATATGATTTTCCTTTTTTTGGAAGCTCCCTCAAGCTTCCTTTTATAGTCTTGGGCTATGTGCCAAGGTTCACAACTTTTAGATGTGGGATAAAGTGTGTTTTTGGCTAAAAGAGGGATTTGAGCTGCATAATAGCCTGCTTAATTGCAAAGCTTTATGCGGTTCCATAACCCCTTTATGCAACTCACAATTGCAACTGCACAAGCCATGCAGCTGGCTTAGATAGTCGTGTATTGCACCTAGAAATTCACATAGGAGCCATGTGGTTCCCTATAGTCCATAGGGCTAGGTGTTTCCCTGGATGCTATCTCACTACTTTTCGACAAATTTTAAGCTCGTTCTGACTTATGATTCCTCTATCCTTAATGTAGAGACCTATGAATGAATGTTTCTGAGCCATTTCAGGTGGTATGCAAAAGCCACGTGTTCACAGATGCCCCCTCATCAAATATATTTGTGTGAAGTGTGTTTGATAAGAGTGAACAAAGAATGGTTTGATTATGCCAAAATCTTATATAATATAAAGGATTAATCTCTCTTTGAAGTCTGATCTCTAATGTAGAGGCTAAAACTGATTTTCAAGTCTGATATGATGCTTGAGTTTGATACAAGTCTGATCTGTCACTTAAGTCTGATATGATGTAGAAGCATATTTAGGTCTGATATGATATAGAAGTCTAATTTTCGTCTTACCATCAATGGATGTCTAGCTTCTAATGAAAGTTTCATTAAGGTCTGATCCCTGATTGGCTTTCTGATTTTGATGACTGATTGATGTTTGACTAGTTGATTACTTAATTCACCATTTGATTGTTTAATTTTTATATGATTCACCATTTGATTGTCTAATTTGATGTTTGATTGTCTGATCCTCTAATTCACTATATGACTGTCTGATTGATGTTTGATGCATCGTCTGATTGTTTGATTCAATATGATTCATTATCTGATCATTTGATTTTTCTGTTTAATTCACTACTTGACTATCTAATTGTTCATTGTCTGATTCTTATATAATTGACTATCTGATTGTTTGATTTTGATTGATATGATTGTCTTATGGTCTTTTTCTCTTTAACTGTTTGATTGTCTTCTAATTTTATTGACTGTCATATTGTCTTCTTCTCTTTAATGGTTTGATTGCCTTTTAATTCTATTGACTGTCTTATTGTCTTCTTCTCTTTAATGGTTTAATTGCCTTCTAATTCTATTGATTGTTTGATTGTCTGACTGATTGATGTTTGCTTGACGTCTGCTTTGCTCATATGAATGGTTCGCCACTAGTATCCATCCCTTGGGTCTGCAAAGCTGATAGCTGAAGAGTCAATGTGTCGATCCGACATTATTAAGCATCAAGCTGATGCTGCAGGTCGTCCAATTGTCTCTGCAATCCCTCATGGTCCCTTTATTGAAAACCCAAAAGGAGATTAGTTAGCAAATTTAATACATGCATATATATTGTATAAGTCATTTTCTTACCCACCAATCTTCGTCAAGGATGAAGAACTGTCTCCTTATAGCACCGGCCAGTCGATATATATGCTCAAACTGATCCCTTTAAACCTGTATTTGTATATATGTCATTAACCTCTTATGAAAGCAAAGAGGTGAAAACACAGAAGTGAAGGGTAGCTTTCATGGGTGCAAGTACTCGGAATGAACTTAGGAGGAAAATACTGATCCATGGCGAGCCAGTGCTCCATCATACCGAATGGGCTCTTGTATGAAACCATCAAATCAGGAAGGAACAAAAAATCCCTAGAACCATGTCAGACATGGGCGTAGAAGGTGCCTCGGAGGCTACACCAGTAGAAGAGCCTGCGACATGGGAAGGTTTAGAGTGTCGGGAGGACCGTCCCTCAGTCGGCTCACGAGCAGCAGGAGCCTAGCAGACAAGCTATAAATAAATGATTAAAAGGACAACACACAATAAAAAAAAGAAAATCCTAAGTGAATCCGGGAAAATACCTGAGCTACAACGTCGTCACCTAGAGGCACAACCCCTAACAGCTGAGGGATGAACGAGGTGTAGTTCGTCCACCGGGGCTGGATAGTAAGGTCTTTGGGCTCGTCTTACCCAGTCAAGCATTCTACTAACTCCTCCTCAGCAAGATCCGTTGTCCAGAACATGGAAAGAGGAGGAGATAATGGGACTCAGTGCTTGTTGGGGCCTCGCTCCTAGCCATAGATCCTCTCGCCTAAATACCAAGCTAGACAGGCAGGCCCGACTAGTAGGATCCTCCTATGCTCAAGATCAAATGTAGATAACATATAGGGCTCCCACTGGCTCCACTCTCCTAGCGACTCGCTTCAAATCTACAAACCAGAAAAGGTAATTAACAATATAAATGGGGCATATGAATATAACTAATGAATTGTATTTACCATGTCCCAGCTCAAGCTGTTGATCCACATGCGGTGCACGTGAACCTATGACCACTCTAGAGTAATAGTCCTGCTCGAGCCCCAACGACTCAAGCAAGGAAAAGCCGTAAGGTGCAGATGGGCTGTGAGCCCAGCAAAAGGTCGCTCTTCAAGGCCCAAACCTGAAAAATAAAGACTTAGTATGCACTATATCTATAAAAAATGAATTAAGGGTAAAAAAGTCAGTGACCAACTTACGTGGATCGGGTGCCAAAAATTGTAGATCCTCTTGCTGCCTCAAACTGTAACGTCCATCTGATGGTACGAATATGTGAGGACCGTAGATCCATAATTATAAGAAGAGACCTGGTCCAAATCTCACAGCGGTGCTAAATAATGAAAGTTCAGTGACTTTCCTGAGTCATTGAATAAGGTCATACTAAAGAGGTACACTAGAAAAGCCCAGCCCATCTGGTTAACATCCCAAGCATTCTGAGGAATAAAACCCCGATAATAGAGAGGGATGCCCTGGTAAGCGATGCATCGCAAGTTCTTGAACATCGGTAAGAACTCGAGTAAGTCAATGATGAAGTGCTCCCGGACATTAGAACGTTGGTGGTGGATTGCATCGTCGAAGGGCACAGGCATGTCAGAGAAGTCAATACCAGTAATAGCAAAAAAATAAAGAAGAGAGAGTTAGCTCACCAACTAGAGTGTGGAAGGTGTGAGTCGTGTCCATCCACCTCTCGAGTAGAGCGTAGATTTGAAGTATGATCGACCCTTTCGCTAACCAATGGGAGTGTGGCCACAAACCCATGGAAGTTATTGTCCCTAATCTTGGCCTAAATTGAGCTAGAAAGCTCGTCAAAACCACTCGATCGCGCTATAGAAATTTCTGGCGTATTGGATCGACACTACATCACCCTAGAAGGTCAAAATACCGGTATTTAAACATCACATGCATAAAAAGACTTCAAAGAGGTAAGTATACGTCTATCTAATGTTATTTTTCAAAAAAGACCCCGAAAAACCTTCGTTCGACCCGTGCACATCCGATTTGCATTGTGTAGAGCTGATCGGTTGTATGCACAGCCGATTAGTTGTACATACAACGGATCGGCTCTACAGGTTAGGGTTTTGGATTTTTTTAATTTTTTGCAATATTTCACATATTTCCAGCAAATAACGCATATACCAAGTTTGTAAGTTGCAAAAGATAAAGTTTAAGCCAAGCAATTACCTCTCCAAGGGCTAGAAAAGCGCGATGGGTGTTCAACTTTACTAGAAGAGGAATCTCCTCTTCTTTCATAAGCCCAAGATCATTTTGGCGAAAGATCAAGGCAGAAAACTCCTAGTCTGGTGCAATAGGGTGCGTCTGGCGAATCTAAAAGATGAGCTTGCCATTTTGGGACTGATTTTGTGGAAATTGGTTAAGAATTGAGTGACAGATCAATGAAATAGCAAAAATGGCTTTTGAGAGAAAAGTAAGGAAAATGGGTAAAGTGGAAGAAATGTAGATGTAAGCCTATAAATATGTCCTAAGGAAAGGGCAAAAATGTCGTTTAGGTCGCCAATCTATCCAAGTCGAGTTTTGATCCAAAAAAGTTGGTACAAGTCCGTAGAAGACATATAGAAGCCCGATTGGCACCTCGAACGACAATTTTTGAAAAAATTACAAGTTTGGTCCCTGACCCAGCAAAATTATGTTTTAGTCCCTAGATAGGCCAAATACCAGTGTAGCTACCAGAAAGCATTAAAACAAATCAGACTGTGCCCCGATGCAGGAAAATTTTAACTTGAGAACCCGAAAATGGAAAATTATCAAATTGACCTGAAGCGACAAATTATTTCCTAGAGTAGAATATAACCGAAGGGAAGTCTCTACAATTACCAACTCAATGGGCATGCTTCCTAATTCGACGGGCGAAGCTCCCAATTCAACAAACGTAGTTTCCAAAACAGCAGGTGAACCCCCTCAACCAAAGCAGGTGAAACCCTCAACCTAAGCAGGTGAAGTCCTCAACCCAAGCAGGTGAAGTCCTCAACCTAAGCAAGTGAAGTCCTCAATCCAAGCGAGCATGGCCCTCACATTGAATCAGTAATCGAAGCTTGAGCTTACGAGGCGTGGCTTCTACAACTTACATATCCTGGATATCTATAATTTGTCTCAATTTATTTAACGCATTTGTATGCTCATAAACTTTGATAAATCGAGGGCAACTGTTAGCACCCTTTTCTCGGATCTAGATATCGAGAGAAAATTGGAGAACTCTATGTTAAAAGTTATTGCCTTTTCAGGTCTCGATAGACGAAGAACAAACGAACTTGAGGCTAGGGTTGAGGTTAATCCAGCTGGAATTATCTTTTAAAATCAATTTGGACTCAAGTTTCAAGAAAAATAAAGTTCGAGAGTCGAGAATTAATGCCATGCTTTCACCTTATTCATGATAAATTCAAGTTTGCATTGTATAGTTTATTCTTTGTGTAGCAATGGAAACAAAATATGCTACAAGTTTTGGATGCACAAGGAGATATTTCAAATTTATAGGGGTAGATGTCTTGTGTAAAAGCATCACCATACTATAAGTACTTAAGTTCTTTTCTTTCTAAGTTAGGGAATAGAATAATACAGTTGAAGAGTAAAGACCATTTGTTTGTAATGCATTGTATTTTAATTATAGGTCTCATTCTTTCACCATTTCAAGTGTGTGTGTATATATATATATACGAGGAAAAGAGATATGTGAAATAAAATACTGATGGTTTGCTTCGTCATTTGTGTTAAAGAACTATTGATAAGTTGTTAGAGCAATGGAACAAAATTGGGTCAATGACTTCTGCATTAAACTTGAGAATATGGTAAATACTTCGAAGGAGATGGAACTATGGAGCAGAAGTTCAATTTATAAAGTACCTGCGGAAGTTTCAGAGTTGAACGAGAAAGCTTATAGACCTTAAGTGGTCTCCTTTGATCCTTACCACCATAGGGAGGAACATTTGAAGCGGATGAAAGAGCACAAGATAAGAGCACTCCTTCATTTCGTGAAGAGGGCAACAAGCCTCTATAATTTTTTTCTCAGTGCTATAACTAAAGTTGAGCAGTGCTTAAAAGACTCGTACTATGAGCTTGATATGATACGACAATCTGATACAAATAGATTTATACAATTGATGATTCTTGATGGATGTTTCATGTTGGAAATCCTACCAGCTATGACTCATACAATAGATGACCATGCTCCTAATGATCCAATCTTTAGCAATCATACGATGTATTATCTTATGCCATTTATAAGGATCGACATGTTAATGCTTGAAATTCAAATTCCTAGTCTGGTTCTTCATAAAATGCTTGCTGTTGAATCCGAAGATAAGGTAAAATCATATACATCTCCTTATATATATATACACTATTTTTAATTATTTTTTATTCTTTTCTCTTATTCTTTCGACATGAGTGAGAACTTTGAATTATTTCTTGTTGTATGCAGGATTTATGAACAAGCTCATACTTAATTTCTACTTTATATATAACACAAAGATACCGGTTGAATGCTTGCATGTATTGGATGTCTATAGGAAGGGCACTCTTTGGGAACCCAAGAAGACAATACTTGACAAAAGAAATAGAGGGAATTATGTTTTTTTACCGAAGCAACTGACCCGTCTGCAACAGAGCTGAATGATGTAGGAATCTGGTTCAAGAAAAGCAAAAACATAAGCCTAAATATAGTTGATGGAGTGAGAAAGATGTAGCTCTCCTACACTCTAAAGGTATCATCTATAATTGTCTGGAAAGTGATAATGCTGTTGGTGAGCTATGTTAACGTGATTAGAGGAATAGTTGTTAATAACAAAATTATAGGAAGATAAATTTAGAAAGATTTTTTTTATTTACTCCTGAATGTAATGCATTAATTTAGGATGTGTATCGAATCTGCAACTTGTAATTATATATATATTTTTTCCTCCTTGAGAGATGAATAAGGGAAAAAGAGCTTTCTACCAAACCACAAAGTTCAACATGGTATTAGAGCACCAAACTGATCCATGAATACCACAAAAATCTAATTTCTTCTTTCTTTTCTCCATCATAATCTCGAAACAAGAGATTCACTATGGTTGAAGAAGATAAAGCTATCACATTCAAAAACCAAAACCCAAACCCAATTGAATTACATAACTCCAACAACTTGCCTATTGGTTTCAGATTAAATGATACAAATTTTAAGATTTGGTCACGTATGATAGAAGTTCATGCTGCAGGATTAAACAAACTTGATTATTTAAATGGCCAAACTCCAAAGGTAGATGAGGGTAATGTTGAGTACACGAAATAGTGTACTGAGGATGCAATTGTGCGTGGATGGTTGCTGAAAACAATGGAACCACATCTTCTTAGTCTATTCATTGATCTCCCAACAGCAAAAGATATCTGGGATAGTGTCACTCAAATGTTTTATGATGGAGCAGATGATTCACAATATTATGAGCTGCGTTGCAAGGCAACAAGAACCAAGCAAAATGGACAACCTTTTCACCTGTATTATGCTGAACTAAATAATATGTGGCAAGAATTGGATAGGCGACGTCCTATCAAAATGGTATGTACCACAGATCTGCGTGCCAGACAGGAGGAGATTCAAAAAGATCGAACGTATGACTTTCTTGCAGGTCTAGATGAAATCTTTGATTCTATCAGAAGTGATCTTTTAGGAATGAAGCCTATTCCAGGTATTGAAGAGTGCTTCAATATGGTCCGAAGAGAGGCACAATGACAAGTTACCATGCTTGGAGAAATGGAGCTTGGAGAAGGTTCACATATGGCAATGATCTCCAAGGCCTCTATTTCCAAAACCACTCTTCGAGCCATTGAAGATGCTGAAAAGGACAAGTTACATTGCAGCCATTGCAATAGAACATGTCATACTAAAGATACATGCTTTGAAATCCATGGTTATCCTGACTCATTTTTAGAAAAGCGAAAGCAAGGCAAGGGATGAAATAGCAAACGATTAGCTCAAGCAAAGATAGCCAACATCACAGATACTGAACCGCGTGTAGCTACTGTTGCAACAACAACAGTTGAACCTACTTAATTTGGTGAATTGTTGTCTCTAACCAACCGCATATCTTTGGAAAATTCAAGTAAAATAGAAAAAGGTCTCTCTGTATCTACAACACAAGATATTGATTGGATCATTGACTCAGGAGCGACAGAGCACATGACTTACAACAAATCTCTAATTCAGTACATGACTCCACCACCCAAGAAAAATTTTATAACTGCTAATGGAGAGACCACCCCTATTGTTGGTACAGGATCAATAACCCTTATTCCCACTATTTCTTTACATAATTGTTTACTTGTTCCTGCATTATCTAATCATTTACTATCAGTTGTCATAATGTTTCCCAATTTTTGCTTACTTTAGGATACCTGGACTCAGGCGATCATTGGGCGTGGTACTAAGAGGAAGGGGTTGTACTATGTAGATGATGTTGCAACTGGTTACGTTAATCAAGCTCGTAGTCATAATAATGATGAATTAAAGAATATTTGGATGTGGCATCATCGACTGGGACATGTATCTTTTGGTTAGAGGGATAGCTGTCAATAATAAAATTATAGGAAAATAAATTTAGAAAGATTTTTTTATTTACTCCTAAATGTAATGCATTAATTTAGGATGTGTATCGAATCTACAACTTGTAATTCTGTATATATTTTTTCCTCCTTGAGAGATGAATAAGGGAAAAAGAGCTTTCTACCAAACCACAAAGTTCAGCAAGCTACTCAGATCTCTATCGGAGAACATGATATTTTATTAAGAAAGCATAGTATATTTGGTCCGTCGTCGGGTAAATGCCTACTGCAGAAGGTCCTGGAATCAGTGTCGCGCCTATCTGGTTCACAATTATTTCAGGAATCCTTGGACTATTGTGAATCTTATAGTAGCAACTATACTTTTTCTCCTCACACTAGCTTAGACTGTGTATACAGTATATTGTTACTACAATGAACGTTTGCTGCGAAACCATTTATCTCTCCATTGTGTTTGCAAAGCAAGAATAATAACATGAAACATAAATAAATGGGAAAGCCTTTTTTTGTTGTAAGAATTTGCTTATTGCTTTTTTATTTTATTTTATTTTCATTTCTATTTGTAGAACTATGATTCTGATAAATGATGCAATGATTATATAGGCAATTACACTGTTTGTTTTTATATAATATTATTTTTACAGTGTGTTATTTTTTGTTTCATGAATTATTTTTTTCAAAAATATTATACATTTTTCTTTTTATTTTTTTAGGAGCTATCACGTGATAAGCTCTATTTTCTCTTTTTTTTTAAAAAAAAAAAAAAAAAACAGAAAATCTTCTTCCTTTCCTATACTCATCACTACTCTTTTTATTGGAAAGCCTAAAAGCCAAATAATTTACTTACATTACATCCATCATGATCATCATCACCTTAAAAGTCATTATTTAATCAAAGTATGATTACATGTATGTATGGTGAGGTCTACTGATTGCATGCAAAAGATTTGTTAAAGGGATAAATGCATATTTGGCCCTTGCACTTTTTTTTTTTTTCAATTCCTTCTTGCACTCTTATTTATTCACATTGAGTTCTTATTTTTATTTATTGACTTTAGGTCTTTATATTTTTATTTTCAGCAACAATAACCCCTTGAGATTTATTATCTAAAATTTGATTAATGATAAATAGTAAAAATATTACAATAAAATTTAATTTATTATTTTAATTAATAATACTTAACATATTAGTTACTGACTAATATATAAAGAGGAGAACAACCACTGAAAACAATTGCTAATACCTTATAAGCTGAGGAGCAAAAGGAGTAAGCTGATGAAGGGTTCGCGTCTGATTAGCTAGTTAGTGAGTCCGTTACAAGATTAAGTTTTGATTTGATAGGCATGGGATAGAAAAATGGACCTAATTTTTCATATCAAATACGAACATAAAGAGAGAATAGAAAGACAAACAAGTCAGTCAAAGTCATTTAAGTCAATGAGTGATTGTTGGTGGGGTAAGTGATATATGATCAAAATGTTTGGTGTAGTAGTCATGCTATCCATTAGCTTTTATAATTCTTTTATATTGGTAATTAACAACTTTTTTCAGTCCAAAAATAAAATTCCATGGCTTCTTTTTAACGATTTCTTTTTTTTTTTATAGTGTAGAATCGGGGGGCACAACAAAAAAAAAAAAAGCAGAGAAAAACTAGCTACGAGACTCAATATAATTTTGTCCCAACAAATCTTGGATTAAAAAGTGAATAAGGTCTTCCGATGGCCTCAGGAAGACTTTGAAACCAAAGTTAATATGCATAGCAGATTTTGCCATTTAGTGAGCACATTCATTAACTTCTCGATGGATATGCTGGCACCTCACTTCCTATTCTCTTGACATGAGCTCTTGAATTCTTCTCACTATCTCCTTAGCTGAGCCATTAGCAGCTCTACTACCATAGATATACTCTACACCCAGTAATGAATCAATTTCCAGAGTAACACGCTTAAAACCATTTTGCCACACAATATTAAATTATGTTGAACAAATTTAAATTTTGATTAAAAGATACTAAACATTTACCTTTTAAATTATTGAATCGTGAATATGTTTACAATTAATTTCAATAATATTTATATTTTCATTTGAAAATCTTCATTATAAAAGTTTATATGCTTCAAACAAACAAATAAATAAATTTGTTGGTGTAATTTAAAGATATAAAAGTTATAAAGTTACTGAAAAGTGCTAAAGGCACTTACTTTTGAGGTTTATTTTATATTAATTGTACCTTCAATTGAGTTTGATTTATTTGTTCACGCTTGATTTTCAGTTCTTTTAGGCACTTTAAGAATAATACATGTCAAGGAGTTAAATGGAATAAAAAAGTATGGAAATCGAGCTAAGAAAAGGCATATTCATGAAGGTTTGGAGTCTCACACGGGCATGGCATAGGAAGCTCTTGCCTTTGTGGTTTTCCCATGTAAGACAAGAATATTGGTAGAATGAAAGGAGGCATGACATGGGAAGCACCCACCCGTGTTGTCTTCCTGTGTGCAATATGAAAATAGGCAGACTGTACTAGAAGTTCGCACGGGGAGGGGACATGCCCGTGTGACAAAAATGAGATTTCAAGCTACGAAAGACTGTGGACATCACATGGCCGTGTGGTACCCGTGTGGTCCTCGTGTCAATCATAAAAATACACTATTTAAAAGAACTTTTAGGATTATTACCGGGAGTTCCGTCATTACTTCATTTCTAGAGAGAAACACTTATAAAACTAAATTTTGTTCTTAGGGTTTTATTGGTTGTTTTCAAGGAAGAACATCATTTCCACCTTTGTTTTTCAATATTAAAGATTTTCATCTCTACTCATCCATGAATAGTTTGAGATATTTTTCTAATCTTTATTTCTTTATTGCAAAGTGTAGGAACTAATCTTCTTACTATTTGGGTTTTAATGAACCCTAATTTGTATTATATGGATTGATTCAAAGTTAATGCAATTAAATCTTTTCTATGAGTTATTTTATTCCTTTGTTTTCTTAATCATTTATTTCAATTGATAGGTCGATATATTGATTGGGATTTATTTTCATAAATCGATTAGAGATAACTATTTATGAATTGATCACATCTTAGGAATTGAGGATTAATTGAGATGCTAGAGATAGATCTAATGATCCTTTGGTTTAATAGTTTCTTAATCTTAATGCATAACCTAAGTCAGTGGGTTTGAAAAGAGATTCATTTCCCTCCTCTTAGGAATTACGGGTTTAATCAATTAAGAAATACTTTTACCTAATTTTGTGGAATGCCAACTCAAATTTTGGTTTTAATTTAATTGTTGTTTGTTTCATGAAGTATACAACTTATTAGGGGGATTCATTACCTGAATAAGCTTTATTTTTTATAAATACACCAATTGTGTAATCCTTATTTTAACATTAGTTCACTTTTAATTATTACTATAACTAACCTATATTTGATTGCTAACCATTAGTATATGATTGAAAATGGTATTCATAATTAAGTCTCTAGTGGAACAATACTCTACTTACTTATCACTTTATAAATTGATACAATCAGTGCACTTTACCGTGCGCGGATAGCGCGCATCAAGTTTTTGGCACTGTTTCTGGGAATTCTTTTTCTATTGTGATATTATTAATAATTCATAAGCTAGTGATTTCATATTATTTTATTTGATTATTCTTGTTGTGTTTGTGTTTTCTTCAGGCATGTGAATCTGTGCATGACCCGAGCTAATTCAATAGAACTATTCGCTTACGAGCTAGAGTTAGAAAGAACTTTGAGGAAGTAGTAAAGGGAAGAAAGACAACAAGCTTTAGTTGAAATAGTGGCGGAATTATAGAATTAGAATTAAGAGGATCAGGAGAAACCAAACTAAGCAGAATAGCAGTTAAGGATGGCAGCTCCACCTAAGGAGAGAACCATGTAAGAGTATGCATGCCCAACTCTTAATGGGGCTACTTCGAGTATTGTTAGACCAAATGCTGTGGCAAACAATTTCAAGATCTAGCCCAATATCATGCAGATGGTGCTAAACAATTGCATGTCTGACGGTTTCCCAAATGAGGATCTAAACACTCATTTAGATGATTTTCTTGAGATATGTGATATCTTCAAAATTAATGAGATATCTGATGATGCCATCAGACTAAGGCTATTCCCATTTTCATTGAGGGATAAGCCAAAGAAGTGGTTGGAATTGTTTCCAGCTAGGACATTTACAACCTAGAATTAGCTGGCCAAGAAATTTTTGGAGAGATACTTTCCACCATCTAAGACAGCTAAGTTGGGAAATGACATAACTGGGTTTCTCCAACAGGAGAATGAAACTTTTTATGATTGTTAGGAACGATTCAAAGATTTATTGAGGAGCTATCCACATCATTGTTTACCCTTATGGCTACAAATTCAGACATTCTTTAATAGATTGAATTATGCAAGTAAATAATATTAATGCTGCAATAGGTGGACCATTGAATAATAAGACTCCAGAGCAAGCTATGGGCCTTATTAAGGATATGGCAGTCATGAATTATCAGTAGCAAAATCCAAAAGAGCAGGTTTGAGTCAAAGAAAGTGGGATCCATGCAGTAAACTCCATGGTAGCTATAAATGCATAGCTAGAGGCTATAAGCAAAAGGATGGATGCCTTGACTATGTCTTCATCTAGAAGACAGGCACAAGTTATGACTTATGATTAGTGTGGGGGAGATCATCAAAGTCAAGATTACCAAAATGGTAGTACCTTTGCTAAATCGAAGGTTGATTATGTGGAAAATGCTTATAGGCAGCAGAACAACCCCTACAGCAATACCTATAATTTGGGATGGAGAAATCATCTGAATTTCTCTTGGGAAAATCAGAATCAGCAGAGACCTCCACTACTAGAATTTCAACAGCAAAACAAGCAACAAGCTCCCTCTAAGAAGAGTAACCTAGAAGAGATGATGGAGAAGTTCATATCAGCTTCTGAAATTCAATTTCAATTTATAGAAACCACTCTTAGAAACTAGCAGGCTTTGATTCATAATTTAGAGAATCAAGTAGGGCAGATTATAAAATTATTGAGTGAAAGGCCTCAAGGAAGTTTGCCAGGTAACACTAAAGCTAATCTTAAGGAACAGCTTAAAGTTATTATATTGAGAAGTGGTAAGGAGTTGGAAATGAAAGCAAGAGAAGTAGAAGAGAGTTCAAGCACAGTTGAAGAAGTAGTTGAAAAAAAGAAGGGTGAAGAGGTTGAAGTGGAAGAAAAAGTATAAGTATCACCAAAGCCTACCCGTCTTCTGAAGAAGTATAAAATAAGAATATTGTCTCCAGCCCGTCTTCAAAAAGAAAAAATGGATTCACATTTTGGTAAGTTTCTTGAACTCTTTAAATAATTGCATATTAACATACCTTTTGTGGAAGCTCTTTCACAGATGCCCAAGTATGCAAAGTTCTTGAAGGAACTCCTCTCTAACAAGAGGAAGCTTGAGGAAGTGTCAATGGTGCAACTAACGAGAAGAGCTCGGTGATTATTCAAAGACGACTACCAAAGAAGCTAAAAGACCCAGGGAGTTTTACTATTCCTTGTTTTATTGATAATTTAAATGTTGATAATGCATTGGCTGATTTAAAGTCTAGCATTAGTGTTATACCCTATAATTTGTTTAAGAAACTAGGACTTGAAGAACCTAAGCCAACAATGATGAGCATTCAATTAGCTGATAAATCTGTTGTATACCCTAGGTGTATTATTGAGGATCTATTAATTAAGGTTCAAGAATTTATATTTCCTGTGCACTTTGTAATTATGGATATGGATGAAACTATCGATGTTTCTCTTATTTTAGGAAGACTCTTTCTTGCTACAGCTAAAGCCGTCATTATGTACATGATGGTAAGCATATTCTTAGAGTAGGGGAAGAGCAAGTGACTTTTCAGATCTTTAATGCTATGAAATATCCATTTGTACTTGATGACCTAGATTTTAGTGATGATAAGATTGAACATTAAACTATTAGTTTAACTTTTTCTATTGTTGCTAAAGTTCCTCTTGAGTTGTGTTTAGTATAGGAACAAGAAAAACATGAGATGGTAGACGCCTTAGAGCAGCTTGCCTATCTTGAGGCAGGAAAATCAATGAGAAAGAAGGCATTTGAATCTATTAAAATGTCGAAAGAAGAAAGAATGAGACCATTTTGTGAGGACCCACCAACCCTAGAACTTATGCAACTCCTATCTCATTTAGGATATGCATTCTTAACGGAAGGTGCTAAATTACCAGTAATAGTTAATGCTGAGTTACTAGAAGATTAGAAAGCTAAGCTATTAGAGGTGTTGAGGAGGCGTCAAAGGGCAATAGCTTAGAAAATTGCGGACATTAAAGGAATAAGTCCTTCATTTTGCACACACAAGGTTTTAATGGAAGAAGAATTCAAGACTGTAGTGCAACCCAAAGGCGTCTCAACCCTAATATGAAGGAGGTAATAAAGAAGAAAGTGATCAAACTCCTTGATGCATGGATAATTTATCCTATTTTTGATAGTTCTTAAGTAATTCCAATATAAGTGATGCCTAAAAGAGGAGGTATGATAGTCATGGTGAATGAAAATAATGAACTGATACCAACACGAATAGTAACAGGTCAGAGAGTGCGCATCGAATATAGGAAGTTGAATGGTGCTACTAGAAAAGATCATTTTTCATTGCCTTTTATTGATTAGATGCTAGAAATATTATCAAGGCATAAATATTATTGCTACCTAGATAGGATGTCAAGATACTTTGAGATTCCAATAGCTCTTAAAGATTAAGAGAAGACCATTTTTATACGTCCATATGGAACCTTCGCCTACAGAACAATGCCATTTGGCTTGTGTAATGCACCAGCTACATTTCATAGGTGTATCTTTGATAATTTAGTAGAATATATTATGGAAGTTTTCATGGATGATTTTTCTATTTATGGGAATTCATTTGAACAATGTTTGGAGCATTTGGAGAAGGTTTTGATTAGGTGTGAGGAAAACAACTTGGTTTTAAACTAGAAAATGCCATTTATGGTACAAAAGGGTATCGTTTTAGGACATAAGATTTCGAGTAAGGAAATTGAGGTGGATCGAGACAAAATTGAGACTATTGAGAAAGTACCACCTCCTACATCTGTAAACACTATTAAGAGTTTTCTTGGACATGTGGGCTTTTATCAAAGATTCATTAAAGATTTATCCAAAATAGCTAGACCCCTCATTCGACTTTTGGAAAAAGATGTTGATTTTGTGTTTGATGAGGAATGTATAACAACATTTTCCTTTCTAAAAGAAAAACTATTTATTGCCCCAATAATGGTAGCACTAGACTGGAGTTTACCATTTGAACTCTTATGTGATGCTAGTGATTTTGTTGTTGGAGCTGTTCTTGGTTAAATGAGCCATCTATTATGCAAGTAAAACGATGACTGAAACACAAATAAATTACACTACTACTGAAAGGAATTGCTCGCTGTTGTCTTTGCTTTTGAAAAGTTTTGATCATATTTAATATTGTCAAAAGTGATTGTGTACATTGATCACTCAACATTAAGGTATTTATTCTCTAAGACTGATGCAAAACCTAGATTAATAAGACAGGTTTTATTTCTGCAGGAATTTAACTTAGAGATACAAGATAAGTAGGGAGCAGAAAACTTGGAAGTCAACCATTTATCATGCCTCGAGAACCCTCATTTAAAGGAATTACATGAAAAGGATATTAATGATTATTTTCCAGATGAGCAATGTATGCTATGGTGAGTTTGGTGAGTAATTCTGATATTTCTATTCCATGGTATGTTGATTTTGCAAATTATCTTGTTGCAAAAGAACTTCCAAGAGATTATTCTTATCACCAAAAGAAGAAATTCTTTACTGATTTGATATATTACTTTTGGGAAGATATATTTTTGTTTAAAATATGTGATGACAGGATGATAAGAAGGTGTATAGCATGGCCATAATCCATGAGCATTCTTGGTCATTGCCATAATGGACTAGCTGGGGGACATTATGGGGTAAGCATGATAGCTCAAAAAGTATTAGGAGTAGGATTTATTGGCCAACTCTATTCAAGGATAGCCATGCGTTTGTGCAAGAATGTGATCGTTGCCAATATACAAGTAACATTTCATCTCGTGATAAGATGCCCCAACATGGCATACTTTAATGTGAAGTTCTTGATGTAAAGGGTATCGACTTTATGGGATCATTTCCTAATTCTTTTGGTAATAAATATATTTTGGTGTCTATTGACTATGTTTTTAAATGGGTTGAGTCACAAGCTTTACCTCGCATGATGCTAGAGTAGTAGTAAAATTCTTAAAAAATATTTTTTGCAGGTTTGGCATCCTTAAGGCCATTATTAGTGATAGGGGCACTTACTTTTGCAATGCTCAATTAGAGAAGGTATTAAGAAGGGTTGGTGTCACGCATAAGCTTTCCACCCCATATAACCCTCAAACTAGTGGCCAAGTAAACTCAAAAGAATTCTTGAGAAGACTGTTGAGCCGTCTAGGAAGGATTGGTCTATAAAGCTTAACGATGTTCTGTGGGCTTATAGAACTACTTTTAAAACAGCTTTAGGCACCACTTCTTATAAATTAGTATATGAAAAATCTTGTTTCTATCTGTGAATTGAACATAAAGCTTTTTAGGCTATAAAGCATGTTTATCCCGATCTAGCTAATACCGATTTTGAAAAGGAAATTACAGCTTAATAAGCTGGATGAATGGCGATTTCACACTATGAAAATGCCCGTCTAACAAAGGAACGCATAAAGAAGTGGCTTGATTCTCGGATCAAGCCTAGAAGAGAGTTTCAAGTCGAAGATAAGGTACTTCTATTTAACTCGCGACTTCGGCTCTTTCTAGGTAAGTTAGAATCACGATGGTCAGATTCGTTCATAGTTAAACAAGTCTTTCCGTATGGAGCAGTTGAGTTAATGCATCCTGAAAATGGTGAATTTAAAATTAATGGTCATAGATTAAAACTATATCTTGGAGGAGAGATTGATTTAGGAAAATAAGTCTTACAATTTCTTGAGTCGACAAAAGAAAATACCTGAGTGTCTAGCTAAGATGACATTGAAGAAGCACGGTAAGAGGCAACCTACTTTGGTTTATTATTTATTATAACTATTTTATTTAATTATATTTAGATTATGTTATTTTAGTTTTTAATTGTTTTAAACAATAATGGGCTCACGTCCCAAAATTTATTTGGGCCTTAGTTTAGTTTTTCTTAGGGTTAAGCCCATTTTAGTTTTATTTAGAATCTAATATAAGATATTAGTGTTTTATTTAAATTAGGAATAACCTAGTAGTTATATTCTAATTGATCTCTTCTTTTCCTTTCTTGTAGGACTTAAGGGTTTAGTTTCATTAAGGTATCCAAGATCCTAGTTTTATTATAATAAATATTCCAATTTCAACAAGGATTAGAACTCTTGGGATTAGCTCTATAAATAGAACTTGCCTGCCCACCTTTAGGTTTCACATTCTTTTTGCTATAAGTCATGAGTTCTAGGGATACTCATCTATATGATGTTCCTTCATCACCATCTCTATCATCTTGAATGAACGCCTTAAAGGAGCCTATCAAGAGATATACCTTTATGGAGACAACACCTCGAAGGAAGCCCAAAACTCTGATCATAGCATAGAAAGTGATTTTAGTGAACCTAGTGATTGGGAAGATAGGGAAGGTAGTCCTCCTACTCCAATTCCGCGAGGACGCCCTAGGAAGCACGCTTATACTCCATCACCAAAAAGAGGCGAGGACACCCAAGGAAGGTTGAGCAACCTTCTACCATTAAGAGAGGGATAGGCCGTCCTAGGAAGTCATTATGAAAGTCTTAAGATAGGAGAATTGGAATAAGAGTTTGATTAGGAGTTGGAACTAAGAAGGGGATTGAATTGGTGACTTCAAATTGCAGAAGTAAGAGGCTTTAGGTAAAAACACAAAAGATTAAGGAAAATGATGAAGAGATTAAAGGTTAGAGTAATCAACAGAAAGGAATTTATAGTGGTTTGAGAACAAACCTCCCTACATCCACTCCTCAAGATCACACTTGAGTATTTCACTATAATCATTTTGATTACAACCTTGGGTTTTACAATTTCACTTACAACTTGGTGTTTCCAAAGCTCACACTGAACCTCTTCCCTTAGTATATCAAACTCTCAATAAGTCCCTTGACCCTTGAGTATTAATGGTTACTCAACAACTAATTCCTTATGATTTTTAATACCTAAGCTCACACAACAACCTTTTTTAAGTTATAATTGAATAAAGATTTCAACTTAATACACTTTACAAAGAAAGAAAATGAGTGTAAGAAGATGAGAGATGAAATTGCAAGAGTTTTGGTATATCTAATACACACACTTAGTTATTATGTCTTTAAGAGGGGAATTTATACTTATACCAACCCTTAGAGATGTTATAATAAGGCCAAAACTCCTACAATGCAATATTTGATTACTTGGCAGAAACATTGCCTAAAGTCATGAAAAGCGCCCCCGTGCTTTCTGAAAAGAGACGTTGGGACTCTAATAGCACCAGCCACGTGGCATTGAGAGGGCGGCTACTGTCTCAATGGTTACTGACATCGCATTAATTGTGAAAATCACCCCCGTGCCACAATAGCACCCTTACGCTTGCCTTGACCGTGCCTAGAAGAGCCCTCCTGCTTCTCATCGCGCTATCGTCTGCCAGAAATTGTCTCCACACCTAACGTGAGGCACCCTCGCTCTTTTTAGAGCTTTGACACTTTAACTGCCAAGCGTCATAGATGATTGGGCTTCTGTCAAGTGGACTTTTCAACGTCTTATAATTTTTTGACCTTATGAAAAGCGCCCCCACGCCTTTGGAGCGCCCTTGTGCTTTTGAGGTAAATTTATAAGATATACTTCAAGGCTAAAGAATGTTTGGAATAGGCTTGGTTTCTTTGATTCTCTATCATATAGAAACTCAGTTACGGTGTTATTAATAGTTAATTTGGTTGTTAGAATCAAAATAGAGATAAGTTGCACCTTAGGTCAACAATCTCTGTCTTTTTAATTTTGACAACTAAATTGATTGAAATTTCAAAATTGATCAAGTATATATGCAATTTAATAACCAATAACTAATATTTAAAAGCTAAATGAATAATTTACTTAAGAGTATTTAATAAATGTTACTCCCCCTCAATGGTTACATTAGTGCCCCTTTTAAATTTGTTATGAAACAAATTTAATTACTTAGGTTAATTATTAATCAACTCTCTCCTTTGATCATTAATCAAATTTTAAGTATTTTACCCATGGACTTCTCTCCCTTAATCATAGATTTCTCTCCCCCTTGATTCTAGACATCTCTCCCCCTTTGTTAAAATTAATAAGGAAAAGAGAGAGATAAAGTTGCAAGAAGATAGCAAAGAGAGATTTCATTCATAAGGAAAAAAAGAATGTACATATATGTGATCAATAATGAGACACATGTATGAGAGAGAAAGATAAAATGAGAAAATAAAAGAAAAAGTAAAATAACAAAAAGAAAATTTAAAAATTCAATCTTCTTCCTCATCATCCTCTTCTTCTTCTTCTTCTTGATAGACCATGAGCTCATTTCCTTTGCCACTAGTGCTTACTTGGGGTGGTGGAATGGGAGCATTCTTCTTCCTCTTCTTCTTCCTAATCATCTACATGACAATGAGGGATTTTGTATGCTTTTTGTATCTCTACTAAGTCTGCATGCAAATGATGGAGGTAATTCCAAGTCTTCTCCATTTGCTTTAGGACTTTGTCCTTAAAAGAAAGAGAGGTTTTAGAAGGAAAGGAAGGAGTTGGCTCACTAAGGATCTTATAATCTTTCTTTCTTTTCTTCGATCATCCATATAGTCACCAATAAGAAGAAAGAATTCTCCATCCATTTCTTACTTAGAACCAAGTTGAATGACCTTGGCATGCTCTAGGAAGAAGAGGCCAAGTAAGAGAAGGGAAATAGAAGGAGTTATATAGGTTTTGGTGAGAGGAGTAATGGCATGGAAGTACTTGGTAGTCTTTGTGATATGTGAAGAAACAAGAATAACACCTTTAGAAATATTTCCAAGGTGAAAGAGGTGATCTAGGAAGAATTTTAAAGTTAGGATTCGCTTACCATGAATCATTGCAAAGAGGAAAATAAGATCCGTTTGGGAAACTTTCTCAGTCTCATTATCTCTTTCATGAATATTGGTGTCGATCATCCTATGAACAACCTAATGAGTGAGGGATTTGAGATCCTTGGAAGGGGAGACTTTTGAGTGGGTCTCTTTGGTGGAGATTTGTCTTTAAAATTGAGAAAAAGAGAGAGGCATCTCTACAAGGTTCTTAATGATTGAGATATGGCCTCTTTCTTAGAACTCAAAGATGGAGGGAAATTGAGGTCTTGTAGGGCTTCTCTCCCCAAAAAGCCTAAATTCTATCACGTAATATTCATCCCTATCTCCTTTTTTGTTGGTTACTAAGATGGAAAGAAATTTCTTAGTAAGATTATCAAAGCCAAGTGCTAGGGTAAGAGGAAGAAAGAAGTCTCTAAGTCCTATGTTGTCAAGAAGATCATGTGCCTCTTGAGATATTCCAAGTTTGATTAGAGCTTCTTCATCAAAGAACTGGCTAGGTTGGGTTTCCTTCCTTTCTATTCTCATGTATTGATCCTTGCCTCATCATATACCCCTTTCATTCTTTTAATGATTGATCCAGTAGAGGAGGAGCTTCTATCAACAGCCTTTCTTGGACCCATGCTTGTCTTGATGAATAGAAAGAGAAGATTGGAGAATTTTTAATGAAACAAAGAAGAGTTTTTGAGAGCTTTTTTGAAATAATTGTTAGAAAATGATGCAAATGAGTAAGATATGGCTTTTATAGCATTAAGAGAGTGTGAAAAACGGTAAAAAAACAACTAGTTTGTCACTAATACCAATTTTCAAAAATTCTATAATGGCTAGTTTTTTGTTCCAATTAAAGGGAAGCGCACACGGTCGCGCTCTTGAAAAAATAGTCATAACAGCTATAATTTAAAGAAACCATGGTCACGCTTAGGAGTCGCTGGTGCACTTTTAAGGTCATTTCTAGAATTGCCTGAGGACCTATAAAGCACGAGCGCGCTTTTTGAAATCCTATACAAAAATGATGTTATAATAAATGCATGAGCATGCTCCTTTTACTTTGATCATACCATTTTATATATGAGTATTGAGATGCACCAAGATTAAAGAAAATCTAGGGCTAAGATGATTTCAATACTCAACATTTGCACAAGAAATCACAAGTATCATAATCAATCAATTGCATAAATTATCAAGAATTCAAGTAAGATGCTACCATCTATCATTCCTAATTCTCTTTTTATAAAATTCATTCTCTCCTCATTTAGGGGTTTGGTGAAAATATCGGCTAATTATTTAGATGTATCAATATATTCTAGCACTATACTACCATTTTGAACATGATCTCTCAAAAAGTGATGTCTAATATCTATGTGTTTACTCCTAGAGTGTTGAATGGGATTCTTAGAAAGGTTTATAGCACTAGTGTTATCATATTTGATGAGAATTGAATAAACTGTTCTCCCATAATCTCTTAATTGTTACCTCATCCAAAGGATTTGAGCACAACAACAACCCACCGCCACTTGTTTCTTGCTAAACCAAGACACTAAGCATTCACCTAGAAAATGGCACAAGTTCTAGAGGTGCTCTTTCTATCTAAGAAACTACCAGCATAGTCGGCATCCGAATATCCTATTATATCAAAAGGAGTTTCTTTAGGGTACCAAAGTCCTAAGTTCAAGGTTCCAAATAAATATTTCAAAATTCTTTTAACAACATTTAAATGAGACTCTTTTGGACAAGATTGAAATCTAGCATAAAGGCAAACATTATACATCATATCGGGTCTAGAGGCGGTTAAGTATAAAAGTGATTCGATCATACCTCTATAGAGCTTTTCATTTATGCTCTTACCCTTCTCATCCTTGTCGAACTTAGTTGTGACGCTCATTGAGGTTTTGGCTACTTTGCAACTATCTATTTCAAATTTCTTTAGAAGTTCCCTTGTGTACTTGGATTGGTTGATGAATATTCCGTCTTTACTTTGCTTGATTTAAAGACTAAGGAAGAATTTGAGCTCTCCCATCATGCTCATTTCAAATCTCCTAGTCATACACTTAGGAAAATCCTCATAAAGTAACTCATTAGTAGCACCAAATACAATGTCATTAATATAAACTTGAAAAATTAAAGTATCATGTTTACGTTCCTTTTCAAAAAGAGTAGTATCCACCATGCCCTTTTGAAATCCATTTTCAATTAGAAGTATCATGTCTTGGCTACTAAGCCTTTCATACAAAGTTTAGGAGCTTGCTTCAATCCATACAAGGCTTTAGAGAGTTTAAAAACATGATTTGAAAATTTATAATCTTCAAAACTGAGAGGTTGCTCAACATATACTTCCTCCTTAATGAAACCATTTAAAAAAGTACTTTTTACATCCATTTGAAAGAGTTTAAAGTTCATGTGATATGCATATGGTAAAAGCATCCTAATAGCTTCTAATCTAGCAACCGGAGCAAAGGTCTCATCATAGTCAATGCCTTCCTCTTGGTTGTAACCTTTTGCAACCAATCTAGCTTTCTAGTGATAAAGTATTAATCATCTAGCTTGTTCCTAAAGGCCCATTTATAACCTATAACTTGACCATCCGTGGATCTAGGGACAAGTTTCCACACTTTGTTTCTCTTAAATTAGTTGAGTTCATCTTTCTGAAGCACCTCGCGGTTTTTGGAGCTTTGACACTTTGACTGCTAAGTGTCATAGATGATTGGGCTTCTATCAGGTAGACTTTTCAACGTCTTGTAAACTTTTGACCTTATAAAAAGTGCCCCCGTGCCTTTGGAGCGCCATCGTGCTTTTGAGGTAAATTTACAAGATTTACTTCAAGGCTAAAGAATGTTTGGAATAGGCTTGGTTCCTTTGATGCTCTGTCACATAGACACTCAGTCATGGTATTAGTGACAGTTAATTTGGTTGTTAGAATCAAAATAGAGATCAATTGCACCTTAGGTCAACAAAAGTCATTGTGAAAGTCTTGAGATAGGAGAATTGGAATAAAAGTTTCATTAGGAGTCTTAATATTTTAGATTTTTATCTCATCTTTGCTATTCAAATTTTTCTTTCCTTAGTATAGAGTTTGGATTCATAAACCCTTAGCTTTGTGTTTTCTTTTTATTTATTAGTGAAGTTTAGTTTGGTTTAAATTCGCTTCTATTCATTAATAGATTATATTTTCATTATTACTTTGCTTTTTATTTATGTTTGTTTAGAATAAGGCATAGGACAAGTAAATAGCGTTAAGCAAACTAAGGGGTTACCTTTAGGATATTGCGCCACACGAGTACCCACATGGTGGTATGTTGTCCCCATGTGGAATCAATGGAATACACTGAAGCTAGACTATGTCACACGGGGGAAGGACACACTAGTGTCCTTCCCATTTTGGATACCTAAAACCCACTAAAGCAAACTTAGTTCACACAGGGAGGTGGCCCACTGTGTCACCTAGCCATGTGACATGTATCTCTTAACCTGAAGATTTTGCAATCCACACGAGGAAGCGACATGCCCGTGTCCCTCCCATATGGATTGGATTTATGAAAATGCAAAATTGATCAAGAACATCACATGGGGAGCATATGGTTATGCGCTTCCCATGTGACATTAAAAATTTGACACTATAAATAGCTAATTAGACAAAACCCTAGCCACCTCTTTCATTTTGCTTGCTCTACTCCATTCTATCTCATCTCTTTTGGTTTCTTCTCCTTTCTCCTTCATCCCTAAACGCCATTTGCACTTAAACAAAAGTTCTTTGCCTTCATCTAATTTCTTTTCTTTTCCTTTCTTTATTATCTTTTCATCTACTCGACAATGGGTCCAAAGAAAAGTGGTTCAAAAAAGAGAATCCCCTCTCAAGTCCCTAACAAACGACCAAGTAGGAGTTCTTCCTCCTAAGCCCCTCCTTCAGCTGCTCCTGTAGTTTCATTCGGTCGAAATCACCTTTTAGTACAATTTCATGACAACGTGTCGAGGGCACGATTTGAAAATTTGGCCAACAAACGATTTTTCCCAACTCATCATTTTGATTGGGACTTCATGCGTTCTATTAGTTTTGAAGAGCGATTATAGGGATGGGTTGAGCAACCAGCTTGGAAAAAGTTCTTTGAAAACTCAGAATCCACATATAGAGAAATCACTTTAGAGTTCTTGTGCACTTTGCATTTCGAAGTCAATTCTAAGGTTGATCGTACGAAAAGACAATCAATATTTGTTTGGGAATAAAATATCACGACATATCGGTGAATGAATTTGCCGTTGCTATAGGTATTTTTACGAAGGAAGAGGTAGCATGCGATGATTACAAGCACGCGCCCTTCAAATTCTTTGGGAGTCGGACTCTGGAAGGTGTTTGGGCAAAATCGGCGCATAATGCGCCTAGGTATGTGACCTCAAAATCCAAAGCCTTTGGTTTTGATTCTTTTCCTCTATGATTTATGCATTTTTTATTGACTATTACCATTACACGTTGGGGTGAGAATGCTGGGCATTGCACCCATCAAGATTTATTTTATATAATGTGTTTAGAAGAAGGTATTTAGTGTAATGTGGCCTTGTGTCTATTAGTATATTTACTTGGACAAAGGACGTTTGTTCGGTGGTATGTATATTACCAGGCTTGCAAAGAATTTGGTTTTTTTGAAGGTTTATCGGTGATGACATTGGATGGATTGCTGGAAATGATAGGATTAAAGACTTTGCAATGCATGGATAAGGATAAGCAAATTCTGCCTAACGTACTGCCTCCGTAAGATGACTTTAAGTTTGATTTGCACACCGACCCTCCTCCATTCACTACAACTACCCCTGGAGTGTCGGCTATTCCTCTAATGGATCAACCTTCTTCTTCTTTTTTTCGTCCTCCACCTATTAAAGGTGAGCCATATAAGGACTGGATGGCTTATAATTTTATATAGACGGATGAGGATTAGAAACCGATGGAGTTTAAGCAACAAATTTGTAGAATGGAAATGCAAATGTATGAGCTTCAATATCAGGATAATAAGTTGCTCCATAATTAAGCTCAAATGATGAGAATACTTCGCATCAACAAGAGATGATGTGTAGTCAATAAATGAATATGGATTGGCTCTATAA
Source organism: Ricinus communis (assembly GCF_019578655.1). Lineage (NCBI taxonomy): Eukaryota > Viridiplantae > Streptophyta > Magnoliopsida > Malpighiales > Euphorbiaceae > Ricinus > Ricinus communis. The sequence continues at coordinate 10,826,754 of NC_063261.1, read as the reverse complement.
CTCGATGATACATTATTGGCAGTCGTAAGGCCATATCCTATTGAGACCTCCTCCGAGTTTTTATCAAGCTCATCAAGTTCAACCGGATGATAGAGCAGGTGTCCACAATATTGATTCTGATGATAGTGATGAGGAGGATGACGACGTCGATGATGATGATGGTGGCATGGAAGGTTGAACCGAATTTTTTTCTTTTCTGTTAACCTATTGAGTTTTTGAACAATTAGATTTGTTTTGATTAGTTTTGCTTTTATTTTACTTTGGAATTGAGATATTTTTAATTTTTTGCACATTTTTTATGTCTTATTGGATACGTTTTTAATCATTTGGGTTTGCTTAATTTGGTGTATTCTTCTGATTGCATAACTATTTATTACTTCTACTTTTGCCACAATTGGGATCTGTGCTAACTAAATATGTGCTTGCAAAATCCGGATGGGGACTCAGAATTATGCAACTTACTTGATTTTAGGGAAGTCTAACTCTTTCTTTATTTTCATAATATATACAAACACATTAAGGACAATGTGTCAGATAAGTGTGTGGAAGAGTTTTTATTGTCTTTTGCCTGTTTGTGATTGATTTCTTATAAGCTTATTAATTTTAATTAATTGCTTGTTATGATTTTCTCTCTCTCGAATTTATAGGTTCAAAATAATAAATTTGGTTAGTTGTTTATTAAATTGCGATTTAATTGATGTGGCTTTGAATTGTGAATTGAGCTTGGTATCCATGCTAGGGTTTTTAATTAATAGTGTCACATTATTTTTATATCTTAAAACATTAATTATGTTTATGAGCTTTAATTTTTCAAATTTCTCTTAATTTTGTCGAGTAGACACATCCAATACCCCTTTGTGCTTTCTTATTCTTTTGAGATGTTAAAAAGATAATATAATGCTTAGAGTTTTTCACTCTATTCTAATATTCTCAAAAGGTTTGAAATGAAGAGAAATAAATTAAAGAAAACCCAAGAATATGAGTAGTTTTTTGGATTTGTGACTCTAGTTGAGTAATTGGGGGGTTGGCATCACCAATGTCTACACTTGCGTCAAAACGCTAGAATGACAATTTTGAATATACTTAAATCTCTAAAAAAAGACATAAGTAATTGCACTTCATGAGAATTTATTTTGCACTTGGGGGGAGAATCTTTATCTCTATTTTAATGTTTTGAGTTATTTGAAACAAGGGCTCATTCTCTTAGCTTTAGATGTCAAGTATTTAAATTTTATGCTTCCTATTATGAGATTGCCCTAGATGTGGGTATTTTATTTTAGGATCAATTCTTGGCTAATAATTCTAGGTTGTGATGATATGAATGATTAACCTTGACAGTATTTGATATCTATTTGTTAAAGAGAGAGTTTGTCATTTTTTTTTATTCTATTCAATTTTTTTGAGGATAAGCAATTGCTAAAATGTGGGAGAATTTGATAAATGCTAAAGGCACTTACTTTTGAGGTTGATACTATATTAATTGTACCTTCAATTGAGTTTGATTTGATTATTCAAGCTTTATTTTCATTTCTTTTAGGCACTTTAAGGATAATACATGTCAATAAGTTAAATGGAATCAAAAAGCATGGAAACTAGGCTAAAAAAAAGGCATATTCATGAAGGTATGGAGTCTCACACGGGCATGACACCAGAAGCTCTTACCCGTGTGGTCTTCCCATGTAAGACAAGAATACCGGCAGAGTGAAGGGAGGCATGAGACAGGAAGCACCCACCTGTGTGGTCTTCCCGTGTGCAATACAAAAATAGGTAGATTGTACTTGAAGTTCACACGAGGAGGGACATGCCCGTGTGCTCGAGAAGGAGATTTCAAGCTACGAAGAACTATGAACATCACATGGCCCTGCAGTTGCCCGTGTGGTCCCCGTGTCAATCATAAAAATGCATTATTTAAAGGAACTTTTAGGATTGTTATGGGGAGTTCCGTAATTCTTTCATTTATAGAGAGAGAAATATTTAAAAAACTAAATTTCTTTTCATTTCTTAGAGTTTTATTGATTATTTCCAAGGAAGAACATCATTTCCACCTTTGTTTTCTAAGATTGAAGATTTTCATCTTTACTCATCCATGAATAATTTGAGATCTTCTTTTCCTAATCTTTATTTCTTTATTGCAATGTGTAGGAACTAATGTTCTTGCTATTTGGATTTTGATGAATCCTAATTTGTATGGTATGAATTGATTCAAAGTTAATGCAATTAAATCTTTTCTATGAGTTTTTTTGTTCCTTTAATTGCTTAATCATCTATTTTAATTGATAGGTCGACATATTGATTGGGATTTATTTTCATAAATTGAATAGAGATAACTATTTATGAATTGATCACATTTTAGGAATTGAGGATTGATTGGGATACTAGAGATAGATCTACAAAATCCTTCGATTTAATAGTTGCTTAATCTTAATGCATGACTTAAGTGAGTGGGTTTGAGAAAAGATTCGTTCCCTCCTCTTAAGAATTAGGGGGTTTAATCACTCGAGAAAGATTTTTATCTAATTTTGTGGAATGCCAACTCAACTTTAGTTTTAATTTAATTGTTGTTTGTTTCATGAAGTATACAACTTATTAAGGGAATTCATTACCTGATAAGCTTTATCTTTGATAAATACACTAACTATTTAATCCTTATTTTTAACATTAGTTCAGTTTTAATTATCACTATAGCTAACCTATATTTAATTTCTAAATTTTAGTATATGATTGAAAATAGTATTCACAATTAAGTTTCCAATGGAACAATACTCTACTTATCACTATATTACTTGATACGATCGGTCTATTTTGTTGTATACGGATAGCATGTATCAATCACTATGTTAAAATAATTATGCTAGTAATGGCAACTATATATTTAAATTAAAGAACTAGAAAAAAATTTAAAATATATTAAATGTTTCAGATACTAGTATAAAAATATAACTTCATTTGCTTTTTAAGCACGAGCCAATGATATTTACTATTTAAACTATATTAAAATAAATATGAGAATAATATAAAATAAATTAAGTTTATGAAAATAGAATAACACACACAAATAAATGTATACTAAAGATATATTAAATAAATATCAATTAGATACTACTAACTATATACCGTGATATAAAGATATATACTAACTACATACGGAAATGATTATATATATATATATATATATATATATATATATATATAGGGGTCCCTTCTATGGTGGTATGATTTCTGCTTTTGGTTCAAAACACAAACTCCACTCACCAAAAGGAGAAACCTTATTCCTCCAAACAGATCTTTCCAAATCCAATACAATCATTCCAAAAACTATTCAATAGAAGGATATCACTCTTCCAAAAGAATGGATCCTTGAAGGTGCAACCCAACCTGAATCACCAAAGCAGACAGAGCCAAATACAAATCTCAGAAACATAACCTAGTTTCCAGATGGGAAAGTCAAGCTTACATTCAACAGGAAATCAACTTCTTCTAGATTTTCTGATGATGATTCTTCAACCTCGACCATAGATATTGGAAGAGTATCAAAAATACCTTCTGTTATTTATGCCCCTTACAAAGAACCAAGATTTTCAACATCTGATATACCAAGCTCAAACACCATATTACAAAATGTTGATCACCAAAGCAATATCCCTAGACCTGTTTACAATGAACCAAAGAAAGATAATGATATATAGACCGTCTCTACCATAGATATTGGAAGAGTATCAAAAATACCTTCTGTTATTTATGCCCCTTACAAAGAACCAAGATTTTCAACATCTGATATACCAAGCTCAAACACCATATTACAAAATGTTGATCACCAAAGCAATATCCCTAGACCTGTTTACAATGAACCAAAGAAAGATAATGATATATAGACCGTCTCTACCCCCTCTTCACCATCACCATTTACAATAACCCAAAATCTAGAAGCAGAAATCAACATGATTTCAAAAGATTTTGAAATCAATAAAAAGCTTTTACATGAAGATTTCTATTCAAAGAAAAATCATTCCAAAAAACTTTGGTTTTTTAAACATTTTCTACAAGAAAAGGACGGTATCCAAGAAAGATACTACCAATTTTGCATACAAAACAGAATCCAAATCAAATTCTTTGATTGGTTTCAGATTTATTGTAAAGAAAATAGTATTTTTTATTCTTTCAAAGAAAAACTCATTAGTCCTGTTACAGTAAGGAACAAGACTCCAGAGTGGAAGGTCAGAGAAAACCAAACCATCCAGTATGAACATCCTCCCCTTAGGAAAATAACCATTTCTTATGTAGAGAATGAAATAGAAGTCGCACCTTACAAATTAGTAGGAGAAGAGCTTGAGAAAAATGTCAAGAATATTATTTAGCAGAATAATTTTTCAAACACCTATCTTAACACAATAGGGAAACAACTTGTTAGGATAGAAAGCCGAATTCAAAAACCTTCTACGGTCTTCACCTCTCCAATTTCCAACACTGGTCATCCAAGAGAGATAAGCCAAACAGAAAAGCTCAAAAACCCAGTCTTCAAACCCTACCAGATCTCAAAGCCTAGTCAAGACCAATTTCAAAAGCAAACTGAGTTTGCTAGAGTAGTCAGGGAACAGCTTAGCAAATTAGCCACTTCTGAGTCATCCAAGAACCTAGTACTTGATACTCCTCAAAGTAGTAGAAATATCAGTGCTATAGATCAAGCCCAAAGCAATGAATCCAATGATTCAGAGCTTGAAAGTATCACTGAAAAACCTTCCAACATCAACAGATTAGGATGGCAAGCCCCTAGATTGACTTGGCATACTTCTAGGAATACTGCCCCGGATTTAGGAATAGAAAATAGAAATAATATCCTCACCCAATCTAGGTTCAATGCTTCTTCCGTCTATGAATGGAATATAGATGGAATGTCGGAGTACAACATTCTTGGTCTCTTACAACAGATGACTATGGCTGCTAATGCCTACAAAACCCAAAGCAGTACCTCCAATAGAGTATAGTAGAACTCCTTATAGCTGGATTTTCTGGCTAGCTTAAAGGATGGTGGGATTACCATCTCACCCAAACACAGCAGCTCCAAATCCTAGGTGCCATTGATAGGCTAATTTATGTTAGCTACAATCTAAGGCAGTGTACCTATCGATGCAGTCTAGCACTAATGGCGAGTATCAAGGTCGAATTCCTCGGGAAAGTGAAAGCCTAGAGTTACTCCTTTGTTCTTTGTTATATTAACCTAAAATGAATGATGAATAATTTCTAAACTAACTATTAACTACAAGCCAAGTTCTGAGGGAGATGCAGGAGTAACTGATAAATGAAATAATCAAGACAAGAAGACAAATCCAAAGGGAATCTAAATTAGTTGGCAACTAAACAAAAGATAAAGGATCGGTGAGTCTAATTATGCTACCCGTGGACAAATTCTTAACCGAATTCGGTTTCTCTCTCGAGATAACCGAATTCCTAAATCTAATAACCTAAAGTTGGAATCTCTTCCTAACGATTGATTCTTAAATTAGCATTAAGCTTTAATCCGCCTCTATTAATCTTTATTAATTCTTAATCCGGCCAGTTAATTATCCTTATCTCTAAGCGATTATTAACCAGTTCTTGCTATTCAAAATTCCAATTGCCAAACGGATTTCTCAATCTCATAAAGCAATCTAAACATCACAATTCACAACGTCTCATGAATAATGCATTATCTTATTAATACTGAAAACAAGAAGAATACAAAACCAACTCAAACAATCCGACAATATAATATCAAGCCAACAGAGTAAAGAAATCCCAATGAATTAAATCAGTCTAGCTAAACATATTCATGTTTAAAACAATCTAGGAAATCAATTACAATGATAGAATAATGAAAATAAAACATGTACACCCTTTTCCCTCGAATTGGATGAACAGCTCCAAATATGGATCTCTACTTTGATTAATCTCCTAAACTGCCTCTTGAATTGCTCCACTACTGTTTTGCACTCGGAACCTTGCGATTCCGGGATTCTTACTCCCTGCAACTCTCTCTCGCACTCAATACTGTGCAGAAACCGAACCAGCTGCCAGGGCTCTATGTCACTCTTTCCCCCCTCTTTCTTTTCTAAGAAAAATTTATTTTTCTTATATATTTAACTCAAAGACGGCCGTGTTCGTCACGTCAAGACGGCCAAGTCCAGCCGTACGAAATGTGGATCTCACCAAGTAGGGTTTCACCACGGCCGTGTTTCTCCCAGTGTTGGCCACCACGGGCCGTGTTGCTCCCCGTCTTGGCCACCACGGGCCGTGCTGAAGGCCCTGGTGGCTACGGAAATCGTGCTCAAAGTGCCGATTTCAAGAATCAAAGCCAATGGTTGAGCACGGCCAGAGTCGAGGCCGTGCTCAATGTATGCATTGCGGGCTCTTGCCCGATCTTGATGAATTCTCGTTCATTTCCGCACGTATTGATCTATAATTGCTTAAACACCGATGACGGTCCTATAAATGTTCTTGAAATGCAAAAGAACACAAAACGCGGGTGATCTGAGAATAAAAGCACAATAATTGCTAAGAACATACGCAATAATATGCAAGCAAATATGTGTAAAACTATGTTCATCAAATTACCCCACACTTAAGCTATTGCTTGTCCTCAAGCAATTAACAACTCACCCCATAAAACTACAGTTAGCAATTCCTTACAGTTTATGCCCCTAGTCCACAACAGATAGTATTCAACACATCTCAAAGGATACTCAATCATAAATCAAATTGCAAATCATTAACAAAGAATGGAAATAATATTAATGCATGAGTAACTTAAATGACAACTCAACACAAACATCATGAACCAATGCCTCATAAGGATCACTCAAGTCGCTCAAAGTGTATACTAGGTGAATAATAAATCCCTCAAAGCAAATGCACAAGACCCGCTCACCATAAGCTTGCTCATAAATCATATCTTCGCTACTGTGAATAAGTAAATACCAAAATCAAAGGGTCTTTACCAAGGTTGTAATAGGGCTAGGGTAAAGGTACGGAGATTTGGACAGAAGTATGAAAATGCTGGAATTCGTGCGATAAACAATATTATATGCTCAAAGGATTAAATGCCTAAGATCACAAAAAGAATCATTCACTAAAATCCTTACTTCATAAAATAACGCTCGCAAATGCTCTAAATCCAATAAAAAGATAAATAATTAAAGAGATTTATTTATTATATATATATTTTTTCTTCTTCTTCTTTTTTTTTATTTTTTATTTTTTCTTTTGTTTTTTTTTGTTTTTTTTTCTTTTTTAAAAGAAATGAACTAGCAGCTTATTAGCGACTGCTGCATACAACTCGAATAAACATAAAGAATAACAAATACAAATTGGATCAAAGGGAGCATTTAAAATATCAAAAAGATTTAGTGAATTTACCAACATAGCAACTAGCATTTTAATCCCACATAAAGTTGAACAAATCACAGAAAGAAATTCCAGCATAAGGGTAAAGGAAAGATAAATGTAAAGAATGGTATAATTGAAGTGTATAGGTGTAGATTATGAAGAAAAGGTTAAGGCTCAAAAACTGGCTAACTAATGGAAACATAAGATGATAGGCTTTTGGTCAAATGTGGTGAATCCTAAATTGCCCAAATCATCTCATGGTATTCACAATATTCATGTAACTTCAACACGCATTACAAAGCAAGTTCTAGAAGCAAAGTTAAGTACAATGCACACTCAAACAAGAAATATAAAGAGCATAAGTATAATGAATGCTCAACTGGCTCAAAATCTCACTTTCAAGTGTGGTATTAGGTGCAGTTGGTTCGCAACATCATTAATTGAATCATTACTTAAGAAACACATGCATATGATATTATCAATGTTCTAAGTTAAAATTCGACAATTCGAAAAATAATTAAATAACGTTGGTTTAACCCGACAGGGTTGATGTGTAAAACACCATAAATTGTTTTCCAAGCACAATGAACAACAAAGAAAAGTAACTATAATTATATAAATCAAGTCATCAATCAGCTCAAAAATAGCATACTCAAGTGCATAAAAACAGAGTGTCCTAACATCCCTTAAAAATACACAACACCTAGCCATAGCAATTTCAGATATATTAAAAATCATATAAGAGATTAAGGTTTACCCATAAGCACCCCACACTTGAAGAACACACTGTCCTCAGTGTAAAATGTTATGGATACCCCGCATGGAATGCTCAACTAAGAGAACAAAGGCAATACAATCCAAGTGCATGACATGTATGAAAAATAAAGTAAATAAATGCAGAAAAATAAAAAGATCTAGGGGACTGCCCTGATCATCCATCGAGGCTGATGTTGTGGAAATTCAAGTGCCTCCCCAGAGAATCAAAATAATAAAATAAAGAAATAAAATCGAAACTGAAAATATGAAAACTAAAACTAATAAAATGTTTCAAAACAAAAGGTTCAAAATTAGAAATTAAAGATAAAAAATTGGGGTACCTCCCAAAAGCGCTTCTTTTTTATGTGATGAGTCTTTTTAGCTGGACTAATGGTGAATAGCAAACGGGCGTGATCGATGACCATCCATCCTTCTTCCAAACAAATGTCTTTAAGTATCCGTTTAGAGGGATAATCGTCAATTTCCTCTTCTCGACTATCAAGCTGCAAGTATGATGGGCAAAACTCGCTCCTCGTATAATTACACGTAGTCATGATGCTCTAGGGGCTCTTCCAATTTGAAAGCTGAAGTTTCACCAATTGGAAGGATCGATGGTTGGGCAATTTCTTCAGGAACGTCGATGGTTTTCTCTAGTCCTTAGCTTGGTTCACTTGCTAAAAGAAACTCGAGCTTCTCCAAGACTTCTTCATCGGATAACCCGTGCTCATCTTCCATCATTGAAGGGACTTATGGAAAATCCACCAAAAATTCCTCTAACTGCAACTCAACATCACCAACTGTACGTTCCTGTTGGTAGTCTTTTAGAGGGATCATGTTTGCCTCTTCCTTTTCTGGTTCTATCTCCATGTTCAAAGAGTCGTCCTGCATAGAAGCATCATTGTCAAACATAATAGATAAACCAGAAAAATTCTCACCTGAACGTAAAGTGACGGCACTCAAGTGTTCCTCGGATTCAGTAGCGTTTGATGGAGTTCCCAATTGCTCTTCAGCTAGTAACTTGAAGATTAAGCCTACTTGATGCTCTATGTTCTTAATCGAGGCTTATTGATCTTCAAGTATCCTCTCTGTTTGTTGGAATCTATCATCAAGACTTGTAATGAACCTCATCATCAGCTCCTCCAACACTAACTCTTCACCTTGAGTTGATGATGCAAGATTAGGCTGCTGAAATTCTGGTGGTTCTTGGCCATCTAAGCTCCATCCAAAGGGTGAATGAGTGCTCCATTCTTGATTGTAGGTGCTTCTATACAACTCATTTGGCCAACTTCCCGTATAATTCACCTGTTCATAGTTATAAGAATAATGAGCAACATCACTATACAATGGACAATTATTACTCAAATGTAAACCACAACAAAATTCACAAAAGACTTGAGATGAAAGGATAGGAGTAGAGAGTTGATCGGTAACCCTGCAAAACGATTCCACTCGAGCTTCTAAAGATGCACGAGTATCCCAATTTTTAGCACTCTCTTGGTTCCTAATCCCATTTTCCAATGCGTCATACAAAGAGTTTGAGTTTAGCATTGAACCTCCTTATCATTCACTATCTGAATCATAAACTTAAACTAAATAAATATATACAAATAAAATAAAATAAATAAACAAATAAAAATAAAAATCATAAAATAATAAGAAGTAAAAAAAATGGCTAAATTAACAAATAGCAAATTTCACTCTAGTTTTCAAACATTCCCCGGCAACGGCGCCAAAAACTTGATAGGCTAATTTATGTTAGCTACAATCTAAGGCAGTGTACCTATCGATGCAGTCTAGCACTAATGGCGAGTATCAAGGTCGTATTCCTCGGGAAAGTGAAAGCCTAGAGTTACTCCTTTGTTCTTTGTTATATTAACCTAAAATGAATGATGAATAATTTCTAAACTAACTATTAACTACAAGCCAAGTTCTGAGGGAGATGCAGGAGTAATTGATAAATGAAATAATCAAGACAAGAAGACAAACCCAAAGGGAATCTAAACTAGTTGGCAACTAAACAAAAGATAAAGGATCGGTGAGTCTAATTATGCTACCCGTGGATGAATTCTTAACTGAATTCGGTTTCTCTCTCGAGATAACCGAATTTCTAAACCTAATAACCTAAAGTTGGAATCTCTTCCTAACGATTGATTCTTAAATTAGCATTAAGCTTTAATCTGCCTCTATTAAGCTTTATTAATTCTTAATCCGGCTAGTTAATTATCCTTATCTCTAAGTGATTATTAACCAGTTCTTGCTATTCAAAATTCCAATTGCCAAACGGATTTCTCAATCTCATAAAGCAATCTAAACATCACAATTAATAATGCATTATCTTATTAATACTGAAAACAAGAAGAATATAAAACCAACTCAAACAATCCAACAATATAATATCAAGCCAACATAGTAAAGAAATCCCAATGAATTAAATCAGTCTAGCTAAATATGTTCATGTTTAAAAAAATCTAGGAAATCAATTACAATGATAGAATAATGAAAATAAAACATGTACACCCTTTTCTCTCGAATTGGATGAACAACTCTAAATCTGGATCTCTACTTTGATTAATCTCCCAAACTGCCTCTTGAATTGCTCCATTACTGTTTTACACTCGGAACCTTGCGATTCCGGGATTCTTACTCCCCGCAACTCTCTCTCGCACTCAATACTGTGCAGAAACCGAACCAGCCGCCAGGGCTCTATATCACTCCTTTCCCCCTCTTTTTTTTCTAAGAAAAATTCATTTTTCTTATATATTTAACTCAAGACTACCGTGTTCAAGGTCAAGTCCAGCCGTACGAAATGTGGATCTCACCAAGTAGGGTTTCACCACGTTTTCTAATATTGACAAACATACCCCTCTCACGGGGTTATTTTCTAATATTGACAAATATACCCCTCTTACGGGGTTGTTTTGTAATATTTATAAATATACCTCTCTTACGGGGTTGTTTTCTCGTATTTAAAAATATACCACTTTTTTGGGGTTGTTTTCTCATGTTGGATATTGTGCTCTGTCTAGAGAAGAGTACAGTGGAGTTAAACATTGCCTTTACGCTAAGGAGATTTAGAATTCATTAGCAAACAAACATGAAGGGACTACTTAAGTGAAGACTAAGAAGACTCAAATCTTGGTACATGAGTATGAAATGTTCCAAATGAAACTGAATGAAAAGGTCTCCGAAATGTATAGCCGACTTATGAGCATCATCACCGCCTTGAAGAAGCTTGGCAAGATATATCAACTTAAAGAGATCAACAACAAAATTTTGAGAGTTCTTCCTAGAAAGGAGTGGGATTCAAAAGTGAACTCCATTGAAGAAGCCAATAACCTCCCTACTCTTTCTACCGACTTCTTTATGGGCAAGCTTCTCACTCATGAGATGATCATGACAAATGATAAAAAAGAAATTGCCAAGAAAGTCAAGGAAGAGAAGGAAAAGTAATTGCACTCAAAGCCAATGAAGTCATCTCGAGTGATAGCAAAAGTGATCATAGTGATGACTATGATAAGGATCTTGTTCTCATTTCTAAGAAGCTAAGAAACATTCTTATGAAGAAGAAGAATTTTAGCAAACCGTCCAAGAAGCATGATGACACTAAGAAAGAATCAATCATATGCTTCGGTTGCAACAAACCGGTTCACATCAAAGTGGATTGCCCTAAGCTCAAGAAGTACCCTAAGAATTAAAAAAAAAAAAGGCACTTAAGGCTATCGAAGATGATGACAACTTGAGTGAGAATGAGGTAGAAAATCTTTGCTTTATGGCAATGCAGGAACCTACAAACGATAAGGTAATTGACTCTAACTCTCCCACTTATGATGAACTTGTTAAGATGTGTGACATTACAATTCATAATTATGATCAAATGATTTTAAAGAAAAAATTCTTTGAAAATAAAGCAAATGAGCTTGAAAAGCTAATTGATGATTTAAAAATTGAGATTAGCTCACTTTCTGTAACACCCGGAATTTTTTTATATATTTAATAATGAGTTTTTATTTAAGTTAATTTTAGCTTCATTATTATTGGGTTTAATTTGAAATGATTTAATGAAAAATTTAATATTAATCAAGTAAATAAGTTATTTTCTATACCCAATTAGTTTGAAATTTTAAGAAATTATTCAAGTAAATTATTTGAGAAATGATTATATTTTGGTTATTCAAATTTTCCCAAATGCATATTTATATAAGTAAAATTATATATTGAAAAATTTTGGAAGAAATTATAAAGGATGTTTTTATAAAAGAATTTTGGGAAAATTGGTATTATAATTGATTAGTAGTATTAAATTTTAAGTTGGAAATTGATTATTTAATTTAATTGTGTTAGGACTAAATTGGAAATTTATTTTGGAATAAGGATTGAAAGTATAATGTTATTTTTATGGGGTTTTAATGGAAATTTGTGAGTTTGGTATTTTCGTAAATAAATATGTCGGTCAGGGGTATTTTTGTAATTGTGTATTTTCAATAATTCGGATTTGGCCCAAATTAAATAGTTAAGGGCTTAATTGAAAGGCTAGAAAGAAGTTTGGGGGTCAAATTGGAATTATGCAGGATGAAATTGTAAGTAATTAAGAAAGTTGAGGGACCAAGTTGTAATAAGGAAAAGTTCAGGGGTCAAATGTCGATATTGAAGGGAAAGAAATCGGGGAGAGAGAAAGTAGATCGGGAGAGAGAGAGAGAGGGCGGTAAGAAGAAGGGGAGAAAGGCGGCCGGCGTGGCGACCGTCGGGGCATAGAGCGCAGGTCGACGGAGGGCGGCCTGGCGGCAGAAGCAGCGGCGGAAGAAGCGGCCAAGGCGTGTTCCGGCCGCTTCCGGCGTTGTTGGCGGCCGAGCCGGGTGGCGATCGGCTCTCTCGGCGAGAGCTTTCGCGCGCTGTGGTGGCCGGAGACGGAAGATCCGGTGGAGAGAGAAAATGGTGGCAGCCGGCGTTTTGACTTTTCCGAGATCCGGCGAGGAGGGACGATCGGAGGATGTATCCCGACTCTCCTCGGCTCAAGCTTCGCGATGGCACTGGTTTCGTGGCGATCGGGCTTCGCTTAATCGACGGCCGAGATCGTCCGCAAATCTCTCCGGATGATCGGGTGTCGGATCGGAAAATCGGGCGAGGGATCGCCATCAGCGTCGTTGTGAGTCCGATGGTGTGTTCGGATCGTCGATCGGACTCCCGGCTAGACGAGTCGACCGAGCGATCGAGCGTCTCGGTAATTTTTCTTTGGCCCGTTAATTTTAGAAATTCTTGGTTTAATTGTGTCTATTGGATTATATTGAGTATTTGATGATTTTTGTGAGTAAAAATAATTGTCCGCCGCTTGCCTCGATTTTTGTGTGGCGAGTCGGAAATAGTGAAGTTCGGGGACCCGACTCCCGTTGTTTAAATTGTTGGATATTGGAAGTGTTCTTCCGGCAGTCCTGGACCCGTTTTTACGGGGGTAATGTTCGTGTTGTAGGGGAGGTTCGCACGGATTTTCGGTGAGAATTCTCCCGAGTCAAGATTCTTAGACAAATACCCCAGGAGTCTAGACCTAGGATTAATGATCGATTGTCTCAGCGTATTGATAAATTGTTTTCCGTGATTAGATGATCTGTCTGTTCGGCTCGCTCCTACCGAGGCACCGGAGCAGAGCTAGGAGGTCGCCCAATCCTGTGAGTTAAAGTCATTTAATCATTGCACTATTGCTAAGTCTGATTTAATATGCTATTTTGAAAGTTCATGCATAATATGATTATTAGTATCGCAAGATAAATGATTTCACTTGATTATTAATATTTGAAATAATATAAATATTATTATTAGTATGTTATAATAAGATAAGCGTTATTATTTTTCCCCTCACAAATTGCACGTTGTTTTACCTTAAATCTTTAATCTTTATTTCGATATGTGTTGGTTGAGTTCATCAGATAATGATATTTATTATATGTGATGATTGCGAATTGGGAAATGTGGCTTGTAGAACATGCCACCTGATGGGTTACATCAGGACCGCGTGCGCACCGGTAATGATCATGGATATAAGGTTATTATGGATTTGTCTGCCCTGATCGAGCTTGCTCTCTGGGCTGAGTTCAGTTGATTGCCGGAGTTAAGGTCCCTGATCGAGCAATGCTCTCTGGGCGCCGGCTTATTTGGAATTCAAGTGTTCAGGCTGGAGGTAAGGACCCTGATCGAGCTTGCTCTCTGGGCGCCAGACCTGTTGGATTAAGAGAGCCGAAAGGCTATTAGAATTTGGGGTTAGGGTTCTACCGAGCCACTCGTCCCGTAAAAGTAAATATATATTTTATTTATTTATTAATTTATTATGGTATGATTATAATATGGATTGTATTTACGTGCATGGTTGATATTTTGATTCGAATGATTAATATTTTATGTGAAGGAAATAGTAGGGTATGATTATAGTATGGTTTGATATACTGATTTGAATAATCTATGTTTTCTGAGAAGAAGCAATAGTCTCTAGATTATTTGATTTTAACTCACTCTAGACCCATACCTCATTTTTACCGTTTTCGGATTCGTGATCGTTAGTTCTCCGCGACTCTTATTCAAGAATCCGACTCCTTCATCATCGGGTGATGTATTTGATTTGGTATGTAAATTGGTAAATCTTAGATTCTCCGCAGTAGTAAATAGTAGATGTATCAGTTGTAAATTTTCTGAGTTTCAGGTCTCGCCTAGTTTTTCTGGCAGACCGAAGTATTTATGTAGAATGTAGCTATTAAGATAATTTGTGGTTTTAATAATATTAATTTGAGATGAGATTTGTTTAAATCAGTGAGTGTCAGGCTTACTACGGGTTTCGGTGGCCTTAAGCTTACCCATTCCCTAGTGCCGGTCACGGGCCCACGGGTGGGGTCGTGACACTTTCAAAATATAATGAAGAGTTAACTACATCCCTAGAAGAATGTTTGTTTAAAGGGAAGGTAGCTCTCTTGGAACATAAGAAAGTTACTAAACTCAATGAAACCTTGACCATTGAAAACTTGAATTATTCTAAAGAAAATGAGAATTTGAAAAAGGAGCTTTTAAAAATAAATTCTCAAATTGCTAAGTTTTCAAAGGGTAAAGAAAAACTCGATGATTTGATAAATGCTCAAAGGTAACCTTCAATTAAACATGGTTTAGGTCTTGAACATGGTTCTAGTAAGAACAAAGCAATATTTTGAAACCATCTAATTTACTTGCATCTTCCTCCGAATCTAGGAAAGAAATTTCTAGTTCTAGACCTATAAGAGCTCAAGCTCCACCTTCCAATACCTAACCTAAAAGGGAAAATGGTCAAGGAAGGCAAAGGCAAAGAGCTCAAAACTTTAAAGTCTCACATCAAAGGAGGAGATATGATCACAAGAACTCACATGCTAGACCTTTGAGGAATGGGCATATACATCAAATTCATAATCATCATCTTACAAATGTAACCTGCTTTTATTATTGCATGGATGGACACATAAATTATAAGTGTCCTATAAGGATGAGCCATATAGGATATCCATTTGGTAATGCATCCAAGACTAACAATAAAGGACCCAAGTTCATTTGGGTACCTAAAGGGAAGTGATCTTTTTATTTTGTAGGTGTGCTTGAAGAGTACCACAAAAGAAAATAAGTGGTACCTTGATAGTGGGTGCTCTAGACACATGACAGGTAATCCACATCTCTTCTCATACCTTGAGATGAAAAATGGAGGTAAGATAACCTTCAGTGACATTGTCAAAGATAAGATCATCGGCACTGAAAAAATTGGTAAAGAAGACTCACCCTTAATTGACAATGTACTATGTGTAGATAATCTAAAACATAATCTTTTGAGTAAATTCATATGAATTAACAATGTATACATGATTGACCTTGCTAAATTGACTAATCAAAAGGTTGAGCGTCTTGTAGCTTTGAATGATAACTCTTAGATGTGGCATAGACGCCTCGAGCATGCTAGTATAGAGCTCACTGGAAACTATACAAAGATGAGCATGTCCTTGGTCTTTCAAAAGTCAAATATAAAAAAGACAAGGTTTGTGGAGCATATCAAATGGAGAAACAACATAAGAGTTCTTTTAAAGCCAAAAATAAGGTAACTGTCACGACCCCACCCGTGGGCCCGTGACCGGCACTAGGGAATGGGTAAGCTTAAGGCCACCGAAACCCGTAGTAAGCCTGACACTCACTGATTTAAACAAATCTCATCTCAAATTAATATTATTAAAACCACAAATTATCTTAATAGCTACACTTTACAAAAATTACTTGGTCTACCGGAAAAACTAGGGCGAGACCCAAGGCTCGGGAAATTTACAACTGATACATCTACTATTACTACTCACGGAGAATCTAAGATTTACCAATTTACATACCAAATCAAATACATCACCCGATGATGAAGGAGTTCACACGAATAAGAGTCGCAGGAGAACTAAATACAAATCTGAAAAAAATAAATGGAGACCGCTACCCCGAGAGTGAGTTAAAATCAAATAATCTAATAGACACAATTAAACCAAGAATTTCTAAAATTAACGGGCCAAAGATAATTACCGAGACGCCGATCGCTTGGCCGACTACCGGGAGTCCGATCGACGATCCGAACACACCATCGGACTCACAATGACGCTACTGACGACGATCCCTCGCCTCCCGATTTTCCGATCCGACACCCGATCATCCGGAGAGATTTACAGACGATCTCGACCGTCGATTTGCCAACGGCCCGATCGCCACAAAATCGCCATCGCGAAGCTTGAGGCCGAGGAGAGTCGGGATACATCCTCCGATCATCCATCCTCCGGAGCTCGCCGGAAAAGCCCATAAACGCGGCTGCCTCCACTTCACGGAACTCTTTCCTCCGGTCACCAAAACCGACGCCGCCGCCAAAAGGAAGCTCTCTCCGGGGAGCCGATCGCCACCAAGATCGGCCGGAAGGCCAAAGCCACGCCGCTGGCCGCTGCCGCTGCCGCTGGCCGCCAAGACGCCGCCTCCGGCCCCCACGCCCGACGGCCACCACCACGCCGCCGCCTTCCTCCCCTTCTTCTTCGGCCATCGCCCTCTCTCTCTCTCTCTCCTCCTTTCTTCTTCCCCGATTTCTTTCCTTTCAATATCGACGTTTGACCCCTGGACTTTTCTTTATTGCAATTTGGTCCCTCAACTTCCTTAATTACTTACAATTTCATCCTGCAGAATTCCAATTTGACCCCCAAACTTTCCTTTAGCCTTTCAATTAAGCCCCTAACTGTTTAATTTGGGCCAAATCCGAATTATTGAAAATACACAATTACAAAAATACCCCTGACCGACATATTTATTTACGAAAATACCAAACTCACAAATTTCCATTAAAACCCCATAAAAATAACATTATACTTTTAATCCTTATTCCAAAATAAATTTCCAATTTAGTACTAACACACAATTAAATTAAATAATCAATTTCCAACTTAAAAATTTAATACTACTAATCAATTATAATACCAATTTTTCCAAAATTCTTTTATAAACACATCCTTTATAATTTCTTCCAAAATTTTCCGATATATAATTTTACTTATATAAATATGCATTTGGGAAAATTTTGAATAACCAAAATATAATCATTTCAAATTAAACCCAATAATAATGAAGCTAAAATTAACTTAAATAAAAAAATTCATTATTAAATATATAAAAAAAATTCCGGGTGTTACAGTAACCTCCTCTAGACCTCTTCAACTCTTACATATAGATTTGTTTGGACCATGTAGGGTTGCTAGCTTAGGTGGCGTGCAATATGCATTTATGATTGTGAATGATTATTCTAGATACACTTAGGTAGGCTTTCTTGCTCATAAGGATGAAAAATATTTTTAAGAATTTCAAAAAGAATTCAAATTGAAAAAGATTTTAAAATTACTTCCATTAGAAGCAATCATGGAAAATATTTTAAAAATGAAATTTTTAAAACCTTTTGTGAATAAACGGGTATTTCTCATAACTATTCTTCCCTTGGGGCACCTCAACAAAATGGGGTTGTTGAAAGGAATAATAGAACATTGATGGAGATGGCTCGAACCATGTTCAATGAGTACAATCTTCCTAAGTACTTTTGGGTCGAGGCCGTTACATTGCAGACCGTGTTTACATTAGACCTATTTTAAATAAAACTCTTTATGAGGTTTAGAATGGTAGAAAGTCTAAGATTTCATATCTAAGGGTATTTAGTTGCAAATGCTACATATTTAACACCAAAGATAATCTTGAAAAATTTGACTCAAAAATCGATGAAGGAATATTTTTGGGATATGCCACAACTAGCAAATCCTATAAGGTCTACCATAAAAGAACTCAAGTTGTTAAAGAGTCTGTGCATGTTGTATTTGATGAGTCTAACTCACTTGATCTGAGAAAGGTAATTATTGTTGATGATGGGGTAGATATCTTTAACTCTCCCTCAACTCAACAACCAATCTGTACATTCAATGAGGATCAAAGAAGAGAAACGAGCATGAAACCACAAAAGGTGGAAGTAAAGGAGTTGCCCCCTAGTCAATCTATTCAAGCACACACCGACCTTGATAGAGATTGACAATTTAAGAAGGATCTCCTCAAAGACCAAATCATTGGTGAACCATCAAAAGGGGTAACTACTAGATTCTCTTTTAAAAATGTTATTAATCTAGCCTCTCTTTCAAATTGAGCCTAAATCTATTGATGAGGCCTTAATTGATAATAATTGGATACTTACTATGCAAGAAGAGCTCAATTAATTTTTTTTATTTTTTATATTTAATTATATGATAATAGTTTTTAAGATTATTTTTTATTAGAAAAAGATCTGTTTAACTTTATTTTCATTAGGGTAAAATAATCGTGTCTATTTTTTTTAGAGAGTTTTTATGACTGAAACTTTTTACTTTTTTTTTTCAATTAGGTTCAATATTAATAAAATTTACTTTTTATTATTATTTACATAATTAAATAAGTATAAAATTAAAAAATTAATATTTTTAATAGTTCGAACTTAATTTGAATTGAATTCATTTTTTAATTGTTGGAATTTCTATTGATTAATTATATTTTTGTTTATATTGAGTTTGGTTGAAGTTCATAAAATTTATAAAAATTATATATAAATTTAAAATTTATATATTTTAATTAGAATAAAATTAATTTAATATCCTACATAATCAAATTTATAGAATTAGTTATAATTAAATTAAATTCTAATAAATGAATGAAGTTTTTAAATTAATTTTTATATTAATAAATTAATATATTTTATATACTAATAATTTTATTATTTTAATTTTATTTGTTTTATATATATTTTTAAATAAAAATAAAAAATTTAATAAATTTTAACTAAATTAAAACGTAAATGAGAGCCGAAGAAGCAACATCAATCTGTACGACCTTGTCCTCTAATTAACGCCCACCAGTGACAACGAAGGTCGAAGGTTCTTGACCACTGTCAACAAATCCCAAACACGTGCACTATACCCTGGCTTAACAGAAGTGCTCCAAGACATTGTAAGGATTGACATTGCTGATCTTGTTTCCAATGATGCCTTATCAATCAAAGGCACCCTTTGTATCTTTTTTCCACCAGCTCTGACGTATAGTAATGTATTTCTCTGGAGGAATGGGAATCTTTGGTTGACCAGGGAAGGTCTTTTAAAGGACTTAATTAATTGATCCAACCACATGCTGTCATAAATCAATTAGTTATTTAATCTTTACTTAAAAGAAGATGGAATTTTTTAATGCAGATTGCATTATAATGTACATAAAACAGCTCTCTCAATTTATTGTGTTTCTCTTTTTATTTTTATTTAAATTTAATATATACATCACAGCTAATAAAAAAAATATTTTATAGTTTAATATTAAATAATTGAATCATACTTTATCATTTAAAATTATTAAAAATATATAAATCATTTATCAACTTATTATATAAATGTAGCAATATACCTAAAAAAGAATTTTTCTCCAAGTAATTAATAGCAAGATACATATTGAAACTTTTTATTTAATTTAATACATATTAATTAATTTTAAATAGTAAATATGTATTAAATATTTAATGTAAAAGCATCAAACATTCATCTATTGATTTATTTTTTTATTAGTTATAGGGAATAATTCAATCAGGTGAAGTTGGAGCAGGTGGTGTTTCTACGAAAGAGAGAAGAGCTAAAGCCAAGTCTTGAAGAATCAAGATCAAATTGTAGAAGATTGTCTTCTATCTGGTGCCCGCCAATGACAATTGAGGTAAAAGGGTCTGCTCCGCCGTCAACAAATCCCAAACACGTCAGGGTACTACTGATTTTTACCAGTGAATTTGCGGCCCAAATCCTCCAGTACACACTGCCCTGACCTTCCAAGACTAGATCAATTAAAGGCACCTCTGGTCCCGATCCCTCGCTAAATGATGGAAAGCATGCTCCAAATGGTGGTTCAACAACAGGAGGTATCAGTTTAATATCATAAGCTTTGACAAAAGCTTTAACAAGAGCTTGAAATATAGAAGTATGTAAGATTGTGTAAGGTTTGATGGTGCTGATCCTGGTTCCTCCCTTTCCTTCATTATTAATGGACAGCAGAGTCTTGTTAGCTTTAATATCTTCCCCACCGACTCTGATCGACTTAACTGACTCTAAAACTATCAAGTTTGCAGAAGGTTAAACTTTATTTATTTATGCTTCTTCTGTAAGATTCTATATGTTCCCAAGGTTTCTCTTTTCTTTTTCTTTTTTTCTTTTTTTATCAATTCGATAGATATTACAATAAAGAGTCGACAAAAATTAACACATGCAATTTGAAGTTGACTGTTGCACTTGCACGCTCTCCCTCTTTCTGCTCCGAATGCAAAGGTCCAATTTAAGTGCTCACTCTTTTATTTTATTATTTTATTCAGAAGAAGTGCTCCCTCTTTTTGCTGCTTTCTGCTCCGAATGCAACGGTCCAATTTAAGAGGTCCCTCTTTTATTTTATTAATTTTTTTTAGAAGAAGTGCTCCCTCTTTTTGCTGCAAGGGCAACGGTCCAATTTAAACAAAACATGATCATTGCACACGTGTGCAACCGTCATCTTTAAATTTCTAAAATTTGATAACATAATATATGCTTAACTTAAAATAAAGTTAAAAACTACCGCTTAAAATGATAAAAAGAATATTTAATTTAAAATCTTTACTGAACACATTCAAGTATCACATTTTCAAAATTCTTATTAAAATAATTTTATAATTTTAATATATTTTTAAATTTTATAATAACAAATCAGAAATTTTAAACTCTTAAAGATTGTAATATTAGTGACAATTGATTTTTACTGTTAAATTTTATAATAAAATATTTTAATTTTTTAAATTTTATAGTAAAGCAAACTTTGATGTCTTTTAACTCAATTCTTTTATATAAATAAAAGCTCATTTTGTTAATTGTTGTAGTACTCATTTAAAATTTAATAAGTTTTAAAGTGTTTATATTATCTTAATATTATGATTATTTTTTCTAAATATTTTTTGATTTTTATTCTTTTTCCTTTGTTATTTTAAAACTTTATTTGATAATTAAAACTTAACAATTAATAGCATAGAGTTAAACATATCCAAATAAAAATTTTAGTAAAGTAAAGACAGTTATCAAATATATTAATTAGATTTGATACTCAAAATTTCAGTATTCAATATATTCAACATTTAAAAATTCAGTACTTAAATTTTTAGTGCTTAATTTTTTGTTTTACTAAATACCGCCTATCTCTCTCATTTTTACACTTTCTCTCTATACTTATTCCTTTTCTACAATTTCATTATATATATTTTCTTTTTCTATTTTTTATAAAAATTTATTTAATACAAATTTTATTATTAAAAATATTATGTTGTACTATTTTATATTATTTTCAATAGAACTTAATACAAAATCCTTTCTTTTTCAACAATAATAAAGATAAATAAAATTGAAAATACTTCAAATCAATATTTCGAAAACATGTATAATATAAAAGACAATTTTCCAACATAAAAAGAGTAAGAAAAATTGTGGATGATCAACAAAAAGTAATTAATGTAGAATAAAGGCAAGAGCAAGAAGAATGAAGAGGAGAAAAAATTAATCATAATCTGAAATATTTTAAAGTGCATTTAAAAAAAATACAAATATCTAATGGTTCACGGTGTAACTATTGCAGCCAAAACACAAGTTTAAAGTTGGAGGTAGCTATAAGACATTTAGAAGATATTGGAAAACTAAGCATCCTACAGAAATGGGATTAGAATCCTCTCAGATTGATGTTGAATATGACTTGTTATGTTTTATAATTTTTACTATTAAATTTTAATGAAATGGTTGATATTTTACTAAAAAGATGAACTTAAATTTTATGTAGTAGGTGGTTATTTATTGAATAACATAAATTCTTGGATATGAATATTTATCTTTTATAAATGTTGACTGTTTTTAATTATTACCGAAATATTTTAAAAATCATAGTGCAATATGCCTTGAAATATTTTGAAATGCATTCTAATTAATTTATATAAGGAAAAAAATGTAAAACAAATTTTTTTGTTAACCCCAAGATTTTATATGTGCTTTTGATAATGCAAAATATTATTACTACTAACAACCTTTTTATTGCTGTTGTTGTTAGCAGGTCCTCTTTAATTACCATTGATGCAATGAAGCAAATATATTTGGAGTATGCAAGATGAAAATGAAGACATAAGCATGAATATTGATTCAAGAGTTAAAGTCTTGAAGACTTGAGTCAATATGAATATCAAGATAAAATTATAAAGTAATAATATGGAAGAGTGATACAACATATAAGGGCAATACAAAAAGCATGTGGAGTCAAGAAACTCATGTGAACAAGCATGATCTCCATAGAATAGAATCAGTTAGCTGAATTTTAAAGAATAAACTGTACTATTTTGAAGAAAATATGAGGGCAAACCATATATGAGTGGATAGTTACATCAGTCTACTTTTTGGGATAAAAATTAGAAAAGTTTTTGGAGCTAGAAAAATTAAGTTTCAAAATTTTGAGTGAATTATGCTAGAACTTTCAGATTGGACTAAAACATATGAGGTCAATTAGAATTAGTAGTATTATTTATGTGAGAGGATTTTTAACATATGCCTTTCTTCAGATTTATAGCCTGAAAGTCTAGTTTCATATGCAAAAGATCTTACATCAATCCGCAGTGTGTGGAAGATGCAATAGCCAAAATACTGAAGCATGTTTAAAGTGTCACACTGAGATGCGGAATAAAATATTTTGATTTTTTAGAGAATGAGATGAATGTTTTTGACATTTCTCAAAACTAGAAAGACAAAAGTTTCAAAAAAAAAAGTTCATCATTGGGAGTTGTAGACCTCAAGATATTGAATTTGGAAGTAATCACGCTTGTGACACAAAAATCGCGATTGTAAAAATGAGCAAAAATAGCCGAGTAGAGATCGCGACCTAGATCACGGCATCGACTCTCCAACAGTCATATTTGGTGCGATCGCAACAAGGATTTCTTGACCGTGAAATTCATGCTGACAATGCATTTAATGACGATTTTATAGTTGTTAGAAAGGATTTGACTTGACCAACTTTTGTAACGGCTATATGGAGGAAAGACACTATAAATACTCATTTGGAACATGAACTTGAAGGTTGTTAAGCTCTCCAAAGATCAAATACAAGTGATAAACATCTTCATACATCTTTGAGCATAGAATTCATCATCAAACCCTCTTGTTCTTCATTTGTAAATTTGAAATACTTTTATGTCAGGGTTGTAAGTACACTCTACCTTTTACTATTGAGCTATATTTGTAAGAATGAACTTAGTTTCTTTCTTCTTTAAATCATGTTCTATTATAAGTGTTAGAGTGTGAGCCATAAGATACTTGGGTGTGAAGATTTGAGTGTTAGCCATTAAAAAATACTTGGATTTGAGTGTGAGCCATAAAACATTTGGGTTTCAAGTTTTGAGTGTTAGCCATTGAAAAACACGTGGGTTTGAGTGTTAGCCATAGGAAAACACTTGGATTTGAAGGTTTGAGTGTTAGCCATTAAAACACTTGTAAGAAGTTTGAGTGTGAGCTTGAAAATACTTGGGCTCGATCTTGCAGCCATAAAAAGATCATTGATAGTGGAAATCTCAAGTGAAGTTTGAAGAGTGGATGTAGGCAAGGAGTTGCTCAAACCACTATAAATCTTGTGTTTGAATCTCTCTTCCCTACACTCTTATATTTGTTATATTTATGTTTGCTATATGTTGTGATTTATTCTTGCATTCTATATTGAGAATTGTTCAATTGCTCTGATTAATTACTTCCGCTAATATTTATTTTGATACTCAAATTTTTCAAAGTACATTTTCTTAATTAGAATTGATTTTTGTAAACAACCAATTCACTCCCCCCTCTTGGTTGCCATAAGGTATTTCAACCTGTGTATCAACACCCATTGTTTGGATTTAGATATCAAAGGAATTTGAAAAATTTAATGATGAAAGTTATTGCCTTTCTCGAGTCTCGAAAGATAGAGGATGAGCGGATCCTAATTAGGATTGTGAATAATTAAATTAAATTGCTTCTTAAAATCAATTTGGACCTAATTGATAGAAAAGATTTAATTTTGAAGGGTTAAACAACAGTTTTTGAAAATTTCGGGACTAAATTACGAGAAAAATTAGAACTTTTGGCCCCTAAGCTGATCGGCTTTGCTTATAGCCGAATCAATTGTACACGGAGCTGATTGACTCTATACAGTCCTTATTAGCTTATTTTTTGAATTTTGATGTCGTTTTACGTGTTTAATTAATTTAAAATGTCAAAAATGCCTTATAGAAGATCTTACCAATAAATTATTTGAATTTAAATAAATTTTAAATGGATATTCACTTAACTGAATATCGGATAAAATCAAGGGATTTAATTTCTTAAATTATTGATAGTTATCTAATATATCTAGAATTTTCTAAAATTCTAAGTGTGGAGGTAGTATCGGGTGTGTACCTAAGTGTCTCTGGCGACTACGACATTAGAAGAATTTTTAATGTAATAGGAACACGCTAACTAATCACAAAGACTAGTACGGAGATAGGAGTCGCCACTCGGGTAATTCTCCAGGACACTTTTACTAATTGAATTGCACACTAAATTTCATAAGGAAGCTTCGCCACATCTAGAGATGAATTCAGAATTAATTTTATTATTTAACGAGCTATTCCCTATAAATGCGACAATTTATATTTTATAAGCATCCATTACAACATGCGAGGTCCTCTTCATTCTAGCCCATTTTTATTAATCCCAACTCATGTTTGATTTATTAGCCTATTTAACGTTTCAATTTTCTACAAAGCCAACTTAATCTGGCCAAATTACAAATATGTATTTAGTTCGAGCCTTTAAGTGTAAATGCACTATCTTTTATACTGAGGCCTAATTGAGTGATCCCACTGTGGTCCAATTAATTTAATTAAATCATGGCAAAACTCACTAAGTCTATATAAATTTTAAATTTAAGCCCATTTCATCATCTTTTAACCTAATATATTACTTTTTTTATATTAAGATCCAATTTTAACCTAAAGTCTATATTTCTAGTTTTAATTAGGCATCACATAGTAGATATTTAGCATCCGTCAAACATAAAATAAAAATAAAGTGTAGGAAATTAAACTAATTATATAAATTGAAAGAAAAATATCTAAAACAAGTTCCAATTTACAAAATTTATCAAAATACATAGAAATCCGAAATTAGGGCAAATATGGCTGATGAACTAATCGCCTGAGGTCACAGAGCCAATCGACTCTAAGCCTTTGATTTGGCTACTCTGTGATTTTTCTTAAAGTTCTTAGGCCCTAGAGCCAATTTTTCATGCATAGAAGGTAAAAAATAATATAAAATATATAACAATGAAATAAAAGCATAGAAAACAAATTAAATAGACTAAAACACATAGAAAATAATATAAACATAGAAAAAGAACAAACTGGCAGAAGGCCAAAACATCTTGCATGGCAGGTTCTAGATTTAAACATACAACTCTAAAACTTTCATGTAGCCATATGATCATTAAAAAAAGTATTGGCTCTATTTAAAGTATGTGACTTAGATTGCTGTAAAGTTGGCACTCATGATATTTCCTTACTAGAGTTGTATAATCTTTTCTATTAACCAGTAATAACCTTGAAGCATATCCTTTCTAGTTAACATTATGTCGTTCATATAAAGCCTGCATACCCCTTTATGCATCTCTTCCATCACTACTTGCGCCTCCATATTAGTAATACATTAAAGCTAGACACTTGAAGTCATTCTTTTATATAGCACTCCTTCATGGCTGAGGTAGTTCCTAGCCTGTATCTGCAATGCATACCTTTCATTTGTTGATGCTTTTTCAGGGTATTCCCTATCTTCTACAAACCTCTTCGGATTGTAAAACCAAGGCTTTTATTTTGGTTCCATATGGATTTGCATTACTCGATCCCCTTAATAATAAGATGCTCCTAACTTTACAATCACTAATGGCTTTATTGGGAGCTGCTAGGGGTTATCCCACATCGACGATAGGGTAGCCAGTGCATTCGCCATCTGGTTCTCATCTCATGGTAAGTGTGTGAATGAACACTTAGAGAAGTTGCAAGCAAAGTCTTGAGGTAATTGACATATGGCTTCAACATTTCTTCTTTCACGTCCCATTCCTTGATGGTTTGTTAAATCACTAACATGGAGTCCCCATAAACCATCAACTACTTCACTCCCGCTACCATGATCGCTTCTAATCCAAATAAACATGCTTCTTACTCCACTATGTTATTAGTCACTTTAAAGTCTAATCTCTTAATTATCAGCAACATTTCTCCTTTCGACGTGATCATAACTACTCCTAACCCTACTACTTTCGCATTTATAGCTCTATCAAAGTATATTTTCCATTCTTGGATCTCGATTGCCTCTGGACTTTCATGAGGAAGCTTCAGATCTCAAGGGTCATCTCCTTCGATCGCACTCTGAGCTAAAAATTTTGCTACTGCCCTACCCTTGACTACCATCTTGGTAACATACTCGATTTCGAAGTCTATTAGAAGCACTAACCATCTAGCCAGCTTTCCTATAAAAGATGGAGCTTTGAACAGATATTCCAACGGGTCTATTTTTGAATTTCCTTGCACCTTATAAGATTGTAAATAGAGTCTCAACTTCCTCGTCGCCCATATCATGACTAAACACGTCTTTTTTACGAGGTTATACTTTGACTCACAAGGCAACAATTTCTTACTAGGATAATAAACTGCATGCTCCACACTATTAGACTTACACTGTGCTACCATTACGCCCACAGCTTTGTCTTCTAAAGCCAAGTATAGAATCAACGGCCTTCCATCTTTCGACGACTTTAGTACTGGCAGCTTCATCAGATACTCTTTAATTATGTTGAAGGCTTTTTGACAATGTTAATCCTATACAATAGGTTGATGTTTCCTCAAAATATTGAATATAGGATCACAAACCATTATGAGCTTGAAAATGAATCTTCTGATGTACTGTAGACGTCCTAGAAATCCCCTAACTTCTTTCTCTGTCTTTGGCACTGGCATCTCTTGAATAACCTTTACCTTGTCCGGATCGATTTCTATCCCCCATTGACTCACTATGTGCCCTAAATACTTCCCTAGTGTTACTATGAATATGCTCTTTTTTGTATTAAGTCTTAAGTTATACCTTTCCACTCGTCTTAAGAACTTATCAAGAGCCTAAATATTTCCTTCCCATGTTTCAGACTTTACCATCATATCATCTACATACACTTCCACTTCCTTGTGCATCATGTTGTGAAAAAAGATAGTGGCTGCTCTCTGATAAGCTGCCTTGCATTCTTTAGTACAAAAGGCACCAACTTTATAGCACTATGTCCCCACTCAATAATAACGATGGCTTCAGCTTGTCCACTACTGCCATCATGATATGGTTGTACCTAGAGAAACCATCAGTGAAAGAGTACATCGCGCTTGAAGTGGCATTGTCAACGTCTATGTGAGGAAGGGGAAAATTATCCTTAGGGCATGCCTTGTTCAAGTCCCAATAACCCACGAACATTCTAACCTTACTATCCTTCTTCAGGACTAGGACGATATTCACCAACTATTTAGGATAGTCGACTACATCAAAGAAATTGGCTTTCACCTGCTTAGCAACTTCTTCCTGCATAATGGAGTTGAACAAAGCAATTGTCTACAAAGAAAACCTGGCCTCAAGAATGGTATTCTAGGCTTGGGTTAGTGGGAATGAATGAATAATGTGAATTGGGCCTGGGAGGTGATTATTTGATTACTTGAAAGAGTGGATTGTTTGAGTTGTGCATCTGAGGTGCTTCGTACCAAGTCTTGTTTATTCATGAATGCATGATATGTAATGATATCTTAGTTAATATGTTTTTGTGTGTGTTTGCTTGGTCAGCCGACAAGAAGAACTGCTCGATAATGGCAACATTATCACTGTCTAATCTTTCTACTATTATGTTTTATCCACTAGGTGTTTGGCTCTTTATTGCCTTAAAAGGATACCCTACTTGTACTTGATTTTGGATTATCGGTGACTTAATAGCAACGAAACATACATCGTGCATGGATGCATCTAAGGAAGAGTCATTTTAAACATATGTTATCATTAGAACTACCATTATGATTCGCAGTCCAAATACGAGATATAGCCTCTCTTATGCGAGCTATCTAAGTCCAGAAGATATGCCAAGATTCTTCAAGCATGTGCGATGTCAGAATCTTTTATCATTGCCCATCTGATTTTAGCTAGGTTCCTATTTGTCTTGGTCGCAATTTATTGAGGAGAAAGTGACTATCTCTAATGTAAATTGCTCATTCATTAAGTGTTTATTGCTCCCACACCCTTTTTACTTTATGTTTTATTTTTATTTTCCTTTTTCTTTATTCATGCTCTAATTTTTGCCTAAATCGCTCTTTTTGGGTTTTCGATTTACTTAGCTAGTATTGCCTTTATTTTTACCTAGATCGCCTTTGTGAATTTTCAATCTAGCAAGCCAGCCTTAACTTTTGCCTAAGCCACCCCTTTAGAGGTTTTCAACTTAGAAGGCATCTCTTTTTATGATTTTCTCTTTCTTTTATTGCTTTTTTTTTTCATTTCTCTTTTTTTAGAGTATGGTGCAAAAGGAGTGGAAGTTACTTACCCCTTGATTATTTCTGACAATGACGACTTACTCGATGGCTGCAAATTCTTGTTGCGTCTGCTTGCAGGATGTCTTTCACTTTTGTTAATTGAACATTCTGAAAGATCATCTAGTAAGCATTTGGCTATTCAATATGATGTCATCAAATCATTCAATTCAAGTAGAACTATTGTT
Source organism: Ricinus communis (assembly GCF_019578655.1). Taxonomy (NCBI): domain Eukaryota; kingdom Viridiplantae; phylum Streptophyta; class Magnoliopsida; order Malpighiales; family Euphorbiaceae; genus Ricinus; species Ricinus communis. The sequence continues at coordinate 10,797,255 of NC_063261.1, read as the reverse complement.
GTGTCCAAGCGCCTGACTGGACTCCCGTCGTCAGTGAGCCTTTTTAGGTTTTCTGACTCACTATTTTCTTTCTTAAATTTCCTAACTTGCCTAGGTCATTTTCTTATGCATGATTATTAGCCTAGCGGGCTTTCTTTTCCTTTTCTTTTTATCTTTTTATTTCCATTGTTTCATTCACTTTGGTGTAGCCTTTTAGTCTAGTTGAGTGGTCTAATCGCCTTTTATGTCTAATAGACTTATTATCACTTTACAAAAATTGTTCTTGATGAGGAAGGGGAGGTTTCTCATTAAGTTTGTATTTGGTTTTTTCTTCTTTTCTTTTCTTTTAGGATCAGAACCTTGTTGGCTAGCTTGGGTCATTTTTTCTACTTATTTGTGCTTGTTTGGTTTGAGTCTTTTTCTTTTCTTTTCTTTTTTCAACTGGCTTGACGCTTGGGTGGATTAGGGCTGGGTTTAGTCTAGGCATGTTTCATGGGATCAAGCAAAGGCATTCTCTTTATTTATTCATTATATATATATATATATATATATATATATATTTTACTATTCTCACCCTCTCATCTTGGAGTTAGACAAGCTATGGACACGACCTCTTTGAAGGAGTCAGTGATACTTGAATTGAGTGAATGACATGGCATGGAATCTCAATATGCATGTAAGATAATCAATAAAAATGCAAATTGACATCGGGCACAACAATTGCACAAATAGACAAGGAACATTAATTATCCACTACAACAAACATGCCTGGGTTTAGTCCGGGCATGTTTCATGGGATCAAGCAAAGGCAATCTCTTTATATATATATATATATATATATATATATATATATATATATATATATATATATATTATTCTCACCCTCTCATCGAGAGTTAGGCAAGCTATGGACACGACCTCTTTGAAGGAGTCAGTGATACTTGAATTGAGTGAATGACATGGCATGGAATCTCAATATGCATGTAAGATAATCAAGACATCAGGCACAACAATTGCACAAATAAACAAGGAACATTGATTATCCACTACAACACACTGAAAGTATTATTTATCAAAGTCATAAAGCAAATGAAAGTAAGGAAGCCTTCACTCAGGATCAGCAATCTGCCCTCCTTAATGAGCTTTTGAACCTTATTCCTCAAGGCACAGTAGAGGTCGGTGTTATGACTAGCCAGATGGTGATATTTATAGTAAGCATATTACCCATTTGAGTCACCCATAGCCTTATGAAAGGTGGGCTCAATGATTGGAGCTCTTACAGCTTGGTGAAGTATTGAGATAAAAGGACCAGAAATTTAGAATACTTCAGGGGTTGAGGATCAAAATTTTGCTCGACCTGAGACACACTAACCTTTTTGGTCCTTAAGCTCTACCGAACCTCTCTTAAAGCTACCTTCTTTGTGCTCAAGCTTCTCTAGATTCGAGGCACACTCCCTGAAGTCCTTGAAAGTCCTAAGAGGAATAGGTGCCAGCTTTTCCTGAATGTGAGCAAGTACTCCTTTAGCCATACATCGAACCTGATCTCGCTCTAAAGGCCTGGTGATCATTGCTGCCTTCGCCCTAAAGCACAACATGAAACCGGAAATACCATTATTTGGCATCTGTTTAGTCATTTCTAGGTCTTTAACGGTGACCTCTACTTCCGTGTTATACGCATATTGACCTGCAAGCCTTTTGACCATGTCTTTCCAATCATTACGGACCTTCTCATCTAGTTGCCAATACCAACGATTAGCTTGCCCTTCCAGATAGAGCCTGAAGAACTTGACAATCTATTCTTTGGTGAGGTTTTGTCATGTGGAAATGGCTACTCAGTAGGACTTGATAAAGGCATGAGGATCACCAGTACCATTAGACTTAGGTAAATCCGAGAGGTTAATATTCTTAGTTTTGGTAGTCACCACAGTAGGCTCTTCAATGTCGCCTATTACTTCCTTTCAGTTTTAGCATTTTCTGGAGCTTATAGATTTGCTTATGCATCTTTTTTTTTTACTTTGGGATTCTCAAGAGGAGGAATTTCTATAACAACAGCCTATTTAACTTAAACTTCCTCTTCAGCATTAGTGAACTCATATGGGTTAATGCCATTTTTGTCCTTGTCTAATGCTTGTCCAAAATCTAGTACAACCGAGTTCTTAGGAGTTGTTCCCATACGTTCAGCCGCACTGGTGGTTCCATTATCTACTGGTATTGTAGTTGCAGTTGGAGCCACTGTAGCCGCTTGGAGTTGCACGGTGAGAACTTGTAGCACTTCAACCTGTTGCTACATCATGGCCATTAGGTTTTCCATTTGAGACTTGACGTTGGCCATGTTATTTGGAACTGCTTCTAATTCTACCATTTGAGATGCCTCAGTATATTCTTCCATTATGATGCTTTGCCGTATAACAAGTCGTCTGCCGAACCTGACCTTAGCCATCGTGACCTTTGAAGAAACAGAAGTTAGAAATAATGCATGATGCATGTATGCGTGTATGCTCTCTCCTTGAGCGAACAAATTATTCAGGTCAAGAAAAGAAATAGCTGTAAGAAATGGTTAGATGTGTGTGTGGCATGAATGCACATGCAATATCCATTAAAAGAAAATAGGTAAGCAACCACAAAGTTTATTCATATCCTAATCACAATCAAGTATTTGTGTGCAAATAGATGTAAATACATAGAACATCAATGTACACTTTTGATGCAACACTCCCTTCTAAAGTCGAGTAGTGGCAAGTCTTCTTTCTTATGTATTTTGGTTTAGTTAAGCCATCATTAAGGAATGGTCGAAGCTTGATTCTCTCTAGTTTTTAAAACTTAGGCTTAGGCTAACCTATAATTGGGAATTCTCCACTAGACGTTACAAGTCTCGCATTCTAAGGGAGATTGAACTTTCATTTGTTATCCTTTTATCATGCGTTTCTCAAACATTCATCATGAGGAAGGATTCTAATTATGAGCGGTCTAAGTCTGAGTTTCAAGCACTAACAGTGGAATAAAGTCATGAATCATACTCATTATTTGTCGTAATGCATTCGTGATACTCTTTCACCGTCTGTATGGGTATTGCACCTTTATGCCAATGTCGATGAGTGTTGGTCTTTGAGTAGTTTTGAGTGCATTAAGAAAATAATGAGAAAGTCATAAGGTTATTCTAGGCAAGCATACATTCACATGTTATTTGGAAACTTAGGGGAAAGATCTATATCACTACATGAGCTTTGGCTAGGATAAGCAAGCTTAGTTTAACTTTGAAAGTATAACTTTTTTATACTAGAGGAGGCTTATCCCTTTTATATAGCTAGGTGGGAGTGTTGTCGCTACTTGACACGATAAGCATTCTGTCCCCTAATACATGCACAAGGGTGGTGATCATCACTAACACGAGTCGTCTCCCATTCGGATGGAATTAGGAAATCTTGCATATTAGTGACACTGGATAAAGATTGGGTCGTCTTAACTCTAATGAAAATTATACAAAGCTAGATTCATAAAACTAGGAAAATGAAAAACGAAATCGAATTCTCATAATGTCCCCAGCGAAGTCGGTGTTGGGAGCATAATTTTTTCTCTAGAGCTAGGCCCTTTAGCAATAGCAACCGTTTCACTATGTCGAAGGTTGTCTCATCCATACTAGGCTCGATTCGAAGGTGAGCTGTCTGGGAAGGTGTCTCAAGGGATCACGACAACTACAGTGACTGTGAATTCTCCAGGAAAACTAGAGTCGCCACCCGAGTAAGATAACTAGGACAACTAGAGAGGGGCGAAGGATGGCAACTTAGATTTCTTGTGGAGAGCCTAACTTCCCCCCTCCACGAATCAGAGATCTGGGTTCAAAAAGTCAGGTACATGCTGGGAAGGGGTTAGGCACCCCAACACGCTCGGACACACAGTTCGTCCTCCACTAGACTCTAAGGCTTTTAGTTTTCCTAATTGTACTGCCTTAGCTTAGTTACTACCTATTTTATTATAATGACATTTTATTATCTTATTTAATCATGCACAGAGTGAGGAAAAAAAGTTACTAACTCAGCATACATCTACCTACATGGAAGGCACATTGGTGCCACTAGGCCTAAGGGAGGTATACTGGTACCTTAGATTTTATCTGACATACCAATGTGACCCAATTGAATCGGTTTTATTAAACATGTTGGCGCCATGTTTATTTTATCTTTAAGCAATTAGGTGAATAAAATATGGAAGGCGGGAGACTCACATTGGTGAGTTAATTTATTTTAGTAAGCATATGAGATGATCAATCAACCCAAGTCCAGTTAACCTTTAGCATGGGAGTGAAATCTAAATATACCAAAGCAATCAACAAAACATATATAAAGAATGAAAAAGGAGGAATTAATGGGGTACAAAATGGATTAGCAAAATATAATTGGGATTAACGAATATCCTAATTAACATTTAGTCACACAGATAAGCATATAAACACATAGGTATATAATTAAGACTAAACCTAAGGTACCCTCATTAGAGAAGGTTGAGCCAATTCTAAAGGAGCCTACCCTGTACTATGAAGACAAGAAGTTAGTTTAGCATTCAAATACTAGGATTAACACTAAATAAGCAAAATTAAAATACTAAAAAATGAAGAAAATGCAAACTTTATATATGAAACCTAAAACCAAATTATTTTTAATCAAAAAAGGAAGTAAACATGCTCACTTAATTCTAAGCATTTTTCTAATCATGCGAATAAAGTATTAAAAGATGATTAAGCTAAATAAGCAACCTAGGCACATATTAATCTAAGAATCAACGTAAAGCATGCTTACCAATTTCAAACCTACTTTGAAACATGTAAAATAGGAGCTAGACCTACTGAAAAAAATTATTCTATCATATAAAGCATATTAAAAACCTTAATTACCCATAAACACCTTAAAAAATAGAAGTTTAGAGGCTTCTGCAAGCTTACCTTGTGTGGGGTAAGCTTAACCCATGTGGGCTTAACGAAAGCCCACGTGGGGTAAGGCTTACCCCACATAGGGTAAGGTTACAAAAGCCTTCAAAATTTTATTTTTAACTATTCTTTAATAGAGAACCCCCAACACTCAATGAAAGCAATGTATATAATTAAATAGTGATTAATATTGATATGCTACTTATGCAGCTACATCCAAAAGTAGTGAATCTATCGATGCAGTCTAGCACTCATGTTGAGTATCAAGGTCGTATTCCTCGAGAAAGTGAAAGCCTAGAGTTACTTCTTTGTTCTCTATTATATTAGCCTAAAATGAATGATGAATAATTTCTAAAACTAACTAATAGCTACAAGATAAGTTCTAAGGGAGATGCAGGAATGAATGGATAAATGAAACAACCAAGACAAGAAAGCAAACCCAAAAGGAACCTAAACTAGTTGGCAATCAAACAAAAGATAAAGGATTGATGAGTCCAATTATGCTACTCGTGGATGAATTCTTAACTGAATTCGGTTTCTCTCTCAAGCTCACCGAATTCCTAAACTCAAGAACCTAAAGTTGGAATCTCTTCCTAACGATTTATTCTTAAATTAGCATTAAGGTTTAATTCGCCTCCATTAAGCTTTGTTAATTCTTAATCCGGCTAGTTAATTATCTTTATCTCTAAGTGAGTATTAACCAGTTCTTGCTATTAAAAATTTCAATCTCCAAATGGATTTCTCAATCACATAAAGCAATCTAAACACCACAATTCACAAAGTCTCATGAATAATGCATCATCTTATTAATACTGAAAGCAAGAAGGATACAAAACTAAACTCAAATAATCCAACAATTTAATACTAAGACAACATAGTAAAGAAATCCTAATGGATTTAACCGATCTAGCTACACATGTTCATGTTTAAAACAACTGGGAAATCAATTACAATGAAAGAATAATGAAAATGAAACATGTACACCCTTTTCTCTCGAATTGGATGAACAGCTCCAAATCTAAATCTGCACTACGATTAATCTCCCCAATTGCCTCTCGATTTATTCCACTACTGTTTTGCACTCGAAACCTTGCGATTCCGGGGTTCTCACTCTTTACAACTCTCTCCCGAACTCAGCACTATGCAAAAACCGAACCAACCAATGGGGCTCTCTCGCTCCTTACTTAGCTAACCCTAAAAAAATAGTTTTCCTTATATATTTATCTCAGCATGGCCGTGGTCAAGGCCATGTTGGTCAGCACGGTCAGAGTTCAGGCCGTGTTGAACATTCGGATCTCACCAGTTAGGGTTTCCTCATGGCCATGCCCCTGCCGGTGTTGAGCCACCGCAGGCCATGTTAGAGGCCGTAGTGGCTACAGAAACCGTGCCCAAAATGCCATGTTTTGAAGACCAAAACCTCATGGTTGGTCACGGCCAGAGTCCAGGTCGTGCTGATCAACACAGCCTTGACCTAAGCCGTGCTCAATGTATGCACTGCGAACTCTTGTCCAATCTTTGATGAATTCCTATTCGTTTTCGCATGTATTGATATATAATTGCTCAAATACTAATGATGGTCCTATAAATTCTCCTGAAATGCAAAAGAACACAAAACACGGGTGATCTTGGAATAAAAGCACAATAGTTGCTAAGAAAATATGCAATAATATGCAAGCAAATATGTGTAAAACTATGCACATCAAATATGTACAAAAGCAAGTTGAACTCCATAGATTAGGCCCTCGGGATATTACCTTTGGATGGAGGAAAAGGACTCTTAAGCTCCTAAGCACACCAAGGGACTTCTAGAACTCCTGGACCTCATGAAGATACCTACAAGATAGAAACTTTTAACATGTAAATAAGGGTGGTGTTTCTTTAGGTAGGCTTAGCTTAGGAATGTATGCCAAGTGGGTAAAAATGGGGTTTTTAGATGTTTTACGTTGGTCAAAGTGAGGGCTTGAGATATGTGGAGTGTTTAAAGTTGTTGGAATATAGCATAAGGAGTTCTTTTTAGGGGTTTTGGAAGTGGTTTTTTGGGTACATTGAATATAGTAGAAAAGCTGTTGCTCGACTTGAATTGGTTTCACAAGTATGGAGGCATTTAGAGAAGTAAGGGGTGATGCTTTTTTAGGGTTTTTGTAAGGAAGAAGGTGGCTAGAAATTTTAGAGATGATGTAGAGATTAGGGTTTGCTATTGTTGTTTTTGGGTGAGAGGGTGTGGCTAGTTGTCTTAAGGTTTTGTGTAGAAAAATAGGATGGTTATATATAATAAAGTGAGGGTTTTTAGGCTTTAGAGAGGTGTTTGCTGATTGGTTGATGAAATAGATGGTAAAGGATCAATTTTTAGGAGTTAGAGTGTGTTTTTAGAAGATAGCGCACGTCCCTAGAGAAATTCGAGCTGTCAAAGGCACTAAATTTGAGGTAGATAGTCTTCTAGAGGTTAAGCCCATGTGGGTAATCGCATAACTTATGTCGGCTTAGCCTCACCCCACATGGGCTTAGCTTAGCCCATGTGGGCTTAGCCTCACTCCACGTGGACTAACCACATTGGCTTAGCGTGACTTATGGATTTGAGGAGAGTGTTTTATGGCTTTAAGCCAGGTGAGCTTTTTAGGCTCCGATTTTGTATTTTTAGGGGTTCTTTTAGGATTCTTTCTATCTCTTTGATCCATTCCAGAAGTTCTAAGTGTCTTTAGGTGCCTTTCAGAGTTTCTTTCCTTCACTACTCAAAGTTCACTTTACCGGACTTATCCTAGTCTCGTCGTCGGGCTTATATAACAGAGAGACAAAATTAGGTAATAATATGGAGTTATTCAACATGCCCCTTGTTGAGGTACTTCCCCATTCTGTTGGTGAGTACATTATCCTTATCTCGCTAATCTCTTGCTGTGAGAAGAAGGAAAGAAGACTACCTGCTTCAGTTAGGATGCTGAGCTTTTGCCTCTATACCCAATTTCAGTTGATTTCTCCTCAAATAAGGGGAGATATCCGAATTGCTAAAATCGTTAATCATGTGGAGCATGGAGTAGACCTAGTTTCAACCATCTTAGCTGAAACCATCATTGGGTTGAACATTATACAAAACCCATCAACAGTTTGGCAGCAGCCTCATCCTCTTGCAGATATACAATCAAATCTCTTTTTCTTTTCCTCTTTTTAATTATTCTTGCCTTAATTTTTGCCTAAGCTACCTCGGGTTTTCAATTTAGCAGACTTTATTTTTTCCCTAACCTGCCCTTTGCAGGTTTTCAACTTAGTTTTTTTTTTCTTCTCTTTCTCTTTTTACTTTCTTTTTCTTTTTTTCTATTTCTTTTGTAGATTTGGTTGCTAGAGAAGCTTCAAATATTAATCATCCTAAGGGACATTGATAAGTATGAGCCGAAGCATTTGCAGGTCTGATCCATTGCTACCCCACGAGACCATGGAGGCTAGATTCCTTGGATGAAGGGCATTTTAGACTCACTTATTTGATGGACTTGCCCTTGGAGGAGAATCAGGCATTTCATGCTTATGGTGTACGGTGAATGTGTAACTTTACCTGGATTACGGGCATCCACCTTCTATGCACTTGTAAGACTTTGCCGCCAGTACGGGAAGAAGCAACAAATTCTAGAATTCCCTCCTAAATTCGAAGGCTTCCCACCAAGATAAGATTTTTTTGGATAAAATAGAGAGACTCTAGTCCCACCGAGATATAGAGCGTAACTCGGATTCTGAATGTGATCTAACTACTAATGACAACTTCAAGACTTAGGTTCAGCTTTAGATTACCACTTCTCCTAGATTTGCAAGGTTCAAGAGAACCCGATAGATATTATTTTCTATTATTATTTCTTTTGCTTTTATTATTATTATTATTCTTATATATAGTATTTATTAAGACGATCCAAGTTAATGGGATCAGGGAACTCGTTTCCTTCTAGGTCTGAGGTCTTAGTGGCACCCTCAGACAAGATCTTCTTCACCAAATACGGACATTCCTTGTTAGATCTGAACTTCTCTCCTAGATCGAATGTAATAAGTATAGTGTGCTTCAATACCAAATCACCGGCTCTGATTTTCTCAGGTTTTACTTTCTTATTAAACGCCCTAGTTACCTATTTGTTGTACAATTGCATGTGGTATAAGGCTTTCATCCTCTTTTCATTAATCAACGCTAACTGCTGGTATCTTTGCTCGACCCACTAATATTCTGGTATTTCAGCCTCTAATACAACTCTCAAAGATTTCAATTCCAACTCAACTGGTAAGACCATTTTGGTCCCATAAACCATAGTGTGGATTTGTCCTGTCGACATTTGCTCAGTTGTTCAGTATCCCCAAAGTGCGAAAGATAATAAAAATGACTAATCCTTATGATTCCATACCATCTTTGAGAGTATCTTCTTTAAGTTCTTGTTGGCTACTTCTACCATTCTATTTGCCTGAGGTCTTACGGAGAAGACTTGTGATGTTTGATCTTGTATTCTACTAATAGATCTATTGTTTCACCCATAAACTGCACACCATTATCTATCATGATATGATGCAGGACCCCGTACCTCTACATTAGGTTCCTCTCTGTAAATCTAGCCATCTATCTTGCCCCCATAGTAGTGAATGAGTAGGCTTTAACCCATTTGGAGAAGTAATTGATTGCTATGACTATGAACCTGTGACTGTTCAAAGAAGGCTCTATCTTTCCGATGATGTCGATTCTCCAAGCTATAAAAGGCCATGGAGATGTCAGGTTGTGAAGTTTGGCCGGGGGGATGTGACTCAGGTCACTGTAGAGCTGACACTCACAACATCCTTTTCCATTTTTAATCAATAATAACCTTGACGCATGATCTTTCTTGTAATATCTGAAATTTTATTTTAATAATAATAATTATATTAGTAATAACTTATAACGAGTTTTATTTTATTTAATTTAGTTTTATTTTTAGTAATTGAATTTGGATGATTTAAAATAGAATTTCAATGCTAGATAAAATAAAGGGATTTATTTTCTATATCTAATTAGTTTGATTTTCAAAAAAATTAAATAAGTGAATTTCTTAGGGGATAAATTATGTTTTCATATATATATATATAGGTCACACTCAAATTTTTCTTAATATGAGCATATGAATCAAATATTATATTTGAAAGTTATGAAAGACATAGTATATAATATTTTTATAAAAGAATTTATTGGGGAATGACAAATTTTAGTTAGCAAATGGTATTGGTATAAATTGAAAAACAATTAATAAATTGATTAATTAAGTTCATTAAGTATTAGGATTAACTTGACAATTAGTTATGAAATAAGGGCTAAAAGTGTAATTGCTTTAATATGGGGTCTAAATGAGAATTTTCATGGTTGGTATTTTTGTAATTAAATTTGTCGGTAAGGGCATTTTAGTAATTTTACTATTAAAAGCAAGGGTAATTAAATAACTCTCTATTTCTTTATAATTATAATTTGACCCAAATTAAGTAGTTAGGGGCTTAATTGAAATGCTATAGAAGAGTTGGAGGGTTAAACATGAATTTTGCAGTGGAAAATTGTTAGTAATTAAAAAGAATGAGGGACTAAATGGTTATTAAGCGAAAGTTGGAGGACCAAGTGGTAATAAAGAAAGAAAGAAAAGAGAAGAGTGACGGGAAGAAGAAGAGGAGGGAGAAGGAACCTTCGGCGGCCGTCCATGGCAGATTAAAGGAGAGTCCGTCTGGGGCGCGGCGAAGTTGGCCGGAGGTGCAGCAGAGGCCGGCGAGCTTGATAGCGTCAATGGCAACAGATCCAGCAGGCGATGGCGGCAATGAGAGGCGAAGAAAGCGACAACAGCTCTTCGACGCCATTTAAGGCATTCCAGACGACAGTGGCTGGTGATTTCGGTGGTGATCAACTCGCCTGAGTGTGGGCTTTCTTTTGGGGACAACAGCAGCGTTGAAGGTGGCCGAAGAAGAGAGTTCCGATGAGGTGAATAGTGTAGGGGTAGCCGAGATCTTAGGCTTTTTCCAGCGAGGGATGGCCAATCGGAGGATATATTAGGACTCCCCTCAGCTCAAGATATTTATTTCAACAATCAATCCTCACATAATTTTTCTAGTGCTCAACACAATAATTAATAAAATAATATTTTTATCAATAAACTCTAAAATTAACGGGTTAGAGAATTATCGAGATGTTTGATCAATCAATCGACTCGCCTCTAGCCGTCGGAGTCCGATTGACGATTCGAGCACGCCTACAGACTCAAGACAATGCGCAGATGATGGTTCCAGCATCTGATCCTCCGATCTAACCCTTGATCATCTAGAGAAAATCACGGACAATATCGACTATCGATTTTCAAATGGAGTACGATCGCTACAAAATAAGTGCCATTGGAAAGCCGATTGCCAATAATTGTGATCCGTAGTGTGCTGTAGAGTCGAAAAAAGTGATGTAGTTTTGGTGGCCCGACTCCCATTAATTAATTGTTGAAAATTAGAAGTGTTTCTGGCAGGTTCTAGACCCATTATACAAGGAGTAAACATTTGTATTTAGGGGAGGTTCTGCTGAATTTTTGGTAGAAATTATCTGAGTCGAAATTCTTAGATAGTCAGTTCTAGGAGTCTAGGCCTAGGGTTATTTTTTAAATGTTTTACTTTTATTGATTAAGTTATTCTCGTGAATAGATAATCCTTCATTTCAACTCGCTCCACCCGAGACATAGGAGCAGAGCAAGGGGGTTGTCAGAATTGTGAGTTAAAGTTTCCTCACCATTGTTGTGCCTCCTTTCTTTTGCACTACCTGCACGGGAATTACCTAAGTATCATCTGAAATAGAGTCAATAATACCTACACAAAGTAGTTTTAAAATCTTAGCCTACACAACTTCTTTCATGTTGGGGTTCAAACTCCTGTGATTTTCAAAAGCTGCACGATAGTCCTCTTCCATCAAAATATTATGCATACAAATTGATAGATCTATTCCTCTAATGTGTGAAATAGACCATGCTATTGTTGTCATGTGTCTCCTCAACACTCTCAACAACTTATCTTCCTTTAAATAAGTAGAAATAATCATAGGATAAGTGTCATCAACACCTAGAAATGCAAATTTAAGATGTGATGGAAGTTGTTTAAGTTCGGGTTTCGGTGGTGTTTTAATTAAAGAATATGGTTTTTGGTTTCCCTTAACCAAGTTCCTCAAACTTAGATGCACACTTGTCTGAATACCCTTCCTTTTTAGTCTTAAAGCACACTCTACTATTTCTTCACTCTCATCCTTTTCATTTAAGCTCAAGGTTAGACATGCTTCTAATGGATCTTGATATGATCCTCTCCTAAAAACTTTCTTAACAAGAGGTTCAATTACATTAATGCTAAAACAAGCATCATTTGCTAAGGGTTTCTTTAACACCTTAATGATGTCAAATTCTTCCTTCTCACTTCTTACCCTAAATTTTGACTTGCTTATATGCACATCTATCAAAACTCTTCCTGTGGCTAAGAATTGTATACCCAAGATAATAGACATATCTACATCTTCTTCCATGTCCATAACAACAAAATCGACAAGTGGATAAAACTTTTCCACTTTCATTAATAAGTCCTCAACTATCCCTATAGGATACTTTACAGATCTATCAACTAATTGAAGTGAAATAGTTATAAGTTTCATCTCAGTAATACCAATTTCTTAATAAGTGCCAAAGTAATCAAATTAATACTAGCAACTAAATCACATAAATGATCTTTTTATACTAATATCAGCAATAGAGCAAGGAGTATAAAAACTCCCTAGATCCTTCAGCTTAGGAGGCAACTTCTTCTGTAGAATGGTACTGCATTCTTCTGTCAATAAAATTTTAGTATATACCTCCAACTTATTCTTGTTGGAAACAATCTCCTTCAAGAACTTGGCATAAGATGGCATTGAGCAAGTGCTTTGGTAAAAGGAATGTTGGATTGAATTTTCTTGAAAATATTAAGAAATCATTGGAAGTTCTTTTTATCATTCTTCTTTTTGAGCCTTTGTGGATAGGGAATTGGTGGAACATAAGGCTTGATTAAAGAAGGATCATATTTTAGTTAAGCTTTCTTTTCAATAATATTTTCCTTTTCAATATCCTTTCCACCCTCTTCACTTGACTTCTCTTCTGCAACAACCTCCTTCTTAACTTTTTTCTTAATAATGAGCACTGGTTCATGTAATTCTCTTCTATTTTTGAGTAAAAATCATAACTCCTTTTTTAGGATTTACTTTAATGTCACTTTGTAGTTTCTATGTCCCTCTTTCAACAACCTTTTTGGCTAACTACCCCATCTGAACTTCAAGATTGTGGATTATTGTTTGATTTGTTTGCACAACTTGATCAATCTATGCATCAATTTCTTCCAAATTGTATCCTTATGAGCCATATATTGCATTAACATGATCTCTAAAGAAGGCTTATTCTCCTGAGAGGTTTGTTGTTGATTATTCTGAAATTGAGATCTCTGCTGTTAGAATCCAGGTAGGCCCATCGGCTTTACAGCTCCTTGATCTCTTTAAGAAAATTTAGGATGATTTCTCCACCTTGGACTATAAGTATTTGAAAAAGGGTCATTCCTAGGTTGTTTGTAAGCTCCCATATAATTTATTTCTTCTTCTGCAGCTGTTGGTATATCAACCTTCATGCATGCATTGGACAAGTGTCCATACATGAAAAAATAAGCACAAGCTTCTCTATTAGAAGTATCCTTGCTTAACAACAACTTCACCTACTTAGTAAGATCAACTACTTGCCTTGCTATATCACTCTAGGCATTAATCTTATAAATCCCTTTTCTTCCTATAATGGCTTTTTGTTGAGAATTCATTGCTAAATTCTTATAGATTTGTTGCACATCGTCAACAATTTTGTCTCCATAATATCCACCACAAGCTGTATCAATTAAAGTTTGACAATTTACAGTAAGTCCATCATAATAAAACTGCACCAAAAGAGTAAAAGGAAAGTTGTGATGTGGGCATTGAATCAGGTATACTTTGAATCTTTTCCAAGCATCATAGAAAGACTTTCCTTCCTTCTGAGTGATATTACAAATTCTAGACCTATAATCTAAGGTCTTTTGAGGTGAATAGTATTTCAACATAAAGGCATCATACACCTCGTCCCAAGTAGTCAAGGATCCTTTAAGCAAATTCAACAACCATGTTCTTGTATAGTTCTTCATGCAATAAGGAAAACATTTTTTTCTTAGCTCATCTTCATTCAGATTCCTAAGAGGGAAGGTCTACACCATACTGTAGAATTTCTTAATAAATGATAATGGGTCTTCAGTATCCGTTCCTTCAAAATATGATAGCACCGTCAAGTGGATGGTTTTCAGTTCATAGTTTCTAGCATTCGTGGATAGTTGAATACAAGATGGATCTGCATTGATCTTGGGCCTTTAGAGATCCCTAAGCCTAGGAATGTTCTCTTATGCTGCTAACACTGCATCACTCTCGTTTGCCATCTGTTCTTTCTTGTTCTTCTTGTTAGCTTTTTTGCACGTCTTTTCGATCTCAAGATCAATAGGACACTTGCTACCCATTTTGTAGTCTTGGATCTTCTCAAGTGCATAAACTACTTGCAAGTAACAAAGGAAGATAAAAAAATAACAAAGATACTAAAATAAAAACAAAAATACAATCTTAAACAGATAATTAGCCATGGAACTTATTGAAAACTTAAGGAAAATAATAAAATATATGGATTATCAAGTTTTAGAACATTAAAGATCCGGGTTTCATCCAATGAATTAATTATGGACATCAATCTTAGAGCTATTCTTGAACATAATTGTTTCTAAAATATATGAATTCTCTTTCAAGATATTACCTATGTTTAATTAAACAACTATTAATTCTCAAGGACAATTATCTAAGTAAACCTATTAAGCAATAATTCTTGCATCACAAAAGTTAGATATATTTATAGATCTAGATTTGTACTTCTCCTTTCAGTTCATCATACAAATTTAAAAATAAGTTACACAACTGGTTTTTCAGTCGATCCTTACTCTCTAAGCCTCTCTGAGCCGGTTCTAGGGCCGGTTTAACTTGAAACTCTTCTCTTACTGACTCAAGTCACTCTTCTAACATTTGATGCTCTTCTTAATCGATCCAAGAGTCGATTATTCTTTAAAATGCTCTGTAATTACTTAGAATGGCCAATATATCTTGAAAACACACAATAAACAATTCAGTAACTAAATCAAATAAAAACTCTATGAAATTATAAATATATTAGCTATAAATGCACGATATAATCATAAAAGTTTACTTCCATTTTAGAGAATCAATCTATGAGCAATAGTGCAGAAATTTAATCTTCTTTGCCAAAATTTTGTTAAAAGCTAGAGAACAAAACCCCAAATTTGTTTCCTCATTCAGCCTAAACTCTACTACGTTTCTTTTTTTAAAAGAGATTGTATTATGTAGAGATAACTTTTCTCTCTCTATATATATATATATATAAATATATATATAAATAAATAAATAAATAAAGCTCTAATATTAAATATTAAATATTATTATTTAAATAATAAATATATAAAAAAAGGTAAATTAATTTTTTTAATTATTACCTTTTACCTTATATATGCATATTACTAACAATACACTCATTTATATCACCTATGAGATCACACCTTAGGCATTAGGTATTAAATACCATATATTTTCTTTAAGACAACACTGAGTATACATATAGCCTTGAGCAGTATATTGAGTGTTTGCATTTTTTAGGGGCATATTTGTGTGCGTGCATATGTTAAGTTTGGACTGCTAGGTGCAATGTCTTTGCATCCATTGTTATTAGGATTAGTATGATAAATCTATAAGTATATATTTGATTTCTTACTATACTTGATTTCATTAATTTTTGATTTATTAATTATGCTTCTCGATTATACTTGAAAATGATTTCATCTCACTATGGATATGAAATTGTTATTTATTCTTTTATGCAGTTTTGATAAAATTCTATTTGTCAAACAAATAAATGCTTAAGAATTATAATTTTTAATAGTATAATTATTGTCTATTTTTATTTATTTATTCTCTCACCGAGTTTATACTCACTCCTTTTCTTCCACTCACCATTGCATGTAGGATACATAGGTGATGAATTCGAATAGAAGTTTGAGCAGATAGAGCTTTGTATTGTTAGACTCCACGATCTAAAATAAAAGGATAAACAGATTGGACAGATAGGTTCGATTGGATAGGTAGTAACAATCAATTTATAGCTTAACCAAATTGAAGTGGCTTAACCAAATGATTTTGGTATGTTAATTGAAGGGATAAGTAGAAATAAGTATCATGTGCTTTCACTATTTTATGACTTTAAGTATATGCTTTTTTTTGTCAAACAATGAGAGGTATGTGGTTATAAATCGTGACATGAAAAGGTACCTCACCGTTATAAAATTTTACTTCGCAAGGATTTACCCATCTTCACTCCGATCAACCATCATTATCATGTTACTTGTGTTTGATAATATGCGTTTAGATTTTAACTTCTTTTAATTTCATTGTTTGACCGTCAAATCGCGGTTTAGAAAGTTATTAATCTAATGAGATCGACTTGATGGTCAAATAATGAAATTAATAGTTGTTAAGCTCTAAACTCACATTGTCAAACGCAAACAATATGATAATGATGACTGATCAGAATAAAGATGGCTAAAACTTTGTCCATCAAAACCTTTTAATATCGAGATACATTTTTTTATCATAATTTGTAATCTCATACTTCTCTTTATCTGAAAAACGTACATATTCCAAGTTGTAAAATGGTCAAACCATGTAATACCTTTTTGTACTTATTTCTAATTTGAACTGCTTGTTCTAATTTCAATATGAAAAATTAGCCTTCTAAGTCTATGGCTCAAGCTGGCAATCATTGTTAATTAATCAAATAATAATACAAGAGATTTTCATGGTTCCAATCTCCAGTTTCATTTCTTTTATTAAAATACTCACGCGTAATACTTTTTCTAAATAATTTTTATCACGTTATTTTGTCTTGTGGTTCACATTCTAATATCTTATTTTTCTTTCCATTTATGTTCTCTAAAC
Organism: Ricinus communis; assembly: GCF_019578655.1. NCBI lineage: Eukaryota > Viridiplantae > Streptophyta > Magnoliopsida > Malpighiales > Euphorbiaceae > Ricinus > Ricinus communis. The sequence continues at coordinate 10,780,285 of NC_063261.1, read as the reverse complement.
TTTTTAAAGCTTATAATTTATATCTCAATTTTCGTTTTCTTTTTTCTTCCTATTTTACATTCCATCTCTATTTAACTTCTCTTATTAAATTATTAGTGCCACAAATAATATGTATACAAATTGTAATATATTTAAAACAAAATAAAGATTGATGTTTGGCCTTCCAAATGTGAAGGGTCGACTAAAAAAATAAATATTTTATTGGAGCTTGGATTTCATCTTATAATATGATTTTGTTATCATGAAATAATAATTTCTATAAAGAAAAGAATTACCAGTAGGAGCAAATCCTTATAAGCGAAAGCTTTCCCATTAGTTTCTATTTCATATTCTTATTCTTGCGTTGCAACACGGTGGGAAATTCAATGATTTCGCGGGGGAGGTTCATTGGAGTAGTAATAAGGATATACTAAACACACAGTCTAAGCTAGTGCGAGGAGAAAAAGTATAATTGCTGATATGAGATTTACAATAGCCCAAGGATTCCTGAAATAGTTGAGAGCCAGGTAGGCGTGCCATTGATCCCAATGCCTTTTGCTGTAGCCATTTACCCTACGACAGACCCAACTTACTTGGCTTTCATCATCAAGTTTTGTGTTCTTGGATAGAGAATTGAGTCGTTCAACAATGGCACTATCACTTTGCAGATAACTTTGGATGATGCCTTCGACATGTAGTAGAGCTACGTCCCTCGCTTCGAATCAAAGTGTGTAGGAAGATGATGTAGGAAGTTATCCCACTGCCTGCACCAATATGCAACCACTCAAATGCCATACATTAAGAAGCATCATTTCAGTTTCATTGTCCAATAATATGACTGGAAGCTTCAAGACTCTATCAACAAATCTAATGTCTTTAGTACAGCTTTTCTTGAACCGCATTCCTACATCATGCAGTCCCATCGCAGACTGGTTAATTTCCTTGCCATAATGTTCAAATCTTAATCTTCTTCCACGTCTTTTCTCTGTTGGAAATTAAACTCAAATTAATTTTTTAAAGTATTTACTATTAGAATGTTAAGAGTCATTTGCTATATGAAAGATTTTATGTCTAGATTTATGAAATAATTACTTAATGGTTATGTATTTAGAAAGTTAAGAGTCGGGTTCATAAAAAGTTTTTGTCTTATGTGTTAAATCTTGATGTTAGTATAAATATGATGTTTTGTATTTTGATTATTAGAAGAAATAGGAAAATATTTTTTATCTCCTTCTCCTCTACAATAAAGTGTATCAGAGCCAAAAAAAAAAAAGACTGAGTGGTTTAAAAAAGAGACAAAAAGTAAAGAAAGAGAGTGATAAAAAGAAAATTGATGAATGGAGGAATGATTCATTTTCAATGTCCAAAACTCACCAAAAAAAATTATGGTAGTTGGTGTATCTATATGAAAGTTGTGCTAGAATAAGAAGATGTATGAGATGTTGTTGAGAAAGGATTTCAACAACTTGAGAATGGCGAGGCTTGAACGATATCAGTTGGCATTATGGCCATTATGAACATTATGCATTTCAATGCATAAATTCAGCTATTAGAAGAAAAGGCTTACTGTGCTAAAGGTGAAGAAAATGAAGGAGATACTTTGTTACTATTATGTGATGGACATAAAGAAAAAGATCAAGTGGCATGGTATTTAGATGCAGGTGCAAGCAATCGTATGACAGGCAAGAAGAACCTCTTTGTGTCTCTTGACAAATCTTTTAGAGGAAATATTTTATTTGGAGATGGCAGAAAGGTTATGATTGAGGAAGAGGAGATATTCTCATTCAAGATAAGGATGGTTCGTATCGGTTCATTACTCAAGTATATTATATGCCTGCACTTAAATCAAACAAATTGAGTTTGGATTAGCTTTTGAAGAAAAAATATGAGATTATGCTCAAGAATGGTGCTGTGATAATAAAAGATTCTAAAGGCAATCTGATTGCTACGGTGAAGATGTAGAAGGACATAATGTTTACTCTCAAAATTCAGACTGATTACTTCAAATGCTTGAACGCATGTTCATCATATTATAAGGTTAAGTAAGTAATTTTATACATATAATAATTCTAATTTGGCCCAAAACAAGTAGTTAGGGGCTTAATTAAAATACTAAAGAAAAGTTGGAGGGTTAAACAAGAATTTGCAGAGGGTAATAGTTAGTAATTAAAAAAATTGAGGGACTAAATGGTTGTTAAGTGAAAGTCAGAGGACCAATTTGCGATAAAGAAAGAAAGGAAAGAAAGAAAGAGAAAAAGGCGAAGAAGAAGAGAAGGAGAGGAAGGTAGAGCTGCCATCAATGGCAGGTGGAGGAGGAGTCACATTTGAGGTGTGGTGGCGACGGCTGGAGAAGCAACGGTCGACGGCAAGCACGATGGTGGCGGTGGCAGCAACAGGTGGCGTGGTGGACGGTGTAAAATATGGAGGACAAACGCAGCTTCTCACCATTGTAGAAGGTATTTTCAGCGACCATTTTGGATGGTTCTAATCTCAAAATGATTAATGAAGTGCTGGCTTTCTTTTCCGTCCATAATCACCTCGTGGGATTGCCGAAAAAGCAAGTTTCGGCAAAGAAAAGTTCGTGTAGGTAGTTTGATTTTTAGGCTTTTTCCGGCCATCTCCGATAAGGTTAGGCTGATCAGAGCTCACCAACAGGCTTCCCTCAGTACAAGCTTTCTAATTACACTAATTTTTGCAGCGATCGGACTCCGTTTGAAAATCGACGGTTGAAATTGTCCGTGATCTTTTTCGGATGATCGCAGACTGAATCAGAGAATCGGGTGCTAGAATCATTATATGCGTGTTATCTCGAATCCGTAGACATGCTCGGATCATCGATTGGACTTCGGCGACTGAAGGCGAGTCGACCAATTTATCAAGGGTCTCGATAATCCATCATTTCTGTCTGCTCCACCCGAAGCATAGGAGCAGAGCAAGAGGGGTCATCAGAACTGTGAGTTAAAGTCATATATCTACTATACATGTGTCATGCTAAAATTTTATATAGCAATTCTAATTAATTGATTTAAAGATTTAAGTTATTCATTTATTTACTATTCATATATCATTTTCTACATCATTCATATTATGATTACATGTTGATTCAAAATGAGACGACAGTAGAACATGCCACCTATTGGGTTGCATCGGGACAGTGTGCGCACCGGTATAAATCTGACATATAGTAAAAGAATATTTTAAGACTTGCCCTGGTCGAGTTCAACTCTTTGGGCTATGAAGAGCTTGATTGCCGGATTAAAAGTCCTTAGTCGAGCGTTGCTCTCTAGGCGTCGGCTTTATTGGAAATTAAGTGACCGGACTGGATTTAAGGACCCTGGTCGAGCTCCGCTCTCTGGGTACCAGTCCTGTTGGAGTAAGAGAGCCGAAAGGCTATTAGTATTAGGGTTAGGATTCTGCTGAGGTACTCATCCCGTAGCATGTAAAATATATTTTATTGAATTATGGCATGACACACGTTTTGACATGACCTAATATTTTATTTTGATTAAACAAATGCTGATATTTGTGGCCCTATAAATCCACCTTGGTAAAATAAATATTTCTTATTATTCATTGATGACTATAGTCGAAAGACTTGGTTGTATTTTCTAAAACCGAAATCTGAAGCTCTTGATATGTTCAAGAAAATCAAAGAGATGGTAGAGAAGGAAAGTGAATATTCAATTAAGGCTTTGAGAACTAGTCGTGGTGGTGAATTCATTTCAAAGCAATTTGATCATTTTTGTAAGTCTCATGGCATTCGAAGATTCTTAACGGTTCTAAGATCATCGTTTGCCCTTATGAACTAAGAATAGGGGGTTGAATTGGTGAATAAAGAAAGGATGGTATTAAAAATTTGATTAAGGGAGAATGACTAGTGAGTAAGAAGAATAGCACACAAGGAATTATAGTGGTTCGGGTGTTAACAAACCCTACATCCACTCCCTAATTCAAAATTGGATATTCACTATACTTGCGTCTTTACACTTGGAGTTTTCAAGCTCACTCCCAACTTAGTATTTCAGGGCTCACACTAAACCTTACAAATTTGTGTTTCTTAGGCTCACACACAATCCTTAAAAATATTTTTCCTAGGCTAACCCTTAAACCTTAACCCAAGTGTTTTGGCTAACACTCAAACCTCACAAGAGCATTCAAGCTGTTACAACAACCAAAAATGAGAATTATTAATATCAAGAAAGAAAGAATCGAATGCATAATAATGTAGACTTATAGACGTTGTTGATCAATCTTAAATGAACTTTTGATATGGTTTTTATAGGCTAAGAACCTCAAAGAATCATTATGAGTAAATTCCTAAAAGTTCACACAATCTAGCTTTAACATAGTGCATTAAATGCACTTGGCAGGATGTAAACAGCTGTCATGATTCTTGCTTCGAGATCGTGATTCTTGCTTCATGGTCGTAATTCTTGAAATGCCTCCAATGGCTATCTAACACGACGGCATAGCATTGGCGGCTTTTTAATATGACCATTGGCGGTTCATAACGGTTATTTCAATTTTCAATTTTTACTGTTGTCCCCTTCTGAGGTGCGTCGCGATTTGAAGCTTTTCTAAGCCAAAAGCTTCTGCCTTGAAACTTCCACTTTTCGCGGTCATGCCCTATATGGTGCAGTTTCAGTTTTGAGCAATTGTAAGCTTGAAGTTGCTACCACCAAATTGTTAATCTTCGCGGTTGCGCCCTCTTATTGCAGTCGCAATTTTGAAGTATTTTTATTTAACTTATGTTACATTATTGGAACTCAAGGAAACATTAGCTCAAGCATCAATTTATTTGTTAATATCAAAAGATAAGGAAATAAGCCTTGTGACAAGGCAGTAAGGCTGACAATCTCCCCATTTTTTATTTTGACAAATAAGTTGAGTAGAAAAATAAAATATATAAGAAATTTGAAAATTATGACCCCCTCAATTTATGCATGTAATTTAAGGAAAGTTTTTGCTCTAATCTCTCTCCCTTTTATGAAATTCAAAAGATGAAATATTGTAGTTGTAACGCCTGCATTTTCTCATCATACATGTTATGTGCATTTACATTTAGTGGTATCAGAGCAGAGGCAGAGGAAGAGGTGGCAGAGGAGGTTTACCTATTTCAGTAACACCATCAGAAAAGATTGGTCAACCACAAGCACAAGTTAGAGTATTTGCTACTACTAGAAATGAAGCATTTGTAGCACCTGAAATTGTTACTGGTATACTTTCTATTCATGATTCTGATGCACATGTTCTTATTGATCCTGGATCCACATGTTCATTCATATCACATGATTTTGCATCGCATGTTCATGCTAATATAGAGGCGTTAGGTTATGATATATATGTATCTATGCCTGAGCTGGAGGCTCACCCCTCTCCAAAATTTTTCTTTTCAGGTTTGTAAATAGTAGTGCATCCGTTGGTTGTATCCAAAGTCTAGCTTTTAGCAGTTCTGTCAGGTTGGGCCAGTTTTGTGGAGTCTCCTCCTGATGCATTTTGTATGCAGTTATGTGATGTATTGTAAGGCATAAGAAGATGTTTTGAATACTTGTTAAATGATGTTTAAGTATAATCATATGTTTATATGTTAATAACCTTGTGTCTTGATTCTTAACAATCTGCATATTGACCTATCTACATGTAGTATATAGTCTACGACGCTTGTATGTTTTCTGGCTAATGTCTATTGGTTAGCATGTAATGGGGGTGTTACAGTAAAGGCATTAAAGAAAGATAAAGGGCCTAAAAGATCAAAAGAAATTAATGTAAAGGCATAAAATAAGGAAGCATTAATCATAATCAAATCTTAAAGAAAATAAGAAGTCATTTTAATAGAAATGTAAACATACATTGGGACAAAAAGCATAAAAGAAACAAAAGAAGACAAAAGATGAAAAACAACAAAAGAAATGAAAAACATGAATGCAATGCAAAATGAGATGAGAGAAGAAATGGCTTCTAAATATCCTTTGAACCAATTGATGCTTCTTTCTCTCCACCCTCCTTATCATTAGACTCATCATCGAATAAGTGCCAAAAATTCAGATGGCAAGGAGGTATTCCATGATGCTTTTGCATTTCAATGAGGTTTTCATGAACATGCTTGAGAAGCCTATAGAACTTCTCAATTCTCTTTATTTTTTTCTTGTCATGAAGATCATCTTTTTGTCCCTTAGGGTAATCCTCTCTTGAGGTATACCCTTTTCTTGCTCAATCCTTTCTTCCTCACTTTTTGTCTACTCAACATCTTCTTCTTCTTCCTCTTCTCCCACCTCAATATTCAACCTTGCCCTTTTCTTTTTCCTTGCTTGTTCCACAGATGACATGACACTAGCACCTAAAATAACTTCCAAAGACTCATCATTCTTTCTTTTTAGAAATTCTAAGCGAATGAAGTATTGAATGGTTATATAGTTGGTGCTTAAGATATAGGGGTTTCTAGAAAGATAAGGTTTATGGAGGTTAAGAGTTTGAAGTAGTTTTTAATCATGAAGACATAAGATGAAACCATGCCACAACCACAAGAAGATTTAGAAAGGTGGTGAAGATGATTAATGAGGAAGTAGGTTAATTAAATGGGCTTGTTGGGGACCATGTAATAAAGGATGCAAAGGTCCTCTTGGGTGATTTTCTCATTACCATTACACCTTCCATGAATGATTAGTATGATGATCCTGTGAAGAGTCTAATGGAGAAGGAACTTGAAGTATTTTGCATTTGAATTTTTGTCAAGTTTGGTTCCAATAGAAATTTCTTTCCAAAAGGAAACTAAACTTACTTGTAAATCACCGAGTGCCGTGATGCCATGTTCTTGGAAGTTGAAGATCCCTCCAAGTTCACTCCTTGTCAATTGCAACCTTTGTCCAAAAGGGTTGAAACTGATCCCAAAGTAGCCAAGTTCTCCTCCTTGCCTCTTACTCACTTCTAGAGAACTTAGGAGCTCCAAAGTTAGTTCCTTGTGCCATCCATACTTTGGTACACCAACTTCTCCATTTGAATGTTGCTGAGGTGCTTGAGAACGTCTTCATAGATCTCAAGCTTTCTAAAGTCTACATTTAGAGGGGCTCTAGATGCCTCAAACTTCTTTTTGGCAAGGGTCTTGTACTTAGTTCCTGCCTCTTGATTGGTACCCTTCATTCTTGTGGGTATGTCTAGTGATGATGCAAGAAGATCTTCATCTTAGGCCATATCCTTGCCCTTGTTCCTTGGGAAAGTGGTGTTCTTAAGAGCCATTTGAAAAGGAAAGGAGAGATGAAGATGATATGTGATGTAGGTTGAAGAAACGTATGAGAAAATGCTTTGTGAGAGAGAAGAATTACTTGAAGAATGTTTAAAAGAGTTAAAGTGCATGTAATGAGGCCTAGGGGGCTATTTATACAAAAACATCAATTAAAAAATGGTAAAATCTCATTTAAGAAGTGTAACTCCTCGTAATTTGTTCAAAATAATGGTAAAAAAATTTACAGGAATCATGCAATTTGCAACCGCGAATTTCAAATTCCTATCAGAATGACTAGTTTGACTAGCTTCGCAATCGCGATGGCTAGGGTCACAACGGTGAAAATAAGCAATTTTTCCATAGAAACAAGGCTTCAATTCTCTCCCATTTTCACAACAGCGCCCATGAATCGCGACTGCGAATTTTGAAATTTCGCACAAAGTTGAATATCCTTGAATGCAAGTGATTTCTTCTTTTCTCTGATAACATATACAGTTCTAATTGATGTATGAATGGATGAGTTAACTAATAAAGTTATCATATTGATATAAGCTTCAGTCCATTCACAATTAACACGATCAATAAAAAGCAATTAATTTAGTCAATTTCCATCAAATATACCTTGTTCTCTCTTAATGAAGTTTAATCTATCCTCACTAAGGGGTTTGGCAAAAATGTCAGCAAGTTGATTATTTGTGTCAATGAATTCTAGCACCACATATCCATTTTGGACATGATCTTTTAAAAAGTGATGTCTAATGTTTATATGCTTACTCCTAGACTATTAAATGAGGTTCTTAGTCAAGCTTATTGCACTAGTATGTCACATTTAATTAGAATGTGACTAAGCACTTGGCCATAATCCTTAAGTTGTTGTTTTATCCATAAAAGTTTAGTATAATAACATCCAGCCGCAATGTATTCCACTTCGGTAGTGGATATAGCAACTGATACTTACTTCTTACTAAACTAAGATACTAGGCATGCTCCTAAGAAACGGCAAGTTCCATAAGTGCTCTTTCTATCTAAGAGACTACCCACATAATCAGCATCAGAGAGACTAATTATGTCAAAAGATGTATCCTTTGGATACCAAAGATCTAGATACATGATTCTTTGAAGATACTTTAAGATTCACTTAACCGCATATAAATGAGACTCTTTAGGACTAGATTGAAAACCAGCACACAAGCATATAGTAAACATGATATTGGGTCTAGAAGTCGTGAGATAGAGTAGAGATCCAATCATACCTCTATATTTCTTCTCTTCAATAGGTTTACCCTTCTCATCCTTGTCCAACTTTGTTGATGTGCTCATTGGTGTCTTGGCAATCTTGCATCCTTCCATCCCAAACTTTTTAAGTTACTTTGTGTACTTGGATTGGTTGATGAAGATGCCATCCTTGCATTGCTTGATTACAGTGCTAGGAGGAACTTAAGCTTACCCATCATGCTCATTTCAAATTCCCTAGTTATACACTTAGAAAACTCCTCACAAAAGGATTCTTTAGTAGCACCAAATACTATATCATCAAGATAAATTTGAAAAACTAGAGTATCATGCTTATGAGTTGTTACAAAGAGTGTTGTGTCAACCTTCCTTTTTGAGAAACCCTTTTACAACAAGAATGAGCCAGGTCTTTCATACTAAGCTCTAAGGGCTTGTTTTAAACCATATAAAGCCTTAGCTAATTTAAAAATATGGTGTGGAAACTCATGATGTTCAAAAAATTGGGAGGTTGTTCAACATACACTTCTTCTTCTATGAAACCATTTAAAAAAGCACTTTTAACATCCATTTGAAAAAGTTTGAAATTCATGTGACAAGTATGGGCTAGCAATATTTTAGTGACCTCTAATCTTGTTGCAGGAGCAAAGGTTTCATGATAGTCAATGCCTTCCTCTTGGTTATAGCCTTTGGCAACCAATCAGGCTTTGTTCCTAGTGATGACACCTTGCTCATCTAACTTATTCCTATACACCCATTTATGATCTATGATAGGATGTTACTTCAGTCTAGGTACAAGTTCCCAAACTTGATTTCTCTTAAATTGGTTGAGTTCCTCTTGCATAACAATCACCCAACATTCATCATCAAGAACCTCATTAATGGTCCTTGGCTCAATTTGAGAGACAAAAACAAGATTATTATCTAAGTTTTAAAATTGAGATCTAGTACTTATACCTTTTGTGACATCACCTATAATAAGTTCCTTTGGGTGCCCCCTTGGCTCCCTCCATTCTCTAGGCAACTCTTGTTGAGCTTCCTCTTACGGAGGTGGTCAGGACTCATCTTGATGAGGTTGAGATTGAGAAGATTCTTCTTCTTGATTCACATCATCATTGATCTCAAACTTCTCGAGATCGCCCATAAAATTATCAAAAGAACCTTTCACAAGATTAAGTGTATTAGACTTATCAAAAATAACATTCATAGATTCTTCAAGTATTAGAGACTTTTTGTTAGATATACTATATGCTTTCCTAGAGGAGGAATAGCCCAAAATATACCTATATCTGTTCTGGATGAAAATTTTTCAAGATTATCCTTGGTTTTAAAGTATAATATTTGCATCCAAATATTCTTAAATATGAAATTTTGGGTTTTATTCCATTCTCTAGCTTATTAGATGTTTTATTCAAAATTTATTTTTTGAAAACTCTATTAATCAAATAACAAGATTTATTGACGGCTTCGGCCCAAAAGTAAGTAGGGAAACTATACTCATTGAGCATTGTTCTAGCCATTTCTACAAGAGCTTTATTTTTTCTTTCTACAACACCATTTTGTTGTGGTGTTCTAGGGGGAAAAATCATGTGAAATACCATTTTCATCATAAAAGAACTCAAATAAAATATTTTTCAATTCTTTTCCATGATCACTTCTTATTTTGAACATACAAAAGCCATTTTCATTTTGAACTCTTTTTGCAAAACTTTTGAAAGCTTCAAAAGCATCATTCTTATAAGCTAAGAAACTAACCCAAGTAAATCTAGAGTAATCATCTACAAGAACATATGCATAATGTTTTCCTCCTAAGCTAGCAACTCTAGTAGGGCAAAACAAATCCATGTGAATAAGTTAGAAAGGTCTAGATGTTCTCACTATGTTCTTTGCTATGAAAGAGGTTTTGTGTTGCTTTCCCATTTAACAAGGTCCATAAGTCTTGTCCTTTGTAAACTTCACTTTGGGCAATCCAATCATAAGCTCATCCTTCTTTAGGCTATAAAGGAGCTCCATGCTTGCATGTACAAGCCTTCTATGCCAAAGCCAAGAATCTTTGCATGTACGAACCGAATGATAGTACGGGCAAGTTTACCGCGAGGTTGATCTCACAAGGAACTACAGAGCATATACTATAAAGACCAACTATCACATATAAATACTAAAAATAAATTTAAACACTTTAAGCCAATGTTTGAGAATAGTTTTAAAGTTTATAAAAGAAATTAAACAAACCAAAAACTAAGATGAATGATTAATGTAAACTATATGATAAAATAACATTTAGTCTAGCTTAGTTGTCCCTTTATTTTCTTTTAAGCTCAAATCTAATGAATGAGATGGTAATGTGTTTCTTCTCTAAGTCACTCAAACTATCATGCAACCTAGTTTTCTTAAACCAACATAGATTAAAGTAAAGATGGTGTTTCTAATACTTTTAACCTAAAGATTGTCATAAGAAATATTACTATTAAATTGATATGATGGTCAATCAATAATGATAGATGAGACTAATACAGGTATGAAAATAAAGAAATCATTCATTAAACTCATAATAAATAAGGTTCATACATAAGTAGAAAGCTAAACAAAACACTTAGTGGAACTTAGTCTGATATATTTAATTCAACAGTCATTGTAATTAAATAGAAAGACATAAGAAATATAAACAGAAAATTAAAGCTCCCTCAAAATCCAGAAGTTCTTCAAGAGATGAAGAAGATTGATCCTCACTCTCTACGTCTTGAAAAGCTTCTTTGATTCTTAAAAGAATACCACAAAGCTAACTAAGAGTTGTAGAAGATTAACTATAGAGAATTCGTAGAGAGAATAATAATAAATCAATGCCCCTTCTTTAATTGATCTCCACTTCTTGTAGAGATTCCTTTTCTGCAGAGTCCTTCTCTAAGAACAACATTGCTATAATTATCCTCATAACTATCTTAAATAAAATAAATAACTTAAAAAGTAATTATCCGTAATTACATAATAACTAATTAATTCCCTTTTGTGGGCCTCGGCTAGGCCTACAATATTGGTAATCCGCATATCTTTATTCCGAGCCTTCTACAGCAGCAGTCCAATTACAGCCTATTTATGTATTTTTTGCTCATACTCTGCTTCTTTTGCTATTATTACCTGGAATTAGACAATAAGGTTAAAGTGAGGTAATAAGTATATATTTCCATATATTATGTATATAAAACATAACAATAAATTACTAAAATTCCTTAATTATGTATATAATATGAACCTATCAAATATCCCCACACTTAAACCTTTACTTGTCATCAAGTAAATAGCGACTTAAGAGTTAATCTTTGCAAAAATAGTGAAGCAATTCATACTCAGCTTAAAGGTTTTATTCAAAAGAATCTTACTAATGCAGAAATTATACAAACCCAAGAAAACTTGAAACATAAGAATTTTCTTAAAAAGATGTAAATTTAATCATAGTTAGTCAAAAGATTCAAGCATTCATTATCTACACATGTTTCACAATAAACAACCTAACTCATTATCAATGAATACAATTATGATGTATAATCTAAATTATAATAACCTTATTCAAGGGGCAAAACCTTATACAATTATTCAAGGTGCAAAATCTTCATTCACAAACAAGAGATCAATAGGCATTTATATTTTACACTTACTTTTCAAGCTCTTTTACTTTTATTTTTTTCTTTTTTGTTTACACCCCTTAATTTAATTTTTGATACTTGGGGTATCTTTCTTTCTTAAGATGTTATGCTTTTTTATGCAAATACAAACATAGGTAATGAATGTACCTGGTTATTCAATAAAACATACATCAAGATACTTTGCATACTCATAATTTCAATTGTCTTTTTATGTGAAAATCAACATTAGTCATAAAGATCCCCAGTTACTCAGCAACTAAAATGAGTGGAATATAATACAAAAGTTAGAGCTTTAACTTGCCTATATCTTATCTCATAAACTTAGCTAAACTATAATAATAACAAGAAAATACTAACCTAAATCATACACTTCTAATTATACCCATTTCAAAATTTTGCTAAACTACTCATCATGTCCATATGCAAAAGATGCACACTTGATCATTTAAGTGCAATTGACTCATAAGTTCACATTTATATATATTTAAATATAATTCAAGAACTCAAAGATTTATCATAATAACATTCTTTAATTGATTCTTTATTATAGAATAATAACAAAAAGCTCAGTAGGAAAATTTAAAATTTTGCAAAAACTAACAAAAGTTACTAAATTCATGGCATTTAAAAGATAAAGGAATTACTCTAGTTCTCCTCCCCCACACTCATTTTAGACATTTTCCTTAATGTCTTAAGCATAAAATAAACAATCAAAGAAGAAAAAGATAGAATACTTCCTTCAAAAATTTGAGTGTCACTTTGTCGCCATTATACATAAGTAATACCATTCCCTAGACACCTTAAATAAACTTAAAGAATCATGATTGACAAAAGACATGTTAGCTAAAATAAAATACTTAAATTAAAACATAATCATAAAGTTATGATTACAAAATAAAGTCATAAAAGAAACCCTAATTGGCTAGAAAGCATAGAAATCCTAAGGTAACTAGAAACAAAAAGAAAGTTCCTAAGGTAGCTAGATAGCTAAGTCCTAATAACACAAAAATGAAAACCTAATACAAAACTAAAATTAATGATGAGGTGGGGACAATAATGGTGATGGAGCATCAAAGTCAACTGATTTGAAGTAGTAATCGAGTTTGTATGCTTATTGGCGTTGACTCCTCTCCATATTAGCCAAACGAGAATCAAATGCATCGAGTCGTTGGTTAAGGTTGGCGTTCATAGTGTGTAGTTGATTTAATACCTATTTCCAACCTTGACTACCCCATTCTTGTCCTCTACTATCTTTATTATTCAAATTCGCCTCCCTATCATCTCTTGGTGGCTCATCTCTTGCCACACTACTACTATCTCCACTTGATTCGTGCTTAAAAGTAATAGAACCACCATGATAATTAACTAAATTAGCTCTAATCAAAGCATTAATATCTAAGTTGCCTGTGGAGGGTAATGCCTCATAAGAAGAAGACTCTAGATCAAACTACAAAGCTATATGGCCAAACCAGTAACAATATGTCCTAATCCAATACAATTCTTAGGTCTAGCCAGTGTCTTTAGTAAACTTTGCATAATGAAATATGCCGAAGAAATAGATTTATGGGTATCTAAACACCATAAAAGATTATGCTTTTACCTCGTCATTTTATTTGTCTCTTTCCTACCAAATTTGCCTCCACATATAAATTTTGATATAAGCAAATAATAAATGATCATTAAAGACATTATTTGGCATATTATTAACATCATATTTGTCTTGACTTATGATTTTTTTCCAAAATTTTCCAGCATTAAACTTATGATTTTGCTCACAAATACCTCCTTTCTTTAACCCAAAAGCTTAGACAATTGTATTACAAGTAATAGTATAGTTATGCCCTCTTATCATTGGAAGGATCATATTATACAGTTGTGAAAAACTCTAAGTCTAATTAACTATATGATGGTAATGATTTGAAAGCAAAATCCTTCCATCCTAGTCTATCTAAAAGGATCATCATTCTCTCAAAAAGATTCAACTTAACCAGAGAAAGAGCATCTAAAAACTTACATGAAACTTGCTCTCTTGAAGCAAGGCTAAGGAATCGATTGCCCTCTTCGTGGGAGTAGATATCAAAAGATGCTCCATAAGTTTCCATTAAATTTGGTTCTCGTCATGAGAGCTTGAGACTATTTCCTTTTCCTTGTCCTTTCTTTTTCTTATCTTTGGAGCCATTATTGACTTTTGGAATAGGTATAGTAGAGATTAGGAGGTAGAGATCTTGAAATTTTAGAAAAAAAGTTAAGGTTATTTGTAGAGAAAGAAAGAAAAACAAGGAGAGAGAAAATATAAGGTGATGTAAATGGAGGAAGGTGATGTGAGAGAGAAAAAAGAATGTATTTATATGTGAGAGGTTAGGGTTTATTAGTAGTGTGTTTGAATTACAATAAATAACTTTTAAGTTATTATTTTTTAGTGCAAAAATTAACAACTTTGAATACTAATATAATTCATATTAATTTATTTTTATTTTTCTAGAAATAATTTAAAACAATAATAATAAAATGTTAATCTTTGGATTATACAGTGCCTCATGCGCCTGGTGGCTCCTCTGTGAGCTCGTGGTGTGCATGATGGAGCCGCTCCTGTGTACCTTGTGAGCTTGTTCACGCCTCATTGGATTGGTTGCTGCGTGTGGTCCGCCACCTCGTGACTCGCCCGCTACCTCATGGCTGACTTCCTGCATCTCGTCGTTGGGTCGCGTCTGTCCTCCTCAATGAAGCTGCAGCGCATCGCGTTGCTTGCGTTGAGTAGCACAAGCCTCGTGGCTACTCTGCGACCTCATGGAGGGCACTGTCCTTCTTTATTGTCGCGTTTGCCACGCTCGCGAAGACTTCCGTGGCTCACATATGCCTCTACTCCTAGTTGTTGCTGCTTGACTGCTACGGGCCTGTGACGTCCCTGTCGTGCCTCTATTGCGAGCTCATGTGAAAATTTCGCTGCCGCAACGTAGCTCACTCAAAAATTAATTCTTTTCAAAGTAGTTTTAATTTCTTCCAAATACATCTTAGGGGTTATTAATTAGTCAAAAATATATAATTAAGTGGTTATTATATTTTAATATTTAAATATATTCAATTGATTAGAAATGAAGAACTTTTAGCAATTTTGAACTAAGTTCTTAAATTTTATTAATAAATGAATAAAAATAAAATTTGAATGAAAAATTTAAAACCTAAAACTATCTAATATGACTCTAATAAAATTAAAACTAAATTCCTAACTAAAGATAAGGAAGCTTAAGGAATTTCTACATCCTAAACAAATTATATTTCCTTAGACGTCCTCTCCCTCTTTTTGTTGTCGGTGGTGTGCTATCCTTTCTTAGGCGTCCTCGACCTCTTTTAGGCATATTTGGTTCGTTTACGTTATATTCATTCTTTTTTGGACGTCCTCTCTCTCTTTTTGAGTAGGTAGTGATGTCACCCTCACTTTCCTCCTCCAAATCTTCTCCTCCCGAAGAGATTTCATCAATTAAGTACTTCTTTTGATATATTTTTTCAGAATTCTTAATTTCTATTATTTTCTCAAGAGTGAGTGGCCTCTCCATAGACCTTAGGTAGGCTCTACGATAAGCATAAAAGGCGGTGATCTCTTCAGGCCTAAGGTCATACTCCGTCCTAAGCCTTTTCCTTGGGCGCCAATTCTTAGAAAATCCAAGTGGAGAGAATGGTGTAGGTGTGGGCCTTTTAGCTCTTTCCTCATGCATTGACGTTATTCTTGAACTATATGGCATTGATGGTGAATGGAATGGTATAGGTGCCCTCCTTCTAATTTTTTCAGATTTTCTAGAGGCAAGTCTTGAGCTTAATTGCTTGGACTTGGGTATAGAGAGATTTGCTGGAGGTGAAGGTGGTGGAGAATTTACCTCCTCTTTGAGGCTTCCTTGCCTAGAGTTCATAATTATAAAGAGCTATGAGAAGAAAGAAAATTATTTAAAGTAGCTCTTAATAGAGGGAAGGAAGGGTGTATATATAGTAGTTCTTAATGGAGGGGAGGAAGGGTCTATATATAGTGTTTCCTTTAATCCAAGTTCGTTTAGGATTTGGTTATGTGTAGTTTTTAGGAATTAAACTCCTTATTTGCCCCTTGCTTGCTTGTCCTAATCCTACAAGGAAACATAAATCCTAGTTCTTAATAATTTTCTACATTTATATGCGTAATAATTAAAAATAAATGATCCTTATGTAATACACATAATCTCATAAACATTTGAAACACAATATTAACTAGAAAATTAAGTGTTACCACATAAAGTTCCTCTTTTGTACTTGATAATCATGTATGTGCTAGGATTCTTGAATCACTTGTAGGTTCCTAAATAAATAAGAAAAACACTTAAAATTAAAACTTAAATCATAAAATAATAAAAATATAAAAGATATAATATACAAGTGCTAAATTTTATTGTCTATAGCTAGACATTGACGAATTTGGTTAATTTGGTGGTGCATCAATGCACTCCACTTCATGTCCATAAGCCATTCCTTCATAGTATAGCTTTAAACGATGGCCATTTACTTTGAATTATTCTTGAGTCTTATTATTACGTAATTCAACCACACCATGGGGGAAGACCATTACCACTTTGAAGGGGTCATTCCATCTTGATCTAAGCTTTCCTAGAAAAAGTTTAAAACACGAGTTAAATAATAAAACTTTCATTCTAGGGACAAAAGACTTACAAAGTAAATTCTTATCGTGTTGCCTTTTTTCTTATCGTGTTGCCTTTTGATCCTTTTTTGTATAGTTTGGCATTCTCATATGCCTCACTATACATTTCTTCTACCTCGTTAAAGTGCAATAAGTGCTCTGCACCTACTTTGGTTAAGTTCATATTAAGCTCCTTAATAGCCAATATGCTTTATGTTCTAATTCGACCAGTAAATGGCAAGCGTTGCCATACACTAGTCTATAAGGACTCATTCCAATTTGTGTTTTATAAGCCGTGCGATATGCTCAAAGGACATTGTTCAAATGTATAGCGCAATCTTTTCTAGATTATCATACTTATTTCTCAAGTACTAACTTAATTTGCCTATTACTGAACTCCACATGTCCTGATGTTTGTGGATGATAAGGGGTTGCAACTCTATGAGTTACTCCATATTTCTTAAGTAAGGCGCCAATTGCCTTGTTGCAAAATGAGTTTCCCCATCACTAATGATTGCTCTAGGTGTTCCAAACCTGCTAAAAGTATTGTCCTTTATGAATTTGCATATAATATTAGTATCATTAGTTCGGATAGCTATTGCTTCTACCCATTTTGACACATAGTCAACAACAACAAGTATATACTCATAAACATGAGAAGGTGGAAATGGTCCCATAAAATGAATGCCCCACATATTAAACAATTCAACCAAAAGATTAGAAGTTTGGGGCATTTCATTCCTTTTGCTAATATATCCACTTCTTTGGCATCTATCACATTTAGCACAAAAAACGTGAGCATCCTTAAATAATGAAGGCCAAAAGAAATCTGATTGAAGAACCTTATAGGCTATTTTTTTACCACAAAAAATGACCTCCACAATGCATCTCATAGCAAAAAGCAGGAATGCTTTATTGCTCATCTTCAGGAACACATCTTTTAATCATTTGATCCAAACAATGTTTAAACAAATACGTGTTATCCCAATAATAATTTCTACACACATATAAAAATATTTTCTTTTCTTGCCATGTTAAATTAGGTCTCATAATACCATAAGTCAAATAATTTATAATGTCAGCATATTATAGCTCATGATTAACTACAAATAATTATTCTTCAGGAAAGGTCTCATTAATTATTCTTTTAGAACTAGTGTTATCAAAATCAGGAATCAACCTCGAAAGATGATCATCAACCACATTTTCACTACCTTTTCTTTTTATCTCTATCTCTATATCAAATTCTTGCAATAAGAGCACCCACTTAATAAGCCGTGGTTTAGCATTAGGCTTAGTTAAATGATATCTCAAAGCTACAAGATCTAAAAATGCATAATAACTTTAGATCCCACCAAGTAAGATATAAATTTGTCTAGTGAAAATACAACAATTAGAAATTTTTTTTTCAGTTCTTGAATACTTCATTTGGGCATCATCAAGAGTTTTGTTAGCATAATATATGACATGTAAAGCTTTATCAATTCTTTGGCCTAAAACTGCTCCTATAGCAATAATCAGATGCATCATACATTATTTCAAAGGGAAGAGAGCAATCAGGTGCCATAATAACAAGTGCACTAGTCAATTTTTCTTTCAAAATATCAAAAGTAGAAAGGTATGCATCATCAAAAATAAAGTTAACATCCTTAGCCATCAATTCAGTTAAAGGATGAGCAATTTTAGAAAAGTCTTTAATAAAATGCCTATAAAATTATGCATGGCCAAGAAAACTTCTAATGCCCTTTATTGAAGCAGGAGGGGACAATTTGGCAATTAAATCAATTTTTGCCTTGTCGACTTCAATACCTTTACTAGAAACTACATGTTCTATCACAATACCATGCTTAACCATAAAATAGCACTTTTCCAAACTCAAATTCAAGTTACACTTGATGCATATTTCAAGAACACGAGTCAAATTACTTAGACATGCATCAAATGAGGAGCCAAAAACTAAAAATCATCCATAAATATTGCAGGTGCGTTGCAAAGTCCAAATGGCATCCTCCTAAACACAAAAGCTCCAAAGGAACATATAAAAGTTTTCTATTCTTGATCTTCAGGTACAATGGTTACTTGAAAGTCCATCAAGAAAACAGTAAAATCCATGTCCTACTAAATGCTCTAATATTTGACCAATAAAAGGAAGAGGAAATTGATCCTTCTTTGTTACAGTGTTTAGCTTCCTATAATCAATACACATTCTCCACCCTGTAGTCATTCTTGTAGGAACTGACTCCCTTTTTACATTCTTGACAACTATAATACTTGACTTTTTAGGCACTACATGAACAGGGCTTACCCAATTACTATCAGCTATAGGGTATATAATACCCTCAACTATTAATTTTTGGACTTCCTTTCTCACCACCTCTTTCATGTTAGTATTAAGCTTCTTTGGGTATCTCTAATAGTTTTGGTATTTTCCTTTAAAATAATCTTATGCATACACATTGTTAGACTAATACCCTTAATATCAAAAATTTCCTACCCAATAGCTTTCTTAAGTCTTCTTAATTCTCTAACAGTTAACTATTCCTCTGAAGGAGAAAGATCATAAGCTATAATTACTAGGTATGTATTCCCTTTCCCAAGAAGATGTATTTAAGTGTATTAGGCAACTCATTAAGATCAAATTCACGTGGTTCATTAGTAATTTCGAGTTCTTTT
Organism: Ricinus communis; assembly: GCF_019578655.1. NCBI lineage: Eukaryota > Viridiplantae > Streptophyta > Magnoliopsida > Malpighiales > Euphorbiaceae > Ricinus > Ricinus communis. Next base: position 10,760,886 of record NC_063261.1, on the reverse strand, counting down.
CCAATAGAAGAATCTAAAGGTTCAATAGTGCTTTCATTAAGTGATACTGGAATAGCTCGTCTAACTTATCATGAAAGTCTAAGACTTCCTCGTTTAAGTTTTCTTCAACTTTTTCCAATGTTAATGCAACTTCTAACTTATCATCTATCCTGTAAATATATTTCATAAATAAAATAATTTATACAATCAATGTATTAACATTCATCAACTGAAATGCTAGGAGATAGAGTTAAAGAATCAAATACTTTAAATTCTATAGTATCCCCTAAGACTGTCATAGTCAACTTCCCATTATGCAAATCAATAATTGTTTTGGTAGTTGCTATGAAAGATCTACCAAGGAGTATTATTTGCTCCTTATCCCTTGTTGGTGTATTTTCCATGTCAAGAATCATAAAGTTAGCAGGGATTATTAGTTTTCCTGCCTGAATCAACAAATCCTCCACTATGCCTCTTGGATACTTTATCGATCTATCAGCCAGTTGTAAAGACATGGTAGTTAGCTTCAAGTCTCCCAAGCTAAGTTATGCATATATTGAATATGGCATCAAGTTGATGCTTGCTCCCAAATCCATCATGGCTTTAGCAATTTTTTTATCCTCCATTGTAATATCAATGGTAAAGCTCCCAAGATCTTTCATTTTAGGGGGTAATTGTTATTGAAGAATGACACTTGCTATTTCTGATACTATAATTTTTTCATTATTCCCAGATTTTCTTTTGTTGGAACTTAGCTTCTTGAAAACTTGGCATAAGCTGGCATACTTCTAATAATATCCAACAAAGGCAAATTAATGTTAACTTTAGAAAGCATATCAAAAATTTCAGAAAATTGCTTATCCCGTTTGCTTTCGTTCAATCTGTTAGGGAATGGAATGGGAGGCTTATAAGGCTCAACTGCCTTATGAAACTCAAGTCCTAAAAATGTCTCCTTGTCTTTCTTCTTTTACCCAAGATTAGGCTCTACTCTTCCTTCTTTTTGTACACCTGCTTCAGTTATTTTCACATCAAGCAGTCCATCTTCTTTTGATGTACTTGTATAAGAAGAACCTTTTTCAATTAAGTTGTCAACATTCTTATCAAATAATTCACCATCCTTAAGAATAATGATTGCTTTAGCTTGCTTAGGTTGACTTGGCGATTTCCCTTTCTAGTTTTCTTATACAGCTTTAGCAATTTGCCTAATTTGAATTTCTGATCATTTTCATGGAAGCTTCTATAGAATCAGTTTTCTTTTCATTCCTTTGCATTCTATCATGGGTAGCTATCATAACAGATTGGAGCCTTTCCTCCAAACTTGATTTTCTTTGAGGGGCTTGTCTTTGAATTGGGAATGGAGAGTTTTGATTCCTTGGGTATTGAGGCTCTTGGTCTTGATATTGGGACTGATTTTAGTTCCTCAATATTTATGTTGGGTTGTGGGCATTATTTCTCCAGAAAAAATTTGGATAGTTTCTCCAACCTGGATTATTCATATATGCCTAAGCAGATAAGATTCTATCAAATTAACCTGTTCATAATTATTTCCTATATAAGTCTCATAAGATGAACAAACATTAGCACCATGACCATAAACATCACATATACCATATACCTCATTGATTAGTACATTTTGAGTTGAAGCAAAAAATTTAACTTGTTTAGTTAATTCAGCTATTTGCATACCCATCTCATTATTAGAGACAACTTCATTCACTCCTACTCTTTTTATTTTCACTCTTTTGTTGTGAATTGGCTAATATCTCAAAGATATCATAAATCTTATCAGCAATTTTTTCTAACGTAGTACCCCTAGCTGCATTATCAACCATACATTGATATTGTTATGTTAAGCCATCATAGAATGATTGGTTAGTCACAGGAAGTGGGTATCCATGGTGTAAGCATTGCAGTAAAAGTGATTTGAAGTGATCCCATGCTTCATGAAAGGATTCAGTATCCTTTTGATAAAAGTTAGAAATTTCAGCCCTTAATTCTTTGGTCTCTTAATGTGAGTAAAATTTACTCATAAATTTTTGATAAACTTCATCCCAAGATCTCAAAGAATTATGAGGCAAGGTCATTAACCAAGCCTTTCCTTTCTCTTTTAATGAATAAGAAAAACATCTTATCCTTAATTGGTCTTCATTTAGTCTAGATAATGGGAATGTATGAACTATAGCATAAAATTTCCTAATAAATGTTAGTGCATTCACTAAGCATACCATAAAATAAAAGAAGCACATAAAAATGAATTTCTTAAGTTCATAATTCCTGGATGCATTACTGAGAATTATGCATGAAGTAGTGTTACTAATTATGGGATGAGCATAATCTTTCATACCATTTGTCTTTGACCTGCAACTTCTCTTTGGTCATTAGCCATTATTTCCACTTCTTCTTCAAATCCTCCCAGAATCTAAGATCAAACTTGCCTTTATTTCTTTTGATGCTCTAATATAAAGAAAAGGATCCCATCTCCTTTTAAGATGGGAATTTTTAGTGATATTCAATCGCCCGGGATGCCTATTTTATTAAGTTCGGAAAGATCAAGCCAAGCTATTTGGCAAGGGCCTGGCGACAAGGGGATTTATTTTAAGAAGATCTAGATCTAACTATTATTATTACTTTTTTCTTAATGTGACTCATAGCTACCAGTTCAATCATTGCTTCTCCTATTACAGACTATCTTTCCTTCAAATTCTTCTTCTCTTTGAGGTACAAACTCACTCTTTACTTCTTAGTCTTCCTCTACCTTTTTAACAGCTGACCTCAAGTTTTAGGGATTTTCAGTTGATGAATCACTTGATCTTTATTTTTCTGCTAGGCATAAAAAATCAAAGAAATAAAATCTCAGATTAAAAAAAAAACTTAAAAGCAAAATTTAAAGACAAAACAAAAATATATGCACATGCAACATACAAATACACAAGAAACAAAACTTGATAATTGATCAATATAATATTGACACAGTTTCCTGGCAGCGGCACCAAAAACTTGATATCTCAAACTTAGTACTTGCAAGTGTACAAACTAAATAATAGTACGGGCAAATTAACTACAAGGTTGATCTCACAAGGACTGCAGAGCATATACTATAAAGACCAACTATCACATAAAAATATTAAAAATAAATTTAAATACTCTAAGCCAATGTTTGAGAATAGTTTTAGAGTTTATAAAAAAAATTAAACAAACCAGAAAATAAATATGCAGATGAATGATTAGTGTAAACTATATGATAAAATAGCATTTAGTCTAGCTTATACTTCGTTATCTCTTATTTTCCTTTAAGCTTAATCTAATGAATGAGATGGTGATGTGCCTTTTTCCTAAGTCACTCAAGCTAATGATGTAACCTAGGTTTCTTATACCAACATAGATTAAAGTAAAGATGGTGTTTCTAATACTCTTAACCTAAAGATTCTATAAAAAATATTACTATTAAATTGATATGATGGTCAATCAACAATAATAAATGAAACTAATATAGGTATGAAGATAAAGAAATCATTCATTAAAATCATAATAAATAAGCTTCATACATAAATAAAAAGCTAAAGTAAACACTAATGGAACTTAGTCCGACATATTTAATCCAACGGCCATTGTAATTAAATAGAAAGACATAAGAAATATAAAACAAAAAATTAAAGCTTCCTCAAAATCCAAAAATTCTTCAAGGGATGAAGAAGATTGATCCTCACTCTCCACGTCCTAAAAAGCTTCTTTGATCCTTGAAAGAATAATGCAAAGCTAACTCAGAGTTGTAGAAGATGAATTGTAGAGAATTCACATAGAGAAGAATAATAGATTGATGCCCCTTGTTTAATTGATCTCCACTTCCTGTAGAGATTCCCTTTTTTGCAGAGTCCTTCTCTAAGCACAACACTGCTATAGTTATCCTCTTAACTATCCTAAATAAAATAAACAACTTAAAAGGTAATTATTCTTAATTACACAATAACTAATTAATTTCCCCTTGTGGGCCTTCATACATTCGGGTAGGCCTATAATATTGGTAGTCCATGTGTCTTTATTCTGAGCCTTCTACAGCAACAATCTAATTAAAGCGCATTTATGTATTTTTTGCTCATATTCTCCTTCTTTGGCTATTGTTACCTGAAATTAGACAATAAGGCTAAAGTGAGATAATAAGCACATATTTCCACATATTATGTATATAAAATATACTAATAAATTACTAAAATGCCTTAATTATATATACATAATATGAACCTATCAATTGACATAAGACATTCAAAAGATCCATTAGCAATTTTGTGTAGGTTAATTGTATAGGTATTGCCAAATCTTTCTCCTCTAAAGATTTCCTTGTCATTTCTTAAGGAAGTGACTTGGCAACCTTTAGAGTCAAAGATGACTTTGTTACCTTTATCACACAATTGACTTATACTCATCATGTTATGCTTCAAACTATCAACAAGAAGAACATTATCAATGAGAGAAGAGTCTTTCTTACCAATGGACCCAATGCCTACAATCTTACCTTTGGCATTGTTTCCAAAAGTTATCTTTCATCCATCAATTTTCTTCAAGTGAGAGAAGAGGTTGGCATATCTCGTCATGTGCCTTGAGCAACCACTATCTACATGTCAATCTCCTTCTTTCAAGGTTGACGTGAAGCATACCTATAAAAATAAAATTAAGTTCTCTCTCTTTTAGTTACTTAAACCATTTTGGATCCTTTGGAGTTAGCCAAGAAGGTTTCTCCTAGTTGGGGTTATGCCTTCCTAATATGACAAAATATGTTTTTGTGCCCATTCCTCATGCAATAGTGACATTTGATATTAGGATTGAATTTTCTTTTGCTCAGATGTCTATTTGCTTGAGGCTTGAGTCTTGTTGCCTTCTTAAAATGACTATGCATACAAGAGCAAGTTTTAGATGAATGATTTTTTTCCTTGTTCTTATACATGTATGCATGATTAGTTCCTTTGAGCTTAGTCTTTGGAACTTGTGAAGCTTTAGCCTTCCTTTTGGGAGGTGAAGCTTTTGTGTGCCCCTTGGACTTTATATCAACATCCTCAATTGAAGAGATTTGTGGTGTTAAGGCTTTGATAATTTAGAAGTGGAAGGGAATGAAGTAGATAATGATGCACCATTAAAGCCAAGCCCATATTTTATCAAAGGAGGTCTTTGAGACACAATTAAAGTGTTTAAAGCTTCCTTTCCCTTATGAAATCTTGAAATGGAGCTTCTTAATTTCTCAACCTCTACCTTTAAAGAATCATTCTCTTTTAGAAGAAAATTTAAGGAAGAGGTTTTAGATGACAACTCATTTAAAAATTTTTTAAGGTTATCATTTAAAAGAGTTAGCAAAGAAATGTTTCTTTTAAGCTCATTTAAATCTTGCTCAAACTTAAAGCATTTTTCTTTGTAAACTTTCATTCTCAAAGTATATTTTTGCATTTCAAATTCATGACTTCAAGCAAGTCATCATCATCCATGCAAGAAAAATCTTTTTCACATTCATGATTATCACAAGAGTGAGATATAGAGCATACCTCATTTGGCTCATTCTCTTGTGCTATGAAGCAAAGATTGGCTACCTCCTCATCTTCTTCTCCACTTGTTAAAGAGTCATCCTATGTTGCCTTGAAAGCTTTTCTCTTCTCCTTTTCCTACTCAAACTTCTTCTTATTCTTGCTCTTGAAGCAATCGGCTTTAAAATGTCCTTGCTTCCTACATCCATAGCAAGTGAGATCATTCTTTTTCTCCTTGCTTTCCTTGAAGTTTGAGTTATTTTTGGAGCTTGAGAAAGACTTATTGAAGGGCCTCTTGTCCTTTCTTATATTCCTCATGATTTCCTTGACCCTTTTGGAAAGCATTGCAAGCTCTTCATCCTCATCTTCACTTGATTTGGATCCACTAGAGCTTTCACTCTCTTGAGGCTTGGTGGAGCTTTTGAGAGCCAAGAAGTCTCTCCCTGTCTCCCTTTCCTTCTCTTATTCTTCCTCCTTCCTAAGGGTCATCTTATGAGTAAGGAGGTTTCTAATGAGTTCATCCATTAACACCTTCCCTAAGTTCTCATTAGCTTCTCGTATACTTGCTACTCTTGAACCGTAGTCCTTAAGTGGTAGAGCCTTAAGAATCTTGTTGTTGATGTCAACAAACTAATAATGCTTGCCTAACTTTCTAAGGTTGTTGATGATGGTAAGAATCTGGTTTGTCATGTCAATGATGCTCTCATTAGGCTTCATCTTGAAGAGCTCATACTCTGTCACAAGTAATTGGATCTTCTTGGGCTTGACTTGTCTTGTACCATTATGGTAGTTCTCCAAGGTCTTCCAAATCTTGTAGGCGGTTGGTAGATGTTGAACCCTTTCACACACCTCTCTAGAGAGTGAGCTAAAGAGGATGATCATAGTCTTCTTTTTTCATTTGCTTTACTATGAGCATCCACCCACTCATCTCTATCAAGAGGAATATCTATTCTATCTTTTTACTTGGTTGGGGGCTTCCACTCCTTCTTTACGCAATCCCACGCATCCACTATATCGCTATCCATGTAGATTTCAATCTTGTACTTCCAATGGGCATAATCAGACCCATCAAAGTAGGGTTTTAGATGGTGGATTTAACCTTTGACTCTTGCACTTAAGCTTTTGATGAAGAGTACTAAGGTCTGACACCATTTATCTGCCCTTATGAGCCAAGAATGGGGGTTGAATTGGTGAATAGAGAAAGGATGGTACATTGAAAATTTGATTAAAAGAGAACGAGTAGTGAGTAAGAAGAATAGCACACAAGGAATTATAGTGGTTCGAGTGTTAACAAAACCTACATCCACTCCACAATTTACAATTGTGTATTCACTATACTTGTATTTTTACATTTGAAATTCAAGCTCACTCCCAACTTAGTGTTTTAGAGCTCGCACTAAACCTTACAAATTTGTGTTTCTTAGGCTCATACACAATCCTTAAAAGAGTTTTCCTAGGCTAACCCTTAAACCTTAACCCAAGTGTTTTGGCTAACACTAAAACCTCATAAAAACATTCAAGCTCTTACAACAACAAAGAATGAGAATTATTAATTGCAAGATAGAAAGAATTGAATGCACAATAATGTTGACTTATGGAGGTTGTTGATAAACCTCAAATGACCTTTTGATATGGTCTTTATAGGCTAAGAACCTCAAAGAGCCATTATGAGTAAATCCCTAAAAGTTCACATAATCTAGCTTTAAGACAATGCATTAAATGCACTTGTTAGGATGTAAATCGCGGTCGTGATTCTTGAGATGCCTCCAATGGCTATCTAACATTGCAGCATGGCATTGGCGGCTTTTTGATATGACTGTTGGCAGTTCGTAACAGTTACTTCAGTCTTCAATTTTCGCGGTCACGCCCTCCTGAGATTCGGTCGTGATTTCAAGCTTTTTCAAGCCAAAAGCTTCTACCTTAAAACTTCCACTTTTAGCGGTCGCGCCCTCTTGGTACGGTCGCAAATTTTAAAGTATTTTTACTTAAAATTATGCTACATCATTAAAACTCAAGAAAATATTAGTTCAAACATCAATTTGTTTGTTAAGATCAAAAGATAAAGGAAAAACTCATGTGACAAGGCACTAAGGCTAACAATCACCTCAACAGAATGGTATGATATAGAGAAAGAATAGAACCATTCTCGACATGACAAGAAGTATATTGAAGAGTAAACGCATGCTTAAAGAATTTTAGCCTGAAGCTATAGCTTTTTTTAGTTTATCTATCCAACAGGTGTCCTACAAGAAGTTTGCAAAAGTCTACACCACAGGAGAAATGGAGTGGAAAGAAGGCAACTCTTTCTCATCTAAGACTTTTTGGCTGTATAGCTTATATGCATATTCTATATGAAATAAGAATTAAATTGGATGATAAAAGTGAAAAGCTTGTGTTTGTTGGGTATGATGCAAAGTCCAAAGGCTACAACTATATAATCCAAAGAGCTAGAAGACTGTTATTAGTCGAGATGTCAAGTTTGATGAAGATGATTCTTGGAATTGGGAAAATCAAGATGATGATGAGTTTAGCCAAATAGGAGTTAATGAGCATCCTCATTGACCTCCCAAAATTCTAACACTTGTTCGTGATGATCATGATATACTAAGTTTCTTCGAAAGACCTCTTAAGATGAGGAATCTTGATGACATTTACGCAATCATTGATGAGATCAACGATACTGCTCTTTATTGTCTTTTTGCAGAATCAGAGCCTATTGATTTTGAAGAAGCAATTCAAGATAAAAAGTGCAGATTTTCCATGAATGAAGAAATGAAAGCAATTCAGAAGAATGATACATGGAAATTGTCAAACCTTCCATAAATAAGCAAGTTGTTGGGTCAAATGGATTTATAAAATTAAAAAGAATACAGATGGAGAGGTGGAGAAATTCAAAGCTCAACTTATTGCAAAAGGATTCAACCAACAACACGGAATTGACTGTGATGAAGTTTTTGCATCAATTGCTCATTTAGAGACAATTCGATTAATCATTTCATTAGCTGCTCAAAAGAAATGGAAAAATTTTCAAATGGATGTAAAATTAGCCTTTTTGAATGGGTATTTAGAAAAGGATGTATATGTAGAACAACCAATAGATTGTGTTGTTAAAAGGCAAGAAAATAAAGTCTTGAAGTTAAAGAAGGCTTTGTACGGCTTGAAGCAAGCACCAAGGGCATAGTACAGCCGGATTGATGATTACTTTAGAAATAAAGAATTCATAAAGTATCCACATGAATATGGCCTTTATGTCAAGAAGAAAGAGAATGGTGATATGCTGATTGTTTGCTTGTATGTTGATGATTTAATCTTTACAGGAAATAATTCAATAATGTTTGAAGAATTCAAGGAGGAGATGGCTGAAGAGTTTGAGATGATAGATATTGGCCTTATGTTCTATTATCTTAGAATTCAAGTGAAGCAATCAGATGAAGGCATTTTTGTTTCTTAAAAAGGCTATACAAAGAAAATCTTGAAAGAATTCAACATGGAGAATTGTCAAACTGTCATTACACCTGTGGAGTGTGGAGTTAAGTTATCAAGATTTGATAATGGCCTGATATTCTTTATGGAGTTGGACTTATTAGTCATTATATGGAGGCACCAACTAGTTCACACATGAATACTGCCAAAAGAATATTGAGATATATTAAAGAAACTTTAGATTATGGACTGATTTACACCTCTTCTGAAAATTTCAGTTTGGTTGGTAATTGTGATAGTGATTAGGGAGGAGATGTGGATGGTTGAAAGAGTACTACAGGTTTTGTGCTTTATATTAGAGATGTTGCGTTTACATGAAGTTCAAAAAAAATAATCTATTGTAACTCTTTCAACTTGTGAAGCAGAGTATGTTGCAGCTGCTACGTGTGTCTACATAGTTAAGAAAGTTGTTGGATATGATTATTTCATAAGAAGAAGCAAGTGAAATTTTTTTAATAACAAGTCAGCCATAGCATTGGGGAAGAATCCTATTTTTCATGATAGGAGCAAGCACATAGATAGAAGGTATCATTTTTTTAGAGAGAGCATTAACAAGAAGGAAGTAGAAATGAAGTATGTGAAGTCCCAAGATCAAGCTGCTGATATATTCATCAAGGCTTTAAAGTTTGAAGATTTTGCAAAAATTAAAAGCAAAACTTAGAATAACTAAAATTTGAGTTTAAGGAGGAGTGCTAGAAACTAAACTTAAATTAATTACTCTTTATAGTATTTAGTATTAGAATGTTAAGAGTTATTTGTTATATAAAAGATTTTATGTCTAGGTTCATGAAATAATTACTTAATGGTTATATATTTAGAAAGCTAAAAGTTGGGTTCATGAAAAGTCATTGTCTTATGTGTTAAGTCTTGATGTTAGTATAAATATAATACAAGTTTTCTGTTTTGGTTATTAAGAAGAAGAAATAGAAAAGTGTTTTTCGTCTCCTTTTCCTCTGCAACACTTTCAGCTCTCTTCATGGAAAGAATGTTCTTCCTGTACAAATCCAATACATGCAAACAATTACCAACTGATAGGTTGTATGGGAAGCGGAACTTGAGTATGAGCTTGTTGACAAATCCTTCAACCTTTATACAATATAACGTAATTCAAAGTTCTCACTCATGATGAAAGAATATGAGAGAAAAATTAACAACAATATAATTAGTAATGTATATATAGACTTACCCTTTCTCTTCCGGATTCAACAGCAAGCAATTTTTCAAGAACCAAAATCGGTAGCTGATTTTCAAGCATCAACATATTATTGCGGATGAATGGCATGATAGAATATACCCCATGATTGCTAAAGATTAGATCATTGGGAGCATATATTCATTTTTTGTATGATCAATAGCAACTGATCGTAAAATTTCCAGCATGAAGCATCCATCAAGAATCATCAACTGTACAAATCTACCTGTATCATTATGCTATAGCACATCAAGCTCATGATAAGAGTCTTTTAAGCACTGCACTACTTCAGTTACAGTGTCAATGAACAACTGTAGAGGCTTCCTTGACCGCTTCACAAATTGAAGGAGTGCTCGTTTCTTGTGTTCTTCCATCAGCTTCACATTTTCCTCCCCATGGTGGTAAGGACCGAATGAGACTAGTTGAGATCTACAAGCTTCTTTGTTTGAGTCTACAACTTTTGCAGGTACTCTGTAAATTGAACTTCTGCTCAGGCGATCCTCCATCTCCGACGAAATATCTACCATATTCTCAAGGTCATTACAGAACTAAAGAACCTAATCATGTTGTTCTATTGCTCTACCAATTAGTCAACAGTTCTTTTAACACAAATGATGACAGAAACAAGACAGCCAAATAATGTATTTTATAGATCTCCGTCCTATTATAGAACATACAACACAACGCAGCGTTACTTTTTTATGGAGTTTTTTAATCAAAAAAAAAAGATATTATCTTTCTATATTCTTTTGCATTTCTCATAAAATAATGTCAAATTTTTAATTTATAACTAAATTGTTACAAATTTTAATTTTAATAATATCGATGAAATTTTTTCAGTTAATGTCTTTATGCCAAAAAAATAAATCGATATTGTTAGACTATTTAATTATATATTAAAAATTTGATACATTTTTATCACAAATTATAAAATTTCGCTGAATATGTATATAATTTACGCTGCTTTTAAAGAAAAATAACTTAAATTAAAATATTTAATAGTATGGTGATAATTTTACACAGTTTTTCTACCTTAAAAATCTGAAGTATTGTCTTGTGCATCAAAGTTTGCAGTATATTTTGTTTGCATTGCTGCACTACTAGACAAACAAGAATCAACTTTACAATGCAAAAAGTGATACAAACAAGCATTCTTGAAGTTGAAGAAGTGTACATAGGGATCCCTACATGAATTAATAATGAAGGAAATCATATGTCAAATAAGGTGAAAGCATTGCATTAATTCCTTTCTTGAATTAGGCGAGAAGTCTAAAAGCCTTTAAGTTATGACTGAAAAGGAAAATCAAGAGAGCAGAGCTAACGATCCTAACAGTACAAGTAGTGTAAGAAAAGACTCATTTACTAAAACATAGAATCCAAATTAGATAATACCAATGTAATGTAATAATTCCGATGCAGTCTAGTTCAGTCTGAAACCAGAGATCAAACACTTGAGAAAAAACAAGAGGAATTGCCAATTATATGCACACTGAAGGTATGCACCTTTCTGTCTATTATGTCCTTCCTCTCCAAACTGAAATAGGTTTGGTACTCAAAATTTCAATTACTATCTGAGCAGCACCCATGTAAGAAAACAGATATTTGTCATATAGTTTAAGGCCAAAGCTAATGCCATGCTTCCAGTAACTGTGATTGCTAAGACTTGGCTACAAAAATTTTAACAACAAACTATAATTCATCCTCATTCATCTATTACATTAACCCTATATATATATTCTGGAATATTCGAGATGCACGAAAACAAAGCATAAATTGCAAAGAACTGCATTCAAATACAATGTAGTTTCCCAGTATTAGATTTTTACCATATGACCCACAAGTGGAGGACAACATTATTGTTTGATAATTCTTGAAACATAAATTTCATCATGAAATAGATTCCGTCCGCTATTTAAATGATCTAGCCTGGGGATTTATTCAATTCAATTATCCATTCTAGCTTGACAAATTTTTCTTCATTCTACGTGAATACTTTTAGAAAAAACAAAAGACAACTAAAGCTGTCTATTTTTTATTAATTCTACATCGATGATCATGGATAGCGATCTTTGGTCTGCCTGATGACTCTCAAGATATATCTGAGTAAAAGGAACTTCACTTAGAGTCTTTGAGACCAAAAAAGACACAACTCATGTCTAGTCAAAGAGAATGAAATCTAAAAGGTTAATGGATGGAGTGATCTTGATCTACCTGGGACCAAAAAAGTTCCTTAGAAGTATCTATCTGAAACTTTACTACGACCTTGATTGTAATTCTTTTACGCCAGCTTAGGTTGCACAGAAATTCTAAAATGAATTACGTCCCCGTATCGAACACATTTCAAATACCAAAACTCTTTAGACACATTTCAGAAATTTAAAAAAATATTTTATATTTTTTTATATTTTTTATTTATTTTTAAACTTTTTAAAAAATCTTTCCATGAGTTGGATTTTCTATAAAAAAAAAATTTATTTTTCCTATTTATTTTACTTTCTACTTATAAATGATTCTTACTTTTTTTTATTATAAATTTTTTTATTATATTAATTTTTTTTAACTCATTATATTAATATTTTTAATTCTTAGTTGTTTTATATTTAAAAATCTCTATAAAGATCTTTTTTATATATTTTTTTTTCTCTTGGTCTATCGTAAAAAAACTAGTTTTTTAAATCTAATAAATATTAACTAGTAATTTAGTAGATAAGTTACACAATCTATTATTTATTACATACCAACATAACTAATTATATTAATTATACTAAATTTATATTTTTTATGATATAAAGACAATGATGCAGTACAAAATCTAGAATAGTTATTTATTTTATTATTATTATTATTACTATTATTATTATTATTATTATATAAATATTTTTCTAACGTTATATTTTCTAAAATTTTAGAAAATCTCGTATCCTGTGTCGTGTGCAACCTAGACGCAACTCTTTATAGTATTATTCTAGTAAAGAAATTCAAAACTTGATAATTGTGAAAAATACAAACACGTTTCAGTTACTAACGTTTAATCAAACTATTCGAAGGTTTATAACTGATTGATCAAGTTAAGAACATGACCTAGAAGATAATCATTCTTGCATCAGAACATGCTACCCTTTGGCAAGAGAAAACATATGGTCTGCCTTTGTAGATATGTCTATATATAAAATATAAAAGATACCTTAAATGCATAATAATAAATGAGAGTTATTATTGGCGCTTCCCGTTAGGTTTTTGGCACTCTCACCATCTTCTTAATTTTTTAAATGATCTTTATACTCCCTTTCTTTTTGAACTTTTATCTTTTATAGGTTTACTAAATTACTAGTAGTACCTATATTATTAGAATGTATGGTTTAAATTATTTAATTTTATATATCCTTTTAATTTGACATTCTCACTATCTTTTTTAATTTTTAAATATTTTTATATCATTTTTATTAACTCTCCTCTATCTCTCTCTCTTTCTTTTTTACAATGGCTACATCAAATATTTTTGGTCCTTCCTACACGGATTTCACCCTCTGGAAACTTAGAGCCGCTGACACCCCCTGAAAGTACTCAACTGGCAAACATCTAATTCTATTGTCCAAAACACTTATTTGAAGAAGATAGATGGAAAATTGGATCAAGCACTACACTTGGTTCAAAACATAGATCACAAGCTAGATACTTTTTCACAAGAAGTCCTACAACTGTACTCATCCCTGACAGCAAAGTATCAAGCTTTGGACGAATAACTCCGGATACCTCAGCCGATCACCCCCTCTTTTCTGCAAAAGCAAAAGGAGATTTCCCGGCTGAAGAAGCAGATAGATCAAATTGAAAATGATCTCCGGAAAAACCAGTCTGCTGCGATTCCAACTTTCATATCAGCAGCTTCAACCTCTTCGGCTATTGCTCCTTCATACTTTTTTTCTTTCCCTTTTCTTTCACAACCAGAACAACGACAAGAAACCATTTATCAACCCTTTGGCACATTCTCTCACCTTTACCCAAAAAACTCAGAAACCCAGCAAAAAAATTATTATTTAAATCTTTAAATTATTAGAATATTATTTTTAAATTATTTAGTTAAATTATTTTAAATTTTAATTTGTATCACTTTTTTTGTTAAAATTGTTAGATTTTATCACATTTTGTAATTATTAATTATAACTATGGAAAAAATTAAAAAGTGTAACAATATATGTATAACTTAAAACATAAATACATATGGCAAGAATCCTTATATATGGAAAATGCACAATATATAAAGTAGAGATGAACAAAAAAGGAACAAAAAAATAAAAATTGCATTGATTGAAAAATCATTTAAAATTGAAACTAAAAAGTTAATCTATCTGGTTGGTTCGGTTTTAACTTTTAAATTTTTTATTTAGTTTTTATTTTTTATTAAGAATATCTTTGGTTTAGAATTTTCAAATAACTAGTGAGCATTTTAATATTTTAAAGGGCATTTTTTTTATTTTTTTCTATAAACTAACATGTAATCTTGTTTTAATTTCTGAATGTTTATTTGTATATTTTTTAATACTTTCTTGCAAACAAATAAATACATTTCTAAGAATGTAACATCAACTTTTTCTTATAATTTTATACTATATCTTTTATTATCGTATATTTACCCTAGCATAATTGTGTAAATCACTAAATTGGTATGAATTTATACTACTGAGGTTTTTAGAATACATATAATAATAATAAAAATAACACACAATAAGAATCTCTTCTCCTTTATATATGACAATTTCTTTTATTGTTACTAATATATGGACAGGGAACAATAAATATACATTTTGGCTAATTTCCATCACCTAAACATCATGAAACATATAATATATAAGCTAAAATATAATTATTATTCAACATAATATATTTAAGAAAAATTTTGAATTTGAATTTTTGTAGCTATAATAACTATCATGAAATGTGATAGAATTTTATAATTTCAATAAAACACATTGTATAAATTAAAAATTAAAAAGTAAAACTAAAAAATTTATAATATACATTTTAATAATATATGTGCTATATAGTAATTTAGTAAACCTATAAAGGAGAAAAGTTGAAGTTGCTAAAGAAAAAGAAAGAGAGATAGAAAAGAAAAGAGAGGTATAAAGGACATTCAGAAAATTAAGCAGACACTGGGAGTGCCAAGAACCTAATGGGAAGTGCCAATAACAGCTCCCTAATAAAAATTCCTTTTTTATTTCTTTTTTTAATATAGAGACCTAACTAAAGTGGATGATCATCCTATAGTCCATTATTTTATAATGTAAAGGTAGGCCAGGGAGAAAGACTATGGAAAACAAGGGATGTTGATGAATGAATCAAAAACATTATCCATTCAGAATTGTTGTTTGTTCGTTGCATATATTTTATATTTAAATCTGTGTTTTTAGTTAATAAAATAATTAAAAGAATAGTGGTCATAATATCTGATATTAGTTTAGATTTTTAAAATTTCCTTCAATTACTTTGTAAGTCTATATAAAGGCACTTAATAATGTAGAGAGGTGTGTGTTTAATTTTGAGAAGTCAGTTATTTCTTTTGGTCCTGATACACTAATGTATCTTCAACATGATATTGTAAATTTTTTTGACATCTCTGTAGTTTCAGGCCATGATGTGTATCTGGGTTTGCTAACTTTCTCAATGCGGAATAAGCGATTGTAATTTGGATAAATTGGAGATAGAGTTCTTAACAGATTGAATTGTTGGAGTCATAAAATCTTTTCCATGGGTGAATGTGAGACATTGATCAAAACAGTAATTCAAGCTTTACCAATTTATGCTATATCATGTTTCCGTATCTCTTGATCTATTATTGCTGATATTGAGAGAGGCTGTGCTATTTTTGGTGGGAAATTGATGGAGACCGAAATAATACGCACTAGAAGACTTGGGGCTTTTTGTGTAAATCTAAAAGACTTGGTGGCCTTGGCTTTCGAGACCTTTCTCTCTTTAATAAGGCTATATTGGGTAAACAACTATGGAGAATTGTGACAAGACCCACTTCCTTAGTTACTCAAGTGCTCCGGGAGAGATATTTCCCTTAGGTCTATGTTGGATGCTAGGCTTGGACAAAACCCCTCTTATATATGGCGAAGTATTATTTGGAGCAGAGATCTTTTTCTTAAAGTCATCGAGTGGAGTATTGGAGATGGGGAAGGATTCAGGTGTATCATGATAAATGGTTGCCTAAGTTGTGTTCTTTATCTATATTTTCACCACTGACACTTCCTATGGATACTACTGTGTCTCACCTTCTATTACCTAATGGAGCATGGAACGTGAACCTTATTACTCAACATTTTCTTTCGCATGATGCTGACTCTATCCTCTCTATTCCGAGACCTCAATTTTCTTGTCTTGATCGGGTGTGTTGGCATTTTAAGAAGCGAGGTACCTATTCTGTCAAGAGCGTATATGAGCTTGGTGCTTTGCCAGATGTGCATCAGGCCAGTTCATCTTCTTCTCGGTTGCTGTGTTGGGGGAAGTATATTTGGAGCTTGAACTTGCCTCCTAAGATACGTATATTCTTATGGAGACTATATAATCATATACTACCTGTGTTTGCTTCTCTTATACGTCATCATGTCCCTGTTGTGCCTCATTGTCGTTGGTGTGGTTGGGAGGACGAGTGTCACGCTCTCTTTAACTGTTATGCCTCTATGAAAATTTGGAAAAATAGTCCATTTTATACCTTAGTTGTAAATCTAAAGAAAGATGTGATGCTCTATGGATGGTGAGGGACAAACTGTCACAAAAGCAGTTTGAGATATTTGCTTTATACTGTTGGATGGCATGGTGTATTCGAAATAACAATATAGATGACTTAGTGTGTATGCAAAAAGTGAGCTGGTATTTAATTGGGTATCAATGTTTTTGTTGGAGTTTATTGGAGTTTTAGCTTCAGCTTGGAGACACCAGGTTCCAAATGCAGCTAGTGACAGGTGGTCTCCTCCTCCTCATGGCCATCTAAAGCCAAACGTTGATGCATTTGTGGAGCAGACGGGGTTGTGTGATCTTGGGGTTGTAGTATGTGATAGTGAAGGCTCCTTACTGGCTGTTTTTGCAAAGAAGTAAGAACGGGTGGCTTTTGTGCTTATGGTAGAACTTTTAGCCATTTGAGAAGGTATGCGGGTATCGCTGGAATGTGGTTTCTTGGAGATGGTTGTTAAGTCGGATTCTGCGATTACGGTGGCCCTTTTACATTATGACAATGCCTCTCAAAGTGTAGTGTAATTTTATCTGATATTTTGTCTTTAGCTAGTCTATTTCCAACTTGTTCTTTTGTTGCTGTTAGGAGAGGTTGTAACGCTATTGCTGTCTCTTTAGCTAAGTTTGGTTTGAGACTTGATGAGGAGAGGGTTTGGCTTGAGGATGAATTCCTGATGTGGGTTCATTACCTTGCATTGGCAGATTTGCCTTAGATTTGTATGCTCTATGTATCCGTTTTTTTGGTGTACACTCTTTTTCCTTGCAAGATTTTTCCCTTTGGTTTTGCTTGGAAGGGATTTTAATGAGGCACCCATAGCATTGGTCTCCCTTTTCATATGAAGTTGATCTTTTCTCAAAAAAAATTATTCTACTCTTTATGAATTTTTTTATTCAATATTCTTTTTTTTTCAAAAACTAAATATGTGGTATGAGAGCATCAATGATCCTTTTGGCCCGTAAGAACAACCTTAAGTAAAAAGTTACTAAAGAATCATGAATCGATCAATTTCTTCAAAATAAATTTAATGGCTTCTCTAACAATTTTCACAGAAGAAAATATTAAGTTCTGGCTATAAAGTTATAATTTTTACAAGCTCTTGATTTCTGGAATTCAATTGAAAGTGATAGAGAACATACTCCATTACTTCAAAATCCCACTCTAGCCCAAATAAAAAATCATAATAAAAAAAAAGTCAAGAAATATAAGACTAAGACTTGTCTCTATTTCTCAGTCTCTGAAATAATTTTCATAAAGATCATGCAGTATTGAAAAAATGATTTAGAATTTGTTCAAAGAAGATTACCAAGGCAATGACCAAATAAGATTGATGCAAATTTTGAATCTTAAAAGAGAATCTAAGATTGAAAAGATGGAGTTTAAAGCGTTAAAAATTATGTTAACAAGCTTATGTTCATTATTAACAACATTCGATTGCTTGGTGAAGAATTTCTTGAGAAAAAAATAATTGAAAAAAATTCTTGTAAGTTTACCTAAAACGTTTGCCTAAATTCTTGTAAGTTTGTCTAAAAAATTTGAGTCAAAGATTTTATCATTTAAGGACACAAAAAAAACTTTTAAAAAATAATATTTACTAAGTCAATGCTCTTTAAGTTAAAATCATAAATTCTATTCTGGCTACCATTTCGGATTTTATTATTAGAGTGAAATATTTTAATACCAAAGAATATTCATTTTATATATATATATATATTATAAAATTTAATTTTAAATCATCAATATACAACATTACAAAATATTATATCTAAGTACAAAGTTTCATCAAATGAATTTTAAATTACAATATTTCAAAATAGACCATAATAACAGCCCCTTAGAAACTAAGTCCTCCCAATAAAAAATAGTTTAAGAAGAATAACACCACATTGAATATCTAAAAAGATAAAGGCGACAACAAAAAAGTCAAAGCTCATCGGTAACATACAAAAAGAGGATCTTAATCTGCTAGAGGATTGAACGAAATTTATTTTGAAGACGCTAAAATCTATAGGTACTTCTGGAATTTGTATCGGATAGAGTCATTTTTATCATCAAAGTAGGTCATTTTCTCATCTTCTATAGTCAATAAAGCATGGTGCTTCAATTATCTCCTAACTAAAATCATCTCCATCAAGAGGGCTAAGTTCTTTAGAAATCCATTCACCTAATTAGTCTATATGATCCATACTTATAGGATTCAAAGATACTTTTCTTTTGCCCAAATTCTGTAAAATAAATGATACGTTATAAGATGAAAATTAAATTAGAATCAAACCATTTTTCTTATAAAGTAATTTCCATACATATATTTTCATGATTACATAGTCTAGTTTTTTTCCTTTCTCTGAGCTTAATATTATAGTAAATAAAGACTAGATCATTCCACCTCTTGTGTTCAAGCCTATTTCACCTTTTAGAATGAATAAATTAAAAAATGATTCAATTCTTTTCACATCCAATTGCACTACAACATTGATTAAGCACTCCAATTGTAAACTTTAGATAGTATTTTTTTGCAAGCTTCTACTTGACCTGGAATTCCAGCAAGTTGATACTTGAGTTGAGTAATGCTCCCATCATTCATCCTCTTGCTACAATGAAGACGTATAGTATTAACTTTTGAATGAACAACTCCTCAACCATAAGCCCAAGCAAGATCATCTGAACATGTAGAGGCAGAGCTGTGGATGTAGCACCACTTGATGAATTCTCAGTCATTATCTGTTATAAGAAAATAATCAATGTAAGTTCAAAATATCTTATTGAGAAAAATTTGGAAAAGAAACATGAAAGTTAAAAAGTCCAAAAAGTTTTTATCGCGTCAAACTTATCTCTTTCAACTTTCAAGTCTACTTGTTTATACATGTTTGACAATTTCAATGTTTCGAGAAAATATCAATAATTTGATTAAATTCCATTATGATGTAAAGAAAAAGAATATTAATAATTTGATTAAATTACTAAAAACTAATTATTTGAATGATCCAAAATTTACCTTTTTTAATTTGTATAACTAGTTAAAGTTATTAATTATCAATATGTACCAAAAAGCATAACAACAAAAATTAAAGTCATATACTTCAGTAGGAAATTATAAATAGAATTATGAATTTAAAGAAAAATTAAAAATAGCTATTATTACCAAATAATATAAATAGATCACAAAAAAATAATTCAAATAGAAAGTAAAAAAGCAAGATGGTGTGATAGATAAAGATAAAGAGATGATTCGGCAAGGCGTAGTTGGGGTAGTGGAGTTTGGATTTTTGGGGCTTTTGGACTCCAATTCATTTTTTATGGGTTCAAACTACCCCTTTTCACAACAACTAATAATATTTTCACCTCAAAACAATAACTCTTACAATAATCTCCTTTTTACTTAAAAATATTTACAAAAATATGTTTTTTTTTCAATATCAAGAAAGTCATTTCTATGATAAGGACCTTTCTTACAAGGTTGTTTACATGCAATAGCAATATAATTATGAAAATGGGACATATGATTAGTGAATTTTTTTTTGCAAATAATTACATTTACTTTTACTTTAGTACCTATGTTATATAATATTTCTTTTATTATTTTTCAAAAATATATATTTCACATCAACTAATTAAATGATATTGATGACTTCCTCATGTTCTAATTATAAATTTGAAATTTTTATGCTAGGATTATAACACTTTCCAAAAATCTTATTATCTCCAAGTTAAAATTTAAAATTTATCTCATTCACTTTATACTATATAGTTGAGTTATCTATAATCTTGAGCTAAAATGATAGTAAATACTAACTTGATCATATACTATCATTATCTAGACCTATTTAAATACCCCACTTTGCTTGTTTTTTTAGTGTAGTTTAGTTTTGAAGATTTTATAAGATTATAAATTTCAGAATTTTACAAAATCAATAAAATTTATATCTCTAAAAACACAAGCTCACAAAAATCTCCTTCCAAGTTTTTTTTTTTTTTGTACAAATACAATATTCCTAAGAAATTTGAAAACAAATGGACGAATATGATTGTAAGATATGAGTTTCTTTATTTATATTATACCTATATTTTCTTTTTATTTTAGAGATTTTATGTTTTTTATAAAGAAAAGTATTTCCTTAATTATTCATATATTACTTTTGTTTACAACATGCATCTTTCTATTACAGAGAATTTAATTCTTTTTAATTAAAAGATAACATAATTTTTTTTTTCACTTTATACAAGTATTTTTACTCCAATTATATTAATAGAATTTTCTTTTTCTTTTTTCCTTCAACTTCAGGATGGAAATTATTATTATTTTTCAAAAAGGATAAAGATTATTGATGTGAAATTGAAACTCAATTTCTAATTTTTTCAACATAGAAATATAATCTTTCAACAAAAGAATAAATTTCTAATATTTTGGAATTTATTCAATAGGTAAATAATAATTCAAGTAAAGAAAGTGAAGATAAATCTTCATAGATTTAAAAATTAATAAATTATCAACTATAATAATTTAGCCTAAAAATTAAAAGATTTTATTAGCATAAGTGATTTGTCACATGGCTTTATCCTTAATTTTGATCTTAACAAACAAATTGAAGTTGTGATCTAATGTTCTTTTAAGTTTTGATGTTGTAGTTTAAATCAAGAAAATGGCCTCCAAAATCGCGACCGTACCAAGAAGCCATAATCGCGAAAACTTGCAATTTCAAGACAGAAACTTCTGGCTTACAAAAGTCTGAAATCGCGACTGCACTAAGTGATGGCGCGACCACGAACTTCAGTAGTTTCAAGGCAATAGGAAATATGTTGGAAGACCTAAATCGCGACCCCAGCTCAAAAAGGCGCGACCACAAACTTCAAAAGTCCAAGTGTTTGTTAGAAACCGCCAATGGTTATTTCAAAAAGTCGCCAATACCATGCTGCCATGTCAGATAGTCGCCAGAGACATTTTATATTTCACGACGGCAACGCAAGAATCGTGACCGCAATTTGCATTATGACAAGTGCATTTAATGCACTTTCTTAAAGCAATCTTGGTAGATCTTTAGGGATTTTGTGTGATAACTACTCTTTGAGGTTTTGAGGGTATAAGTACCACCTTAATGGCTTTTAATGGTTTATCAACAACCTCTAAAAAGCTTATTTTAGTATGCATTCAATTTTCCTTCTTCTTGCAATTATTTTTGGTTGTTATAAGAGCTTGAATGCTTTAGTGAGGTTTGAGTGTTAGTCAAAACACTTGGATTTGGGTTTGAGAGTTAGCCTAGGTAAAACTCTTGTGAAGGTTGTATATGAGTGTTTAAAACACAAGTGTAAGGTTTAGTGTGAGCACCAAGCACTAAGTCGGGAGTGAGCTAGAAAAGCTCCATGTTGTAAAGAGTAAAAGTATAATGAATTCTCAAGTGTGAATTGGAAAGTGGAAGTAGGGTTTATTAACACCCGAACCATTATAATCTCTTGTGTTCTTCTCTCTTTACTTAGTCTCCATTCATCCTTAAGTAAAGATTTTAATCACCCATCCTTTCTTTAGTTCACTAATTCAACTCCCCCTTCTTGGTTCATAAGGGAAAATAAGTGGTATTAGAGCTAAGTACTCTTTTTTAAGCTTAAGTGCAAGAGTCAAATATCAAAATGGCCAATGAAGGTATCCACCACCTTGGACCATACTTTGATGTTTCCGACTTTATACCCGTTTGAAGTACAAGATGGAAATATATCTAAATAGCAGCACGATGGACATGTAGGATTGCGTAAGAAAGGAATCAAGACCCCTAACAAAATAAGAAGATGGTGTAGACATTCCGCTTGATAGAGATTAGTGGGTGGATGCTTATAAAAAAGCTAATGGCAAGAACAAGAGAGTAATGATCATCCTCATTAACTCACTCTCTAGAATGGAACGTGAAAGAGTTCAATACCTCCTAACCACGTAAAAGATATAGAAGACCTTGGAGAACTACCATGAGGGTACTAAGCAGTCAAATCTAAGAAGATCCAACTACTCATGATGGAATATGAGCTCTTCAAGATGAAGCCAAAAGCATCACCGACATGAGAAACTGGCTTCTCACCATCATTAACAATCTTTAAAAATTGGATAAGCACTACGAGCTTATTGATACCAACAACAAGATCTTTAAAGCTTTATCACTTAAGGACTACTTTTCAAAAGTGGCAAGTATAGAATATGCCAATGAAGACTTAGGGAAGGTATCTACGAGTAAGCTTATTGTGAAGCTTCTTACCCATGAGATGGCTCTTATAAAGAAAGAAGAGCAAGGAAAGGAGAGGTAGATAAAAAGGAAACCTTTAGCTTTCAAGAGCTCTACAAAACCACAAGAGAGTGAGAGTTGTAGTGGATCCAAGTCTAGTGAAGATGAGGATTAAAAGCTAGTAATACTTTCCAAGAGGGTCAAAGAGATCATGAAAAGTAGAAGAAAAGAAAAAAGGCCCTTTAAGAAGTCGTTCTCAAACTCCAATACTAACTCAAACTTTAAAGAAACTAAAGTAGAGAAGAGTGATCTCACTTGCTATGGATGTGGAAAACAATGGCACAAAAAGGCCGATTAATTCAACAGCAAAAATAAAAAAACATTTAAGAAGGAAAAGGAGAAGAGAAAAGCCTTCAAAGCCACATGGGATGATTCTTCATCAAGTGAGGATGAAGATGAGGAAATGGCCAATCTATGCTTCATGGCACAAGAGGATGAACCAAATGAGGTATGCTCCACATCTCACTCTTGTGATGATCATGATTGTGAAGATGTTTTACATGACATGGATGATGATGATTTGCTTGAAGTCATGAATTTAAAATGAGAAAAAAACATCATTCACAAATGAAAGTTTACAAAGAAAAATGCTCCAAATTTTAGCAAAATTTAAATAAATTTCAAAAGCAAATTTCTTTGTTAACTCTTTCAAATGATAAACCTTTAAAAATCCTTGAGTGACCTCTCATCTCAAACCACCTCCTTGGAATCTCTCTCAAAAGAAAATGATTCTCTAAGATTGGAGGTTGAAAAGTTGAGAAGTTCCATCTCAAAATTTCATAAGGGAAAGGAAGCCTTGGACACCCTAATTGTGTCTCAAAGGCCTCCTTTGATAAAATATGGACTAGGCTTCAATGGTGCATCATCATCTATCTCATCTCCTTCTACTTTTAAATTTATTAAGGCCTCAATACCACAAACTCTTCAATTGAGGGTGTTGATAAAAAGGCTAAAGCACACACAAAAGCTACACCTCCTAAAAGGAGACAAAAACTTCACAAGTTCCAAAGGCTAAGCCTAAAGGAAGCAATCATGCATATATGTATAAGAATAGTACTAAAAGTCATGCATTTAAAAATTGTTCTTGTATGCATAATAATGTTAAAAATGTGAAAGAATCCAAGTCTCAAGAAAAAAGACACTTGAACAAAAGGAAGTTTAATCTAAATGTCCAATATCACTATTGCATGAGGAATGGGCATATCAATGTTTTGCTACATCAGAAAGGCACATCTCCAACTAGGAGAAACCTTTATGGCTAACCCCAAAGGACCCAAAATGATCTGGGTACCTAAAAGGAAAGAAACCTAATTTCATTTTTGTAGGTATGCTTCAAATTAACATTGAAAGAAGGAGATTAGCATGTGGATAGTGGTTTCTCAAGGCACATGACCGGGAATGCCAACCTCTTCTCGCACTTAAAAAGGATTGATGGAGGAAAGGTAACTTTTGGAAAAAATGCTAAAGGTAAAATTGCAGGCATTGGCTCCATTAGTAAAAAAGACTCCTCTTATTGATAATGTACTTCTTGTTGATAGTTTGAAACACAATCTAATAAGTGTAAGTCAATTGTGTGATAAAGATAACAAAGTCACCTTTGACTCTAAGGGTTGCCAAGTCACTATCCTAGGGAGTGAGGAAATCTTTAAAGAAGAAAGATTTGGCAATACCTACACGATTAACTCACATAAAATTACTAATGAATCTTTTGAGTGTCTTGCCCTTTTTAGTGAAGACTCTTAGCTTTAGCATAGAAGGCTTAAGCATGCAAGTATGGAGCTCCTTCACAGCCTAAAGAATGATGGACTAATGATTAGATTGCCCAAGGTGGGGTTCACAAAAGATAAAACATGCAGACCTTGCTAAATGGGAAAGCAACACAAAGCTTCCTTTAAAGCCAAAAGTGTAGTAAGTACATCTAGACTTCTTCAATTAATTCACATGGATTTGTTTGGCCCTACTAGAGTTGCTAGTCAAGGAGAAAAAAATTATGCATATGTCCTTATTGATGACTACTCTAAATTTACTTGGGTTAGTTTCTTAGCTCATAAGAATGATGCCTTTAAAGCTTTTAAAAGTTTTGCAAAAAGAGTTCAAAATGAAAAAATTTAATATTTCTAAAATTAGAAGCGATCAGGAAAGGAATTTAAAAATATCTCTTTTGAATCATATTGTGATGAAAATAGTATTTCTCATAATTCTTCATCCCATATAACACCACAATAAAATAGTGTTTTAGAAAGGAAAAATAGAACAATTGTAGAGATGGCTAGAACAATCGATGAGTGTAGTCTACCCACTTACTTTTGGGGCAAAGCCATCAATACATTGTGTTATTTAACTAATAGAGTTTTCAAAAGACCCATTTTGAACAACATATTTTATGAGCTATGGAATGGAAGAAAGCCCAAAATTTCATATCTAAGAGTATTTGGATGAAAATGCTACATTTTAAACATGAAGGACAATCTTGGAAAATTCTCATCCAAAATGGATGAAGATATATTTTTAGGTTATTCATTTTCTAGTAAAGCCTATAAGGTGTTTAACAAAAGGTCTATGGTTGTTGAGGAGTCAATGAATGTTATTTTTTATGAGTCCAGTACACTTGATCTTGTAAAAGGTTCTCTTAATAATTTTGTAGGTGACTTTAAGAAGCTTGACATTAATGATAAGGACAATCAAATGGGAGAATTTTCTCAAATTCAACCTCAATAAATTGAACCTTCCCCACTACCTTAACAAGAAATACCACAAGAGATGCCTAGAGAATGGAGGGAACCAAAGAGGCATCCCAAAGAACTAATCATAAGTGATCTCACCAAAGGTGTAAGTACTAGATCTCAATTCAAAAATTTTAATAATAATCTTGATTTTGTCTCTCAAATTGAGCTAAGAAGTATTAGTGAGGCTCTTAATGATAAGTATTGGGTGATTGCTAAGCAAGAGGAACTCATCCAATTTGAGAAAAATCAAGTTTGAGAACTTGTTCCTAGATCCAAAGATCATCTAATTATAGGATATAAATGGGTGTATAGAAATAAGTTGAATGAGCAAGGTTCCATCATTAAAAACAAACTTGATTGGTTACCATAGGCTATGACCGAGAAGAAGGCATTGACTATGATGAAATCTTTGTTCCCGTAGCAAGATTATAAGCCATTAGGATATTGCTAGCCTATACTTGTCACATGAAATTTAAACTTTTTCAAGAGGATGTCAAAAGTGCTTTCCTAAATGGTTTTATAGAGAAACAAGTGTATGTTAAACGACCTCTTGATTTTAAGCATCATGAACATCTAAACGATGTTCTCAAATTGACTAAAGCCTTGTATGGTTTAAAACAAGTTCCTAGAGTTAGTATGAAAGGCTTAATACTTCTTTTATTGTAAATTAGTTTTACAAAAGGGAAGGTTAACACAACACTCTTTGTAAAAACACATAAGCATGACACTTTTGTTGTTCAAATTTATGTTGATGACATAGTATTTGATGCTACTAACGAATCCTTGTGTGAGAAATTCTCTAAGTGTATGACTAGAGAATTTGAGATGAACATGATGGGTGAACTCAAGTTCTTCCTAGTATTGCAAATCAAACAATACGAGAATGGTATCTTTATCAATCAATCCAAATATACAAGGGAACTTCTCATGAAGTTTGGAATGAAGGGATGCAAGATTGTCAAGACACCAATGAGCTCATCAACAAAATAAAACAAGTATGAAAAAAGTAAGCCAATTGATGAAAAGAAATATAGAGGTATAATCGATCATGATAGCGCAATAATATATGCATTTTATATGCTATATATATACGATGTTCTTCATGTTATCTTCGCATTTCTAATCTTTTAGAGCTACTATTCATTATTTTTGATATTTCTCTCCTCGGGTTCGTTTTGTTTTGTTTTTGTAGGAATTGGCTCGAGTTGCTAGGCGTTAGCGAGGATGTTTGTAGAGTCGTTCATGGTCAAGCAAGATATCAAAGAGATACTCATCCCTAAGAGGATTTTATATCGCGAAACGAGCAAGAGAAGCTATCCCGTAACCATTTCGCGACTTGGCTTTCAAGGCCAATGATAAAGTAAAGAAACAGTCCACTCCACCCCCTACCTGCTGCCTACAATGCCACGGCACGGCCTGCCCGTGGCTAGATCTGCAAAACTACATTTTGGACACCTGTCTAGTCGAATTTTTAGGGTGAAAACCTAGCCAAACTCCTGGATATCCTATGATATAATTAGATTGTAAAGAACTTGAAAAGGGCAGCTCCCTTTCTCCTTTTCTCCTTAGTTTTGTTCTTCTTTTCTATTATGTTACTTTTCTTTATGCTTTGAAGATTTATCAAAGACTTTATCATTCATTTATCAATCCAAGTATTTTCCTTTTCCTTTTTAAGCTGTTATCAATTATGTTTCTTTTATAATCTATTTTGTTTATTTAACTATCATGAGTGAGTAGTTTTCTAATGTGAAATAATGAATGGCACCTCACTTTCTGGAATACACCTTCTAATCATCCCATCAACACAAGATTTATAAAGAAAAGGGTCGTCCCAAAAATGTCTCCTCACATCTTTAAAGAATTTCTTCTTTTGTTGTGATGAATAGCCGTGAGGAATAGTACCACTGGCCAAGTAGTTTGCTATATCAGCATACTATGGGATCTCCTTAATAGCTAGAGCTAGAAGTTGCTCATCAGGAAATGAATCATCAATGGGGGAATCCTCATCACCTTCACCATCAAGGACAAGTCGGGAGAGATGATCAGCAACAACATTTTTGGCTCCTTTCTTATCCTTAATTTCCAGGTCAAATTCTTGTAACAACAAAATCCACCAAATCAAGTGAAGTTTAGCATCTTTCTTACTCATCAAATACCTCAATGTTGCATGATCCGTGTGAATTATCACCTTCGTTCCAACCAGATAGGACCGAAACTTCTCAATTGCATACACCACTGCCAACAATTCCTTCTCGGTTGTGGCATAGTTCATCTGGGCCGAATCAAGAGTTTTACTCGTGTAGTGGATGGCGTGGAGCTTGCCATCTTTCCTTTGACCCAACACTGCCCTAACTGCATAGTCACTAGCGTCGCACATGATTTCAAATAGAAGATTCCAGTCCGGCAATTGCATGACTTGGGCAGATATAAGAGCTTGCTTTAACCTGTCAAAAGCCTCAATACAAACATCAGTAAAAATAAAGGGAACATCCTTGCCTAAGAGCTTAGTTAGAAGTCGAGCAATTTTTGAAAAGTCCTTGATAAAACGGTGATAAAACCCCGCATGACCAAGTAAACTCCTTACTCCTTTTATAGAATTAGGCGGTGGTAAATGCTCAATGACCTCTATCTTAGCCCTGTCAACTTCGATGCCCTTATGAGAAACAACATGACCCAAAATGACACCCTGCTGTACCATAAAATAGCATTTTCCCAGTTCAGAATTAGGTTGACTTCTTTACATCTATGGAGCACCCCTTCCAAATTATTAAGGCAAACATCAAAAGATGTTCCATAGACTGAGAAGTCATCCATGAAAACTTCCATAGAATTCTCAATCAGACCTAAGAAAATCGCCATCATGCATCGTTGAAAAGTGGCAGGAGCATTACATAATCCAAATGGCATTCTTCGATAAGCGAAGGTGCCATAAGGGCAGGTAAAAGTAGTCTTTTCCTGATCATCAGGATGAATAGGAATTTAGAAAAAACCCTGAGTATCCATCTAGCCAACAGAAAAAGGAATGCTTTGCCAATCTTTCTAACATTTGATCAATAAACGGGAGGGGAAAGTGGTCTTTTCGAGTGGCTTTATTTAATTTCCTATAATCAATGCACATTCGCCACCCTGTCACAGTTCTAGTGGGGATTTGTTCACCCTTGTCATTCTTGACAATAGTCATACCTCCCTTCTTTGGAACCACTTGTACAGGACTAACCCACTTACTATCTGAGATAGGGTAGATTATCCCTGCATCAAGCAATTTAAGAACCTCCTTTTTTACTATTTCCATCATATTTGGATTAAGCCTTCTTTGAGATTCTATAGAAGAGGTATGGTCATCCTCAAGATTGATCTTATGCATGCAAAAAGATGGGTTAATACCCTTAATATCATCAATAGTGTACCCAATGACATTACTGTATTTTCTCAAAATCACAAGCAATTGTTCAGTTTGCATGTCATTATGTTCAGCATTAACAATAATAGGGTATGTCTTATTAGGACCCATAAACACATATTTCAAGTTAGAGGGAAGGGGTATTAATTCTACCTCAGGAGGCGTAGTACTCTCCTTAGACTCCCTTGGTTTCAACACTTCCTTGATAGGCTCATCAGCTGTTAGTGCTTGTGTCTCCTCCAAGAGCCTCTTATACTCCCTTGTTTCCTAATCCTCTTTATCTGCACTCCCCATTAAGATCATCTGCAATGAAACATCGAGTTGTAAATCTGTGGCCTTAGCTTCCACTAATTCATCTAGAGCATCCACACTATAAATTTTTTCCTCTTTAGAAGGAGAATCCATAGAACTTGTGAGTGAATACTCCACCTTCTCATTACCCACTTCAAAGGTGATTTTCCCATTCTTCATGTCAACAGTGGCCCCAACAGTGGCCAAGAAGGGTTTTCCTAGAATGATAGGGACTTGCGCATCTTCTTCCATCTCCATAACTATAAAATCACAAGGGATGAAGAATTTTCCAACTCTAAATGGCACATCCTCAAGAATACCTAAAGGAAATTTCACCGATCTTTCTGCCAATTGTAGGGAGATGCGCGTGGGTTTTAATTCACCTATCTGAAGTTTCTTGTAAATTGATAGGGGCATAAGACTGACACTTGCCCCTAGATCACATAAAGCCTTCTTTATTTCGATGTCACCTAGCTTGACTGGAATGGAGTAGCTCCCTAGATCTCCTAGCTTCTTTAGAAGCTTGTTTTGCAATATAGCACTGCATTTAGCTGTCAGTGAGACCGTTGCATTCTCTTCGATTTTCCTCTTGTTAGAGAGCATGTCTTTCGGGAATTTAGCATAGGAGGGCATCTCTGAGATTGCATCCAAGAATGGGATGTTGATCTGCAACTTCTTTAGAATGTCTAGGAATTTCCCATACTTTTTTTCTAGCTTTGCCTGTGTCAATCGTTGTAGGAAAGGTACAGGTGGCTTGTAAGGTTTAATGACAATGGGCTCTTTCTTCTCTTCAGTTTTCTCTTCTTCTATCATCTTCTCAGCTTCAACCATCTTTTCCTCTACTGCAACTACTTTCTTTTGAATTACCTTCGGTGGAAGGTCTTCTAGCTCTCTACCATTCCTCAAAGTTACAACATTAATTTGACCCTTAGGTGGTTGCTCGGTGTTACCAGGAAAGTGACCCGGAACCTTTGAAGATTGACCCACTTGTTGAGCAAGTTGGCTTATCTGATTTTCCATGACCTTGGTTTGAGCTTGAATCTGTTGAACTGTAGCAGTAAAGAGACTATTCTATTTCAACTACTCTTCCCAATACTTGTCTTGCTTAGCCTATGAGGCTATAAAAGTTTCAACCAAAGCTTCTAGATTGGACTTGGGTTGTGGTTATGGAGGTTGTTGATTGTAGTTTTGATGATTGAAGGGTGGTCTATTTTGAAAACCTGGAAGATGATTGAAGTTGTTGCGAGGTGGTGGTGGTAGTGGTGGGTTCAACTGATTTTGAATGTTCTTGTAAGAGAATGCTGGGTTTTGTTTCCAACCTTCATTGTAAGTGTTGGAGTAGGGATCATACAGTCTCCTTTACTGGTTGTTATTATAGAGAGCGTTAGCTTGCTCCATAATCATCTTAGCATATTGACATTCACTTACTATATGTCCCTGTATTCCACATGTCTCATAAGATGCTACCACAGATGGCCCTGCTCGAAGTTGATCAACCTTAAGTGACAAAGCCTGCACAATAGAGAGTCATTGCATCAATGTCATGTTTACCCCCTTTCTTTGCACTGTTTCTCCCACCTGAGTGAAAGTTATCATTAGCAGCCATCTTCTCAAGTAATGCCTTAGCCTCAGTAGGGACCTTTTCAACAAAATTACCACCCGACACAGCGTCAATGTAAATCCTATACTCATGTGTCAACCCATTATAGAAGGTCTGAATCAATAGCCACTCTTGAATTCCATGATGAGGACACTTTATTTACAGACGCTTGAACCTTCTCCAATACTCATACAATGACTCATCATCTAGTTGACTAAGAGTGCTTAACTCGGTCTTTAGCCTTGCAGTTTTCTCTTGACCCAAGAACTTGGCCAAAAATGCCTTTACTAGCTTGTTCTATGAATCAAAAGTACCAATGCCTTCATCTTTTAGCCATTCCTTTGCCCTATCCCTCAAAGAAAAAGGAAAAAGGCATAGTCTAATTGCATCATCACTGACATTATTAATCTTAAAAGTGTCACACTTCTCCATAAAACTATCAATGTGATTAACAGGACAATCATTGACTCCCCTTAAAAAGGAATCATTGGAGATGAACTAGATAAACTGAGGTTTCAGTTCAAAGTGTGTTCCAGTAATTGTAGGTCTAAGAATGCTAGACATTGCACTGGTAGTTGCATCCGGTACACCATACTCCCAAAGAGGTTTAGCAGCCGCTGGTTCAGCCATTGTTTCTTGTTGCTTGTTCTTATTCCTTCTCCTCTTACTTCCTTGCTTACGTACAGTAGCCTCGATTTCAAGATCAATAGGGATTAAATCTCTTGAACCTATTCGTCGAGTTTGCATGCAATAAGAAAGAAAACTAAAAATAAAAGATCAGGAGCACAAGGAATAATAGCCGAAGCACTACTAAACCCAAAGCTTAGCAAAAATAAATCGAAATTAATTACTTTAATATCGTCAGTCCCCTGCAACGGCGCCAAAATTTGACAAGGCTGTCACGTGCCTATCAAAAATAACCTAACTAGAGCTCCTAACTATATAGTCGGACAAGCAAGGGTCGAATCCCTAGAGACTGAAGTAGTAAAAACTAGCTAATCTTGACTTTAATTAATGCTAAGTAAGTAACCAAATCAACGATTGAGGATGAATTAATCTATAATGCAAATAATAATAATGAGAATAAATTCAAGGATAAAAAGCACCTAGAGTTAAGTATCCCCACTAGCATAATTAACGCAAAGATAAGTTCCTACCCCAAACTAATTAAATAAAAGTTTA
The DNA here is from genome assembly GCF_019578655.1 of Ricinus communis. Lineage (NCBI taxonomy): Eukaryota > Viridiplantae > Streptophyta > Magnoliopsida > Malpighiales > Euphorbiaceae > Ricinus > Ricinus communis. The sequence goes on along the minus strand of NC_063261.1, from coordinate 10,728,536 downwards.
CAAGGAAAGGGAACCCTATAAAATACCATAGATCTCTCCCGAGTATCAATGACTTCCCTAATATGCAACCAAAACCTAGTCCCGTGGAATCATGCAAATTAAAGACATTAAACTCAATACCCTGACTTTCTAACAATCCGTTCTACCTACTCCCGTGGAGAATTTCATGTCCTTAATTAAAATATTCAAATCCATCAAAATCCAAATCCCGTTGTGATACAGACAATGGAATCATAACAATACTAATTATCCCTAATCTAGTATTGGAATATGCACAATCAATTAAGCAAGAGCAATTAAATAATTAATTTGGAGAATTAAAGGAACAAATCATACATCAATCATGGCTAGGGTTCACTTAACCCTAGATTAGAAAACTACTCATTCATGATAGTTAAGTAAACAAAATACATTATAAAAGAGAAGATAATTAATAACAACTTAAAAAGGAAAAGGAAAATACTTGGATTGATAAATGAATGATGAAGTCTTTAATAAATCTTCAAAGCATAAAGAAAAGTAACATAATAGAGAAGGAGAACAAAACTAGGGAGAAAAGGAGAAAGGGGGCTGCCCCTTTTTCAGGTTCTTTACAATCTATTTATATCATAGGATATCCAGGAGTTTGGCTAGGTTTTTACCCTAAAAATTCCACTAGACAGGTGTCCAAAATGCAGTTTTGCAGATCCAGCCACGAGCAAGCCGCGGCGTGGCATTGTAGGCGGCGAGCAAGGGATGGAGTGGACTGTTTCTTTACTTTATTGTTGGCCTTGAAAGCCAAGTCGCGGAGTGGCTGCAAGATAGCTTCTCTTGCTCGTTTTTCTCGATATAAAATCCTCCTAGGCACGAGTATGTCTTTAATATTGTGCTTGACCATGAACGACTCTACAAACATCCTCGCCAACGCCTAGCAACTCGAGCCAATTCCTACAAAACCAAAATAAAACAAACCCGAGGAGAGAAATATCGAAAATAACGAATAGTAGCTCTAAAAGATTAGAAATGCGAAGATAACATGAAGAACAACGTATATATATAGCATATAAAATGCATATATTATTGCGCTATCAAATTCCCCCACACTTAACCTTTACTCGTCCTCGAGGAAACAAAACAAAAATAAGAAAAAACTATACTAATAAAGCAATAAAATCCTAACTCACTGTCGTATGAATCACGGTTGGACTTAGCATGTACAACAAGCCCTTTAAACCCCTAGGTTACCCTAGTGGACGAGCAAGGTCTTGTGAAGGTTTTCAGAATGGCATACCTATAAAGCCGAATAATGAACATCCAAAACAAATAAATTCAATCAAGTAACAATCTTGAAAACTTAAAATCATTTTAGGAACTATGTTAATGTCATAAATCAATGAACATGGAATGAAACAGTAAGTCGATAACACCCTTCAATGGCCAACTAATCTTACCGCTTCCTTCCCCTAACTCAGTCATATGCATGTAGCTTCTCACTTTAGTTTTCTAAAAGGAAATAAATTGAGTCTCTCATGTGTTTAAAAAGGTAGCAGCATCATCACTCAACCTATTTCGCATCGACACTTTTGTAGTCTTCCTCTTTAGACTTGCCTCTCGTCTTTCTCCACTTATTTTTAGGTGGCATAAACACGGGGGTCATGAATTCCTTGTAATAGGGTAGGCTTGGTTAAAATAGGGTGAGACAACATTATTTGGGGATGTGGTGCTCAAATCCTAATAAAAGAAAACAAAATCTACTCCGACCAACACAACTATTTCCAAATGTAAGGTTCATTATTCTTTTTCTTTTTTTATGTATATCAAGAAATTGTGTGCTTCTTTCTCGAACTTTCTCACTTCTTTCCTTTTTTTTCTTTTCATTTTGTTTTTTTTATCGGGAAATTATGTGCTTCTTTCCCGAACTTTTCACTTTTTTTTTTTGAAAATAAACTAACACTTTATTTGAGTAACAAACTTTGTAACTTTTTCTTTTGTATCACAATCTCCATATTGACATATAAAGCATACATTGTAGTAGCATACTCCGCAAAATCCAAACAAAACCTACAAAAGGGCTCTAAGGCATGTAATGTAGGGCGTCAAGAAGTGGGATCGAAGCTCAACATGGTTCAACCTAGAGGGGAATGTAAAATAAAAAAGAAAAATGAGCGAATAATCCTAATCCTAAAATTTGAGGCTCTAACTATCTAAAGGAATCTTCAGTCATCCCCCCATATACGCGTCACAAAGTCTCGAATAGAACCAAGGCAAGTCCAAGAATCATACTATATAAGAGGAAAATATATAATCACACATGAAAAACAGAGATTGATTCGGATGTGTCAGTCTATATGGCTCAAATTCCTCACAAGTTACTCAAGATACATGCATTTGTCGAGTCGGGACCTGGAAGATAATTCTAGCCACAACACATTGCCAAGAAAGGATTTACACATTATTACCGAATTATTTAATCCAGTGTTAATCTACTCATGACAAGAACTACAAAAACATTTTTCTTTTGAAATTACTTGCTTCATAAATTGGCTTGGAATGTTCAAAATTCCTTTTTTTTTAACAACACCAAAAAAAACTAATACATACACTAATACCCTCCCCCACACTTAAATGTTGCAGTGTCCTCACTGCAAAAGTAAAATATAAACATAGGTAAAAGGGGAGAGGTACTGACAAAATCTCACTGAAGAGGGGGAGGAGGGTTCGAAAACCCTTGTAACTTCATCCAAGTATTTAGATTCTTCAGAGCTGCAAACATGGATGACAAACTTTCCTTGAGTTTCTTTAGCTCGTCTTTGATCTCATCAACTGAATTTTGGAGCTTTTCAAGGGCTCTCTAGATTGGCGCAGAGGAGGAACTAGCACCTTCAAAAGTACTACGTATAATTGGTGCCTTAGGAAGAATAAGCACTCAAACTCTCGGTTTGGTGCTACCGAAATACCAATTTGCTTTGTTGCGCAAAGACATTTCCTCAGGGGAAGGCAGTTCATTTTCAACGTCCTTGATACACCAAAGAGTGGTGCCTCCTTTCTTTTTGAACCAACCTGAAGGGATATCTAGAACATCGGTTCCATTAACATGACCATCTTTCTCGAGTTGATCCCTATGGCCCAAGTAAAGAGCAATCAGGGTTATAAGTCCCCTTTGCATAAAGGCTCCGCCACTAATGATCGATTTTGCCAGGGTTTGCATTTGCCGAATAATGTAAGCACCAACATCAATAGGTTGAGCATGAAGCATGTGATTGAGCATATATAGCTCATCTACTCAAACCTTACCCCCTTCTCGTCGACCAAATATAGTGCTTGCGAACAATCAAAGGATGTACAGGCTCCCTTTCCAATCATAGTCACTTTCACCAGTCAAAGTTCGCCAAAGGGACGTAGCAGACCAACGTTTAGGGGTTAACCTCAGTCCACCAGTAGACAAACCAAGAACTTCATCGAGCTTGGGCAAAGTCCAAGTATGTTCCTCATTGTACATTCGAGAAGTGATCATACCATCACCACAACTCGATCTTGAGTAAGTAACGGCTTTCAATGAGCTCAAAAATTCCAGTGTGACTCTCGTATATGTGGGGTATTCTGTTATAAGAAGATCATCCAAACCAATGTTAGAAAATAGCAACCGGACATCATCTTCAATGTGTAAGGATTTTAGAAGATCAATATCACAATAACGAGTAGTAATTACTCCTCTCACAAACAACTTTTCATACTTCGCTCGTTAGTCGTCATCTCTAAAATTGATATCATAGTAATCGATGACAGCCTTTTCCTTTTGTTTTGCTTGGGAAGATGAATAGGCTACTGTTTTACCCTTCACAACTGAAGATTTGGTCTTGGAGTCGGAGGTTTTTCCTTTAAAAACTGGCTTTCCTTTGGAACTTGGGTATGCAGGGGCTTTCTTTTGCTTAGTGTTTTTGGGACGAGCCATTGATGTAATACTCAGTAAGTTTTCTCAATGTTGAAGTTCAAAATTTCTCTCCTTTACTCACTATTCACAAGACTCATAATTCTGCTGCAATACCCGCTCATAACAATCAATAGCCCAAATGAGTAATATTCATGCCAATTCCGTGCCAAAAGCAAATCAATCACTACCCCCCTTTCGAATATTCTTCAAAGGAATTTCAATTTTGTATATTAAATCACAGCCAAGAAATTATATGAAGCAAACTAACCGAGGTTGGTTGACGCTTGGTTGAATCGGGTATCAAAAAAAAATCCAGTAGATTGTTCCTAATTTTTCGCTAGAAATCAAGCAATTCGACACCTAAAAGAATGGAACGCTGCTCTGCTTTGCTGGATGTGTCGGATCCCATATAGAGGCAAGCTCACGCTGCTTCGATTGTGCTTTTTCGACCTTTCTTCGCTCTGGACAGGAGCGCTAGTGGACACGGGGAGAAAGGAGCTGGATGTGTCGGATCCCGTATAGAAGCGAGCTCACGTTGCTTCGACGGTGCTTTTTTGGCCTCTCTTCGCTCTGGACAGGAGCGCTAGTGGACACGGGGAGGAAGCAGCTGGATGTGTCGGATCCCGTATAGAGGCGAGCTCACACTGCTTCGGCGATGCTTTTTCGGCCTCTCTTCGCTCTTTGTTGGACCACCGGCACGAACATAGTGGTCTTCGACGAGGACCAGTCGGGGTGGCTGGTGGTCCCCGGATCCCGTAAAAAATGCTTCTTTTATGCCTCGGGTATTAGCCACAGCTCGTATTCATTCAATGATTCTTTCTTCTCATGTGTGAGGTCACGGTCTGGCAGTGGCTCGAGATATCAGGTCCCGACCTTGTTGTGGAGTGGATTGCCTTGTGTGTTGTGTTATTTTGAGAGCTGTGGGTTACCTATGGTTGAGAGTAGTCGGCCGCGAGATGGTTGTGGACTATACTGCCTTCATTCTCTCGCTTCCCCCCTTTTATTCCTCTTTTTTTTTTCTTTGCTAATTTGGTGAGGGCATGAGTACCTATATAAAAAAAAATGAAATGAAAGAGACAAAACAAGAATAAGGCTTAAGCTAAAACAAATTAAATTAAAAGAAATGAGAACACAACACACAAAACAAAGCAAAATAAAAGAAGATAAAAAGTCAAAGTTCTAAGTCCTAAGAAAATTGATTTTGTACCAAAATGCTTGCATAAAACGAAAAATTATTTTTATGAAAGCCCCACTTGATGATGTACTCCATACTTTTTAAGTATCACATCAAATCGATTCTCTAAGAAATGCTTGCCTCCATCACTAATCAACACTCGTGGTACACCAAATCGAGGAAAAATATTCTTTTTAAAGAACTTGCTTACCACGCGAGCATCATTAGTTGGAGTATTTATGGCTTCAACCCACTTTGAGACATAATCTACAGCGACCAAGATATACCTATTCCCATAAGAAGAAGGGAACAGTCCCATGAAATCTATTCCCTACACATCGAATAATTCTACCTCGGGAGGCGTAGTACTCTCCTTAGACTCCATTGGTTTTAACACTTCCTTGATAGGCTCATCAGCTGCTAGCGCTTGTGTCTCCTCCAAGAGCCTCTTGTACTCTCTTGTTTCCCAATCCTTTTTATCTGCACTCCCCATTAAGATCATCTGCAATGAATCATCGAGTTGTAAATCCGCGGCCTTAGCTTCCACTACTTCATCTAGAGCATCCATGCTATAAATTATTTCGTCCTTAGAAGAAGAATCCATAGAACTTATGAGTGAATACTCCATCTTTTCATCACCCACTTCAAAGGTGATTTTCCCATTCTTCATGTCAATAGTGGCCCCAGCAGTGGCCAAGAAGGGTCTTCCTAGAATGATAGGGACTTGCGCATCTTCTTCCATCTCTATAACCACAAAATCACAAAGGATGAAGAATTTTCCAACTCTAAGTGGCACATCCTCAAGAATACCCAAACGAAATTTCACCAATTTGTCTGCCAATTGTAGGGAGATGCGTGTGGGTTTTAATTCACCCATCTGAAGTTTCTTGCAAATTGATAGGGGCATAAGACTGACACTTGCCCCTAGATCACATAAAGCCTTTTTTATTTCGATGTCACCTAGCTTGACTAGAATGGAGTAGCTCCCTGGATCTCCTAGCTTCTTTGGAAGCTCGTTTTGCAATATAGCACTGCATTCAGCTGTCAGTGAGACCGTTGCATTCTTTTCGATTTTCCTCTTGTTAGAGAGCATGTCTTTTGGGAATTTAGCATAGGAGGGCATCTCTGAGATTGTATCCAAGAATGGGATGTTGATCTGCAACTTCTTTAGAATGTCTAGGAATTTCCCATACTTTTTTTCTAGCTTTGCATGTGCCAATCGTTATGGGAAAGGTACAGGTGGCTTGTAAGGTTTAATGACAATGGGCTCTTTCTTCTCTTCAGTTTTCTCTTTTTCTATCATCTTCTTAGCTTCAACCATCTCTTCCTCTACTACAACTACTTTCTTTCGAACTACCTTCGGTGGAAGGTCTTCTAGCTCTCTACCATTCCTCAAAGTTACAGCATCAATTTGACCCTTAGGTGGTTGCTCGGTGTTACCAGGAAAGTGACCCGGAACCTTTGAAGATTGACCCACTTGTTGAGCAAGTTGGTTTATCTAATTTTCCATGAGCTTGGTTTGAGCTTGAATCTGTTGAACTGTAGCAGTAAGGAAATTATTATGTTTCAACTGCTCTTCCCAATACTTGTCTTGCTTAGCTTGTGAGGCTGCAAAAGTTTCAACCAAAGCTTCTAGATTGGACTTGGGTTGTGGTTGTGGAGGTTGTTGATTGTAGTTTTGATGATGGAAGGGTGGTCTATTTTGAAAACCTGGAGGATGATTGAAGTTGTTGCGAGGTGGTGGTGGTAGTGGTGGGTTCAACTGATTTTGAGTGTTCTTGTAAGAGAATGCTGGGTTTTGTTTCCAACCTTCATTGTAAGTGCTAGAGTAAGGATCAAAGGGTCTCTTTTGTTGGTTATTGTTATAGAGAGCATTAGCTTGCTCCATAATCATCTCAGCATATTGACACTCACTTGCAATATGTCCCTGTACTCCACATGTCTCACAAGATGCTACCACAGATGGCCCTGCTCGAAGTTGATCAACCTTAAGTGATAAAGCTTGCACAGTACTAGTCAAGAGAGTCATTACATCAACGTCATGTTTACCCCCTTTCTTTACACTGTTTCTCCCACCTGAGTGGAAGTTATCATTAGCAGCCATCTTCTCAAGTAATGTCTTAGCCTCAGTAGGGACCTTTTCAACAAAATTACCACTTGACGCAACATCAATGTAAATCCTATACTCATGCGTCAACCCATTATAGAAGGTCTGAATTAATAGCCACTCTTGAATTCCATGATGAGGACACTTTTTTGTAGACGCTTGAACCTTCTGCAAAACTCATACAATGACTCATCATCTAATTGATGAAGAGTGCTCAACTCGGTCCTTAGCCTTGCAGTTTTCTCTTGACCCAAGAACTTGGCCAAAAATGCCTTTACTAGCTTGTCCCATGAATCAAAAGTACCAATGCCTTCATCTTTTAGCCATTCCTTTGCCCTATCCCTCAGAGAAAAAGGAAAAAGGCATAGTCTAATTTCATCATCACTGACATTATTAATCTTAAAAGTGTTACACTTCTCCAGAAAACTATCAATATGATTAACAAGACAATCATTGACTCCCTTTGAAAAGGAATCATTAGAGATGAACTAGATAAACTGAGGTTTCAGTTCAAAGTGTGTTGCAGTAATTGCAGGTCTAAGAATGCTAGACATTGCACCGGTAGTTGCATCCGGTACACCATACTCCCAAAGAGGTTTAGCAGCCGGTGGTTCAGCCATTGTTTCTTGTTGCTTGTTCTTATTCCTTCTCCTCTTACTTCCTTGCTTACGTACAGTAGCCTCAATTTCAAGATCAATAAGGATTAAATCTCTTGAACCTGTTCGTCGAGTTTGCATGCAATAAGAAAGAAAACTAAAAACAAAAGACCAGGAGCACAAGGAATAATAGCTGAAGCACTACTAAACCCAAAGCTTAGCAAAAATAAATCGAAATTAACTACTTTAACACAGTCAGTCCCCGGCAACGGCGCTAAAATTTGACAAGGTTGTCGCGCGCCTATCAAAAATAACTTAACTAGACCTCCTAACTATGTAGTCGGGCAAGCAAGGGTCGAATCCCTAGAGACTGAAGTAGTAAAAACTAGCTAATCTTGACTTTAATTAACGCTAAGTAAGTAACCAAATCAACGATTGAGGATGAATTAATCTATAATGCAAATAATAATAATGAGAATAAATTCAAGGATAAAAAGCACCTAGAGTTAAGTATCCCCACTAGCATAATTAACGCAAAGATAAGTTCCTACACCAAACTAATTAAATAAAAGTTCACAAGGAAAGGTAAACCTATAAAATACCATAGATCTCTCTCGAGTATCAATGGCTTCCCTAATATGCAATCAAAACCTACTCCCGTGGAATCATGCAAATTAAAGACATTAAACTCAATACCCTGACTTCTTAACAATCTGTTCTACCTACTCCCGTGGAGAATTTCATGTCCTTAGTTGAAATATTCAAATCCGTCAAAACCTAACTCCCGCTGTGATAAAGACAATGGAATCATAACAATACTAATTATCCCTAATCTAGTATTGCAATATGCACAATCAATTAAGCAAGAGCAATTAAATAATTAATTTAGGAAATTAAAGGAACAAATAATACATCAATCATGGCTAGGGTTCACTTAACCCTAGATTAGAAAACTACTCACTCATGATAGTTAAATAAACAAAATAGATTATAAAAGAAAACATAATTAATAACAGCTTAAAAAGGAAAAGGAAAATACTTGGATTGATAAATGAATGATGAAGTCTTTAATAAATCTTTAAAGCATAAAGAAAAGTAACACAATAGAGAAGGAGAACAAAACTAAGGAGAAAAGGAGAAAGGGGGCTACCCTTTTTTCAGGTTCTTTACAATCTATTTATATCATAGGATATCCAGGAGTTTGGCTAGGTTTTCACCCTAAAAATTCCACTAGACAGGTGTCCAAAATGCAGTTTTGTAGATCCAGCCACGGGCAGGCCGCAGCGTGGCATTGTAGGCCGCGAGCAAGGGGCGGAGTGGACTGTTTCTTTGCTTTATCATTGGCCTTGAAAGCCAAGTCGCGGAGTGGTTGCGGGATAGCTTCTCTTGCTCATTTCGCGATATAAAATCCTCCTAGGCATGAGTATCTCTTTGATATCGTGCTAGACCATGAACGACTCTATAAACATCCTCGCCAACGCCTAGCAACTCGAGCCAATTCCTACAAAAACAAAACAAACTGAACCCGAGAAGAGAAATATCGAAAATAACAAATAATAGCTCTAAAAGATTAGAAATGCGAAGATAACATGAAGAACAACGTATATATATAGCATATAAAATGCATATATTATTGCGCTATCAGCTGCCGCACCAAGTGATAGCGTGACCACAAACTTGAGTAGTTTCAAGCCAGTAGAAAATATGTTGGAAGACTTGAATCACGAATACAACTCAGAATGGCGCAATCGCAAACTTCAAAGGTCTAAATGTTCGTTAGAAACTACCAACAGTCATTTCAAAAAGCCGCCAACACCATGCTGCCACGTCAAGTAACTAGTGGAGATATTTTGTATTTCATAAGCACAACACAAAAATCGCGACTGTGATTTTGCATCCTGACAAGTGCATATAATGCACTGTCTTAATATAATCTTAGTAGGTTTTGGGGGATTTTATGTGTAATGGTTGTTTGAGGGTATAAATACCACCTCAAATGAATTTTAATGGTAGATCAACAATGATACAAACGTGGCTAACTTGTGCCAAATACGTGTTCCATACTGATGACTTCATCAAGGATCGTTCACCTAATCAAGCAAAGAAACTCTAACTCCCAATCATACCCTTAAATAACTTGTACTTAAGAACCTTAATTGTAAAGAATTAGAGGTTATTTAACATAAATAAAAGTCTAGATTAAACTATGTTTGTAAAATACCAAGCCTTCACTTGATAAATTCACCAAATTCATAAAGAACAAAAGAAGAGAATTAACTCCAAAATAATCAATATTCAACAACTTTCCTTAAATAGAAATTCGTACTAGCTTATATAGGCTTTAGAAAAACCTAATTCTATAATGATAAGAAAATAATTAATAATAAGACTAGGAATAGAACTCATAAACTAAAAAGATCACTTAAAACAAGACTTCTAACTATTAAAAGACTTCTTTAAATGAACAAATACTCCTAAAATTCGTCCAACCCTAGTCCATATAATAAAGATGCATTTGGGCTTAAATAACATATAATAAGCGGCCCATCCTTGAGTGTTGGACTCCAAATAGCTTGACTAGTTTATTTTGGCCTATTTTGACTTGTTCATGTCTCCATCTATTGAGTTAAATTGATAAGAGTATCTTGAGGCTCATTGTCTTGATTAAGCCCAATCTTACTTGGACTTTGGATCTTCAATCCAAGCTTCAACTCTTGCTTCACGAACACTCCTAAAGCATCCTTGAACTTCTTCATGCGAGCTCTAGTCATTGGTCCATCATATTTGAGTAGCTCATGTACAATCCTAGTTGGATTAGGATTCCTAGCTGGAGTAGGACTCCTCATAGGACTAGGATTCCTAGTCGAAGTAGGATTCCTAGTTGGAGTAGGACTCATCGTGGGACTAGGATTCCTAGTTGAAGTATGATTCTTAGTCGGAGTAGGATTCCTTGTACTAGTATGATTCGCATCATTCCATCCTTCCTCGTGAGGATTCTACCTCGAATCATCAACCTCGTCAGACTCAAAAGGAGATAAATCAGCAACATTTAAAGTAGCACTAACACTATAACCACCAGGCAAGTCTAACTAATAAGCATTATCATTAATCCTTTCTAGAACTTGAAAAGGACCATCACCTGTAGGACTCATTTTAGACTTACGCATACTAGGAAACATTTCTTTTCTAAAGTGAACCTAAACCCAATCACGGATTCAAAGATTACTTTCACACGTACCTTATTAGCTCTTTTGGCAACTTTTTCATTCCTTTTTTCAATGTTCAAGTGCACCTTTTCATTTAATGCCCTAACAAAATCAGCCTTCTTTTGACTATCTAAATCAACTCTCATATGCAAAGGCAAAGGAGATAGATAATGAGTAGATGAATGCACACTATGATTATAAGCAAACTCAATATGTGGCATACAATCTTTCAAAGATTTCAAATTGTTCTTAATCAATATGCGCAATAATTGATCCAAAGTGTGATTTACTACCTCAGTTTGACCATCAGTTTATAGGTGACATGTAGTAGAAATAACAACTTAATCCCCAATTTACCACATAAAATCTTCTAAAAGAAACTAAGAAATTTTGCATCTTTATCACTAATAATAGTTCTAGGCATAACATGTAAACGCACAATCTCTTTAAATAATAAATCAACAATATGTGGTGCATCATTAGTCTTACGACAAGCAATAAAATGTGCCATCTTAGAAAAATAATCTACAACTAAAAAAATAGAATCATGCCCATGTTTTGACCTAAGTTGACCCAAAATAAAATCCATCGAAATATCAATCCAAGGCATATTAGGTATAGGTAGTGTCATATGTAATTTATGAGGCTTAGATTTAGACTTAGCTTGTTTACACACAATGCACTGATCACAAATTCTTTGCACATCTATGTGCATGTTTGGCCAATAAAAGTGATCATGTAAAACATCTAAAGTCTTTGCAACTCCAAAATTCCACATTAGTCCACCTTCATATGCTTCCCTTACTAAAGTTTAGGCAAGCTACTCTTAGGTACACATAATTTATTATTCTTAAATAAGAATCCATTATGTCTATAGTACTTTTCAAATGCAACCTTTTCACATGCATGATAGACTTGCTAAAAATCATGGTCATCAATAAATAAATCTTTAATATACTCAAAACCAAGCAATTTAGCATCAAGAGTATTAAGAAGCATATACCTTTGAGACAATGCATCATCAACTATATTTTCCTTAGCTTGTTTATACCTTATACATATGGAAAGGATTCGGTAAACTCACTCCACTTTGTATGGCGCTTGTTAAGCTTTTGTTGACCCTTCAAATACTTTAAGGATTCGTGATCAGTGTGAATTACAAACTCTTTAGGCCAAAGATAATGTTGCCATATTTGCAAAGCTCTCACTAATGCATACATCTCCTTGTCATAAATTGGATACTTCAAGGCTGCCCCATTTAGCTTTTCACTAAAGTAAGCAATTGGCTTTTTTCCTTGCATAAAAACGGCTCCAATCCCCAAACCTGAAGCATCACATTCAATTTCAAAAGTATTAGAAAAGTTGGGCAAAGAAAGTAAAGGGGTAGAAATCAACTTATCTTTAAGCGTCTTAAACGCTTTCTCTTGAGCATCTCCCCACTTGAATCCCACACTCTTCTTGATTACTTCGGTTAATGATGTGAAAGTAGTACTAAAATCATGAATAAATCTTCTATAAAAGCTTCCAAACCATGAAATGAGGGAATATCTCCAATAGACTTAGGTGTAGGCCACTCCTTGATTGGCTTAACCTTCTTTTCATTTACTTCAATGTCTTAGGCACTTACCACAAACCCTAGGAAAATAAGTTTGCTCATGCAAAAAGAACATTTCTTAAAGTTAGCAAACAAATTTTCCTTACGCAAAATATCAAGTACTAAATGCACATGCTCAGTGTATTTATTTAATGACTTACTATATACAAGTATATCATTAAAATAAACAACAACAAACTTTTCTAACAATACATGAAAGTACTAGGTGTATTAGTTAATCTAAAAGGCATAACTAACCACTCATATAAACCATATTTTATTTTAAAAATGGTTTTCCAATCATCACCCTTTTTCATCGTAATTTGGTGATAACCACTCTTAAGATCAATCTTAGAAAATATAAATGCACCATGCAACTCATCAAGCATATCATCTGAACGAGGAATAGAATGTTGATACTTTACCGTTATTTTATTCACGACTCTACAATCAACGAACATCCTCCAAGTTTCATCCTTCTTGGGCACCAATAAAACGGGCACGACACATGGACTTATGCTCTCACGAATCAAGCCTTTATCCATTAGCTCATCCACTTGCTGTTGTATCTCGTTTATCTCCTCAGGATTACTTCGATAAGACGGTTTATTTGGAACTCGTGAACCTGGAATGAAGTCAATTTTATGCTCAATACCTCTTAAAGGTGGTAAACCTTTTAGAACTTCCTTGGAAAATAGATTTTCATATTCCATCAAGAGAGAAACAAATGCATTAAGAGTTGTCAAGACTGTTAGTAGTAAAGCATACCTCTTTGTACAAAAGTACAATCATAGGCTTGTTAGGAAAATAAGCTCTCTTAACATCACTCTCTTTTGCATAAAAAATCACTTGTTTCTTTTTTCCCTAAATCCCTCCTTTTGCATGCGCCTCTCCTCTCTTTTGTGCATCCATTCTTTGCTCTCCTTTCTCTACTCTTTGCTCATATCTCTCATTATTTTTCATACAGCTCTCCTTTGCATTCTTTTCTTTTTCTCTCACATGTGCGGGTTCTCTCTCTCTAAATTCTTTGATCATGAGACACTTCTTTTGGTGATAAAGGTGAAAGTATAATATCTTTTCCATTCATTATAAAAGAATACCTATTAGAGTATCCATCATATTTTACCCTCCTATCAAATTACCATGGACGACCCAAAAGTACATGACCAGCTTGCATAGGTACAATATCATAAAGAACTTCATCAATATATTTATCCATAGAGAAAGAAACTAAACATCATTTGGTAACTCTAACTTCCCCATAATCATTTAATCATTGAAAATTATATGGCCTAGGATGCTTAAGTGTATGCAAGTTAAGTTTTTCCACCAAATAAGTGTTACAATTATTGGTATAACTCCTACTATCAGTAATTAAGCAACATACCTTATCTTGAATTCGACACCTTTGATGAAAGATGTTATCACGTTGCTCATCTTCCTCTTCCTTCTTTGCTTGCATACTTAAAGAGCTCCTTGCAACTAGAAATTCTTTTTCATCAACTTCTCTCAAGTCATCTTCTATGTCGCGCGTGTCTTCATGAGGTGGCATCTCATCCTCATCATCTTCACTATCATACTTTCCATTAATAAGAATCATGATTTTCTTATTTGGACAATCTCGTTGCATATGCCCTCTCTTCTTGTATTTGAAACACTCAATGCTGCCTATCTTGGGTTTAAGCATCTCAAATTTCTTTGCATTCCCTCCTTCCTTGCCCCCTTTATTATTATCAAATTTAGGCTTGAAGGTGCTTTTGTCTCCACTTTTCCATTTTTGCTTCCAATTGGATATTGTAGTAAATGAGCTAGGCTTGGGAGGTCATCTCTTCAAGTGCCTTTCTACTTTGAGCGCCATATGGTACATGTCTTCTAACTCCACATATGGATGCAATTCCACAATATTAGCAATTTTTTTATTTAGCCCGATCAAGAAACGAGCCATGGTTTACTCATGGTCTTCCTCAATCTTAGCATGGATCAACATCATCTCCATCTCTTGAAAATACTCCTTAACACTTCGCAAACCTTGTGTACGCCTTTGAAGTTGATTATGCAAATCTCTATAGTAGTGATTCGGCACAAACCTCTTTCACATGACATTCTTCATCTCTTGCCATGTAGAGATAGGTTCCTCTTCATTTCGCCTTCTTGAAACCTTTAGTTGGTCCCACCACACTAATGCGTAATCCATAAACTCAATGGCAGCAAGTTTAACTTTCTTTTCCTCGGAGTAGTCATGACAATCGAACAAAAAATCCACTTTCTTTTCATATGCTAGATAGGCTTTAGGGTCACTTTTGCCATAGAAAGCAGGAATCTTCATCTTTATACTCCCAAGGTTGTTATCTTGCTTTCTACGCCCTTATATATTATCATCAATGGACTCATAATCTTCATCATACCATCTCCCCCTACGAGCTCGTCTAAGTGCATATTGGTTTATGTCATTGATGTTGTCATTGGTGGCATTTTGATTTGTTTCCACTCTATCTGCTCGATCACTAAAATCTTGCACTTGTCTCCCTATACGATCCAAACGCCCCATGACTTATGCCATGGTTAGCTCTGGTGGATTAGCCATGATAACCTACAATAATAACTCAAAAGGAACAAAGAAACCTGACAAGTAATACTCTCTCATGTATTTACACTCAAAGGATGTCACTCACACTCGTGCTTCACTCAATTAGGCTTTTACCCTCTAATGATCTCACCAATTGCCTTTTACCTCTCAAATTCTTTTCTTATAGTTCTTATGGAACTTAAGCTACTAATTATCAAATTAGACTCAATAAAATCCAAACAAAGTAAAAACTAAACTCAACGTTGACTATAAGAATAAGAAAAATGCAACAGACAAAGACAAGAATCAAATAAGACGAAAATAAGAAAACTTGGAATAGGTGTATAAACTACCCCCACGCGAAACTCTAAGAAAGATCAAAATTGAAATTTGGCAAAGGACTTGAATTTGAACTCAAGCAATGACTTAATGTATTTTAGGCCGAATTAAATTCTATAAACTCAACTTTATCATAAGTCAAAATTCTTTCTTTTGGCGTTTTTTTCTTTTCTTTTGCTTTCTTTTTTTCTTTTTTTATATTTGCTATGCCAACTTACAGCCAAATAATATTTTGTATTAGATTGCAGTAAGTTTGCAATAACAAGACACTAAGACTTGCAAACAAACGAATAAAGAAAAGATAGACTTAAAGATGACAAGTTTGCTAGGATAAAGAAAAAATGATAGATGTTTTTTATATGTGGAAGAATGAAGTTGACACTTAAGTACAACAAATGGAAACGAATTGGACTCTAAAAAGAACAATAAAAAAGAATTGAACAATAAAAATACTCTAAACAAGAAAACAAATTATAAAGAAGATGAAAATAACATATTAAGATATTTTTTTTATTTCTTTAACACTAAAGAAAATGAATCAACTGAAGAAAATAAAGGATACGTACTTGATTGATGAGCCAAAGCTCTAATACCAAATGATACAAACATGGCTAATTTGTGCCAAACCCGTATTCAATGTTGATGACTTCACCAAGGATCGTTCACCTAATTAAGCAAAAAAACTCTAACTCCCAACAATACCCTTAAATAACTTGTACTTAAGAACCTTAATTATAAAGAATTAAAGGTTGTTTAATATAAATAAAAGTTTAGATTAAACTAAGTTTGTAAAATGCCAATTGATAAATTCACCAAGTTCATAAATAACAAAAGAAGATAATTAACTTCAAAATAATCAATATTCAACAACTCCACTTAAATAGAAATTCGTACTAGCTTATATAGGCTTTAAAAAAACCTAATTCTATAATGATAAGAAAATAATTAATAATAAGACTAGGAATAGAACTCCTAAACTAAAAAGATAACTTAAAACAAGACTTCTAACTATTAAAAGACTTCTTTAAATGAACAAATACTCTTAAAATTCATCCAACCCTAGTCCATATTATAAAGATGACATTTGGGCTTAAGTAACATGTAATAATGAGTATTAGACTCCAAATAGCTTGACTAGTTTATTTTGGCCTATTTTGACTTGTGCATGCCTCCATATATTGAATTAAATTTATTAGTGTATCTTGAGGCCCATTGTATTGATTAAGCCCAATCTAACTTGGACTTTGGATCTCCAATCCAAGCTTCAACTATTGCTTCATGAACACTCCTAAAGCATCCTTGAACTTCTTCATGCGAGCTCTAGTCATTGGTTCATCATATTTGAGTAGCTTGTGTAGAATTCTAGTTAGATTAGGATTTCTAGCTAGAGTAGGGCTCCTCGTGGGAATATGATTTCTTGTGCTTGTAGGATTCATATCAAACAACTTTTAAAAAGCTTCCTTTAGTATACATTCAGTTTTTCTTATTCTTGCAATTAATTTCTTCATTTTTGGTTGTTATAAGAGTTTGAATGTTCTAGTGAGATTTAAGTGTTAGCCAAAATACTTGGGTTTGGGTTTTAGAGTTAGCCTAGGTAAAGCTCTTGTGAAAGTTGTGTGTGGGCCATTAAAACAGAAAGTGTAAGATTTAGTGTGACCCCTAAAATACTAAGTTAGGAGTAAACTCGAAAAACTCCATTTTGTAAAGTGTGAAAGTATAGTGAATTCCTAAGTTTGAACTAGGGAGTGAACATAGGGTTTATTAACACCCAAACCACTATAATCTCTTGTGTTGTTCTCTCTTTACTTATTCTCCATTCATCCCCAAGCAAAAATTTAAT
The DNA here is from genome assembly GCF_019578655.1 of Ricinus communis. Taxonomy (NCBI): domain Eukaryota; kingdom Viridiplantae; phylum Streptophyta; class Magnoliopsida; order Malpighiales; family Euphorbiaceae; genus Ricinus; species Ricinus communis. Next base: position 10,711,204 of record NC_063261.1, on the reverse strand, counting down.
CACCCATCTTTTCTTCAATTCACTAATTCAATCCCCCTTCTTGATTCATAAGAGCAAACAGATTTCAAACTAAAATAATTTATTTTATATAAAATTTTTAAGATAAATTTTTTACATAGAGCAAAATCGAAAAAACTAAAAAAAAATTCAAAATGACTATTTTTTACATAAAAAAAGCTGAAATGACAATTGTTAGAGAAAAAAGATTAAAAAAAAACAATTCAATGAAAAAATTTAAAAACAACGCTTCATAGATCAAAAAATTAACCAAACACTAACCATACCAATCAAAAAAATCAATTACACATCAACTAAACATCAACCAAAAATCAACAAAATCATTCAGAGATAAAAAATACTAAACAAATAAAAATCAACAAATAAAATTAAAATCTAAACAAATATAGATCAGATAATAATCTCTTCTTATTTCTATTATAGGTAAACTATAAAAAAATTATGTTTGGCGACAGAAAGAAATTAAAGTAGAGATAATAAGAAAAGAAAATTCAGTTTAAGGAAAAAATATGGAGATAAACTTTTATAGATCAGAAAATCAATCAAATATAAACTATACTATCTTAACATCAACTAAACATCAACCAAACGTTAACAAAATAAAATTATTCAATGTAATTATGAAATACCTTAAATTCTTTTGACTTACTATATATACAGAATTTGATTTTCAAAATAAGTAAATAATAAATTTGAGGTGGAATAATTTAACAATGGCATTATTTTCAGTTGCATAACTTTCCATATATAATAAAATTAAATAATTCATATAGAGTTTAGTAAGAATAATAAAAATGGAATATATAATTTTGTGTTACGAAAGAATTATTTGAAATATGGTTATTAAATTATGAAAATAGTTTATATAATTAATTTATTTGAATTTATTTGATCAAATTAAACCAATAACTACATTAAGTTAATATTTGAAATATAAATGAATAACGGTAATGAATAACGGTGGTATAAACTTAATTCTATGGATATTGGGTGGTATAAACTTAATTCTATGGTTATTGGTTTAGTGCTTTCATAGCCTTAGACCAAGTTAATTAGTTGATATAACTGTTTAAATCATTATATGTTTGAAATTGCATTTTATTAAAAATATAGAAATTCAAATAAAGAGTAAGAGTCAGGTTGCTTGATAAGAGCCGGGGGAAGACTAACAAACACAGATCTGAAAAACAGTAAAATTGAAACTGTCAGTCTCAAGAGTGAGTTAAAATCATATATTCCAAAAATAATTTCAAACACTTCAATAACACATTTATTTATTTGGAAATAAATATTATGTCATGCAAATAATATTCGTGTCATGCCATGATTAAAAAAAATAAATAAATAAAAATATAACCTTCACATACAACGGGACGGGGTACCTCAGCACAACCCTACTCTCAACACTAACATCTCAACTAATCTCAACACTAATATCTCGACTTTCTCATTCTAACAGAACTGACGCGCAAAGAGCGAAGCTCGACCAGGGTCCTTAAATCCAGTTCAACCACTAATTATCACTAACACTCTTAGCCTTTCGGCGCTCTTACTCCAATAAGACTGGCGCCTAGAGAGCGAAGCTCGACCAGGGTCCTTAACTCTAGTCTAGTCACTTAGGTTCCAAATAAGCCGGCGCCTAGAGAGCAATGCTCGGCCAGGGACCTTTACTCCGGCAAACACACTCTACTAAGCCCAGAGAGTGACGCTCGACCAGGGCAAGTCCTAACTTACCTTTTTAAATTTACCAATTTTACTCTTTTTCCACCACTCTTGGATTTATACCGCTGCACTCATCCAAATACTATGTTTTGCTGCCGTCCCGTCCCGAATCAACACAAAATCGATAAAATCATAATGTGGAAAAATGAAATATATATAAACAGTACGTAATTGAATATTCAAAATATAAATCATTAAATTAGAGATATCATGTAAAATATTAGCATATGACACATGTAAGCAAATATATGACTTTAACTCACAGCTTTGACGACCTTCTAATTCTACTCTGATGCCTCGAGTGGAGCGAGCCGAACTGACAGATTATCTAATCACGGAAAACAATTAATCAATAATGCTGAAATAGTTGACAATTAACCCTAGGTCTTGATCCCTAGGACTGACTGTCTAAAAATCTCGACTCGGAAGAATTCTACTGAAACTCTGGCAGAACCTCCTATAGAATATGGACATTTACCCCTCGTAAAACGGGTCCAGGACCAGAAAATACTTGAAATATTCAACAATTTATTTTAACGGGAGTCGGGTCCCTAATACTTCACTATTTTTTCGACTCCGCCACACATCATAAAACACCCAAGGCAGGTAGTTCGACAAACAATTATTTTGACTCACAATATTTTCTAATGTTCAACACAAATCAATAAACATATAATTTACTAAAGAATTCTAAAATCAACGGGCCAGAGAAAATTACCGAGACGCTTGATCGCTTGGTTGACTTGCCTCCAGCCGCCGGAGTCCGATCGACGATCCGAACACATCAATGGACTCGAAACGATGCGCTGATGAAGATCCCCGCTTCCGATCTTCCAATCCAACCCCCGATCGTCCGAAGAGATTTATAGACGATCTCAGCCGTCGATTTACAAACGGGGTCCGATCGCCACGAAACCGGTGCCATTGTGAAGCTTGAGCTGAAGGGAGTCCGGATATGTCCTCCGATCATCCATCCCTCGCTGAAGCTCGCCGGAAAAGTTGGAAAACACTGTTGCCAACACCTCGTCGGAACTCCCTCCTCCGGCCACCAAAGTCGACGCCGCCACCGCCAAAAGGAAGCTCTCGCCGAGAGGAGTCGATCACCACCAGAATTAGCAGCTATCGTCATTGGAAATGCACGCATGGCGGCAAGGAAGTTTTGGCTGCCTTTCTCCTCGCGCGTGCTATTCATTGCCGCCATACTGGCCGACGCCACCGCTTCATCACCACCTCGGTGGTCGGCCACCAACGACGCAGCCCGCTTCCTTCTTCTTCTTCCCCGCTTCCTCTCTCTCTCTCCTCGATTTTTTTCTTCATCTCCATATCGACTTTTGGTCCCTGAAATTTTCTTTCTTACCTTTTGGTCCCTCAACTTTTTTAATTACAACAATTTCGTCCTGTAGAAATTTCAATTTACCCCTAAACTTTTCTTTAGCTTTTCAATTAAGCCCCTAACTATTTAATTTAGGCCAAATTAGAATTATTGAAAATATATAATTACATATACACCATTGCTTTTAAATATAAAATTATCAAAAAGCCCTTACCGACATATTTATTTACAAAAATATCAAACTTACAAATTTTTATTAAACCCCATATTAATAAAATTATACTTTTAATCCTTATTCCAAAATAAATTTTCAATTTAATCCTAACACACAATTAATTTAATTAATCAATTTGCTAAACATTTTTCAATTAGAATTTAGCACCATTAGCTAATTAAAATACCCTTTTACCCAACAATTCTTTTATAAAATATCCTTTACAATTTCTTTCATAACTTTCCAATATGTAATTTTATTTATATATATATATATGCATTTGGGAGAAAATTTCGGATAACTAAAAATATAATTTATTTCTCAAAGAATTTACTTAATTAATTCCTTAAAAATCAAACTAATAAGATATAGAAAATAACTCCTTTATTTGTCTAACATAAAAATTCAAAATTCTATTTAAATCATTACAATTTAAACTAAGTAAAATAAAGTAAAATTTATTTAAATAAAAACTCATTTATCAATTATTATTAATGGAAAATTCTGGGTATTACATTCTCCCCCTCCTCCCCCTTTAAGAAAAACTCGTCCTGCAATTTAAAAGAAAAAGGGGCTCACACTACGACTGAAACTAATAAGAATAGGAACCTCTCATCTCCAGCTCGGCTTCTCGGGTACTTTATCGACAAAACCCTTAAGCAAAACTGGCGAACCTGAGAATCCGTGATCCTGACTTACTGCTCATCGGAAATCAAATCTTTACTTACTTCCATACACCGAGGGTCCAACACGAGCAAAGGATAAAAAAATACACTTCCTTAACACAGACCTACAAAAAACTGGATTGACCTGCGAGAAATTATTTGGTGGCGAGTCCATCTTGCATGCCACCTCACCAATCCTGCCGACAATTACAAAGGTTCCACACAAGAAGGGTTAACTTACTTTCCTTACCAAACCACATCACTTCTTGCACAAAAGACGCCTTAGGATTACATACTTCTCTATTACAAATCTCTACTTGCTCCCATTTCGGATTCGCACAACTCCTCTGTTTTCTGAAAGCTGTCAAGGCAAAATATTGACAAATGATTCAAAAATTTGTCCTTTAAACTTGGTCTTTGTTTTTTTAGATATTTTATCCTTAATCTTTATTTTTAGTCAATTAAATAAGTAATGGAATAATGGTCATATATCAGTTCATATTTTTTAAAATTTTTAGTTACTTTATAAACTTATAAAAAGGCATTTAATAATGTAATAAAAGTAATTAATCTCTCTATTAATTTTTCTCAATATTCATATTCTTTTTATCAAAAACTCAATAAGGAAGAATATATATATATAAGTTCAAAATCTTTGATTTAGGTTGACTTAGGTTGAAGCATTTAGTTAAAGTTGGTTAGTTTCATGCTTACTTAGTAGTGGGCTACACATGATTTAAGTCGAAAATAGACAATTCAGATGTTGCATCAATATATTTTTATATAGTTTTGACGAAATTGAAGAATTAAGGCGAATTGGACTATTATCAAAAGATTTTAGTTTAATTAGAGTAAAGAGTTACTTTTGGAGTAAATTGGATTTTAAAAAATAGTTGAAGGGCCAAATTGACTCCTTAGCCAATTTCCAACTTTTTATAGAAAACCCTATTATTTGAAGTGGAATTAGTGAATTTGGGTGGTCTAAGACTAAGGCGGTGGACTTTCAGAAGAGGAGAAAGAAAATTTGTCCACTACAAAGTCCCAAAACCAAAAGAAAAGTGTCTCTCTCGCTGCCCAAAAGGGCACTTTTGCCTTACAAAACACCATAAAGACAACAGCTCTTAATCAAATCCACTCTCTCTGTATACAAACCCATATATGGTCTCTATTGGACTCCCAAAGAACAAAAGTTTACTTCTTTCTTTCTCTCTCTCTATGTATATATGACTTCAAAGTCCACTTTTTCTTTTTTATCATTCACTGGCTGATCAATGGCTTTACTGCATAAGCTGCCATCTCTCTCTTCTTATGTCTCTGGGCAAAATGATAAGCATTTCTCCTTGAACCCAAGACCCATTTGCTCTTTAAACTACAAAGCCTCACCTTTTACAGAGAAAAATTCAATTGAGAGGTACCAAAGAGACAACTGGCTTTATAGCAATGGCCTAGACCAATCTTCTTCTTCTTCTTCTTATTCATGTCCTCTTGAATCTGACAAAGAGTCTATTAGACAAAACGACATAGCTTTGCAGCTACCAGAATTGAAGAAGCTTCTTCAAGTGCTTAAAGAGAAAAGAGGGGATTGTGGTAAAGATGGTGAGAAATGTGGGCCAGGTAATGTTTTTTTGGTGGGGACGGGGCCCGGCGACCCTGAATTATTGACATTGAAGGCTGTGAGAGTTATACAAAAAGCTGATCTTTTGCTGTATGATAGATTGGTTTCTAATGATGTTCTTGATTTAGTTGGTCCTGATGCTAGACTGCTATATGTTGGCAAGACTGCTGGCTACCATAGTAGAACTCAGGTAAACTAATGAATTAGTAGAACTCAGGTAAACTAATGAATTACTCATTTTCATTTAATGGTTTTGGTTATTATGGCAACTTTACAACTGGGTTTGGTTTTTATGTTTTGTTACTGGATTTTTAGTATTTTCCAATTTAATGTGCTCTCGTTCTACATTTTAAGTGTTTTCATGAATTGGGCATTTTCTATTGGGTTGATGTTATCTGGGGTTGGAACGGAAATAAAATTTCTTCTCAATGGATTTCAAAGTTATAAACAATTGATAGATTGAACTGGGCATTTTAACCTTTCTCTTAAATTTGTAGTTTGAGCTCTCGAGTTGCAATTCATTGTTAGTTATAAACACTTGATAGATTGCGTTGGGCTATACTTTATATCATGGTTCGGGTTCTGCTGAAATGAGATTAGGAGTCATACTGGAATTGGCTTTTTGCAGGAAGAGATACATGAGTTGCTCTTGAGTTTTGCTGAAGCTGGAGCCACTGTTGTGAGACTCAAAGGAGGCGATCCGCTGGTGAGTTTCTGTTATGAGAACTGAATATAAATCTAGTATCATGTTCTTAGTAGAGCTTTTGCTGATACAGTTATTGGGTCTTTAAGGTATTTGGAAGGGGTGGAGAGGAGATGGATTTTCTACAACAGCAAGGAATCCAAGTTAAAGTTGTTCCAGGTATGATTTTGTACGCATGTCTCTCAGATTGTGGTATCAAAGTTCTGATACATTAGAAGGTTAGGCTTTGTTTCTAGTTAATCTCACAACCATATTACAAAGATAGTATAAAAAGTTAGTGTTAATCTTGGTGGAAACAGCTATCATTTTCCAGTAGATGATATTCTAAACCATTCTCCTGTTGTAAGAGTCATCTTTCAGCTGGCTGGCTCTGATATTAACTAAACTAGGTTGGGCTGCATTCAACTAAGACGTATTATGACATTGCCAATGAGATGTCTAAATATTGAGTCACTATGGAAAATTACAGCTACAATAGAAAGTGATAATAGAAGTCCGGAAGTATGCAATTTGAAAGAATTGATGTGCTCGCTTTTTGTGGCAATGCCTAGAAACATTGTTTATATTTTATGAAGTGATCTCTTGGAAGATTTCTCTTTCAGTTGGCTGTGACATCAATTATACTAGGTATTGCATTCAACTTGGGCATTCTATGCACGTTGCCATCTTATTTTGGATAGAAAAGTGTTTCACGGGATCTCAATATAGGCATACAATTGTAATGGGGTATCAACTAAGCTTTAACCTATTGTTACAAATTTTCTTTCCAGATAATTTTTAGAGAATTGACTTTCTGACTTTGTAAAACATAACTAATGCTTAGCTGTAAATTATGCCTTTCTAATAGTGGGACGCATCTAAGGTCTCCATGATCTTGTAATGGAGATAAACATCCTTTTCCCCACCCCTTATTATGAACATTTCCTTTCATTCTGTTTCTCCTTGTTTTGCTAGAGGTCTACTCTAATTGGTGCTATTCAGTGATATAATAATGCATGTTGAACCATACATGCTATAAAATTTTTCCTTGAGGGGTGGATGGAATGAGATGGAGAAAGGTACTAGATAATGGAGTAATGGGAATGGTCCAATATTTTTCTGCGGAAGTACTACTAAAGTCTGGCTTGGAGTGCATCAAATTGAATTAGACTTGCACTGAGTTTTAAATGTTTGTTTTCTTTTCCTCACAAATAATATGTTGTGCCTCAATTAGCTTAATAAACGCAGTACATCATCAACTAACTCCATTGTTTTTATCCTTTTCCCAAATTTCTTTTTATAGATAGCTGATCTGCTTCAGGAGATGATAAAACCACATGCATCTGGATACCAATATGATTGCCATTGTTTTCTGTGCAGGTATCACTGCTGCTTCAGGGATTGCAGCAGAGTTGGGAATTCCTTTAACTCACCGAGGTGTTGCAAATAGTGTTAGATTTCTAACAGGACATTCAAGGAAAGGAGGAACGGATCCACTCTTTGTAGCAGAAAATGCAGCTCACCCTGATTCTACCCTGGTAGTTTATATGGGCTTGGCAACCCTCCCTTCTCTTGCATCAAAGTTAATGCATCATGGTCTCCCAGAAAATACACCAGCTGTTGCAGTGGAGCGAGGGACCACGCCTCATCAACGTGTGGTAAGTAGGATTCTAATCATTTATTGAAGTAGACTGCAGGAAGCCAAAAGCAGCATTTCAAATTTGGAGAGCCTTTTTCTTTCCTTCTCAAATTATGAATATCACAATTTCTTTGGACTCAAAAATTATGTGGCTAATGTTCACTTCTAATACTTGCATATTTAGACTCATTATTTCATGTTGACCATATTGAGTCTCTAGGAAGGTATTTGTGAGATGTTACTTAGGAGATACTGATAATAAAAAAATTCAAAATTTACCTAGGATTTCTTCTGTGTAATACTAATTGATTCAAAATTGATTCTTTAACCTTCAAGTGAAAAATGATTCTTTTTGCTTTTGCTAAATTTACAGAGTTGTACAGAATGGAAATGGTTCCATGACAGCACTTTCCTTTAGCTTAGCATGCACATTGGTTACATATTTTAATCTGGCTGTTTAGAAATTAGAACCTTATTTCCTTTCTTTCTTTTCATAATTTTTCCTGGTGCTTAATTCTCAAAAAAATTTATTGGTTATATATGAAGTTTAAAGTGAATAAATTGAAAGTTTTCTCAGGTCTTAAAGTGATATTTAAGAATCCGCGAATGGAATGGTTTCATCTGATAGGTTGTCAGAAATGTACTCCTAGAGGATAGATCCTTTAGGTGCTTTGCAAATGTTATTGCGGTAGCAATTTTTGCTTTGCTTGAAGTTCTTGCCCCCAAATGATTATGTTTGTCTTTCCCTAGTTATTATATCTTAGTCTTGATGTACTTTCAGCCTCTATATATGGAAAACATCATTTACTAACTGGATGCCTTTAGGGGCCGTATGTGCATAATAGTTATATGCCTGTTCTTAGTACTGGTGCTGCCAACTAATTATTGTTTACCCGCAATATTCTAGGTTTTTGCAGAGCTAAAGGATCTTGCTGATGAAATTGCATCGGCCGAGTTAGTTTCACCTACACTAATTGTAATTGGGAAGGTTGTTGCACTTTCACCATTTTGGCCATATTCTCCAAAAGAGGTATCATGTTTAGTGGGGGCTGTGTAGAAAATTATTGTGGCATATGGATGGCGATATTATGCTTTTCAAGTCATTTGCTGCAAATCAGGGATTAGCTGCTAATTGTACGAGAAGTGACGTCTGAATATGGAACTCATCATCTGATAACATTTAGTATTCTTGTCTTGTGATTGATTGGACCAAGTGAGCCTCTTGCTGGCTGCATCATGAAGTTTCAAGTATTTCATTCAAGATGCTAGAGAACTCTGCAGTCATTTTGCTCACATGCTTCTGGAGAGGTCAAGCCTTTTCTCCAACTTTCTTGAGAGACCGATTGATCTGAGAGAAAGGGCGATATCCGAGCATGATCAACAAATTTTTCAATTTGTAGCCTGATTTCAAATCCAAATAAGCTGCACTTATGTAATTCTTTTGACAGTGTTATGATCAAATTCCAAACATGCAGACACCTACCTGATGTGCACATAAAACATTGGGTAAACTACTAGTAACTGTAAACTGCTATATTATTTAGCTGTGCGTGAAGGAAGGGGGCGCAGTATTTGTTTGTCGTTAAATGTGCATTTATCCAAGGTTAAATGATTTTGGTTTAATATATGAATTGGTCCTTTTTTTTTTTTTTTATTAGATTAAAACTCATTTGAGTTTTAATAAACTAATTATTACCTTTCCCCGAAGAATTAAATTAGTAATTTAATATTATAATTTCATTCTTGAATTTATTATTAAATATCAAACTCGTTTAAAATTAATATTATTATGAAATTAGAGTAAAATTTTATTTTTAGTACAAATTAGTTTCAGTGTTGAATTAAAATAATAAATTTAATATTTTTTTCTTGTTCTAATTTTTTTATTTTTGATATAATGTAATTTAAATAAATTTAAACATTTTAAAACTACTTATATTTACAACAATATTGTTGTATTATTATATAATTTAGTTTTAGTTATTAATATAAAACATTTTTATTTAAAAAATATCATTCTATTATTCTTTTTATTATATATTATAGTTAAACTATATTAAAATTTAAAATTAAATTAAATAATTATGTCTCAATCTAGCGAAATAATCTAGACACCAAGTTGACAAGTGTACTATCGATGAAGAATACTACAATAATTTTGTGTGTTAAAAATGAAGCTTTTATATCAACTATTCAAATAAGATTATTACGAGTAAAATTTTTATTTTTAATATAATTTAATTTTATTGTCTAATAAAAAGAATAATTTTTAACTATTTATTTTATTTAAAATTTAAAATTAAACTACAAAGTAATTTAATAATATTAAATAATAGATAAGTGTTTTTAAAATTATTTTAGAATTAAATTATACTAAAAAAATATAAACACATAAAAGAATATTAAATTTATTATTTTAATTAAACACTAAAACTAACTTATACTAAAAAAAGATTTTATTCTTATTTAATAATAAAATTAATTTTTTGAATGAGTTTGATACTTGATAATAAGTTCAAAAATTAAATTGTAATTTTAAATTACTAGTTTAATTTTTCGATTAAGATAGAATACGAAAAAATATTTAGTTTTATTAAAATTAAAAAGGATTTTGATGTAATTCAAGAGACCGAATTATATATTAAATCAAACATCACGAGTAAATAATATTTAATCTAATGATTTTTGCAGTGCAATGTATCAATGCTGACATAATTCATGTGTGTTTTGATGTAGATTTGTAAATGGATTCACAATAATATAAATTTTCATGTTTTTGTATGTTTTATTCAGGGAACGTATATGATCTATAGCTGGCTCAATACTCAGAAATTTTTCTGGGTGGAAGTGTGTTGGGCCAAACTCACAACTGTAGCTACATATGTATAAAATTAATTGTTAAGCTTCAAATTTCATTATTATGTCTTTTATATTGGATTGTTTAACACAAGTCCCTTTTTTTAGCAAGTAAATAATATTTCTACCTCCAAAACCAAAAATTCATAAAGATTTCGTTTAAGCTGAATTCTTTTTCAACAAACACGCTTTCACGTGCTTTCTTATGCTAAGACTTCTATTTGAAGTGTTTTTGTTACTGTGACACATTATCCTAGAGAAAGTAATTTCTTTTTATTCAAAGAGAAAACAATTTGTAATGAAATAAAGTTGTTATTTATTTGATACCTCTTTCTTGTAAAACACCAACATTTTTATAAAAAAAAAACACCAATACTTTCTTTAAACTGTGATATAACATGAAAATAACCATTCACTAAGATTATATTTAATGGGAATAATCAACTAAGTAGTGAAATAAAAAAAGTAATGAAATGTAATTTATCATTCCATTATCATATTTGATTATAATAAAAAATTATTATGCAATGTAATTTAATTTTTATTTTTATTTTAATTTATTAATAATAGTTAATATAGAAATAAAATATTAAAATAAATTATTTTCGTCGATCGTCGAAATTCAATTACTGATTGCCAGATAATGGCAGTAGGTGGTGGTTGAAAATGTTTAAATTATATTGATAAAAAATAAAAATAAAAATACTATAAGTAATCATGATTATATAAATTTTATGTGTATTGAGCATTATATCAAATCAAAGATAATTAATTACATGATGTATTTGTCATTACATTACATAAAAAAATTAATAATCAAACAAAATAATGAAGCATGTAATGTAAGGATGATTCCATTACATGCTTCATTACACTATACCAAACATAGGCTTCTGCAAGCTTATCCCACGTAGGATAAACTCACAAAAGGCCTTAAACTTTTAATTTTAGTATATTTTTGGGTGTTTATGACTTTTAATATGATTTGTACGATGAGATAATATTTTCCAAGTTTGTTTAACTTTTATTTAACATGATCTAAAGTAGATTTGAAGTTACGAAGCATGCTTTATGTTCATTTTTAGGTTAATGTGTGTTTCAATAGCTTGTTTGGCTCAATTGTGTTTTTATTACTTTATTTTCATGATTAGAAATATATTTAGGACCTAATTAATTTGTTTATATTATGTTTAGTTTATAAATATTTAAGATTTGATTTATATGTTTAAAGTTTATCACTTTAAGTGTTAGAGTAGTTATTTTGATATTTTTTAGGCTTAAAATGCGGTTTTATATGTTAAGTATATTTAACCATATGTTTATTGCTTTAATTAATATTATGAGCGTTTTAAATAACTTATTAACTTCATAATACATCTATGGGTCCATGGGAGTTAGCAGAAGCCTCTTTAATGAGGATCCTTTAGTTTAGGCTTAATTTGGGACCAAATAAATGTTTACATGCTTACATGATTCCGTGTTTGGCTTTAATTAGGATGCTAGCTAATTCTCCTTTTCAAATTATTAATCCATCTTGTATCCTCATTAATTTCTTTCTTTCTATTCTTTATGTATGTGTTGTCAACTGATGGGGGTATGCTTAGATTTCACCTCACATGCTAAAAATAAATTGAATTTAGGTTAATTGACCAGCTCACATGTTAACTAAAATAAATTGACTCACCAATGCGAGTCCCTTAGGCTTTCATATTTTACTCACCTAACTGATTAAAGATAAAATGAACCCAGCACCCACAGGCTTAAGTAAAACTGGTTCTTATCTAGTCACCTTAGCATGTTAGATAAAATTTAAGATACCAATGTACCTTCCTAGGATTAGTAGCCTTCTCTCCTTAGGTAGGCTAGTCCTTTCTTTCTCGCCTTTACAAGTTTAAATAAGATAATAAATTGTCATCGTAATAAAAAAGGCAGCAACCAAGCTAGATTAGTATGATTAGAAACTAAAAGCCTTAGACTTTGTGTCCAAGCATGTTAGGGTACCTAACCTCTTCCCAGCACGTACTTAACTTTCTGAACCCAAATCTCTAATTTAGGGATAGGAAAAGCTAGGCTCTCTACGATGAATTAGAGTTGCCACCTTTGCTCCTCTCTATCTGTCCTGATTATTTTACCCGGGTGGTGACTCATAGTCTTTTCTAATAATTTGTAACCACTACAATTATCGTGATTCCTTGAGATCTCTTCCCGGACTGCTCACTTTTGAATCGAGTCTAGTACGGACGAGAAAACCTCCGATATAGTGACAGTAGCCCTAATTACTTAGGGCGGCCCTAAAAAAGCTGCTCATAGGCTCATACAACTGTTTTGAAAAATTAGAATTCTTGTGTGTGGGGTTGTCTTGGTTTTCACCATTGGAAGTGAGCCCCCTCATTAGATCTTTCTTTGTTTTTTCTTTTTTTATGTATTCTTAGTTCTATTTTCTTGAGTTCTCCTATTTCTGGTATTAATGTTAAAGTTTTTATTCCTTTTCTAGTTTTAATGATCGATCTTATGGTAGTTCATTTATTTTGTGTGACAGAGGCCGGTCCTTGCCTCAGCCTCAATCTTATGGGATGCCATGTTCTATTGGTGACTAGTCGAGAGAAGGTAAGCTGGCTAAACGGAAGATCCATGAGTGGTGTCAGTGGAGTTTCTCCCATAGTGCTCTGTTTCTTCTGATTAATGGTGAATGATAGGGTACTGTGAATGGATGATCTCTACTTTGGCAGAGGATGTAATCTATCCCCTTTGATATCATTTGAGCTTCAAGGTAGTCATTTTTTATTGTAAATGGTGGTGACTAGATCTAAATCAATGTAATGTTTCTTTATACGGCTTGATCGAGCAGCCCCTGACCGAACAGGAGGTGGCAGTTATGACTGCTCTATGGTTTATAGGCCATAGGACTGAATGTCTTTATAGGCCATTAGACTGAATCTACCGTGGGGAGATTTTGTATTTTTTTTATTTTTATAGGCCATAGGACTGAATGTCTTGAGGGCTTTAAGCCCAAATGGGTGGGTCTTAGACCCATTTTAATATTTCAGGTTTATGAGCTTTTGTTAGGCCTAGTATTATTAGTCTGCGTCAAGCCTGTATATGTATCAGTGGTACTTTCTTGAGCCTTCTGGCCCCATTGATGCCAGCTTATTTTTTTATTGATAAAAAAGAATATATGTACATTGATTTTAGTCTCAAAAAATTATGTATATTAATTTTAGTCTAAAAACATTATTGTATATTGATTTTTGCAATGAGATTTTAATCAAAAAAAATTATTGAACCTACTAGTTGAAAAAAATTTCATTTATTATCTTTAACGAATTACCTAAGTTCTATATGTATTTATTATTTTTATCCTTCTAATACTTTTATAAATTTTATTAAATTCATAGAGTCAAAATGCTCAAAGTATAGTAATCATTAAGTGCTACTTGGCTAAGTTTTATTCTTTTATCTAAACTTAATTTAAAATAAAAATAGAATAAAATTTAAAAACTTCCTACATAATTTCATGTTTTTATGTTAAAAAATTAAAGGCTTTTTTCTTAATAAATGAGTACCTTATATTTGTTCTTAGCACTTTTAAAAATATATTTTGTAATGATTTAACAAATCACAAAGATTTTAATATATACAGACGTATATGAAGCTCTTTCTAATTATATGTACAATTAGTTATTTACTTTTAAGCATTAGTAGGATACAAACTTCATGCGAAGAACTTTTAGCCACACCATTTCAGGTAATACAAATGAATGACATGCTCTCAGAGTGTACATCCACTCAGTAGCACGTTCAAACACAATTGTTCATCTCTAGCCTTAACTCAACACACAGGCTCATATAAAAAATGTATCATCAACGAAATATAAACTCCTCATAATAGGGAGTGCACTTAAGCTTCCACCACATGAGCTCAAATAATACAACTCAGTAACATGTTTACACAGTGCAACATTTGCTTAGTAACAGAAAAATAATTAAAAATAACTTGATTGTTGAAATGTGATGTACTAATTTAATTATTTAAAGATTACGGTAGTGTAAGCACCTGTTTTCTGAATCTAGATATTGAGAAAATTATGGAAAACCCGATGATAAAAGTTACTGCTTCTGTTGAGACTCATAGGGTTGAGGATGGCCAAATCCTAGTTAGAGTTACAAGCAATTGAGCCAAAATATCATTTTTCGAATTCAAATTGCACTAAATTGATAAAAAAAATTAAGTTTTAGGGATGAAATTGAACCAATTGAAAACCTTAGGGACTAAATTATAAAATTTCTTAAAAATTGCCAACCTAGAGCCAATCGACTTTGCCTACAGCAGATTGATCTGTGTAGAGCCAGCCGGCTCTATACAATTCTGATTGGCCAAAACTCGGGCTTTAATGTCGTTGTTAAGTATTTTTTGACTTTAAACGACTATAATTGTTAAAGTATGCTATCTAGAAGGTTTTTTATTGATTAGCTCATTTTTTATCAATAATTATCATTCAAAGAGTTTTGATAAGTCTTTTAATATTAAATAATTTTTGGTAATTATTAGTAATTAAAGGAGATGTTTATTTTGGCATTTAGGATTTCCTCCTTCCTGCTCTATAAATAGAAAAGAAAAACCTATGCCAAGCAGTTGGCAACTTTGAGCATAGGACGATTAGTAAGCTATACTAAGATTTCTAACAGACTAAACACTAAGCCCTAAACACTTTGGGTTTCTACTCGATTTTTGAATTGACCTCCTCTTCTACTATTGACACTTGAGGATCTGTATAATACAGTGACAACCTAAGAGTTTCTAAACTCATCATATCATCATCTTCCTTTTCCCTCTTTTTGTTTTTCTTTGTGAATATAGTAACATGCCTATGATTTATGTGATAAATGCTATTTAATATTTGTTTATATGTTTTACATTATTAAATCTAGGTTTGCCATGATGTTTCTTTTAAACTTATGTTATTTTCATTAGAAAAGTATGTTAGGGTTTTAAATCTAGTAACTTATATAAGTTTATATGATAAATCTAGGTTTTGCTATGTTTTCTATTAGAATTGCATGATTTAGGTGTTAAATTGTTGATCTTTCATTTGTTTTTTGATAGAGTTGCCATATTTGGTTGAGTTAATTTATTATAAGTTTGTTTAAAGTTCAATTATGTTATTTTGTCTTACAAACTAATTTAATTATATGTTTTGTTGTGTTCTATATGTATATTAACCATTTTTTTGCTTTTATGCATGTATCTCGAAGCTTAGAGCATCTAAGGTTGAATCTACCCTGAGAACCTAACCTAGAGCTGATCGACCGAAAATAGAGCTAATCAGCTGTTCGTCCATCTGGCGCCCATTTTGCTGATTTCTGAGGATTTTTATGATTTCCATCCTTTACCACATATTTTTGTTAATCTTGAGTGATTTAGTTGTATAAGGGTTGTAATAGCTTAGTTATTTTCCTGCTTTCCTTTATTTTGCTTTATTTTCCTTGTAATTTGTGATAAAAAAATGCCTGCTGGTTTAATTGATATCTAAAACTGAGCATCTAGACATAGGACTTTTGATTGGATCTTGGCATGCAATTTGTAGCTCGTCAGGTTAATAAGATGCATAATTGGTCCTAATTATAAAAATTAATTAGACTTAGATGGGCTTTACCATGCTAAAAAAATAAACTGACCCTTTTAAACATAGGAAATTAAAACATCTTAGTATGTAAAAGGTAGCATATTTAGGATTAGTGGTTAGTAATTTGGACTTAACATATGAAATTGGGCTAGACTAAGTGGGTCTTCACATAATTGAGTAGTTAAGTAGGTTAACCAATAGAATGGGGATTGGGCCAGGCTTAATAAAATAGGTTAGAATTAGGTGGACCTAACGTATTGTATTACCTATGTGTAGAAATTTATTATGTTACATTTCTAGAGAATAGATTATTAACTAATAAATTTAAAGATAGGATTACATAAATAATAAACTTCGTTTCTGAATCCATCTCTAAATGTGGCGAAACTTCCTTATGGAATCTAGTTATGCCACGTAAGAAGTAAAAGTGTCTTGGTGATTTTACCCAGGTGCTGACTCCCTCTCTCCGCACTAGTATCTATGACTAGTTAACGTGTTCCTATTTAGGTTGAAGATCCTAGCAGTGCCATAGTCGCTAAGAAACTTGGGTGCGTATTTAAAACCGTCGTCCACAATGGTGACTCCACTAGGGATAAGAGAAGCTAATTCCAATGTGTTTTACCTTTAATTTTATTATTTAATAATATATTCTTGTATCACTACACCATTTTCACACATTATGCACATTGATTTATATAGCCCTGATAGCGTTGTTAGTAGTCCTTTGGCTCCACTTGAACTTTGGAATTACAACACTAGTTAACAATCACTCACAAGTACAAGTAAATTTTCTTCGTCGCATGGATCCTTGCATGGAGAGATGAGCAAAGAAAGGATTTTTGACTATTGGGAGTCTTTATCTTTACCCGAGAGTCAGCCCACGATGATGACATGGAAATCTTTCTTAGGTACCCAACTGCTAGTTATTTTAGATATTTTTCCTTATAAGATTTGAAGCCCACATCTTGGAAGGCTTTTCCCAAAAGTTTATAGGCTTCACTTTTATAATGGAAAATATTACCTTGTTTATTTAAATTACTTTGAGAGATATTGGCATGCACATCGGTGCTTACGATCCCCTGTTGATAATAAGCCTAGAACAATATTTCTAAGAAAGAGACTCACTTTGAACCATGTGTAGGAGTAATAAGGTTGGAAGGATGGTTGTAATATGCTTAGTATATGCTTTGACTTTGATGTTTTTGCTAACCTTTACCCTTGTGCATTACACGTGCATCATACATACCATGCATCTCATGCATCACTCTAACTTTCTATTTAAGGCCATATAGATTCTCCTTTGGGTTCGAAAAGAGACAAGAGAACAGTAGGCTGGAGAGAGTGCTGATTTCATCAAAGATCCAGTCAGTGTTGGAATATCTGGAAAGACCGAGGGGTCAGCCATCTATAACTGAGACTGAGACCGCAATTGAGACTGAAATGGCTATGAAAGGGCTAATAAGCAAGATGTTGAGACCCTAAAAAATGTTGTTATCGATGACATAAGGGGTGTGATCCATAGGAAGAGCTTTGACAACTCTTGGCTGGAATGGCTATGAACCAAGCCTTACCGGTTGCTATAATCGCCCTGCGGTGGCTAATCCCCCTGTTGTTATTGATTCAATTGATATTATTGCTGAAACTGCCATTGTTTGCAACCGCTACTTCTGCCCATCGCTAATGCTAAGGTTGATGACCTTGCTAAAAGAGGGGTGCTTAGGAACTTTTTGGGATTTTGATGAATTTGTATTGGACCGAGCTAGGAAAGAAACTACGCTTACTACTAATGAAGCTGTGAGTGGCTTGAGGGCGAGGTTGGACAAGATGCAAAGGATGCTGGAAGTTAAGGGTTTGGACCCCACTTATGATTTTGATGAGTTAGTCCTGACTAGGAAAGACAAGCTGCCTTCCAAGTTTAGAATGCTTGAGATGAACAAGTTCATTAGAACTGGTGATCCGAAGGTCCATTTGAAATAATATACTGCCATAATGGGAACTACTCAACTCAGCAAGTCTTAACTGTTTGTACTGTCCTTAGAAGGACATTTTGTAAATTGGTACCATGGCTTAAAAAGATCTGCCAAAGCTGAATGGCGAGATTTGTATAATTATTTTATAAAGCAATATGACTATAATGTATGTCTCGAAGTTCCAATTAGAGATCTTGAGTCCACTAAACAAAAACTGAATGAATCATTCTCGGTTTCTTAACTAGGTGGAGGAATAAGGTTGGGTTAATAATGAAGAACAAGCCTACTAAAATGGACCAAGTTCATATGGTGGTCCGAACTGTTCTTCTATCTTGGATTGTATGATGACATGTTGCAAGTCGAGGAGATTGAGAATGATAAAAAGAAGAATAGCTGAACTATGGAAGAGCGAACTATCAAGCTGGAGGGAGCAGAACTCTTGATGTGAATGTTTTCCAGCAACTGATGAGGTTTTCCAATTTGAAACAACTTCTCTCAATGTTTTTTAAAAGGTTAGTGCAAAATGGCCTACTCTAACCCACTACCTTCAAAAACTCGCCAAACCCTAATGCACTCAGATATAAGCCAAATGCCTACTACAAATTCCACTAATCACCCGAACACCACACCGATAATTGTATCTGCCTCAAACACGAGATTTAAAACTTAATAGATGATGGAAAGCTAACTGGCCCTGACCAGCCAAATACTAAAATAAACCCACTGCCAAACTACTACAAAACATCACCTTCGAACCAGGTTTGTGTGACCAACACTGATTTGAATGAAGAGAAGATCCTGAACTCTTTCTAAGATATACCTAAGCGTGAACCTAATCCTAAACCTAAACCTAAACTTGAGAACCCACAAAGAGCCTTCACCGAGCTAGGGGCACCATTATTTATGGTGTTCCATCATTTAGTAAAAAGCTGAAGCTGAAGCCTTTAACACCAAGGCATAGTCCAATCCTTCATAATGACTATTATTATGAGTTTCACCAGACCTTTAGGCACATGACTAATCAGTGCAATCAATAGACTATGAGGAATGGCAAGTAGCTTTCTCAGAATGTTATATATGAAGATTTGTTGGGGCAACTGCCGGGCAAGTTTGATTATAAGGTTCGCTATTCTAGGTCTCTTTCGGTTGACATTCGAATCGAGGACATTGTACTAAATAGTTAGGGTTTGGATAATGTTGAGCAGCTATTTAGTGACACTTACATCATGGAAGTATGGAAACAAGGGGAGAAGAAGTCAGTCATGGCTATCAACATTCGGTACAATTTTGGAAATCAATGTAAGGTCCAAGACAACAGTGTTAAATACATATGGGAAGATAATGACTCCAATAAAGAGACTGAGCTGGAAACCAAGAGTAGTGATAATAGGGCATAAGAGCTAAAGTATGTAGAGAAAGGTTCAGAAGAAAAGGATAAAGGGCTGCTGGAAGAGTTGAAGAAGAATAAGAAGATAGCCGATATATAGGAACTATTAATGCACTCACTAAATTATAGAAAAGCCATGATTCAAGCCTTACCTAGCATTAGTATAAGTATAACAGCTACTCCTGAGAAAATAATCAAGACAATAACGGACAAAGACCTGCCACCAGAGTAAAGGGATCATAATAAGGCTTTGTACATTGTAGCCGAGGTGAAAGGAAAAAGGACACCCTATATAATGGTAGATTATGGGTCAGCCATCAATGTCTATCATTCTCGCATCCTTCCTAAACTTGAATGATTGCAAAGGATCTAAAGCCTTCAGACATGGTTATTAGGGCCTATGATGAGACAAAAAGAGATATGGAAGGAATGTTCTCAGCTTAGTGAAAACTGGTCCTATAGAATCCTAGGTTGAGTTCATAATCATGGACATCCCAGTAACCTTTGCTCTATTAATCACCTCTAGAGTGTGGGTTTGGATTATCAAACGAAGAAGAATCGAAAGAAAACTGTTCGATTTCCCCTAGACTTCAGAGCCGATCAGCTACTATAAAGCCAATTCGCTTTATACTCAGCTGATAGGCTCTACATGCACAACCGGTTGGCTAACCATGTTGGCCCCATATTTTTTGCTTTTTTGGCAATTTTTGATGTATTCTTGGCCTCTATTCAGTTTTAGGCCTTTCTAGTTTTGTAATCGTAGTTATAGGCGTGTTGTAATAGCTAGGGTTTCTTTTACTGCTTTATTTTCTTTATTATTTTAATTATTTATTGCATGTTAATCTAATACATGACTAATAAAAATGGGCCACTTAGACTTACGGCTGCAAACTTATCCAATATGAATTTGATAGTCTAATAGGTTAATCCACTTTAACTGGGCTTAAACCCTAAGATTCAATTAGACTAGTGGGCTTTGACATGTTTAGTTAGGATTTTAACTTAGTTAGAGTTGAGATCACAATAAAAGGGCCTTCTCATAACAAGTAGTCTAATAGGCTTAAAGGCTGGAATCTAAAAAGCATAACATGTAATTAGGCTAGAATAGGTGGCCTTGTACATAATTAGTTAGTAAGATTAGATTAACAACTTAAATATAGATTGTGCTTGAATAACATGGGCTAGACTTAGGTATATTTTGTGTTGCTTTGGTATACCTGTGTATAAAATACTTGCATTTATAGAGAATATTTTGTTAAATTTAAAGACCAATATACACAAATAAGGAAGTTGGCTTTCGGATCCATCTCTAGACTCTGTGGCTTAAGCTTCTTTATGGAATCTAAGAAAAGTCACTCATTAGTAAAAGTGGGTCCCAATAATTACCCAGGTGGCGACTCCCATATCAACACTAGTCTTAGTGACTAATTAGCGTGTTCCCGATTAGGTTGAAAAGCTTTACAGTGTCGTAGTCGCTAAAGACACTTGGGTGGCCTAAGTATAAAAATTAATTAGACTTATGTGGGATTTGCCATGCTAAATGAATAAACTGGCCCATTTAGACTTAGGAAGTTAAAACATGATTAGTATGTAAAAGGTAGTACATTTAGGATTAATGGTTGGTAATTTAGACCTAACATATAAAATTGGGCTAGACTAGATGGGCCTTCACATAGTTGAGTAGTTATGTAGGTTAACCAATAGAATGGGAATTGGGTTAGGCTTAATAAAATGGCCTAGAATTAAGTAGACCTAACATGTTGTATTGCCTATATGTAGAAAACTATTATGATGCGTTTATAGAGAATGGATCATTAACTAATAAAATTAAAGGTAGGAATACACAAACAAGAAAGTTGATTTATGAATCCATCTCTTTATGCTGCGAAGCTTCCTTATGGAATCTAATTATGCTACGTAAGAAGTAAAAGTGTCTTAGTGATTTTACTCATGTGGCAACTCCCTTACTTCGTGCTAGTCTCCGTGACTAGTTAACGTATTTTCAATTAGGTTGAAAAGTCTTGCAGTACCATAGTCGCTAGGACACTTAATTGCACGGTCGAAATCACTGCCCACAGGTAGCAATCTGTAAGAGTGAGCTAACTTCAATTACTTAGTTAATCATATAAGAAATCATTCTGATCTATATTTAATTTGTTGTTTATAATATGTGCCTCACCTTCAATATCCTTTTATGTTTTCTCATACTTCTAATATTAAGTAATTAAAATTTTAAGTATAATTAAATAAAATCAAATTTTCCTTCATAAAAAGGTGTTATCCGTCCATTTGAAGCATTTATTTGCTAATATGTTTTATTATTTGAGATTAATTGCTTTAAAAAATTTTAAAGAAAATTGGTCCTTGCCTTTTTAAAATCTTTGTTTATTTGTGTTTCAATATTTTTTTCCTAATCCTTTATGGTTAATATTAACTTATTAAATATACTAAGTTAATTACTTACTCTATATGGTGTCAGCATCCATTTTATGGTTCTAGATATCAAGGAAATTATGAAAAATCCCATAATGAAAGTTCTTTCTTTTAATATAGATATACATGGATATACATGGAGTTCTTTTTTTTAGTATGCTCTTATTTTGTATTGTTTAGATAGTTATTGAGAACTTTACATATGTTTGAGATATATTTTCTTTGGACCCTAAAAAGCAACTTAGTTCTCAAGAATGTTAGTCTGGAACTTATATTTTCTATGTTATTATAATCTGATCATTTTAGTACTAGTTCTTTTTGAAGTGTAGTTGGTCCATGTTAGACTGATTTATTTACTTTTCTTTGTGATGATATGAATGTATTTCTTGAGACAGTTAGAAGTGCAACAAAATATTGTTGTTGTGATTGTTGATTTCATCTTTTAATATATGTGGTCTTCCTTTTTTTCTTTTGTTATGGATATACATGGAGTTCTTTTTTTTTATTATGCTCTTACTTTGTATTGTTAATATTTTTATATTAATTATTGAGAACTTTACATATGTTTCAGATTTTTTTTTTAAACCCTAAAAAGCAAACTTAGTTCTCAATAATGTTAGTTGAAACTTATATTTTCTATGTTATTATAATTTGATCATTTTAGTATTCCTTCTTTTGAAGTGTAGTTGGTCCATATTAGACTGATTTGTTTACTTTTCTTTGTGATGATATGAATGTATTTGTTGAGACAGTTAGAAGTGCTGCAAAATATTGCTATTGCGATTGCTGATTTCATCACTGTAAGTGTTGTGATTGTTGATTTCATCACTGTAAGTTTTCAAATTCTTATCTTTTTGTTTTCATTTTATTTTTGATATGTGATATACATTTAAAAAGGAAATTAATTTTTCCTAGGATTTCCAATAATTGATGTGGTGTAAAACTGAAACATCTCTCAAATGACTTCCAGTCATTTATTTTATCTTTGTTCGTCCCATATCTTCTTCTTTTTTTCTTAACTTTTCTATTATTACTATGCTTATTGTTTTTTCTATTTCTAATCTTATTTGTTGTGCAGCTGCTTTTTTTCTGAAAACAAAATGGGTAATGATAGTATTTAGAGTTTACTGTACTAGGTAGTTTATATTATTTTATGTCAAAATGATTTAGTCTCTCAATGGCAATTCCTTGATACTTATGTAGCTTATTTATTATTAATCATCCATTGATTAGCTAATATTTTTTGTTATAAATTGAGCTGATGGAGTTCCTGTTACTACTCACTTTGTATGAGTATTGTGGCAGCCCTCATTGTTAATTAAAAATAAATTTAATTCTGATTTTTTTGTTAAAGTAATTTAATTTAAAGTGAAGGGAGGAGTTTCCTAAATTTTGTATATATCAAAATATTGGTTTAGTTGTTGTAGTGATATATTGCAAATTTTTTTTTGGCGCAAGATCATTTATTTTGCCAATATAATTCTGCCATCAGCATTATATATATTATTTGTCAATTCTTATGCAATAAAAGTGTTATTATGGTTAGTATTGGACTTTCTTTTACACTTGAAAGGTACTTGCAGTCCTAAATAAATTTTCTTAAAAATTAGAATATCTAATCATAAGGCATACATCTTTCAAAGCTATGTATGTAATTTGGAATGTCCTATTTAGTCTTGCATTTCATTCACTGCTGATATATGGATACTTTGGCAGATGATAACAATTAAGCTCCTCATAGATTATATGTTGGATTATGTCCTGCAGCAGCTGGGACTTCTTGCTGCCACATATGATATACAGCAAAATGAGGAACAATTATATACATGTAATGTGCAATATCCCTATTATGATAGTACTAAGACTATATTTGTATCTAATATCATGGGTGTTAGTCTCGCCTGCCCTAATGATGTTGAAAGTGCTGCAGCAATTGGTGCTCTTGACCATCTATCAGTTGTATATAATATGAAAATTAGTGATTACAACCATAGGGGCATATGTTTTTATACAAGACAAACTGTAAATATTATGAAACACGGGAAATTGGGACTGTCACAAGAGCTTTTGATATGAAAATTTTGATATGCTTTTTAGCCTTTTTTGTATGTTGTACTGGGACTTTGGGTTTGTAGTTTTTATTTTGATTTTCTACAAGGGACTCTTATGTAATGATTTAAGACTATCCTTTAGCTTCCCATATGTACAGCTTATACATATATTCTTTGTTCCCTGCAATTTACTTAATGCACTACCAATATATCACGGTTTGATGTTTCAATATTGGTTTTTGAATATGTATGTACAACTTATATATTTTCTATGTGATTTTTTTTATTATGTTTTCAGTTTTTTTTTTTGAAATTGCTTTCATTTTAGTATTTTAAGTGTTTGTAATTTATTTATTTTTATGAATGGTTGTCTATAATTAATCATTAAGTATTCCTAGAATTTGTTTAAATCATAAAAAATAACATATTAAATTTATTATAGTTGCCTACTGTATCGCATTGTTGTTTAATGATATTAAATAATAAGATGTACTGAAAACACTGTGATTATAATTAGAAATAAACCAGTTACACAGAAGATTGAAATTTTGTATACATGTGAAAGTAAAATTATGTGACAGCAAGAAAATGTAGTACTGAAATTTTTTATAGTGCTGAAAATATTAGAAGGATTATTGTAGTATATTTGGCATATAGTAGGTGTGAAGCTCTACAAATTGATAATTTTACCTTAATTTATATGATGATTTGTTAATTTGAAAGGAACAATGAACATGAAAAAAAAATATTAAATCTTTTGGTATAGATAATTAGTTTAAAAATAAATTTTTGCTCTTTGTTTAAATTTACCTTTGTTTAAAACTATATATAAAAATAGATTCTTCACTTAGTTGTTATGCATTAGATTTTAATTTATAAGTATGCTTTAAAATTCATTTTTCTTAATTTAAAATAATTTTAAAAAAGCCAATTGATGATCAAATGAAAATCCATTAATATTTTTCATTACTTTTATTTTTTCAGGTTTGCCGGTCCCCATAGTTTTTGCAAAGTACGTGTATTATTTTATATTAAAAGTATGAGATTTTTAATTTTAAAATATGAACTATTTGTTTTCTATTTTTATTAATAAATTTTGTAATCTTCACGTCATACAAATTATTCGTTTGGCGTTTCTTTCCATTACACAATTTGTTTACTCAATGTTCTTTGCGGGTATATGCATTTTTCACTCTCTCTAATAAGTACTATTACCAATGTTGAATATATTTATTTAGTTTTTTACTATGTTCTAACATTTTGTTTAAATGTATATATATGTCCATGTGTTTGCTTATTTTTAATTAATTAATTGTTTTCGTGAAATTTTAGCATGGATTTATTCGATGCTGCTTTATCTAATGAGAAAAACTTAGTCGATGTACCCGTATAATTAAATTCTAATATTGCACGTATAAAAGCATTATACAATTTACATTCATAACAATATTTATAATAATTTATTTAATAAATAAAAAAAATGTCTAATATTTTTTTACATATGTTTCAGCCCGCGTTGAAAGGCATTTTGAAATAAAGATGTGAATTCTTTTACCCTTGACACATCCGCAAACTTGATAGATTTACCTATAAATGAATTGACATTCACTGGAGGCGATTTATTAAATTTTTTATATTAATTATTATAAAATAATAAGATATGTAAAAATATCCTAATTTTATATTTAGAAACACCAGATTCCAGTGTTAACATGACTATGGCTGAATCTCCACAAAAAAGGCAGCGATTTAGTCTATATTCAGTCACATCTTCAATTAATAACGAAGAATCTACTCATAATACAAGTAAAACTTTTTCGTTTCGCATATATAATAATAATAATAATAATAATAATAATAATTTTTATTCTAATTAATCAAATTATTTGCTAGGACATTTCCTTCAAAAGTCTGATTTGGGATTTCCTAGCAATAAGTGTATACATTATGGGGCATTATATTGATTGGCTGAACGAATTGGAGATTCATCTCGCTATAGCTCAAAGAATACACTCTTTGTTGCAAAAAAAAAAAAAAAAAAGAAAACTATGTTTGCCGCTGCTTCCAAACACACCAGCTTTCCCAGATAACCTATTACGAAATGATGCTGGTCCAATCGCATCAGAATTTAGAGAGAATATATGTCTGTATAATAAAATTTAGACAAGATAGATTATGAAATTAATAAAAAACCAGGTCCTTATATTTTTAGAATATGTGGTCAAAATCATCATCTATTAAGTTCTTTATTACCTCTTGAAGAAGAAAAATCAAAATTTGCTCAGTTGTATATATATGATATATAACATGAAGTGCAAAATGGAATATCATCTTTCCTTAACAATGAAGATCATACTTCTATAAATGGATTGATTGTGGATGGCCTTATTGAAATGCTTGATACTCATAATGAAATAGTTGAATCCTTTAGAATGGTTCGAGATAGATTTCAAAATAATGAATTATTGTCCATAAAATTGAAATTAGTTAGGAGAAGGTCTCAAGATAGTGCATGATATAATCTTCCATCATCCTCTAAAATAGCTGATTTAATAGAGAGATTTTAGTTTATATGCGAGATATCATTGTTGAACATAAAACTGAAAAACTAAAAAGAATAAGTGTGTTGCATCCAAGTTTGATGACAATGCGATATCCTTTATTATTTCCTTATGGTGAAGATGGTTACAGAGTACATATTGAATACGTGCTTATAGATAAATGTCATTTTTCTAGAAAATATATTAACTATGCGTGAATATTATGCTTATAGAAACAACACCATAACGAAAGAAAAATACTGATAAGATGAGGTAGTTTATTTTAGCAATTTATAGTTGATGCGTTTTTCTATGTAGAAGAAGAAAGATTAGATTTTATTAGACGAAATCAAAAAGAATTAAGATCTGAAATATATGTGGGAATAAAAAAATGCTTTTCGACATGGAATTACAACTTGCAATAATATAGGAAAATCAATTGTCATACTACCACCATTTAGCTATACCGAAAGCTCTAGATATATAATTGAACACTAATATGATGTAATTGGCTATATTTGAATTTTATGGACACTCGAATTTATTTATAACTTTTACGTGCAATCCACTATGGCCTGAGATTTCAAAGGATGTTAGATTATATTTCTAGACAGCGGGTGGAAAATAGATATAATGTTATTTGTTGTATTTTTAAAGTAAAAATTAATTATCTAATTGAAGATATTAAAAAATAAAAATATTTGAAAAAGCATTGGGTTTCTTATATACTATTGAGTTTTAAGAACGGGGATTACCTCATATTCATTGCTTAATATGGTTGCATAAAGATAGTAAGCCAATCACAGCTTTTGATGTTGATATATTGATTTATGGGGAATTATCTTCAAAAGAATTAGACTATGAGATTATTTCAAAATTTATGATACATGGACCATGTGGACCAATTAACCTTTTATCGCCTTGCATGAAAAATAACAAGTGCAGTAAATTTTTTCCTAAAAAATATTTTGATGAAACTACTATAGATGATAATAGATTTGCAATGTATAAATGTAGAAATGATAGTAATTTTATTATTAAAAATTTTAAAAAATTGATAATCAATTTATTGTTCCTTATAATAGAGATTTGGTATGTAAATTCGAGACCCATATCTGTGTGGAGTATTGTTGTAGATATAAAATGGTTAAATATTTATTTAAATATATTAACAAAGGAATGGATAAAATCTGCACACTAGTTGAAAATTACGGTAAAGATATTAATATTAATGAGAATAGTAACCAAACTCCTATAGATGAAATTAAAACATATTTAGATTGTCGATACGTCTTTCCATGCGAAGCAGCTTGGCGTTTAGTTGAGTTTTCAATACAGTATAGAGAACCAGCTATTGAAAAATTAACAATACATTTAGAAAATATGAATACGATTTTATTTCAACAATATGACAATTTAAGCTATATTGCAAACAACTTGGATTATGAACGTACTATGTTAACAAAATGGATGACTAGTAATGGCATTTACGAAGATGCAAGAAATCTTATATATGTCGAATTTCCTACTAAATGGGTGTGGCAGAAAAAAAAGAAAAAATTTGGACTAAGAGAAAGAGAAGATATTATATTGGTAGAATTAATTACGTCCATCCTAGCTCTGGTGAACTTTATTATTTGAGAATACTTTTAAATATTATAAAAGGGTAAAAAATATTTAAAGATATTAGAACTGTGAACAAAGTTGTATATCTGAACTTTCAATCAGCCTGTAATGCATATGGTCTAATTGGTTACGATGTTGAGTGGATAAACGCTATGGAAGAGGCAACTTTATGTGCATCGGCTTTTTAGCTTCAGCATCTATTTACAATTCTCATTTTATGTTAGATGTGTTTTGGAGATCCAAATAAGCTATTAGATGTGTTTTGGAGATCATTTCTTGACGATAATAAATACGAATTGCATAATAATTTACAGATTCCACTTTCATCTCTGATAGCTATTTAAAAAACAGAGTATTGCTAGAGCTTGAAAAAATCTGTAATAGAAATTCTAATTCTTTAGCTGATTACAATTTATTTTTGCTTGATGTAACATTAACTGGTGATATTAACAACCGATTATTAATTGAAAAATTAAATTATAACATTATTGATCTTAAAAATACATATGATAATTTAATTTTGTCTCTTTACTCTGAACAACATAAAATATATAATGATATTATTATAATAGTTGATTGTTGTGCAGGAGGACTATTCTTTATTTATGGTTATGGTGGAATGGGCAAAATATATTTGTACAAAGTTATTATATCCAAACTTATATCAGAATAAAAAATTGTGTTAGTAGTTACTTCATCTGGAATTTCTGCATTATTATTATCGGGTAGTAGAACTGCACATTGTAGATTTAAAATACCCATAAATTTAAATGAATACTCAGCATGTAAAATTAAAAAAAGAAACCAGTTGGAGAGTTTAATACAAGTAACTAGCTTAATCATTTGGGATGAGGCACCTATGAGTCATAAGCATTATTTGGAAGCTTTAGATAGATCATTTAGAGATACTTTATGTGATTCTGAAGATGATACATTAAATAATCTATTTGGAGGAAAACCCATATTATTAGGAGGTGGCTTTAGACAAATTTTACATGTTGTTGTTACTGGAACTAAAACAAATATTATAAATGTATCAATAACAAAATTTTATTTATGAAAATTTTTAAAGATATATAAATTAACTATTAATATGTGATTTACCTTCATTTCTAATACTAATGGTGAGAATGAAGAATTAACAAATTCTTTGTCACGACCCGATCTGTGGGCCAGTGACTGGTACTAGATAATGGGTAGGCTTAAGACCATCAAGACTCGTAATAAGCCTTACTAATTGACATTTCAAATATGCATATAAGAATATAAAATCACTCCACAATTTGCTACAGTCCAGATCAAGCATAATATATTAGGTATACTACTGCAGAGAGTCTAGAATTTAAAATAATTAAAAATATAAAAGTATAAATTATTTACAATAGGCCCGATGGAGAAGGAAGTCGGGCTGTCAAATGCAAGACGGCGGAGAATCCTAACTGTCACCTAAAAAATTAAATTTGAGATTGTCAGCCTCGAGAGTGAGTTAGAATCATATAATCTTAAAACAGTCACAGTTTTTTCAATATAACAATTATTAAATTAGGATATCATGTCACTTTGTACTAAAGAACGTGTCATGTCATAATTCAGAAGAAAATACAATTGCAATACTTATGGGACGAGTGCCTCAGCAGAATTCTAGCCCCAATACTAGTAGCATTTCGACTCTCTTATTTCAATAGGTCTAGCACCCAGAGAGCGGAGCTCAACCAGGGTCCTTAAATCCAGCCTGGACACTTAATTCCTAAATAAGCCGACGCCTAGAGAGCAACGCTGGACCAAGGACCTTCCTCCTACAGTCAAACCTCCATCCAGAGAA
The DNA here is from genome assembly GCF_019578655.1 of Ricinus communis. NCBI lineage: Eukaryota > Viridiplantae > Streptophyta > Magnoliopsida > Malpighiales > Euphorbiaceae > Ricinus > Ricinus communis. The sequence goes on along the minus strand of NC_063261.1, from coordinate 10,681,007 downwards.
TTATACTCGAGCAGGACAACCCAAAAATAATTGTTAGTACATGTCTTTGATTATTACAGGTACGCACGCGGTTATGATGCAATCCATCAGGTGAATGTTCTACTGTCGCCTCATCTCAATATCACAATCATAATATATATTAGTAATCATAAACCGTATAAATGCAGACAAACACAACATTTTAATAACATATTGAAAATCAAAATTTGGTAGTCTAAAGCAACATGTAAAACTATATATAAAAAATAATAATAATATTAAAATAAGATATTAATAATAACAAAAATAAGTTTACTATTAATAAGGCTAAAAATATTCTTAATAATTATCAACAAATGAAATTACTCATAAAAATGATAATAATAATAATTATTTATCAATTAGTATTGTATTTAATTTAGACATGACAAGACAAGGATGATTATATGACTTTAACTCATAGTTCTATCGCGCTCTGCAGTCTGCTCCTACGTCTCGGGTGGAGCTAGCTGGATGGACGGATTAACTATTCACATAAATACTCAGTCAATAAAATATTCTTAATTTTTTTCCTAAGTCTAGACTCCTAGGAAAATTCAAACTCAGAAATTCTACCAAAAATTCGGTAAAATCTCCTTTAAAATATGGACGTTTACCTCCATATAACGGATCCAAAACCTACTAGAAACACTTTAAATATTCTGTAATTATTTAATGGGAGTCGGACTACTAAAACTACATTATTTTTTCCGACTTTGCAACACACCACAGATCGCAATTATTTTATAGACGGTCCGACATAATATCTATTTCACAACCAACCCACACAAAATTTCTGGTATTTAAACTAATTCAACACAATAATTAATCATCCGCAAATTGTGGCATTTATATTTAAATCACAATTAATTAAATCTAATTAAATTTAATTATCTAAAATTAATAATTAATAGCAACAATATTCTCTAACATTATAAAATAATTTTTTAGATCTAAATAAAATTATACTGAGCCAAAATTCTAAAATTCTGCGTGTCCGAAAAACACCAGGGTCCGGAAGCTGATATTGTCAAGGGTGTCAGAATTCGAATCTGGAAGTGCCCACGTGAAGCTTGAGTCGCGAGAAGTCCAAAAACACAATAGTTTTGGCTGGAAACTCGCCGGAAGACACCAGATCAAGGCTGGAAAGTCTTGACTCCGGCGAGGACAAACGCAACTACCGGCGGGGGATTTCACGGCTAGGAAGCTCAGCCCAAAGGTTTCCGGTGCCTAGGAGCTCAATTCTAGCGTCGGACAAGCGGTGGGACGTCGACAGGTGGCCGATTCGGTGACGACAACCCCTTTCTTTCTTCGGTCGATGTCGACAGTGGGAGAAAAGAGAAGGGGAAGGTGGCGCGGCGACAAGGAAGGAAGGAAGAGAGGCAGGGCAGTGGCGGCAGCGTTGGCAGTGTTGGCTGAAGGAGGCAGAAGTCGAGGAGGGAGAGAGTGAGCAGCGGAGCAAGAAAGAGAGGGGGGGGGAAGGAGAGAAAGGGAGGGGAAAGAGAGGGAAAAAGGGGGAAAATTCCCCTTTTTTTAGTATTTATTTATTTATTATTATTAATTTTATTTTATTTTCAGGTATTATACTTTTCAAACTAGATTTTATCCGTTGGAGATAGTACAGTCCCTGTAATTGAATGTAGTAAAAAGATAAAGAAAATAGTTGGATTAAAATGCCTCAAAATTTATTAATACAACTCTACACAGACCTAGTTAAAGAAATAATTGAAGAAACTTATCTTGATTTAATACATAACTATGCTAAATATTTGTATATTAAAGATAGAGCTATTATAACACTTATTAATAAAATTGTCGATATTATTAATAAAGAGATGCTTGAATTAATTCCAAAAGAAGAAAAAACTTATTGTAGTTCAGATTCAATATGTAGGATGTCAAATGGTGCATATGAGCTGAAAGTTCTTTATCTACTTGAGTTTTTAAATACTTTAAATTTTAATGTTTTTCCACTACATGAATCAAAATTAAAGAAAAATTTATCAGTTATGTTATTACGGAATATTAACCCTAGCATTGGTTTATGTAACGGTACATGATTAATGATAACTAATTTAGGAACTAAAGTAATTGAAGTAGTAATAATAACTGTATTTCATTATGGTGAAAAGATATATATATCTCGAATAGTTCTTTCTTATAATGAGAATAAGTTTCCTTTCATATTAAAAAGAAGACAATTCTCAATAAGAATATGTTACTGTATGACAATAAATAAAAATCAGAGTCAAACATTAAAATAAATTGGTTTATATCTGCAAAATCATGTTTTTTTGCCATGAACAGTTGTAGATTGCATTATCTAGAGTTACCTGTCATAAAAATTTAAAAATTATAATAAATAAACACGCCAAAGACAATAATGGCTATAATTTCAAATGTAAAAAAAAAAATTGTGTATACTGAAGTTTTTGATAATTTGTCCAATATTTAGTATATAAATTATCATTTTGTTAATTATTTCATTTATTGAAAATTGATGTTTATATATTGTAATTTTTTTTATTATGTAAATGGAATCTAAATTTGTAGAATTCTTAGAAATTTTATTAGTCATTATTTTATATTTTTATTTTTCAGATATGTCATACACTGTTGTCTGAAATCAACAATAGCAGCAAAAGTAGTCGAATAAAGGTTCGCGTAGCAAGGATATGGGAATTTTTAAATATAAATAATCTGGATGAGTTATTTAGCTTGGAACTTTTAGTGCTTGATGAACAGGTATTATGATTATCATTATCTTTTATCAATTCATTCCTTTAATAATCATTTGGCTTATTTTGACAGCTACAACCCTTATGCAAAACTAATATTTTTTATATGGTGATACAATGTAAGGGACCATAGCAAGGTAATTTGCTTCTCACTTTCGACAGTAATTGTAAGAAGGAAAAATTTACTATATCTCTGGATTCGTTGTTCTTCGTGCACAATTAAACTACAAGATAAGCATGCACCCCTTTCCAATAAAGCTGCCAAGAAATGCTCTCATTAAGAAGATCGATGAAGATGAATCCCCTATACCATTTGTCATCTTCCAGTTTAAGGATTTTGTAGAAATTATAAACGTAGTAGGCAATAAGTCATTATTTACTAGGTTTTATTGATTATATTTCTTTTTGTTCATCAAACAATATCTTTTTCTTATACTTCTAAAAATGTACTGTTGTTTATGCTTATTCGATATTTTTAGCCAAATAATTGCTATTGATGATGTCGAGGAAGCAAATATTGTAGGCATAATTGTAAAGAGGAGACGTGTTCAGATACAAAATACCACGTATGATTAATTTTTATGAACTTTATTTATACTGTTACTTAAAGTTTTACTAAGGATTATTTTACATTATTATTTTGTTATGACAGAAATGACAGATTAGATATTACTCTTTGGAACCAAATGGCTATTCAATTTCCAAATGATCAGATTTTTTTCATGAAGAACATAATGGAGCTGTAATTGTTATTCTTTTTATCGATGATCATCAAAAAATTTAATGGTTTGGTGCTATTTTCTGCTGACATGTCAGTCCTATTTATTTTTATGGAATACTTTTTTTATTAATTTTGATATGTAATGTTATGTAGATCAAGTGTTGGTCATAGTTCGTCAGCAACAAAAGTTTTTGTAAACTCAGAAATTCCAAAAATTCACCATTTTAGAGAAAAGTAAGTAAATTATTTATTTCATTTATACTATGTTTGCTTGAAAAATAAAATTGTCGCCCTACAGCTTGGCATAACCAGTGAAAAAAATTTTAAGACTTGAAATTAAATGTCAGTCGGTCCGTGATATTGAATCTGAAAAGAATATTAACAAAAAAAACAATTGTCGAGTTACTTATTTTGGATATTTATATAGATAAGGTATTTTTTTTGCCTGAATCTATAATTTATTTGTTATTTAACTATTATTTAAACTATTTATTAGAAATATTTTTATGGTTATTGAACCTTTCCTTAGGATATAAAATTCACATGTAAGGCAACAGTAAAAAAATTTTGATGTATCCACTGGTTGGTGATACAGAGCATGCTCCCAATGTAAAAGTAGCGTGCAAAATTATGGCGGGCAAGTTTGGTGCAACAACTATGGAGCTTTGAAAGAGCCTCCGATATATTAGTATATATTTAGATTGTTTTATTACTCTAGCATTTTGTAAAGCTAATTATTAGTTAACATAATATAAATTATATTTTTAAGTACAAACTTAGTACTATCATAAAGAATGATACAAGATCAGCAACATTTCTTATTTTCGGTCGTGCTGCAGCTGATTTAATTGGTCTACCAGTAAGTAATCTAGCTCAGGAGTATCCAGATAAATTCATCATGCCACCATTAATGAGTTGATTTTTTTGGTCTGAGATTTTTTTCTTTTTTTTAAATTGTTGTTAATATTCGATCAAAAGATCCATATATTTTATCATTTAAAGTTACACATATTTTCGAAAGTGAAGAATCCATAGATTTAGATACGCCAAAATCTATTTTCACTACCGCTGCTGCCTCGACCTTGCTCCGAAAGCCGTTGATAATGGATACCAAAAGGAACATTAAAAGACGTCTTAATTTTTCGGATGAAGGAGCAAGCCAAACATCAGAAATTGTTGATACTCCTTATCCAGCTGAGTCAGCATCAATAATGGCAACGAGTGCAATTCTAGCGAAGAATTGCAGGTGGAACTATTTCCAAAAAATTCACTAGTCAAGAAAATATATTTCAAGTTAGAATTTACATTCTGAATTGGATTGTTTATCATTTAGTTATTGAGATAACAATTATTCATATTCTTGCTTACACTTATTATAGGCCATGTTCTCCATAAAATCTTGATATAAGGATAAATATAAATATTATATCTCAACAGAAATCGTATATTGCAGACAAATCAAATTCACTATTATATCTTCTATTTAGATATTTGATTTATAATTAAAAATATTAATTTCTTATTTTTCAATGTAAATACTTTTCATGAGACTTTTTTTTCTTTTCTTTTATTATTATGTTTTATGTAATCAACAGAAACGTTTGTTAAGACTTTTCAATATTAAAATAATATCTATGTTTAATATTTATAAATACTGAAGCTGCACAAGGATAGACCCGTTGCAATGCACGGTGATTAATCTAGTTTATCTATCAACTAGGTAAACTGGAAAAGGAATCTAATAAACTTTTAATCAGTAACAAAAAAATATATAGCCTCAATCATCACGCGAATAGAGACAAAAACCTAATTGAATATGAAAGATAAAGGAATAAGATGAGCACATGATACACAGGTGAAATTTTTAAGGCAAATAATTTATTATGATTCCATGTTGATTTTTAGTAAATTATCGACTTTGGCCTTTTCTCATTAAAATAATTACATGTTTATTTTATTAATATAAAAATATAAGGATAGTGAGGATTAAGTTTTTCTTAAGCTAACCGATTGAGGATTACACAGTAAATTTTTCTACTTTTATTATAGGTGTGTTTAAAATTATTATCTAGTATTTAAAATAAAGATTTATTATTTTATAATTTAATTATTAATTTCAAATTATTGTAAGATGTTTTTTCAAATTTATTCTCAAATCTATTTTTGAAATTCTGTAGATTAAAAATTAAATATTTTAGAAATAGGAAACTTTCATGCAACCACAAGTAAGCACTCAATGTGTTCTCAAGGCTTTCCCTTCTCTAAGATTTATTAGGATAAATTATAAAAAATATTATATAGTTTTATTATTTTATAATTTTAAGCATGTGATATTTTTTAAAATAAAGAGAAATATGTAGTTAGTATCTCGTCGCTAAAAGGTTTAGATTTATAAGGCTTTAGTCACCTTTACTCCAGTAAGCCATTATTATCATGTTCCACGTATTTGATAACGTGAATTTGGAGCTTAACAACTCTTAATTCTATTACTTGACTGTTAAATCACGGTTTAAAAAATTATTTATCTGATCAAATCAGTTTAATAATTAAATAAGTATGCTTTGAGTTGTAAAACTCCAAACTCAAACTATTAAATACGTATAATATGATAATAATAGCTAATCCAAAAAAAGGTGGTTGAATTTTTATAATTGAGACTTTTAGAGGTAACATTATTTTTTATCATAATTTATAACTATTTATCTCTTTTTGTCCGAATAAAAAAAATTAAACACTAAAATTATAAAATAATAAAATCACATAATATTTTTTATACTTATTTTTAAATTTTAAGTACTCTATTTATAAAAATAATAAAAATGAAAAAATTTATATTTAACCTTTTTAATTTTCATAATAAAAATATCGATTAAGTAACTTTCTATTTGGAATACATTGGACAACCCATATGGTTGTTGCATGGATTTTCTCCAAGTCTTTTTGTACAATAAATGACTCTAACTTATGTTACAATGACCATCATTATCATATTAAAAAACAATACTCCGCCATCCGATTTTAAGATGTCATTAAATATTTAAAATACTATTTATTAGTTAATTGAAATTACAAATTGTAATATATTTTTAAATATTAGTATAAAATTTTAGTAAATTTTAGAATATCATAATTATAGTGATTTTTTAATATTTTAATATTTTTATTTTAAAACATTATAAAGTTTGAGTCGAATTTACATAAAATATTTAATATGTAATTTTTATATAAAATCACATACTAAAATATTATTTTATCACAAAGAATTTTTTTGTAAATTAGTCTATAATTTTATACTTTTTATTCAATGAATATAAAAAAAATTAAAAAAATCACTATAATTACGATATTTTAAAATTCATCTGTAACTCTTTTATTAAAATTTTAAAAATCATAGACTAATAGATAAATTTGTCAATATTTAGACCATCATGCATTGATTAAAAGACTTATTAGATGTATTTTAGTAAGAAAATAGAAGTATTAATTGAAAAAAGATTTCTTAATTTTCGTATAAATTTGAAACAAAATTAGATAAGAAATCAAAAATAAAATTAGTTGGTTTTATTCATATTAGATGTATATAACTATAATAAATAAAATAATATGTATATATATTATGAATTATATATTTTCAAAAAATTTATTTATTAATTTAATATATAAATCACAAACATACGTTTAACGTGTACAAAATTTTCTTTTCTAGAAAGAGAGAGACAACCAGTTTGCATTGGTCAAACACTAGAAACTGAAGGACAATAATTTATTAATGAATGGTTTTTTCTGCGTTAGACATTATTTAAGGATCAACTTTTACATGTCCGTATCAGACAAACTTGTCCGCCTGGTGACAGACGGTGACATTATTTTCTTAACAAAATATTCTGAATACCCATACATCAACAATAATTGTCTTTCCTTTTAATAAGTTGTAATTTTCAAAATGTAAAAATCCTGAAAACCACTAAATTATTTTTTGAGAGGTAAAATTCACGTCGTGCAGCTATTACTATTATTTTAATTAATTATATAAATATAAATGAAACTGCTTATTTAATAATATCTAGTATATATAAAATTTAACTAAAATCAGATTAATACACATAGTTATATTTTAATAAAAGAAATAATTAATGATGTATTCTATAAATGATAAAGTTTTAATTAATATACTTCTATAAATTAATATTTAAAATAATAATTTACCATGTTTGTAGAACTGAATATGATTAAAAAAATAATTTCTTGTTCAACATATTAAATATTATATTTTTCATAAAATTAAAATTATTATTTAACTAAAAATAATATATTAGTTAATATATAATATCATTAAAATAATATCTTAAATACATATAAAGATACATGTTAGCATTATGTTTATGGGTTTTGCTAGAATACTATTATATTATATTAAAAAGTAAATATAATAAGTAAATATAATGTATTATAAATATTTAGTCTTAACTTTATTTATGTTAATAAAACAAATTTAAATAATTTTGAGACCAAAAGATACAGGTCACTTTCTCAGATGCAAAATACAATTTACATGAGGATTTCGTTGTTAAAACAAAGTCAATTTAAGTGTCTAACTACTTAAGAAAAATAAAAATTGCCAAATACTACGAATGGACAAATTTAGGTGCATATATATGCATTAAGCTTTTTTCTTTATTATTATATTATAAAGAGAACAAAATTCAAACCTAAAGCCTTACTAAAAATACATCAACCGATGCCAAATTAAAACCTTATTATAGTTATGCATTTATATGGTTTTTAAAATATAATATTCATGATGAAGAATAAAACAATCATTTCTTTATTTCTTAATTATATATATCTATATTTTTAATTAAAGTTAATGTATAACTAAAAAGTTAATTTAATAATTAATATAATATTTAAAATATTATTCTCTGTGATTATAATTATTATTTAATTAAAAAAGTAACTTACCTATTCTCTGTGATTATAATTATTATTTAATTAAAAAAGTAACTTACCTATTAGTAAATTAATACAAAATATAAATTTATATATTAATTTTAATTTTATAAATAAAAATACATATAATGTTAGAATAACAATACATGTCAAAAAATTTATATATAAATCTCACATATAAAGTAAATGTGATTATCCAGTATCAGCCAACAAATGGTAGAAGACATGCACTCTTTAACCTACATTCAGGTGTATTGCCTAAGGACAAATTCAAATAACTTATCCCTAACACTTCAAACTTAGTTAAATTAGGAAGAACACTCATTTTTGGGAGAAAAAAAAAATTTTAAGTCTAAGTTTTTTCTTTTATATTAAATGAATTATCATCTATATAGTGAGTAGGAGTGAGCAAATGATGGGTAAAAATGGTCAAACTCAATTTAAAAATAAAACTTAATTAAATTAATATACTAATGGGTATTGATAAATATAAAATGTTATTTTAATCTTAGTGGAGTTTAATATTTGATAATAGCTTTCAAGGCCAAATTGAATTGTTTTCTTTGTTTAAGCTTTTTTTTACTAATTATATTAGTTATCGTTTTAAGACCTCAAAATTATTTAAATTTTATATAAAAAATATGGGGACCACTGGTATAATAAATCAAATCCAAATATATATATGATAATTAAATCATTATTGTGTTTAAATCATTATGAAAGCAGAGACAAAATATTTAAATATGAAAGAGACAAAAACAGGATGTCATTTAGATAAGCACATGATACACAATCTAAATATATGTAAGCGGCTCTTTTAAAAGTGTTGAATCAAGATTTAGATATCTGTCTAAAATATTTTATTCACTTGTGATAAAATTATTGATATTAGTGTTTTATTTTATTGGTTCTGTTTATTCATGATGTGTCGTGAAATTAGCTTCAATTATAATTACAAAGTTCTAAAGTGTTATAAACTTTATTGGTTACCTTTCTATTTTTACTTTTCAAAATACAAAAATATTTAGATATTAAGATTATATTGAATTATCTTTCATTACATCTTTGTTAGAATACATTTCATTATATCATAAGAAAATTTAAAACTTTGAAAATTTTATTAATTTATACATTGAAAATTTTATTAATTTATACTATTTCTTATTATTCTTGAAATACAGGAATAATTGTTAAGATTTAAAATATTTACTATTAAATTATTATTAATCTATTTTTCTTTTAAATAGAAAATACAGTTTTAATTTATTTAGATTGAAGAGAATTTATAAATAAAGTAATAGCAATAACCATATAACATTTAGGAGAAATTTTTAATAGAATCAGTTTAGCACATCATTCAGAGACTAAATCAACTGCATGTTGACATGTAGCTTTATTTATTAATTGTAGCATTCTCACTCACTGGATCTTATTCATGAGTTATTATTGGTAATAAATATACTAACCAATAAAAATGCTACGATTAATAAATGAAGCCACTGTTATTATTAGTAATAAATATACCAACCAATAAAAATGCTACGATTAATAAATAAAGCCACATGTCAGCATGCAATTGATTTATTCTACGGATGATGTGATAAACTAAGGCACAATCTCATCATTCGACAAGATGTAGAGATATTTTATGATGAAATCTATCACCAAAATCCCAAGACGTCGCATGATATTGGAACTCTGCTGCTGCCAACAAGGAGAAAATGAGACCCTAAGATCCTACTTGAAGAGATTCAAAATCGAAGCAATTCAGATAGAGGACATTAATGTAGAAACTATGGCCATGGCCCTGAAGGAAGGAATGCGATTTGAAAAGCTCATAGACAAACTCAGAAAAAAAATCCTAGTGCCATTTTCTAAACTAATGGCTCTGAGTAGGAAATACGTTGATGTGGACGAAGGGAGGAGAAACGACAGGAAGAGAGAGCAGGAGAAGAGAGCCAAGAAGTAGACCAACATAGAAAGGCATGATGCCTAACTCCCGGGAGTTTCTTGAACCCCTTAAGAGATCGTGATTATTCCTGGTCCTAAAGATATTCCGTTTTCGTGAGCAATGACACTCCTCTCACGGAGTCTAGAGCGAAAGTGTTGACGTGGATCTGGGAGAATAAGTAGGAAGTCAGATGGCCTCGCCACATGAACAACTATACTAGTAGAGTCACCATAAATGTAGCCTTTTCAAAAAAGAAAGTTTTCTGCTCTCTCCCATTAACAAGTAAAGAAATAACTGACATAAATTTCAAATTAAAGATACTCTCTGGGGGGACTACCGATAGGATAATGATGAGATAGGATGACTAAGCAGGTCAAACTATCAAAACTTTGACCCAAAAGTCCTAATCTGAGTTACAATTCATGAGTGCAGTCGAGCAATTATGTCCGAGGCAACAATAAAAGTCAGATTAAATCCTAGAACGACTTAAGAAGCCACTAAAGTAATATAAAATCCTATCATGATATCATAAGGAGCTAGACCAGACATGTGTCCCTATCTAGGCGGTTATAACAGAATTGCTGAGCTGAAATATCCTGTTTTCCTTCTCCAAATCACCACGTCCGATAGTCGGGTATATAAACCCCTATGTCCATGCACGATGGATCAATTTCACTATTTTCTTACTGTTACTCTGTGAAAATCACTATAGAATCATAATTGATCGTTAGAGTGCTATTGGGACACTAAATCCCAGGGGTCAATGATCGTCTTCTTGTGATTTGCAGAGTATTACTAGTCAGACTCGAGCAAGCTCCAAAAGGATCGAGTACCTATTAAATACTTTCTTAATCCAAGTAAATATTAAAAAGTGACAATTAGTATAAAATAGAAAAAGTATTATGTAATTTATTAATATTTGAATTGGTTATTTAGTAAATTTCAGATTTTGACCAATTTTAATTAAAAAAGAAAAAAAAGAAGAAAAATGTTACTTAATAACATTAATACAGATTAGTGTAGTGAGTGAGCTCATGTCCACATCAATTATGTGCCACAAAGTTAGACAATTCAAACAGTTCTACAAGAAAAGTTTTTCTGAAATCAATTGTACAAGAAATCAAAGTTATTCCTCTATCTTTGTACTTTTTTAATTCTCCTAAAGTTTTTCAAATAAAATGTGTCCCATATGATTCATTGCTATATATATATAAACAATAGGATAATTAAATATTATTTATAAGTTGATCAAATAAAACATTTAGATTTATCATTTGTGAACTATAAATTCGTCAGTTAATTTATAAATCTATTTTTTAATTTATAAATTTTTGAATTACGATTAGGCATACATGTGATGAATCTATAATTTATAATTTATAAATAATTTATTTTAACATATGAACCTGTAGTTTTTATGTATTTCTGGATTGTAATATACAAACCTCATATATACGTGTAATGAATCTATAGTTTATAATTTATGAACATATTGTATTTAACCTACAAACCTGTAGTTTTATGATTATGTTCATAAGTTTTTAATGATGACTTTGTGTTCATAACCTACATTTGCATTTTATAATTGATAATTATGAATATGAAATTATTAGTTTAATATTTTATTATTATTATTAAATTTTAGAATCAAAATATTATTTACAATGATAAAAATATTTAAATTTTAAATTTTTAAAAAATAAAATGTAACATAATTTAAAATATGAATATATACTAAAGTGTGATTGAATTTTATATTTTTATAGAAAAAGTTGAATCATTAATAAAATTTTGCGTATGTATAAAATTTAATTTAATATATTAAAATTCTCTTATAAAAATACTAGGATATTATTAAGAATAAATATAATTAAAAAATATATAAAATATACCGAAGATATAAAATTAAAATAAAAGTAATAAGGTCGGAAGGATGCTTTGTATAATGACTTTGTTTATGCTAACCCTTTTTCTTTGTTCTTTTGTATAGCACATGCATCATGCATCCCATGCATTGCATACATTATACTAACACCTTATTTTTTAGCCATATAGATTTATTGCTTTTGGTTTGTAAGAGACAAAAGGGTGGCAAGTTTGAATGGATATTAAAAGGACACTTCTTACTAATAATCAAGACAAGATGGCCCACGCGCAAGACATTGATGCTATCAAAACTGCAATCATAACTGACCTAAGGATTATGATCCGAGAGGAACTCCAACAAGCTTTGGCTGAGATTTTTAGAAAACAAACTATCCAAAAGACTACAACTGCTACAGTAGCTACTACTTATGATGTGGAAGCACGTGGTGAGCATCTCTAGAATCTAGATGACTATATGCTAGAATAAGCTAAGAAAGAGTCTGCTCTTACTATAAAAGCTGTTATAGAATTTCAGATTCTGCATAGTCTAACTAAAAGGTTCAACAACATGTAAGATATGTTGAAAGATCAAGGTTTAGATTCAACCTTTGATTTTGATAAACTGATGTTGATTGGAGAGAACAAGTTACCTTCCAAATTTCACATGCTTGAAATGCAAAAGTTCAATGGAACTGGAGATCCAAAAGTGCACTTGAAGCAATATTCAACTATTATGAGTACTACTCATTTGGCTAAGACCCAAATTATTAAGCATTTTCTACTCTCATTAGAAAGGCTAGCTTTGAACTGGTATCGTGGGTTGGAAAGGCCCATCAAGTTGATTGGAAAAAGTTTTGCAATGCTTTTATATAGTAATATGACTATAACGCACACCTAGAAGTCTCTATAAGAGATTTAGAATCAACAAAGCAAAAGCCCAATGGGTCTTTTTTTGACTTCTTGACTAGATGGAGAAACAAAGCAGTTTTAATGAAGAAAAAGCCTTTTGAGAAAGATCAAGTTCAAATGGTTATTCGAAATGTTCTCCTATCTTGGGTGGAAAAGCTTCAAATGATGAATCCCAAGACCTTTGCGGGCTAGTAAGATGATGGCTTACAAGTAGAAGAAATTGAAAATGCTAAAGTTGGATGAGACATGGGAAACTATCAAGCTAGAGACATTAAAGACCAATCACCTAATGATGATGGATCATCACAAGATTCAACTGTTGATTTATTTTGATGACATGATTTTACTTCTAGGATCAATGAAATAACTCTAATTTTTGCTTTTTTGATGTTTATCTTAATGGTATTTTGCATGAAAATGATTACTATATGAGCATGTTTTAAATTAGTTCAATTCGAATGGTTGATTTAATTGATGGATAAATAACAATCCTAGGTACATTTATACTACATATGTATAATATAACTCTTAAAGAGAGAGAAAGTGAGAGAATAAGAAAGAGAAAAATAAAAGAAAAAGATAGTATTTGATACGCGTGATTGAATTCAGAGTAGCATATTTAGGGCAAAGCAAGAAGGCCAAATTCATCCCTTAACAACCTTAAGGCAAGGATCGTCAGAGATTAGAAGATATTGAAGATTGATGTTCTAATCCTGAAACATGCAACACCGATTACATCTGACTCCAAAAATAAATTTAGATCGAGCTAGAAAACTTCCATATAAAATAAAGCAAAGATTATGCTCAGAGATCCTCAAATCTCGAGGGCAATAAGTTCACAAGTCAATCTGGATCATGTTAGATACTATCTTTTGAAAAAAGAAAATAAAAAGATAAGAAAATAGGAAAACAAATCCTCTTGTTAAAGAAATGTACTAGCGGTCTACCTAGGACTAGTACTTTACTTGCTTCAAGGAATTCTTTGAGTATAAGAAAATAATAGGAAAGAACCAGGCACAGTACTTTCATTCATTAGGCCAGCGTGAAATTAAGAAAGAGAGATATGCCTAAGGCGGCGTGCAAGCAAATTTTTACATTCATAAGCTAGTCATGCAAAATTTAAGAAAAAGGTGAGGAAAAAAAATAGTTGACTAGAAAATCTAAAAGGACTAGTTGATAACAAGAGTAATATTATATGAAATAAAAAATATACCCGTTTATGCCCAAATTAAATAAAAAAAATCTGATTAGAATTTTTGTCAAACTTGCACATCAATTTTCATTACTTGTGCACTACCAGAAGGAGAAAATAAAATAAGAAGCAGAATCTATGATATCTGAACAAAAGCAAGATCATTTTTTTCTTTGACTTTAGTTCTTGTATTTCTTGCGGGAAAACCTAAGAATTTATAACACTTAATTCTCCATCAATCTTGACACCATGTACAATGAATCGGCAGAACTAGAGTTTTTTAGCTTTTATTCGAGAAATCTTACTTCAAAGAAAAGTCCTGAAAATCAATGGAATCATCTACAAGCTTGACAAAAGAGACTAGAAGTACTCGAGTAACCAAATCTGTAAAAAGAGAAATAAGAAGAAAGAGAAATAAGAAAAAAGAGAAAATAAAGATAAGTATAAAGAAAAGAATAAACTAAGTTGAAAAGCCAAAAGGGTGGCTTAGGCAAAAATAGAGTCTCCCAAGTAGAAAACCCAAAAGGGCAGCTTAGGCAAAAGTTAAGAAATTAGCCTGCTAAGTTGAAAACTTGAAAGGGCAGCTAGGCAAAAGTTAGGGCGTAAAAGTAAGAAAAGAAAAGAGATTTAGTTGCTATTTGCATGAGATTGTCGTGAAGCCAATTGTTATTACACAAGTATCAGTACAGCCCCAACGCAAAATGATTTAGTCCTCGCATGCTTGAGTTATCTTTAAATCTGCACTTCCTGTCTACCATGACTTTTAGATTTTTGATATGCATCATCGTTTTCATAATTTTCTATCAACCATTTGGCTCCGTGGCCTATAATCGAAGAGTAGACGACCTACTTGTCAAAGCTTCAATCTTTTGCCGATGAGCATCAGAATGCCTTTGTCCAAACTAAAGGGTGATTTCTAGAAATGCATTACATGTCATACATAACATGCATATCACTAACCTTCACTATTTTTGCTTGATGAGATCCGTATGTATACTTGTATATATATCATTAACCTGTACCAGAAAAATAAAAAGAAGTTCAAAGAGAAATAAAGTGCTCGAACTACACTGAAGTTTACCTTTTGAAGTGGAAGATGCATCAGTCTACTTCTTGAAGTAAAAGTTTATCAATTTACTTCCTGAAGCGGAGATTATCAAACTTACTTTTCAAAGTTAAAGATCATCAATTTATATCCCGAAGTGGAGTAATCATCAATCCGAAGTAGAATATAATAAGTGGAAAATCATCAATTTACTTTCCGAAACGAAAGCTCACCGGTCTATTTTTTGAAAGTAGAGAATCAGTTTAAGTTCTAAAGAATTGAAACACATTCTGAAGAAGATGTTATCCAAGAGAGTATAGTACATACCAAATCACAACCAGATGCAAAAATTACAACATAATTGCATTCCGAAGTGAAAAGTAATCAAGAAGCCAGAGGTCTCTACAAGTACAAATCAAACAGGCATGGTTCTCAAATCATCGAGCATGGTTTTCAAATCATCGGACGTGATCTCTAAATCATCGGACGTGGTTCCTAAATCATCGGGCATGGTTTCCAAATCAATAGGCATTATGGTCCCTAAATCAGCAGGCGAAGTCCTCAAATAATCAAGCAGGAGATGATATGCATCAAGGCTGCCATGAGGTTCCATTACAAAGGTATGCACCAAAAGGTCCAAAATGAAAATGCAACTCATGCATGAAAACAAGAGTCCAACCTTATAATGAAGCATCAACCCATTTTGAAGAATAAAAACCATTCGGCCATGGTTAGACTTTTGGGGTTAATTCATATTTATTTGGATTCTTATCTTTTTGGGTTTTAGCTTAAGTAATTATTTTAGTTTATCTTTATTTAATTAAGGATTATTTTATTAGGTGTGAGTTATATTTGTATTGTGTGGAGTTACAAATGAGTGCACAAATTTAGTTATCATTTGGTATCAGAGCTTGCTTCAAGTTGAGATTTGCTTATCTCTGTGTTTTGTGTGTTATTGAAATTTCTCATCTTCCTCACCTACATCAAAAAAAGAAAGATCAACATCATTGAAAGTTGTACTTACATTATCATACTCACTTGGTAGATCAAGTTTGTAAGCATTGTCATTGATTCTTTCAAGGACTTGAAATGGTCCATCTCCTCTTGGCATTAGCTTTGATTTCCTTTGGCTTGGAAATCTCTCCTTCCTCAAGTGTACCCAAACTCAATCACCCAGTTCAAATACCACTTTCTTCCTTCTTTTGTTGTGTTGCCTTTCATATTGAAGAGTCTTCTTCTCTATTTGGACTTTCACTTTTTCATGTAAGCTCTTAACAAAATTAGTCTTTTATTTGCCTTCCAAGTTGGCTTTCTCAGTTGGTAATGGCATCAAACCCATAGGAGTCAATGGATTAAACTCATAAACAACTTCAAATTGTGTTTGATTTGTTGTGCCATGTACACTTCTATTGTAGGCAAACTCTACTTTTGATAAGCATTCTTCCCAATTCTTCAAGTTCCTTTGACAAGTCCATAAATATTTGAATTAACGTGCACTATATAAAATTTTTATTAAAAGTATTTTATTAAATAATTGCTTTAAGAATAATGACACTAATTAAAAAGAAAGCTAAATTTTTTTAATCTTTTTACAAATTAAAAAGATTACAAAAACTAGACGGAGGGAGTACATAACTTAAAATCAATGAATTACTATGTAAAGAAAATTTTATACACTTACAAGTTAAATATTTAGCTTGCAATTCAACAAGTGATTGCTATAAACAAAAAGTCATACTCTAAAATGATTTCACAATGACTGCACTTTTTTTAATAGAAAATATAATTCTCACTTCACTTATTCTTTTGATGCACATGTGTATCAGAAATAATTTTTTTTTTTTTTTATATTTGATAACTTCTAAAATTCTAAATACACTACCACTCATAAGAATTAATAATAAACACCAAGGGAAAATATATATAGGGACTTGGCAATTTCCTTCGAAATATTATTTCTAAAATTATTAAGTATACAGATTTTTTAAGAAAATTATAGTAAAATTGTTTATTACTTAATGAGGAATGAAATGAATTTCTTTTTTTCTAATATTATTAAGTATACATATTTTTAAAAAAATTATAGTAAAATTATTTATTATTTAATGAGGAATGAAATGAGTTTCTTAAAAATTTATCTTTTAATGAAAATTATTAAATTTATTAAATATTAAAGATGGAGTGTAGAGCCAGCTATATGCACGAGTATACCTTGAAATAAAATCCATAACATATACCCTAACCATCTTAATTGGGCCAAATAAATATCATTAGCCTAAAAATTGTATTAAAATAAGACTATGATTGGAAGTGTATCAGAAGCCAGTTGCAACCACAAGTTCCAATGCCCCGGAATAAAATCAATGTTGCAGTCTGTAACATAATTCTCTATCAATAATGAACTCAATCATTGAGCCTTTAGCGGTTTAATGTCCCAAGTGAGCTCTATTTTTGTTTCATTTATATATTTATTATTTCTTTTATAACAGTTGAGATGTATATAAGTTGTTAAAACAAACACAACACTGGACTCTGAGGACCATTTATTTTTTTACAAAACTTATTAATACTAAAAGTTTATAAAAATTGAGGTGAAAATCAAAGCGAAATGGGTAAAAGAAACTCGATTTGATTCCCTTTTCGTTACTAAATAGAATGGAAAATTTTCATCGGGTTCAAAGTAGGTAATGATCCTTTGTAAAGCTGGTTGATCCTGTGCTAGCAAACCTTGTTAATCACAAAGAGCAAAGTTAGGAGGGCCAACAGAGCCTGTGTTCTTTTGGCTCTCTAATAATCAAGTTAGTGGCGTGTGAACAATTTGATAGAGAAATAGCTAATCAACATAAAAACGTCTTAAACATATCAGAGTATTTGACATGTCGTGGTCTCTATGCCACATTAGCCAGCTCAACAGTTCCCTTATGCTAGTCTAGTAGGGTAAGGGAGTGTTACTAGTTAAGATGGTAATGACATTGTGTTTGTTGACCTAAAAATTGGTTCCTTTTTTCAAAGTTCGAACTATATGTATCAGTATTTATGGGCGATGTTAATGCTCTATTTGATGGTTTTGATTTATTTTTAGCAATTTTAATAGCTGACGTATGACTCTTTCCTATCAGTAGGAATGAACTTTTTGTTTAGATAGATAAAGCTTTACTATTTCAAATTCACTAGCTACATTACTCTTTAGTGCTAACCATAAAAAAGAGAAAAGAAGTTTAGATAACAAGAGGAGAGTAAATCTTCTTACTATTCAAACCAGCTTTTGAGGTTTTAAGTTATGATCTTAATAATCTCAACCGTATTGTTACTTCATAATTGATACAATTTGTATCTGACATATATGATTTTTGCATCCAGAGATATGGTTGTCGGTTGCACGTTAATGCATGTTCATAATGTAGAACTTGATACAATTTGTATCTGACATATATATCAACAAAGGCACGGAAATCCTGCACATTTTATTAATCTTTTCTTTTTCTTTTCTTTTTAATTTATGAAAGTCTTCGGTTTTGGCCTTTAAATGCTACTTAGTATATTCAGAAATTGAATTTTGAACCGGTTTCCGCAATAAATAATCCAATTTACACTTATGGATTGAATAATTCAATTCAATTTATAGTTTGGATATTTCAGTTCAATTCTAGTACGATCTCGATTTAAATGGTGAAAAAAGGTTAAGGTTTTAAATTAAAAAATAATATGAAAATAATAAATTATTTTTTGAAAAGAATAAATTATTTTTTGAAAAGAATAAATTCTTTACACTCTTAATTTATTAATTTTATATTTTTTGTAACATCAATTATAATACCTAAATATTTCATGAAACTTAAGAATTATGATTTAATTTAAATGTCTTTTCTAAGTTCTAACTAAATTTAAATTTGAAGAAATATTTGAATAATATTAAGGGATGCATTTTTATATATTTAATATTTTTATATAACTAATAAGTGAATTAAATTTAAACATAAGTTTAATAATTCAAGTCTTTCAAAATTAATACTTTTATTTGGTTTTCTTTAAGAGTTGAACTGATTTGAATCGATAGTTTCAGTTTAAGATTGATTTAAGTTAATATGATGTTGAATCTTAACCGATTCTTACTCCTTAAGATTTTGAATCAGTACATAAACCGAATTGTTGGTCCAAATCAGTTACAAATTTAACCGATTCAATTTCAATCTATTTCAATTTGAATCAATCATTTGGTCAAATATAACAGAATAAATCATGAGCTATAATAAAATATAATTATTCTTTTTACCTTCTATAAATGCAATAACTTACTTACCGTGGAATAATGACTTGTACAAAGTAACATTTTCTAGCTATGGGCACATTATCATTGGACATAATAATCATACTATCAAACACTTGAATAGTAGCTCACTAATAATTTTAAAACTACTGACATCATTGGTGCAATTTTTCCTTAAACCAACTTCTGCTTTCAGTTCTTGTTATTCATTGTTTTTAACTTAAAAATAAATAAATAGAAACGTCAAGGTTTAAAGCTAGGGATGGAGTAATGGGCAATTTGCTCCACCGGTGCGAGGAATCTCACATTACTAAAAAAATAAAAAATATTATAAGAGATAGAGACTTATAAAAAAATAGAAATTAAATTAAATTATGTAATATATAGATAACCAACATATAGATTTCCCCACAAGCATAAATTTCTAAGTCCGTTCCTACCTTACAAGCATATCAATTAGGTTTCTCTTTAAGAAAATTTGTACGCAAAACTTTATGTTAGGTAGAAATCCAAGAGAAATCCACAGTTTAAATAAAACTAACTTGGAGCAATAAGGTGAATCAAATTTAAGAGTAATTTTTGAATGTATTCATCGTAACGAGTAAAAAAATAACACACACACATATATATATATATATATATATATCTTAATTAGATAAATATTTTTTCAAATCTAATTAGCAGAGATAGTAGAGTAGCACAATCAAGTAAATTATGATAATATCTTGAGAAATTATACACGTAAATAGATGTCATTTTTAAAGAAATATTTAAACGCAACAAAAAGATGACCATCTTGTATACTAAATTAAAAGAAAAAAAACTATTTAAAGAATTGAACTACATTTCAAACTTCAAAGACTTTCAATCACTTCTCAAGCGGATCCAACATACCACGTTTCCCATATTGGACTAAGCTATACAATGATACAAGAACACTCTAGATGCTATATCATCAAGGGCCCCACTATATGTAACAAAATTATTTTGTTAATCACAGTTGATTGCCGAATTATTTCTTTTATGTTTTGTATTAAATAAGAGGGAATCCTATTTATTTATTAGGCATATAAAAGTAACCATATAATTATAGTGGAAAACTCTCAATATAAAAGTTAGGATGGAGTTGAATCCGCCAAAAACTGATGGAGTCAAATAAATTTTTTACGAAGGCTTAGTCAATGTTTTTATTTATGCAATAACCGATAAATAGTTAACATATATTTACTAATTTTAAATAATAAAATATATATTAATTATTTAATATCAAAATATAAAACACTTATAATTATATATATATATATATTTTATTTATTATTGTATACATACCAAATTTAGATAGAATTAAAATAAAATTTTAAATTTTAATTGAACGAGACAGTCTAAATATAGTTTCTTCCTATATTGAATCTGAACTCAAACTGTAAGAAAATTAGTTGGATTCCGGTTCAAACTTAAAAAAGCGAAATAAATTAATTTCTTTTTTAATTTTAAGTTTTTTTTTATTTAACCAAATTGAAACTAACTAGCATATGAATAAAATAACTGGACTCAAACAGTTTTAATCCCGAAAAAACTTTTACCTACTTTAGATATGTACATCGCAATAAATAAAAGAATAATATGTATAATGAGCATTTACATTTTAATATTGTATATACATCGTAACAAATAAGAAAGTTATATATATATATAATATTTATATATTACAATAAATAGAAGAGTGGCATATATATAAAAGCATTTACACTTTGACATTGAATATACATCGCTGCGAATAAAAAGACATATATATATGAGCATTTATATTTTAGTATTGGATAATTGTCACATAAATAATATATCGAGCAATTCTTACCTACACCAAATATATACAATGCAACGAATAAAAAAAATAAATGCTTTACCTTTTGAGCTTGGATGATTGTTCACGTACTTAAAGTATTTAAAATTAAAAAATATGTATCAATTATTTATTAGTTATTTATTAGTTTAATGTATAAATATCATCATACAATTAGAATAAATTAGAATTTTTCTTAATCAATATGAACATGGTAGGTTTGGGATGAACCGTCCGTGACGACCCTTATTTACAACGTTTAAAATAAGGGGTATGGCACAGTTGGTTTACTATTGGAAGGCAATGATTGAAGACAAGAAAGTAAATATCTCGATTAGTGAGACCCAATGTAAAGGGTAGTTGGGGATAACACAAAATAACAACCAAAACTATATATAAAAAAAAAAAAATTGCAAGAATCTGAACTGTGTGAGAAAGGAAATGTACAAAGAAGAGAGTCATCAAACTTTTGTTTTCTTTCTTTTATTCAAAAGAAACACGTTTATCATAAATTCATAATGCCTAAATTTAAATCTCCCTTCCTAGTGCTATAAATATATGCATCTCCGCTTGAGCAAAATCAAACTAAGATAGTAACCTTTCCTATTGCTGAAAACCAGAAAAAAAATGTTAAGTTCTCAGATTCAGAAGCTAAGTGCTGCAAAACCCTATTCTCTTTTACCACCAAAACCCTGTATCCATGGAGGAAAGGCTTCTTCTGTGGCTCCTTTTAGGCAGCAAAAGTGTAACCCTAAAAAGCATCAGAATAGAAGCTTAAGTGTACGTGCAAGCATCATTGATAAGGCCATTTCAGCAGTAACACATAAATTAGTGATTACTGCCACTGTTACAGTTAAAGTAACAGTTGGTGGGATCATTTCTAGTATTGGTATAACTCAGCCTCTTGATGAGTTGACTGATATTATCGGTAAAAGTCTTCTTTTGGAGCTTGTTAGCGCAGAGCTTGATCCAAGTAAGCACTTACAGCTGTATATCAATAATTAGGGATTTTATTCATTTGGCTTAAATCTTAATTTATATATTAATAATATGCCATTATTGGGCAAATAATTAGTTGAAGCCACGTATAATGTATTTGTCTTATGGCCTGGCATCTAACTAGAGTACAAACTTGAACAATATATTTAAATAGTAAAATGAAATAATTAAAATAAAATAAACTTAACCCAATTTACGTCACGTGGCTGACTTTTACATGGTTAAAGTTTTTCAAATATTGCTTCACCATTGATCAATAGTAGGAAGATTATGGTTACAGAGAATTTAAAACTTCTGTAAGCCTGCTAGCCTTGCTTTCAACAATCCTCAAAAATAGCTCCTCTTTTACTTTCTTTTTTCTTTTTTAATAAAAATAAATTTCTTAAGCATGTTGAGAAATTTATAAGATAATTAGCTCTTATTGCACAAATATTTATTGAATTAGTAGCACTTACATGCTTCATTACTTTTTTTAGTTATTAAATTTTTTTATGTAATACAATAATAAATATATCATGCAAACAATTGTCTTTAATTTGATATAATATTCAACATATACAAAATCTATATAATTATATTACTTACAATATATTTACATTTATTTTTTAATTTTTTTATCCATATAATTTAAATACCTTCAAGCATCATCCACCACCATCATCCGACGATGTACGACGAGTGATATTTAAAAAAAAGTCCTAATATTATTTTTAAAATTTTTCTTTTAATATTTTATTTCTACACTATATAAATAAATTGAATATAAAAAAAATTATAATTACATTATATATATATATATATATATTTATTTATTTATTTATAATCATATAACTAAATTTCACATATTTTATATCCATTATTATTGAGCTTTCTATATTTCACGGGCTCCACCTGACAGTAGATCTCAATTTTAAGTTTCTCCTTTATTATTTGTAAAAAGAATTATCTCACTCTTACACTTTTTTCTCTTCTAATTCAAAATTCTAAAGAAAAAAGACTCAATAATTTTATGTTGTATTAGGAGATAAAAATATTTCGTCACTTGGTTATCAATCCAATGGCACATTCATATCATAATCACACACACCTACTATGTAAAGGAGTAATAAAATTTTAGATTTATTTGTTTGATATACGGCAGTAACAGTGAAATATATATATTTGTTTGAACAGAATCGGGCTTGGAGAAGGATCCAGTGAAGTCATATGCTCATATTCATCTGGGAACCCATAAGCCTGGTGAGGTGAAATTAGAAGCAAAATTCACGGTGCCAGCAGATTTTGGTGAGGTCGGAGCTGTACTTGTAGAGAATGAACATCACAAGGAAATCTTTATCGAGAGCATAGTTCTTGAAGGCTTCCCTATTGGCCCTCTTACAGTTTCTTGCAATTCATGGGCTCATTCCAAGCATGATAACCCCAAGAAGAGAATTTTCTTTACCAACAAGGTTCAATTAATATATAAATATTTCCCTAAATTTAAGGGGAAGTATTGTAAATATTCATATTTTTTGTTTTTTTTTTTTAACAAATTTATGATTTTCTTATTTAAGCTATGTTGAAATATTAAAAATATGGTTTTTATTTTTTTTTTCTCAAATTTACTATTTTAGTTATTTTTTAATTTTTCAGTTATTTTTAGGTAAAACAACAAAAAATAACTTAAAATATTTGAAAAATAACTAAATCATAAATTTTGAAAAAAAGTTCGAAAAATCTTTTTGAAAAATTCACACAATAAGAGTGTTATTTTTCTTATTATTGATTTTAGCATATTTTTGAAAAGTTTCCTAAACTTTAAAGTAAATTTATTTATCTAGAGGAATATTTGACCATGTATAACATATTAATGTTTGCGACTCATGAAACAGTCCTACTTACCATCTGATACACCAGATGGACTGAAGAGGCTAAGGGAAGAGGAATTGGAAAATTTAAGAGGAAACGGACAAGGCGAGAGGAAGTCATTTGAAAGGATCTATGACTATGATACATATAATGACCTTGGTGATCCTGATAGTGACCCTGATTTAAAGAGACCTGTTCTTGGTGGTTCAGAACATCCATACCCCAGGCGCTGTAGAACTGGACGTCCACGCACCAAAACAGGTATACCATTCATGTTTGTTTACTGTCTCGATCACCCTATCATTATACCATTAATGTTTAAACCCTTGAAATCCTTATGAGGCCAAATAGGCCTTATCAAATCTATCAGAAGGTTTATTATAAAGGAGATGTAAACAATCAATTAATCAGGCTAAACCAGATTGATAATTAATATAAGTTGTTGAGAATTCCAAATAATATTTGATTGACAGTAATGTTTTTTGAATGCAGACCCATTGTCAGAATCAAGAACCAGCGACATATATGTACCAAGAGATGAGGCCTTTTCAGAATTGAAATCAGCAACCTTTAGCATAAACACAGTGAAATCTCTATTACATGCTTTGGTGCCCTCAATAGAGACTGCAATTGTTGATAAAACCCTTGGATTTCCTTATTTTACTGCCATCGACACATTATTTAACGAAGGAATTGAATTGCCTAAAGACACTGAAAAACCTTGGTACCTTCAAACACTTTTGCCAAGAACAGTGAAAACTGTTAAGGAGACTGGAGATGAAATCTTACGTTTTGAGACTCCTGAAATGTTTGACAGTATGGTTCTTTACCTCACTTATTCTAATGTCCATGGTGCACACGTTGCTGATATGTTTATAATTAGGTAAAATTTCTCATACATGTAAGATATTTTCTTGCTTCAGGAGATAAATTTGCTTGGTTTAGAGATGAAGAATTTTCTCGCCAAACTCTTGCTGGTCTTAATCCATTTGGTATTCAACTAGTTACGGTAAGAGTATATAGATTTATATATTTTAATTAAAAGCTAGTCGTCCTGTTATATATCTTACTATAAAGGTGACTCCAATATGAAATCTTATGGATTCTCGCAGTGAGAATATTAATCAGGATATTCGATATTCGTTGTTAAGAGATAGACATATTAATATGTTCTTACTGGTCCGAGAATGATATCTATCTACTATCAAAGAAAAATACCGTACCATTTACCATGTATTTTACTTGCA
This sequence comes from Ricinus communis, assembly GCF_019578655.1. Lineage (NCBI taxonomy): Eukaryota > Viridiplantae > Streptophyta > Magnoliopsida > Malpighiales > Euphorbiaceae > Ricinus > Ricinus communis. The sequence goes on along the minus strand of NC_063261.1, from coordinate 10,655,413 downwards.
TCTTCTCATACAGGAGTGGCCCCTAAAGAGTGCACTAGATCCTGAAGTCTATGGTCCACCTGAATCAGCAATCACAAAAGAAATAATTGAACAGGAAATCAGAGGGTTCATGACTGTTGATGAGGTATAAAATAGCAAATTATAGATATTGCTCATACAAAAATGTTTCTTCATTTCAATCTGAACAAACCCTCTCGAATTTGTGTTGATGCAGGCATTAAAGCAAAACAGATTATTTATATTGGATTACCATGATTTGCTCTTACCATATGTGGCTAAAGTGAGAGAGCTTGAAGACACCACATTATATGGTTCACGGACATTGTTCTTCCTTGTGAATGACAGCACATTAAGGCCTGTTGCTATTGAACTCACTCGCCCAAAAATTGGTGACAAGCCGCAGTGGAAGCAAGTATTTACACCTAGCTTTGATGCAACTAGTTGTTGGCTATGGAGGCTGGCCAAAGCACATGCCTTGGCTCATGACTCTGGCATCCACCAGCTTGTCTCTCACTGGTAAATAAGTGATGACTAAGACTAGAACTATGAATAGCACGCATAGGTACTGATCCTTAATCTTAGTATTAACGATTAGAAATATCTACTTCTTTTACAGGTTGAGGACACATGCTTGTGTGGAGCCATACATAATTGCAGCTAATAGGCAGCTCAGTGAAATGCACCCAATCTATAGACTCTTACATCCACATTTCCGATACACAATGGAAATCAATGCTCTTGCTCGAGGAAAGCTGATCAACGGAGGTGGAATAATTGAAAGCACTTTCAATCCTGGCAAGTACTCCCTTGAGCTTAGCTCTGTTGCTTATGACAAGCTCTGGCGTTTTGATACAGAAGCATTGCCGGGTGATTTGATTAAAAGGTAAGAATAATTGTAGCACAAAATCCTTAATTGTTGTGCTTCATCTTCATGAGAGGCATTCACTTGTTCCTCTGATCAAATGATTGATCACTTTTATCAATTTTTAGGGGAATGGCAGTTGAGGATCCTACAGCAAAGCATGGACTGAAGCTGACAATTGAAGACTACCCGTTTGCAAATGATGGTTTAGAGCTTTGGGATGCAATTAAGCAGTGGGTTACTGATTATGTGAACCATTACTATCCAGAAGCAAGCCAGGTCAAGTCTGACAATGAGCTGCAGGCATTTTGGGAAGAAGTTCGAACTAAAGGCCATGGAGACAAGAAAGACGAACCATGGTGGCCTGTCCTGAACACCCAAGTAGACCTAATCCAGGTTTTGACAACCATAATTTGGGTAACTTCAGGTCATCATGCAGCAGTTAATTTTGGGCAGTATGTGTATGCCGGGTACTTCCCCAACAGGCCAACAATGGCTAGAACAAATATGCCGACTGAGGAACCATCAGAGCAGGAGATGGAACTCTTCTTGAAAAAGCCAGAATACACATTGTTAAAATGCTTCCCATCACAGATTCAAGCAACTAAAGTAATGGCTGTTTTAGATGTTCTATCAGGCCATTCACCTGAGGAGGAGTACATTGGTGACACATTAGAACCATCATGGGAAGCAGATCCTGTCATTAAGACTGCATATGAAAGATTCAGTGCAAGACTGAAAGAGCTTGAAGCTAATATTGATGAGAAAAACAATGATTTGAAATATACCAATAGAGCTGGGGCCGGAGTTGTTCCTTACGAGCTCTTGAAGCCATTCTCTGAAGCTGGGGTCACTGGGAAAGGAGTCCCTAATAGCATTTCCATTTAATTTAATTATCAATGCATTATATGAACTCTGAAATAAATTTGTTAGTTGCAAGTATATGTTGAAATAAAATAATTCTGGTCGTGAAATACATGATGCTTGTGATGCCTTAAATTATTTATAGAGATTTACCAGTATTCCAAGTTGACAAGCAAGCAAGCCAGCTTCCTCTAAGAAAATAAAAAGCAAGGAAATTAAGAAATATACTAAGCATAGGTATTTACTACAAAACTAATGCAAGTTTTCTGTAATGAGAAAACTAATATATATTTGTGGGATAACCCTTTAAAAGCCCTTTAAACTTTCATGCTTTATAGTATTAAGCCCTCCAACTGAAAACATATATTCTATTGGACCCCTATACTATGCAATATTCATAGCCAAAGGTACAAAAAAGCCCTTGAATAAATTAGATAATAACAATTATGCCCTCATGCTTCTAAACGTCCCAAATAGACCCTTTAGCTTTTTAAAAAAAGCCAATTAAACCCAATTGATGACACTTTTAACTCTTCGGTTAATGGTGGGGTCCAAAAGAACATAAGATCCAATAATATGATGATATGTGGATCTACTTTATCATTTATACTATATTTAAATATAAATAATTAATATCAAGAAATAAACCATTAATAATAAACAATATACTAACAATAAAAAAACTAAAAATAATTAAAACCTGAATAATAGAAAATAATGAAATCACATTTGTCGGTCAGCAACTAAACACCTCAACACCGCCATCGCCACCACCTCACCATTGCTACTGCCTCATCATCGCCACCGCCTCACCGTCGCCACTGCCTCATTATTATCGCCTCACTATCATCACCACCTTGTCATCTCCAAGTAACCAAACAATATCGATATTGAGTCGATAAAAACCACTCGCCTTCAACCATTGCTGCCACCCTCTTCCACCACCTTCAATCATCAACGCCAACTTCTCCATAAACAACAATAACAAAGCACATCACTACCATTAATAGGTTCCCTTCTCCACCCACTGCCACAACAATAAATAATAACAACCATAACCACAAGTATTGAAAAAGATTTTCCGAAATAACAAAAGATAACAATTCCCAATTACCAGCTAAAACCCAAAGTCGAAATAAAAAAATCAACAAGGTAGCTTTTGGTGGCAACGGACATTGACATCCTTGGCAGCATAGTAACAGGATGGTACGATAGAAAGCAAACGGTCGACAGAAGGAAAGGGACTGAGGGACTGGTGTGCATACGAGTCTCAGCAAGCCGACAATCTTTTGGGTTGTTACTGCCATGGTGGCGACGTTGTTGATTGGAGCTTAGGTTGCAATAGGGGTATAGGATTGACGACTTCGATTTACAAATTGATCGGAGCTTAGCTTAGTTTAGGGCGTGCTCGACATGTTTAAGAGAAGTCGAGGAGATCAGAGTGGCATGAGAGGACTTTGGTGCAGGAGACTAAGGGTAAACAGGGGGAATTCGGGAATTTGAAAATCTTAGAACCACACTAAATGTCGAGAATTTTACAATTCAACCATAGCATAAAATCACTATCCCAAACCGTACTAATTTTTTTAAGGCGGTTCGGTATGAAGACTCGAGTTTAACGGGATGGTTTGGTTCAGTACGGTACACTATGGGATAATAGAAATTTAAAATTTTTTTACTTTTAAATAATTAATTTTTTTTTTTTACTTTAAATCAATTGGACTAAAATTAATATAAAATTATATAACAAAAAATAAAATCACTGGAATTATATTTACTTGTATTCAACAACTACATAATATGAAAATTTATTGTCAATCTACTAAGCTAATAAATTTCATATTAAATAAAATATGTATTTAATAGTTTCAGTCCACTAAGCTAAATATTTATAATATTTCATTGCCGAATTGATAAATATATTTCATTTGACCCCTTTAATGCAAGATAGTACTGTTCTATTAAAAGACATAAGATTTATTTTATAAATATGATTAATGTCATATTAGCACTATATCATTATAAGCAAACAAATTAAGATTTTAAAAAAATCTTATATCTTATATTTTTTAATTAAATGAACGATAAAGATATGAACTTGTAACTTTGCTAGAAAATCAAGATAAACTTAATGAATAATTAATATTATAATAAAATATAAAATTTAGTGCTTCTATTTTATATTTGGGACAATAACCGTAAACTTTGTTAGAATATAATTGCTAGATTTATATTTTGTAAGGTTTTTTATATTTAATTTTAAGTTTGACCTTAAGATTTAAACTTATATATTATAAAATAATCATATATATAAATAAATAAAATCTTAAATCGGTTCTAGTTTCGGTTCGATATAATACAAAATGGTTCGGTACGGTTCTCGGTATAGAGAACTGATAGGCTACTTATGCAACTACAATCTAAGGCAGTGAACTTATCGATGCAGTCTAGCACTCATGGCGAGTATCAAGGTCGTATTCCTCGAGAAAGTGAAAGCCCAGAGTTACTTCTTTGTTCTTTGTTATATTAACCTAAAATGAATGATGAATAATTTCTAAACTAACTAATAGCTACAAGCTAAGTTCTAAGGGAGAAGCATGAATGAATAGATAAATGAAATAACCAATACAAGAAAGCAAACCCAAAGGGAACCTAAACTAGTTGGCAATCAAACAAAAGATAAAGGATTGATGAGTCTAATTATGCTACCCATGGACGAATTCTTAACTGAATTCGGTTTCTCTCTTGAGATAACCGAATTCCTAAACCTAATAACCTAAAGTTGGAATCTCTTCCTAACAATTGATTCTTAAATTAGCATTAAGCCTTAATCCACCTCTATTAAGCTTTGTTAATTCTTAATCCGGCTAGTTAATTATCCTTATCTTTAAGTGATTATTAACTAGTTCTTGCTATTCAAAATTTCAATTGTCAAATGGACTTCTCAATCACATAAAACAATCTAAACACCACAATTCACAACGTCTCATGAATAATGCATTATCTTATTAATACTGAAAGCAAGAAGAATACAAAACTAACTCAAACAATCCAACAATATAATATTAAGCCAACATGGTAAAGAAATCCCAATAGATTTAATCAATCTAGCTAAACATGTTCATGTTTAAAACAACTAGGAAATCAATTATAATGGAAGAATAATGAAAATGAAACATGTACACCCCTTTTCTCTCGAATTGGATGAATAGCTCCAAATCTGAATCTGCACTATGATTAATCTCCCAAATTGCCTCTTGAATTGCCCCACTACTATTTTGCACTCGGAACCTTGCGATTCCGGGGTTCTTCCTCTCTACAACTCTCTCCTGCACTCAGCACTATGCAAAAAACCAAACCAGTCGCCAGGGCACTCTCTCACTCCTTGCTTAGCTTTCTAACCCTAAAAAAATTAGTTTTCTTATATATTTGTCTCAGCACGGCCATGGTCAAGGCCGTGTTGAAACTGTGGATCTCACCAAGTAGGTTTTCACCATGGCCGTACCCCCGCCGGTGCTGGCCACCACGGCCCGTGGTGGATGCCGTGGTAGCCTCAGAAACCGTGCCCAAACATTATTTTGAAGATCAAGTTTCGATTGTTGTTCACGGCCAGAGTCCAGGCCGTGATGGTCAGCACGACCTTGACCTAGGTCGTGCTCAATGTGTGCAACGCGGGCTCTTGTCCGATCTTGATGAATTCCCATCCGTTTCCGCACGTATTGATCTATAATTGCTTAAACACCGATGACGGTCTTATAAATATTCCTGAAATGCAAAAGAACATAAAACACGAGTGATCTGGGAATAAAAGCACAATAATTGCTAAGAACATACGCAATAATATGCAAGCAAATATGTGTAAAACTATGCACATCAAATTACCCCACACTTAAGCTATTGCTTGTCCTCAAGCAATTAACAACTCACTTCATAAAACTACAGTTAGCAATTCCTTACAGTTTACGCCCCTAGTCCACAACAGATAGTATTCGACACATCTCAAAGGGTACTCAATCATAAATCAAATTACAAATTATTAACAGAGAATGGAAATAATATTAATGCATGAATAACTTAAATGACAACTCAATACAAACATCACGAACCAGTGCCTCACCGGGATCACTCAAGTCATCGAGTGGTTCGAGATCTTCGAGTCTTGTGCTCCGCCCTATAGGAGACAGATGGCATGGTGGAGGTATTCGACGACAGAGGCAGGTAAGCCAGAGGAGAGAGCGACGAAAGGGAAGGAGGATGGTGGTAAATAGTAGGATGATGGGTTTCCTTGTTTAGATAGTAGGAAAATAGAAAAGGGAAAAGGAAAGATAGAGAAAATATTATTAGTTTTAATTTACTATCAATTATTATTATTATTATTATTATTATTATTGTTGTTGTTTTTTTTATTGTTAAATAAAAATAATAATATATATTACTAAATGTCATTTTATTATTAGGTGTAAGTGCTAGAGTATACCCTAAAGACATATAGTTGTCAAATGATCTGTATTAATCTATACATCATAATTGATGGCATACAATTATACTTAAAGCATTGTTAGACTCTAATAGTATGAGTAGTCATGTATTATCAAGAAATAATCCAAACCGTTAGATATAAACACCATGGAATGTAAACACAAATGTAAGAGAGATTATAAAGTGAGTTTATAATAATGAGGTTCTCATTATATACGTTCTTAAACTTTGTTCATAGTCAATGTTTGATCAAAAATTATATATTGATCAAACGCTCGAGACTACCATAATGTATTATCACTTGCATATGAAATAAATAATCTATCTCATAAAGTTGAGGAATAAGGATTCTGAGATAAGCAGTCTATGGACAATATTCTTGTGAAAATCATAAAAGATGTGATCCTTAGACTTGAGATAGTCGTGTATTATCTTATATAAGGATAACTATACTTTGAAACTATCTTTTATTCTCCTATCCATAGAGCGCTCAAGGGATAATCATTAATATAGTAAGAGTCATATGAAGATAGTGAATTATCAATAAAAAATTCATTGCCTAAGATAATATATCATGGGACCTTATCCTGATGATTCTTGATATGCTTTAACATGGAAATCCTTAGCCAAGATTGTATGAATAAATATTATGAAAAGTGTTTCATATATCTTGTTCAAAATGTTATATACAATTATTGAGAACAAATATGTTTGATTCAATTATAGAGTTGACACTTGCATCCATGCCTCTATTAATCAATTGGGATAAAAGTACAATGAAAGAATTGAATTACATTGTAAGATTGTTCACTATAAAGGTTGATTAAAGCACTTTAATCATTCCTATACATTTGAGTGGTCATGATGCATTGTTAGATGCCAATATTGATCTATGAATATGGATTAAGTTAAATTAGAAAATTAACATTGAATTAAAAAAGTTTAATTCATATAATATATATTTATTGCCAACATGTTAGGAACCATTTAGGTCACACAAAAATAGGTTTTAAGTAAGGATTAAAATGAGACTTCAAGCTTTGGGCTTAAGCTCATATATATATTGAGCATAATTAAAAGTTAATTAAATAAGAGCTGATGGGCCTATGATGGTTTTAATATCCATGGATTAGTTCTTATTTTAATTAAAGTCTATTTAGGATAACAAAGCCCAATTTAAAATAAGTTAGGATTTTGTAGAAATCCTAAACCTTTAAGGACTTTGATTAAAGGCCATATATATAGAAAGAGATGCATATGGGCCGGCAAGATTAAGGTTGATGGTGGTGGCACATCTAAGTAAGAAAAATATTTTCTTTGAGATACATACTGATGTGCGTAAAATACATACATCTAAATGGGGTTTTTAAGATTGATTTTATAGACATTTGGATGTGAATTGGTCCCAACACTCACCCTATGCGTCTGTTTGTGTGCATTAGGTCCAAAAGAAGTCAAAGGATGATAAAGGGAAGAATTGGAGCATAATTGGACATCAAAGCTTCCGAAACAAGCTAAGTACGAGCATGAGGAAGCTGAACATGGCCGTGTTGGTTTCAACACTGGCCGTGTTCCCAACACGGCTAGGAACACGGCCGTGTTGGCGGTGACAGGGGGAATTAGTTAAAAGAAAGAAGAGAGGAAAAAAGAAAGGAGAGAGGGGCAAAACATCCCAAACCCTAATTTTTCTCTCCCTAAGGGTTTTCTGACTGAAACCAAGGGAAAAGAAAACTTGGATCAAGGTTTCAATCGGATTCCCTTCAAAGATTGAAGATTGGGCGAGGTTCGTTGATTGGTTTTCAAATCAAGCAAGAGGAACAAGAATCGATTCAATTCAAGCAAGAGGAATTGGGGCTATTTACTCTCATCCAAGGGTGTAATAAGGTTTTCTCTACCTTTACTCATTGTTGTAATTGAATTCAAGTATTTTGATAATGAACATGATTAGCTAGATTAATTAAATCAATTGGGATTTCTTTACTATGTTGGCTTAGTATTATATTGTTGGATTGTTTGGATTAGTTTTGTATTCTTCTTGCTTTCAGTATTAATAAGATAATGCATCATTCATAAGACGTTGTGAATTGTGTGTTTAGATTACTTTGTGTGATTGAGAAGTCCATTTGGCAATTGGAATTTTGAATAGCAAGAACTGGTTAATAATCACTTAGAGATAAGGATAATTAACTAGCCGGATTAAGAATTAACAAAGCTTAATAGAGGCGGATTAAAGCTTAATGCTAATTCAAGAATCAATCGTTAGGAAGAGATTCCAACTTTAGGTTATTAGGTTTAGGAATTCGGTTATCTCGAGAGAGAAACCGAATTCGGTTAAGAATTCGTCCACGGGTAGCATAATTAGACTCACCAATCCTTTATCTTTTGTTTGATTGCCAACTAGTTTAGGTTCCCTTTGGGTTTGCTCTCTTGTCTTGGTTATTTTAGTTATCAATTACTCCTGCATCTCCCTTAGAACTTAGCTTGTAGCTATTAGTTAGTTTAGAAATTATTCATCATTCATCTTAGGTTAATATAACAAAGAACAAAGAAGTAACTCTGGGCTTTCACTTTCCCGAGGAATACGACCTTGATACTCGCCATTAGTGCTAGACTGCATCGATAGGTACACTGCCTTAGATTGTAGCTAACACAATTTAGCCTATCACATACCCTAGGTAAATCAATCAATAAGAATAATTGATTCATCCCCTTGCTTGGAACTAGTATTCAATCTCCAACATCTCTTCTCAATTTCCTAAAAGTGGTTTAGTGAGATCTTTTCTTATAAGCTTGTGTGATCACCAAAAAAGGCTGGTCACTTGAGTAGCTTTAATGTGCATCAATCATCCTTAAAGCATCAAGAATCAACAAAGCAAGAAGCACTCTTTGGATTGGCCAAAAACTCCTTTTGTAAGCCTTGTCCATCTTTTACTTGTTTTATGTGTTATGACTATCTTAATCAATAAGTTCTTTGGTGATAATTGAGAAAAATTTTAAATTAATTCCGTTGCGCCTTTTCTTATATTTTACTATCAATTTCCAACAATGGTATCAGAGTCTCTATTGATTAATTTAGTCATAGTGGTTGCATAATTGTTAATTGATAATAAGCATGCAAATTTGGAATTTTTAGGCTATTTTAGAGATCTCGTTGGTTGCCATAACTATACTTTGAATTTTTAGGTGATTCTTGTGATCAATCAATAAGATAGAACTTATGATCTACAAGTTTTTAGAAGTTTTGGATCTCGTTTGATTAGGTTTTGGGCATTGGAAATTTATGCCATGCACATAGACCACTTTGATGTGATCAACAACACCCAATATCTAATCAAATTTGGATAGAAAAATTAATTGAAATAAATATTTAGGTAATTATTATAAAAAATTTCTTGAATATTTGATGTTCAAATTCGTTCAGAATAATTGGGAATTGGATTTTTAAAGATAAAAGCAATACTATGCATATAATACACATCCTAAGGGTTTGACATGTGCATATGTGTATGGATTTTGATTGATTTGATTTTGGACAGAAATGAATATAATTTAAAAGATGAATAATGAACCTTTAGATTTCTGAAAATTAAGGTTTGATATTTATGAACATCATATATGGATACAACATACAAATCAAGTGTTGATTTTGATGAGTTATGCACATAGTATGGGTATTGCTTGTTGAATTCGGCATGTGTGTGTTTTTGATATAATGGCAAGCCTTTTGAGGAAAAACATCAGATTTAGACATGCATAAGATGAGTCCTTGAAGTAATCTTAAGGTTGATTTGAGTGTTGATCATATTCCTTGCATAGTTGCCTTATTTCTTGATGATTGCCATGTGAATCTTGATTATTTTGAATTGTTTGATAGAAAATTTGATTTTCTTGATGATGGATCTTAATGAGTCTTGATGAACTCAATTAATTCTGAAATTAATGTGATTAATTAACCTTGTTAGATATTTAAATCTTTTTAAATAAAGAGTGTCTTTGTTTGTAAAGATTTCTAGATGAAATATCCTAGTTGGCATGTGACTCCTAGTCTTATGACATATCCTAGTTGTCTTAGGATTATAATTACTTGTCCTAACATGATTAGAAGATTAATTAAAATATTATTTTAATTAATACAAGTACTATTAATCTTTTAGGACAATGACTTATTATTTTAGTATCTTAGTTGGACTACGAAGTTGTCTAGATTAAGACAAGAGTTTGACTTTTGTCCTAAATTATAGATATGGCCAAAAATTTTATGAATTAAAGAGAATTTTTATTTTTAAAATTTGATTTAATTAATTTAAATTCTCATTAATTTATTTTATCCTAGGACTTATGTTTTAGTATCCTAGTATGACTAGGTTGTTTGTCTTAATTAAGACATAAGTTTGACTTTATGTTTTAATGTTTGACTTTGTGTCCTAAAAGGACATAAAATTAAATTAAGGATGTTATAAAGAAAATTATTTATTAATTAAATATGATTTAATTAATTCATTTCTCTACAACCTTTTTCAATTAAGATTAAATCTTAGTTTCCTAGTATGACTAGGATTAGTAAAGTTTGTTAGGTCAAAGGTTGACTTTATGTTCTAATTTTTATTTTGGCCAAGAATTACACGCTAAAATAAGGACAATTTTTATTTTTGAATATGATTTAATTATTGTAATTCTCCATACTCCATTTAGTCCTAATTCCATGAGATGATCAAATAACTTGAATTATGCAATGTTGATTCTTTTATATGCTTTATATAATATGATTATATTTGGCATGATAGATGATTATGGACTATAAAGACCAATGTAGTTGTGTTGAATGGATGAATGCTTTGATTTGGTATTTTTAAAAGAAAGACTGCATTCCTTGCCTTTCTCTAATTTTCTCTGGCTGTAAAATTCTTTTCTCATCTAACTCCCCTTGAATGCAACTCAAGGTTTCTCTAAATCTTATGTAAATGTTAAATATATAGTTTTAGATTAGTTGGATATAATTTTATTTTGTAATCCGAATGGAGATATGGCGCCAAATGGAGATGAAGAAGATATTGCTTCAAGACTTAGAGATCATGAAGGCAATACCTATGTTTTAACAATCTAGTTACCTTCCATGGCTCGAGATAATTAGTTTAGAAAGTCCATAATCATCCATAATATTTTGGCATACTTAGCTCATATTATGTATGTGATATATGATATATATGCATGATCATGCTAAAGCATGAAACCTTTATATTCGATATTTTTATGTTCATGCCAAAGCATGAGAGCTTAGTCACCGCTTAATAACAAATTCCTCGTTCAATGTTAAGTTACATATTAAGAACATGATTAAATTGCCTTCCATAATTAAAATAGAGACTAGAGCCTTGTTCATATGTCAATTTGTTGAGTCACTCAAGGTCACTTATTACCTAGGTATGTTCTCTATTTTAATTGATGGGTCTTACTTAACTATCTTATATAAATCGGATGAATCACTCATGTTTATATAAAGATAGAGGCATGAATTAAGTGAAACATATATGATGTTTGGAACATCGTAAAATATATTTAGACAAACGCCATTGTTGCCTAATTGATCTAGAAGTTATATAGAGATACAATTGACAAATAGTTGTCTAACTAATTTACTTTAATATGGTTTGTTGAGTCACTCAAGGTCATATTAAAATAAATGGGATTCTAGCCCACTAGGATAACTAAATAGTTAGCATCCTGAATTGATAGTGAGAGCTATTAATTTGTATCGAAAAATAGTAGGAGCAAAAGTAACTGGTTGCAAGACCTTTACTAGTTGCTTGTATAAATTAACTTATATTCGTTTATCTTTATATTAGAAGGTTGTAAGAAATGATGAGTGAAAATCTATCTTTGTGTAGTATTCTTGACACCAACAAGCTTATTGGCCCGAACTTTCTTGATTGGCATCACAATATAAGAATTGTTCTCAAAAAAGAAAAGAAGCTTTATATGCTAGACATATCTCTATGGCGTCTCCCTGCCGCAGATGCACCCGAGGATGTGGTCCAAAAGTACAAAAAGCATCAAGAAGATAATAACCAAGTTGTTTGTGTGATGTTATAAAGTATGACTTCCGAACTACAAAGACAACATGAGAATATGGATGCTCAAACTATCATCTTACATTTGAAGGAAATGTTTGTGAGTAGTCAAGGACTGAAATATATGAGACCTCAAAGGAATTGTTCCGATGCAAGATGGTCGAAGGTGCATCCGTGAATGCACATGGAATAAAGATGCTTGGATATATTAAACATATAGGGCATCTTGGTTTTATGATGGACTATGATTAAGTATAGACTTAATTTTGCAATCTCTATCTGATAGTTATTTGCAGTTTGTAATGAACTTTCATATGATAAGTTGGATACTACAGACTTATTAGTATGTTAAAGACTACATAGGGCACTATAAAGAAGCAAAAGGGAGTTGTTATAATGATAGAACCTTCTAAGGCTGCTAAGAGTAAGTCTAAGAAGATAAAGAGAAAGAAAGCCGAGAAGTCCAAGAAAGCCTTAAAAGCTATTGGAGGTGTCAACAAGGATAAAGGAAAGTGTTACCATTGTAGGAAGGAAGGACATTGTAGAAGGAATTGCAAGGTTTATCTTGCTACTTTGAAGGATAAGAAGCAAGAACAAGCTTCTAATCTGAAAAGGAGTAGATTAGCCTAAAGGCAATTGTTGCCATTTAGTTTAGTTATTAGTTTTATTTTCATCATTAAAGATTTAATAATTGTTATTAATTTTTTCTAGAACAATTATTTTTATTATTTTATTTAATAATATTAGGCAATTGTTGCTTTATTTAGTTAAATGATTTATGTTTCTAGAAAATGTCATACAAAAGATTGTATGAAAGTAAGAAAAACAAATCCCTATTGCGAGAGACCTAAAGTAATCTTAAATAGGCATAAGGATTATATTATTGATATTAAGAAAAATAAGTAACATGAATAAGTTATGTAACTTATAAATCTTATGAAATCAATATTATAATCACGTTGTCTTCGAGAAAGACACATATGCCGAATTCATAAATGATACATAACACTAGAATATCTATAACTTGCAATTACTCAGATTGATAAAGTTCCATAAGATGATAAAACCTAACTTTGTCAGACATAGTTATATCAATAAAGAGTATCACAAGCCTTCTCACAGGATATATACTCTTATAACCATTAACTCCAATATGTTCCATTTATGATATGATCATAATAAAGTCTATATAGGATATAGACTAGTATGTGATGTTTAAGAGAAACATATATAATTAGACAAAGCTAAAAGGCTTGATCTAATAAATATAAGTTTATAAGATATCCAAAAGGGTTTTAGGATATCAACACTATCATACTCTTGAAACAAAAGTGTTTGTTTGGGATATGTAATCTTTTAGAAGAGGAGTTTTCTCAAAGAAGCAATGGGAGTTTAATAGATCTTGATAGAGATTAAGTTAAACAAGCTAACATTAAAATGGAACAAAGCTCGAAGGTGCTTAGCATAAGATGCACAACCTTAAGCTAATCATATACAAATTTTTTGGTATGTAGTAGGATACAACATATGTATAAGAAATAGAGATCTCTTATAGAATATGTAATTATATGTTATTATTGATGAGATTACTATATTAAAAACTAATATTTGACACATTAATTCTTAGAGTTGGCATCAAGTCATAAGTTTCTATTGTGGATACCATATTGTTTAACTAAGTGAAGACTGTGGTGGACCCATCTAAATGGATAAGATCCATTAAGGTGCAAGTGAGTTTTTGAGAAGAACTAGTATGGAAATCTTTGCAAAAAGGTTGAGCAAAAAAAACTTAATAAGTTACATACTTAATCAAAGGGTTAATTAGTAATGTAATTATAAGTATCAATCTAAATACAATAACAAGTGTATATGAAGGAGTTAGTGGGAGTATAATAATATTTCCTAATTTTATATGTTGTGGACATATAGATAAAAAGAAAGTGTCAAATCCTTTATCATGAGTCTACCAAGACTTATAAATCCATAAAGACTTAGAACATGCAGTTTACTTTTTAAGATTGAGATCTATAGAGATAGATGCTTCAAATTGCATGGATGTTCTAAACTTTGTGTACATAGACATATATGTTAAAAGATTTAATATGAAAGAATCAAAGAAAGATACTTGGTGATGTCTCATGATATATATCTTTCCAAAGATATATGTCATAAATACTTATTGAGAGAGAGGTTATTAATAGAATGATTTATGCGAAAGTATAATATTCTATTATGTACTTATGTCATATTATGTACTAGACTTTATGGTTATTCTAAATCTTGATTGTGAATTACATATAATAAACTCACAAGATAGGTTCATTTTATTTTTAAAAGGAAAGCATTACTTTTGGAAAGAGTATCAAAAGATCATTCTTACAACTTGAGCTCAATACATCTCATTATATTTGAGACAATATATAGGAGATATTTAGATCTTTAATATCCTTTTTCAAGACTAAGGTGTGGTTCTTAAGTATTGTTGATCTAAAGAGTTAGATAGACAATAGAATAATTTTCAAAGAATCAAAGTCTCATATGGGTTCTAAAATATTATATTGAAACATTACCAATAAATGACTTATTAGTAAAATATAAAGATAAAACAAATGCCATTGAGGATAACAAAGTTGATCCTCTAACAAAGCCGTTTGACCTAGTAAGAACATGATCATCATAAGAAAGAGTTCGGTATTGGATACCATGATGATTAGCTTTGATAGTGCTTTAGTGCAAGTAGAAGATTGTTAGAGTATGCCCTAAAAATAAAGAGTTGTCAGATGATCTGTGTTAATTTATATATCACAATTAATGGCATACAATTATACTAAAAGGATAGTCATTGGGTATAGTAAGAGTCATATGAAAATAATAAGTTATCAATAAAGAATTTATCGCCCAAGGTAATATGTCATGGGACCTTATCTTGATGATTCTTGATATGCTTTAACATGGAAATTCTTGGCCAAAGTTATATGAATGAAGATTATGAAAAGTGTTTCATAGATCTTATTCAAAATGTTATACGTAATTATCAAGAATAAATATGATTGGTTCAGTTATAGAGTTGATACTTGCATCCATATTCTATGAATCAATTGGAATAAAAGTACAATGAAATGATTGAATTACATTGTAAGATTATTCACTGCAAAGGTTGATTAAAGCACTTTAATCATTATCACATATTTGGGTGGTCATGATGCATTACTAAATGCCAATCTTAATCTATGAATATGGATTAAGTTAAATTAGAGAATTAACATTGAATTAAAAAAGTTTAATTCATAATCTATATTCATTGCCAATATGTTAGGAACCTTTTGGGTCATACATAAATGGACTTTAAGTGAGGATCAAAATAAGGCTTTAAGCTTTAGGCTTAAGCTCATATATATATATTGGGCATAAAATTAAAGATTAATTAATTAAGAGCTAATGGGCCTATGATGGATTAGTTCTTGTACTAATTGAAGTCTATTTAGGATAACAAGCCCAACTTAAAGTAAGTTGGAATTTTGTAGAAATCCTAAACCTTTAAGGACTTTAATTAAAGACCATATATAGAGAAAGAGATGCATATGGGACGATAAGGTTAAGGTTGAAGGTGGTGGCACATCTAAGTAAGAAAAGTATTTTCTTTGAGATACTCTTTCAAGTGCTTATGTGGATCATCACCTACAAGACCATGAAATTTAGGCGACAGATGTAGTAGTCCTGATTTTAATTCAAAATCAACTTCTAAATTAGGGTATCTAACGCATAAGTGTTACTAATTAGGATCAGGAGCAGCTAACTGCTTCAAACTCTTCTGAATCACTAGATGAACTGATGGAAAGTAAGTCGAGTAAACCAGGAGATGCTATAGTTGCTTCTTAGTTTCTGTAGTTGTCAATCTAGCTTGTTAAGTTGCTTTTCTAATTCTTTTAGCAGTCTCTTCAATTTCTGGATCAAATTCTAAGCCAAATAGATTGAGAAGTTGTAGTCATAAACCACAAAATAAAAATAAAAAAACTATAAAACTTCAATAAAATTAATAAAATGAAAACCAGTCCTTGGCAACAGCACAAAAATTTGATGTGTGTCGTGAGCACCAAGATTAAATTGTTGATATGACCAAAACTATAGTAAAGGCAAGTCCAGGTTAAACCCTAGAGACTGATTCTTTACTAATATTATTAGAGTAACTATAGTTTGAAAACTAAAATAGAAAGGGATTTTGTTAATTATGATTGAAAAGCAAATTGAATAAAAACTAAAAACAAAATAATAAACAACTTCAATCTAAGGGGAATTGATTCGATTGATTTTTCACATTGATCATTGACACCTAGAATTTCTATTCCATTATAACTACTTAGCCAGAAATTTACCTCAAGCGAGAATAATTCCTAATTTTCCTTACACAAGTTAATTCAAACCCAACATTCAAATTAACCCTTATTCCTAACTTACTTGGCATTAAGCCGTCCTCATATAATTAGGAATAGCATTAAATTCTAGGAGATGACTATGCCGATTAATAACCTATCAAGTGATGATTAATTAGATCATTCCTAGTTTCTTTTAGATTAGCACGTAATCTAATTGCTTCTAAGTTAAAGTTCACAACAATTACGAATTATGATTCCAATAAAGCATTGAATTACTATAGATTTCTAACTAATTGGCCACTTAGTTATACATCTAAGCAATCATAAACAATTATAACAATGAAACAAAAGATAATTAAAATAAGAATAGAGTTTAGATTAAAAATCGTGTCTCACAATGATCAAATCAATACGAAGATGTTCCTTTGAATTGAAATAAAGAAATTAGCCACACATAGTGACTAGGAAATAACCAAAAGATGAAAAGAAAATAGTTTAGCTACTAATTCTAAATGTAAAAGCTGCTGCCAAAGATACCAAACCCTAAGTTATAATGATCTATTTATAGGGCAACACAAGGAAAACCTAAAAAATAACTCATTAATGTGTCTCTTTCTGTTCTTTACTTTGCAGGATGTTTAAGAACCTCGTCAAAATCGAATTTGGGCTTATTTTCTTCATCAAAGTTGTAGCTCCTGAAGATTAATTCATTTTAGGATTTTAAATGACCTTAATTGGACCTCTATAGCTCTAGATAAAGCCAAACACTAAGGTTGAACCAAACAGAAACAAACTACACAATATCTGACTTCGACCCAAGTTCTCGCATCCTTAACCACTTGATATAGAGTTGTGTCCTTCATAAGAATTATAGCTTCTGAAGTTCTTTACAAAGTTGATGCAGAACACTTTTCGATTTTGGACCTTTAAGATTATGAAAAAGCTCATTAAAGCTAATGCGATCAAATCTGCATAATGCTGAAATTCACCATTTTCTTCCAATTAAGCACAAACTCCTTTAAATCATCCCTACATACATAAAACAACTTAATAAGCTCTTTTAAACTTAAAATTAATATCAAACACTAAATATAAGGAGAATAAATAAATTGACTATTATGTAAGTTTCTTAAATTTATATTAATTTCGTTAAATTAAAGTTTTTTCAAGACATAGGCACATAATCCTATGAACACATTCATAATCAATTCTTGAACGACTTAGCGAAAGGGTCGTTGCTTAAAATCACATCATACCATGATTTCGTATGTGGATTTAAGTTTCACATTGAAAGCCACGAGCTTAATGAATCAACTATGAATAGTGGCGTATGCATCAAAGGTGAGAATTATATTGAGTATGAAAGCAATTATTAGGGCAAGTTGATTGAAGTGATAACATCCTACTTAGCCGATAAAGTGAACAATGTTATTCAAGTATGAATAGTTTGATCCTATGCCCAATTTAGGAACAAAAGTTCATCTAGAATACAAGTGGTCGAGGCGAATCAAAGACACAGTATGAAGCATTTATTCTAGCAGTTCATACGTGTCAAGTTTATTACTATCAATATCCTAATCTTAGATAAACATGATAAAGCTGATTGGCTTGCTATTTACAAAATAAAAGCATGAGCTAAATATGACATTCCTGATGCAACAACTAGTGCAACTGCTCGTACAACACCGGCTTTTCAGGATGATGGCATTAGGGATCATTTTACATTAGTGGAAGGTGATAGTGAAAATGAAAATTTAATCGATCCAAATGGTCGGTACATAGAACTGGTAGATGATAATGCTCATGAAGAAGCGCAAGAAGAAGAAATAGAAATAGACGACGCTGTTGATGACATTAATGAGGATAAGTTGGAACTAGATGAAATGATAGTGATTAGTTGACATTATATGTATAATTTTCTATTTTGTAATTAAACATTTTAAAAGTTTTTGCTATGAAATTATTACTTCATAAAGTGTATTTAATTATATTAAACATTTTGTAATGTTTTTGGCCATTTCACATAACATATTTATAAAAACTATTGATTACACCGATATAAGAGATTGTACTACATGCATGTCTCAAAGCAAGTGAGAAGTAATAAAAATACTAAAATTTTATTGTAATTTACTTGTTCCCATTTTGTTTCCTTTTGTCTTCCTCTTATCTACAAGTATCCATCTCCATTTCTATATGTTTCTTTTATCAATATCATTTGTTTGTCACTAATGCATGGAAATTTCTATTTTGTAATTAAATGTTTAATATTAACATAGTTTTTACTATGGAATTATTACTTTACAAAGTGTATTTAATTATATTAAACTGCTGCAATTCAATTATTAGTAAGTTTTTGTAAATGGCTAGAGGTTCCATAGGTGACAGTAGAGGTGGGCAGTCCGGATGCAGACCATCGATCGTACCATCCTATAGTGTATCCAGGCACTGGCAGCCACCACCACCACCACCCGGTTTTACATCACCACCACTACTGATTGTACCACTGCCTCCACCGTCTTTTATCCAGTCACCATTAACACCTACATCAACATCTCCATTTGCTACTCCAACACCACCAGGTACTGTTATCCCACCACCTCCACACCCATCACTTCCAGACGTCATCGTGTGCTACACTTGTTGGGAGTCCAGTGACGAAGTCTTCTATAGCAACAGGACCACCACCACCAGCCATCAGTATGACAATAGGGTATGGATTGCGCCTCCTTGAGATTGATCCAGTGTGGTATTTTAATAAGTTTTGGTGAGCTATGTTTTATGCTATAAAGAATATATAGTAGATTGTAATGCTTTTTTTGAGCAAAATTGTTTGGAGACCTCAAATATGGGTTCTAGATCTTCAATTTACAACTGAAACTCTATTAAATTCTTATTAACATTTTAACTAACTTTTTCCTTATTTCTATAAATTACAGAAGGTGTGGAATTAGGATCCTCACCTAGATAGCATGGTATATTGTAGGTGGTATGCACAAGCTGGCACCTACTATGGTGACAGACTTTGTAAGTAGATGGCCAAGGGTTAGAGACTGGATAGGGTCAGAGAGGGGGTCTGGAATGGTCGGATGACCCATTGGTCCTTTAAGCAGTTTTAGAGGAAGTGTGGGTGGTGGTTTCAGGCGCACATCCAAGTATCTCTAGCGACTATGGCACTGTAGACTACGGCACTGTAAGGCTTTTCTACCTAATAGGAACAAGCTAACTAATCATAGAGATGGGAGTCACCACTTGGGTAATTCTTCGGACACTTTTTCTAATTGAGTGGCATTTCTCAATTCCATATGGAAGTTTCACCATATCTAGAGATGGGTCCAAAAGCCAACTTCTTTATTTGTATATTTTGCCTTAAATTTAATTGTTTAGCGGGCTATTCCTTATAAATGCGACAGTTGACAGTTGTATTTCTTACAAGCATTCATTACAACATTATTAGGTCCTCTTAAATCTAGCCCATTTTATTAAGCCCAACCCTGGTTTGATGTGTCCAGTATTAATTAAACATTCACACAACAAATATTTGGCATCCATCAAAATAATACAGAAACTAAAGTGCAAGAAATTAAATCTAACTATTACAACCCTCGTACAATTAATAAACTTAAGAAAAACAACTAATCTAGGTCAAAATTGGCAAAAATTAGTAAAATGGCTCGAAAATTCACGAATTAGGGCAATTTGGGATGAATAACATATTTGATGACATCACAGAGCCGATCGACTATAGGAGTTGGTAATAGTTGTTTTGCATCTTTTCTTTGATCCTCTCATCCTAAAGCCAATTTCACATGCACAAGAGACAAAAAAATTGATTAAAACTAAAAAATATAAAGTAAAAATCATAAAAAAAATAAACTATGCTAGAAACATAAAATAATACAAAGCTTAGAAAGAAAAAACTGACAAAAGGTAAATAAAACTTCACATGGTAGATTCTAGATTTTAATCATGCAACCCTAGGAATTCAATACGATCTCATAATTAAAAGTATATCTAATATATTACCCTAATTATTCCAATCATCAGACTCAATACTTGACATGTTCATATCATTAGATTCAAAATCCAGCACTATAAAAGCATTTTGATTCATAAAAGAAACATAAATCTAAATCATGTAAATCATGGAAAACATCCAAAAATAACATCTAAAAATTATAAAACTAAAAAACCAATAAAGAAGAGGGAGATGCTTGATTTGGGGGACCCTCGGGTTGCCACCGTAAAGTGCTGATCTGCGAGTCTCTAAAGACGATAGGGTAGTTGAATCTAAGATCGGATAAGAATCTAATGTTGTTTGATGACTTCTCTCTCTATTTCGTAAAACTTCTGTTGTTCAAAGAAAAACCTTCCTAATCTCAAGTTCTTTTTTAGTGACTTCTCTATCTGTTTTCTAAAACTTCTCTATTTAATTAATTAATGTAGCTCTAATAATTAATAAGTGTAGCTAACCTTAGACCTAAGACTTAATGATATATTTATAGCCTTAGGTTTTAGGAAACCTTAGATGTATTAGATAAATATCAATAATTAATTAAATCTCTTGATTTTATCAAATATTCAGTTAAATGAATATCCATTTAAAGTTAAATTAAATTCAAATAATTATCAATAAAATTAATAATTATCACTTAGTATTCTTTCTAGGACCTTCTTTTATTAATTTTGGCATTTTTAAGTCAAAATATACGTAAAACGGTGTCAAAATTTGAAAATAAGCCAATCGATTCTCCATATAGCCAATTCGGCTCTATGCTAAGTTGATAGGCTCTGTGCTATGGCCGATTCGGCTGTACACAGAGCTGATTGGCTTAATGGGCAAAAAGAGTTCTGAAAAAGTTTATATTTTAGTCCCCGAACTTGTAAAAACTGTCGTTTCACCCTTCAAACTAAATTTCTTTTGACAATTAAGTCCAAATTGATTCTAGAGAAGCAATTTTGGTTTAATTATTCTGAACCCTAACTAGGATTCGTCCGTCCTCAACCCCGAAACTCAAGAAAGGCATTAACTTTCATTTTTCTGTAATTCCCTCAATATCTGGATCCAGATAATGGATGCTGACAGCTGTTCTTGATTTGTCGAGATTGATGCAAATGAACTTTAAATAAGTAGGGACATCAAGGATACGATAAAAGGATATGAATGTTAGTAGTAGAAGCTATGCTTCATAATCCTGAGGTAGTGCAAAATTTCTGACTTTGATTTGGGTGCAACGCCTCTTGAATTTTGAAGACCTCCCTTCAAGATAATTATAGTTGTGTGAGCTATTGAAGCCACGACTAGTAGGCTGGAGCTGGTGCAGACTTTCTATATGCTTTGATTTGAGGACCATGCCCGTTACATCTTGAAGACCTCCTTTCAAGATAATTGTAGTTGTGTGAGTTGTAGAAGGCACATTTCATAGGCTCGTGCTGGTACAGACTTTCTATTTGACTTTGATTTGAGGACCACACCCGTTTGATTTAGGGATCATGCCCGTTGACTTGGGAACCACTCCCATATGATTTAGGGACCACGCCCATTGACTCGGGAACCACTCACGTTGATTTGAATTTCTAGGTGATAGGCATTTCGGTCGCTAATTGTCTGAAGTTTTCTTGGTTACCTTCCACTTCAGGATGCAAAGAGTTATGATTTCTGCTTCTGGATGAAGAATAGTGATTTTTCCACTTCGGGTTTTTAATTGGTAATCTCCTTATTTTCTTCGATGACTTTCGATTCGAGATGGAAAATAGTGACTTTCCACTACGGATCTTCTACTTTGAGGAGTAAACTAGTTTTCCACTTCGGGAGCTTCTGCTTCGAGAAGTACACTTGTCCTTCAGAACTTGAATTGATTCTCCACTTTGAGAAATAGACTTATGATCTTCCACTTCAGGAAATAAACTGGTGGATATCTCAGTCCTAGGTTTTCCACTTTGAGAAGTAAACTAACTTTCCACTTTGGGGAATGAGCTATTCATATTCTGCTTCGGAAAGTAAATTAATTTTCCATTTCAAGAAATAAACTGAGTGTAGATCAACAGTTATTGTAGCTAGATTCTTATTCATCGAGCATTTTCTTTCTTTTAAACTTTTCTTCATTTTCCTATTACAGGTTAATGGCACATATATTACATTAAGCAAAAAGTAATGATGGTGTGAGATATGCATGTTATGTATGACATGTAATGCATTTTTAAAAAATCATCCTTTAGTTTAGACAGAGGCATTCTGGTGCCTATCAACACTTCAAGAGTTCAATCGCCTATTCTTCGGGCACATGGAATGAAGCCTAATGGTCGATGTTGTAATTGATTCATATTAAAGATCTAAAAGTCATGATGATGATAGGAAGCACAGATCTAAAGATAACTCAAGCATGCGAGGACTGCATATTTTTGCTTGGGGTTGTATTGATACTCGTGCAATGATAGTTGGCTTTACGATAATCTTATGCAGATTGTAACTAAATATCTTTTCTTTTCTTACTTTACGCCTTAACTTTTGTCTAAGCCACCCTTTCAGGTTTTTAGCTTAACAAATGTCTTAACTTTTGCCTAAGTTACCCTTTCGAGTTTTCAACTTAGTAGACTCTTTTTTTTAAGCCGCCCTTTCGAATTTTCAGCTTAGCATTTTTTATACTTTTCTTTATTTCCTCTTGTTGTAGATTTGGTTACTAGAGTACTCGCATTCCTTTTTATCAATGCTTATAGATGATTCTACTAATTCTCAAGACTTCCCTTGAGACAAGATTTCTTGAATTAAAGTTGAATTCTAGCCTTTAAATCTAAATGGATTACTTTTTATGTTAAGGTCCAATTGGATGATTCTTATTCTAGTGTGGCCCAATTAATTCATTAAAGCATGAAAAATCCACTAAGTCTATATGGATTTTAATTTAAGCCTATTTTACCATCCTTTAACCTAATGGACTACTTTTTCATGTCAAGGTTCAGTTTTAAGCTTAAGTGCATGTGTCCATTTTTAATTAGACATTCACACAACAGATATTTGGCATCCATCAAAATAATATAGAAATTAAAGTGTATGAAATTAAATCTAACTATTATAACCCTCCTACAATTAATAAACTTAAGAAAAATGACTAATCTAGGTCAAAATCGGCAAAAATCAACAAAAAGGCTTGAAAATCCGCGAATTAAGGCAATTTGGGACAAAGAGCCAATTGATGACATCACAGAGCCGAATTGGCACTACACAGAGCCGATCGACTTTAAGGCTTGGTAACAGTCATTTTGCATCTTTTCTTCGATCCTCTCGTCCCGAAGCCAATTTCATATGCAGAAGAGACTGTTAGTAATAATATATAAAATATAAATAGATGCTAGAATTAAAACTCAAAAATAAATCCCAAGATTACAAGGAGAGTAATATATAAATATATGGACAACAAAGTAATAAGATCGGACACAAATGTAAGAAAAATAGGACTCCAATAATCTAAGAATTTCTAAATTCAAAGAGAGACTCCAAAGCATAAATTTTGGCACACTAGTATAACGAGATCAAGACACCGGTGAAGAGAAATTAGGACACTAAAAATTCAAGGCTTGTGTATCACACAATCTCCTTAAAACAGATTGACCCTTCACTGTTGGTGTTTGAGGATGATATGACATTTATTTCCTAAGATACAACGGATCAACACAGTTGATGAACACCATAACAACTGTACTAGTGAATTTGAAATATGTTTGAGCTTTATCACTTGAAAGCAAAGAAGAGAAGATAGGAGGTTCAATTTTTCACACCCTAAAAGAAAGAAATATGGATGATGTATATAGGGAATGACTAATGTAGGAAAATGACCTTTGACATATCTTGAGACCTTTAATATATCATGATTAATTATAATTACTCCATGACCTTTGGTATACCATGATTAATTTGTCATTAATCCATGACCTTTGGCATATCATGATTAATTTATTATTAATGCATATGACCTTTGATATATCATATGACTTTTTCATGTCAACATTCAATAGGTATCGATTTATCATTCACCCATAGTTCATTTTAAGCGGGTCCTCCTCAAAATGACTCATTATATGTCTCACTAATATTGCCAATTTTCTAACAATCCCCTATATGAATGAAAATTGATAAAAGAAACAAATCGGTTTTTTTAACACCTGGTAATAGAGCTCAACGGTCAAAACTTGCATAGGATAGGTAGGGTTAGCCTTTGAACCTTCCCTAATAAAGTTGTATTTACTTCGCTAGCTAATAGTAGACATGGTGTCCTTGAACTATTTTGCCATTTATGTAAAGATGATACATTTCACACAAGTCTTTCCTAATATACTTTAGTTCTTATTGTTATATTTGCTTTGGCCATGAACATCTCTCTGATTTTGTGATAGTTTCTAAAGAACTGAGCCCTACACAATTTCCTTTCAAGCGGCCCCACTTCTCCCTCACATAGGTGATTTCTTATGACATCCTCCATAAGAATCATTAAAAGCACTTGCTTATCCTTATTTCACGTCATTTATCACTATATTCATAATAGGAATGGGCAGAAGGATTACCCCACAGTTATCTAACCATGTCCTTACAACTTATTTTTTCCTTTGAACTTAGATCTTGGGATCTCTAGTCAACTAGGTTGGGTTTCCATTGCAATAACATCTTCTTGCATGGGCTTTATTCCTATTCCCCTTGATGATTTATCAACTAACTCTCTATTCAATCCTTTGATTTTACATAATAAATAGTGATAACTCCAGTTGAGAGTAATTGCCTAATGGTATTATGTTTGCGAGGTATATGTCTAGACTCACCATTATACATATTGCTTTGTGCACTTCCAATTGCAGATTGACTATCACAATGAAAACAAATTGGTGGGACAAGATTAGTCCACCTGGGAATGTCCTCTATGAAATGGTGTAACCATTCAACCTCTTCACCACATTTGTCTAGAGCAATGAACTCAGAATCCATAGTGAATCTAGCTATAATTATTTGTTTAGAGGATTTTCATGATACAACTTCTCCTACAAAGTGAACATATATTCACTAGTAGATTTTGAGTCTTTCATTTCGGATATCCAATTTGCATCACTATATCCTTCTAAAACTCTAAGATATCTTATATAATGCATCCCATAATTACAAGTATACCTCAAGTACCTAAGTGCTCTTATAATTCCTTTCCATTGATGAAGTCATGGCTTATATATCTACTCAATTTACTTACTGCATGAGCAATGTCTGGTATTGTACAATTCATTAGGTACTCAAGCTTCCAATCACTATAGCATACTACACTTGAGCAATAGTCTCACTTTTGTTCTTAGAGAAATGTATACTTAAGTCTATCGATGTTCTAGCCATACCAAAATCATCCTTGCTAAAATTTTCTAGAATCTTATCCATATAATGTGATTGGCTTAATATATTTATTCCCAAAATAACATCTGTAAGACCCATATATTTTATGTCAAATCTTGAATTTAACATGTAACAACTCGTCCCTTTGGCGGGTTCGAGAAGTTTCCAAGAGGCTACCCATCCTAGAATTTCTCTGAACCAAGCACGTTTAACTTTGGAGTTTCTATAACTCCACAGCCAAATAACCAAAAGACGCCTCATGTGATTAATTCTAACTCTTTACATATATATTATCAACCATTCCCCACCCATTTTGATGTGCAATTCGATTCAATCATGTACCCCGTACCTTAGAGTGCTGCCATCCTAGAAGCTTGCTAGAAGCCGCTCCTTGTCCAAGCATCATATCTTTGCCCCGGTGTTCACTTCCTGCCCTCATCAGACCGTTTCTCTAGGCCAGGCTGTCACATGCCCACCAGCTTTCACCTAGTTTGTCCTCGAACTACACATCTACTAGAGGGGTCCTGCACTGATACCATTTGTAACGATTTGGAACTAGATCACATGAGATATTGTTCGCTTTAGTCCCCACTGGCCTTACGGTTTTGTCCCTTTGGCTGGTTCGAGAACTTCCCAAGAGGTCACCCATCTTAGAATTTCTTTGAACCAAGCACGTTTAGCTTTGGAGTTCCTATAATGCCATAGCCAAACAACCAAAAGGCGCCTCGTATGATTAGTTCTAACTCTTTATATATATGTTATCAACCACTTCCCATCTCATTTCGATGTGTAATTCAATTCATTCATGTACTCCCGTACCTTAGAGTGCTGCCATCCTAGAAGCCTGCTAGAAGCCGCTCCTTGTCTAGGCATCCTATCTTTGCCCCGGCATTCACTTTCCACCCTCGTCGGACTGCTTCTCTAGGCTAGACTGTCACATGCCCACCAGCTTTCACTTGGTTTGTCCTCGAACCACACATCTACTAGAGGAGTCTTGCTCTGATACCATTTGTAACAATCTGGAACCATATTACATGAGATATTGTCCGCTTTGGCCTCTACTAGCCTTACGGTTTTATACCTTTGGCAAGTTCGAGAACTTTCTAGGAGGTCATCCATCCTGGAATTTCTCTGAACCAAGCACGTTTAACTTTGGAGTTCTTATAATTTCATAGCCAAACAACCAAAAGGCACCTTATGTGATTAGTTCTAACTCTTTATATATATGTTATAAAAAATTCTCCGCCCCATTTCGATGTGCAATTCGATTCATTCATGTATCCCCTATCTCAGAGTGCTGCCATCCTAGAAGCCTGCCAGAAGCCATCCTTGTCCAGGGATCCTATCTTTGCCCCGGCGTCCACTTTCCGACCTCGTCGAACTGCTTCTCTAGGCCAGGCTGTCACATAACATGTCCTTGGTAAATTTGATCATCTTATCATCACTGCCAATAATGAGCATATCATCAACATAAAGACATAAAATAACATAGCTATTTGGTGTATCCTTGTGATAAACACACACTTATGACATTCATTAATTTTGAAACTAGCTACCAACATAGCACTATCAAACTTTTCATGCCATTGTTAGGGTAAATTACATTGGCGGTCACCAAATTTTGTACTTTGTAACAAAAAGGCACCAAACCTTTAATTTACAACTAAATGGTTATTGAATATTAATTTTAATAAAACCAAGGAGTTTTTTCAGCGAGTGTGAAGATAAATTATATGAGTGATCACTGAACTTTCCACTTTATAACAAAAAGGTACTAAAATTTTAATTTTAAAAGATACTTGGCAATACCTTTTGGTAATAAATCAAAGGTTTGATATCTTTTTGTTACAAATAGCAAAGTTTGATGATCATCCATGTAATTTACTCTCTAAGTATGACAGAAAAATTCACCAATGTTATTAAAATTAAAGTTCAGTAACCATTTAATTATGAGTCAAAGGTTTGGTACAATTTTGTTACAAAGTGTAAAGTTTGGTAACTGCTAATATAATTTACCCCTATTATTTTGGTGCTTTCTTTAAGCCATACAAGGACTTTACTAATCTGCATACTTTCTTTTCTTATCCAAGGATAATAAAACCCTCTGTTCCATGTAAATTTCTTTATCTAAATCTCCATTAAGAAAGGTAGTTTTCACATCCATTTGATGTACTTTAATATTTTATAAGGCTGCGACTGCAAGCACCATCCTAATCGAATTTATTCTCGTTACAAGAGAATATGTAGGCCTTCCTTTTGTCTGTAATCTTTAATTACAAGCCCAGCCTTATGTTTATCAGTTGACCCATCTGCTTTCATTTTTCTTTTGAAAATCCACTTGGATTCCAAAGGTTTACTTCATGGTGGAAGATCCACTAGTTCCCAAGTATAGTTTTGCATAATGGATTCAACTTCACTCTTAATAACCTTTTTCCATAAAGGGCCTTCTGAAGAGTTCACAACCTCGTTATAAAATTGAGGTTCTACTTCTAACAAATAAGTTATAAAATTTGACTAAAATATTTTTATGTTCTAACTCTTTTACTTCGTCTCAACTCATCCTCAACTTATCAATGGTTTTGACTATTTTCATATATAGCCTTATGTGTTCGTTTGGACAAATTTGGTCTTTCCTTGACACACTTGGTCCTTTTTTGGACAAACATGGAAATACATGTTCAAAGAATGATGCATTCCTTAATTCCATTATCGTGTTTTTATGTATGTTTGGGATTTTAGAGTCATACACAAGAAATCAATAAGCATTACTGTTATGTGCATATCCTATGAAGATGCAATCAATAGTTTTTGGGCTATCTTCACCTTCTTTAGTGCAGGCACTACTACCTTTGCAAGACACCCCCATTCTCGTAAGTATATATAGAAAGGATTTCTTTCTTTCGACAAATCATAAGTGGTCTTATCCTCTTTCTTTCAGGGTACCTTATTTAAAATGTAATTAGCCGACAAAATGGCTTCCCTCTATATGTTCTGAGGTAACCTATAACTTATTAACATTGCATTCATCATTTCTTTTAAGGTACGATGTTTCCTCTCAGCTACACCATTTGACTTGGGTGAGTAAGGTGCAGTGACTTCATGAATAATTTCATGTTGTGCACAAAACTCACCAAATGGAATTTCATATTCACCTCCTTGATCACTTCTCAACACCTTAATTCTCTTATTAAGTTGCTTTTCAACTTCTTTATTATAAAGAGCAAATTTCTCTATAGCTTCATTCTTGTTTTTTAGCAAATATACATAGCAATATTTAGTACAATCATCCATAAAGGTGGTAAAGTACTTATGACACCCTTTATTTGTACTAACTTTAAATCACACACATCATTATGGATTAAATCAAGGGGTTTATTGTTTCTTTTAATTGCTTGGAAAGATGACCTTGTTAGTTTTGCCTCAATATAAGTCTCACACTTATATTTGGAATTAATTTGGAAAGTGGGTATGTGAGCCAAGTTAATTAACCTATATAAGGTATCATAATTAACATATCCAAGTCTACCATACTATAAATTGGAAGACTCAAGTAGATAAGCAAAAGAAATATTTATTTCATTACACTTAACAACCATTACATTGAGTATAAAAAGCCCTTCATATACTTAAATCGTTCCAACATACATGCCACTTTTAGACAAAATAACCTTGTCTAACTCAAACACTATGTAGAATCCATGCTTATTCAGCAGCGAACCAGACACTATGTTGTTACGAATTTTTGAGAAATATAGCACATTGTTCATTGTCAGCTCCTTTCTAGAGGTCATTTTTAACACGACTTTGCCTTCTCCTTAGCAGAGTTACCCATGAATAATTTTTCTCCATTTTCAATAAGGTTGAAGGAGGAGAATAAGCCTTTGTCTGAGCACATGTGCCTTGTAGCACTAGTGTCAATCCACCTATCCTTTGGGTTGAATCCTACCAAGTTCACTTTAGACACTACAACACATAGGCTTATGTCAGATACGTCTTGAATGATGTTATAAACCATATTAGTCTTATGTTTAATACTTTTCCTCTTAGGCAACTTGCAATCAGAGGACTTATGTCCCACTTTGTTGCAATTGTAACATTTTCCTTGAAACCTCTTCTTAGAGATTGCTCCTTTTGCCTTTAAGACAACCTTTTGTTTCTTGGAATTGGAAATTTGTCCGTGCTCTACTACATTTTCCTTAGCCACAAAAGGATTTAAACCCTCTTTTTTAGAGTTTCTATTGTCCTCCTCAATACGAAGTCTAACAAATAACTTTTCAACGTGCATCTCCTTTCTCTTATGTTTCAAGTAGTGCTTGAAATCCTCCCATGGAGGTAGCTTCTCAATCATAGCTGCCACTTGGAAGGTTTCACTTAAATTTATCCCTTCAGTATGAATCTCATATAGTATCATTTGGAGCTCTTGTACGTGACTAACCACAATTTTAGAACCTACCATTTTATAGTCAAGAAAACAACCCATAATAAACTTTTTGGCACCAGCATCTTCTAACTTATATTTTTAGTCCAAGTATTCCCATAGTTCTTTGGCTGTTTTCATTGTACTATAAACATTGTATAAAGAATCGGTCAAGCCATTCATCATATAATTTTTGCAAAGAAAATCAGAATGATGCCAAGCATCAACTGTCATTTTCATTTGAACATCTTGTTTATCATTATTGAGGGTTGGAGGATCCTCAGTTAAGAATCTAACAAGATTCAAGGTAGTAAAGTAGAACAACATCTTTTGTTGCCACCTCTTAAAGTTCAGCCCGTTGAATTTCTCTGGTTTCTCTCCATGATTCAAAGGAACTGAAATAGGAACATCACAGAAAAATACTTGAGTTCCAGCAACCTCAATCATAGCACTTGACTTAGAAGTATTTCCCATCTCTGAAAATGAATAATAAATTTAGGATCACCAAATATAGATCCTAAATATATTACAAATTAAAATATATAACTAAAATATATATTTACAGTATAATTTCTAATAAGAAAATAAGAATAGGGTCCTTAGCTCATCCTTTTCTAGCAATTTATCTAAAGAATCTATTGTAAGATTGTTAGTAATAATATATACAACATAAGCAGATGCTAGAATTAAAACTCAAAAACAAATAACAATTACCAAGATTATAAAGACATAAATATATAAATATATGGACAATAAAGTAATAAAATCATACACAAATATAAGAAAATAGGACCCCAATAATCTGAGAATTTCTAAATTCAAATAGAGACACCAAAGCATACATTTTGTCACACCAACATAACGAGATCAAGACAACAGTGAAGAGAAATTAGGACATAAGAAATTCGAGGCTTGTGTATCACACAATCTCCTTAAAATAGATTCACCCCTCAATATTGGTGTTTGAGGATGATATGACGTCTGTTTTCCAAGATACAATGGATCAACACAGTTGATTAACACCACAATAATATCCAAAGTTTGTACTTTTCCCTTGTAGTTACCTCTTTTTGATATTCTCTATTTTCTATACTCAAATCCTAAAACCAGGGCTTCTCTTCTAGATCCATCTAGATGTCCATAATCTCTTTTGGGTTTCATTGGAAGTTGAGCATGGTTGTCCCATATTGATGACAAAGTAGCCAATGAATCTGCCATTAGGCTCTTGCTTCTTGGTAAATGGATAAATGAACACTTAGAAAAGTTGTATACGAGAGTCTTGAGGTAATTGACATACGGTTTCAACCTCTCTTCTTTTACCTCCTATTCTTTCGCAGCTTGTTGAATAACCAACATGTAGTCCCCGTAGACCATCAATTATCTCGCTCTTGCCGTTATAGATGTTTCAAGCTGGTACATACATGCTTCATACTCAACCATGATTTTGTAAACTTAAAATCCAATCTCTTAGCCATCAGTAGCATATCCTCTTTTGGTGTGATAAAAACTATGCCTAATCCTGCACCTTTTGCATTCACTGCTCCATTGAAGTAAAACTTCCATTCTTGGACCTCTATTACCCCCAAATTCTCATTAGGAAACTCTAAATCCCAAGGATCATTACCCTCGATCGCATTATGCTCAAGGATTCTACTATCGCTCTTCCCTTGACCACCTTCTTCGTGGCGTACTCTATATCGTGATTTGTTAAGAGTACTAATCATCTAGCCAACCTACCCTTGAGGGACGAAGCTTCAAATAAGTAAGTGGGTCAATTTTCAAGATCGCTTGAACCTTATAAGACTGAAAGTAGTGTCTCAGCTTCCTTGTAGCTACAAGATTGTATTTTGACTCATAAGGTAGCAACTTCTTGCTGAGATAATAAACCGTGTGCTCTATGTCATTAGGCCCATATTATGCTACCATTGCCCTCATTGCATCCTCCTCTAGAGCTAAATAAATGATCAAAGCTTTCCATCCATAGGTGGCTTTAATATAGGTGGGTTCATCATGTATTCTTTGATCTTGTCAAAGGCTTTCGAACACTGTTCGTCCTACACAATAGGCTGGTGTTTCCTCAAGAGCTTGAAAATTAAATCACATACCTTTGTAAGCTTAGAGATGAACCGACTGATGTACTGTAGATGTCCTAAAATCCACTGACTTCTTTCAATATCTTTGGTGATAGCATTTCCTGAATTGCTTTGACCTTGTCCGGATTGATCTTGATTCCTCGCTGACTTATAATGTGTCCCAACAGCTTCTCTAATGTCACCCCGAACATACTATTCCTAGAATTCAACCTTAGATTATACTGCTCTACTGGCCTAAGAAACCTATCTAAAGCTTGGATATATCCTCCTCTTATTTTTGAACTAACCATCATGTCGTCTATATAAACCTCAACCTCCTTATGCATTATTTCATGAAACAAGGTGGTGGCTGCTCTATAATCAGTTACTCATGCATTCTTCAATCTTAAAGTCATTACCTTGTAGCAATAAGTCCCCTATTCTGTGATGAATACTATCTTGAGCTTGTCCATAACGACCATCATAAATTTGGTTATATCCTGAAAACCCATTCGTGAAGGAGTACATTGCATTCGAAGTTGCACTATCAACTAATTACATCGATGTTAGGTAGTGGAAAATCGTCTTTTGGGCAAGCCTTCTTCAAGTCCTTATAATCCACACATATTCTGAATTTTTTATCCTTTCTTTCTAATTTTTCTGCCCATTCTAGTCTCAACCTTCTCATTTTTTGTTCACAGGCTTGATGTGCGGATATATAGGGATGTAGTGCTCTGCTATTTTCCTATCTAGCTCTTGGCATGTCATTGTATGACCAAGCAAATACTAATTTTCTCTTATTTAATATTCTCTCAAATTTTTCTCTTTCTTCAAGAGTTATATCATGAGCGATAGAAATATTCCTTGGATTGTCATTTGTGCCTAAATGAAATAAATCGAGTTGTGTAGAGTTAATGTCAAATATGCACATGTAATGATCATTGAAATGCACACTACCATAAGAAAAGACATCATATAAGTAAGCAAAATCAGAATTAATATCATTGATCTTAAAAGCAAAAACATCATTGTTCTTATAAAGTTTGGGCATTATTACATCAGTTTCCTCATAAAAGACATCAAAAATATTTTCCTCAACTAATGCAACTAAAAAACAACTGGATCTAGTATGAGTTGGTGATCAGAACATATATGGATAGAACTTATAGCAGGGTCTCACAAAACAAGTAATTTCTGTTGGGCCTTTATACTTTTTTAGATTCATTGGGACTTTTATTGGTTGGAATTTCCAGTTATCTTGGCAGAAATTTGATATCTTTATTTCTGTCTCAGCAAATAATCTTTTTTCCATAAGGGATCGTGATGTCTTTCTATAGGATCGCCGGTTTATTTATTAGTTCTTATTTATGTTGCACAATTTTATGGAATGTAGGTAGTGAATATGATCGATTCGATAGAAAAGAAGGAATAATGTGTATTTTTCGCTTGGGATTCCCTGGAAGAAATCGTGTCAAGTTGATGACCTCTTCCAACTTCAACTCTTTGATCTTAGCAATGATATTCGCTTTAACGTCCTTGATATTGAGGTCAACCATCTTGTCGATGATCAGATTCTTGAAGATCTCAAAACTAGGCCCTTAAGTCCCAAGAATAGTAATTGGTTCAGGCTCAATAGAATAGGGCTTATATTCCTTAACAAAGAACTCATTCAAAGATTTACCCTTTGGTTTGCCTTCATTTTCATCTTCTATATACACTGGTCATACTTAGCCATCTGTCCCTTGAAATTTAGTAGCTCTACAACTCTCTATTGATCGTTTTCCAACCCTATTCCAGGCATGAAGTCCATCCTCTTAAACATTTCAGCCACTTTAAGATCTATGTAATCTATAAAGCACAACCACTTCGAATCTCCGTTGAGGCATTGAGTTCTTTAGTAGCTTCTAGGATGGTTGTGACAACTTTATTACCCTCAGTACTAAAACCGATTAACTCAACCTAGGACCCGTCTTCACTAAAACCGAGAATGTCCCTTCCATATTTCTTTTGGTCTCATCATAAGCTCTTGTGACCATGTCTGAAGCTTTCAGATCTTTCGCAATCATCCCTAGTTTAGGAAGGATACGAAAAGGAAAAACATTAGTGGCTTATCCATCATCCTCTATCACACAGGGAGTCCTCTTCCCCTTCACTTCAACAGAGATGTAGAGGCCTTGTTGAGATCCTTTCCCTCTAGTGGCAAGTCTTTATTCGAGAAAGTAATCATCTTAGTGGTCTTTTCAGTTACCTTCTAAATTATCTCTTCAACTATAGCTGTTGTACTTATTGTAATGTTTTATAGGGCTTTAATCAAAGCCTTTTTATGATCTTGTGAGTGCATCAGCAATTCCTATATTTCCAATAGCTTGTCATCTTTCAAACCTTCTTCCTCTGAACTCTTCCCTACTTGCTTCAAGTCTTGTAAGCCCTTTCTACTTTTCTTAGTGTCTTGACTAGTCTCTTTGTCAGAATCATTGTCCCCCCAGATGTTCTTGGCATTACCATTTTGAAGTTCTCATTCATCCCCAAAATTATACGAGATATCAATAGCCATAACCGACTTCTTTTCCCTTTGATTCCATACCTCCATGATACAAGAGTCTTCAATTAGCTACTCATCATCATCTGAACCCAACCACCTGATACAATGTCTTTAATCTGAATATCAACTGAAGGTGGTTTAGAATAGAGGACCTTATAATCAAATTTCCCGATGGTTTGCCACGATCCAAATCTTAGGCCGAACTGGCGTTAGGATACAGGAGATGCACGTGGCTACCGATGGCCATAACAAGCCTAAAAAACATGCCTTCTAAATTGAATTCTCATATCACTAAATCACAATTCAACTAAACCCTTAGGTTTTAGGAGGCCATAATTCCCAATTGGTTCAATTAATGCCAAATTACTTATTATCCAACTCATTAAAAATTGTTCGACACTACATTCCTCAATCCCAAAATACTAATTCACTTAATTTATACTTCAACCAAATTGTAATTATTCACTTCACAATTTCATACATTTGTATTATACAACTTTAACATTATCCATTAGAAAATTATAGTACACCACAAGATTTAGTATTGCAGAATCTAAGATAATTTACATCTACAAATAATATATTAACTTGATAGCGAATGCCACAAGGAAAGACTATAGCATCGCTTCACATCCAACTATTATCTAACTTGTAAAAAATAATAAAGGGGAGTTAGACCTCACTGAGTGAAGAATATAACATATATAATTTAGTATTAGTGGATCATACATTCATGCAATATATCGTCTATATATTTATATAAACACATTAATACCAAATCTCGTAATGCTTAATGCATAAGATGCTCTTACCACTTTTTAAACATTAAATCGAGGATTTACTGCCAAAGGCACCTGTCACTCTTAAAGCTCGGTGCCCGACCCTCTGGTTACCTCATGTGGTTCACCAACAGGTTCCCTTCACCTTTTAAGGCTTGATGCCTAACCCTGCGGTACCTCCTATCACATTTGGAGGCACCCGTCACCCTTCGAGGTTTGGTGCCCAACCTTCCAACCATGACGAACTCAATTATCTTTATTAACGTACCTCACACATTCTTAAGTTTTCAATCATACTAGTATACACATTCTTTAATGATTTCCTATTTGGCTAGGTCGTTCTAACTCAATCACGTCATGCAAATGCATATTGTATAATCACACCATCCATTTCACCTACTCAAAACTACATTACATGCCTACTTTTCCAGCGCACACAATAAGCTTGAATTGCAAAGGGGTTAGGAGACTATCACACAAGCATATATATCATATTACTCACCTTGATTGATGTGCAGAACTTAGAATCAATTCTACCTTTCAATCCTCAAAGAGCCTCGACTTAAGCGTGCATCGTCAACTCGACTCCCCAGGCGATCGTTGACTCTCAACATCTAATCCAAACCACACTTTTAGAAGGGAATTACAATTCCGAATTTATTCCTAACCCACAAGCAAGATCACAAACACACATCATACATCTTCATATCAACATACCAACTTCATCACAATAAATTCATACATATTTGTAAGCATATAATCAATCAATCACATATGATTCATTATAAAAATACTCCAAGTTATTTACCAGAAAAACATTCACCATCAATATATCATCACCTATATCATTTATTAATCATATAGCATCAATAATATAATTTACTCAAGCAATTATCCATTTAAGCTACTAATTTACTTAATTATCTACAAATTGACACTTAGGACAAATTAAGCATGAAAATGTATCACTTGAATTGACTAATAAAACAATAGAATAAGGTCTTCCTCAAAAGTAAAAAATTTTAGAGGATCAATCAAAGTTTCCATAGGTTCACCTTATTTGGAATTGTAAAGCCTAAGATCAGGCTCAACAAAAAGGGTTGTTTACACAAGACAAACTCACTCGGGCAGCCCTTAGGCCGAGGGCATTTTCTAGAGATCGAATCGTTGGATCGCTCTAGAACTTTAACCATATAAATTTTATACTATCATACAAATAAAATATCCATAAACCAACCATTAACGAGCTTTGGAACTCGAGATAAGAATTAACAAAGTTGACTGTCCAGCCTATTGTAGAGCTAACACAGTCCAAGTTTTTTTTTTCAAAGAAAAACCAACCGGGTCCAAGTTGCTAGGCAGAAACTCCATCATAGGACTGCATGGACTGGGTCAAATACATAAGGGAACCTGCTAAGTCAATGCATAAACCCAGAAAATATGAGTTTTAGGGATTTTTCACATATTCAACATATCAAACTCAAATCCAATGATTTCTAACAACACCCAACCCAAATTAACTTAATATTCATGTAATTAATATGCCAAATCATGCAAATTAATGCCATTAAAACTCGAATTATCAAGAAACCGTGCTATAGCACATTAATTGACCTATTTCAAATGGATGTAATACCCAACACACAATCTTCAAACATAATCATATAGATTCAATAAATAACCATTCCATATCACAAAAACAATATATAAACTACTAAATCATCCATTTAATCCACAAAGTCAACTCAATAATCACACTACATTCACATCAAAACCCAAAATCCCTAATTTAAATGGTTAAGACACTAACATTGACCGAGGAGAGAGAAAGTGAGGATTTGATAGGGGAAATGGGAGTCTCTTGATCCAAGATGTTGGTTGACCCGAAATTTGTATCCTAACACCTCTAAACACTTGACTCAAGCTTGGTCTTTAAAGAAACTCCTCAATCCTTGAATAACATCAATAATTCTTAACACCTAAGTGTTTGATGTAACTCTAGAAAGAGAGTTAGAAGATGGTGATGCTGATTTTAATATTAATTGATTTAAAGAATGAGGAAGATTTTGATTTACTAGAGTTTTTGGGTTTACATATATATGGAGAGGTGTAGAGAATCTTAGAGAGGAAAAGAAGAGGAAAGGAAGTAAAGAGAATGAGGAGGAAAGATAGGAGTGTGTATATAAAAATGGGTAAGGAGGGAAAATATCATAATTAGTCCTTAAATTCTTGCTTCCTAAAACTTTGATTCTTTCTACACCTCTAATTATAATAAAACTATTAGAGTTTTTTTGTACTAATAACTCCTCAATTTCATTACTCTAATAATTTATAATTAACACATTAATGACTTGGATATTAATTCTTCTTAATCCCAAATATTAAATTATAATAATAACTATCACCAAATTAATTTTAATACCATAAAATTCATGAGCCAAAGTTTCAAATTATTAAAGATTTCCAATAAATTTCTCCTTTAAATCCGCCAAACCAACACGTGTCACTAGATCCAAGAAACTCAAATTTTTTGGGTGTTACAATCTTCTCACCTTAAATAAGTTTTGTCCTTAAAACTTCTAATACAAAATAATCTCAAAATTAATCTCAAAACTAAAGACTTGCTACCACTTATCACATCGTTGACTTTCCCTCAAACCACAACCTTCACTCATAATTACCCACCAATTAAGAAATTAATCCTTACTTACCTAGTAATCTTAAGCTAGGTAATACAAACAACACATCGTACAAAAATCAAGAAAATTTCATTTTACCCTATAAAAAAATCAAATTTTTAAAATCTCAAGCCTCGGCTTCATTCTCAAAACTATGCTTATAATCATAATCTCATTTGAGATCCACCAAGGTCCCATTGTATCAAAACATGATTTCAAACTCATCACAATATGTAGAGGAGGCTTGTCTCTCTCTAGACCACCCGTCCAACTTCCATACAAATCATATCACACAGTGGAGAGTCTCCATACTCGCCATCAATATACCACAATGTTGTAATAATACAGGAGCACATCATGATCCATCAAACTCATATGATCACCACACATTTTCTTAAATGTTCTAAATCTGAGTTGTAAACAATTACAAACAGGTCATTTTATTAAAAACTTTTGACTTTAAAAATTCAAAACATATGCCCTTATAAAATCATGTTCAAAAATAGTTGAATAAGATTATTTTTAAAATATTTTCTATTTAGCAAAACTTGAGTCCAAACACATCAATAGACAATCATAAACACACACATATCATTCATCTAGATTTTCACGTATTCCATTAATTAAAATCATGACACTAGGCACTCACAACTACCACATCTGAACTTCAAGTTCTATTATGATATCTCGTATGCGAACTCACACTATTGTTCGAATGTCATCAATATAGAGAATTTCATCCATTTGAGTCACATCCAAACCATCAAAACTCTTTCAATAATAATATCTCGTAAGATATATATATATATATATATATATATATATATATATATATATATATATACCAAATATAGGGAGAGAGAGAAACTAATAAGTTTCGTTATGCAGGATCCTTAGATGAGGCAAGCATAGAGCATACACTTGTTAAATCTTAAATAAAAATGGAAGATAAGATGATAAATTTTATTAATGGATGAACAAATATACAAACTTTAAAATGAAAGCTTTAAACAAAAGAAATATAACTTACAAGAGTAGTTGAATACAAGAGGAAGGTGGTTTCTCACTCACTATCACTCTCACACTCTCTTTTCTCACTATATTTCTAATGGTATGACTTGAAGAATACAAGAGTTTCTTGTTATTTTTCAGTCTGTTTTCTTCTTTGGAAAACTCCTTTATTTATAGAGGTCTTCAGCCTTCAAGCCTCATAATTGAAGCTTTGGATGCTCTTCATAGTGGAGTGAGAGGCTCCACGTCTTTTGGATGCTTTTGATAATGGAGTGAGAGGCTCCATGACTTTTGCAGAAGTTGTCTGCCACGCTTCAGAGGTGAGGAATCTTTTACTTTAAAAAAGTAAAGGTGCAGAGTCTTTTGTCTTCTTTCTTTTCTTTTAAATGACTTTTTTTTTATTGGGCATTTGGCCCATTACAAAAATATTTTGGGTTGCCATTTCTGGTTTTCAACCCAAGGGCTTTACAAAGATGTTATTTGATGGGCTTGAATATCTCAAAACAATCATTTTCATTCGAGTCACCATCTAGATCTATTGTTGCTGAGCTGGTGCTAGAAGAGGAAGATGAAGCTTTAGATTTTCCTTTGGAAGAGGCGGTTTCCGACAATTGTTTGATTAATTATAAGAAATCTTCTTCTGCTTAAGCCGCCGCTAGCTTTGGAATAATGAAGGACTTCTGTGCCAGGAAAGTGGTCTGTTCTTTCGGAGGTGGTAAGAAGCTATTCTTTGAAAGAAACTTTGTACCATCTTTAGAGATAATTTTTCTTGGTGGTTAAATTTATCCCACCATTTAACTTTGAATCTTCGAGCAAGGATGATCTCTCCATCTGCTGCTTGGTTGAAATGGAAATACCATACACATACCTAGGGGAGAAAAAAGTTTGAACAAAATAGAAGTAAAGGGGGAAAACATCTTTCTATTTTGTTTGGCTTATAGTGGGCTTTGAATAGATTAAACAGAGGTAGAACTTCTGGAATTATGGTCTCAAGAACATTGCCATAAAAATTCCACTATTGTTTAAACCAATATGGTATTTTTGAAGTTTGGATTGTGCTTGTGTCGAAATAGAAAAGCCAAGAATGGCTTTGTCCTTCGTTTTGAAGAAGAAAGGTATTAAACCAAGCTTGTTGGTAATCCCAAAAGTTGAAGGAAGTGTTTAAGGCTTGATGGGTAGGTTCTTTGGAGGGAAGTTGGAAAAGATCTTGGTGAATGTAAATCCATTCCCCAATCTGAAGGGTGGAGGATTCTTTGGATGGTGCATGTGGAATATGCAGGGTCTTTATGGTCTTTATGCTTTTTAAAGTGTTTGAACTTTGCAGAACCAGTTACCTCAAGGATAGACTGGTAGTAAGATTGAGGCTTTGATATATTCCAGGGTTTGAAGTACCATCCTAGAGGGAAAATTTTGGAAATTAGTTTTGAGAGGCTTTCTGTACATTATCCTTCCTCAATAGTTAAAATGCTTTGAAAATTTTGCTTTTCTATATACTCATTGGTTTTGAAAAGTTTTGTTTGTG
This sequence comes from Ricinus communis, assembly GCF_019578655.1. Lineage (NCBI taxonomy): Eukaryota > Viridiplantae > Streptophyta > Magnoliopsida > Malpighiales > Euphorbiaceae > Ricinus > Ricinus communis. Next base: position 10,614,382 of record NC_063261.1, on the reverse strand, counting down.
ACAAAACTATTTCTTGAGAGTTAGGCTTTGAAATACTTTGAGAGCTCTGAGATAGGTTTTGAGGGAAAATTTCTATCTCAGGTTTTGAAAAAGGGATAGAAAGTATACCTTTACCTTTGTTGGAAGAGGAGGATGTCTTTGGAGAGACTTCGGGGTAAAGTTCTACCATTTACTTTGAATATTCTTCTACCCTTTTCAGAAATTCAGGATTTTACTGTGCAAGCCACTCCTGAATTTGTAATTGCTGTTGGGTCGGATCTTCTTTGCTTTTGTCAATTTCTTCCTGGATGATCTCGGTCCAGGTTCTGATAAGCTTTGAAGAGGAGGGTAAAATCTCCTTTTTTGGACTTTGAACAGGTTTTGAATTTGCTGTCGACTTTTCTTCTTTGTCTATTGCTCTCGATTTTCTTGGCATTTTCACTCCTGTTTTTGAAGGAACTCTCTGGTTAGAAAGTCTGGAATTGAATTCGAATCTCCTCTTATGTATTCAATTTCAAAATCAAAAACAGAAAGAATGGCTTGCCATCTTGTAAAAATCTGTTTTGAAGCTATATTTTGAACATCTGTTTCTAAAACTTCTTTGGTGGATTTACAATCAATCCTTAAAAGAAATTTTTGATTTAAAAGGTCGCTTTGAAATTTTGAAATGCACAAAACTATCGAAAGAATTTCTTTTTTGATAGTTGAATAATTTTTTTGTGTATCATTCCAGTGTGCAGAAGTAAACTGGACAATGCATTCTTTGTTGTTTTGAACTTGCTTAAGAATTCCACCATATCCTAAATTTGATGCATCAGTTTCAACAATTTTGAATGCAGATGGATCAGCTAGGTGTAAGCATGGTATTTCAGAAACTTACTTTTTAATGCTTTGGACAATCTTTGTATGCTCATCAGTCCATGCATGGGGGTTTTTCTTTAATCTATCATGGAGGGGTTTTGCTAGACAATTCAAATTTGGATAAAAATCCATGACATAATTTAAACTGCCAAGGAACCTTTGCAATTGAGTTTTTTCCAAAATTTTGTCTAGAAATTTTGAAGTAAAGGCTAGAGACCTTTTAATTGGGGTGATGGTTCCCCGGAAGATAAAGTGTCCAAGAAATCTAATTTTTATTTGGAATAAAGATATCTTAGAATTTGAAACTACTAGACCATTTTTCTTAACAACATAGAAAAATGTCTCCAAATGTTTGAAATGTTGCTCTAGAGAATTTGAAAATATCAACACATCATCTATACAGACAATGCAAAACTTTGAATAAGGATTAAAAATGTCGTTCATAATTTTTTGAAATTCAGAAGGAGCATTTTTTAATCCGAAGGGCATTACATTCCATTCGTACTGGCCAAATGAGACTGTAAATGCAGTTTTGTATCGATCTTTAGGATGAATCTGGATTTGCTAAAATCCTGACTTCATGTCAAACTTTGAAAAAATAAAAGCAGAATGAAGCTTTTGAAGAAGATCTTTTTTGTTTGGAATGGGATCTTTCTTTTGGTGCTTGGTTAATCTGGGTTGGTAAATTTTTTAGCTTCAATCAGGTCTTTAATCTCATGTTTGAGATGGATGCAATTGCCAGTATGGGGGCCTATGACCTAGTGATATTCACAGAAGGTGTTTGGTTTGTATCCGTGTGAGTTAGGGTTAGGTGGGTTCTTTGGGATGGTAGGCTGTAATAAGTCATTTTGCATCAGCCTCTCAAAGATCTTTGAGAGAGATTGCTTGAAGTTGGAAAACCTTCTCAATTGCTGCATAACATTCACATCAACATTTCTGCTCCTTCCAGCTTGGTAATTCCCTCTACCTCTAATTTTGACGTTCTTTCTTTTATCATACTCTATTTTCTTGACTTACAGCCTATCAATGTACAAGTCCATGAACGTCTTAGGTTTCATCATCTAAAGCCTCTCAACCCAAGACAGAGGCACATTTTGGACCAATATGCGAACTTGGTCCTTGTTTAGAAGGCTTGTTTTTTATCAGTCCAGCCTTATTCCTCCATCTAGTTTGAAATTTTAGAAAATGACTCATTAGGTTTTTGCTTAGTGGACTCTAGATTTCTGATAGAAACTTCAAGATATGTATTATAATAAAAGAGTTACACAAATCTCTCCACTCAGCCTTACCAGATCTTTCTAAACTATGGTACCAGTTCACAGCAAGTCCTTATAAGGACAATACAAACAGCTATATAATATGGGATTTGCTAGGTTGAGTAGTTCCCATATGCAGCAAACTGCTTCAAGTGGACCTTTGGATCTCCAGTCCTATTAAACTTATTCATCTCGGGCATTCTGAACTTTGAAGTAGCTTCTCTTCCTCAGTCAGGACCAACTCGTCAATATCATAGGTCGTATCCAAACCCTTAACTTCTAACATTCACTGCATCTTATCCAATCTCGCACTCAAGCCATTTACCGCTTTATTAGCAGCAAGAGTAGTTTCCTTCTTGGCCTTGTTTAATATAAACTCATCAAAGTTCCAAAAGTCTCTAGGCGGCTCTTCTAGCAGTAGCGTTGGTATTATCAGCAGTAGTGACAACTATTTCAACAACAACATCAATAATGGGATTCACGACAACATAAGGATTAAGTGATGTGGGTGCAGTTGGAGCAGCTTGGTTTGCAGTCATCCCAGCCAAAAGTTGCTGGGCTCTTCCCGAATCACTTTTCTAAGGTCATTAATGATAGCAGTCTTAAATGTCTCGACGTCTTATTCATAAGCCATTTTAGTCTCAGTTTCAACTACAGATGACTGGATTCTTGGTCTTTCTATGTACTCTAGTATCAATCTGATCTTCAATGAAAGAGGAACCCTTTCTTGCCTACCGCTCTCTTGTCTCTTCCAAACCAAAGGTGAATCTGTATGGCTTCAAAACAGAGAGTTAGTATGATACATGAGATGCATGATGCACGTGAGATGCACAATATATAGGTTAGCAAACAATCAAGGACAATTTTACACATGATATATAGAATCATTCTTTCCAACCTTAATACTACCCTACAAGGTTCAAGGTCAGTCTCTCTTCTTAGGATTTTTGGTCTTGGTTCTACTACAAACAAGGGATAGTAAAAATTTAACGTGCATGCCAAAAGCTCTCAAAGTAGTAAACAAACAAGGTGGTATTTTCAAGTATAAAAACAAGCCTACATGTTATAAGCCAAAGCCTTTCAAAATCTAGGCTTTAAACTCTTATTAAAAAAAATACCTCAAATAACAAGCAAATAGATACCTAGTTGAGATAACAACATGGTAAATGTTTGCCTATTTTTAGCCTGGTTTTATCAAGTCCAGCCCATCCTTACCTTTTATTAATCTAATGGAATATTCATATTTCGTACAATAAGCCCACTTATTCGAGCTCAATTTTATTAGTTCAGTCCAAGCTTACCATCCCTTGACCTAATTGGGCTACTTTTTGCATGCAAGAGGCCTATTTTAATTCTTAGTCTAGATGGGTCTGATTATTATTAAACGTGGCAAAGCCTACCTAAATCTAATTCAGTTTTAATGATTTAGCCTAATTTACCATCTTTTTAGCCTAATAGAATATTGATTACATGTAATAGTCAATTTTTTAGCCTACTGTCTATATGGGTTGATTTTAGTTAGCAATCACAGTGACAATAAGATATTATCTACTATTTTACATAGTGCAAAATAAAGAAAAGAAAAGAAAATGCTGATAAAAGTTACATCCCTCCTATAACTATTGACGAAAAATCAGCTAAAAATAAACTAAAGGGCAAAAAAATCTGCAAAAACAGGTGAAATTGGTCTTTCGAAGAGGTGAATAGTCGATTAGTTGTAGGCTTCTCATGTAGTCAATTGATTGTGGAGCTTAGTCAATTAGCTCTATAACTATTCGGGTGAGGTTCGATTAGTTCTGACAATTTTGCTCGATTTCATATATTTTCAACTCCATAAACCTCAAAAATCATACAAATGCATAAAAGTCAAGAGTGCTTAGCAAGCAAATTAAAACAAATAAGATAAGCCAATAAATTCTTGGAATATTCATAGAAGTAATAAAAATAACGAAAACCGACAATCCCTAAACATATGGATAATTAGAAGAATAGAGTGGCAAGATTCATTAATTAGATATGGTAGCTTAGCCTAAAATATGAATAAAAGATAGTCTTCATATCCACATATCATGGCAAAAACCTAATTAAACCATAAACATGCAATTCTATCAATCATCATAAGAGTACATATCTCAAATTTAATCATACAAATCTATTCAAAATAAAACATATCAGATCTAATTAAATCATGTGAAAACTATCAAACTATATCAAACAACAAAAATAATAATAATAACAAAGGAAAGTAAACATGATGAGATGATTGTGATTGAAACTCTTAGGTTATCACCATTTTGAGCAGTCTCTCGAATCTCAAGAGGAGGTGGAGATGTATGTTCAAAGACATGGTAGGGATTATTGTGATCCAGAGTGTTTAGGTTTCCTCAAAATCACAATATGTTCTAGTGTTTTTTCCAAAAGCTTTCCACTAGTTGCCAACCCCCATGAGCCTAAGGTCTCCTTTTCTATTTTTAGAAGAAGGTAGGGAAACCCTAGGAGCAGGGATCAGGACCAAATTAATTATCGATAATTAAAGGAATAATTAAAGATAATTGATGGCTTTATCAAATTTGCTTCTCAAGCGATAAATATAGAGTTTTAATTTTAAAATTGAGATAATATCCAATAATTCCCATCCTCTTATCGATATAATTTAAAGCTTTTAAAAACTTAGATAATATCAATAAAAATCAACAAAATCCCTTTAAAAGTTAAATATGATATTTATGGGTGTTTAAAATTCTAAAATAATAAAAAGTTACTCGTGAAAACTCAGTTTATAGCCAATCGGCTCTGTGTAGAGCCCATTGGCTGTATGAAGAGCCAATTCGCTATACGAGCTGGCAGGAGCTGAAATTTTTTCGATATAGTTCCCAATTTTGACATTTCAATCAATTTTGACCCATTCCTGACTATTCCAATCAATTTTGACTGTTCCTTTCTCAATTTTCAGATAAGATTCCTAAAATAACTTTTTTGGCTCAATCAGGTGCAACTCTAACTGAGACTCTGACCTTTTACACCTCCATGAGACTCAGAAGAAACAACAATTTTCATCATCGAGTTTTCCTAATTTTCTCGATATCTAAATTTAAAATTCGGGTGCTTACAGTAGCCTCACTGTCGTTCTATGCCAAGCTACTAGATGCTGTTAGACTCAACCACTTGTTTGCTCCTCGCCTCCACTACTATCTGAGGCCCACCACCAGACTTAGACTTTCCTTCTCTCGATGATCTTATTAAACCAAACCAAGAGAGGTCCAATTCGGTTTAAACTGAACCCTTTTCCTCTATCAATGATTTTTACATATATTTGAATTGATTTTTAATGAATTTTAGATAAATAAATATTATTAGTTGGTTAGAATTATAATTTAATTATAGATATTTTAGTTTAGAGTTTTAATTAAGATTTTATTGTTTCTAGTTTAATTTTTATTTAATAAGGAGTTCTATTTTAATACTAATTAGTGATTTCCTTTTTATAGGTATATTTGTTTAAGAATTCTAAAACATCAAGGATTAGAGCGTCAGGGTCATGACATGGGCATGCTTGTGCCTATGCCATCCGTTGGAATAAAAGATTTCAGAGACACGGTTGTGTTGAGCCCATGCTGAAAAAGAAGCTACATGACACGGGCATGACATGGCTGTGTCGAAAGACAAAAGATTTCATATTCAAGATGAACTCGAGAATCAAGAGCAATGAGGTTCTTATTCAACCCTAACCTATATAATGGAACATAAAGAATCATTCAAAGAATTCCTGTTGGACAAGAAAAGAAGTACTCAATAAACATAAAGCTTCTTCCATAGTTTTTTCTTCATCTTTAATTCTTTAATTATATTTGTGATTATTGCCATAATTATGTGTGGCTAAACTTCTTTTAGAGTTTAGGATAAGAGTATCTATTCCATGATTTGATTAAGCATGTTTTTCTTTTATTAATTTGATTTTCAATTAATTATATGAGTTGTGTTTATTTTATATTTTCCTTCTTGGCCGGCTTGATTACATGTGTATGGGTAGATTAACCAATGAGAGTTAGAGAAATTTACTAGCTTAATGTTAAAGAGCTTAATGAGTTTTGTTAACTTCTTAGTCATGGGAGTAGGTTAAACTTTAATCTTAACATACTTAATTGAGCTTGTTAGAGTTTTTAGGTATTCTAGAACAATTACCCTTAACTAAAATCATGGTGTTTAACAATCTAAGTATTCATAATTAGATTGGAGTAGTGAAACTAAGCCTATGCTCTAAGCTTTAATTATTCGATTTTATTTTAGTTTTAATTGTTTAGATTTATTTGCCTAATTACCTTTATTCTATTTGCTAGCTAAGACGATATGTAAGAAAATTAGTATTCAATATACAATCCTTGAGGGCACGATATTCTTTACACTATAGTTCATGATTCGTGCACTTGCAGATTTTGAAGCATAACAAGTTCTTGCACTGTTGCCAGAGATTGGCAATATTGATATTGATTTAATTTTTACTTTTCTTACAATTGGTACTTTTTTATTATTTACTTGCTTTGTCTATTGGTTTTTCTGGCTTTTGCTAGTTTATAAACACTCAACCTTGAGGAGAAACTTAGAAAAACATCAACTCTAAAATTGAGAAATCTTGTAAGAAGAACCGAAAAGAAAAGTGTGAGAAAGACAAGCAAATTATGGTTGAAGATCAAGCAACACAACAAGCAAGGAATCGTGCTCTTCAAGAGTACACGATGGCTAATCCTGGACGCACTCAAAACAACATTGTGAAACCCAACATAGAGGCTAATAACTTTAAGATCAAACCAGCAATCATTCAAATGGTTTCATAATTTCAATTTGTCGGTCTATCAAGTGAAGATCTTAATGCCCATTTAGCTCAATTTTCAGAGATATATGATACATTCTAAATGAATGGGGCTAATGCAGATGTAGTGAAGCTCAGGCTATTCCTTTTTTCTTTAAGGTAGGGATAAAGCTAAGTTGTGTTTGCATTCTCTAGCACTGCAATCGATTACTTCTTGGGCTTTGTTGCAAAGGCATTTTTGGATAAATATCTTCCACCGGGCAAGACAGTAAAATTTAGACAAAAGATTGCAAGTTTCACTCAACACCATGGTAAATCTTTGTATGAGGCATGGGAGCGGTTCAAGGACTTACAGCGTCAATGACCATATTATCGAGTCCCTAAATGGCTGCTCATTCAGACGTTCTATCAAGGACTTATTAAACCAATGAGGATCACCATAGATGCTACAGCTCAAGGATCATTTATGAGTAAAACACCCGATGATGCATACAATTTATTAGAGACTATGGAATCTAATAACTATCGATGGCAAGGAGAAAAAAGTGCACCAAAGAAAGTCGTACGAATGCATAAAGTGGATTGTTGGAACCTTCTAAATGCAAATATTGATATGCTTACAAAAAAGTTAAAAGCTACAGCTAAGGCACCTAATCCAATGTCAATTTATTTATCTAACTATTATGGAGGAGGACATTCAATGATGGAATGTCAATGGGATTTTAACTCTTGAGGAGCCTCAATTGAGCAACTTAATTCCTTGAGTAACTATCAAAGAGAACATGGGAATCTTTACTCTAATACATACAATTCGGGATGTTGAAATCACCCTAATTTTTCATGGTTTAATCAAGGAATGCAAAACACCAACCAAGGATTCAACCATCCACCACCCAATTTCTAACAAAAGAATGCTTTCCATCAATAACATGAGAGCAAATCTAACCTTGAAAGCATGATGGATAAGTTTTAAAGATTAAAAGGAGCAAAAGGAAGCTATTAGAAATTTAACATCTCAGATGAAACAACTTTATGCTCACACCAAGATGTTGAAACTTTCATCCTAGCATCAAGATCGAGACAAATTGGAATGGGAAGAAGTTACTTGAGGTGGAAATCATTAAGGATGATGAAGAGGCTGTAAAGGACACAAGAGAAGAGGAAAAGCATACTGAGGAGGTTAAAAAAAAGAATGAGAACAAGGAAGAAGTGTCTATAAAGACTCCACCATTACCCTTCCCTCAAAGGCAGCAAAAATCAAAGCTAAACAAGCAATTTGGGAAGTTCACAAAGATGTTCCAACAACTTAAGCTCAACATACCAATTTTAGATATGATCAATTTAATGCCCGCTTATGCAAAGTTCCTCAAAGGTATCATTTCACACAAGCAAAAGTGGGAGGACTTCGAACCCATTCTAATTAATGAGGAGTGCAGCGTAGTGATTCAAAATAAGCTTCCACAAGAACTTACGGACCCCAGGAGTATCACTATCCCTTATACCATTAGGAATGAGTTTATAGGTAGATCTTTATGTGACTCAGGTGCAAGTGTAAGTATAATGCCTCTTTCTTTGCTGGACCTCAACCTATGACAGTGTCATTATAATTAGCAGATAGATCCATTATCTATCCGAAAAGAATTTTAGAAGATGTTCATGTAAAAGTTGGAGATTACTTTGTGCTAAGAGATTTCATCATCTTAGAGATAGAGGAGGATTTTTAAATTCCAATCATTTTGGAACGTCCTTTCCTAGCAACATCGAGCGCAATTATAAATGTTAAAAAAGGAAAGATCTTGCTCGAAATAGGATATAATAAAGTGGTTTGACATTTTTAAAATTGCAAAGCAAACCACAACAATGGGGTCGTGCTTTAGAGTGGATGTGAGAGAGAGTTGTGTACTAGGAGTGTTTGAGCAACAACTCACTAGTGATCCACCTAAAGTATGTTTAGTCCATGATGCAAAAGAAGATAACATCGATCAAGAGGCGGGAGGTAAGTGACCTCCCCAACTTAATGAACTTGAGGAGTATAGGATGGATTCCTATGAAAATGCAAGGATCCACAAAGAAAGAACTAAGCAATCACATGATAAGCATCTACAAAAGAAAGGGCTTAAAGAACGGGATTTAATGCTTCTTTTCAATCTAGGACTTTAGCTCTTTCCAGGAAGACTCAAGTTAAGATGGTTTGGACCCTTCAAAATTAAGCAATTTTTTCCGCATGGAGCTGTTAAACTCTCGGACAAGGCAAATGAAACATTCAAAGTCAATGGACATCACCTTAAGCTCTATCACACAGGGAAGGATAGCCTAAAGAGTGTCTCTTGCACACTCAATAATGCCGATTAAGATAGTAGTAGTTTGGTCAAGCTAATGACCTTAAATTAGCAATAATTGGGAGGCAATCCAATATTTTATTTCTTTTATTTTTCTTTAATTTTTTTTGATTTTTTTCTCTCTTATTTGAATTAGTTTTTTAATATTTTTCACTTAAGATCATCATGCATGAAGAAAGGGGAGCAAAAAGTTGAAAAAAGCAAGTTTGGGAGCTCGATATGCCTAGCCGCATGGCCATGTCATTAGTTCTGTTTCAAGTTACGCTTTATCTCATGTGTTTTTTCGAAAGGCGACATTGGCCATGTGACAGACCATGACATAATAAGCATATTCTTCAGTAGGCAACACGCTCTTCAGCATGGGCATGCTCCAACCGTGTTTAAAACGATCAAATTTGATGTTTCATATAGACCATCACACGTGCTACAACATGGTCGTGTCATAAATTGTCCAAACTTGATTGAAATTCTAGTGGGCAGCATGCCTTCACACACGATCGCAACATGGTCATGTCCTAGTTCCTTACTTTTTGCCCAGTACCTAACATGGCTTGATGCACGGCCTCAATATGGTCGTGTTTCACCGCCAATTCTTTTCTCAAATCTCATCACATATTCTAACACTATTGTGACATGGCCATGTCACGAACCCAATTTACTTTTGTTATTTTTCTCTCCAATTTGCAATGGCTCAAACAAAGACGACTGCTCATAAGGACAAAGCACAACAATTTGACCTTGCATGGGTGACGACAAACCAAAATATTCAGGATAGTATTTATTTTCTTTTCTACAATATTTTATTATACTTTTTAATTTTTCTTTTATTATTAGTATTATTATTTATTTTTGTTTTTATTATTTTTGTTTCTTGCTTTTATTCTTGTGATTGAGGATAATGCCAATGATAAGTGTGGAGGAGGGTACCTTCTTGACTTTACATTTGAATCCAATTAGGATGTGCAATTTTCATTAACTTTCAAATTGATTTTTCTAAATCTTTAGTAAAAGTTTATCCTTAATTTTCTTTTATTTGATTTTTGTGCAAAGTTGATGCTCAATTGCAATAAGAGGAAGAATAACATATAAGTATGCAATTTTGATTAAATTATCAAATTAATTTATTTATTAGGATGGTTGAACATAATCGTTATGTAAAATTTCAGTTGTTATAACCTAAGCATAAACCTAGATATTGAGTTTGAGCATGATTTTAGAACATAATGAGGGCAAGAAGGAGTGTAAAACACACTTGCCTATTTTTGTTTTCTAAGAATTCAAAATGAGATTTACTGTAAAACGCACTCGCTCTTAAGCAAGAGAAAAGGAGAAAAAGGGTTTACCAAAGCAAAAGCAAAGAAAAAAAAAGATGTTACGAAGAATAAAAACGCATTCACAACCAAGAGGTTTTTATTTTTCCAAGAAATTATTGACTTAGTACATTTTTTCTAGACTTGTTGTTGACCTAAAGTGCAATTGATCTCTATTTGGATTCCAACAACCAAATTAATTATCACTAACACCATGACTGAGTGTATATGATAGAGCATCAAAGGAACCAAGCCTATCCTAAATATTCATTAACCTTGAAGTAAATCTTGTAAATTTACCTCAAAAGCGCGAGGTCGCTCCAAAGGCACGAGGGCACTTTTCATAAGGTTAAAAGGTTACAAGATGTTGAAAAGTCCACTTGACAAAAGCCCAACCATCTCATGACACTTGACAGTCAAAGTGTCAAAGCTCCAAGAAGCGCGAGGGCGCCTCACGTTAGGTGTTGAGACAATTTCTAGTAAACGATAGTGTGATGAGAAGCACGGTAGTGCTTCTGGGCGCGGTCAAGGCAAGCTCGCGGGCGCTATTGTGGCGCAGGGGCAATTTTTGTAATTAATATAATGTCAGTAACTGTTGAGACGATAGTCACCCTATCAGTGCCACGTGGTTGGAGCCGTTGGAGTTTCAACGTCTCTTTTTAGAAAGTGCGAGCTCGCTTAGCAAGCGCGGGGGTGCTATCTATGACTTTTGGCAATTTTTTCCAAGTTATCAAATATTGCATTGTAGGAGTTTTGGCTCCATTATAACATCTCTAAGGAGTTGGTATAAGTATAAATACCCCTCTCAAAGACACAATAATCAAGTGTGTGTGTTAGATATACCAAAACTCTTACAAATTCACTTCTCAACTTCTTACACTCATTTTCTTTCTTTGAAAGTGTATTAAGTTGAAATCTTTATTCAACTAAGACTTAAAAAGGGTTGTTGTGTAGCCTAGGTATTAAAAACATAAGGAATTGGTTGTTGAGTAACCATTAATACTCAAGGGTTAAGGGACATAGTGAGAGTTTGATACACTAAGGAAAGAGATTTAGTGTGAGCCTTGAAAACACCAAGTTATGGGTGAACTTGTAACACCCAAGGTTGTAATCAAAGTGATTATAGTGAAATACTCAAGTGTGATCTTGAGGAGTGGATGTAGGGAGGTTTGTTCCCGAACCACTATAAATCCCTTGTGTTGACTTCTCTAACCCTTAAACTTTTTATCTTTTCCTTAATCTTTTGTGTTTTTACCTAAAGCCTCATACTTCTGCAATTTGAGGTCACCAATTCAATCTCCCTTCTTGGTTCCAAGGGATAACACTTGTGTTCATAAGATTTCAAAGAGTTATGTGATTGGGTCTGATTAGTAAATTATTCATACATGATGTATTTTTGTCTAATTATCTTCTTCAGTAAGAAATTTTCAATCTTGATGTTCGATTTGCATATCTTAGAAGTTATAAGTATTTGGTTGCAGATGAGCTAGTTCTTAAGTTCTTAAATTTTATTTTTGCTTAAGGACAAGCAAAGCTTTAGTGTGAGAGAATTTAATGTATGTAATTATTATGTATATTTGAGTTGACTTTTAATAAATTTTGGATAAATAAATATTATTACTTAGTTAGAATTTTAGTTTAATTAGTAATGTTTTTGTCTAAAGTTTTAAAATAAGATTTTATTGTTTCTAGTTTAATCTTAGTCTAATTAGGAGTTTTATCTTAGTGTTAATTAGTGTTTTTCTTTTTGTAGATATATTTGTTTAAGAATGCTAAAACATCAAGGATTAGAGTGTCATGGCCATGACATGGGCATTGTTCTGCCACCATCCACTGGAATAGAAGATTTCAGAGACACGACTATGTTGAGGCCATACTGGAAAAGAAGCTATGGCTGTGTCGAAAAAAGATTTCTTATTCAAGATGGACTCGTGAACTCAAGGAACATAAAGAATCATTCCATGAATTCTTGTTGGATAAGAAAACAAGTACTCAACAGAGATTGAAGAGATCACACAAGATTCGAGAGCTTCTTCTATAGTATCTTCATCTTTAATTCTTTAATTATGTTTGTGATTATTGCCACAATTATTTATGGCTAAACTTCTTTTAAAGTTTAGGATAGAAGTAGCTATTCCATGATTTGATTAACATGTTTTTTTATTAATTTTATTTTCAATTAATTCTATAAGTTGTGGTTAGTTTATATTTTCATTCTTATCCAGCTTGATTGCATGTTTATGGGTAGGTTAACCAACGAGAGTTAAGGAAATTTACTAGCTTAAGATTCATTAAATCAGTTAACCACGAGACTAGGCGAGCTCTTCAGGAGTAAAATAATTGTTAAGGAGCTTAATGAGTTTTGATTAACTTCTTAATCATGAGAGTATATTAAACGTTAATCTTAACATGCTTAGCTGAGCTCGAGAGAGTCTTTAGGTAATTTAGTACAGTTAATTATGGTGTTTAATAATATAAGTGTTCATGATTATTTTGTAATAGTGAAATTAAGCCTAAGCTCTAAGCTTTAATTATTTGATTTGCTTTTAGTTTTAATTATTTAGATTTATTTTCTTAATTACCTTTATTGAAAATTAGTATTCAATATACAATCCTTGAGGGAACGATAACTCTTTATACTATAAATTACGATTCGTGTACTTGCGAGTTTATATATGCATATTGAATAAAGTCTAGATCTTGGTACTGGGAGGTAGACACGCCTGCAAAGACAAACATCTCAAAGTATATCAGAGAAAAAGATTTAAAAAGGTATTTCTTTTACCTTCTTTTCCTATTTCATGTGTTTTTTGTTGGGTATGTGTGAGTAATTATATTTAAATTGCTAAAGAAATTTTAGGATGTAGCATGATATGTATGGAAATTATTTGCTCTTGAGGCGTTAAGAAATTATGGTAAAAGATTAATTTTTACTTTGGGAACTATAATAATTTTATTTTGGAGCCCAAAGTAAAAGTCTATCTTTGGGATCTTAAAATTGGAAATTTGGATCCCCAATTAAAAAATTATTATGAGATCCTATATAAAATTTTATCGATTCCCAAGAACATTTTAAACTTCGAACACTGGATCCTCAAGAACATTTCCAACTTAGGGCTCCCGAATCAAAATATTTCAAAAAAAGTTACTAGATTTTCAAGAACATATTCAACTTTGGCATTTGGATCCCCGGGAACTCAATTAACTTGGGCTCCCGAATTAAAATATTTTAAAAAATTACTGGATTCCCAAGAACTCAATTTACTTGGGGCTCCTGAATTAAAATATTATTGGTCAACTTGGGGAATTTGATAGACAAAATTAGAGTGCCAATAACTAGTTTTACATGGAGATCTCATATTAAAATATTAGAGGTTAACTTGGGAGACTCGATAGACAAACTTAGAGCGCTAAGAAACAGTTTTACTTGGGGATCTCATATTAAAATATTATCAGTTCCCCAAGAACAATTTTAACTTGAGAAGCTACTTGGGGTCTCGACTTAAAATATTTTAAGGTATTACTGGTGTCAGCATCCATTTCGAGATTTAGATATCGAGGGAATTATGAAAAATACTATAGTAAAAATTACTGCCTTCTCGGGTCTCAAAGGATGAAGGACAGGCGACTCTGAGGTTAGGATTGAGGTAAATCTGATCAAAATCACATTTTTGAAATCAATTTGGATTTAATTGTCAAGAAGAATGACCTTGAGGGTTAAAATAATGAATTTTGCAAGTTCGGGGACTAATTACAAACTTTTCACGAACTTTTCCCTATTTATAGTGAATCAGCTCTGTGTAGAGCCAGTCGTCTCATTATAGAGCCTAATAAGCTCTTCACAGAGTCGACCGGCTCTATACAGTGTCGACTCGTGGTTTTTTTGATTCAAAGTCGTTCTTTGGCACTTTTACGTCCAAAATGATTTTCTACAAGACTTTTATTGATAAAGATGGGATTTTGTTTGATTTTATCAGAGATATTCCCTAGAAAAACTTAAGTCTATCATTCTATTCCTAGGTTTTCTAAACTTTATTTCTATAAATGCATCATTAACTCTTAGGGGAGGAAGAAGGAAGTGTTAGTAAGGAATCGATTCTTAACAAAACTTAGCAATCGATACACTTTCAGAAAAACACACATAGAGATATAGGCACTAAGAAAGAACTGACATTAGGAAACCTTAATAGAAGCTTTTTAAAACATTATCCAGCACTGGATCCTCAACCAATCTTTGATTTAACTCCATCATCGTCTCTTAAGGCTCATAGAGCAATCAACTATGGTGACAACCTGAGGGTTCTCCAAGCATCATCATTCATATCATCTTCCAAACTTGGTTCTTTTATGCTTTCCTAGAAACATTATTAGGATGATTTTTATGTTTATATGTTTTCATATGACTAGAATAGGTTTTTCTTGTGAAATGACATGTTATAATAATGATGGAAATTGAATATGATAATAAGAACATGCAGGGTTTTGATTGTGTTTCCTCTTTAATGATTAGTAATATGATTAGGGTTGTAGTTAAATTTATAATTCTTTCATATTTTTGTAGTTCCATGATCACATGTGATATTTTGTCGACTTTGTTTATGGTTAGTTTTGAATATTCTAGGGTTTACATTTCCATTAGGGTTTTTCTATCGTTCAATCTTTTTGCATGTTATTTGTTCAATCATGCATATTTCAATAGACTTTTTTTTATCTCTTTGTGCATGAAAACATGGCTCTAGCATATGAAAGTAGCAAAAAAACTGAGGAAAATCACATGTACAAGCCCAAGAGCCGATTGGCTCAGTGTAGAGTCGATTTGGCTCTACATTGCCGATCAGCTCTATGCCCATAGCCGATCGGCTTAACTCCTTCCAAACACTAATTTTTGATTTCTTATGGATTTTGGATACATTTATGTACTGTAACTAGATTTTAGGTGTTTTTTTTCCTTTTTTAGTTGTAGATCGAGTTATAATAGCTAGATTTACTTTATGCACTTTATTTTTTTTATTTTGTTTAATGGATGCCAGATAACTGTAACATGATTTTTTAATTAAAATGGGCACATAGACTTTAGGTTAAAATTGGACCCAACATGAAAACTGTAGTCCATTAGGCTAATCAATGGTAATTGGGCTTAAAATCTAAAATCAATATAGACTTAGTGGGTTTTATCATACTTTAGTTAAGTCAATTGGGCTAGACTAGGAAGGCCTTGTACATAATTAATTAGTAAATTAGATTAATAAACCTTAACATGCTTTGGGCTTAATAAAGCATGGCAAAAGAAAACCACTTTTTACTTGTGGGAGCCTTTATCCTTACTTAAGATTCAGCTCATGGTAATGACCATAATAATCTCCCTTAGGAACCCTATTGCTTGCTATATGAGATGTTTCTCGTTATAAGTGTCTAAAGTCCAAGTATTAGAAGCCTTGGCTTAAAATATGTGGAATCAGGCCCTAGGCCCAAAATAAGCAGACTTTTATGCTTATATTGAGAAACATTGCCTTATTTGTTTTAATCTACTTTTAGAGCTTACGGCATGCGCGTTGGGCCTACTATCCCCTGTTAATAGAAAGCCCAAACCCAAAAACCTAGGGAAGAAAGAATCACCACGAATCGTGTGCGTGAGTAATAAGGTTGGGAGGATGAATTGTATATTAATGCGTGTGCTAACCCCTTTTTCTTCTTTGTACATATCACGTGCATCATGCCTCTCACGCATTACATGCATCAAACTAACCCCTTGTTTTTTAGCCATATAGATTTTCCTTTGGCTTGGAAAAGGCAAGATAGTGGATGCTCGAAAGGGCACCCATTTCTCTAAGAATCCTAGTTATATTAGAGCATCTTAAAAGACTAAGGTGCCAATAAACTGAAGCTACATCTGAAATGGCCAACGAAAGAGCTAACAAACAAGATGTGAGATCCTCAAGAATGCTATCATTGAGGATTCGAGGGCTGTGATTCAGAAAGAGCTCCACCAACTTTTGGTTGGGATGGCTGCAAATCAAGCCCCACCTATTGCTCCTATTGCACCACCTAATCCCCCTGTTGTTGTTAACCTAGTTGTAGTTGCTACCCGTAATTTTGGTATATTTGTGAGTATGAGAAAACAACCCCTTAAATAGATTAATTTTATAATATGAGAAAACAACCACGTAAAAGGGGTATATTTGTCAATATAAGAAAATAATCCCGTAAAAAGTGTATATTTATGAATTTGAGAAAACAACTCCATAAAAGTAGTCTAATTGCGAGTCTAAGAAAACAACCTCGTAGAATGGGTAAATTTTTTAATATGAGAAAATAAACTCGTAAGAGGGGTATATTAATAAATATTAGAAAATAACCACGTAATTACGGGGATATTTATCAATCGAAGAAAATAACCCTGTAATTTTGGTATATTTGTGAGTATGAGAAAACAACCCCTTAAATGGGTTAATTTTATAATATGAGAAAATGATCCCGTATATTTGTCAATATAAGAAAATAATCTTGTAACGTGTATATTTATGAATCTGAGAAAATAACCTCGTAAAAGTAGTGTAATTGCGAGTGTGAGAAAACAACCTCGTAGAAGGGGTAAATTTTTTAATATTAGAAAACAATTCCGTAATATGGGAATATTTATCAATCGGAAAAAATAATCCTGCAATTTTAGTGTATTTGTGAGTATGAGAAAAACAGGTTAATTTTATAATAGGAGAAAATAATCTCGTATTAGGGGTAAATTTATCAATATCATAAACTAACGCCGTAAAACGTGTATATTTATGAATCTGAGTAGACAACCCTGTAAAAGTAGTGTAATTGCGAGTCTGAGAAAACAGCCTCGTAGAAGGGGTAAATTTGTTAATATGAGAAAACAACCCCATAAGAGGGGTATATTTATAAATATTATAAAACAACCACGTAATACGGGGATATTTATCAATAAAAAAAAATAACCCCGTAATTTAGGTATATTTGTGAGTATGAGAAAATAACCCCTTAAATGGAGTAATTTTAGAATATGAGAAAACAACCCCGTAAAAGGGGCATATTTTTTTATATAAGAAAATAACCCCATAAAACGTGTATATTTATGAATTTGAGAAAACAACCCCATAATAGTGCTAATAATTTAATATGAGAAAATGACCCCGTAAAAGTGGTATATTTATCAATATAAGAAAATAACCAAGTAAAACTTGTATATTTATGAATCTGAGAAAACAACCCCGTAAAAGTAGTGTAATGCGAGTCTGAGAAAACATCCTCACAGAAGTGGTAAATTTTTTAATATGAGAAAACAACTTCGTAAGATGGGTATATTTATAAATATTTGAAAACAACCCCGTAATACGAGGATATTTATCAATCGGAGAAAATAACCCCATAATTTTGGTATATTTATAAGTATGAGAAACAACCCTTTAAATGGGTTAATTTTATAATATAAGAAAGCAATCCCGTAAAAGGGGCATATGCGTCGATATAAGAATATAACCCCGTAAAAAGTGTATATTTATGAATTTGAGAAAATAATCCCATAATAATACTAATAATTTAATATGAGAAAATGATCATGTAAAAGTGGTATATTTGTCAACATAAGAAAATAACCAAGTAAAATGTGTATATTTATGAATCTGAGAAAACAACCCCGTAAAAGTAGTGTAATTGTGAGTCTGAGAAAACATCCTCATAGAAGTGGTAAATTTTTTAATATGAGAAAATAACCCCGTAAGATAGGTATATTTATAAATATTAGAAAACAATCCCGTAATACTGGGATATTTATCAATCGAAGAAAATAACCCCGTAATTTTGGTATATTTTTTAGTATGAGAAAACAACCCCTAAAATGAGTTCAGTTTATAACATGAGAAAACATCCCCGTAAAAGGGGTATATTTGTAAATATAAGAAAATAACACCGTAAAATGTGTATATTTATGAATTTGAGAAAACAACCCCATAGTATTGCTACTAATTTAATATGAGAAAACGACCCCGTAAAAGTGGTATATTTATCAATATAAGAAAATAACCAAGTAAAATGTGTATATTTATGAATCTAAGAAAACAACCCTGTAAAAGTAGTGTGATTGCGAGTCTGAGAAAACATCCTCGTAGAAGTGGTAAATTTTTCAATATGAGAAAACAACCCTATAAGATTGGTAAATTTATAAATATTAGAAAACAATCCCGTTAAAGGGGTATATTTTTCAATATAAAAAATAATCACGTAAAACGTGTATATTTATGAATTTGAGAAAACAACCCCATAATAGTGCTAATAATTTAGTAATAGAAAACGACCTCGTAAAAGTGGTATATTTATCAATATAAGAAAATAACAATGTAAAACGTATATATTTATGAATTTGAGAAAACAACCCCGTAATAGTAGAGTAATTGCTATTCTAAGAAAACAACATTGTAAAACGGATAAATTTTTTAATATGAGAAAACAACCTCATAGAAGGGGTAAATTATTTAATATGTGAAAATAACCCCGTAATTTTATTATATTTGTGAGTATGAGAAAACAATCCCTTAAATAGGTTAATTTTATAATATGAGAAAACAACCCCGTAAAAGGGGTATATTTGTCAATATAAGAAAACAACTCGTAAGAGTGGTATATGTATAAATATTAGGAAACAACCCCATAATACGGGGATATTTATCAATCGGAGAAAATAACCCCGTAATTTTGGTATATTTATGAGTATGAGAAAACAACCTCTTAAATAGGTTAATTTTATAATATGAGAAATAACCCCGTCAAAGGGGTAAATTTTTTAATTTAAGAAAATAACCCCGTAAAACGTGTATATTTATGAATTTGAGAAAATAACGCCATAATAGTGCTAATAATTTAGTATGAGAAAACGACCCCGTAAAAGTGGTATATTTATCAATACAAGAACATAATTCCGTAAATGTGTATATTTATGAATATGAGAAAATAACCCCGTAAAATGGGTATATTTGTCAATATAAGAAAATAACCAAGTAAAATGTGTATATTTATGAATCTGAGAAAACAACCCCGTAAAAGTATTGTTATCGCGAGTCTGAGAAAACAGCCTTGTTGAAGGGGTAAATTTTTTAATATGAGAAGACAACTCCGTAAGAGGGGTATATTTATAAATATTAGGAACAACCCTGTAATACAGGAATATTTATCAATCGGAGAAAATAACCCCGTAATTTTGGTATATTTGTGAGTATGAGAAACAGCCCCTCAAATGGGTTAATTTTATAATATGAGAAAACAACCCCGTCAAAGGGGTATATTTTTCAATATACGAAAAGAAGCACGTAAAACGTACATACTAATGAATTTGAGAAAACATTCCCGTAATAGTGCTAATAATTAAGTATTAGAAAATGACCCCGTAAAAGTGGTATATTTATCAATATAAGAAAATAACCAAGTAAGACGTGTATATTTATGAATCTGAGAAAGCAACCCCGTAAAAGTAGTGTAATTGCGAATGTGAGAAAACATCCTCGTAGAAGTGGTAAATTTTTTAATATGGGAAAACAACTCCGTAAGATTGGTATATTTATAAATATTAGAAAACAATCCCATAAAAAGGGTATATTTGTCAATATAAGAAAATAACCACGTAAAACGTGCATATTTATGAATTTGAGAAAACAACCCTATAGTAGTGATGATAATTTAATATGAGAAAACGACCCCGTAAAAATGGTATGTTTATCAATATAAGAAAATAACCAAGTAAAACGTGTATATTTATGAATCTGAGAAAACAACCCCATAAAAGTAGTGTAATTACTAGTATGAGAAAACAGCCTTGCAAAACGGGTAAAAAATTTTAATATGAGAAAACAACATCATAGAATGGGTAAATTATTTACTATGTGAAAACAATCCCGTAATACGATGATATTTATTAATTGGAGAAAATAACGCCGTAATTTTGCTATATTTGTGAGTAGGAGAAAACAACCCCTTAAATAGGTTAATTTTATAAAATGAGAAAACAACCGTGTAAAAGGAGTATATTTATCAATATAAGAAGACAACCACGTAAGAGTAGTATATTTATAAATATTAGGAAACAACCACGTAATACGGGAATATTTATCAATCGGAGAAAATAACCCCGTAATTTTGGTATATTTGTGAGTATGAAAAAACAACCTCTTAAATGGGTTAATTTAATAATATGAGAAACAACCCCATAAAAGAGGTAAATTTCTCAATATAAGAAAATAACCCTGTAAAACTTGTATATTTATGAATTTGAGAAAATAAAGCTATAATAGTGCTAATAATTTAGTGTGAGAAAATGACCCCGTAAAAATGGTATATTTATCAATATAAGAAAATAATCCCATAAAATATGTATATTTATGAATGTGAGAAAATGACCCCGTAAAAGTGGTATATTTATCAATATAAGAAAATAACCAAGTAAAATGTGTATATTTATAAATATGAGAAAACAACCCCGTAAAAGTATTGTAATTGTGAGTCTGAGAAAACATTCTCATTGAAGGGGTAAATTTTTAATATGAGAAGACAAATCCGTAAGACGGGTATATTTATAAATATTCGAAAACAAACATGTAATACGGGGATATTTATCAATCGGAGAAAATAACCACGTAATTTTGGTATATTTGTGAGTATGGAAAAACAACCCCGTAAAATGGATATTTTTGTCAATATAAGAAAATAACCACGTAAAACGTGTATATTTATAAATTTGAGAAAACAACTCCATAATAGTGCTAATAATTTAGTATTAGAAAATGACCCGTAAAAGTGGTATATTTATCAATATAAGAAAATAACCAAGTAAAACGTGTATATTTATGAATCTGAGAAAACAACCCGGTAAAAATAGTGTAATTGTGAGTTTGAGAAAACATCCTCGTAAAAGTGGTAAATTTTTTAATATGAGAAAACAACCCTGTAAGATTGGTATATTTATAAATATTAGAAAACAATCCCGTAAAAGGGGTATATTTGTCAATATAAGAAAATAACCACGTAAAACATGTATATTTATGAATTTGAGAAAACAACCCCATAATAGTGCAAATAATTTAGACCCCGTTAAAGTGGTATATTTATCAATATAAGAAAATAACCATGTAAAACATGTATATTTATTAATATGAGAAAACAACACTGTAAAAGTAGTGTAATTGTGAGTCTGAGAAAACATCCTCGTAGAAGTGGTAAATTTTTTAATATGAGAAAATAACCCCGTAATTTTGGTATATTTGTGAGTATGAGAAACAACCTATCAAATGGGTTAATTTTTTAATATAAGAAAACAACCCCGTAAAAGGAGTATATTTGTTAATATAATAAAATAACCACGTAAAATGTGTATATTTATGAATTTGAGAAAACAACCCCATAATAGTGCTAATAATTCAGTATTACAAAATGACCCCGTAAAAGTGGTATATTTATCAATATAAGAAAATAACCAAGTAAAACATGTATATTTATGAATCTGAGAAAACAGTCCCGTAAAAGTAGTGTAATTACGAGTTTGAGAAAACAGTCTCGTCGAAGTGGTAGATTTCTTAGTATGAGAGAACAACCCCTTAAAGGAGTAAATTTTTCAATATAAGAAAATAGCCCCGTAAAACGTGTATATTTATAAATTTGAAAAAAAAACACCATAATAGTGCTAATAATTTATTATGAGAAAATAGTCTCGTAAAAGTGGTATATTTATCAATATTAAGAAAATAACCCCGTGAAAAATATGTATATTTATGAATCTGATAAAACAACCCCATAATAGTAGTGTAATTGCGAGTCTAAGAAAACAACCTCGTAGAAGTGATAAATTTTTTAATATGTGAAAACAACCCTGTAATTATGGTATATTTGCGAGTATGAGAAAACAACTACTTAAATGGATTAATTTTAAAATATGAGAAAACAACCTCGTAAAAGGGTATATTTGTCAATATAAGAAAATAACCCCATAAAATGTGTATATTTATGAACTTGAGAAAACAACCCCATAGTAGTGCTATTAGTTTAATATGAGAAAACGAGCTCGTAAAAGTGGTATATTTATCAATATAAGAAAAAAATCAGTAAAATGTATATATTTATGAATCTGAGAAAACAACTCCATAAAAGTGGTATATTTATCAATATAAGAAAATAACCAAGTAAAATGTGTATATTTATGAATCTTAGAAAAGAACCCTGTTAAGTAGTGTAATTGCGACTCTAAGAAAACATCCTCATAGAAGTAGTTAATTTTTTAATGTGAGAAAACAACCCCGTAAGACGGGTCTATTTATAAATATTACAAAACAATCCCGTAATACGGAGATATTTATCAATCGGAGAAAATAATCCTGTAATTTTGGTATATTTTTTAGTATGAGAAAACAACCCCTTAAATGGGTTAATTTTATAATATGAGAAAACAACACCATAAAAGGGGTATATTTGTCAATATAAGAAAACAACCCTGTAAGAGTGGTATATTTATAAATATTAGGAAATAACCCCATAATATGGGGATATTTATCAATCGGGAAAATAAACTCGTAATTTTTATATATTTATAAATATTAGAAAATAACCCCGTAAAATATGTATATTTATGAATTTGAGAAAACAATCCCATAAAAGTAGTGCAATAGCAAGTCTGAGAAAACAGTCTCGTAGAAAAGGTAAATTCTTAATATGAGAAAAAAATCCCCTAAGAGGAGTATATTTAAAAATATTTAAAAACAACCTCGTAATACGAGGATATTTATCAATTGGAGAAAATAACCCTGTAATTTTGGTATATTTGTGAGTATAAGAAAAAACCCATTTTATAATATGAGAAAGCAACATCGTAAAAGGAGCATATTTGCCGATTTAAGAAAATAACCCCGTAAAACGTGTATATTTATAAATTTAAGAAAACAACCCCATAATATTGCTAATAATTTAATATGAGAAAATGGCCCCATAAAAGTGGTATACTTATCAATATAAGAAAATAACCAAGTAAAACTTTATATTTATGAATCTGAGAAAACAACCCCATAAAAGTAATGTAATTGCGAGTCTGAGAAAACATCCTCGTAGAAGTGGTAAATTTTTTAATATGAGAAAACAACCCCGTAAGTTGGGTATATTTATAAATATTAGAAAATAATCCCATAATACGGGGATATTTATCAATCGGAGAAAATAACCTCGTAATTTTGGTATATTTTTAATTTGAGAAAACAACCTCATAGAAGGGGTAAATTTCTTAATATGTGAAAACAACCCCGTAATAAGGGGATATTTATAAATCTGAGAAAATAACCCTGTAATTGTGGTATATTTGTGAGTTTGAGAAAACAACTACTTAAATGTATTAATTTTAAAATATGAGAAAACAACCCCGTAAAAGGGGTATGTTTGTCGATATAAGAAAACAACCCCGTAAAATATGTATATTTACGAATTTGAGAAAACAACCATATAATAGTGCTAATAGTTTAATGTGAGAAAACGAGCTCGTAAAAGTGGTACATTTATCAATATAAGAAAATAATCCCGTAAAACGTGTATATTTATGAATATGAAAAAACTTCCCCGTAAAAGTGATATATTTATCAATATAAGAAAATAACTAAGTAAAATGTGTACATTTATGAATCTCCGAAAATAATCCCGTAAAAGTAGTGTAATTGCGAGTTTGAGAAAACATCCTCGTAGAAGTGGTAAATTTTTTAATATGAGAAAACAACCTCGCAAGATGGGTATAATTATAAATATTAGAAAAAAATCTCATAATATAGAGATATTTATCAATCGGAGAAAATAACCCCGTAATTTGGTGTATTTTTTAATATAAGAAAATAACCCCTTAAATGAGTTAATTTTATAATATGAGAAAACATCCACTTAAAAGAGGTATATTTGTCAATATAAGAAAATAACCACGTAAAACGTGTATATTTATGAATTTGAGAAAACAACCCCATAAGAGTGCTAATAATTTAGTATTAGAAAACGAACCTATAAAAGTAGTATATTTATCAAGAAAAGAAAATAACCATGTAAAATGTGTATATTTGTGAATCTGATGAAACAACCCTGTAATAGTATTGTAATTGCTAGTCTTAGAAAACAACCTCGTAAAATGAGTAAATATTTTAATACGAGAAAATAGCCTCATAGAAGAGGTAAATTTTTTAATATGTGAAAACAACCCCGTAATACGATGATATTTATTAATCGAGAAAATAACCCCGTAATTTTGGTATATTTGTGAGTATGAGAAAACAACCCTTAAATGGGTTAATTTTATAATATGAGAAAATAATCCCGTAAAAGGGGTATATTTGTCAATATAAGAAAATAACCCCGTAAGAATGGTATATTTATAAATATTAGAAAATAACCCCATAATACAGGTTATCAATATGAGAAAATAACCCTGTAATTTTGGTATATCTGTGAGTATAAGAAAATAACCCCTCAAATGGGTTAATTTTATAATATGAGAAAACAAGTAAAATACACACATCTAAATGGGGTTTTTAAGATTGATTTTATGGACATTTGGATGTGAATTGGTCCCAACACTCACCCTATGCGTCTGTTTATGTGCATTAGGTCCAAAAGAAGTCAAAGGATGATAAAAGGGAAGAATTTGAGCATAATTGGACGCCGAAGCTGTCGAAACAAGCTAAGTACGAGCATGAGGAAGCTGAATATGGCCGTGTTGGTTTCAACACTGGTCGTGTTCCCAACACGGGCACCAACACGGCCGTGTTGGGTGCATCAAACATCAAAGAAAAATAAGTTCTTAGGGAGCACGACCACAGAGAGTAACATGGCCAGGAATACCAAACCGTGTTCCCAACACGTCCAAGAACACGGCCGTGTTGGCGGCGACAGGGGGAATTAATTAAAAGAACGAAGAGAGGAAAGAAAGAGGAGAGCGGGGGAGAACGTCCCAAACCCTAATTTTTCTCTCTCTAAGGGTTTTCTAAGCTGGAACCAAGGGAAAAGGAGACTTGGATCAAGGTTTCAATCGGATTCCCTTCAAAGATCGAGGATTGGGCGAGGTTCGTTTATTGGTTTTCAAATCGAGCAAGAGGAACAAGAATCGATTCAATTCAAGCAAGAGGAATTGGGGCTGTTTACTCTCATCCAAGGGTGTAATCGGGTTTTCTCTACCTTTACTCATTGTTGTAATTGAATTATTGTGAATTTTGATAATGAACATGATTAGCTAGATTGATTAAATCCATTGGGATTTCTTTACTATGTTGGCTTAGTATTATATTGTTGGATTGCTTGGGTTAGTTTTGTATTCTTCTTGCTTTCAGTATTAATAAGATAATGCATTATTCATGAGACGTTGTGAATTGTGTGTTTAGATTGCTTTGTGTGATTGAGAAGTCCATTTGGCAATTGAAATTTTGAATAGCAAGAACTGGTTAATAATCGCTTAGAGATAAGGATAATTAACTAGCCGGATTAAGAATTAACAAAGGTTAATAGAGGCGGATTAAAGCTTAATGTTAATTTAAGAATCAATCGTTAGGAAGAGATTCCAACTTTAGGTTATTAGGTTTAGTAATTCGGTTATCGAGAGAGAGAAACCGAATTCGGTTAAGAATTCATCCACGGGTAGCATAATTAGACTCACCAATCCTTTATCTTTTGTTTGATTGCCAACTAGTTTAGGTCCCCTTTGGGTTTGCTTTCTTGTCTTGGTTATTTTAGTTATCAATTACTCCTGCATCTCCCTTAGAATTTAGCTTGTAGCTATTAGTTAGTTTAGAAATTATTCATCACTAATTTGAGGTTAATATAACAAAGAACAAAGGAGTAAATCTGGGCTTTCACTTTCCCGAGGAATACGACCTTGATACTCGCCATTAGTGCTAGACTGCATCGATAGGTACACTGCCTTAGATTGTAGCTAACACAAGTAGCACACATCAAACCCCGTAAAAGGGGTATATTTCTCGATACAAGAAAATAACCTCGTAAAATGTATATATTTATAAATTTAAGAAAACAACCCCATAATAGTGCTAAGAATTTAATATGAGAAAATGACCCCGTAAAAGTGGTATATTTATCAATATAAGAAATTAACCAAGTAAAACGTGTATATTTATGAATCTGAGAAAACAACCCCGTAAAAGTAGTGTAATTGCGAGTTTGAGAAAACATGCTCGTAGAAGTGGTATATTTTTTAATATGAAAAAATAACCCCGTAAGATGCGTAAATTTTTTAATATGAGAAAACAGCCTCATAGAGGGGGTAAACTTCTTAATATGTGAAAACAACCCGGTAACATGATGATATTTATCAATGGGAGAAAATAACCCCGTAATTTTGGTATATTTATGAGTATGAGAAAACAAGCCCTTAAATGGGTTAATTTTATAATATGAGAAAACAATCTCGTAAAAGGAGTAAGTTTGTCAATATAAGAAAATAACCCCGTAATACATGTATATTTATTAACATAATAATGCTAATAATTTAGTATGAGAAAACGACCCCGTAAAAGTGCTATATTTATCAATATAAGAAAATAACCAAGTAAAACATGTATATTTTTGAATTTGAGAAAACAACCCCGTAAAAGTAGTGTAATTGCAGGTCTGAGAAAACATCCTCGTAGAAGTGGTAAATTTTTTAATATGAGAAAATAACCTCGTAAGATGGGTATATTTATAAATATTAGAAAATAATCCCATAATACGGGGATATTTATCAATCAGAGAAAATAACCCCATTATTTTGGTATATTTTTTAGTATGAGAAAACAACCCCTTACATAAGTTAATTTTATAATATGATAAAACATTCTCGTAAAAGGGGTATATTTATCAATATAAGAAAATAATCCCGTAAAACGTGTATATTTATGAATTTGAGAAAACAACTCCATAATAATGCTAATAATTTAATATGAGAAAATGACCTCGTAAAAGTGATATATTTATCAATATAAGAAAATAACCAAGTAAAATGTGTAATTGCGAGTCTGAGAAAACAGCCTCGTTGAAGGGGTAAATTTTTTAATATGAGAAGACAATCCTGTAAGAGGGGTATATTTATAAATATTAGAAAACAACCTAGTAATATGGGGATATTAATCAATCGAAGAAAATAACTCCGTAATTTTGGTATATTTGTGAATATGAGAAACAACCTTTCAAATGGGTTAATTTTATAATATGTGAAAGCATCCACATAAAAGGGATATATTTGTCAATATAAGAAAATAACCTTGTAAAACGTGTATATTTATGAATTTGAGAAAACAACCTCGTAATAGTAGTGTAATTGCTAGTCTAAGAAAACAGCCTCGTAAAACGGATAAATTTTTTAATATAAGAAAATAGCCTTATAGAAGGGGTAAATTTTTTAATATGTGAAAACAACACCGTAGTACGGGGATATTTATGACTCTCAGGAAATGATCCCGTAATTGTAGTATATTTGTGAGTATGAGAAAATAACCCTTAAAAGGGTTAATTTTATAATATGAGAAGACAACCCCGTAAAAGGGCTATATTTATCAATATAAGAAAATAACTCTGTAAAATGTGTATATTAATGAATTTGAGAAAACAACCCCATTATAGTGCTAATAATTTAGTATGAGAAAACGACCCCGTAGGTATATTTATCAATATAAGAAAATAACCCCGTAAAACGTGTATATTTATGAATTTGAGAAAACAACCTCGTAAAAGTAGTGTAATTGCGAGTCTAAGAAAAGAGCCTCGTAGAAGGGGTTAATTTTTTAATATGAGAGAACAACCCCGTAATACTGGGATATTTACCAATCGGAAAAAATAACCCCATAATTTTGGTATATTTGTGAGTATGAGAAAACAACCCCTAAATGGGTTAATTTTATAATATGAGAAAACAACCCCGTAAAAGGGGTATATTTATCGATATAATAAAATAACCCCATAAAACATATATATTAATTAATTCGAGAAAACACCATAATAGTGCTAATAATTTAATATAAGAAAACGATCCAGTAAAAGTGGTATATTTATCAATATAAAAAAATAATCAAGTAAGACGTGTATATTTATGACTGTAAGAAAACAACCCCGTAAGAGTAGTGTAATTGCGAGTCTGAGAAAACATTCTCGTAAAAAGGATAAATTTTTTAATATGCGAAAACTACCTTGTAAGAGGGGTATATTTATAAATATTATGAAACAACCCCGTAATACGGTGATATTTCTCAATCGGAGAAAATAACCCCGTAATTCTGGTATATTTGCGAGTATGAGAAGACAAACCCTTAAATGGGTTAATTTTATAATATGAGAGAATGACCATATATATTTTTCAATAGAAGAAAATAATCTCGTAATGTGTATATTTATGAATGTGACAAAATAACCTCGTAAAAGTACTGTAATTCCGAGTCTGAGAAAATAGCCTCGTAGAAGGAGTAAATTTTTTAATATGAGAAAATAACCCGCTAAGAGGGGTTATTTATAAATATTAGAAAACAACCCCGTAATATGGGAATATTTATCAATTGGAGAAAATAACCTCGTAATTGTAGTGTATTTTTGAGTATGGGAGAACAACACCTTAAATGGGTTAATTTTAAAATATGAGAAAACAATTCCGTAATAGGGATATATTTGTCAATATCATTAAATAACATCGTAAAACATGTATATTTATAAGTCTGAGTAAACAACCCCGTAAAAATAGTGTAATTCTTATATTAATAAATATACCACTTTTACAGGGTCGTTTTCTCTTATTAAATTATTACCACTATTATGGAATTGTTTTCTCAAATTCATAAATATACACATTTTACAGGATTATTTTCTTATATCGACAAATATACCCTTTTTACGGGGTTGTTTTCTCATATTATAAAATTAACCCATTTAAGGGGTTGTTTTCTCGTACTCACAAATATACTAAAATTACGGGGTTATTTTCTTATATTGACAAATATCTTTTACGGGGTTTTTTCTTTTCATATTCTAAAATTATCCTATTTAAGGGGTTGTTTTCTCATACTCACAAATATACCAAAATTACGGGGCTTTTCTCTCCGATTGATAAATATCCCCGTATTACGGGGTTGTTTTCTCAAATTCCTAAATATACTTGTTTTACGGGGTTATTTTCTCATATAAAAAAATTTACCCCTTCTACGAGGCTGTTTTTTCAGACTCGCAATTATACTACTTTTACGGTATTCTTTTCTCAGATTCATAAATATTCACGTTTTACGGGGTTATTTTCTTATATTGATAAATATATCATTATTACGGGGTCGTTTTCTCATATTAAATTATTAGCGCTATTCTAAAGTTGTTTCCTCAAACTCATAAATATATATATTTTTCTTATATTGAGTAATATACCCTTTTTACGGGGTTATTTTCTCATATTATAAAATTAAGCCATTTAAGGGGTTGTTTTCTCATACTAAAACATAGACCAAAATTACGCGGTTAACACTACCAAAATTACGAGGCTATTTTCTTAGACTCGCAATAACACTACTTTTACAGGGTTATTTTCTTATATTGATAAATATACCACTTTTACGGGATCGTTTTCGCATATTAAATTATTAGCACTATTATGGGGTTGTTTTCTCAAATTCATAAATATACACATTTTACGAGGTTATTTTCTTATATCGAAAAATATATCCCTTTTACAGAGTTATTTTCTTATATTATAAAATTAACCCATTTAAGGGGTTGTTTTCTCATACTCACCCATATACCACAATTACGGGGTCATTACCTCAGATTCATAAATATCCTCGTATTACGGGGTTGTTTTCACATATTAAAAGATTTACCCCTTCTACGAGATTGTTTTCTCATATTAAGAAATATACCCGTTCTACGAGGATGTTTTATTAGACTCGCAATTACACTACTTTTACGGGATTGTTTTCTCATATTTATAAACATACACATTTTTTACGGTGTTATTTTCTTATATTGATAAATATACCACTGTTACGGGATCATTTTCTCATATTAAATTATTAGCACTATTATGGGGTTGTTTTCTCAAATCTATAAATATACACGTTTTATGGGGTTATCTTCTTATATTGACTAATATACCCCTTTTACGCGGTTGTTTTCTCATATTATAATATTAATCCATTTAAGAGGTTGTTTTCTCATACTTACAAATATACCAAAGTTACGGGGTTATTTTCTACGATTGATAAATATTTCCGTATTACAGTGTTTTTTCTCATATTAAAAAATTTATCCCTTCTACAAGGCTGTTTCTCAGACTCGCAATTACACTACTTTTCCGGGATTGTTTTCTCATATTCATAAATATACATGTTTTACGGAATTATTTTCTTATATTGATAAATATACCACTTTTACAGGGTCGTTTTCTCTTATTAAATTATTACCACTATTATGGAGTTGTTTTCTCAAATTCATAAATATACACATTTTACGGGATTATTTTCTTACATCGACAAATATACCCCTTTTACAGGGTTATTTTCTCATATTATAATATTAACCCATTTAAGGGGTTGTTGTCTCGTACTCATAAATATACTAAAATTATGGGATTATTTTCTTATGTTGACAAATATCTTTTACGAGGTTGTTTTCTCATATTCTAAAATTACCCTATTTAAGGGGTTGTTTTCTCACACTCACAAATATACCAAAATTACGAGGTTATTTTCTCCGATTGATAAATATCCCCGTAATACGGGGTTGTTTTCTCAAACTCCTAAATATACTCGTTTATGGGGTTGTTTTCTCATATTAAAAAATTTAACTCTTCTACCAGGTTGTTTTCTCAGACTCGCAATTACACTACTTTTACGGTATTGTTTTCTCAAATTCATAAATATACGCATTTTACGAGGTTATTTTCTTTTATTGATAAATATACATACCATTATTACGGAGCCGTTTTCTCATATTAAACTATTAGTGCTATAATGGAGTTGTTTCCTCAAATTCATAAATATACACGTTTTACGGGGTTATTTTCTTATATTGGCTAGTATACCCCTTTTACGGGGTTGTTTTCTCATATTATAAAATCAACCCATTTAAGGTGTTGTTTTCTCAGACTCACAAACATACCAAAATTACGGGGTTGTTTCCGCCGATTTATAAATATCCCCGTATAACGGGGTTGTTTTCTGATATTTATAAATATACCGCTCTTACGGGGTTGTTTTCTCATATTAAAAAATTTAACCCCTTCTACGAGGCTGTTTTCTCATACTCGCAATTACATTACTTTTACGGGGTTATTTTCTTATTTTGATAAATATACCACTTTTACGGGGTCATTTTCTGATATTAAATTATTAGCACTATTATGGAGTTTTTTTCTCAAATTCATAAATATACACGTTTTACGGGGTTATTTTCTTATATTGAGTAATATACCCCTTTTACGGGGTTGTTTTCTCATATTATAAAATTAACCCATTTAAGGGATTGTTTTCTCATACTCACAAATATACCAAAATTACGTGGTTATTTTATCTGATTGATAAATATCCCCGTATTACGGGGTTGTTTTCAAATATTTATAAATATACCCCTCTTACGGAGTTGTTTTCTCATATAAAAAATTTACCCTTTCTACGAGGATGTTCTTTAGACTCGCAATTACACTACTTTTACGGGGTTGTTTTCTTATTTTCATAAATATAAATGTTTTATACGGGGTTATTTTCTTATATGATAAATATACCACTGTTACGGGGTCGTTTTCTCTTAGTAAATTATTAGGACTATTATGGAATTTTTACTCAAATTCATAAATATACACGTTTTATAGGATTATTTTCTTATATTGGCAAATATACGCCTTTTACGGGTAGTTTTCTCATATTATAAAATTAACTCTTTTAAGAGGTTGTTTTCTCATACTCACAAATATACCAACATTACGGGGTTATTTTCTCTTATTTATAAATATCCCCGTATTACGTGATTATTTTCTAATATTTATAAATATACCCCTCTTACGGGGTTGTTTTCTCATGTTAAAAAATTTACCCATTCTAAGAGGCTGTTTTCTCAGACTCGCAATCACACTACTTTTATCGAATTATTTTTTCAGATTCATATATATACACGTTTTACAGGGTTATTTTCTTATATTGATAAATATACCACTACTATGGGGTCGTTTTCTCGTATTAAATTATTATCGCTATTATGGAGTTGTTTTCTTAAATTTATAAATATATACATTTTACAAGGTTACTTTCTTATATTGACAAATATATCCCTTTTATGGGGTTGTTTTCTCATATTCTAAAATTATCCTATTTAAGGGGTTGGTTTCTCATACTCACAAATATACCAAAATTACGGGGTTATTTTCTCTGATTGATGAATATTCCCGTATTACGGGGTTGTTTTCTTAGATTCCTAAATATACATATTTTACGGGGTTATTTTCTCATATAAAAAAATTTACCCCTTTTACGAGGTTGTTTTCTCAGACTCGCAATTACACTACTTTTACGGTATTGTTTTCTCATATTCATAAATATACACGTTTTATGGGGTTATTTTCTTATATTGATAAATATACCATTATTACGGGGTCATTTTTTCATATTAAATTATTAGCGCTATTATGGAGTTGTTTTCTCAAATTCATAAATATACACGTTTTACGAGGTTATTTTCTTATATTGAGTAATATTCCCCTTATACAGGGTTATTTTCTCATATTAAGAAAATTAAGCCATTTAAGGGGTTGTTTTCTCATACTCACAAATATATCAAAATTACACGGTTATTTTCTCCGATTGATAAATATACCCGCATTACGCGATTGTTTTCTAATATTTATAAATATACCCCTCTTACGGGGTTGTTTTCTCATGTTAAAAAAATCACCCCTTCTATGAGGCTGTTTTCTCAGACTCGCAATTATACTACTTTTACGGGTTATTTTCTTATATTGATAAACATACCACTTTTGCAAAATCATTTTCTCATATTAAATTATTAGCACCGTTTTGGGGTTATTTTCTCAAATTCATAAATATACACGTTTTACGAGGTTATTTTCTTATATCGAAAAATATAGCCCTTTTACAAGATTGTTTTCTCATATTATAAAAGTAACCTATTTAAGGGGTTGTTTTCTCATACTCACCCATATACCACAATTACGAGGTCATTACCTCATATTCATAAATATCCTCGTATTACAGGGTTGTTTTCACATATCAAAAATTTTACCCCTTCTACGATATTGTTTTCTCATATTAAAATATGTACCCGTTCTACGAGGATGTTTTATTATACTCGCAATTACACTACTTTTACGGGGTTGTTTTCTCATATTCATAAACGTACACGTATTTTATGGTGTTATTATCTTATATTGATAAATATACCATTGTTACGGGGTCTTTTTCTCATATTAAATTATTAGCTCTATTATGGGGTTGTTATCTCAAATCCATAAGTATAAACGTTTTATGGGGTTATCTTCTTATATTGACTAATATACCCCTTTTACGGGGTTGTTTTCTCATATTATAAAATTAACTCATTTAAGAGGTTGTTTTCCCTTCTACAAGGTTGTTTTCTCAAACTCGCAATTACACTACTTTTATGGGGTTGTTTTCTCATATTCATAAATATACCAAAATTAAGGGGTTATTTCCTCTGATTGATAAATATCCCCGTATTTCGAGGTTGTTTTCTAATTTTTATAAATATACACATCTTACAGGGTTGTTTTTTCATATTATAAAATTTACCCCATCTACGAGGCTGTTTTCTCAGACTCGCAATTACACTACTTTTACGGAGTTATTTTCTTATATTGATAAATATACCACTTTTACGGGGTTGTTTTCTCATATTAAATTATTAGGACTATCATGGGGTTGTTTTCTCAAATTCATAAATATACACGTTTCACGGGATTATTTTATTATATTGACAAATATACCGATTTTACGGTGTTGTTTTCTCATATTATAAAATTAACCCATTTAAGAGGCTGTTTTCTCAAACCCGCAATTATACTATTTTTATGCAGTTATTTTCTAATATTCATAAATAAAAACATTTTACAGAGTTATTTTCTTATACTGACAAAGATACCCCTTTTACGAGGTTACTTTCTCATACTCACAAAATACAAAAATTAAGGGGTTATTTTCTCCATTGATAAATATGCCCATATTACGGTGTTATTTTCTCATATTAAAAAATTTATCCCTTCTACAAGGCTGTTTCTGAGACTCGCAATTGCACTACTTTTACAGGGTTATTTTCTCATATTCATAAATATACACGTTTTACGGGGTTACTTTCTTGTATGGATAAATATACAACTTTTACGGGGTCGTTTTCTCTTATTAAATTATTACCACTATTATGGAATTGTTTTCTCAAATTCATAAATATACACATTTTATGGGGTTATTTTCTTATATCGACAAATATACCCCTTTTACGAGGTTGTTTTCTCATTTTATAAAATTAACCCATTCAACGAGGCTGTTTTCTTATACTCGCAATTATACTACTTTTACGAGGTTATTTTCTCAGATTCTTAAATACACACGTTTTACGAGGTTATTTTATTATACTGACTAATATACCACTTTTACGGGGTTGTTTTCTCATATTCTAAAATTACCCTATTTAAGGGGTTATTTTCTCATACTCACAAATATACCAAAATTACGGAGTTATTTTCTTTGATTCATAAATATCCCCGTATTACGGGGTTGTTTTTAAATATTTATAAATGTACCTCTCTTACGGGGTTGTTTTCTCATTCTAAAAAATTTACCGCTTCTACGAGGCTGTTTTCTCAGACTCACAATTACACTACTTTTATGGAGTTGTTTTAACAGATTTATAAATATACACATTTTACAAGGTTATTTTCTTATATTGATAAATATACCACTTTTAGGGGGTCATTTTCTCATATTAAATTGTTAGCACTATTATGGGGTTGTTTTCTCAAATTCATAAATATACACGTTTTACGGGATTATTTTCTTATTTCGACAAAGATACCCCTTTTACGGGGTTGTTTTCTCATATTATGGAATTAACCCATTAAAGGTGTTGTTTTCTCGTACTCATAAATATATCAAAATTATGGGGTTATTTTCTTATATTGATAAATATACCCCTTTTACGGGGTTGTTTCCTCATATTATAAAATTATTTCAGTTAAGGGGTTGTTTTCTCATACTCACAAATATACCAAAATTACGGGGTTATTTTCTCCGATTGATAAATTTTTCCATATTACGGGTTCTTTTCTAATATTTATAAATATACCCCTCTTGCGGGATTGTTTTCTCATATTAAAAAATTTTACCCCTTCTGCGATGCTCTTTTCTAATACTTGTAATTACACTACTTTTATGGGGTTGTTTTCTCATATTCATAAATATACAAGTTTTACGGGGTTATTTTCTTATATTGATAAATATACCACTTTTATGGGGTCGTTTTCTCATATTAAATTGTTAGCACTATTATGGGTTTGTTTTCTCAAATTCATAAATATACACATTTTACAGGGTTATTTTCTTATATCGATAAATATACCTCTTTTACGGGTTTGTTTTCTCATATTATAGAATTAACCCATTTAAGGGGTTGTTTTCTCATACTCACAAATATACCAATTTTACGAGGTTATTTTCTTATATTGACAAATATACCCCTTTTACGGGGTTATTTTCTCATATTATAAAATTAACCCATTTAAAGGCTTGTTTGCTCATACTCACAAATATACCAAAATTATGGGATTATTTTCTCCAATTGATAAATATTCCCGTATTTCGGGATTGTTTTCTAATATTTATAAATATACCCTCTCACGGGGTTGTTTTCTCATATTACAAATTTTACCCCTCCTACGAAGCTGTTTTCTTAGACTTGCAATTACACTACTTTTATGGGGTTGTTTTCTGAGATTCATAAATACACGTTTTACGGAGTTATTTTATTATACTCACAAATATATCCCTTTTATGGTGTTATTTTCTCATACTCACAAATATATCAAAATTACGGGGTTATTTTCTCCAATTGATAAATATCCCCGTATTACGGTGTTATTTTCTCATATTAGAAAATTTATCCCTTATACGAGGCTGTTTCTCAGACTCGCAATTACACTACTTTTACGGGGTTGTTTTCTCATAATGATAAATATACCACTTTTACGGGGTCATTTTTTCATATTAAATAATTATTACAATTATTATAGATTTGTTTTCTCAAATTCATATATATACACGTTATATGGGGTTTTTGCTTATATCGACATATATACCTTTTTTATGGGGTTGTTTTCTCATATTATAAAATTAACCCATTTAAGGGGTTGTTTTTTCATACTCACAAATATACCACAATTACGGGGTTATTTCCTCAAATTCATAAATGTCTCCGTATGACGAGGTTGTTTTCATATATCAAAAAATTTACTGATTCTACGAGGCTAATTTCTCATATTAAAAAATTTACCAGTTCTACGAGGTTGTTTTCTTAAACTCGCAATTACACTACTTTTACGGGGTTTTTTTTTCTAAGATTCTTAAATACACACGTTTTACGGGTTATTTTCTTATACTGACAAATAGACCACTTTTACGGGGTTGTTTTCTCATATTCTAAAATTACCCTATTTAAGGGGTTGTTTTCTCTTTCTCACAAATATACCACAGTTACGGGGTTATTGCCTCAGATTCATAAATATCCCCATATTATGGGGTTGTTTTCACAAATTAAGAAATTTACCCCTTCTACTAGGCTATTTTCTCATATTATAAAATTTACCCGTTCTACGAGGCTGTTTTCTGAGACTCGCAATTACACTACATTTACCGGGTTATTTTCTCAGATTCTTAAATTCACACGTTTTACGGGGTTATTTTCTTACACTGACTAATATACCATTTTTACGGGGTTGTTTTCTCATACTCACAAAAATACCAAAATTACGAGGTTATTTTCTCCAATTGATAAATATTCCCGTATTACGGGATTGTTTTATAATATTTATAAATATATCCCTCTTACGGAGTTATTTTCTCATATTAATAAATTCACCCTTTTTACGAGGCTATTTTCTCAGACTCGTAATTACACTACTTTTACGGGGTTATTTTCTTAGATTCATAAATATTCACATTTTACAGGGTTATTTTCTTATATTGATAAATATACCGCTTTTACGGGGTCATTTTCTCATATTAAATTTGTAATACCCGAGATTTTTTGTTTAATAATAATAATAATATTAGTAATAGTTAATAAATGAGTTTGTATTTAAATTTATTTTACTTTATTTGTATTTGATTTAATTGGAATGATTTAAATAGAATTTTAATGCTAGACAACATAAGGGAGTTATTTTGTATATCTAATTTGTTTTGAGTTTTTAAGAAAT
Source organism: Ricinus communis (assembly GCF_019578655.1). Taxonomy (NCBI): domain Eukaryota; kingdom Viridiplantae; phylum Streptophyta; class Magnoliopsida; order Malpighiales; family Euphorbiaceae; genus Ricinus; species Ricinus communis. Next base: position 10,576,361 of record NC_063261.1, on the reverse strand, counting down.
TAGTTAAAGTAAATTCTTTGGAAAAATGGATTATATTTTTGGTCATTCAATTTTTCCTCAATATGAATATATAAATTATTTTCTACATTGAAAGTTATGAAAGAATTAGTAAAGTATATTTTATAAAAGAATTATTAGGGAAATGACATTTTAATTAGCTAATGGTGTTAATTTTAATTGGAAAATATTTAGCAAATTAATTAATTAGATTAATTGTGTTAGGATTAAATTGAAAATTTATATTGGAATAAGGATTTAAAACATAATTTTATTAATATGGTATTTTATTTAAAATTTGTATGTTTGATATTCTTGTAATTAAATATGTCGGTAAGGGTATTTTGATAATTTTACATTTAAAAGCAAGAGTAAATAAGTAATTGTATATTTTCAATAATTCTAATTTGGCCCAAATTAAATAGTTAGGGGCTTAATTGAAAAGGTAAAGAAAAGTTTAGGGATTAATCAAAAATTTTGTAACAGAACTTTTCATTGAATTCGCCCAATATAAGATTAGGACCCCGCCACTAAGAAAGATGTTCACTTTTTAAAATAACCCATATATGGGCGAGATTGTTAGTAATTAAATAAGTTGAGAGACTAAATGGTAAAGAAGAAAAGTCCAGGGACTAAATGTCGATAAGGAAGGAAAGAAAAGAAAAGAAAAGAAAGAGAAGGGAAGAAGGAGAAGAAGAAAAGGAAGAAGAGGAGGGCTTCGGTCATCGGTGGTGCAGTAGTGCTAGGGGGCATCATTGGCCAAGAAGCCTTTGGTGGCTGCACTGAAGTGTCGACAACAAGTGGCTTGAACGGTGGATTTTTCCTTGTCGCCGATCATGGAGTTTTCCACCGACCATTTGTGGCATTCTTAGGCTCAAAATGATTAGCAACTTCTGGGCTTTCTTTTCCGACCATCGCCACCCCATGAGGCTGCCGGAATTGCAATATTCGATGAGGTGAAAAGAGTAGGGGCAATCGAGTTTTCTAGCCTTTCTGGCGAGCTTTGGCTGATCGCAGGACATATCTGGACTCCCCTCAGCTCAAGCTTTCCAATGGCATTGGTTTCGTGGCGATCAGACTTCGTTTGAAAATCAAAAGCCGAGATCATCCATAAATCTCTTCGGATGATCGAGGGTCGGATCGGAAGATCGGAAGCTAGGATCATCATCAGCGTCTTGTTTCGAGTCCGTTGGTGCGTTCAGATTGTCGATCGGACTCCGGCGGCTGGAGGCGAGTCGACCGAGTGATCAAGCATCTCGGTAATTCTCTAGCCTGTTGATTTTAGAATTCATTGATAAAATTTCTATGTTTAATTGTGGTGTTGATTATTAGAAAAATTATGTGAAGGTTATTAGTTAAAATAAATAGTTCGTCGGACCATTTGCCAATAGTCGTGTTTCTGTTGTGTTGCGGAGTCGGGAAAATTAATGCAGTTTTGGTGGCCCGACTCCCATTAATTAATCATTGTATATTTGAAGTGTTTTCTGGCAGGTCCTGGACTCGTTATATGGGGGGTAAATGTCCGTAATTTAGGGGAGGTTCTGCCGAATTTTCAGTAGGATTCTTCCGAGTTGAGATTCTTAAACAGTCAGTCCTAGGAGTCTAGACCTAGGGTTAATTGTCAAATATTTCAATGTTATTGATTAAATTATTTTCCGTGATTAGATAATTCGTTAGTTCAGCTTGCTCCATCTAAGGCATCGAAGCAAAGCTAGGAGGTCATCAAAGCTGTGAGTTAAAGTCATATCGCTATTTATATAATTTTCATTTTCTGCATTATGATTTTATTGATTGCAAATTGACTCGGGATGGGGCGGCAGTAGAACATGCCACCTGATGGGTTGCATCAGGACTGCGTGCGCATCTGTATGAATCCAATACTGATAACAAAAAGGGTAAAAGTGTAAATTAAAAAGGAAAAATTTAGGACTTGGCCTAGTCGAGCATTGCTCTCTAGGCTGAGTAGAGTGTGTTTCCCGGAGTAAAGGTCCTTGGTCAAGCATTGCTCTCTAGGCGCCAGCTTATCTGGAAACTTAAGTGACCGTACTGGATTTAAGGAACCCGGTCGAGCTTCGCTCTCTGGGCACCAGTTTTACTGAAGTAAAAGACCCAAAAGGCTAAGACTGATAGTGATAATTAAGTGACCGGACTGGAGTTAAGGATCCCGGTCGAGCTTCGCTCTATGGGCGCCAGTTCTGTTGCAATGAGAGAGTCGAGATATTAGCATTGGGATTAGAGTTCTACTGAGATATTCCGTCCCGTGGCATGAAATAAAAATTGATTTTATTTTATTTTGCAGAAGCAAAGCATGACATGTATTTTTATTTTAAATTAAGCAAATATTTTATTAAAGTGTTTATATTCATTTTTTTAGATATATGATTTTCACTCACTCTCGAGACTGACAGTCTCAATTTTCACTATTTTTAGGTGATTGTTAGTCTTCCCGCAGTTCTTATCTAGCAATCTGACTCCTTCATCATCGGGTTGATGTAATTGATTTTGGTATGTTTGACTTGTAAAATTTTAGATTCTCCGTAGTAGAAATTTTAGACTTATCAGTTGTAATTTTATGTAAGTTCAGGTTTTGCCTATTTATGCTAGGAGACCGAATTAAATATGTAGAAATTGACAGTAAAGGTTAATTATGAATCAGTGCTTTGGATTGAATCTGAATTTTAATTTGATTGATTAGAGTCTTCTCAGGTTTACTACGGGATTTGGTGGCCTTAAGCCTACCCATTCCCTAGTGCCAGTCACGGGCCCACAGATCGGGTCATGACAAAATTGTTAGCACTATTATGGGGTTGTTTTCTCAAATTCATAAATATACACGTTTTACAGGGTTATTTTCATATATCAACAAATATACATCTTTTACGGGGTTAATTTCTCATATTATAGAATTAACCCATTTAAGGGGTTGTTTTCTTGTACTTGTTTTCTTATATCGACAAGTATACCCCTTTTACGGGGTTGTTTTCTCATATTATAAAATTAACCCATTTAAGTGGTTGTTTTCTCATACTCACAAATATATCAAAATTATGGGGTTATTTTCTCCGATTGATAGATATTCCCGTATTACGGGGTTGCTTTCTAATATTTATAAATATGCCCTACTTACGGGGTTGTTTTCTCATATTAAAAAATTTACCCCTTCTACGAGTCTATTTTCTCAGACTCGCAATTACACTACATTTATGGGGTTGTTTTCTCATATTCATAAATATACACGTTTTACGGAGTTATTTTCTTATATTGATAAATATACCACTTTCACGGGATCGTTTTCTCATATTAAATTGTTAGCATAACTATGGGGTTGTTTTCTCAAATTCATAAATATACACGTTTCACGGGCTTATTTTCTTATATCAACAAATATACCCCTTTTAGGGGATTGTTTTCTCATATTATAGAATTAACCCATTTAAGGGTTTGTTTTCTCGTACTTACAAATATACCAAAATTACAGGGTTATTTTCTTATAATGACGAATATACCCCTTTTACAGGGTTGTTTTCTCATATTATAAAATTAACCTATTTAAGGGGTTTTTTTGTTATACTCACAAACTATACCAAAATAACGGGGTTATTTTATCCGATTGATAAATATTCCCATAGTACGGAGTTGCTTTCTAATATTTATAAATATACCCTCTTACGGGTTATTTTCTCATATTAAAAAATTTACCCATTCTACGAAGCTGTTTTCTCAGACTCGCAATTACATTACTTTTATGGGGTTGTTTTCTCAGATTCATAAATATACAGGTTTTACAGAGTTATTAATATTGACAAATATACTCCTTTTACGGTGTTATTTTCTCATACTTACAAATATACAAAAATTACAGGATTATTTTCTCCAATTGATAAATATCCCCACAGTACGTTGTTGTTTTCTCATATTAAAAAATTTATTCCTTCTACGAGGCTGTTTCTCAGACTCGCAATTACACTACTTTTACGGGATAGTTTTCTTATATTAAATTATTACAACTATTATGGAGTTATTTTCTCAAATTCTTAAATATACACGTTTTACGGAGTTTTTTCTAATATCGATAAATATACCCCTTTTACGGGGTTATTTTCTCATATTATAAAATTAACCCATTTAAGGGGTTGTTTTCTCATACTCACAAATATACCACAGTTACGGGGTTATTTCCTCAGATTCATAAATATCCCTGTATTACGGGGTTGTTTTCATATATTAAAAAATTTACCCCTTCTACGATACTATTTTCTTATATTAAAAAATTTATCCGTTCTACGAGGCTGTTTTCTTGGACTCGCAATTACACTACTTTTACGGGGTTGTTTTCTCATATTCATAAATATAAACGTTTTTCGGGATTATTTTCTTGATAAATATACCACTTTTACGGGGTCGTTTTCTAATTTTAAATTATTAAAACTATTATGGAGTTGTTTTCTCAAATTCATAAATATACACGTTTTACGGAGTTTTTTTCTTATATTGACAAATATACTCCTTTTATGGGGTTGTTTTCTTATATTATAAAATTAACCTATTTAAGAGGTTGTTTTCTTGTACTTACAAATATACCACAGTTGCGGTATTATTTTTTCATATTCATAAATATCCCCATATTACAGGGTTGTTTTCACATATTATAAAATTTAGCCCTTCTACAAGGCTATTTTCTCATATTAAAAAATTTACCCATTGTACGAGGCTGTTTTCTTAGACTCGCAATTACACTACTTTTACGGGGTTGTTTCCTCAAATTCTTAAGTATACACGTTTTTTACGGATTAATTTCTTATACTCACAAATATACCACTTTTACGGGGTTTTTTCTCATATTTTAAAATTACCTCATTTAAGGGGCTGTTTTCTCATACTCACAAATATACTAAACTTACGGGTTATTTTCTCTGATTGATAATTCTTCCCGTATTACGGGTTGTCTTCTAATATTTATAGATATACCCTTCTTACTCGGTTGTTTTCTCATCTTAAAAAATTTACCCCTTCTACGAGGTTGTTTTCTCATACTAGCAATTACACTATTTTTACAGGATTTTTTTCTCATATTTATAAATATACATGTTTTACAAGGTTATTTTCAGATATAGATAAATATACCATTTTTGTGGGGTCGTTTTCTCATTTAAAATTAATAGCACTAATACGGGGTTGTTTGCTCAAATTCATAAATATACACGTTTTACAGAGTTATTTTCTTATATTGACAAATTTACCCCCTATTACGGGGTTGTTTTCTCATATTATAAAATTAACCCATTTAAGGTGTTGTTTTCTCATACTCACAAATATACCAAAATTATGAGATTATTTTCTCCAATTAATAAATATCCCTGTGTTACGCGGTTGTTTTCACATATTAAAAAATTTACCCCTTCTACGAGACGATTTCCTCATATTAAAAAATTTATTCGTTCTACGAGACTGTTTTCTTAGAGTCACAATTACACTAATTTTATGGGGTTGTTTTCTCAGAATCATAAATATACGCGTTTTACAGGGTTATTTTCTTATATTGATAAATATACCACGTTTTCAGGATCGTTTTCTCATAAAATTATTAGCACTATTATGGGGTTGTTTTCTCAAATTCATAAATATATACATTTTATGGGGTTATTTTCTTATATTTATAAATATACCCCTTTTACGGGGTTGTTTTCTCATATTATCAAATTAATCCATTTAAGTGGTTATTTTCTCATACTCACAAATATACCAAAATTACGGGGTTATTTTCTCTGATTAATAAATATCTCCGTATTACGGGGTTGTTTTCTCATATTAAAAAACTTACCCCTTTTACGAGGCTGTTTACTCACACTTGCAATTACACTACTTTTACACGGTTATTATCTGAGATTTAAATATATATGTTTTATGTAGTTATTTTCTTTTATAGATAAATATACTACTTTTACGGCGCTGTTTTCTCATATTAAATTATTAGCACTATTATGGGCATGTTTTCTCAAATTTATAAATACATACGTTTTACGGGGTTATTCTCTTATACCGACAAATATACCACTTTTACGGAAATATTTTCGTAAATAATAAAATTAACTCATTTAAGGGGTTCTTCTCTCATACTCACAAATATCTCAAAATTACGGGGTTATTTTCTCTAATTGATATAATATCCCGTATTACGGAGTTGTTTTCTAATATTCATAAATATACCCCTCTTACGGGGTTTTTTCTCACATTAAAAAATTTATCCCTTTTATGAGGTTGTTTTCTTAGACTCGCAATTACACTACTTTTATGGAGTTGTTTTCTCAGATTTATAAATATACACGTTTTACGAAGTTATTTTCTTATATTGATAAATATACCACTTTTACAGGGTCGTTTTCTCATATTAAGTTATTACCACTATTATGGGGTTGTTTTCTCAAATTTATAAATATACACGTTTTACGGGATCGACAAATATACCTCTTTTACGTAGTTATTTTCTCATATTATAAAATTAACCCATTTAAGGGGTTGTTTTCACGTTTTCTCATAAATATACACATTTTACGGGGTTTTTTATATCGACAAATATACCTCTTTTACGTAGTTATTTTCTCATATTATAAAATTAACCCATTTAAGGGGTTGTTTTCACGTTTTCTCATAAATATACACATTTTACGGGGTTTTTTATATCGACAAATATATCCCTTTTATGGGGTTGTTTTATCATATTCTAAAATTACTCCATTTAAGGGGTTGTTTTCTTATACTCACAAATATACCAAAATTATACGGGTCATTTTCTCCGATTTATAAATATTCTCGTATTACGGGGTTGTTTTATAATATTTATAAATATACCCCTCTTACGAGGTTATTTTCTCATATTAAAAAATTACCACTTTTACGAGGCTTTTTCTCAGACTCGCAATTACAGTACTTTTACGAGGTTGTTTTATCAGATTCATAAATATACACGTTTTACGGAGTTATTTTCTTATATTGATAAATATACCAATTTTATGAGGTCGTTTTCTCATATTAAATTATTACCACTATTATGAGGTTGTTTTCTCAAATTCATAAATATACACGTTTTACAGAATTATTCTCTTATATCGACAAATATACTCCTTTTAATAGGTTATTTTCTCATAATATAAAATTAACCATTTAAGGGGTTGTTTACTCATACTCACAAATATACCAAAATTACGGGGTTATTTTCTCCGATTGATAAATATCCTCGTATTACGAGGTTGTTTTCTCATATTAAAAAATTTACCCCTTCTATGAGGTTGTTTTCTCAGAGTCGCAATTACTTTACTTTTACGGGGTTATTTTCTCATATTCATGAATATACACGTTTTACGGGGTTATTTTCTTATATCGACAAGTATACCCCTTTTACGGGGTTGTTTTCTCATATTATAAAATTAATCCATTTAAGGGGTTGTTTTCTCGTACTAACAAATATATCAAAACTACGGGGTTATTTTCTCAGATTGATAAATATCCCTATATTACGGGGTTATTTTCTCGTATTAAAAAATTTATCCGTTCTACGGGGCTGTTTTCTATGACTCGCAATTACTCTACTTTTATGGGGTTATTTTCTCAGATTCATAAATATACACGTTTTACGGAGTTATTTTCTTATATTGATAAATATACCACTTTTACGGGGTCATTTTCTCATATTAAGTTATTAGCACTATTATGGGGTTGTTTTGTCAAATTCATAAATATACACCTTTTACAGGGTTATTTTCTTATATCGAGAAATATACCCCTTTTACAAGGTTGTTTTCTCATATTCTAAAATTGACTCATTTAAGGGGTTGTTTTCTCATACTCACAAATATACCAAAATTATAGGGTTATTTTTTCTGATTAATAAATATCCTGGTATTATGAGGTTGTTTTCTAATATTTATAAATATACCCCTCTTACGTGGTTTTTGTCTCATATTAAAAAACTTACCTCTTCTACGAGGCTGTTTTTTCAGACTCGTACGGGGTTGTTTTCTCATATTCATAAATATACACGTTTTATGGGGTTATTTTCTTATATTGATAAATATACCCCTTTTACGGGGTTGTATTCTCATATTATAAAATTAACAAATTTAAGGGGTTATTTTCTCATACTCACAAATATACCAAAATTACCGGGTTATTTTCTCCGATTGATAAATATCATCGTATTACGTGGTTGTTTCCTAATATTTATAAATATACCCCTCGTACGTGGTTATTTTCTTATATTAAAAATTTTACCCCTTCGAAGAGGTTGTTTTCTCATACTTGCAATTACAATTCTTTTATGTGATTTTCTCATATTCATAAATATACACGTTTTACGGAGTTATTTTCTTATATTGATAAATATACCACTTTTGTGGGTTTATTTTCTCATATTAAATTATTAGCATTGTTATGGGGTTATTTTCTTAAATTCATAAATATACACGTTTTACGAGATTATTTTATTATATTGAAAAATATACCCATTTTACAAGGTTGTTTTCTCATATTGTAAAATTAACACATTTAAGGGGTGGTTTTCTCAAACTCACAAATATGTCAAAACTACGGGTTTATTATCTCGATTGATAAATATCCCCATTTTACGGAGTTGTTTTCTCATATTAAAAAATTTACCCCTTCTACGAGGCTATTCTTTCAGACTCGCAATTACACTACTTTTACGGTGTTATTTTCTCAGATTCATAAATATACACGTTTTACGGGGTTATTTTGTTATATTGATAAATATACCACTTTTACGTGGTCGTTTTCTCATATTAAATTATTAGAACTATTATGGTGTTATTTTGTCAAATTCATAAATATACAAGTTTTACAGGGTTATTTTCTTATATCGATAAATATACCACTTTTACGGGGTTGTTTTCTCATATTATAAAATTAAGCCATTTAAGGCGTTGTCTTAATCATACTCATTAATATACCAGAATTACGGGATTATTTTCTCCAATTGATAAATATCCCCGTATTACGGGGTTATTTTCTCAAACTCGCAATTACACTACTTTTATGGGATTGTTTTCTCATATTCATAAATATATATATATTTTACGGGCTTATTTTCTTATATTGATAAATATACCACTTTTACGGGGTCATTTTCTCACATTAAATTATTAGCATTATTATGGGGTTGTTTTGTCAAATTCATAACTATACACGTTTTTAGAGTTATTTTCTTATATCGGCAAATATACCACTTTTACGGGGTTGTTTTCTCATATTCTAAAATTAACCCAGTTAAGGGGTTGTTTTCTTATACTCACAAATATACCAAAATTACGGGGTTATTTTCTCTGATTCATAAATATCCCCGTATTACATAATTGTTTTCTAATATTTATAAATATACCCCTCTTATGGGGTTGTTTTTTCATATTAAAAAAATTTACCCCTTCTACGAGGCTGTAATCTCAGAATCGCAATTACACTACTTTTACGGGATTATTTTTTCATATTCATGAATATACACGTTTTACGGGGTTATTTTCTTAGATTGATAAATATACCACTTTTACGGGGTCATTTTCTTATATTAAATTATTAGCACTATTATGGGGTTGTTTTCTCAAATACACACATTTTACAGGGTTATTTTCTTATATCGATAAATATACCCCTTTTACAAGGTTATTTTCTCGTACTATGAAATAACCTATTTAAGGGGTTGTTTTCTCGTACTCACAAATATACCAATATTATGGGGTTATTTTGTCCGATTGATAAATATCATTGTATGTCGGGGTTGTTTCCTAATACTTATAAATATACTCCTCTTACATGGTTGTTCTAGCATATTAAAAAAATTTCCCTTTCTACGAGGCTCTTTTCTCAGACTCGCAGTTACAATTCTTTTATGTGGTTGTTTTCTCATATTCATAAATATATATGTTTTACGGAGTTATTTTCTTATTTTGATAAATATACTACTTTTACGGGGTTGTTTTCTCATATTAAATTATTAGCACTATTATGTGGTTTGTATTACCCGAAATTTTATATTTAATAATAATTATATTAATAATGAGTTTTTATTTAAACTAATTTTATTTTATCTTTATTTGGTCTAGTTGGAATGATTTAAATGCATAGTTTGAATTTTAATATTAGTCAATTGAATGAGTTATTTTTCTATACCCAATTAGTTTGAAATTTTAAGATATTAATCAAGTAAATTCTTGAAGGGTAAATTATATTTTTAGTTATTCTAATTTTTCCCCAATGTATATGTATATATATAAATAAATTATATATTGGAAAATTATGGTAGAAATTGTAAAGGATGTTTATAAAAGAATTTTGGAGAAATTGGTATTTTAATTAACTAGTGGTATTAAATTTTAAGTTGGAAAATAATTAGTAGATTGGTAATTTAATTTAATTGTGTGTTAGGACTAAATTGGAAATTTATTTTGGAATAAGGATTAAAAGGATAATTTTATTTTTATGGGGTTTTAATGGAAATTTATGAGTTTGCTATTTTTGTAAATATTTATGTCGGCCAGGGGTATTTATGTAATTATGTATTTTCAATAATTCTGATATGACCCAAATTAATTAGTTAGGGGCTTAATTGAAAGGCTAAAAGAAAGTTTAGGGGTTAAATTGGAGTTCTGCTGGATGAAATTGTAAGTAATTAAGAAGGTTAAGGGACCAAATGGTAATAAGGAAAAGTTTGAGGGTTTAATGTCGATATTGAAAAAAAGGAAAGAAGAGTGTCGGGGGAGAGAAAGAAAAATCGGGGAAGAAGGGAGAGAGAGAGAGAGGCGTCACGAGGGAGCCGGCGTCGTCTCCCGGGCGGGCGACTATCTGGCGTCAAGGCCGAGTGCAATGGCCAAGAAGCGGCCAGCGAGGAGAGGAAGCCGACCGAGACTTCCTTACCGCTGTGCGTGCGTCTCCGGCGGCGGTAGCCGTTGATCTTGGTGGCGATCGACTCCTCTCAACCTTAGCTTTATTTTGGCGGCGGCGGTGTCGACAATGGTGCCGAAAACGGAGGTTCACGGTGGAAAGAGAAAATGGAGGCAGCCGAGGTTTTTGGGCATTTCCGGTGAGCTCCGGCGAGCTATGGACGATCAGAGGGCATATCCCGACTCTCCTCAGCTCAAGCTTCGTAATGGCACCAGTTTCGTGGCGATTGGGCTTCGTTTGCAAATCGACGGCAAGGATTGTCCGCAAATCTTCTGGATGATCGGGTGTCAGATCAGAAAATCGGAAGTGGAGATCGTCTTTAGCGCGTCGTTTCAAGTCCGATGGTGAGTTCGGATCGTCAATCGGACTCGGGCGGCTGGAGGCCAGTCGACCAAGCAATCGAGCGTCTCGGTAATTTCTCTGGCCCGTTAATTTTGGAATTCTTGGTGTAATTGTGTCTATTGATTGTGTTGAGTATTATATGATATTTGTGAGTCAAAAATAATTATCTGTCAGTTTGCCTGCCTCGTGTTTTGTGCTTTGTAGCGGAGTCGGGAAAAATAGTGAAGTTTGGGGACCCGACTCCCGTTGTTTGGATTTTTGGATTTTTGAAGTGTTTTTCTGCCAAGTCTTGGACCCGTTTTACGGGGGGTAAATGTCCGTGTTGTAGAGGAGGTTCTGCCGAATTTTCGATAGAATTTACCGAGTCGAGATTCTTAGACAGTCAGTCCTAGGAATCTAGGCCTAGGATTAATGGTTAATTGTTTCCGCGTTTTAATAAATTATTTTCCGTGATTAGATGATCTGTCTGTTCGGCTCGCTTCAACCGAGGCATCGGAGCAGAGCTAGGAGGTCGCCAAATCAGTGAGTTAAAGTCATTTAATCATTGCACTATTGCTAAGTCTGATTTTAATATGCTATTTTAGAATTTATGCTTAATATGATTGTTAGTTTCGCTATATAAATGATTTCACTTGATTATTAATTATTGAAAATAATATAAATATTATTATTAGTAATGTTATAATAATACAAACGTTATTATTTTTTCTCACGAATTGCACGTTGCTTTACCCTAAATCTTTAATTTTTACTTCGATATGTGTTGGATGATTTCATTAGACAATGATATTTATTAAATGTGATGATTGCGACTTGGCTTTCGTAGAACATGCCACCTGATGGGTTACATCAGGGCCGCGTGCGCACCAGTAATGATCATGGACAAGTAATAAGATTTTTATGAGTTCGTCCTGGTCGAGCATGGCTCTCTGGGCTGATTCGAGTAAATTGCGATAATAAGATTATCATGAGTTTTGCCCTGGTCGAGCATGGCTCTCTAAGCTGATTTGAGTAAATTACCGGAGGTAAGGTCCCTGGTCGAGCATTGCTCTCAAGGTGCCAGTCTTATTGGATTAAGAGAGCCAAAAGGCTACTGGAATTTGGGGTTAGGGTTCTACTGAGCCACTCGTCCCGTAAAAGTAAAAATATATTATTTATTTATTTATTATGGTATGATTATAATATGAGTTGTATTTACGTGCATGGTTTGATATACTGATTCAAATAATTAATATTTTCTGTGAAGACTGCAATAGTCTCTAGATTATTTAATTTTAACTCACTCTCGAGACTAACAGTCTCAATTTACTTTTTTTTTTCTTTTCAGATCCGTGATTGTTAGTCTTCCTGCGACTCTTACTCAGGAACCCGACTTCTTCATCATCGGGTGGTGTTTGATTTGATACATCAAATTGTAAAAAAATCTTAGATTCTCCGCAGTAGTAATAGTAGAGGTATCAGTGGTAATTTTCTGTAGTTTCGGGTCTCGCCTAATTTTTCTGGCAGACCGAATTAATTATGTAAAATGTAGCTATTAAGATAATTTATGGCTTTAATAATACTAATTTGAGATGAGATTTAATTGAGTTAGTGAGTGTCATGCTTACTACGGGATTCGGTGGCCTTACGCCTACCCATTCCCTAGTGCCGGTCACGGGCCCACGGATGGGGTCATGACAAAGTTGGTATCAGAGCTTAGGTTTAGATTTCCTTCGACCTAAGTTAAGATTTTTCTTGGTACTGTGGAGCTAGGATCAAGTCTGTCTTGTTGTTTTCATTGATTCCAATGTCTCAGCCTTCACTGTTAGAGAGTGAGTCTTTCCTTTCTTGTGAGCTTGTCCTAGATGCTGTGCTGAGAATGAGCTTTGTAGCGATAGGAAGATCTGAAGCGCGGTAGACTCGTGCCGTTTTCATCAAGTGATTAGTGCAGTAGGCCCTTGGGTGCTTCGATTGTTGTTTTGATGGTGGGCACCGCAGTCAGATTTAGTGCAGAGCGAGGTTGCAGTCGTGTCATGGACTGTCTCATCATCACATCACGCATCGCCTTATTGAGTAGCGCCAAAGTTAGTGCTTGGGAAGTCGAGCGGATGTCAGAGCTTTTATGGTTGAGTTTGGTGATTGTAAGGAGCTTAAGAAAGGTGCTAGGAGTATTTTCGGATGCTCGAAATCTAGAGAAACTTAAGTGAACACTATTTATTTTTCTAAGTGAAACAAGTGTTTTAAAATACAATATTGCACCCAGTCCCGAAAGAATTCATTTTGGCATTTCACTATAGGCATGCACAATTTCATTTTTAGGACATGCATCATACATCGTGCATTGCAACCCTTGGTGATAGGGGGCATCATCACCTTGGTGCGCGATATTGTAAAATTTTATTAGAGATTTTACGATTTTAAATAAGTGTTTCTCAAGTTAATAGAACTTTTATCAGTGATGATTATAAAGTAAATAACTAAGTAAATCTTTTAAAATAAATGGTGTCAGCTTAGAATTCTCAGGATGACGAGCTGAGTTGCTGTGAGAATGAATCTATAGCGTAGTAGGCCCCATGTTGGATTATAAAGGAGGCTTCTAGATTTCAGTTGAAAAGGAATTTCGTGTCAGGATGGCGTGGTTTTGTGTCGGTTATCGCGGCCAGATGGATGATATGTCGAGGATGATGTGATGTGGATGTTAAGGATTTTTTTTTCTGTGCGTGCAAGGGCCACATCATTAGGAAGGAAATATGGTGAGTGGATTTTTGGCAGGATCAGAGTTGGCCCTTCTTGTGTAGAACCTTTGGTTTTGTCGGCAGCTGGTGAGGTGGCACGTAAGTTGGACTTGCCGCCAAGTAATGTTCTCTAAGGTCAAATCCAGTGGTTCATAGGTCTGGGTTGAGGAAGTGTATTTTCGATCCTTGCCCGTGTTAGACCCTCATTATATGGAAGTAAGTGAAGTTTTGATTTCCGAGGAGCAGTAAGTCAGGATCGCAGATTCTCAGGTTCACCAGTTGTTTAAGGGTTTTGTCAATGAGTCTTGTGGTTGAGTTTATTTCTGCCGAGGAAAAGTTCTCAAGAAGCCGAGTGGAGATGAGAGGTTCCTAATTAGTTTCAGTCTTGAGTGAAGCCCATTTTCTTTTAAAATTCGAGGACGAATTTTTGTTAAGGGGGGGAGAATATAATACCCGAAATTTTATATTTAATAATAATTATATTAATAATGAATTTTTATTTAAATTAATTTTATTTTATCTTTATTTGATCTAGTTGGAATGATTTAAATGCAAAGTTTGAATTTTAATATTAGTCAATTGAATGAGTTATTTTTCTATACCCAATTAGTTTGAAATTTTAAGATATTAATCAAGTAAATTCTTGAAGGGTAAATTATATTTTTAGTTATTCTAATTTTTCCCTAATGTATATGTATATATATAAATAAAATTATATATTGAAAAATTATGGTAGAAATTGTAAAGGATGTTTATAAAAGAATTTTGGAGAAATTGGTACTTTAATTAACTAGTGGTATTAAATTTTAAGTTGGAAAATATTCGCAAATTGGTTATTTAATTTAATTGTGTTAGGACTAAATTGGAAATTTATTTTGGAATAAGGATTAAAAGGATAATTTTATTTTTATGGGGTTTTAATGGAAATTTGTGAGTTTGGTATTTTCATAAATATTTATGTCGGCCAGGGGTATTTATGTAATTATGTATTTTCAAATTCTGATTTAACCCAAATTAATTAGTTAGGGGCTTAATTGAAAGGCTAAAAGAAAGTTTAGGGGTTAAATTGGAGTTCTGCTGGATGAAATTGTAAGTAATTAAGAAGGTTAAGGGACCAAATGGTAATAAGAAAAGGTTTAGGGGTTTAATGTCGATATTGAAAGAAAGGAAAGAAGAGAGTGTTGGGGGAGAGAAAGAAAAATCGGGGAAGAAGGGAGAGAGAGAGATAGAGAGAGAGAGCGAGGGGCGGTGGTCATCAATGGCCGACCATCTAAGCACCAGGCGTCGTTTAGAGTTCAATGGGCAATGGGCGACGAGGAGAGGAAGCCGTGAGACTTCCTTGCAAGGTTGATCTTGGTGGCGATCGACTCCTCTCAGCCTTGGCTTTATTTTGGCGGCGGCGGTGTTGAAAATGGTGGCCGAAAATGGAGGTTCACGGTGGAGAGAGAAAATGCAGGCAGCCGAGGTTTTTGGGCATTTCTGTCGAGCTCCGACAAGCTATGGACGATCGGAGGGCATATCCTGACTCTTCTCAGCTCAAGCTTCGCAATGGCACCGATTTCGTGGCGATCGGGCTTCGTTTGCAAATCGACGGCCGTGATCGTTCGTAAATCTCTTCGAATGATCGGGTGTCAGGTCGAAAAATCGGAAGTGGGGATCGTCTTCAGCGCGTCGTTTCGAGTCCGATGGTGAGTTCGGATCGTCGATCGAACTCCAACGGTTGGAGGCAAGTCGACCGAGCGATCGAGCGTCTCGGTAATTTTCTCTGGCCCGTTAATTTTGGAATTCTTGGTGTAATTGTGTCTATTGATTGTGTTGAGTATTAGATGATATTTATGAGTCAAAAATAATTGTTTGTCAGTTTGCCTGCCTCGTGTTTTGTGCTTTGTAGTGGAGTCGGGAAAAATAGTGAAGTTTGGGGACCCGACTTCAGTTGTTTGGATTTTTGGATTTTTGAAGTGTTTTTCTGGCAGGTCCTGGACCCGTTTTACGGGGGGTAAATGTCCGTGTTGTAGGAGAGGTTCTGCCGAATTTTCTGTAGAATTTACCGAGTCAAGATTCTTAGACAGTCAGTCCTAGGAATCTAGGCTTAGGATTAATGGTTAATTGTTTCCGCATTTTGATAAATTGTTTTCCATGACTAGATGATCTGTCTGTTCGGCTCGCTCCAACCGAGGTGTCACGACCCACTTTGTGGACCCGTGACCTGCACTAGGGAATGGGTAGGCGTAAGGCCACCGAATCCCGTAGTAAGCCTGACACTCACTAACTCAATCAAATCTCATCTCAAATTAATATTATTAAAGCCATAAATTATCTTAACAATTACATTCTATATAAATACTTCGGTCTGCCAAAAAAATTAGGCGAGACCAGAAACTCATAAAATTTACAACTGATACATATACTATTACTACTGCGGAGAATCTAAGATTTACCAATTTACATACCAAATCAAATACATCACCCGATGATGAAGGAGTCAGTTATCAATAAGATTCATGGAAGACTAACAGTTACGCATCTGAAAAAAAAAGTAAATTGAGAATGTCAGTCTCGAGAGTGAGTTAAAATCAAATAATATAGAGACTATTGCTTTCTTCACAGAAAATATTAATCATTCGAATCAATATATCAACCATGCACGTAAATACAACCCATATTATAATCATACTATAATAAATAAATAAATGAATAAATAAAAATATATTTTTTACTTTTACGGGACGAGTGGCTCAGTAGAACCCTAACCCCAAATTCTAGTGCCCAGAGAGCAATGCTCGACCAGGGACCTTACCTCCAGTCTAGTCACTTAAGTATCCAAATAAGCCAGCGTCCAGAAAGCAATGCTCGACCAGGGACCTTTATTCCGGCATCTCATTCCAATAGGACTGGCGCCCAGAGAGCGAAGCTCGACCAGGGCAAAACTCAAAATAATCTTATTACCCGTCCATGATCATTACCGGTGCGCACACGGTCCTGATGTAACCCATCAGGTGGCATGTTCTACGAAAGCCACATCCCCAAATCGAAATCATCACATTTAATAAATATCATTGTCTAATGAAATCATCCCATACATATCGAAGTAAAGATTAAACATTTAGGGTAAAGCAACGTGCAATTCGTGAGGGAAAACAATAACGTTTGTATTATTATAACGTTACTAATAATAATATTTATATTATTTTCAAGAATTGATAATCAAGTGAAATTATTTATTTTGCGATACTAATAATCATATTAAGCACAAATTCTAAAATAACATATTAAAATCAGACTTAGCAATAGTGCAATGATTAAATGACTTTAACTCACAGAATTGGGCGACCTCCTAGCTCTGCTCCGTTGCCTCGGTTGGAGCGAGCCGAACAGACAGATCATCTAATCACGGAAAATAATTTATCAATTATGTTGAACAATTACAATTGACCATAGCTCTAGATTCCTAGGACTGACTGTCTAAGAATCTCGACTCAGGTAAATTCTATCGAAAATTCGGTAGAACCTCCCCTACAACACGGATATTTACCCCCCGTAAAACAGGTCCAGGACCTACCAGAAAAACACTTCAAATATCCAACAATTTAAACAACGGGAGTCGAGTCCCCAAACTTCACTATTTTCCCGACTCCACTACACGACACAAAACACGAGGCAAGCAACTGACAGACAATTATTTTTGACTTACAAATATCATCAAATATTCAATATAATCCAATAGACACACAATTAAACCAAGAATTTCCAAAATTTTAGTCCAGAGAAAATTACCGAGACGCTCGGTCGACTCGCCTCCAGCCGTCGGAGTCCGATCGACGATTCGAACACACCATCGGATGCACAAAGACGCGCTGATAACGATCCTCGCTTTTGATTTTTCGATCCGACACCTGATCATCCTGAGAGATTTGCAGACGATCTCGACCGTCGATCTGCAAACGAAGTTTGATCGCCACGAAACCAGTGCCATTTCGAAGCTTGAGCTGAGGAGAGTCGGGATACGTCCTCCGATCGTCTCCGAAGCTCGCCGGAAAACACGGCTGCCACCACTTCGCCAGAACTCCTTCCTCCGGCCACCAAAACTGACGCCGCCACCGCCAAAAGGAAGCTCTCTCCAAGGGGAGCCGATCGCCACCGAGATCGGCCGGAAATGGCCGGAATGACGCTTGGCCGCCTCTCTCTACGATTCGCCTCATGCTGCCTGCCGCTGCTAACGCCTTCACGCAAGATCGCGCCCGACAATCACACCCACGGACGACGCAGCACCCGGCTCCTCCTTCTTCTTCACGCGCGACGGCCCTCTCTCTCTCTCTCTCTCTCTCTCTTCTTCCCCGATTTTCTTTCCTTTCAATATCGACATTAAGCCCCCAAACTTTTCCTTATTACATTTTGGTCCCTTAACCTTCTTAATTACTTACAATTTCATCCTGCAGAATTCCAATTTAACCCCTAAACTTTCCTTTATCCTTTCAATTAAGCCCTTAACTAATTAATTTGGACCAAATTATAATTATTGAAAATACACAATTACATAAATACCCCTGACCGACATATTTATTTACAAAAATACCATACTCACAAATTTCCATTAAAACCCCATAAAAATAAAATTATCCTTATAATCCTTATTTCAAAATAAATTTCCAATTTAGTCCTAACACACAATTAAATTAAATAGCCAATTTACTAATTATTTTCCAACTTAAATTTTAGTACCACTAGTTAATTAAAATACCAATTTCCTCAGAATTCTTTTATAAAAACATCCTTTACAATTTCTTCCAAAATTTTTCAATATATATAATTTTATTTATACATATACATATGCATTAGGGAAAAATTAAAATAACCAAAAGTATAATCTACCCTTCAAATAATTTACTTAATTAATTCTTAAAATTTCAAACTAATTGGGTATAAAAAAATAATTCATTTAATTGACTAATATTAAAATTTACGTTAAATCATTTCAAATTAAACCAAATAAAAATGAAGCTAAAATTAACTTAAATAAAAACTCATTATTAAATATATAAAAATTCCGGGTATTACACGAGGCATCGGAGCAGAGCTAGGAGGTGGCCAAATCAGTGAGTTAAAGTCATTTAATCATTGCACTATTGCTAAGTCTGATTTTAATATGCTATTTTAGAATTTATGCTTAATATGATTGTTAGTATCGCAATATAAATGATTTCACTTGATTATTAATTATTGAAAATAATATAAATATTATTATTAGTAAATGTTATAATAATACAAACGTTATTATTTTTCCTCACGAATTGCACGTTGCTTTACCCTAAATCTTTAATCTTTACTTCGATATGTGTTAGATGATTTCATTAGATAATGATATTTATTAAATGTGATGATTGCGACTTGGAAATGTGGCTTTCGTAGAACATGCCACCTGATGGGTTACATCAGGACCGCGTGCGCACCGGTAATGATCATGGACAAGTAATAAGATTTTTATGAGTTCGCCCTGGTCGAGCATGGCTCTCTAGGCTGATTCGAGTAAATTGCGGTAATAAGATTACCATGAGTTTTGCCCTAGTCGAGCATGGCTCTCTAGGCTGATTTGAGTAAATTGCAGGAGGTAAGGTCCCTAGTCGAGCATTGCTATCTGGGCGTCGGCTTATTTGGATACTTAAGTGACCAGACTGAAGATAAGGTCCCTAGTCGAGCATTGTTCTCTGGGCGCCAGTCTTATTGGATTAAGAGAGCCAAAAGGCTACTAGAATTTGGGGTTAGGGTTTTACTGAGCCACTCGTCCTGTAAAAGTAAAAATATATTATTTATTTATTTATTATGGTATGATTATAATATGACTTGTATTTACATGCATGGTTTGATATACTGATTCGAATAATTAATATTTTCTGTGAAGACTGCAATAGTCTTTAGATTATTTGATTTTAACTCACTCTCGAGACTGACAGTCTCAATTTACTTTTTTTTTTTCCAGATCTGTGACTGTTAGTCTTCCCGCGACTCTTACTCAGTAACCTGACTTCTTCATCATCGGGTGGTGTTTGATTTGATACATTAAATTGTAAAAAAATCTTAGATTCTCCGCAGTAGTAATAGTAGAGGTATCAGTGGTAATTTTTTGTAGTTTCGGGTCTCGCCTAATTTTTCTGGTAGACCGAATTAATTATGTAAAATGTAGCTATTAAGATAATTTGTCGCTTTAATAATACTAATTTGAGATGAGATTTAATTGAGTTAGTGAGTGTCAGCCTTACTACGGGATTCGGTGGCCTTACGCCTACCCATTCCTTAGTGCCGGTCACGGGCAAACAGATGGGGTCGTGACATGGTTGTTTTGTCAAATTCATAAATATACACATTTTACGGGGTTATTCCTTATATTGACAAATATACCCATTTTACGGGGTTGTTTTCTTATATTCTAAAATTAACATATTTAAGGGGTTTTCTCATACTCACAAATATACCAAAATTACGGGATTATTTTTTTTTGATTTATAAATATCCCCGAAGTACGGGATTATTTTCTCATATTATAAAATTAATCCATTTAAGGGGTTATTGTCTCATACTCACAAATATACAAAAATTACGAGTTTATTTTTTCAGATTGATAAGTATCACCGTATTACGGGGCTGTTTTCTAATATTTATAAATATAAACCTTTTACAGGGTTGTTTTCTCATATTAAAAAATTTATCCCTTCTACGAGGCTGTATTCTTAGACTCGCAATTACAATTCTTTTATGGGGTTGTTTTTTCAAATACATAAATATATACGTTTTACGGAGTTATTTTCTTATATTAAAAAATATTCTACTTTTATGGGGTTGTTTTGTCATATTAAATTATTAGCACTATAATGGGGTTGTTTTCTCAAATTCATAAATATATACATTTTATGAGGTTATTTTCTATATCGACAAATATACCCTTTTTACGGGGTTGTATTCTAATATTCTAAAATTACCCCATTTAAGGGGTTGTTTTCTCATACTCACATATATACCAAAATTACGGGCTATATTCTCCGATTGATAAATATTCCCGTATTACGTTGTTGTTTTCTAATATATATAAATAAACCCGCATTACGAGATTGGTTTCTCATATTAAAAAATCTACCCCTTCTACGAGGCTGTTTTCTCAGACTCGCAATTACACTACTTTTACGGGGTTGTTTTCTCAGATTCATAAATATACACGTTTTACGGAGTTGTTTTCTTATATTAATAAATATACCACTTTTACGGGGTTGTTTTGTCATATTAAATTATTAGCACTATTATGGGGTTGTTTTCTCAAATTCATAAACATATACATTTTATGAGGTTATTTTCTATATCGACAAATATACCCTTTTTACGGGGTTGTATTCTAATATTCTAAAATTACCCTATTTAAGGGGTTGTTTTCTCATACTCACAGATATACCAAAATTACGGGCTATATTCTCCGATTGATAAATATTCCCGTATTACGTTGTTGTTTTCTAATATATATAAATAAACCCGCATTACGAGATTGGTTTCTGATATTAAAAAATCTACCCCTTTTACGAGGCTGTTTTCTCAGACTCGCAATTACACTACTTTTACGGGATTGTTTTCTCATATTGATAAATATACCCCTTTTACGGGGTTGGTTTCTGATATTATAAAATTAACTCATTTAAGGGGTTGTTATCTCATACTCACAAATATATCAAAATTACGGGGTTCTTTTCTCCGATTGATAAATATTCCCATATTACTGGCCTGTTTTCTAATATTTATAAATATACCCCTCTTACGGGGTTGTTTTATCATATTAAAAGATTTACCCCTTGTACAAGGTTGTTTTTTCAGACTCGCAATTTCATTTCTTTTACGGGGTTGTTTTCTCAGATTCATAAATATACACGTTTGTCGGGGTTATTTGCTTGCATCGATAAATATACCCATTTTACCGGGTTGTTTTCTCATATTATAAAATTAACCCATTTAAGGGGTTGTTTTCTCATACTCATAAATATACCAAAATTATAGGGTTATTTTCTCCAATTGATAAATATCCTCGTATTACGGGGTTATTTTCTAATATTTATAAATATACCCCTCTTACGGGGTTGTTTTTTCATATGAAAAAATTTACCCCTTTTACGAGGCTCTTCTCTCAAACTTGCAATTACACTACTTTTACGAGGTTGTTTTCTCAGATTCATAAATATACAGATTTTACTTGGTTATTTTTTTTATTGATAAATATACCACTTTTACGGGGTCGTTTTCGCATATTAAATTATTAGCATTATTATGCGGTTATTTTTTTAAATTCATAAATATACACGTTTTGCGGGGTTATTTTATTATATTGATAAATATACCACTTTTACATAGTTGTTTCTCATATTATAAAATTAACCCATTTAAGTGGTTGTTTTCTCATACTCACAACTATACCAAAATTACGGGATTATTTTCTTGATTGATAATTATCCCCGTATTACGGGGTTGTTTTCTCATATTCATAAATATACACGTTTTACACGCTTATTTCCTAATATTGATAAATATACCACTTTTACAGGATCATTTTCTCATATTAAATTATTAACACTATTATGGGGTTGTTTTGTTAAATTCATAAATATATGCGTTTTACGGGGTTATTTTCTTATATGGATAAATATACCTCTTTTACGGGTTGTTTTCTCATATTCTATAACCCATTTAAGGGGTTGTTTTCTTATACTCATATATATACCAAAATTATGGGGTTATTTTCTCCGATTCATAAATAACCCTGTATTACCGGGTTATTTTCTAATATTTATAAATATACCCCTCTTATACTACTTTTATACGGTTGTTTTCTCATATTCATAAATATACACGTTTTACGGGGTTATTTTCTTATATTGATAAATATACCACTTTTACGAGGCCATTTTCTCATATTAAATTTAGGACTATTATGGGGTTGTTTTCTCAAATTCATAAATATACATGTTTTACGGGATTATTTTTTTATATCGACAAATATACCCCTTTTACAGGGTTATTTTCTCATATTCTAAAATTACCCTATTTAATGGGTTATTTTCTCATACTCAAAATTATACCAAAATTACGGGGTTATCTTTTTCGATTGATAAATGTCTCCGTATTATGGGGTTGTTTTCTCATAATAGAAAATTAACCCCTTCTACGAGGCTGTTCTCTTAGAATCACAATTACACTACTTTTTCGGGGTTGTTCTCTTAGATTCATAAATATACACGTTTTACGGGGTTATTTTCTTATATGGATAAATATACCACTTTTACGGGATCGTTTTCTCATATTAAATTATTATCACTATTATGGGGTTGTTTTGTCCAATTCATAAATATACACATTTTATGGGGTTATTTTCTTATATCGACAAATATACCCCTTTTACGGGGTTATTTTCTCATATTCTAAAATTAACCCTTTTAAGGGGTTGTTTTCTCATACTCAAAATTTTCCAAAATTACGAGGTTATTTTCTCTAATTGATAAATATTCCGTATTACGGGGTCATTTTCTAATATTTATAAATATACCCCTCTTACGGGGTTATTTTCTCATATTAAAAGTTTTACACTTTCTACGAGGCTGTTTTCTCTTATTCTAAATTACACTATTTTTACGAGGTTGTTTTCTCAGATTCATAAATATACACGTTTTATGGGGTTATTTTCTTATATACCACTTTTACGGGCTCAGTTTCTTTTATTAAATTATTAGCACTATTATGGGGTTGTTTTCTCAAATTCATAAATATACACATTTTACGGGATTATTTTCTTGTCGACAAGTATACCCCTTTTATGGGGTTGTTTTCTCATATTCTAAAATTACCCCGTTTAAGGGGTTGTGTTCTCATACTTACAAATATAAAAAATTAAGGTGTTATTTTCTCCGATTGATAAATATCCCCGTATTATGGGGTTGTTCTCTCATATTAAAAAATTTACTCCTTCTACGAGGCTGTTTTCTCAGACTCGCAATTACACTACTTTTATGGGTTTGTTTTCTCATATTCATAATTATACATGTTTTACAGGGTTATTTTCTAATATTGATAAATATACCACTTTTAGGAGTTCGTTTTCTCATATTAAATTATTAGCACTATTATGGGGTTGTTTTGTCAAATTCATAAATGTACACATTTTACCGAGTTATTTTCTTATATTGACAAATATAGCCCTTTTGCGGGGTTGTTTTCTCATATTCTAAAATTAACCCATTTAAAAGGTTGTTTTCTCATACTCACAAATATACCAAAATTACTGGATTATTTTCTCTGATTGATAAATATCCCCGTATTACGGGGTTGTTTCCTAATATTTATAAATATACCCCTCTTACGGGGTTGTTTTCTCATATTAAAAAATTTACCCCATCTACGAGGTTGTTTTCTGAGACTCGCAATTACACTACTTTTACGGGGTTGTTTTCTCATATTCATAAATATACATGTTTTACTGGGTTATTTTCTTATATTGATAAATATACCACTTTTACGGGCTCAATTTCTCATATTAAATTATTAGCACTATTATGGGGTTGTTTTCTCAGATTTCTAAATATACATGTTTTATGGGGTTATTTTCTGTATCGACAAGTATACCCCTTTTACAGGGTTGTTTTCTCATATTCTAAAATTACCTCATTTAAGAGGTTGTTTTCTCATACTTACAAATATACCAAAATTATGGGGTTATTTTCTCTGATTGATAAATATCACCGTATTACGTGGTTGTTTTCTAATATTTATAAATATACCCCGCTTATGGTGTTGTTTTCTCATATTAAAAAATTTACCCCCTATATGAGGCTGTTTTCTGAGACTCGCAATTACACTACTTTTACAGGGTTGTTTTTCCAGATTGGCAAATATATATTTTTTACTGGGTTGTTTTCTCATATTATAAAATTAACCCATTTAAGGGGTTGTTTTCTCATACTCACAAATATACCAAAATTACGGGTTTATTTTCTCCGATTGAAAAATATGCGCGTATTATGGGGTTGTTTTTTAATATATATAAATATACACTCTTAAGGGGTTGTTTGATCATATTAAAAAATTTACCCTTTTTTTGAGTGTGTTTTCTCAGACTCGCAATTACACTACTTTTACAGGATTGTTCTCTTAAATTCATAAATATACACGTTTTACGAGGTTATTTTTTATATCGATAAATATACCCCTTTTACGGGGTTGTCTTCTCATATTCTAAAATTACCTTATTTAAGGGGTTGTTTTCTCCTACTTAAAAAATATACCAAAATTACGGGATTATATCTCTGATTGATAAATATCCCCGTACTACGGGTGTAATACCTGAAATTTTTCTTTAATAAAGATAATATTAATAATGATTAATAAGGAGTTTTTATTTAAATTAATTTTATTTTATTTTTATTTGGTTTAGTTGGAATGATTTAAATGCAATTTTGAATTTTAATGCTAGATAAATAAATGAGTTTTTTTCTATATCCAATTAGTTTAATTTTTAAGAAATTAATTAAGTACAATTTTGGGATGAGGATATTAAGTATAATTTTGGGATGAGGATTAAAAGTATAATTTTATTATTATAGGGTTTTAATGGAAATTTGTATGTTTAGTATTTTTGTAATTAAATATGTCGGCAAGGGCTTTTTGATAATTTTACATTTGAAAGCAAGGGTATATATGTAATTATGTATTTTCAAAAATTCTAATTTGGCCCAAATTAATTAGTTAGGGGCTTAATTGAAAAGCTAAAGAAAATTTAGGTGTTAATTGGAAATTTTACAAGGTGAAATTGTTGTAATTAAAAAAGTTGAGGGACCAAAAGGTAAGAAAGAAAATTTAAGGGACCAAAAGCCGATATGGAAAGGAAAAGAAAGAAGAACGAAAAGAAGAAAAGAAGAAAGAGAGGAGGAAGAAGGGAGGCAAAGGCAAGGCCGTCCGGTGGTGGGGGGCAGTCTTGAGGTGCTAAGTCGGCCGAGGGTGTCATGGCCATGAGTCCTTTAGCGGCGATCAGCAAAGAAGAAAAATAAAAAGGGCCTGGGTCGCCATTTCGACCGTTTCTGAAGTCCTTTGGCGGCAAGGTCGATCTTGTTTTGACTGGTGAGTTGAGGGCTTCCTTTTGGTAGCGGCGGCGTCGGCTTTGGTGGCCGGAGAAGGGAGTTCCAGCGAAGTGTTGGCAGCGGTATTTTTTGGCTTTTCCCGTGAGCTCCGGTAAGGGATGGATGATCGGAGGACATATCCGGACTCCCCTCAGCTCAAGCTTCACAATGGCACCAGTTTCGTGGCGATCGGACTCCGTTTGCAAATCGACGGTCGAGATCGTCCGTAAATTCCTCCAGATGATCGAGGGTCGAATCAGAAAATTAGAAGTGGGGATCATCATCAGCGAGTTGTTTTGAGTTCGTTGGTGTGTTTGGATCATCCATCGGACTCCGGTGGCTGGAGGCGAGTCGACCGAGCGATCAAGCATCTTGGTAATTTTTCTCTGTCCCATAGGTTTTGGAATTCTCTGGGTTCGTATATGCTTATTGATTTGTGTTGAGTATTAGATAATATTTGTGAGTTAAAATAATTGTTTGTCGGACTGCCTGTTATAGTCGTGATTTGTGCTGTATGGGGGAGTCGAGAAAAATAGTGAAGTCTTGCGGACCCGACTCCCATTGTATTAAATTGTTGAATATTTGAAGTGTTTTTTTGGCAAGTCCTGGATCCGTTTTATGGGGGGTAAACGTCTGTGTTGTAGGGGAGGTTTTGCTGAGTTTTTAGTAGAATTTACCCGAGTCAAGATTCTTAGACAGTCAGTCCTAGGAATCTAGACCTAGGGTTAATTGTCAATTGTTTTAGTGTTATTGATAAATTGTTTTCCGTGATTAGATAATCCTTCTGTTCGGCTCGCTCCACCCGAGGCATCGGAGCAGAGATAAGAGTCGTCAAAGCTGTGAGTTAAAGTCATATATCTGTTATGCACGTGTCATGCACAAATTTTAAATAGTTATTGTGATTAATTGATTGCAAGTCTAAATTATTCATTTAATTACTATTCATATATATATATCATGCTTTTGATTACCATTCATATATATCATGTTCGTCATCACTGAATTTATCGATTTTGTGTTGACTCGGGACGGGACGGTAGTAGAACATAGCATTTTGATGAGTGCACCGGTATAAATCCGTGAGTGATGGAAAAGGGGTAAAATGGTAAATTTAAAAGGAAAGTTTAGGACCTGCCCTGGTCGAGCATCGCTCTCTAGGCTTAGTAGAGTGTGATTGCCGGAGTAAAGGTCCCTGGTCGAGCATTGCTCTCTAAGCACCGGCTTATTTGGAAACCTAAGTGACCAGACTGGAGGTAAGGTCCCTAGTCGAGCTTCACTCTTTGGGCACCAGTCTTATTGGAATAAAAGAGCCGAAAGGCTAAGGCTGATAGTGAACATTAAGTGACCGGACTAGAGTTAAGGACCCTGGTCGAGCTTCGCTCTCTGGGCGCCAGTTCTGTTGGAATGAGAGAGTCGAGATATTAGAGTTGAGGTTAGTCGAGATGTCAGTGTTGAGATTGATCTAGATGTTAGTGTTGGGATTAGGGTTCTACTGAAGTACTCCGTCCCGTTGTGTATGAAAGTTATTTTATTTAAGCATGGCATGACATTGCATGACTTAATGATTATTTCAAATTAAATAAATGTATTATTGAAGTATATGCAACTGTTTTTGGATATATGATTTTAACTCACTCTCGAGACTGATAGTCTCAATTTCTACTGTTTTTCAGATTCGTGACTGTTAGTCTTCCTGCGACTCTTATCTAGTAACCCAACTCCTTCATTATCGGGTGATGTAATTGTTTTGGTATGTTAATTTGTAAAATCTTAGATTCTCCGTAGTAGAAATAGTAGATATATATCAGTTGTAATTTTCTGTAGTTTCGGGTCTCGCCTAATTCTTCTGGCAGACTGAATTAATTATGTAAAATTTATAGGTTAAGATAAATTGTGGCATCAATAATATTAAATGAGATTTATTTAAGTCAGTGAGTGTCAAGCTTACTACGGAAGTTGGTGGCCTTACGCCTACCCATTCCCTAGGCCCAGAGATCGGGTCGTGACAACGGGGTTGTTTTCTCATATTAGAAAATTAACACTGTCACGACCCCACCCGTGAGCCTGTGACCGGCACTAGGGAATGGGTAGGCTTAAGGCCACCGAAACCCGTAGTAAGCCTGACACTCACCGATTTAAACAAATCTCATCTCAAATTAATATTATTAAAGCCACAAATTATCTTAAATGCTACATTTTACATAATTTAATCGGTCTGCCAAGAACTAGGCTAGACCAAACTCGTAAAATTTACAACCCATACATCTACTATTACTACTCATGAGAATCTAAGATTTAGCAATTTACATACCAAATCAAATACATCACCCGATGATGAAGGAGTTTGCCATCAATAAGAGTCGCGAGAGGACTAACAAATACGAATCCGAAAAAAATATAAATGGAGACCGGTCAGCCCTTAGAGTGAGTTAAAATCAAATAATCTAGGGACTATTGCTTCTTCTCGGAAAACATAGATTATTCAAATCGATATCAAACCATACTATAATCATACCCTACTATTTCCTTCACATAAAATATTAATCATTCGAATCAAAATATCAACCATGCACGTAAATACAAATCACATTATAATCAAATACCATAATAAATAAATAAATAAAAATATATATTTACTTTTACGGGACGAGTGGCTCGGTAGAACCCTAAACCCCAAAATCTAGTAGCCATTCGGCTCTCTTAATCCAATAAGACTGGCGCCTAGAGAGCAATGCTCGACTAGGGACCTTACCTCCAGTCTGATCACTTGAATTCCAAATAAGCCGGCCGAGAGCAATGCTCGACCAGTGGACCTTACCTCCGTGAATTTACTCAAATCAGCCCGAGAGCCATGCTCGACCGTGGCAAACCCATAAATATCTTATTACATGTCCATGATCATTACCGGTGCGCACGCGGTCCTGATGTAACCCATCAGGCGGCATGTTCTACAAGCCACATTTCCCAATTCGCAATCATCACATATATATGTAGATTAAATTATAATTACATATTATACATGATCAAAGTTTTATTCATTTACATTCTTAACATTGCTTGTGTACACGGACAAGATAATTTTTTTCAATTAAAATGGATTTTTATTCATAAGGTATAAATTTAAAACATTATTAAAATATAGACCTCTATTTATTGACACAAGTAAATTCAGAGAGCTTGAGATTAATAAATCATATTAAGCACAAATTCTAAATAGCATATTAAAATCAGACTAGCAATAGCGCAAAGATTAAATGACTTTAACTCACAGGTTTGGCGACCTCCTAGCTCTGCTCCGGTGCCTCGGTTGGAGCGAGCCGAACAAACGGACAATCTAGTCACGGAAAACAATTTATCAAAACGCTGAAACAATCGATCTTTAATCTTAGGTCTAGACTCCTAGGACTGACTGTCTAAGAATCTCGACTCAGGAGAATTCTACCGAAAATCCAGCAGAACCTCCTCTACAACACGAAGGTTACCCCCCATAAAAAAGGGTCCAGGACCTGCCAGAAGAACACTTCCAATATCCAACAATTTAAACAACGGGAGTCGGGTCCCCAAACTTCACTATCTCCGACTCCGGCCACACAAAGACAAAAACACAAGGCAGTAACCGACAGGACAATTATTTTTGACTCACAATAACATCAAATACTCAATATAAACCATTAGACACAATTAAACCAAGAATTTCTAAAATTAACGGGCCAAAGAAAATTACCGAGACGCTCGATCGCTCGGTCGACTCGCCTCCGGCCGCCGGAGTCCGATCGACGATCCGAACACACCATCGGACTCATAACGAGGCGCTGATGACGATCCCCGCCCGATTTTTCGATCCGACACTGACCATCCAGGAGAGATTTGCGGACGATCACGGTAGTCGATTCGCGAATGAAGCCCGATCGCCACGAAACCAAAGTGCCATCGCGAAGCTTGAGCCGAGAGTCGGGATACGTCCTCCGATCGTCCATCCTCCCACGGAGCTCGCCGGAAAAACCCAAAACCCTCGGCTGCTCCATCACGGAACTCTCCTCCTACCACCAAAACCGACACGCCAAAAGGAATCTCTCTCCAAGGGGAGCTGATCGCCACCAAGATCGGCCGGAAGGACTAACGCCCGGCCGAAGCCGCTACACACACGTCACGCGATTCCGCTCACTGCCAACAGACGCGCCTCCCAGAGCTCGCCACCGATGCCTGCAGTCCCTCTCTCTCTCTTCCCTACCGACTCTCTCTCTCTCTCTTCCTTCTTCCCCGATTTTCTTTCCTTTCAATATCGACATTAGGCCCCCGAACTTTTCCTTATTGCAATTTGGTCCCTCAACTTTCTTAATTACTTACAATTTCATCCTGCAGAATTCCAATTTGACCCCCAAACTTCTTTTTAGCCTTTCAATTAAGCCCCTAACTATTTAATTTGGGCCAAATCTGAATTATTGAAAATACACAATTATAAAAATACCCCTGACCGACATATTTATTTACAAAAATACCAAGCTCACAAATTTCCATTAAAACCCCATAAAAATAACATTATACTTTTAATCCTTATTCCAAAATAATCCTCCAATTAAATCCTACACACATTAAATTAAATAATCAATTTCCAACTTAAAATTTAATACTACTAATCAATTATAATACCAATTTTCCCAAAATTCTTTTATAAAAACATCCTTTATAATTTCTTCCAAAATTTTCCAATATATAATTTTATTTATATAAATATGCATTTGGAAAAAAAAATTTGAATAACCAAAATATAATCATTTCTCAAATAATTTACTTGAATAATTTCTTAAAATTTCAAACTAATTGGGTATAGAAAATAACTCATTTATTTGATTAATATTAAATTTTTCATTAAATCATTTCAAATTAAACCCAATAATAATGAAGCTAAAATTAACTTAAATAAAAACTCATTATTAAATATATAAAAATTCCGGGTGTTACAAACACCTTCTACGAGGTTTCTTTCTCAGACTCGTAATTACACTACTTTTACGGGGTTGTGTTCTCAGATTCATAAATATACACGTTTTAAGGGGTTATTTTCTTATATTGATAAATACACCACTTTTACGGGGTCATTTTCTCATATTAAAATATTAGCAATATTATGGGGTTTTTTTTTGTCAAATTCATAAATATACACATTTCATGGGGTTATTTCCTTATATCGACAAATATACCTCTTTTGCGAGGTTATTTTCTCATACTCACAAATATTCTATAATTTCGAGGTTATTTTCTCCGATTGATAAATATTCCCGTATTACGGGGTCGTTTTCTAATATTATAAATATACCCCTCTTACAGGGTTGCTTTCTCATATTAAAAAATTTACCTCTGATATAAGGCTGTTTTCTCATACTCGCAATTACACTACTTTTACGGGGTTTTTTTTCTCAAATTCATAAATATACACGTTTTACGGGGTTGTTTCTTACATAGAAAAATATACCCCTTTTATAGGGTTGTTTTCTCATATTATAAAATTAGCCCATTTAAGGGGTTGTTGTCACGACTTGACCTGTGGGTCTGTGACCGGGGCTAGGGAATGGGTAGGCATAAGGCCACTAAATCCCGTAGTAAGCTTGACCATTCACTAACTTAATTAAATCTCATCTGATAGCACTGATATCACAATTTATCTTAACCATTAAATTCTACATATTTAATTCAATATGCTAGTATAAGTAGGCAAGACCGGAAACTACATAAAATTACAACTGATAAGTCTAAAATTTTTACTGTGGAGAATCTAAAACTTTTACAAATCAAACGTACCCAAAATTAAATACATCAACCTGATGATGAAGGAGTCGGGCTGCTAAGTAAGAACTGCGGAAAGACTAACAATCACTTGAAAAGCAGTAAAATTTAGACTGTCAGTCTCGAGAGTAAGTCAAAATCATATATCCCAAAAATGAATATAAACACTTCAATAAAATAATTGCTTAATTTAAAATAAAAATCCATGTCATGCTATGCTTCTGCAAAATAAAATAAAATAAAATAAATTTTTATTTCATACCACAGGACGTAGTACCTTAGTAGAACCCTAATCCCAAACACTAATATCTCGACTCTCTCATTCTAACAGAACTAGCGCTCAGAGAGCGAAGCTCGACCAGGGTCCTTAAATCTAGTTCAATCACTTAATTATTACTAACACTCTTAGCCTTTCGGCTCTCTTACTCCAATAAGACTGACGCCTAGAGAGCAAAGCCCGACCAAGGTCCTTAACTCTAGTCTAGTCACTTAGGTGTCCAAATAAGCCGGCGCCCAGAGAGCAATACTCGACTAGGGACCTTTACTCCGGCAAACACACTCTACTCAGCCTAGAAAGCAACGCTCGACCAGGGCAAGTCCTAAATTTACCTTTTTAAATTTACCCTTTTACCCTTTTATTATTAGTCTTGGATTCATACCGGTGCAACTCAGCAACAAGCATGTTCTACTGCCATCCCATTCCGAGTCATCATACAATAATAAAATCAATAATGAAGAAAATGATATATATGAATAATAATTAAATGAATAATTTAAACTTTTAATCAATTAATCACAATCGCTATTTAGAATCTGCGCAATGTATAATAGATATATGACTTTAACTCACAGATCTGACGACCTCCTAGCTCTGCTCCGATGACTCAGGTGGAGCGAGCCGAACTGACGGATTATCTAATCATGGAAAATATTGAAACATTTGACAATTAGCCCTAGGTCTAGATTTCCTAGGACTGACTATCTAAAAAAAAAATTGACTCGAGTAAATTCTACCTAAAATCTAGCAAAACCTCCCCTAAATTACAGACATTTACCCCCCATATAATGGGTTCAGGATTTGCCAGAAAACACTTCAAATGTATAGCGATTAATCAACGGGAGTCGGGTCACCAAAACTGCATTAATTTTCCCGACTTTGCAACACAACACAAACACGACTGTTGGTAGACAGTCCAATAATTTATTTTAACTAACGATATTTTTCTAATGCTCAACACAAATTAATGAACACATGACTTTACCAAATAATTCTAAAATCAACGGGCCAGAATATTACCGAGACGCTTGATCACTCGGTCTACTCGCCTCCAGCCGCCGGAGTCCGATCGACAATCTGAATGCACCAACGGACTCGAAATGATGAGCTGATGACGATCCCAGCTTTCGATCTTTCGATCCGACCCCCAATCATCTAGAGAGATCTATGGACGATCTCGGCCGTCGATTTTCAAACGGAGTCCGATCGCCGCGAAAGCTTGTGACGAGGAGAGTCTGAATGCGTCCTCATATCGTTTAAAGCTCAACGGCACTAGCCCTTACAAGCTTCTTCTTGCTGGATCTCCTTCCTCAACAACCTTCACATCTGTTGCTATCCTCGAAAAAATCCACCGGTCGCTGGCCATTTGAAACTAGAACCACCGAAGGTTGCTGGAGTTACTGTCATGCTCGTTAACTCGGCTGCTTCAACAACCAGCTGCAATGCACTTCAGCTAAGCTCCTCCAATCAGCCATCCAAGGCAGCTCCATCTCCCTCCTTCTTTCTCGACGTTGACGGCAGCTACAAGTGGAGAGAACGAAGACACAGGGGCCTTACTAAAGCTATTGCCGCTGCCACCTTCGCATTCGTTCACCTCCACTGCTCCTTCGGTCAACTCTACAGCCTCCGACACGCCCTCCACCCCTACCTGCCATTTTCGGCAGCAAAAGTTTCCCTTCCTCTTCTTCGATCATCCCTTTCTCTTCTTCTTTTCTTTCTTTTTTTTCCTTTTCCTCTATATATCAACTTTCAGCCCCTGTACTTTTCTTCATTACCATTTAGTCCCTCAATTTCTTCAATTACTAACAATTTCATCTTGTAAAATTTCCAATTAACCCTTAAACTTTTCTTTAGCTTTTTAATTAAACCCCTAACTATTTAATTTGGGCCAAATAAGAATTATTAAAAATATATAATTACATATTTACCCTTGCTTTTAAATGTAAAATTATTAAAAAGCCCTTGCCGACATATTTAATTACAAAAATATCAAACATACCCCTTTTATGAGGTTGTTTCTCAAACTCGCAATTACACTACTTTTACGGGGCTATTATTTCAGATTCATAAATAAACAGGTTTTACTTGGTTATTTTCTTATTTTGATAAATATACCGCTTTTATGGGGTCGTTTTCTCATATTAAATTATTAGTATTATTATAGGGTTGTTTTCTCAAATTCATAAATATACACGTTTTACGGGGTTATTTTATTATATTGACAAATATACCCCTTTTACGAGGTTATTTTCTCATATTATAAAATTAACCCATAAAAGCGGTATATTTGTCAATATAATAAAATAACCCCACAAAATGTGTATATTTATGAATTTGAGAAAAGAACCCTATAATAATGCTAATAATTTAATATGAGAAAACGACCCCATAAAAGCGGTATATTTATCAATATAAGAAAATAACCAAGTAAAACTTGTATATTTATGAATTTGAGAAAACAACCCCGTAAAAGTAGTGTAGTTGCGAGTTTGAGAAAACAGCCTCGTAGAAGGGGTAAATTTTTTAATATGAGAAAACAACCCTGTAAGAGGGGTATATTTATAAATATTAGAAAACAACCCCGTAATACAGGGATATTTATCAATCGGAGAAAATAACCCCATAATTTTGGTATATTTATGAGTATGAGAAAACAACCTCTTAAATGGGCTAATTTTATAATATGAAAAAACAACCATGTAAAAGGAGTATATTTGTCCATGTATGAAAATAACTCCGTAAAAGTAGTGTAATTATGAGTATAAGAAAACAGCCTTGTAAAAGAGGTAAATTTTTTAATATGAGAAAACAACCCGTAAGAGGGGTATATTTATAAATATTAGAAAACAACCCCGTAATACGGGGATATTTATCAATCAGAGAAAATAACCCCGTAGTTTTAAAATATTTGTGAGTATGAGAAAACAACCCCTTAAATGGGTTAATTTTATAATATGAGAAAACAACCCCGTAAAAGGGGAATATTTATCGATATAAGGAAATAATCCCATACAATGTGTATATTTATGGATTTGACAAAACAACCCCATAATAGTGCAAATAATTTAGTATGAGAAAACGACCCTATAAAAGTGGTGTATTTATCAATATAAGAAAATAACCCCTTAAAACTTGTATATTTATGAATCTGAAGACACAACACCGTAAAAGTAGTGTAATTGCGAGTATGAGAAAAAAACATCATAGAACGGGTTAATTTTCTAATATGAGAAAACAACCCCATAATACGAGGATATTTATCAATCGAAAAAAATGATCCCGTAATTTTGGTATATTTTTTAGTAGGAGAAAACAACCCCTTAAACACACTCATTTCAGAATATGAGAAGACAACCCCGTAAAATGTGTATATTTTTCGATATAAAAAATAACCCTATAAAATGTGTATATTTGTGAATTTAAGAGAATAACCACGTAAAAGTAGTGTAATTACGAGTCTGAGAAAACACCCTCGTAGAAGGGATAAATTTTTTAATATGACAAAATAACCCCGTAAGAAGGGTATATTTATAAATATTAAAAAACAACCTCGAAATACGGGCATATTTTTCAATCGAAGAAAATAACCCCGTAATTTTGGTATATTTGTGAGTATGAGAAAACAACCCCGTAAAAGGGGTATATTTGTCAATATAATAAAATAACCGTGCAAAACGTGTATATTTCTAAATTTGAGAAAACAACCCCATAATAATGCTAATAATTTAATATAAGAAAACGACCCCGTAAAAGCGGTATATTTATCAATATAAGAAATTAACCAAGTAAAACCTGTATATTTATGAATATGAGGAAACAGCCCCATAAAAGTAGTGTAATTGCGAGTTTGAGAAAACAGCCTCGTAAAAAGGGGTAAAATTTTTAATATGAGAAAACAACCTTGTAAGAGGGGTATATTTATAAATATTAGAAAACAACCCCGTAATACAGCGATATTTATGAACCGGAGAAAATAACCCTGTAATTTTAGTATATATATGAGTATAAGAAAACAGCCCCTTAAATGAGTAAATTTTAGAATATGAAAAAACAACCTCGTAAAAGAGGTATATTTATCGATATAAGAAAATAACCCCGTAAAACATGTAGATTTATGAATTTGACAAAACAATTCCACAATAGTGCTAATAATTTCATATGAGAAAACGACCCCGTAAAAGTGGTATATTTATCAATATCAGGAAATAATCCCATAAAACGTGTATATTTATGAATATGAAAAAATAACCCCGTAATACGGGGATATTTATCAATCAAGAAAATAACCCCGTAATTTTGGTATATTTGTGAGTATGAGAAAACAACCCCTTAAATGGGTTCATTTTATAATATGAGAAATAACCCCATAATTGTGGTATATTTGTGAGTATGAGAAATCAATCCCGTAAGAGGAGTATTTTTATAAATATTAGAAACCAACCCCGTAATATGGGGATATTTATTAATCGGAGAAAATAATCCCGTAATTTTGGAATATTTGCGAGTATGAGAAAACAACCCCTTAAATGGGTTAATTTTAGAATATGAGAAAACAACCCCGTAAAAGGGGTATATTTGTAGATATAAGAAAATAACCCCGTAAAATGTGTATATTTATGCTTTTAACAAAACAACCCCATAATAGTGCTAATAATTTAATATGAGAAATCGACCCCGTAAAAGTGGTATATTTATCAATATAAGAAAATAACCCCTTAATACGTGTATATTTATGAATTTGAGAACACAACCCCGTAAAAGTTGTGTAATTGCGAGTCTGAAACCTCGTAGAAGGGGTTAATTTTCTAATACGCGAATATTTATCAATCGGAAAAAATAACCCTATAATTTTGGTGTAATTTTAGGCATGAGAAAACAACCCTTTATATAGGGTAATTTTAGAATATGAGAAAACAATCCCGTAAAAAGGGTATATTTGTCGATATAAAAAAAATAATCCCGTAAAACGTGTATATTTATGAATTTGAGAAAACAACCCCATATAGTACTAATACTTTAATATGAAAAACTGACCTCGTAAAAGTAGTATATTTATCAATATAAGAAATTAACCCTGTAAAACGTGTATATTTATAAATCTGAGAAAAGAATCCCATAAAAATAGTGTAATTGCGAGTTTAAGAAAACAGTCTCGTAGAAGGGGTCAATTTTTTAATATGAGAAAATAACCTCGTAAGAGGGGTATCTTTATAAATACTAGAAAACAACCCCGTAATACAAGGATATTTATGAATCGGGGTAAATAACCCCGTAATTTTAGTATATATGTGAGTATAAGAAAACAACCCCTTAAATGGGTTAATTTTAGAATATGAGAAAACAACCCTGTAAAAAGAGGTATATTTATCGATATAAGAAGATAACTGTAACACCCGAAATTTTTATATATTTAATAATGAGTTTTTACTTAAGTTAATTTTAGCTTCATCATTATTGGGTTTAATTTGAAATGATTTAATGAAAAATTTAATATTAATCAAATAAATGAGTTATTTTCTATACCCAATTAGTTTGAAATTTTAAGAAATTATTCAAGTAAATTATTTGAGAAATGATTATATTTTGGTTATTCAAATTTTTCCAAATGCATATTTATATAAATAAAATTATATATTGGAAAATTATGATAGAAATTGTAAGGGATGTTTTTATAAAAGAATTTTGAGAAAATTGGTATTATAATTGATTAGTAGTATTAAATTTTAAGTTGGAAATTGATTATTTAATTTAATTGTGTGT
Source organism: Ricinus communis (assembly GCF_019578655.1). Taxonomy (NCBI): domain Eukaryota; kingdom Viridiplantae; phylum Streptophyta; class Magnoliopsida; order Malpighiales; family Euphorbiaceae; genus Ricinus; species Ricinus communis. The sequence goes on along the minus strand of NC_063261.1, from coordinate 10,538,409 downwards.
AAGATTTAATTGGAAATTTATTTTGGAATAAGGATTGAAAGTATAATGTTATTTTTATGGGGTTTTAATGAAAATTTGTGAGCTTGGTATTTTTGTAAATAAATATGTCGGTCAGGGGTATTTTTGTATTTGTGTATTTTCAATAATTCGGATTTGGCCCAAATTAAATAGTTAGGGGCTTAATTGAAAGGCTAAAAAGAAGTTTGGGGGTCAAATTGAAATTCTGCAGGATGAGATTATAAGTAATTAAGAAAGTTGAGGGACCAAGTTGTAATAAGGAAAAGTTCGGGGGCCTAATGTCGATATTGAAAGGAATGGAAGTCGAGGAAGAAGAAGAGAGGAAGAGATGTCGGGAGAGAGGAGCCTTGAGGAAGGAGTCAGGCTGGGTCGGGTCTGTCCGGGCGCTGGTCGTGGCGTAAGAGGCCACAGAAGACCAATGACAGCGAGGAGGAAAATGGCCGAAGCTTCCTTGCCGTCTTCCGGCTTGGTCGCTGATCTTGGTGCCGATCGACTCCTCTCGGCCTCGGCTTTGTTTTGGCGGCGACGGTGTCGACAGTGGTGGCCGGAAACGGAAGATCCGGTGGAGAGAGAAAATGGAGGCAGTTGAGGTTTTTAGGTTTTTCCGGCGAGCTCCGGCGAGCTATGGAATATCGGAGGACGTATCCCGACTCTCCTCAGCTCAAGCTTCGAAATGGCACCGGTTTCGTGGCGATCGGGCTTCGTTTGCGAATCGACGGTCGAGATCGTCCGTAAATCTCTCCGGATAATCGGGTGTCAGATCGAAAAATCGAAAGCAAGGATCGTCATCAGCACGTCGTTGTGAGTCCGATGGTGTGTTCGGATCGTCGATCGGACTCCGGCGGCTGAAGGCGATTCGACCGAGCGATTGAGCGTCTCGGTAATTTTCTTTGGCCCGTTAATTTTAGAAATTCTTGGTTTAATTGTGTCTATTGGATTATATTGAGTATTTGATGATATTTGTGAGTCAAAAATAATTGTCTGTCAGTTTGCCTGCCTCGTATTTTGTGTTGTGTGGCGGAGTCGGGAAATAGTGAAGTTTGGGGACCCGACTCCCGTTGTTTAAATTGTTGGATATTTGGAGTGTTTTTCCGGGTGTCCTGGACCCGCTTTTATGGGGGTAATGTTCGTGTTGTAAGGGAGGTTCGCACGGATTTTCGGTAGAATTCTCCGAGTCGAGATTCTTAGACAGTCCCCAGGAATCTAGACCTAGGATCTATTGTAATTGTTTCATCGTTTTGATAAATTGTTTTCCGTGACTAGATTGTCGGGCTTCGCTCGCCCTACCGAGGGGAGCGAGCTAGGAGGTCGCCAAACTGTGAGTTAAAATCATTTAATCTTTGCGCTATTGCTAGTCTGATTTTAATATGCTATTTAGAATTTGTGCTTAATATGATTATTAGTATCGCAAAATAAATGATTTCACTTGATTATTAATATTTGCAATAATATAAATATTATTATTAGTATGTTATAATAAGATAAACTTTTTTATTTTTCCCCTCACAAATTGCACGTTGTTTTACCTTAAATCTTTAATCTTTATTTCGATATGTGTTGGTTGAGTTCATCAGATAATGATATTTATTATATGTGATGATTGCGAATTGGGAAATGTGGCTTGTAGAACATGCCGCCTGATGGGTTACATCAGGACCGCGTGCGCACCGGTAATGATTATGGACATAAGGTTATTATGGATTTGTTTGCCCTGATCGAGCATTGCTCTCTGGGCTGAGTTCAGTTGATTGCCGGAGGTAAGGTCCCTGGTCGAGCATTGCTCTCGGGGCGCCGGCTTATTTGGATACTTAAGTGACCAGACTGGAGGTAAGGTCCCTGGTCGAGCATTGCTCTCGGGGCGCCAGTCTTATTGGATTAAGAGAGCCGAATGGCTACTAGATTTCTTATTTGGATACTTAAGTGACGGTGAGGTAAGGTCCTGGTCGAGCATTGCTCTCGAGCCAGTCTTATTGGATTAAGAGAGCCGAATGGCTACTAGATTTTGGGGTTTAGGGTTCTACCGAGCCACTCGTCCCGTAAAAGTAAAAATATATTTTTATTTATTCATTTATTAATTTATTGTGGTATGATTATAATATGGATTGTATTTACGTGCATGGTTGATATTTTGATTCGAATGATTAATATTTTATGTGAAGGAAATAGTAGGGTATGATTATAGTATGGTTTGATATACTGATTTGAATAATCTATGTTTTCTGAGAAGAAGCAATAGTCCCTAGATTATTTGATTTTAACTCACTCTAGACCCATACTCCATTTATGTTTTTTCGGATTCGTGATCATAGTTCTCCATGACTCTTATTCAGTAACTCGACTCCTTCATCATCGGGTGATGTATTTGATTTGGTATGTAAATTAGTAAATCTTAGATTCTCCGCAGTAGTAATTAGTAGATGTATCAGTTGTAAATTCTATGAGTTTCGGGTCTCGCCTAATTTTTCTGGCAGACCGAAGTGTTTATGTAGAATGTAGCTATTAAGATAATTTGTGGCTTTAATAACATTAATTTAGACGAGATTTGTTTAAGTCAGTGAGTGTCAGGCTTACTACGGGTTTCGGTGGCCTTAAGCCTACCCATTCCCTAGTGCCGGTCACGGGCCCACGGGTGGGGTCGTGACAATAACTTCGTAAAACGTGTATATTTATATATTTGACAAAACAACCCCATAATAGTGCTAATAATTTAATATGAGAAAACGACCCCGTAAAAGTGGTATATTTATCAATATCAGGAAATAACCCCGTTAAATGTGTATATTTATGAATATGAGAAAATAACCCCATAATACGGGGATATTTATCATTCTAGAAAATAACCCCGTAATTTTGGTATATTTGTGAGTATGAGAAAAAAACACGTTTTACGAGGTTATTTCCTGATATTGATAAATATATCACTTTTATGGGGTCATTTTCTCATATTAAATTATTAGCACTATTATGGGGTTGTTTTTTCAGATTCATAAATATACACGTTCTACTAGGTTATTTTCTTATATTGATACATATACCAGTTTTATGGGCTCGGTTTTCTTATATTAAATTATTAGCACTATTATGGATTGTTTTCTGAAATTCATAAATATACACGTTTCACGGGGTTATTTTCTATATCGACAAGTATACCCCTTTTACGGGGTTGTTTTCTCATATTCTAAAATTACCCCATTTAAGAGGTTGTTTTCTCATACTCCCAAATATATCAAAATTGTGGGGTTATTTTCTCCAATTGATAAATATCACTGTATTACGCGGTTGTTTTCTAATATTTATAAATATACCCCACGTACGGGGTTGTTTTCTCATATTAAAAAATTTACCCCTTCTATGAGGCTGTTTTCTGAGACTCGCAATTATACTACTTTTACGGGGTTGTTTTTCCAGATTGACAAATATACTTATTTTACGGGGTTGTATTCTCATATTATAAAATTAACCCATTAAGGGGTTATTTTCTCATACTCACAAATATACCAAAATTACGGGGTTATTTTCTCCGATTGAAAATATGCCAGTATTACGAGATTGTTTTTAAATATTTATAAATATACCCCTCATACGGGGTTGTTTTCTCATATTAAAAAATTTACCCCTTCTACGAGGGTGTTTTCTCAGACTCACAATTACACTACCTTTATGTGGTTGTTCTCTTAAATTCACAAATATACACGATTTACAGAGTTATTTTGTTATATCGACAAAGATACCCCTTTTACGGGGTTATCTTCTCATATTCTTAAATGACAGTATTTAAGGGGTTGTTTTCTCCTACTAAAAATATAATAAAATTACGAGATTATTTTCTCCGATTAATAAATATCCTAGTATTACGGGGTCGTTTTCTAATATTTATAAATATACCCCTCTTACGGGGTTGTTTTCTCATATTAAAAAATTTACCCCTTGTACAAGATTGTTTTCTCATACTCGCAATTACACTACTTTTAGGGGGTTGTTTTCTCAGATTCATAAATATACATGTTTTACAGGGTTATTTTCATACATGAACAAATATAACCCCTTTTACAGGGTTATTTTTTCATATTATAAAATTAGCCCATTTAAGAGGTTGTTTTCTCATACTCACAAATATACCAAAATTATAGGGTTATTTTCTTCGATTGATAAATATCCTCGTATTACGGGGTTGTTTTCTAATATTTATAAATACACCCCTCTTACAGGGTTGTTTTGTCATATTAAAAATTTTACCCCTTCTACGAGGCTGTTTTCTCAAATTTACAATTACACTACAATTACGGGGTTATTTTCTCAGATTCATAAATATATAGGCTTTACTTGGTTATTTTCTTATATTGAAAAATAAACCGCTTTTACAGGGTCATTGTCTCATATTAAATTATTAGTGTTATTATAGGATTCTTTTCTCTTAAATTTATAAATATACACATTTTGCGGGTTATTTTATTATATTGACAAATATACCCCTTTTACGGGGTTGTTTTCTTATATTATAAAATTAACCCATTTAAGGGGTTGTTTTCTCATACTTACAAATATACCAAAATTACGGCGTTGTTTTCTTGATTGATAAATATCCCTGCATTACGGGATTGTTTTCTCATATTCATAAATATATACATTTTACGGGGTTATTTGCTGATATTGATAAATATACCACTTTTATAGAGTTGTTTTCTCATATTCATAAATATATACATTTTATGGGGTTGTTTTGTCAAATTTATAAATATACACCTTTTACGATGTTATTTTCTTATATCGACAAATATACCTCTTTTACGGGGTTATTTTCTCATATTCTAAAATTAACCCATTTAATGGGTTGTTCTCTTATACTCACATATATACTAAAATTACAGTGTTATTTTCTCCGATTCATAATTATCCTCGTATTACGGGGTTATTTTTTAATATTTATAAATATACCCCTCTTATGGGGTTATTTTCTCATATTAATAAATTTACCCTTCTACAAGGCTGTTTTCTTAAACTCGCAATTACACTACTTTTACGGGGTTGTTTTCTCAGATTCATAAACATATAGGTTTTACTTGGTTATTTTCTTATATTGATAAATATATCATTTTTACCGGGTCGTTTTCTCATATTAAATTATTAGCATTATTATGGGGTTCTTTTCTCAAATTCATAAATATACACATTTTGCGGGGTTATTTTATTATATTGATAAATATACCCCTTTTACGGGGTTATTTTCTCATATTATAAAATTAACCCATTGAAGAGGTTGTTTTCTTAAACTCACAAATATACCAAAATTACGGGGTGGTTTTCTTGATTGATAAATATACACATTTTACGGAGTTATTTGCTGATATTGATAAATATACTACTTTTACGGGGTCGTTTTCTCATATTAAATTATTAGCACTATTATGGGGTTGTCTTGTCAAATTCATAAATATACACGTTTTACAGGGTTATTTTCTTATATAAAAAAATATACCTCTTTTACGAGGTTTTTTTCTCATACTCTAAAATTAACCCATTTAAAGGGTTGTTTTCTTATACTCACATATATACTAAAATTACGAGGTTATTTTCTCCGATTCATAAATATCCCCGTATTATGGGGTTGTTTTTTGATATTTATAAATATATCTCTCTCACAGGGTTGTTTTCTCATATTAAAAAATTTACCCCTTCTACGAGACTGTTTTCTTAAACTCGTAATTACACTACTTTTACAGGGTTGTTTTCTCAGATTCATAAATATACACGTTTTACGGAGTTATTTTCTGATATTGATAAATATACCACTTTTACGAGATCGTTTTTTCATATTAAATTATTAGCACTGTTATGGGGTTGTTTTCTCAAATTAACGAATATACACGTTTTACAGGGTTATTTTTTTATATCGACAAATATACCCTTTTACGGGATTGTTTTCTCATATTCTAAAATTACCCTATTTAAGGGGTTGTTTTCTCATGCTAAGAATTACACCAAAATTATAGGGTTATTTTTTCCGATTGCCCCTTATTACGGGGTTATTTTCTCATATTAGAAAATTAACCCCTTCTACGGGTTTTTTTTCTCAGACTCGCAATTACACTACTTTTGCGGGGTTGTGTTTTCAAATTCATAAATATACACGTTTTAAGGGGTTATTTTCTTATATTGATAAATATACCACTTTTGCGGGGTCGTTTTCTCATATTAAATTATTAGCACTATTATGGGGTTGTTTTGTCTAATTCATAAATATACACATTTTACGAGGTTATTTTCTTATATCGACAAATATACCCCTTTTGTGGGGTTGTTTTCTCATATTCTAAAATTAACCCATTTAAGGGGTTGTTTTCTCATACTCATAAATATTCTAAAATTACGGGGTTATTTTCTCCGATTGATAAATATCCCCGTATTACGGGGTCGGTTTCTAATATTTATGAACATACCCCTCTTATGGGGTTGATTTCTCATACTTACAAATATACCACAATTATGGTGTTATTTCCTCAAATTCATAAATATCCCCGTATTACGGGGTTGTTTTCACATACTAGAAAATTTACCCTCTTCAACGAGGTTGTTTTATCATATTAAAAAATTTACCCATTCTACGAGCATGTTTGTTAGACTCGAAATTACAGTATTTTTGCGGAATTATTTTCTCAGATTCATAAACATACACATTTTACGCTGCTATTTTCTTATATTGATAAATATACCATTTTTACGCGGTCGTTTTCTCATATTAAATTATTAGCACTATTATGGGGTTGTTTTCTCAAATTCATAAATATACACGTTTTACAGGGTTATTTTCTTATATTAACGAATATACCCCTTTTACGGGGTTGTTTTCTCATACTCACAAATATACCAAAATTACAGGGTTATTTCCTCCGATTGATAAATATCACCGTATTACGTGGTTGTTTTCTAATATTGATAAACATACCCTGCTTACGGGGTTGTTTTCTCATATTAAAAAATTAACCCCTTCTACGAGGCTGTTTTCTCAGACTCACAATTACACTACTTTGACGGGATTATTTTCCCAGATTGACAGATATACCTTTTTTACGGGGTTGTTTTCCCATATTATAAAATTAACCAATTTAAGGGGTTGTTTTCTCATACTCACAAACATACTAAAATTACGGGGTCATTTTCTCCGATTGAAAAATATCCTATAATATAGGGCTGTTTTCTAATATTTATAAATATACCACTCTTACGGGGTTGTTTTCTCATATTAGAAAATTTACCCCTTCTACGGGGTTGTTTTTACAGATTCATAAATATACACACTTTACGAAATTATTTTCTTATATTGATAAATATACCACTTTTACGACGTTGTTTTCTCATATTAAATTATTAGCACTATTATGGGGTTGTTTTGTCAAATTCGTAAATATACACATTTTACGAAGTTATTTCCTTATATCGACAAATATATCCCTTTTGCGAGCTTGTTTTCTCATATTCTAAAATTAACCCATTTAAGGAGTTGTTTTCTCATACTCACAAATATTTCAAAATTATGGGGTTATTTTCTCTAATTGATAAATATCCCCATATTACAGGGTTGTTGTCACGACCCGTACGTTGGGCCCGTGACCGACATCTAGGGAATGGGTAGGCTTAAGGCCACTGAATCCCATAGTAAGCCTTACCGATCAATAATTCAAATAAAAAGCTAATAAAATATCATAATTCATGACTGACGTGCCATTGTTAAATCTATATGATCTTAAAACATCCCATGTTCATCATAGACCAGAAAAGTCACAGCAATTCGAAAGTACTCTACTGCGGAAGGTATAGAGAAAATTAAAGGCATGTACACCCTTCTCTTTCAAGCTGAATGAGAAACCCTAAATTTGCAAATTCGAAATCTCAAACCCTAGTTGCCTCTTGAATGCTCCCAAAGTTTGTCTTGATCTTCAATTCGATGTTGGAACAAGTGAAATCCCTCCTTCACTTGATGAATTTGATCTCTCAAGGTCTACAATTGAGGTATAGGAAACAATTGATTAAGTGTGTGTCTTGGAATTGAGTCCAAAATTCGTCTCCCCTCTAAAAGAACTCAAAATTGCCTATATAGTTGATTCAGCATGGCCGGAGTCCAGGCTGTGATGATTCAAAGACCACGAGTCTAGGCGATCAATCTGTGGAGTCTGTTGTGTTGACTCCTTCCAAGCCGTGCCCAAGCCGGTGCTGAGCCACCACAGGCCGTGCTAGAGGCCGTGGTGCCTACGGAAGTCGTGCTGAAATGGCACAATTGGAGATGGCCTCTTGGTAATTGACCAAAGTAGGGTCCAGGCCGTGCTCAACCCTCGGGGTGCTAGTTCTCACCCAATTTGATGGATTTTGGTCCGTAATCACACGTATTTCCCTCGATTATTGATGGTGTCCTTCAAGAATGAACTGAAACGAGAGAGGAAACAAAAGACAGGTGATTCTAGCATAAAACGGGATAATCATGCATAAGAATATAAACAATCGGGAATGAAAACATGTGTAGTATGATGCTTATCATTTTCTCATATTAAAAGATTTACCCCTTCTACGAGGGTTTTTTCTCAGACTCGCAATTACACTACTTTTACGGGGTTGTTTTCTTAAATTCAAAAATATACATGTTTTACGGGGTTATTTTTTATATATCGACAAATATAACCCTTTTACGGGGTTGTCTTCTCATATTCTAAAATGACCGTATGTAAGGGGTTGTTTTCTCCTACTAAAAAATATACCAAAATTACGGGATTATTTTCTCTGATTGATAAATATACCCCTCTCACGGGGTTGTTTTCTCATATTAAAAAATTTACCCCTTCTACGAGACTGTTTTCTTAAACTCGCAATTACACTACTTTTACAGGATTGTTTTCTTAGATTCATAAATATACACGTTTTACGGGGTTATTTTCATATATTGATAAATATACCACTTTTACGGAGTCGTTTTCTCATAAATTATTAGCATTATTATGTCGTTGTTTTCTCAAATTCTTAAATCTACACATTTTACGAAGTTATTTTCTTATATAAAAAAATATACCCCTTTCACGGGGTTATTTTCTCATATTATAAAATTAACCCATTTAAGGGGTTGTTTTCTCATACTCACAAATATACAAAAATTACGAGGTTATTTTCTCCGATTGGAAAATATCCCTGTATTACGGGGTTGTTTTGTAATATTTATAAATATCTCCATCTTACGGGTTTGTTTTCTCATATTAAAAAACTTACCCCTTCTATGAGGCTGTTTTCTCAGACTCGCAATTACACTACTTTTACAGGGTTGTATTTTCAAATTCATAAATATACACACTTTACGGAGTTATTTTCTTATATTGATAAATATACCACTTTTACGGGGACGTTTTCTCATATTAAATTATTAGCACTATTATGGGGTTGTTTTATCAAATTCATAAATATACACATTTTACGAGGTTATTTTCTTATATCGACAAATATACCTCTTTACGTGGTTGTTTTCTCATATTCTAAAATTAACCCATTTAAGGAGTTGTCTTCTTATACTCACATATATACTAAAATTTCGGTGTTATTTTCTTCCATTGATAAATATCCCCATATTACGGGGTTGCTTTCTAATATTTATAAATATACCCCTCTTAAAGGATTGTTTTCTCATATTAAAAAATTTACCTCTTCTACGAGACTTTTTTCTTAGACTCGCAAATACACTGCTTTTACGGGGTTGTTTTCTCAGATTCATAAATATATATATTTTACGGGGTTATTTTCTTATATTTATAAACATACCACATTTACGAGGTCGTTTTTCATATTAAATTATTAGCACTATTATGAGATTGTTTTCTCAAATTCATAAATATACACATTTTAGAGGTTATTTTCTTATATTGACAAACATTCCCCTTTTATGGGGTTGTTTTCTGATATTATAAAATTCACCCATTTAAGGGGTTGATTTCTCATACTCACAAAATATATAACAATTATGGGGTTATTTCCTTAGATTCATAAATATCCCCGTATTATGGGGTTGTTTTCACATACTAAACAATTTACCCCTTCAACGAGGCTGTTTTCTCATATTAAAAAATTTACCCATTCTACGAGGCTGTTTTCTTAGACTCAAAATTACACTACTTTTACGGAATTATTTTCTCAGATTCATAAATATACACGTTTTACGCGGTTATATTTTTATATTGATAAATATACCACTTTTACGGGGTCGTTTTCTCATATTAAATTATTTGTAATATTATGGGATTGTTTTCTCAAATTTACAAATATACACGTTTTATAGGGTTATTTTCTTATATTGACAAATATACTCCTTTTACGGGGTTGTTTTCTCACACTGACAAATACACCAAAATTGTGTGGTTATTTTCTCCGATTGATAAATATCACCGTATTACGTGGTTGTTTTCTAATATTGATAGACATACCCGGCTTACGGGGTTGTTTTCTCATATTAAAAAATTTACCCCTTCTATGAGGTTGTTTTCTTAGACTCGCAATTACACTACTTTTACGGGGTTGTTTTCCTAGATTCACAAATATATCTTTTTTACGCAGTTGTTTTGTCATATTATAAAATTAACCCGTTTAAGGGGTTGTTTTCTCATACTCGTAAATATACTAAAATTATGGGTTTATTTTCTCCGATTGAAAAATATCCCCGCGTTACGGGGTTGTTTTCTAATATTTATAAATATACCCCTCTTACGGGGTTGTTTTCTCATATTAAAAAATTTACCCCTTCTACGAGGTTGCTTTCTTAAACTCGTAATTACACTACTTTTACGGGATTGTTTTCTCAGATTCATAAATATACACGCTTTACAGGATTATTTTCTTATATTGATAAGTATGCAACTTTACGGTGTCGTTTTCTCATATTAAATTATTAGCACTATTATAGCGTTGTTTTTTCAAATTTAAAAATATACACATTTTACGGGATTATTTTCTTATATTGACGAACATACCCCTTTTACGGGATTGTTTTATCATTTTATAAAATTAACCCATTTAAGGGGGTTGATTTCTCATACTCACAAATATACCACAATTACGGGGTTATTTCTTGATTTCTCATACTCACAAATATACCATAACTAAGGGGTTATTTCCTTAGATTTATAAACATCCCCGTATTACATGGTTGTTTGCAAATATTAAAAAATTTACCCCTTCAACGAGGCTGTTTTCTCATATTAAAGAATTTATTCATTCTACAAGGCTGTTTTCTTAGACTCGAAATTACACTACTTTTACGTGGTTGATTTCTCAAATTCATAAATATACAAGTTTTACAGAATTATTTTCTTATATTGATAAATATACCACTTTTACGGGATCGTTTTCTAATATTAAATTATTAGCATTATGATGTGTTTGTTTTCTCAAATTCATAAATCTACACGTTTTACGGGGTTAGTTTCTTATGTCGAAAAATATACCCCTTTCACGGGTTATTTTCTCATATTATAAAATTAACCCATCTAAGTGGTTGTTTTCTCATACTCACAAATATACCACAATAATGGGGTTATTTCTTCACACTCATAAATATCCCCGTATTACGAGGTTGTTTTCACATATTAAAAAATTTACCTCTTCTACGAGGCTGTTTTCTCATATTAAAAAATTTATCCGTTCTACGAGGCTGTTTTCTTAGACTCGCAATTACACTACTTTTACAGGGTTGTTTTCTCAGATTCATAAATATACAAGTTTTACACGATTATTTTCTTATATTGATAAATATACCACTTTTACGGGGTCATTTTCTCATATTAAACTATTAGCACTATTATGGGGTTATTTTTTCAAATTCATAAATATACACTTTTTACAGGGTTATTTTCTTATATTGACAAATATACCCCTTTTACGGGTTTGTTTTCTCATATTATAAAATTAACCCATTTAAGGGGTTGTTTTCTCATACTCACAAATACGCCAAAATTATAGGGTTATTTTCTCCGATTGATAAATATCCTCGTATTACGGGGTTGTATTCTAATATTTAACTAACGATATTTCTAAGGCTCAACACTTTTCAATAAACACATAAATTTTACCAATAAATTCTAAAATCAACAGGCTAGAGAAATTACTAAGACGCTTAATCGCTCGGTCGACTCGCCTCCAGCCGCCGGAGTCCGATCGACTATCCGAACGCATCAATGGACTCTAAACGACACGCTGATGATGATCCCGTCTTATGATCCGACCCCCGATCATCCGGAGAAATTTACGGACGATCTCGGTCGTCGATTTTCAAATGGAGTCCGATCGCCACGAAATCGGTTCCATTGGAAAGCTTGAGCTGAGGGACCCCAAATGTATATATATAAAAATAAAATTATATATTTTAAAGAATTTGTAAAGGATGTTTTTATAAAAGAAGTTTCTTGGGGAAATTGGTATTTTAATTAGCTAGTGGTATTTAATTTTAAGTTGGAAAATATTTAGTAAATTGATTATTTAATTTAATTGTGTGTTAGGACTAAATTGGAAAAATTATTTTTGGATGAGGATTAAAAGTATAATTTTATTATTATGGGGGTTTAACGAAAATTTGTATGTTTGGTATTTTTATAAATAAATATGTCGGCCAGGGGTATATATGTAATTATGTATTTTCAATAATTCTAATTTGGCCCAAATTAATTAGATAGGGGCTTAATTGAAAGGCTAAGGAAAGTTTAGGAGTTAAATTAAAATTTTGCTAGACGAAATTGTAAGTAATTAAAAGAGTTGACAGACCAAATTGTAATAAGAAAAAGTTCAAGGGTTAAATGTCGATATTGAAAGGAAAGGAATCGGGGAACAAGAGAAAGAAAGAAAAGAGAAAGAAGATCGGGGGAGAAAGAGAGAGGGAGATGGCCGAAGAAGAAAAAGGGGAAGGCGGCGGCGTGCATCGTTGAAGCGAAGTGCGTGGTGGCACGTCGAGGCGGCGTGGCAATGCAAGAAGTCATGCGGCGGGAGAACAATAAGCCGGCGTCTGGAGGTCGTTCCGGCGGTTTCCAGCGGCCTTTCCAGCCGATCTCGGTGGCGATTGGCTCCCCTCAGAGAGAGCTTCCTTTTGGCGGCGGCAGCGTCGGTTTTGATGGCCGGAAGAGAGAGTTTCGGTGAAGTGGTGACAGCCACGTTTTTCGGCCTTTACGGCGAGCTCCGACGGAGGATGAACGATCGGAGAACGTATCCCGACTCTCCTCAGCTCAAGCTTCACAATGGCACTGGTTTCGTGGCGATCGGGATTCATTTGCAAATCGACGGTCGAGATTGTCCGCAAATCTCTCTGGATGATCGGGGTCTGATCGAAAAATTGGAAGTGGGGATCGCCATCAACGCGTTGTTTCGAGTCCGATGGTGAGTTCGGATCGTCGATCGGACTCCGGCGGCTGGAAGCGAGTCGACCAAGCGATCAAGCGTCTCCGTAATTTTCTCTCGCCTGTTAATTTTGGAATTCTTTAATGTAATTTATGCTTATTAATTGTGTTGAGTATTAGATGATATTTGTGAGTCAAAAATAATTGTCTGTTAGCTTGCCTGCCCTTGTGTTTTGTGCTGTGTGGCGGAGTCGGAAAATAGTGAAGTCTTGGGGACCCGACTCCTGTTGTATTAATTGTTGAATATTTGAAGTTCTTTTCTGGCAGGTCCTGGACCCGTTTTACGAGGGGTAAATGTTCGTGTTGTAGGGGAGGTTCTGCCGAATTTTTCGGTAGAATTCTTCCGAGTCGAGATTCTTAGACAGTCAGTCCTAGGATTAATGGTTAATTGTTTCCGCATTTTGATATAATATTTTCCGTGATTAGATAATTCGTCTGTTCGGCTCGCTCCAACCGAGGCACCGGAGTAGAGCTAGGAGGTCGCCAATCTGTGAGTTAAAGTCACCTAATCGTTGCACTATTGCTAAGTTTGAATTTAATATGCTATTTTAGAAATTTATGCTTAATATGATTATTAGTATTGCAATATAAATAAATTTCACTTGATTATTAATTATTGAAAATAATATAAATATTATTATTAGTAATGTTATAATAATACAAATATTATTATTTTTCCACACGAATTGCACGTTGCTTTACCCTAAATTTTTAATCTTTATTTCGATATGTGTTGAATGATTTCATTAGACAATGATATTTATTAAATGTGATGATTGCGATTTGGAAAATGTGGCTTTCGTAGAACATGCCACCTGATAGGTTACATCAGGACCACGTGCGCACCGGTAATGATCATGGACAGGTAATAAGATTATTATGAGTTTTGCCCTGGTCGAGCATGGCTCTCTGGGCTGATTTGAGTAAATTGCCAGATGTAAGGTCCCTGGTCGAGCATTGCTCTCTTGGCGCCGGCTTATTTGGATACTTAAGTGACCAGACTGGAGGTAAGGTCCTTGGTCGAGCATTGCTCTCTAGGCGCTAGTCCTATTGGAATGAGATGCCGGAGTAAAGGTCCCTGGTCAAACATTGCTCTCTGGGCGCCGACTTATTTGGATACTTAAGTGACCAGACTGGAGGTAAGGTCCCTGGTCGAGTATTGCTCTTTGGGCGCCAGTCTTATTGGATTAAGAGAGCCAAAAGGCTACTAGAATTTGGGGTTAGGGTTCTATTGAGCCACTCGTCTCGTAAAAGTAAAAATATATTTTTATTTATTTTTTTATTTTTTATTATGGTAATGATTATATTATGATTTGTATTTATTTTCAGGATTTGATATACTGATTCGAATAATTAATATTTTCTGTGAAGACTGCAATAGTCTCTAGATTATTTGATTTTAACTCACTCTCGACTGATAGTCTCAATTTCCTTTTTTTTTCAGATCCGTGACTGTTAGTCTTCCCGCGACTCTTATTCAGTAACGCGACTCCTTCATCAACGGATGGTGTATTTGATTTGGTATGTTAATTTATAAAATTTTAGATTCTCCGCAGTAGTAATAGTAGATGTATCAGTTGTAAATTTTATGAGTTTCGGGTCTCGCCAAATTCTTCTGGCAGACCGAATTAATTATGTAAAATTTAATTGTTAAGATAATTGTGGCATTAGAAAAATGAGATTGTGATTTATTTAAGTCAGTGAGTGTCAGGCTTACTACGGGATTCGGTGGCCTTACACCTACCGATTCCCTAGTGCCGGTCACAGGCCTGATGGGGTCGTGACACAAATATACCAAAATTATGGGTTCTTTTTTTCCGATTGATAAATATCCCCGTATTATGGGGTTACTTTTACGGGATTGTTTTCTCATATTCATAAATATACCCATTTTATAGGGTTGTTTTCTCATATTATAAAATTAACCCAATTAAGGGGTTGTTTTCTCATACTCACGAATATACTAAAATTACGGGGTTATTTTCTCCGATTGATAAATATCACCGTAATACGGGGTTGTTTCCAAATATTTATAAATATACCCCTCTTACAGGGTTGTTTTCTCATATTAAAAATTTTACCCTTTCCGTGAGGCTATTTTCTGAGACTTGCAATTATAATTCTTTTATGTGGTTGTTTTCTCATGATTCATAAATTTACACGTTTTACGAGGTTATTTTCTAATATTGTTAAATATACCACTTTTACGGGTTCATTTTCTCATATTAAATTATTAGAACTATTATGGTGTTGTTTTCTCAAATTCATAAATATATACGTTTTACAGAGTTATTTTATTATGTCGATAAATATACCCCTTTTACGGGATTATTTTCTCATATTATAAAATTAATCCATTTAAGAGGTTGTTTTCTGAGACTCGCAATTACACTACTTTTACGAGGTTGTTTTTTCAGATTCATAAATATATAGGTTTTACGTGGTTATATTCTTATATTGATAAATATATCACTTTTGCAAGGTCATTTTCTCATATTAAATTATTAACACTATTATGGTGTTGTTCTCTCAAATTCATAAATATATACGTTTTACGGGGTTAATTTTTTATATCGACAAATATACCACTTTTACGGGGTCGTTTTCTCATATTTTAAAATTATCCTATTTAAGGGGTTGTTTTCTCATATTTAAAACTGTACCAAAATTACGGGGTTAGTTTCTTCGATTGATAAATATCCCCGTATTACGGGGTTGTTTTCTCATATTAAAAGATTTACCCCTTCTACGAGGTTGTTTTCTCATATTCGTAAATCTATATGTTTTACGAGGTTATTTCCTCAGATTCATAAATCTATATGTTTTACAGGGTTATTTTCTTATATTGATAAATATACCACTTTTACGGGGTCGTTTTCTCATGTTAAATTATTAGCACTATTATGGGGTTGTTTTCTCATATTCTAAAATTATCCTATTTAAGGGGTTGTTTCTTATACTCATAAATATTTCACAAATACGCGGTTATTTTCTCCGATTGATAACTATCCCCGTATTACGAGGTTGTTTTCTAATATATATAAATATACCCCTCTTACGGGGTTATTTTTTATAATAAAAAATTTACCCCTTCTACGAGGTTGTTTTCTCATACTCGCAATTACACTACTTTTACGAGGTTGTCTTTTCAAATTCATAAATATATACGATTTACAGGGTTATTTTCTTATATTGATAAATATACCACTTTTACGGGATCATTTTATCATATTAAATTAGTAGCACTATTATGGGGTTGTTTTGTCAAATTCATAAATATACACGTGTTACGGGGTTATTTTCTTATATCGACAAATATACCCCTTTTACGGGGTTGTTTTTCTCATATTCTAAAATTAACCCATTTAAAGGGTTGTTTTCTCATACTCACAGATATACCAAAATTACGGGGTTATTTTCTTCGATTGATAAATATCCACGTAATTGTTTTCTAATATTTATAAATATACTCGTCTTACGGGGTTGTTTTCTCATATTAAAAAGTTTACCCTTCTACGAGACTGTTTTAGGGGTTGTTTTCTGAGATTCATAAATATACATATTTTACGAGGTTTTTTTTTATATTGATAAATATACCACTTTTACGGGGTCATTTTCTCATATTAAACTATTAGCATTATTATGGGGTTTTCTCAAATTCATTACGGGGTTATTTTCTTATATTGACAAATATAACCCTTTTACGGGGTTGTTTTCTCATATTCTAAAATTATCCCATTTAAGGGGTTGTTTTCTCGTACCCACAAATATACCAAATTACGGGTTATTTTCTCGCTTGATAAATATCCTCGTATTACGAGGTTGTTTCCTCATATTAAAAACTTACCCCTTCTACGAGACTGTTTTCTCAGACTCGCAATTACACTACTTCTACGGTGTTGTTTTCTCAAATTCATAAATATACATATTTTACGGGGTTATTTTCTTATATTGATAAATATACCACTTTTACGGGGTCATTTTCTCATATTAAATTATTAGCACTATTATGGGGTTATTTTGTCAAATTCATAAATATACATATTTTACGGGGTTATTTTTTTATATCGACAAATATATCCCATTTACGGGGTTGTTTTCTCATATTCTAAATTTACCCTATTTAAGGGGTTGTTTTCTCATACTAAAAAGTATACCAAAATTACGGGGTTATGTTCTCCGATTAATAAATATCCCCGTATTACAGGGTTGTTTTCTCATATTAAATTATTTACCCCTTCTACGAGGTTGTTTTCTCAGACTCGCAATTACACTACTTCTACGAGGTTGTTCTCTCAAATTCATAAAGATACATGTTTTACAGGGTTATTTTCTTATATTAATAAATATACTACTTTTACGGGGTCGTTTTCTCATTTTAAGTTATTAGCACTATTACGGAGTTGTTTTGTCAAATTCATAAATATACACATTTTACGGGATTATTTTCTTATATAGACTAATATACCCCATCTACGGGGTTGTTTTCTCTTATTCTAAAATTACCCTATTTAAGGGGTTGTTTTCTCATACTAAAAAATATACCAAAATTACAGAGTTATTTTCTCCATTTGATAAATATCCCCGTATTACGGGGTTATTTTCTCAAATTAAAAAATTTACCCCTTTTACGAAGTTATTTTCTTAGACTCGCAATTACACTACTTTTACGGGTTTGTTCTCTTAGATTCATAAAGATACACGTTTTTTGGGGTTATTTTCTTATATTGATAAATATACTACTTTTAAGAGGTCGTTTTCTCATATTAAGTTATTAGCACTATTATGGGGTTGTTTTGTATAATTCATAAATATATACGTTTTATGGGGTTATTTTCTTATATCGACAAATATACCCCTTTTACGGGGTGGTTTTGATATTCTAAAATTAACCCATTTAAGTGGTTGTTTTCTCATACTTACAAATATACCAAAAATACAGGATTATTTTCTTGATTCATAAATATCCCCGTATTACGGGGTGGTTTTCTAATATATATAAATATACCCCTTGTCACGACCCCATCTGTAGGCCCGTGACCGATACTAGGGAATGGGTAGGCATAAGGCCACCGAATCCCGTAGTAAGCCTGACACTCACTGACTTAAATAAATCTCATCTCATTTAATATTATTGATTCCTCAATTTCGTAACCATTAAATTTACACAATTAATTCGGTCTGCCATAAGATTTAGGCTAGACCCGAAACTATAAAGCATTACAACTGATACATCTACTATTTCAAATGCGGAAAATCTAAGATTTTATAAATTAACATACCAAATCAAATACACCACCCGATAATGAAGGAGTCCTGGAAGACTAACGATCACGCGGATTTGAAAAGCGATAAGAAATTGAGACTGGGTCTCGAGAGTGAGTTAAAATCATATATCTAAAAACATTTACATATACTTCGATCATACATTTATTTATTTAAAATAAGCATTAAGTCATGTAAAAATATACGTGTCATGCCATGCTTAAATTAAATAAAATAATTTTCACACGCTACGAGGACGGAGTACTCTAGTAGAACCCTAATCCCAACACAACATCTCGATCAATCTCCATACTAACATCTCGACTAATCTCAACTCTACATCCCGACTAATCTCATTCCAATAGGACTGGCGCCTAGAGAGCGAAGCTCGACCAGGGACCTTAACTCCAGTCCGGTCACTTAATGTTCACTATCAGCCTTAGCCTTTCGGCTCTCTTGTTCCAATAAGACTGGCGCCTAGAGAGCGAAGCTTGACCAGGACCTTACCTCTAGTCTGGTCACTTAGATTTCTAAATAAGCCGACGCCCAGAGAGCAATGCTCGACTAGGGACCTTTACTCCGGCAACCACACTCTACTAAGCCTAGAGAGCGATGCTCGACCAGGGCAAATCCTAAACCTTCCTTTTTAAATTTACCCATTTACCCTTTTTCCATCCCTCTCGGATTTACACCGGTACACTTATCAAACCAATATGTTCTATTGTCGTCCCATCCCATGTCATCATGCAATAATGAAATCAATGATAAAGGAAATAATATATAAATGAATAGTAATCAAAAGCATGATACAAATGAATAATAATTAAATGAATAATTTGAACTTGCAATAAAATAATCACGATAGCAAATCAAAAATTTATGCATGACACGTGCATAATCGATATATGACTTTAACTCATAGCTTTGGTGACCTCCTAGCTCTGCTCCGGTGCCTCGGTTGGAGCGAGCCGAACAGATGGATTATCTAATCACGGAAAACAATTTATCAAAATGCTGAAACAATTGACCATTTGTAATACCCGGAATTTTTATATATTTAATAATGAGTATTAATTTATTTAATTTATGAGTATTAATTTAATTTAATTTTAAATTTTATTTTTATTTGGTTTAATTT
The DNA here is from genome assembly GCF_019578655.1 of Ricinus communis. Classification (NCBI taxonomy): domain Eukaryota; kingdom Viridiplantae; phylum Streptophyta; class Magnoliopsida; order Malpighiales; family Euphorbiaceae; genus Ricinus; species Ricinus communis. The sequence continues at coordinate 10,518,582 of NC_063261.1, read as the reverse complement.
GAAATAATTCAATGGAAATTTTAATATTAGTCAATTAAATGAATTATTTTTCTATACCCAATTAGTTTGAAATTTTAAGAATTAATTAAGTAAATTATTTGAGAAATGATTATATTTTGGTTATTCAAATTTTCTCCAAATGCATATTTATATAAGTAAAATTATATATTGAAAAATTATGGTAGAAATTGTAAAGGATGTTTATAAAAGAATTTTGGAAAAATTGGTATTATAATTGATTAGTAGTATTAAATTTTAAGTTGGAAATTGATTATTTAATTTAATTGTGTGTAGGGTTTAATTGGAGGATTATTTTGGAATAAGGATTAAAAGTATAATTTTATTATTATGATGGTTTAATGGAAATTTGTGAGTTTGGTATTTTCGTAAATAAATGTGTCTGTCAGGGGTATTTATGTAATTATATAATTTCAATAATTCGGATTTGGCCCAAATTAAATAGTTAAGGGCTTAATTGAAAGGATAAAGGAAAGTTTAGGGGTTAAATTGAAATTCTACAGGATGGAATTGTAAGTAATTAAGGAAGTTGAGGGACCAAATTGTAATAAGGAAAAGTTCGGGGTCTAATGTCGATATTGAAAGGAATGGGATCGGGAGAGAGAAAGTAGATCGGGAGAGAGAGAGTAGATCGGGAGAGAGAGAGAGAGGGATCAAACTTATGGTTGACGCCATAAATAATATAAAGCCCATATGCGAAGTGGAAAAAGTAGGAGTAGCACGTACAACCGGGATTAGGGGCAGGGAAGGAATAGATAAAATTCTAGAGCTTTAAGCGATGGCCGAAGAAGAAGAGGGCTTGCGTGACGGCGGCGAGGAGAATGCTGACATCTAGCGGAATCGCTGGGAGGTGAGCTTTTGGGCCGTTCAAGCCATTCAGGCCTTCCGTACGATCTTGGTGCCGATCGACTCCACTCGGCCTTAGCTTTGTTTTGGCGGTGTCGAAATGAAAGCGGAGGTTCGCAGTGGAGAGAGAAAATGGAGGCAGCCGAGGTCTTTAGGTTTTTCCGGCGAGCTCCGGCGGAGCTATGAACGATCGGAGGACGTATCCCGACTTTTCTCAGCTCAAGCTTCGAAATGGCACCAGTTTCGTGGCGATCGGGCTCCGTTTGCAAATCGACGGCTGAGATCGTCTGAAAATCTCTCTGGATGATCGGGTGTCAGATCGAAAAATCGGAAGCAGGGATCGTCATCAGCGCGTCATTATGAGTCCGATGGTGTGTTCGGATCCTCGATCGGACTCCGGTGGCCGGAGGCAACTCGACCTAGCGATCGAGCGTCTCGGTAATTTTTCTCTGGCCTGTAATTTTGGAAATTCTTGGTTTAATTTTGTGTCTATTGATTATGTTGAGTATTTGATGATATTTGTGAGTCAAAAATAATTGTCCGTCAGTTTGCCTCCCTCGTGTTTTGTGCTGTGTAGCGGAGTCGGGAAAATAGTGAAGTTTGGGGACCCGACTCCCGTTGTTTAAATTGTTAAGTATTTGAAGTGTTTTTCTGGCAGGTCCTGGACCCGTTTTCACGGGGGTAATGTCCGTGTTGTAGGGAGGTTCGCGATTTTGATAGAATTCTCTAAGTCGAGATTCTTAGACAGTCGATCTAGGAGTCTAGACCTAGGATTAATGATCGATTGTTTCAGCATTTTGATAAATTTTTTCCGTGATTAGATGATCATGCATTGGCTCGCTCCAGAGGCACTGGGAGGCGAGCTAGGAGGTCGCCAAATTCGTGAGTTAAAGTCATTTAATCATTGCACTATTGCTAAGTCTGATTTTAATATGCTATTTTAGAATTTATGCTTAATATGATTATTAGTATCGCAAAATAAATAATTTCACTTGATTATTAATTATTGAAAATAATATAAATATTATTATTAGTAATGTTATAATAATCTGGATATTATTATTTTTCGACATGAATTGCCACGTTGTCTTATCCTAAATTTTTAATCTTTATTTCGATATGTGTTGAATGATTTCATTAGACAATGATATTTATTAAATGTGATGATTGCATTTTGGGAAATGTGGCTTTCGTAGAACATGCCACCTGGTGGGTTACATCGGACAGCGTCATAGGTAATGATCATGGATATAAGATTATTATGGATTTGTTTGCCCGATCGAGCATTGCTCTGGGCTGAGTTCGATTGATTAAGTTAAGGTCCTAATCGAGTAATGCTCTGGCCGGCTTATTTGGAATTCAAGTGTTCAAGGCCGGAGGTAAGGACCACGATCGAGCTTGCTCTCCGGGCACCGACTGTTGTATTAAGAGAGCCGAAAGGCTACTAGAATTGGGGTTAGGGTTCTCGAGCCACTCGTTCGTAAAAGTAAAAATATATTTTATTTATTTATTTATTTATTATGGTTTGATTATAATTTACGTGCTTGGTTTGATATACTGATTTGAATAATCTATGTTTTCTGAGAAGAATGCAATAGTCCCCAGATTATTTGATTTTAACTCACTCTCGGGGTAGCGGTCTCAATTTACTTTTTTCGGATGCGTGTTGTTAGTCTTCCGCGACTCTTATTGATAACCCGACTCCTTCATCATCGGGTGATGTATTTGATTTGGTATATAAATTGGTAAATCTTAGATTCTCCGCAGTAGTAATAGTAGATGTATCAGTTGTAAATTTTATGAGTTTCGGGTCTCGCCTAATTTTCCTGGCAGACCGAATTTATTATGCAAAATGTAGCTATTAAGATAATTTGTGGCTTTAATAATATTAATTTGAAATGAGATTTATTTGAGTTGTGAGTGTTAGGCTTACTACGGGATTCGGTGGCCGCCATGACCCATTCCTAGTCTGGGTCAGGTCCACAGTGGGTCGTGACAAAGTTGGTATCAGAGCTTAGGTTTAGATTTCCTTCGACCTAAGTTAAGATTTTTCTTGGTACTGCAGAGTTAGGATCAAGTCTGTCTTGTTGTTTTCATTAACTCTAGTGTCTCAGCCTTCATTGTTAGAGAGTCAGTCTTTCCTTTCTCGTAAACTTGTCTTTGGTGCTGTGTTGAAATGAGCGTTGTAGCGATGGGAAGATCTGAAGCGTGATAGGCTCGTGCTGTTTCTTCAAGTGATTAGTGCAGTCCGCCTTTAGAAGCTTTGATTGTTGTTTCGATGGTGGGCACCGCAGTCAGTTTTAGTGTAGAGTGTGGTTGCAGTCGTGTCATGGACTGCCTCGTCATCGCATCAGGCATCGCCTTATTGAGTAGCGCCGACGTTAGTGCCTGGGAAGTCGAGCGGATGTTAGAGTTTTATGGTTGAGTTGTGATTGTAAGAAGCTTAAGAAAGGTGGTAGGAGTATTTTCGGATGCTCGGAATCCAGAGAAACTTAAGCAAACATTATTTATTTTTCTAAGTAGAACAAGTGTTTTAAAATACAATATTGCTTGATCCGTAAGAATGCATTATGGCATTTCACTGTTAGGCATGCATAAATTCATTTTAGGACATGCATCATATATCGTGCATTGCAACCCTTGGTGATAGGGGCATCATCACCTTGGTGCGCAATATTGTAGAATTTTATATAAAGAAAAAATGGCTAGAGATTTTACGATTTTGTAAAAGTGTTTTTCAAGATAATAATAATTTCTATCGGTGATGGTTATAAAGTAAGTAACTATGTAATCTTTCAAGTAAATGGTGTTAGCTTAGGATTCTCTAGATGACGAGCTGAGTTGCTGTGAGAATGAGTTTGTGGTGCTGTAGGCCCCACATTGTGTAATACCCGGAATTTTTATATTTAATAATAATTATATTAATAATGAGTTTTTATTTAAATTAATTTTATGTTAGGACTAAATTGGGAATTTATTTTGGAATAAGGATTGAAAGTATAATTTTACTTTTATGGGGTTTTCATGGAAATTTGTGAGTTTGATATTTTTGTAAATAAATATGTCGGTCAGGGGTATTTATGTAATTGTGTATTTTCAATAATTCAGATTTGGCCCAAATTAAATAGTTAAGGTCTTAATTGAAAGGATAAAGAAAAGTTTAGGGGTTAAATTGGAATTTTTCTGGATGGAATTATAAGTAATTAAGAAAGTTGAGGGACCAAATTGTAATTTTTTCTGTACGTGCAAGGGGCATGTCATTAGGAAGGAAATTTGGTGAGTGGATTTTCGACAGGATCAGAGTTGGCCTTTCTTGTGTGGAACCCTTAGTTTTGTCGGCAAGTTGGTGAGGTGGCATGTAAGTTGGACTTGCCGCCAAGTAATGTTCTCTAAGGTCAAATCCAATAGTTTGTAAGTCTGAGTTGAGGAAGTGTATTTTCGATCCTTTGCTCGTGTTGGATCCTCAGTGTGTGGATGTAAGTAAAGATTTAGTTTCCGACGAGCCGTAAGTCAGGATCGCCAATTTTGCTAAAGGGTTTTATTGATGAGTCTTGTGGTTGAGTTTATTTCTGCCGAGGAAAAGTTCCCGAGAAGCCGAGTTGGAGATGAGAGATTCCTATTTCCTTTGGTTTCAGTCTTAGTGTGAAGCCTCTTTTCTTTTAAAATTCGAGGACGAATTTTTGTTAAGGGGGGGAGAATGTAATACCCGGAATTTTTATATATTTAATAATGAGTATTAATTTAATTTAATTTTAAATTTTATTTTTATTTGGTTTAATTTGAAATAATTCAATGGAAATTTTAATATTAGTCAATTAAATGAATTATTTTTCTATACCCAATTAGTTTGAAATTTTAAGAATTAATTAAGTAAATTATTTGAGAAATGATTATATTTTGGTTATTCAAATTTTCTCCAAATGCATATTTATATAAGTAAAATTATATATTGAAAAATTATGGTAGAAATTGTAAAGGATGTTTATAAAAGAATTTTGGAAAAATTGGTATTATAATTGATTAGTAGTATTAAATTTTAAGTTGGAAATTGATTATTTAATTTAATTATGTGTAGGATTTAATTGGAGGATTATTTTGAAATAAGGATTAAAAGTATAATTTTATTATTATGAGGGTTTAATGGAAATTTGTGAGTTTGGTATTTTCGTAAATAAATATATCGGTCAGGGGTATTTATGTAATTATATAATTTCAATAATTCGGATTTGTCCCAAATTAAATAGTTAAGGGCTTAATTGAAAGGATAAAGAAAAGTTTAGGGGTTAAATTGAAATTCTGTAGGATGGAATTTTAAGTAATTAAGGAAGTTGAGGGACCAAATTGTAATAAGGAAAAGTTCGGGGGCCTAATGTCGATATTGAAAGAAATGGGATCGGGGAGAGAGAAAGTAGATCGGAGAGAGAGAGAGGGTGATGGTAGAAGAAGAAGAAGAGGAAGGTGGCGTGGGTCGTCGGTGGCGGCCAGTCGCGGGCAATGACGGCGGCGACGGAGAATGGCGGCGTCTAGCGGTGATCGCACGTGGAGGCGGCTTAAGCCGACCATTTAGGTAGATCTTGGTGCCGATCGACTCCTCTCGGCCTTAGCTTTGTTTTGGCGGCGGCGATGTCGAAATGGCGGCTGGAAACGGAGGTTCGTGGTGGAGAGAGAAAATGGAGGCAGCCGAGGTTTTTAGGTTTTTTTCGGTGAGCTCCAGTGGAGCTATGGACGATCGGAGGACGTATCCCGACTTTTCTCAGCTCAAGCTTTGAAATGGCACCGGTTTCGTGGCGATCGGGCTCCGTTTGTAAATCGACGGCCGAGATCGTCTGAAAATCTCTCCGGATGATCGGGTGTCAGATTGAAAAATCGAAAGCGGGGATCGTCATCAGCGCGTCGTTGTGAGTTCGATGGTGTGTTCGGATCCTCGATCGGACTCCGGCGGCCGGAGGCGAGTCGACCGAGCGATCGAGCGTCTCGTTAATTTTTCTCTGGCCTGTAATTTTGGAAATTCTTGGTTTAATTTTGTGTGTATTGATTGTGTTGAGTATTTGATGATATTTGTGAGTCAAAAATAATTGTCTGTCAGTTTGCCTGCCTTGTGTTTTGTGCTGTGTAGCGGAGTCGGGAAAATAGTGAAGTTTGGAGACCCGACTCCCGTTGTTTAAATTGTTAAGTATATGAAGTGTTTTTCTGGCAGGTCATGGACCCGTTTTCACGGGGGGTAATGTCCGTGTTGTAGGGGAGGTTCTGCCAGATTTTCGGGAGAATTCTCCTAAGTCGAGATTCTTAGATAGTCAGTCCTAGGAGTCTAGACCTAGGATTAATGATTGATTGTTTCAGCATTTTGATAAATTGTTTTCCGTGATTAGATGATGCATGCATTGACTCGCTCCAGCGGGAGCCTGGAGCGAGCTAGGAGGTCGCCCAATTCGTGAGTTAAAGTCATTTAATCATTGCACTATTGCTAAGTTTGATTTTAATATGCTATTTTAGAATTTGTGCTTAATATGATTATTAGTATCGCAAAATAAATAATTTCACTTGATTATTAATTATTGAAAATAATATAAATATTATTATTAGTAACGTTATAATAATACATATATTATTATTTTTTTCGACACGAATTGCACGTTGTCTTATCCTAAATTTTTAATCTTTATTTCGATATGTGTTGAATGATTTCATTAGACAATGATATTTATTAAATGTGATGATTGCGTTTTGGGAAATGTGGCTTTCGTAGAACATGCCACCTGGTGGGTTACATCAGGACCGCGTGTGCACTGGTAATGATCATGGATATAAGATTATTATGAATTTGTTTACCCTGATCGAGCATTGCTCTCTAGGCTGAGTTCGATTGATTCTGGGAGTTAAGGTCCCGATCGAGCAATGCTCTCGCGGTCTTGGCTTATTTGGAATTCAAGTGTTGAGTTTGGAGGTAAGGACCCCGATCGAGCTTCCTCTCGGGCTCGGACTGTTGGATTAAGAGAGCCGAAAGGCTACTAGAATTGGGGTTAGGGTTCTCTTGAGCCACTCGTCCCGTAAAAGTAAAAATAGATTTTATTTATTTATTTATTTATTATGGTTTGATTATAATGTGATTTGTATTTACGTGCATGGTTTGATATACTGATTTGAATAATCTATGTTTTCTGAGAAGATGCAATAGTCTCCAGATTATTTGATTTTAACTCACTCTCGGGGCCCGGCAGTCTCAATTTACTTTTTCGGATCGTGTTAGTCTTCCATGACTCTTATTTAGTAACCCGACTCCTTCATCATCGGGTGATGTATTTGATTTGGTATGTAAATTGGTAAATCTTAGATTCTCCGCAGTAGTAATAGTAGATGTATCAGTTGTAAATTTTATATGTTTCAGGTCTCGCCTAATTTTCCTGGCAGACCAAATTTATTATGCAAAATGTAGCTATTAAGATAATTTGTGGCTTTAATAATATTAATTTGAAATGAGATTTGTTTGAGTTGTGAGTATCAGGCTTACTACGGAATTCGGTGGCCTTACGCCTACCCATTCCCTAGTGCCGGTCACGGGTCCATAGAGTGGGTCGTGACACCATTAATCCTAGGTCTAGATTCCTAGGACGGACTGTCTAAGAATCTCGACTCGGAAGAATTCTACCGAAAATCCGGCAGAACCTCCCCTAAAATACGGATATTTACCCCCCATAAAACGGGTCCAGGACCTGCCAAAAAAATACTTCAAATATTCAACAATTAGTACAACAGGAGTCGGGTCCCCAAGGCTTCACTGATTTTCCCGACTCTGCCACACAACATAAAAACACAACCCAAGGCAGGCAGGCTGACAAACTTTTATTTTTGACTCACAAATATCATCTAATACTCAACACAAATCAATAAGCATAAATTAAATCAAAGAATTCTTAAATCAACGGCCAGAGAAAATTACCGAGATGCTTGATCGCTCGGTCGACTCACCTCTAGCCGCCGGGGTCCGATCGACGATCCGAGCACACCATCGGACTCGAAACGACACACTGATGACAATCCCCTACTTCTGATTTTCTGATCTGACCCCCGATCATCCAGAGCAATTTGCAAACGATCTCGACTGTCGATTTGCAAACGGAGTCCGATCGCCACGAAACTGGTGGCATTGCGAAGCTTGAGCTGAGCAGAGTCCGGATATGCCCTCCGATCGTCCATAGCTCGCCGGAAAAACCCAAAAACGCCGGCTGCCCCTATTTTCTCTCTCCATTGCGAACTTCCTTTTCTGGCCACCACAGTCGACACCGCCGCCGCTAAAACAAAGCCAAGACCGAGGGGAGTCGATCGCCACCAAGATCAGCTGCCACCGACGCCAGAAGTGCATGCACGGCGGTAAGGAAGTTTCGTCTGCTTCCTTGCTCCCACGCCTATCGACGCGTTGATTCCGTCAGTGGAAGGACAACTCTCTCTCTCTCTTCCCAGCGCCCCAACACGCCCCTCTCTCTCATTTCCCTTCTTCCCCGATTTCTTTTCTTCTTTCTTTCCTTCCATATCGGCTTTTGGCCCCCAAACTTTTCTTCCTTACCATTTGGTCTCTTAACTTTTCTAATTACAACAATTTCGTCCAATAAAATTTCCAATTAACCCCTAAACTTTTCTTTAGCCTTTCAATTAAGCCCCTAAATATTTAATTTGGGCCAAATTAGAATTATTGAAAATATATAATTACATATATACCCCTGGCCGACATATTTATTTATAAAAATACTAAACATACAAATTTCATTAAAACCCCATTATTAATGAAATTATACTTTTAATCCTTATTCCAAAATAAATTTCAATTTAGTCCTAACACACACTTAAATTAAATAATCAATTTGCTAAATATTTTTCAACTTAAAATTTAATACCACTAGCTAATTAAAATACCAATTTCCCTAAGAAATTTCTTTTATAAAAACATATTTTACAAATTCTTCCAATATATAATTTTATTTATATATATATACATTTGGAAAAAATTTGGAATGACCAAAAATATAATTTATTTCTCAAATAATTTACTTAATTAACTCCTTAAAAATCAAACTAATTGGGTATAGAAATAACTCCTTTATTTGTCTAATATTAATTTTCCAAAATTGTATTTAAATCATTCCAATTAAACCGAATAAAAATATAATTAAATTAATTTAAATAAAACTCATTTATTAATCATTATTAATATTTTCTTTATTAAAGAAAAATTTGGGTATTACACCCCTCTTACGAGGTTGTATAATCATATTAAAAAATTTACCCCTTCTACGAGCATGTTTTCTCAAATTCGCAATTACACTTGTTTTACGGGGTTGTTTTCTCAGATTCAGAAATATATATGTTTTACGGGGTTATTTTCTTATATTAATAAATATACCACTTTTACGGGGTCGTTTTCTCATATTAAATTATTACCATTATTATGAGGTTGTTTTCTCAGATACATAAATATACAAGTTTTACGAGTTATTTTATTATATCGACGAATATAACCCTTTTTATAGGATTGTTTTCTCATAACATAAAATTAACCCATTTAAGGGGTTGTTTTCTCATACTTATTAATATACCAACATTACTAGGTTATTTTCTTGGTGATAAATATCCCCGTATTACGGGGTTATTTTCAAATATTTATAAATATACCCCTCTTACGGGGTGATTTTCTCATATTAAAGAATTTACCCTTCTGCGAGGATGTTTTCTCAGACTCACAATTGCACTACTTTTACGGGGTTGTTTTTCCAGATTCATAAATATACATGTTTTACTTGGTTATTTTCTTAATATTGATAAATATACCACTTTTACGGGGTTGTTTTCTTATATTGACAAATATACCCCTTTTACGGGGTTGTCTTTTCATATTATAAAATTAACCCATTTAAAGGGTTGTTTTCTCATACTCACAAATATACCAAAATTACGGGGTTATTTTCTCAGATTGATAAATATTCCCGTATTACTGGGTTGTTTTCAAATATTTATAAATATACCCCTCTTACAGAGTTGTTTTCTCATATTAAAAAATTTACCCCTTCTAAGAGGCTGTTTTCTCAGACTCGCAATTGCACTACTTTTACAGGATTGTTTTCTCAGATTCATAAATATACACGTTTTACGGAGTTATTTTCTTTTATTGATAAATATACCACCTTTACGGGGTTGTTTTCTCATATTAAATTATTAGCACTATTATGGGATTGTTTACTCAAATTCATAAATATACACGTTTTACGGGGTTAATTTTTTATATCGACAAATATACCCCTTTTATGGGGTTATTTTCTCATATTCTAAAATTACCCCATTTAAGGAACTATTTTCTCATCATTACAAATATACAAAAATTACAGGGTTATTTTCTAATATTCATTGATATACCCCTCTTACGGGGTTATTTTCTAATATTCATTGATATACCCCTCTTACGGGGTTATTTTCTCATATTAAAAAATTACCCTTTCTACGAGGCTGTTTTCTCATACTCGTAATTATACTGCTTTTACGAGGTTGTTTTCAGAGATTTATAAATATACGCCCTTTACGGGGTTATTTTCTTGTATTGACAAATATACCCCTTTTACGGGGTTGTGCTCTCATATTATAAAATTAACCCATTTAAGGGGTTGTTTTCTCATACTAAAAAATATACCAAAATTATGGAGTTATTTTCTGTGATTGATAAATATTCCCGTATTATGGGGTTGTTTTCTAATATTTATAAATATACCCTTCTTACCGGGTTGTTTTCTCATATTAAAAAATTTACCCCTTCTACGAGGCTGTTTCTCATACTCGTAATTATACTACTTTTACGCGGTTGTTTTCTCAGATTCATAAATATACATATTTTATGGGATTATTTTCTTATATTGACAAATATAATCCTTTTACGGGTTGTTTTCTCACATTATAAAACTAAGCCATTTAATGTGTTGTTTTCTCACATTCACAAATATACCAAAATTACGGGGTTATTTTCTCCGATTGAGAAATATCAACGTATTACGGGGTTGTTTTCTAATATTTATAAATATATCATTCTTGGGGGATTGTTTTCTATTTTCACATATTCATAAATATACACGTTTTACGAGATTATTTTCTTATATCCATAAATATACCACTTTCACGGGGTCGCTTTCTCATATTATAAAATTAATCCATTTAAGGAGTTGTTTTCTCATACTCACAATTACAGGGTTATTTCCTCAGATTCACAAATATCCCCGTATTACGAGGGTTGTTTTCATATATTAAAAGATTTACCCTTTCTACGAGACTGTTTTCTCATATTAAAATATTTACCGTTCTACGAGGTTATTTTCTTAGACTCGAATTACACCAATATTACGGGGTTGTTTTGTCAGATTCATAAATATACACATTTTATGGGGTTATTTTCTTATATTGACAAATATACCCCTTTTATAGGGTTGTTTTCTCATATTATAAAATTAACACATTTAAGGGGTTCTTTCTCATACTCACAAATATAGCATAATTACGAGGTAATTTTCTCCGATTGAAAAATATCACCATATTACGCGGTTATTTTCTAATATTTATAAATATACACCTCTTACGGGGTTGTTTTCTCATATTAAAAATTTTACCACTTCTACGAGGATGTTTTTCAAACTCGCAGTTACACTACTTTTACGGGGTTGTTTTCTCAGATTCATAAATATACACGTTTTACTTGGTTATTTTCTAATATTGATAAATATACCACTTTTACGGGGTCGTTTTCTCATATTAAATTATTAGCACTATTGTGGGGTTGTTTTCTCAAATTCATAGATATACACGTTTTACAGGGTTATTTTATTATATCGACAAATTTACCGAATTAGGGGTTATTTTATCATACTCACAAATACACCAACATTACGGGGTTATTTTCTACGACTGATAAATATCCCTGCATTACGAGGTTGTTTTGTCATATTAAGAAATTTACCCCTTCTACGAGGCTATTTTCTTAGACTCGCAATTACACTACTTTTACACGGTTGTTTTCTTAGATTCATAAATATACGCGTTTTACTGGGTTACTTTCTTATATTGATAAATTAACCACTTTTACGGGGTCATTTTCTCATACTAAATTATTAGCACTATTATAGGGTATTTTCTCAAATTCGTAAATATACACGTTTTACGGGGTTCTTTTCGCATATTATAAAATTAACAATTTAAGGGGTTGTTTTCTCATACTCACAAATACACCACAATTACGGGGTTATTTCTCATATTCATAAATATCCCCGTATTTACAAGGTTGTTTTCACATATTAAAAAATTTACCCATTGTTTACTCAAATTCATAAATATATACGTTTTACGGGGCTATTTTCTTATATTGATAAATATACCACTTTTACGGGGTCGTTCTCTCATACTAAGTTATTAGCACTATTATGGGGTTATTTTCTCAAATTCATAAATATACACATTTTACGGGGTTATTTTCTTATATTGACAAATCTACCCCTTTTACGGGGTTGTTTCTCATATTATAAAATTAACCCATTTAAGGGGTTGTTTTCTCATACTCACAAATATACCAAAATTACGGAGTTATTTTCTCCGATTGATAAATATCCCCGTAATATATTTCCTAATATTTATAAATATCCCACTCCTACGCGGTTGTTTTCTTATATTAACAAATATACCCCTTTTACGGGGTTGTTTTCTCATATTCTAAAATTAAACCATTTAAGGGGTTGTTTTCTCATACTCACAAATATACCAAAATTACGGGATTATTTTCTTGATTAACAAATATCACCGTATTGCGGGGTTGTTTTCACATATTAAAAAATTTACCCCTTCTTTGAGGCTGTTTTCTCATGTTAAAAAATTTACACGTTTTATGAGGCTATTTGCTTAGACTAGCAATTACACTACTATTACAGGATTATTTTCTCAGATTCATAAATATACACGTTTTACACGGTTATTTTCTTATATTGATAAATATACCACTTTTACGGGATCGTCTCTAATACTAAATTATTAGCACTATTATGGGGTTGTTTTCTCAAATTCATAAATATGCATGTTTTATGTGGTTATTTTCTTATATTGACAACTATACCCCTTTTATGGGGTTGTTTTCTCATATTGTAAAATTAATCCATTTGAGGGGTTGTTTCTCATACTCACAAATATACCAAAATTACGAGGTTATTTTATTCGATTGATGAATATCCCCGTATTACGGGGTTATTTTCTAATATTTATAAATATACCCCTCTTACAGGGTTGTCTTGTCATATTAAAAAATTTACCCTTTCAGCGAGGTTGTTTTCTCAGACTCGCAATTACACCACTTTTACGAGATTATTTTCTCAGATTCATAAAAGTATAAATTTTACTTGTTTATTTTCTTATATTGATAAATATACCACTTTTACGGGATCGTTTTCTCATATTAATTTATTAGCACTATTATGCAGTTGTTTTCTCAAATTTATAAATATACACGTTTTACGATGTTATTTTCTTATATTGTCAAATATACCCCTTTTATGTGAATGTTTTCTCATATTATAAAATTAACTCATTTAAGAGGTTGTTTTCTTATACTAAAAAATATACCAAAATTACGGAGTTATTTTCTCTGATTGATAAATATCCCCGTATTAGGGGGTTGTTTTCACATATTAAAAAACTTACCCTTCTATGCGGCTATTTTCTCATATTAAAAAAATTTACCCGTTTTATGAGGCTGTTTTCTTAGACTCGCTGTTAGACTACTATTATGGGGTTGTTCATTCAGATTAATAAATATATACGTTTTACGTATACCACTTTAATAGGGTCATTTTCTCATTCTAAATTATTAGCACTATTACGGGGTTGTTTTCTCAAATTCATAAATATGCACGTTTTACGAGATTATTTTCTTATATTGACAAATATACCCCTTTTACGGGGTTGCTTTCTCGATTGATAAATGAGAAAACAACCCCGTAAAAGAGGTATATTAGTCAATATAAGAAAATAACCTCGTAAAAGGTATATATTTTTAAATTTGAGGAAACAACTCCATAATAGTGCTAATAATTTAATATGTGAAATGACCCCGTAATAACGGTATATTTATCAATATAAGAAAATAACCCCGTAAAATGTGTATATTTATGAATCTGAGAAAATAAAACGTAAAAGTAGTGTAATTGCGAGTCTGAGAAAACAGCATCGTAGAACGGGTAAATTTTTTAATACGAGAAAACAACCACGTAAGACATGTATATTTAGAAATCTAAGAAAACAAACCCGTAATACGAGGATATTTATCAATCGGAGAAAATAACCTTGTAATATTGGTATATTTGTGAGTATGAGAAAACAACCCTTTTAATAGGATAATTTTAGAATATGAGAAAACAACCCTGATATAAGAAAGTAACCTCGTAAAATGTGTGTATTTGTGAGTTTGAGAAAACAACTCAATAATAGCGATAATAATTTAATATGAGAAAACGACCCCGTAGTAGTGGTATATTTATCAATATAAGAAAATAACCCCGTAAAATATGTATATTTATGAATATGAGAAAATAATACCGTAAAAGTAGTGTAATTGCTAGTCTTAGAAAATGTAGAAGGGGTAAATTTTTTAATATGAGAAAACAACCCCGTAAGAGTGGTACATTTATAAATATTAGAAAACAATCCCGCAATACGGGGATATTTATCAATCGGAGAAAATAAGCCTGTAATTTTAGTACATTTGTGAGTATGAAAACAACCTCTTAAATGGGTTAATTTTATAATATAAGAAAACAACCCCGTAAAAGGGATATATTTGTCAATATAAGAAAATAATACCGTAAAACGTGTATATTTATGAAATTCAGAAAACAACCCCATAATAGTCCTAATAATTTAAGATGACAAAATGACCCCTTAACAGTGGTATATTTATCAATATAAGAAAATAACCCCGTAAAAACGTGTATATTTATGAATATGAGAAAACAACCTCGTAAAAGTAGTTTAATTACGAGCCTAAGAAAACATCCTCGTAGAATGGAAAATTTATGAAAACAGTCTAAGAAAACAGTCTCGTTAAAGGGGTAAGTTTTTTAATATGTGAAAACAATCCCGTAATACGGGGATATTTATGAATCTGAGGTAATGACCCCATAATTGTGGTATATGGGTGAGTATGAGAAAACAACCCCTTAAATGGGTTAATTCTATTATATGAGAAAACAACCTCGTAAAAGAAGTATATTTTTCGATATAAGAAAATAACCTCGTAAAACATGTATATTTATGAATTTGAGAAAACCACCCCATAATAGTGCTAATAATTTAATATAAAAAAATGACCTCGTAAAAGTGGTATATTTATCAATATAAGAAAATTACCCCGTAAAAGTAGTGTAATTACGAGTATGAGAAAACAACCTCGTAGAAGGGGTAAATTTTTTACTACGAGAAAATACCCCTGTAAAAGGGGTATATTTATAAATATTAGAAAACAACCCTGTAATACGGGGATATTTATCAATCGGTGAAAATAACACCGTAATTTTTGTATATTTGTGAGTATGAGAAAACAACCCCTTAAATAGGGTAATTCTAGAATATGAGAAAACAACCCTGTAAAAGGGATATATTTGTCAATATAAGAAAGTAACCTCGTAAAATGTGTATAGTTATGAGTTTGAGAAAACAACTCTATAATAGCGGTAATAATTTAAAATGAGAAAATGACCCCGTAATAATGGTATATTTACCAATATAAGAAAATAACCCCGTAAAACGTGTATATTTATGAATCTGAGAAAACACTCCCATAAAAGTAGTGTAATTGAGAGTCTGAGAAAATAGCCTCTTAGAAGGGTAATATTTTTAATATGAGAAAACAACCCCGTAAGAAGCGTGTATTTATAAATTAGAAAACAATCCCGTAATACGGGATTATTAATCAATTGGAGAAAATAACTCTGTAATTTTAGTATTTGTGAGTATGAGAAAACAACCTCTTAAATGGGTTAATTTTATAATATGAGAAAGAAACCTATAAAAGGGGTATATTTGTCAATATAAGAAAATAATCCCATAAAACGTGCATATTTATGAATTTGAGAAAACAACCACATAATAGTGCTAATAATTTAATATGAGAAAACGATTCCGTAACAGTGGTATATTTATCAATATAAGAAAATAACCCCGTAAAAAACTTTTAAATTTATGAATATGAGAAAACAACCCCGTAACAGTAGCGTATTTGCGAGTCTAAGAAAACAGCCTTGTAGAATGGGTAAATTTTTTAATATGAGAAAACAACTCGTAGAAGGGAAAAATATTTTAATATATGAAAACAACCCCGTAATACAGGCACATTTATGAATCTAAGATAATGACCCAGTGATTGTGGTATATGGGTGAGTATGAGAAAACAACCCCTTAATGGGTTAATTTTGTAATATAAGAAAACAACCTGTAAAAGGGGTATATTTTTTATATAAGAAAATAACCTCGTAAAATGTGTATATTTATCAATTTAAGAATACAACCCGATAGCAGTGCTAATAATTTAATATGAGAAAATGACCCCGTAAAAGTGGTATATTTATCAATATATGAAAATAACCCCGTAAAAGTAGTGTAGTTGCAAGTCTGAGAAAACATCCTCGTAGAAGGGGTAAATTTTTTAATATGATAAAACAACCTCGTAAGAGGGATATATTTATAAATATTAGACAATAATCCCGCAATACAGGGATATTTATCAATCGGAGAAAATAACCCTGTAATTTGGTATATTTGTGAGTATGAGAAAACAATACCTTAAAAGGATTAATTTTATAATATGAGTAAACAACCCTGAAAAAGGGGCATATTGGTCAATTTATGTAACACCCAGAATTTTTTTTTTATATATTTAATAGTGAGTTTTTATTTAAGTTAATTTTAGCTTTATTTTTATTCAAGTAAACTATTTGAGAAATGATTATATTTTGGTTATTCAAATTTTTCCAAATGCATATTTATATAAATAAAATTATATATTGGAAAATTATGATAGAAATTGTAAGGGATGTTTTTATAAAAGAATTTTGAGAAAATTGGTATTATAATTGATTAGTAGTATTAAATTTTGAGTTGGAAATTGATTATTTAATTTAATTGTGTATAGGATTTAATTGGAGGATTATTTTGGAATAAGGATTAAAAGTATAATTTTATTTTTATGAGGGTTTAATGGAAATTTGTGAGTTTGGTATTTTCGTAAATAAATATGTCGGTCAGGGGTATTTTTGTAATTGTGTATTTTCGGATTTGGCCCAAATTAAATAGCTAGGGGCTTAATTGAAAGGCTAAAAAGAAGTTTGGGGGTTAAATTGGAATTCTGCGGGATGAAATTGTAAGTAATTAAGAAAGTTGAGGGACCAAATTACAATAAGGAAAAGTTCGGGGGCCTAATGTCGATATTGAAAGGAATGGAAGTCGGGAAGAAGAAGGGAGGAAGAGAGATGTCGGGAGAGAGGAGCGCTGAGGAAGGAGTCAAGAGGGGGCTGGTCTGTCGTCGGCGCCCGGGCTGGCGTCGCAGTGGCCAACGGCTGCAATGGCAACAGTGACCACGGGCGGCTCGCGAGGAGGAAGATGGTGAAGCTTCCTTCTGGCCGTCTGGCGTTCCGACATCGGTGGTTGTTGATCTTGGTGCCGATCGGCTCCCTCGCAAGAGCTTCCTTTTGGCGCGGCGCTTCGGTTTAGTGGCCGGAGGAGAGTTACGCGAAGGTGGTGGCGGTAGTGTTTTAGTTTTGGCGAGCTCCGGCGGAGGATGGACGATCGGAGGACGTATCCCGACTCTGCTCAGCTCAAGCTTCGCGATGGCACCGTTTTTGTGGCGATCGGGCTCCGTTTGCAAACCGACGGCCGTGATCGTCCGCAAATTTCTCCGGACGATCGGGTGTCAGATCGGAAAATCGAAAGCGGGGATCGTCATCAGCGCGTCGTTGTGAGTCCGATGGTGTGTTCGGATCGTCAATCGGACTCCGGCGGCTGGAGGCGAGTCGACCGAGCGATCGAGCATCTCGGTAATTTTCTTTGGCCCGTTAATTTTAGAAATTCTTGGTTATTTGTGTTTATTGGGTTATATTGAGTATTTGATGATATTTGTGAGTCATAAATAATTGTCTGTCAGTTTGCTTTCCTCGTATTTTGTGCTGTGTGGCGGAGTCGGGAAATAGTGAAGTTTGGGGACCCGACTCCCGTTGTTTAAATTGTTGGATATTTGGAGTGTTCTTCTGGTAGGTCCTGGACCCGTTTTTACGGGGGGTAATGTTCGTGTTGTAGAGGAGGTTCACGGGATTTCGGTAGAATTCTCCGAGTCGAGATTCTTAGACAGTCAGTCCTAGGAGTCTAGACCTAGGATTAATGATCGATTGTTTCATCGTTTTGATAAATTGTTTTCCGTGACTAGATTTTCAGTTCGTTCGGCTCGCTCCTAACGAGGCACCAGAGCAGAGCTAGGAGGTCGCCCAATTCTGTGAGTTAAAGTCATTTAATCATTGCACTATTGCTAAGTCTGATTTTAATATGCTATTTTGGAAGTTTATGTTTAACATGGTTACTAATATCTCAACGTAATTAATTTTACTGGATTATTAATTATTGAAGATAATATAAATATTATTATTAGTAATGTTATAATAATATCAAATATTATCAGTTTTCCACATGAGTTGTATGATGTCTTACTTTAAAATTGTTAATCGTTATTTTGATATAGTTGAATGACTTCTTTAGACAATAATATTTATTAAATGTGGTGATTGCGATTTGGGAAACGTGGCTTGTAGAACATGCCACTTTGATGGGTTACATCGGACCGCGTGCTATACCGGTAATGATCATGGACATGTAATAAGATATTTATGGGTTTGCCACGGTGAGCATGGCTCTGGGCTGATTTGAGTAAATTGCCGGAGGTAAGGTCCCTGGTCGAGCATTGCTCTCTGGCCGGCTTATTTGGATATTTATGACGATCGGAGGTAAGGTCCACAGTCGAGCATTGCTCTCAGGGCACCAGTCTTATTGGATTAAGAGAGCCGAATGGCTACTAGATTTCTTATTTGGATACTTAAGTGACCGGTGGAGGTAAGGTCCCTGGTCGAGCATTGCTCTCGGGGCCTTGATCTTATTGGATTAAGAGAGCCGAATGGCTACTAGATTTTGGGGTTTAGGGTTCTACCGAGCCACTCGTCCCGTAAAAGTAAAAATATATTTTTATTTATTCATTTATTAATTTATTGTGGTATGATTATAATATGGATTGTATTTACGTGCATGGTTGATATTTTGATTTGAATGATTAATATTTTATGTGAAGAAAATAGTAGGGTATGATTATAGTATGGTTTGATATACTGATTTGAATAATCTATGTTTTCTGAGAAGAAGCAATAGTCCCTAGATTATTTGATTTTAACTCACTCTCGAGACTGACAGTCTCATTTTTACTGTTTTTTTTTCAGATTCGTGATTGTTAGTCCTCTCGCGACTCTTATTCAGTAACCCGACTCCTTCATCAACGGGTGATGTATTTGATTTGGTATGTAAATTGGTAAATCTTAGATTCTCCGCAGTAGTAATAGTAGATGTATCAGTTGTAAATTTCGGGCTTGGTCGCTAGTTTTCCGCATCAAGTATTTATGTAGAATGTAGTCGTTAAGATAAAGTGTGGCTTTAATAATATTAATTTGAGATGAGATTTGTTTAAATTAGTGAGTGTCAGGCTTACTACGGGTTTCGGTGGCCTTAAGCCTACCCATTCCCTAGTGCCGGTCACGGGCCCACGGGTGGGGTCGTGAAAATTTAAGAAAATAACACCGTAAAATGTGTATATTTGTGAATTTGAGAATACAACTCCATAATAGCGCTAATAATTTAATATGAGAAAACGGCCCGTAATAGTGGTATATTTATCAATATAAGAAAATAACTCCGTAAAACATGTATATTTATAAATCTCAGAAAACAATCCCACAAAAGTAGTGTAATTGCGAGTCTGAGAAAACAGCCTCGTAGAAGGGGTAAATTTTTTAATATGAGAAAACAACCCCATAATACGGGGATATTTATCAATCAGAGAAAATAACCTCATAATTTTGATATATTTGTGAGTATGAGAAAACACCCTCTTAAATGGGTTAATTTTATAATATGAGAAAACAACCTCGTAAAATGGGTATATTTGTCAGTATAAGAAAATAACCCCGTAAAATGTGTATATTTATGAATTTGAGAAAATAACCTCATAATAGTGCTAATAATGTAATATGAGAGAACGACCCCGTAATAGTGGTATATTTATCAATATAAGAAAATAACCTCGTAAAATGTGTATATTTATGAATCTGAGAAAACAACCCCGTAAAAGAAGCGTAATTGCGAGTCTAAGAAAACATTCTCGTAGAACGGGTAAATTTTTTAATATGAGAAAATAATCTAGTAGAAGGGGTAAATTTTTTAATATATGAAAACAACCCCGTAATACGGGGATATTTATGAATCTAAGGCAATGACCCCGTAATTATGGTATATTGGTGAGTATGAGAAAACAGCCCCTTAAATGGGTTAATTATATAATATGAGAAGAAAATAACCATGTAAAATGTGAATATTTATGAATTTTAAATAATAACCTGAAGTGCTAATAATTTAATATGAGAAAACGATCCCGTAAAAGTAGTATATTTATCAATAAAAGAAAATAACCCTGTAAATGTAGTGTAATTGCGAGTCTGAGAGAACAGCCTCGTAGAAGGGGTAAATTTTTAATACGAGAAAACAACCCCGTAATAGGGGTATATTTATAAATATTAGAAAACAGCCTGTCGGGATATTTATAAATCAAAGAAAATAAACCCCTAACTTTGGTATATTTGTGAGTATGAGAAAACAACCACTTAAATAGGGTAATTTTATAATATGAGAAGACAACCCCGTAAAATTGTTATATTTGTCGATATAAGAAAATAATCCCATAAAGCGTGTATATTTATGAATTTGAGAATACAAACCCATAATAGTGCTAATAATTTAATATGAGAAAACGACCTTGTAAAAGTGGTGTATTTATCAATATAGGAAAATAACCCTGTAAACGTGTATATTTATGAATTTGAGAAAACAACCCCATAATAGTGCTAATAATTTAATATGAGAAAATAACCCTATAAAAGTGGTATATTTATCAATATAAGAATATAATTAGGTAAAACCTGTATATTTATGAATCTTAGAAAATAACTCCGTAAAAGTTGTGTAATTGCGAGTCTGAGAAAGCAGCCTCGTAGAAGAGGTAAATTTTTGAATATGACAAAACAACCCCGTAATACGATGATATTTATCAATATAAGAAAATAACCTCGTAATTTTAGTATATTTGTGAGTATGAGAAAACAACCCCTAAAATGGGTTAATTTTATATTATGAGAAAAGAATCCCGTAAAAGGGGTATATTTGTTAATATAAGAAATTAACCCCGTAAAACGTGCATAATTATGAATTTGAGAAAACAACCCCATAATAGTGCTAATAATTTAGTATGAGAAAATGACCCTGTAAAAGTGGTATATTGATCAATATAAGAAAATAACCCCGTAAAACTTATATATTTATGAATATGAGAAAACAACCCCGTAATAGTAGTGTAATTGCGAGACTGAGAAAATAGCTTCGTAGAACAAGTAAAATTTTTAATATGAGAAAACAACCTCGTACAAGGGGTAAATTTTTTAATATGTGAAACAACCCCTTAATATGGGAATATTTATGAATATGAGAAAATAACCCCGTGACTGCAGTATATTTGTGAGTATGAGAAAACATCCCTAAAATGGGTTAATTTTGTAATATGAAAAAACAACCTCGTAAAAGGGGTATATTTGTCAATATAAGAAAATAACCTTATAAAATGTGTATATTTATGAATTTGAGAAAACAACCTCATAATAGTACTAATAGTTTAATATGAGAAAATGACCCCGAAAAGTGCTATATTTATCAATATAAGAAAATAACCTCGTAAAACGTCTATATATATGAATCTGAGGAAACAACCCCGTAAAAGTAGTGTAATTGCGAGTATGAGAAAACAGTCTCGTAGAAGGGGTAAATTTTTAAAATGAGAAAACAACCACGTAATATGGGGACATTTATCAATCAGAGAAAATAACCCCGATATTTTGGTATATTTGTGAGTATGAGAAAACAACACCTTAAATGGCTTAATTTTATAATATGAGAAAATAACTCCGTAAAAGGGGTATAGTTGTCGATATAAGAAAATAAGCTCGTAAAACGTGTATATTTAAAAATTTGACAAAACAACTCCATAATAGTGGTAATAATTTTATATGAGAAAATGATCCCGTAAAAGTGATACATTTATCAATATCAGGAAATAACCTCGTAACGCATGTATATTTATAAATCTAAGAAAACAAACCCGTTGCGAGTCTGAGAAAATATCCTCGTAGAATGGGTAAATTTTTTAATATGAGAAAATAATCTAGTAGAAGACATAAATTTTATAATTTGAGAAAACAACCCCTAAAGAGGGATATATTTATAAATATTAGAAAACAACCCCGTAATACGGGGATATTTATCAATTGGAGAAAATAACCTCGTAATTTTAGTATATTTGTGAGTATGAGAAAACAACCCCTAAAATGGGTTAATTTTATAATATGAGAAAACAACCGTAAAGGGGTATATTTGTCAATATAAGAAAATAACTCCGTAAAACGTGTATATTTATGAATTTGAGAAAACAACCCCATAATAGTGCTAATAATTTAATATGAGAAAATGACCCCGTAAAAGTGGTATATTTATCAATATAAGAAAATAACCCCGTAAAACGTGTATACTTATGAATTTGAGAAAACAACCCCGTAATAGTAGTGTAATTGCGAGTCTAAGAAAACAGCTTCGTAGAACAAGTAAATTTTTTAATATGAGAAAACAACCTCGAAGAAGGGTTAAATTTTTTAATATGTGAAAACAACCCCGTAATACGGGGATATTTATGAATCTGAGGAAATAATCCCATAACTGTGGTGTATTTGTGAGTATACGAAAAAAAACTCAAAAATGGGTTAATTTTATAATATAAAGAAACAACCCCGTAAAGGGGTATATTGTCAATATAAAAAATAATCCCGTAAAATGTGTAGATTTATAAATTTGAGAAAACAACCCCATAATAGTGCTAATAATTTAGTAAGAGAAAACGACTCTGTAAAAGTGGTATATTTATCAATATAAGAAAATAACCCCGTAAAATGTGTATATTTATGAATATGAGAAAACAACCCCGTAAAAGTAGTGTAATTGCGAGTCTAAGAAAACAGCC
Organism: Ricinus communis; assembly: GCF_019578655.1. Taxonomy (NCBI): domain Eukaryota; kingdom Viridiplantae; phylum Streptophyta; class Magnoliopsida; order Malpighiales; family Euphorbiaceae; genus Ricinus; species Ricinus communis. The sequence goes on along the minus strand of NC_063261.1, from coordinate 10,495,295 downwards.
TCATAGAACGGGTAAATTTTTTAATATGAGAAAACAGCCTCATAGAAGGGGTAAATTTTTCATATGTGAAACAACCCCGTAATACGGGGATATTTATGACTACGAGAAAATAACACCGTAATTGTGGTATATTTGTGAGGAAAGAAAACAACCCCTTAAATGGGTTAATTTTATAATATGAGAAAATAACCCTATGAAAGGGGTATCTTCTTCCATATAAGAAAATAATCCCGTAAAATGTGTAGATTTATGAATTTGAGAAAACAACCACATAATAGTGCTAATAATTTAATATGAGAAAACGACCCCGTAAAAGTGGTATATTTATCAATCTGAGAAAACAACCCCGTAAAATATGTATATTTATGAATCTGAGAAAACAACCCCGTAAAAGTAGTGTAATTGCGAGTATGAAAAAACAGTCTGTAGAAAGAGTAAATTTCTAATATGAGAAAACAACCCCGTAATACGGAAAAATTTACTAATCGGAGAAAATAACCTCGTAATTTTGGTATATTTGTAAGTACGAGAAAACAAAAATAACCCTGTAAAACGTGTATATTTATGAATTTGAGAAAATAACTCGATAATAGTGCTAATAATTTAATATGAGAAAACGATCCCGTAAAAGTGGTATATTAATCAATATAAGAAAATAACCCCGTAAAACGTGTATATTTATGAGTCTAAGAAAATAATTTTGCAAAAGTAGTGCAATTGTGAGTTTGAGAAAACAACCTCGTAGAAGGGGTAAATTTTTTAACATGAGAAAACAACCCCGTAAGGGGATATATTTATAAATATTAGAAAACAACCTCATAATACGGGGATATTTTTCAATCGGAGAAAATAACTCCATAATTGTGCTATATTTGTGAGTATGAGAAAACAACCCCTTAAATATGTTAATTTTATAATATGAGAAAATAACCCCATAAAAGAAGGTATATTTGTCAATCTGGGAAAACAACCCCGTTAAAGTAGTGCAATTGCGAGTCTAAGAAGATAGCCTCGTAGAAGAGGTAAACTTTTTAATATGAGAAGAGAGCCCCGTAAGCGGGGTATATTTATAAATATTAGAAGACAACCACGTAAGATGGTGATATTTATCAATCGGAGAAAATAACCCCGTAATTTTGGTATATTTGTGATTATGAGAAAACAACCCCTTAAATGGGTAATTTTAGAATATGAGAAAACAACCCCATAAAAGGGGTATACTTGTCGATATAGAAAATAACCACGTAAAACGTGTATATTTATGAATTTTAGAAAATAATCCCATAATTGTGCTAATAATTTAATATGAGAAATCGAGTCTGTAAAAGTTGTATATTTATGAATATGAGAAAACAACCCGTAAAAGTAGTGTAATTGCGAGACTGAGAAAACAGCTTCGTAGAACAAGTAAATTTTTTAATATGAGAAACAATCCCGTAATAGCGATATATTTATACATATTAGAAAACAACCCCGTAATATGGGGATATTTATCAATCAGAGAAAATAACCTAGTAATTTTGGTATATTTATGAGTATAAGAAAACAACTCCTTAAATGGGTTAATTTTAGAATATGAGAAAACAATCTTGTAAAAAGGGTATATTTGTCAATATAAGAAAATAACTCGGTAAAACTTGTATATTTATGAATTTGACAAAACAACCCCATAATATTGCTAATAATTTAATATGAGAAAACGACCTCGTAAGAGTGCTATATTTATAAATATTAGAAAATAACCCCGTAAAACATATATATTTATGAATCTGAGAAACAAACCCGTAAAAGTAGTGTAATTGCGAGTCTGAGAAAACAACCTTGTAGAAGGAGTAAATTTTTTAATATGACAAAACAACCCCGTAATACGGGGATATTTATCAATCGGAGAAAATAATCCAATAATTTTGGTATATTTGTGAGTATGAGAAAACAACCCCTTAGACGGGGTAATTTTAGAATATGAGAAAATAACTCCATAAAAAGGATATATCTGTCAATATAAAAAATAACCCCATAAAACGTGTATATTTATGAATTTGAGAAAACAACCCCATAATAGTGATAATAATTTAATATCAAAAAATGACCTTATAAAAATGGTATTTTTATAAATATAAGAAAATAGCCCTGTAAAACGTGTATATTTATGAATCTGAGAAAACAACCTCGTAAAAATAGTGTAATTATCATCTCGTAAAAGGGGTAAATTTTTTAGTATGAGAAAACAACCCCGTAATATGAGGATATTTATGAATCGGAGAAAATTACCCCATAATTTTGGTATATTTGTGAATATCAGAAAACAACCCCTTAAATTGTTTAATTTTAGAATATGAGAAAACAACCCCGTAAAGAGGTATATGTTTCGATATAAGAAAATAACCCTGTAAAACGTGTATATTTATGAAATTGAAGAAAAAACCCATAATAGTGCTTATAATTTAATATGAGAAAACAATCCTGTAAAAGTGGTATATTTATCCATATCAGGAAATAATCCCGTAAAACGTGTATATTTATGAATATGAGAAAACAACGCCGTATAACGGGGATATTTATCAATGGAGAAAATAACCCCGTAATTTTGGTATATTTATGAGTATGAGAAAAGAACCCCTTAAATGGGTTATGTAATACCTGGAATTTTCCTTTGATAATGAAAACATTAATAATAATTAATAAATGAGTTTTTATTTAAACAAAATCTTACTTTATTTTACTTGGTTTAAATTTGAATGATTTAAATGGAAATTTTAATGCTAGACAAATAATAGAGTTATTTTCTATATCCTATTAGTTTGATTTTCAAGGAATTAATTAAGTAAATTCTATGAGAAATAAATTATATTTTTGGTTAATCAAATTTTCCCCCAAATGAATATATATAAATTAAATTCTATAATTGAGAGTTATGGAAGAATTTGTAAAGGATATTTTATAAAAGAGTTATTGGGAAAATGGCATTTTAATTAGCTAGCGGTATTAAATTTTAAATTGGAAAATATTTAGCAAATTGATTAATTAAATTAATTGTGTGTTAGGACTAAATTGGAAATTTATTTTGGGATAAGGATTAAAAGTATAATTTTATTAATATGGGGTTTTAATGAAAATTTGTATGTTTGGTATTTTTGTAATTAAATATGTCGGCAAGGAGTTTTTGGTAATTTTACATTTAAAAGTAAGGGTAAATATGTAATTGTATATTTTCAATAATTCTAATTTGGCCCAAATTAAATAGTTAGGGGCTTAATTGAAAAGCTAAAGAAAAGTTTAAGGGTTAATTAGAATTTTTACAAGACGAAATTGTTGTAATTAAAAAAATTGAGGGACTAAATGGTAAGGAAGAAAAGTTCAGGGACCAATTATCGAAATGGAGAAGAAAAGAAAAGAAAGAAAAGAAGAAGAAGAAAAGGAAGAAGAGGAGGAGAGAGGGGGCGTCAGCCTTCGGTGGCGGCAGCGGTGGAGGCCCGTCTGTGGTGCGGTGATGGCGGCAAAAGGTGCTACTGGCGTCGGCGAGGAAGCTAGTGGCGGGAGCGGCAGTGAACGGCGTCGGCAAGCGTGAAATGGGAGAGGCAGTTGCCTTGCCGACATTCATGGAGTTTTCGGCAGCCGTTGCCGGCGATTCTGAGCTCAAAATGATCAGCATCTCCGAGGCTTTCTTTTCCGACCATCGCCACCCCTTGAGGCTGCCGGAATTGCAAGATCCGGCGAAGTGAAAAGTTAGGGGTAGCCAATGTTTTCTGGTTTTTCCGATGAGCTCCGGCGATGGATGGATGATCAGAGGACATATCCGGACTCCCCTCAGCTTAAGCTTCGCAATGGCACAGGTTTCGTGGCGATCGGAAGATCAGAAGTGGGGATCGTCATCAGCGCGTCATTTCGAGTCTATTGGTGTGTTCGGATCGTCGATCAAACTCCGGCGGCTGGAGGCGAGTCGATCGAGCGATCAAGCGTCTCAGTAATTTTCTTTGGCCCGTTGATTTTAGAATTCCTTGGTAAATTATATGTTTATTGAATTTTGTTGAGCATTAGCGATATTGTGTGTTAAATTATTTTATTTGTGGGACTGCTTGTCTTAGATCGTGTTTTGTGATGTGTGATGGAGTCGGGAAAATAGTGAAAGTCTTGGGGACCCGACTCCCGTTAAAATGAATTGTTGAATATTTGAAGTGTTTTTTGGCAGGTCTTGGATGTAACACCCGGAATTTTTTGTTTATATATATTTAATAAATGAGTTATTTTCTATACCCAATTAGTTTGAAATTTTAAGAAATTATTCAAGTAAATTATTTGAGAAATGATTATATTTTGGTTATTCAAAATTTTCCCAAATGCATATTTATATAAGTAAAATTATATATTGAAAATTTTTTGAAGAAATTATAAAGAATGTTTTTATAAAAGAATTTTGGGAAAATTGGTATTATAATTGATTAGTAGTATTAAATTTTAAGTTGGAAATTGATTATTTAATTTAATTGTGTGTTAGGACTAAATTGGAAATTTATTTTGGAATAAGGATTGAAAGTATAATGTTATTTTTATGGGGTTTTAATGGAAATTTGTGAGTTTGGTATTTTTGTAAATAAATATGTCGGTCAGGGGTATTTGTGTAATTGTGTATTTTCAGTAATTCTAATTTGGCCCAAATTAAATAGTTAAGGGCTTTATTGAAAGGCTAAAAAGAAGTTTGGGGGTCAAATTGGAATTCTGCGGGATGAAATTGTAAGTAATTAAGAAAGTAGAGGGACCAAATTGTAGTAAGAAAAAGTTCGAGGGCCTAATGTCGATATTGAAAGAAATGGAATCGGGGAGAGAGAAAGTAGAGAGAGAGAGAGAGTCTGGTAAGAGAGAGTCAGCGTCGGTGCGACTCGGGGCGTGGAGCGGCGTCTTGTTGCAGGTGGCTATTCAGCCGTTCAGCCTTCCGGCGATCTCGGTGGCGATCGGCTCCTTGGAGAGCTTCCTTTTTGGCGGCAGCGTCGGTTTTAGTGGCGGAGGAGAGTTCAGCGATGTGGTGGCAGCCGTGTTTTCTGGTTTTCTTCCGGCGAGCTCCGACGGAGGATGGCACCGGTTTGGTGGCGATCGGGCTTCGTTTCCGAATCGACGGTCGAGATCGTCCACGAATCTCTCCGGATGATCGGGTGTCAGATCGGAAAATCGGAAGCGGGGATCATCTTCAGCGCGTCGTTGTGAGTTCGATGGTGTGTTCGGATCGTCGATCGGACTCCGGTGGCCGGAGGCGAGTCGACCGAGCGATCGAGCGTCTCAGTAATTATCTTTGGCCCGTTAATTTTGGAATTCTTGGTTTAATTGTGTCTATTGGATTATATTGAGTATTTGATGATTTTGTGAGTCAAAAATAATTGTCTGTCAGTTTGCCTGCCTCGTATTTTGTGCTTTGTGTGGCGGGTCGGAAATAGTGAAGTTTGGGGACCCGACTCCGTTGTTTAAATTGTTGGATATTTAGAGTGTTTTCCGGCGAGGTCTGGACCCATTTTACGGGGGTAATGTTCGTGTTGTAGGGAAGGTTCACTGAATTTCGGTAGTTCGAGTCGAGATTCTTAGGCAGTCAGTCCTAGGAGTCTAGACCTAGGATTAATGATCGATTGTTTCAGTTTTGATAAATTGTTTTCCGTGATTAGATGATCATACATTCGGCTCGCTCAACCGAGGCACCGGAGGCGAGCTAGAGGTCGCCCAATCCTATGAGTTAAAGTCATATATCGCTTATGCACGTCTCATGCATAAAATTTGATTTACTCATGATTATTCATTTGCAATTTTAATTTTTCATTTAATTATTATCATTATTTTCGTGATGCTTTTAATTACTATTTAAATATGTTTTCCTTTATTACCAATTTTAATATTGCATGATGACTCGGGATGGGACGGGTAGAACATAGGAGTTGGATGAGTGTCCCAATATAATCCCGAGAGAGATAGGGAAAGGGTAAAGAGGTAAAAATTTTAAGAAAGAAAGATTAGGACTACCTTACGGTCGAGCATCGCTCTCTGGGCTTAGTAGAGTATGGTTGCTTGGAGTAAAGGTCCACGGTCGAGCATTGCTCTGGGCGTCCGCTTATTTGGAAATTTAAGTGACCGGTGGAGGTAAGGTCCCTGGTCGAGCTAAGCTCTCTGGGCGCCAGTCTTATTGGATAAGAGAGCCGAAAGGCTAAAATTTGAGGATTAAGTGGCCGGTTGGAGTAAGGTCCACTGGTCGAGCTTTGCTCTCTGGGGCGCCCGATCTGTTGGAATGAGAGGTTTGAGATGTTAGAGTTGAGGTTAGTTGAGACATAAGTGTTGAAATAAATCAAGATGTTAGAGTTGGGATTAGGGTTATACTGAAGTACTCCGTCCCGTTGTATGTGGAATAATTTTTGTTTAAGCATGGCATGACACATATGTCTTAACATGACACGTATGGTTCGTGTGATTTATTAATTATTTTTAAAATTAAATGAATGTGATATTGAAATGTTTGAAACTGTTTTAGATATATGATTTTAACTCACTCTCGAGACTGACAGTCTCATTTTTACTGTTTTTCATATTCGTGATTGTTAGTCCTCTCGCGGCTCTTATTCAGTAACCTGACTCCTTCATCATCGGGTGATGTATTTGATTTGGTATGTAAATTGGTAAATCTTAGATTCTCCGCAGTAGTAATAGTAAATGTATCAGTTGTAAATTTTCTGAGCTTCGGGTCTCGCCTAGTTTTTCTAGTAGACCGAAGTAATTTTGTAAAGTGTAACTATTAAGATAAATTGTGGCTTTAATAATATTAATTTGAGATGAGATTTGTTTAAATCAGTGAGTGTCAAGCTTACTACGGGTTTCGGTGGCCTTAAGCCTACCCATTCCCTAGTGCCGGTCATGGGCCCACGGGTGGGGTCGTGACATTGGACCCGTTTTACAAGGGGTAAAAGTCCGTATTTTAGGGGAGGTTCTGCCGGATTTTCGGTAGAATTCTTTCGAGTCGAGATTTTTAGACATTCAGTCCTATGAATCTAGACCTAGGGTTAATTGTCAATTGTTTCAGCGTTATTGATTAATTGTTTTCCGTGATTAGATAATATGTCAGTTCGGCTCTCTCCACCCAAGGCATCAGAGTAGAGCTAGGAGGTCGTCAAAGCTGTGAGTTAAAGTCATATATCTGCTTAAGTGTGTCATGCTAATATTTTACGCGATATCTTTGATTAAATGATTAATATTTTGATTATTTAGTTATGTACTATTTATATATGTTTTATTTTTCCGCATTATGATTTTATCAATTTTGTGTTGACTCGGGATGGGACGGCAGTAGAATATATTATTTTGATTAGTGCACTAGTATAAATCCGAGAGTGATGGAAAGAGGGTAAATTGGTAAATTTAAAAATGAAAGTCTAGGACATGCCCTGGTCGAGCATTGCTCGCTGGGCTTAGTAGAGTGTGTTGCCGGAGTAAAGATCCCTAGTCGAGCATTGCTCTCTAGGCGCCGGCTTATTTGGGAACCTAAGTGGCCAGACTGGAGTTAAGAACCTGGTCGAGCCTCGCTCTCTAGGCGCCAGTTTTGTTAGAATGAGAGAGAGTCGAGATGTCCAGTGCTGGGCTTAGGGTTCTACTGAGGTACTCCGTCTCGTAGTGTGTGAAAATTATTTTATTTAAGCATGACATGACACGTTTATTTTTGCATGACTTAGTATTTATTTCAAATTAAATAAATGTATTATTGAAGTGTTTGTAACTATTTTTCCGTGGATATATGATTTTAACTCACTCTCGAGACTGACATTCTCAATTTTACTGTTTTCCAGATCTATGATTGTTAGTCTTTCCGCGACTCTTACCTAGCAACCCGACTCATTCATCATCGGGTGATAAAATTGGTTTGGTATGTTAACTTGTAAAACTTAGATTCTCCGCAGTAGAAATAATAGACTTGTCAGTTGTAAATTATTGTAGTTTCGGGCCTTGCCTAATTCTTCTGGTAGACCGAATTAAATGTGTAGAGTTTAATGGTTAAGAAATTGTGACATCAGTGATATTAGATGAGATGTAATTAAGTTAATGAGTGTCAAGCTTACTACGGGATTCGGTGGCCTTACGCCTACCCATTCCCTAGTGCCGGTCACGGGCCCACAAATCGGGTCGTGACAAAGTTGGTATCAGAGCTTAGGTTTATATTTCCTTCGACCTAGGTTAAGATTCTTGGTACTGCGGAGCTATGATCAAGTCTCTCTTGCTGTTTTCATTGACTCAAGTATCTTAGCTTTCACTGTTAAAGAGTTTGTCATTCTTTTCTGTGAGCTTGTCTTTGATGCTGTGTTAAGAATGAGCGTTGTAGCGATAGCAAGATCTGAAGCGCGGTAGACTCGTGCTATTTTCTTCAAGTGATTGGTGCAGGCTGACCCTTGGATGCTTCGATTGTTGTTTCGATGGTGGGCACCATCAGTCAGAATTAGTGTAGAGCATAGTTGCAGTCGTGTCATGAACTGCCTCATCATCTCATCAGGCATCGCCTTAATGAGGAGCACTGAAGTTAGTGCGTGGAAAGTCGAGCAAAGGTCAGAACATATATGGTTAAGTTTTGTGGTTATAAGAAGCTTAAGAATGGTGGTAGGAGTATTTCTCGGACGCTTGAAATCCAGAGAAGCTTAAGCGAACACTATTTATTTTTCTAAGTAGAACAAAGTGTTTTAAAATACAATATTGTGCCTAGCCCCATAAGAAATCATTATGGCATTTCATTGTTAGGCATGCACAATTCCATACTCATTTTAGGGCATGCATCAAACATAGTGCATTGCAACCCTTAGTGATAGGGGGCATCATCACCCTGGTGCGCGATATTGTAGAACTTTATATAAGAAAATGGCTAGAGATTTTACGATTTTGTAGAAGTGTTTTTCAAGATAATAATTTCTATCAATGTTGATTTGAAAGGAAGTAGATAAATAAATTTTTTTCAAAGTAAATGGTGTTAGCTTGAGATTCTCTGGATGACAAGCTGAGTTGCTGTGAGAATGAATCTGTGGCGCAGTAGGCCCCATGTTGGATTATAGAGGAGACTTCTAGATTCTAGTAGAAGAGGAAATTTGTGTCAGGATGGTATGGTTTTGTATTGGTTATGGCCACCAGATGGATGATATGACGTGGATGATGTGATGTGGATGTTAAGGATTTTCTGTGCATGCAAGGGACATATCATTAGGAAGGAAATTTTGGCGAGTGAATTTTTGGTGGGACCCGAGTTGGTCCAGATCCTTTAGAGAAGATTCTTTTCTCGCGGGCGGCTGAAGACAGCTTTTAAAAAGTAGAGGAGTGGTTCAAACCCAAAGTGGGAGCATGTGGAGATTTGTATTAGAGAGTATGTAACCTTAAGGCGTCTCTTATGCAAGAAGTGATGTGGTTTGGTAAGGAAGGTAAGTTAGCCTTTCTTGTATGGAACCCTTGGAATTGTCGGCAGGATTAGTGAGGTGGCATGCAAGATGGACTCGCCGCCAAATAATTTCTCGCAGGACAATCCAGTTTTTCGTAGGTCTGTGTTGAGGAATTGTATTTTCGATCCTTTGCTCGTGTTGGAATCTCAGTGTATGGAAGTAAGTGAAGAGTTGACTTCCGAGGAGTAGTAAGTCAGGATCGCGAATTCTCAGGTTCGCCAGTTTTGCTTAAGGGTTTTATCTATGGATCTTGTGGTTGAATTTTTCTACCGAGGAAAGTACTCGAGAAGCCGAGTTGGAGATGAGAGATTCCTATTTTCATTAGCTTTCAGTCTTAGTGTGAACCCCCTTTTCCTTTTTAAATTAGAGGTCGAATTTTTCTTAAGGGAGAGAATGTAATACCCAAAATTTTTCTTTAATAATGATAACATTAATAATAATTAATAAATAAGTTTTTATTTAAATAACTCTTACTTTATTTTACTTGGTTTAAATTGGAATGATTTAAATGGAAATTTTAATGCTAGACAAATAATGGAGTTATTTTCTATATCCTATTAGTTTGATTTTTAAGGAATTAATTAAGTAAATTCTATGAGAAATAAATTATATTTTTGGTTAATCAAATTTTCCCCCAAATGAATATATATAAATTAAATTCTATAATTGAGAGTTATGGAAGAATTTGTAAAGGATATTTTATAAAAGAGTTATTGGGAAAAAGGGCATTTTAATTAGCTAGCGGTGTTATATTTTAAATTAAAAAATATTTAGCAAATTGATTAATTAAATTAATTGTGTGTTAGGACTAAATTGGAAATTTATTTTAGGATCAGGACTAAAAGTATAATTTTATTAATATGGGGTTTTAATGAAAATTTATATGTTTGGTATTTTTGTAATTAAATATGTCGGTAGGGGTTTTTGGTAATTTTACATTTAAAAGTAAGGGTAAATATGTAATTGTATATTTTCAATAATTCTAATTTTGCCCAAATTGAATAGTTAGGGGCTTAATTAAAAAGCTAAAGAAAAGTTTAAGGGTTAACTAGAAATTTTACAAGACGAAGTTGTTGTAATTAAAAAAGTTGAGGGACTAAATGGTAAAGGAAGAAAAGTTCGAGGACCAATTATCGATATAGAGAAGAAAAGAAAAGAAAGAAAAGAAGAAGAAGAAAAGGAAGAAGAGGAGGAGAGGCGCAGTGGAGGCCCATCCGTGAGAAAGCTAACGGCGGCGTAGCGGTGTCGGCGGTGTGAAATGGGAGAGGCAGCCGCGTTCATGGTGTTCCGACAGCGTTCTGCGGTGATTCAGCTCAAAATGATCGGCTCAGGGCTTTCTTTTAGACCATCGCTACCCTTTAGAATTGCAAGATCCGACAAAGTGAAAAGTTAGGGGCAGCCGGCGTTTTCTAGTTTTTCCGGCGAGCTCCGGCGATGGATGAATGATCGAAGGACATATCCGGACTCCATTCAGCTCAAGCTTCGCAATGGCACCAGTTTCATGGCGATCAGACTCCATTTGTAAATTGACGGCCGAGATCGTTCATAAATCTCTTCGAATGATCGGGGGTCGGATCAGAAGATCGGAAGCTGGGATTGTCATCAGCGCGTCGTTTTGAGTCCGTTGGTGTGTTCAGATCGTCGATCGAACTCCGGCGGTTGGAGGCGAGTCGACCGAGCGATCAAGCGTCTCAGTAATTTTCTCTGGCCCGTTGATTTTAGAATTCTTTGGTAAATTATATGTTTATTGAATTGTGTTGAGCATTAGCAATCTTATGTGTTAAATTATTTTGTTTTCGGACTGCCTGTCTTAGATCGTGTTTTGTGATGTGTGGCGGAGTCAGGAAAATAGTGAAGTCTTGGGGACCCGATTCCCGTTAAAATGAATTGTTGAATATTTAAAGTATTTTCTGGTAGGTCCTGGACCCATTTTACAGGGGTTAAAAGTCCGTATTTTAGGGGAGGTTCTGCCGGATTTTCGATAGAATTCTTCCGAGTCGAGATTCTTAGACAGTCAGTCCTAGGAATCTAGACCTAGGGTTAATTGTCAACTGTTTCAGCGTTCTTGATTAACTGTTTTCCATGATTAGATAATCTGTCAGTTCAGCTCTCTCCACCCGAGGCGTCGGAGCAGAGCTAGGAGGTCAACAAAGCTATGAGTTAAAGTCATATATCTGCTTACGTGTGTCATGCTAATATTTTACGCGATATCTCTGATTAAATGATTAATATTTTGATTATTTAGTTATGTACTGTTTATATATGTTTCATTTTTCTATATTATGATTTTATCGATTTTGTGTTGACTCCGGATGGGACGGTAGTAAGACATATTATTTTGATGAGTGCACCGGTATAAATCCGAGAGTGATGGAAAGAGGGTAAATTGGTAAATTTGAAAAGGAAAGTCTAGGACATGCCCTGGTCGAGCATCGCTCTCTGGGCTTAGTAGAGTGTGTTGCCGGAGTAAAGGTCCTTAGTCGAGCATTGCTCTCTGGGCGCCGGCTTATTTGGAAACCTAAGTGGCCAGACTAGAGTTAAGGACCCTGGTCGAGCTTTGCTCTCTGGGCGCCAGTCTTATTGGAGTAAGAGAGTCGAAAGGCTAAGAGTGTTAGTGATAATTAAATGTTTGAATTGGATTTAAGGACCCTGGTCGAGCCTTGCTCTCTGGGCGCCAGTTCTGTTAGAATAAGAGAGAGTCGAGATTTCCAGTGTTGGGATTAGGGTTCTGCTGAGGCACTCCGTCTCGTAGTATGTGAAAATTATTTTATTTAAGCATGAAATGACACGTTTATTTTTGCATGACTTAGTATTTATTTCAAATTAAATAAATGTTATTGAAGTGTTTGTAACTGTTTTTCCTTGGATATATGATTTTAACTCACTCTCGAGACTGACAGTCTCAATTTTACTGTTTTTCAGATCTGTGATTGTTAGTCTTTCTACGGCTCTTATCTAGCAACCCGACTCCTTCATCATCGGATGATGAAATTGGTTTGGTATGTTAACTTGTAAACTTTTAGATTCTCCGCAGTAGAAATAATAGACTTGTTAGTTATAAATTATTGTAGTTTCGGGCCTTGCCTAATTCTTCTGGCAGACCGAATTAAATGTGTAGAGTTTAATGGTTAAGAAATTGTGACATCAGTGATATTAGATGAGATGTAATTCAGTTAATGAGTGTTAGGCTTACTACGGGATTCGGAGCCTTACGCTACCCATTCCCTAGTGCCGCTCACGGGCCCATAGATCGGGTCGTGACAGGTTAATTTTATAATATGAGAAAACAGCCCTGTAAAAGGGGTATATTTATCAATATAATAAAATAACCCATAAAACGTATATATTTATGAATATGAGAAAACAACCCTGTAAAAGTAGTGTAATTGCGAGTCTCAAAAAACAGCCTTTTAGAAGGGGTAAATTTTTTAATATGAGAAAACAACCCCGTAAGTGGGGTATATTTATAAATATTAGAAAACAGCCCCGTAATACGGGGATATTTATCAATCGGAGAAATCAACCTCGTAATTTTGATATATTTATGAGTATGAGATAACAACCCCTTAAATGAGTTAATTTTATAATATGAGAAAATAAACCTGTAAAAGGGGTATATTTCTCAATCTGAGAAAACAACCCTGTAAAAGAGGTATATTTGTCGATATAAGATAATAATCCTGTAAAATGTGTATATTTATGAATTTGTGAAAACAACCCCACAATAGTGCTAGTAATTTAATATGAGAAAACGTCCCCGTAAAAGTGATATATTTATCAATATAAGAAAATAACCCCATAAAACGTGTATATTTATGAATCTGAGAAAACAACCGCGTAAAAGTAGTATAAATGCGAGTTTGAGAAAACAGCCTCATATAAGGGATAATTTTTTTAATATGAGAAAACAACCACATAACATTGGGGTATTTATCAATCGGAAAAATAATCCGGTAATTTTGGTATATTTGTGAGTATGAGAAAACAACTCCTTAAATGGGTTAATTTTATAATATAAGAATACAACCATGTAAAAGGGGTATACTTGTCGATATAGAAAATAACCCCGTAAAACATGTATATTTATGAATTTGAGAAAACAACCCCATAATAGTGCTACTAATTTAAAATGAGAAAACGAACCTGTAAAAATGGTATATTTATCAATATAAGAAACTAACTACATGTATATTTATGAATCTCAGAAAACAACCCCGTAAAAGTAATGTAATTGCGAGTCTGAGAAAACAGCCTCGTAGAAGGGGTAAATTTTTTGATACGAGATAACAACCTCGTAAGATGTGTATATTTATAAATATTAGAAAACAACCCCGTAATATGGGGATAGTTATCAATCGGAGAAAATAACCTCATAACTTTGGTGTATTTGTGAGTATCAGAAAACAATCCCTTAAATGGGTTAATTTTAGAATATGAGAAAACAACCACGTAAAAGGGGTATATTTGTCAATATAAAAGAATAACTCCGTAAAATGTGTATATTTATGAATTTGAGAAAACAACCCCATAATAGTGCTAGTAATTTAATATGAGAAAACGACCCGCAAAAGTGGTATATTTATCAATATAAGAAAATAATCCCCTAAAACGTGTATATTTATGAATTTGAGAAAATAATCCCATAAAAGTAGTGTAATTGCGAGTCTGAGTAAACAATCTCGTAGAACGGGTAAAATTTCTAATATGAGAAAAGAATGCCATAAGCGGGGTATATTTATAAATATTAGAAGACAACCACGTAAGACGATGATATTTATCAACCGGAGAAAATAACCCCGTAATTTTAGCATATTAGTGACTATGAGAAAACAACTACTCAAATGGGGTAATTTTATAATATGAGAAAACAACCCTGTAAAAGGGGTATATTTGTTGATATAAGAAAATAAGCCTGTGAAACGTGTATATTTATGAATTTGAGAAAATAACCCGATAATAGTGCTTATAATTTAATATAAGAAAATGACCCTGTAAAAGTGGTATATTTATTAATATAAGAAAATAACCTAAAACGTGTATATTTATGAATCTGAGAAAACAACCCCATAAAAGTAGTGTAATTGTGAGTATGAGAAAACAACCTCGTAGAAGGGGTAAATTTTTCATATGAGAAAACAACCCCGTAAGAGGGGTATATTTATAAATATTAGAAAATAACCCCGTAAGGGATATTTATCAATCGGAGAAAATAACTCCGTAATTGTGGTACATTTATGAGTATGAGAAAATAACCACTTAAATGGGTGAATTTAATATATGAGAAAACAACCCCGTAAAAGAGGTATATTTGTCAATATAAGAAAATAGCTTCGTAAAATGTGTATATTAATGAATTTTACAAAACAACCCGATAATAGTGCTAATAATTTAATATGAGAAACGACCTCGTAAAAATGGTATATTTATCAATATAAGAGAATAGCTCCGTAAAACGTGTATATTTATGAATCTCGGAAAATAACCCCGTAAAAGTAGTGTAATTGCGAGTCTGAGAAAACAACCTCGTAGAAGGGGTAAATTCTTTAATATGAGAAAACAACCCCGTAAGAGGGATATATTTATAAATATTAGAAAACAATCCCATAATACGGGGATAGTTATCAATCGGAGAAAATAACCTCGTAATTTTAGTATATTTATGAGTATTAGAAAACAACCTCTTAAATGGGTTAATTTTAGAATATGAGAAAATAACCCCGTAAAAGGAGTGTATTTGTGGATATAAAAGAATAACTCTATAAAACGTGTATATTTATAAATTTGACAAAACAACCCCATAATAGTGCTAATAATTTAATATCAGAAAATGACCCTGTATAAGTGGTATATTTATCAATATCAGAAAATAACCCCGTAAAACATGTATATTTAAGAATCTAAGAAAACAACCCTGTAAAAGTAGTGTAATTGCGAGTTTGAGAAAACAGCCTCGTAGAGGGGGTAAAATTTTAAATATGAGAAAAGAACCCCGTAAGCGGGGTATATTTATAAATATTAGAAAATAACCACGTAAGACGGTGATATTTATCAACCGGAGAAAATAACCCCGTAATTTTGGTATATTTGTGAGTATGAGAAAAAAACCCTTTAAATGGATTAATTTTAGAATATGAGAAAACAACCGCGTAAAAGGGATATATTTGTCGATATAAGAAAATAGCTTCGTAATGTGTATATTAATGAATTTTACAAAACAACCCGATAATAGTGCTAATAATTTAATATGAGAAACGACCCCATAAAAATGGTATATTTATCAATATAAGAAAATAGTTCCGTAAAACGTGTATATTTATGAATCTCGGAAAATAACCCCGTAAAAGTAGTGTAATTGCGAGTCTGAGAAAAACAACCTCGTAGAAGGGGTAAATTCTTTAATATGAGAAAACAACCCCGTAAGAGGAATATATTTATAAATATTAGAAAACAATCCCATAATACGGGGATAGTTATCAATCGGAGAAAATAATCTCATAATTTTAGTATATTTATGAGTATTAGAAAACAACCCCTTAAATGGGTTAATTTTAGAATATGAGAAAACAACCCCGTAAAAGGGGTGTATTTGTTGATATAAAAGAATAACTCCGTAAAACGTGTATATTTATGAATTTGACAAAACAACCCCATAATGAGAAAATAACCCCGTAATACTAGTGTAATTGCGAGTTTGAGAAAACAACCTTATAGAAGGAGTAAGTCTTATAATATGAGAAAATAATCCCGTAATACGGGGATATTTATCAATCAGAGAAAATAACAACGTAATTTTGGTCTATTTTTTAGTATAAAAAAACAACCCTTTAAATGGGTTAATTTTATAATATGAGAAAACAACCCCATAAAAGGGGTATAATTGTCGATATAATAAAATATCCCATAAAAGGGGTAAATTTTTTAGTATGAGAAAACAATCATGTAAGAGGAGTATATTTATAAATATTATAAAACAACACCGTACAACGTGTATATTTGTGAATC
The DNA here is from genome assembly GCF_019578655.1 of Ricinus communis. Lineage (NCBI taxonomy): Eukaryota > Viridiplantae > Streptophyta > Magnoliopsida > Malpighiales > Euphorbiaceae > Ricinus > Ricinus communis. Next base: position 10,478,859 of record NC_063261.1, on the reverse strand, counting down.
TTAGAAAACAACCCCATAAAAGTAGTATAATTGCGTGTTTGAAAAACCAGTCCGAAGAAGGGGTAAATTTTTTAATATGAGAAAACAACTCCATCATAGGGGTATATTTATAAATATTAGAAAACAACCACGTATTACGTGGGTATTTATCAATCGTAGAAAATAACCCCGTAATTTTGGTATATTTGTAAGTATGAGAAAACAACCCTTTAAATGGGATAATTTTAGAATATGAGAGAACAACCTTGTAAAAGTGGGTATATTTGTCGATATAAGAAAATATTTATGTAAAACGTGTATATTTATGAATTTGAGAAAACAACCCTATAATAGTGCTAGTAATGTAATATGAGAAAACGACCTCGTAAAAGTGGTATATTTATCAATATAAGATAATAACCTCGTAAAATGTGTATATTTATGAATCTGAGAAAACAACCCCGTAAAAGTAGTGTAATTGCGAGTCTGAGAAAACAACCTCGTAGAGCGGTAAAATTTTAAATATGAGAAAAGAACCCCGTAAGCGAGGTATATTTATAAATATTAGAGAACAACCATGTAAGACGGTGACATTTATCAACCGGAGAAAATAACCCTGTAATTTTGGTATATTTGTGAGTATGAGAAAACAACCCCTTAAATGGGTAATTTTAGAATGAGAAAACAACTCCGTAAAAGGGGTATATTTGTCGATATAAGAAAATAAGCCTGTAAAACGTGTATATTTATGAATTTGACAAAACAACCCGATAATAGTGCTTATAATTTAATACGAGAAACTAACTCTGTAAAAGTGGTATATTTATTAATATAAGAAGATAACCCCGTAAAACGTGTATATTTATGAATCTCAGAAAATAACCCCATAAAAGTAGTGCAATTGCGAGTCTGAGAAAACAGCCTCGTAGAAGGGGTAAATTTTTTGATATGAGAAAACAACCCGTAAGAGGGGTATATTTATAAATATTAGAAAACAACCCCGTAATACGGGGATATTTATCAATCGCAGAAAATAAGACCGTAATTTTAGTATTTTTGTGAGTATAAGAAAACAACCCCTTAAATGGGTTAATTTTAGAATATGAGAAAACAACCCCGTAAAAGGGGTGTATTTGTTCATATAAAAGAATAACTCCGTAAAACGTGTATATTTATGAATTTGACAAAATAATCTCATAATAGTGCTAATAATTTAATATGAAAAATTGGCCCCACAAGGTGGTATATTTATCAATATCAGAAAAAAACCTCGTAAAACATGTATATTTATGAATATGAAAAAATAACCCCGTAATACTAGTGTAATTGCGAGTTTGAAAAAACAACCTTGTAGAAGGAGTAAGTCTTATAATATGAGAAAACAACCCCGTAATACGGGGATATTTATCAATCAGAGAAAATAACAACGTAATTTTGGTCTATTTTTGAGTATGAGAAAACAACCCTTTAAATGGGTTAATTTTATAATATGAGAAAACAACCCCGTAAAAGGGGTATATTTGTCGATATAATAAAATATCCTATAAAATGTATATATTTATGATATGAGGAAACAACACCATAATAGTTCTAATAATTCAATATGATAAAACGACTCCGTAAAAGTGGTATATTTATCAATATAAGAAAATAACCCGGTAAAACATGTATATTTAATATGAGAAAATTTTTCAATATGAGAAAACAATCCTGTAATATGGGAAAATTTACCAATCGGAGAAAATAACCTCGTAATTTTGGTATATTTGTGAGTATGAGAAAACAACCCCGTAAAAGAGGTATATTTATCAATATAAGAAAATAACCTTGTAAAACGTGTATATTTATGAATTTGAGAAAACAACCCCATAATAGTGCTAATAATTTAATATGAGAAAATGACCCCGTAAAACGTGTATATTTATGAATATGAGAAAACAATTTCGCAAAAGTAGTGTAATTGTGAGTCTGAGAAAACAACCTCGTATAAGGGGTAAATTTTTTAGTATGAGAAAACAATCCCGTAAGAGGGGTATATTTATAGATATTATAAAACAACCTCGTAATACGGGGATATTTTTCTATCGGAGAAAATAACTCCGTAATTTTGATATATTTGTGAGTATGAGAAAACAACCCCTTAAATAGGTTAATTTTATAATATGAGAAAACAACCCTGTAAAAAAGGTATATTTGTCAATATGGGAAAACAACCCCATAAAAGTAATATAATTGTGAGTCTAAGAAGACAGCCTCGTAGAAGGGGTAAACTTTTTAATATGAGAAAAGAGCCCCATAAGCGGGGTATATTTATAAATATTAGAAAACAACCACGTAAGATGGTGATATTTATCAATCGGAGAAAATAACCCCATAATTTTGGTTTATTTTTTCAATTAAAATTTAACACCATTAGCTAATTTTACGGGGTTGTTTTCTTATATTCATAAATGTACACATTTTATGAGGTTATTTTCTTTTATTGATAAATATACCACTATTATGTGGTCGTTTTCTCATATTAAATTATTAGCACTATTATGGGGTTGTTTTTTCAAATTTATAAATTTACATGTTTTACTTGGTTACTTTCTTATATCGAAAAATATACCCATTTTACGGAGTTATTTTCTCATATTATAAAATTAACCCATTAAAGGGGGTTGTTTTCTCATACTCACCAATATACCACAATTACGGAGTTATATCCTCAGATTCATAAATATTCCCGTATTACGGGGTTGTTTCACATATTAAGAAATTTACCTTTTCTACGAGACTGTTTTCTCATATTAATAAATTTATCCATTCTACGAAGCTGTTTTCTAATATTTATAAATATACCCATCTTACGGGGTTGTTTTCTCATATTAAAAAATTTATCCCTTCTACGAGGCTATTTTCTCAAACTCGTAATTACACTACTTTTACGGGGGTTATTTTTCAGATTTATAAATACACACACGTTTTACGGGGCTATTTTCTTATACTGACAAATATACAACTTTTACGGGGTTGTTTTCTCATATTATAAAATAAACTCATTTAAGGGATTGTTTTCTAATACTCACAAATATACCAAAATTACACGGTTATTTTCCCGATTGATAAATATGCCCGTATTACGGGATTATTTTTCGTATTAAAAAATTTACCCCTTCTATGAGACTGTTTTCTCAGACTCGCAATACACTACTTTTACGGGGTTATTTTATCAGATTAATAAATATACACATTTTATGGGGTTGTTTTCTCATATTATAAAATTAATCCATTTAAGGGATTGTTTTCTCATGCTCACAAATATACCAAAATTATGGGGTTATTTTTTCCGATCGATAAATATCCCCGTATTACGGGGTTGTTTTCTCATATTAAAAAATTTACCCCTTCTACAATTCTGTTTTCTCAGACTCGCAATTACACTATTTTGACAGGTTGTTTTTCAGATTCATAAATATACACGTTTTACTGGGTTATTTTCTTATATTGATAAATATTCCACTTTTACGGGGTTGTGTTCTCATATTAAATTATTACCACTATTATGGAGTTATTTTCTAAAATAAATAAATATACATGTTTTATGGGGTTATTTTCTTATATCGACAAATATACCACTTTTACGGGGTTGTTTTCTCATATTATTAAATTAACCCATTTAAGAGGTTGTTTTCTCATACTCACAAATATACCTGAATTATGGGGTTATTTTCCCCTATTGGTAAATATCCCTGTATTACGGGGTTGTTTTCTCATATTAAAAAATTTACTTCTTCTACGAGGCCATTTTCTTAGACTCGCAATTACATTACTTTTACAGAGTTATTTTCTTATATTAATAAATATACCCCTTTTACGGGGTTATTTTCTCATATAATAAAATTAATCCATTTAAGATATTGTTTTCTCATACTCACAAATATACCAAAATTACGGGGTTATTTTCTCCGATTGATAAATATCTCCGTATTACGGGGTTGTTTTCTCATATTAAAAAATTTACCCCTTCTACGAGGCTGTTTTCTCAAACTCGCAATTACACAACTTTTACGAGGTTGTTTTCTTAGATTCTTAAATATACACGTTTTACTGGGTTATTTTCTTATATTAATAAATATACCACTTTTACGGGGTCGTATTCTTATATTATATTATTACCACTATTATGGAGTTATTTTCTCAAATTCATAAATATACACATTTATGGGGTTATTTTCTTATATAGATAAATATACCCTTTTACAGGGTTATTTTTCATATTATAAAATTAAGCCATCTAAGAGGTTGTTCTCTCAATATACCTAATAACAGGGTTATTTTCCTTGATTGATAAATATCCCGTATTACGGGATTGTTTTCTCATATTAAAAAATTTACCTCTTCTACGAGGCCGTTTTCTCAGACTCATTAACCCATTTAAGACGTTGTTTTCTCATACTCAAAAATATACCAAAATTACAGGGTTATTTTCTCCGATTGATAAATATTCCCGTATTATAGGGTTATTTTTATATTAAAAAATTTACCACTTCTACGAGATTGTTTTCTCAGACTCGTAATGATACTACTTTTACAAGGTTATTTTATTAGATTCATAAAGATACACATTTTATGGGGTTATGTTATAACATTATAAAATTAACCCATTGAAGAGGTTGTTTTCTCATACTCACAAATATGCCACAATTATGGAGTTATTTACTCCGATTGATAAATATCCCTGTATTACGGGGTTGTTTTCTCTTATTAAAAAATTTACCCCTTTTACAAGACTGTTTTCTCATATTAAAAAATTTACCCGTTCTATGATACTGTTTCTTTAGACTCGTAGTTACACTATTTTTACGAGGTTGTTTTCTCAGATTCATAAATACATACATTTTACGTGCTTATTTTCTTACACTGAGAAATATACAACTTTTATGGGGTTGTATTCTCATATTATAAAATAAACCTATTTAAGGGGTTGTTTTCTCATACTCACAAATATACCAAAATTACGGGGTTGTTTTCTCATATTAAAAAATTTACCCATTCTATGAGGCTGTTTCCTTAGACTCGCAATTACACTACTTTTACGGGGTTGTTTTCTCAGATTCATAAATATACACGTTTTATGAAATTATTTTCTTATATCGACAAATATACCCCTTTTACGAGGTTCTTTTCTGATATTATAAAATTAACCCATTTAAGGTGTAGTTTTCTCATACTCACAAATATACCAAAATTACGGAGTTATTTTCTCCGATTGATAAATATCCACGTATTACGTGATTATTTTCACATATTAAAAGATTTACGCCTTCTACGAGGCTGTATTCTCATAATAAAATATTTACCTATTCTACGAGACTGTTTTCTTAGACTCGCACTTACACTACTTTTACGGGGTTGTTTCCTCATATTTATAAATACACACGTTTTACATGGTTATTTTCTTACACTGAGAAATATACAACTTTTATGGGGTTGTTTTCTCATATTATAAAATAAACCCATTGAAGGGGTTGTTTTCTCATACTCACAAATATACCAAAATTACGGGGTTATTTTCTCCGATTGATAAATATCCCCGTATTACTGGGTTGTTTTCTCATGTTTTATTATACTATTTTACGGGTTTTTTTTAGATTCATAAATATACACGTTTTACGGGGTTATTTTCTTACATTGATAAATATGCCATTTTACAGGGTCATTTCTCATATTAAATTATTAGCACTATTATATGGGTATTATCCCAAATTCATAAATCTACACTTTTTACGGGGCTATTTTCTTATATCGAAAAATAATATCCCTTTTATAGGATTGTTTTCTCATATTATAAAATTTACTAATTCTACGAGGATGTTTTTCCATTTTAAAAAATTTACCCTTTTCTACGAGGCTATTTTCTCATTCTCGCAATTATACTACTTTTACAAGGTTATGTTCTCAGATTCATAAATATACACGTATTACGAAGTTAGTTTCTTATATGGATAAATATACCACTTTTACGGGGTCATTTTCTCATATTAAATTCTTGCCATTATTATGGAGTTGCTTTTCTCATATTAAATTATTACCATTATTATGGAGTTGTTTTCTCAAATTTAGAAATATACACGTTTTACGGGGTTATTTTCTTATATCGACAAATATACCCCTTTTACGGGGTTGTTTTCTCATATTATAAGATTAGTCCATTTAAGTGGTTGTTTCTCATACTCATAAATATACTACAGTTACGAGATTATTTCCTCAGATGCATAAATATCCCCGTATTACGGGTTTGTTTTCACATATTAAAAAATTTACCCATTCTACGAGGCTGTTTTTTTATATTGAAAAATTACCCATTCTACGAGGTTGTTTTCTTAGACTTGCAATTACATTACTTTTACGAGGATTTTTTTCTCAAATTCATAAATACATACGTTTTACGGGTTTATTTTCTTATACTGACAAATATACCATTTTTACGGGGTTGTTTTCTCATATTATAAAATTAACCAATTTAAGAGGTTGTTTTTTCATACTAATAAATATACCATAATTACGGGGTTATTTCCTCGAGATTCATTAATATCCCCTTATTACGGAATTGCTTTCACATATTAAAAAATTTACCCTTTCTACGAGACTATTTTCTCATATTAAAAAATTTACCCGTTCTGTGAGGCTGTTTTGTTAGACTTGCAACTACACTACTTTTACGGGGTTGTATTCTCATGATTCATAAAACACACGTTTTACGTGGTTATTCTCTTATATTGATAAATATACCACTTTTACGGGATCATTTTTCTCATATTAAATTATTATCACTATCTTGGGGTTGTTTTCTCAGATTCATAAATATACACATTTTACGGGGTTGTTTTCTCATATTATAATATTAACCCATTTTAGGAATTTTTTTCAAACTCACAAATATACCAAAATTACAGGGTTATTTTCTCCAATTGATAAATATCCCCGTATTACAAGGGTTTTTTCTCATATTAAAAAATTTACCCCTTCTACGAGACCCAGACTCGCAATTATACTACTTTTACGAGGTTGTTTTCTCATGATTCATAAATGTACATGTTTTACGAAGTTATTTTCTTATATTGATAAATATACCACTTTTACGGGGTCGTTTTCTCATATTAAATTATTACCATTATTATGGAGTTATTTTCTCAAATTTAGTAATATACACGTATTACGAGGTTATTCTCTTATATCGACAAATATACCCCTTTTACGGAGTTTTTTTCTCATATTATAAAATTAATCCATTTAAGGGGTTGTTTTCTCATACTCATAAATATACCACAATTATAGGGTTATTTACTCAGATTCATAAATATTTTAGTATTACGGGGTTGTTTTCACATATTAATAAATTTACCCCTTCAAGGAGGTTGTTTTCTCATATTAAAAATTTATCCATTCTACAAGGCTGTTTTCTTAGACTCGCAATTACACTAGTTTTACGGGGTTGTTTTCTCAAATTCATTAGTTTACACATTTTACGAGATTATTTTCTTATATAGATAAATATACACTTTTACAAGTTCATTTTCTCATATTAAATTATTAGCACTATTATGGGGTTGCTTTCTCAAATTCATAAATATACACATTTTACGGGGTTATTTTTTTATATTGACAAATATACCCCTTTTGCAGGGTTGTTTTCTCATATTATAAAATTAACCCATTTAAAAGGTTGTTTTCTCATACTCATAAATATCTCCGTATTACGGGGTTGTTTTATCATATTAAAAAATTTACCCCTTTTACGAGGCTGTTTTCTCGGACTCGCAATTACACTACTTTTACGGGGTTATTTTCTTAGATTCATAACTATACACGCTTTACGGGGTTATTTTCTCATATTATAAAAGTAACCCATTTAAGGGGTTGTTTTCTCATACTAACAAATATACCACAATTACGGGGTTACTTCCCCAGATTCATCAATATCCCCGTTTTACGGAATTGTTTTCATATCTTAAAAAATTTACCCATTCTACGAGACTGTTTTCTCATATTAAAAAGTTTATCTGTTCTACGAGGTTGTTTTCTTAGACTCGCAATTACACTACTTTTAGGGGGTTATTTTCTCAGATTTATAGAATGCACTTTTTACGGGATTATTCTCTTATATTGATAAATATACCACTTTTACGGGATCGTTTTCTTATATTAAATTATTACCACTATTTTAGGGTTATTTTCTCAGATTTATAAACATACATATTTTACGGGGTTATTTTCTCATATTGTAATATTAACCCATGTAAGGTGTTGTTTTCTCATACTCACAAATATACCAAAATTACAGGGTTATTTCCTCAAATTTATAAATATCCCCGTATTAGGGGGTTCTTTTCACATATTAAAAATTTACCCCTTCTACGAGTCTGTTTTCTGAGACTCGCAATTACACTACTTTTATTGGGTTGTTTTCTCAGATTCATAAATATACACGTTTTACGGGGTCGTTTTCTCATATGAAATTATTAGCACTATTATGGGGTTGTTTTCTCAAATTCATAAATATACACGTTTTACGAGATTATTTTCTTATATCGACAAATATAACCCTTTTACGGGTTGTTTTCTCATACTAAAAAATATACCAAAATTACGGGGTTATTTTCTCCAATTGATAAATATCCCCATATTACGGGGTTGTTTTCTCAAATTCATAAATATAAACATTTTACGGTGTTATTTTCTTATATTGATAAATATCCCCGTATTACGGGGTTGTTTTCACATATTAAAAAAATACCCCTTTCTACAAAGTTGTTTTGAGACTTGTAATTACACTACTTTTACGGGATGGTTTTCTTAGATTCATAAATATACACGTTTTACGGGGTTATATTCTTTTATTGATAAATATACCATTTTTACAGGGTCGTTTTCTCATATTAAATTATTAGCACTATTATGGGGTTGTTCTCAAACTCATAATTATACATGTTTTACGAGGTTATTTTCTTATATTGACAAATAAATCCCTTTTACGGGGTTGTTTTCTCATATTCTAAAATTACCGTAATTAAGGGGTTGTTTATTCATACTCACAAATATACCAAAATTACAGGGTTATTTTCTCCGATTGATAAATATCCCCGTATTACGAGGTTGTTTTCTAATATTTATAAATATGCCCTTCTTACGGTGTTGTTTTCTCATATTGAAAAATTTACCCCTTCTACGAGGCTCTTTTCTCAGACTCGTAATTACACTATTTTTATGGGATTATTTTCTCATATTTATAAATATAAACGTTTTACGGGGTTATTTTCTTATATTGACAAATATACCCCTTTTACGGGGTTGTTTTCTCATATTATATAATTAACCTATTTATGGGGTTGTTTTCTCATACTCACAAATATACCAAAATTACGAGGTTATTTTCTCCGATTGATAAAATCCCCTTATTACGAGGTTGTGTTCTAATATTTATAAATATACCCCTCTTATGGGGTTGTTTTCTCATATTAAAAAATTTACCCCTTCTACGAGACATTTTTCTCAGACTCGCAATTACACTACTTTTACGAGGTTATTTTCTCATGATTCATAAATATACACGTTTTACGGGATTATTTTCTTATACTGACAAATATACCCTTTTACGGGGTTGTTTTCTCATACTCACAAATATACCAAAACTATGGAGTTATTTTCTCTGATTTATAAATATCCCATATTACGGTGTTGTTTTCTCATATTATAAAATTTACCCCTTCTATGAGGTTGTTTTCTTAGATGTATAGGGTTATTTTCTCAGATTCATGAATATACTCGTTTTATGGGGTTATTTTTTTATATTGATAAATATACCACTTTTACAGGGTCGTTTTCTCAGATTAAATTATTACCACTATTATGGGTCGTTCTCCCAAATTCATAAATATATATGTTTTACGGGCTTATTTTCTTATATTGATAAATATACCCCTTTTACGGGGTTGTTTCTAATATTATAAAATTAACTCATTTAAGGTATAGTTTTCTCATACTCATAAATATACTAAAATTACTGCGTTATTTTTCTCCGATTGATAAATATCCCTGCATTACGGGGTTGTTTTCACATATTATAAAATTTACCCTTTCTAAGAGGCTGTTTTCTCATATTAAAAAATTTACTCGTTCTACGAGGTTATTTTTATAGACTCGCAATTACACTACTTTTACGGAGTTATTTTCTAAGATTTATAAATATGCACATTTTACGTGGTTATTTTCTTATATTGATAAATATACCACTTTTACGGGGTTGTTTTCTCATATTAAATTATTATCACTATTGTGGGATTGTTTTCTCAAATTCATAAATACACACGTTTTACAGGGTTATTTTCATATATTGACAAATATACTCCTTTTACGGGGTTATTTAATCATACTCACAAATATACCTCTTTTACGCGGTTGTTTTCTCATTCTCACAAATATAAAAAAATTCAGGTTATTTTCTCCGATTGATAAATATCCTCGCATTACCGGGTTGTATTCTCATATTAAAAAATTTACCCCTTCTACGAGGCTGTTTTCTCAGACTTGTAACTACACTACTTTTATGGAGTTATTTTCTCGGATTCATAAATATACACGTTTTACGGGGTTATTTTCTTATATTGATAAATATACAATATTTACGGGGTCGTTTTCTCATATTAAATTATTACCACTATTATGGGGTTATTTTCTCGAATTCATAAATATACACTTTTTACGAGGTTATTTTCTTATATCGACAAATATACCACTTTTACGGGGTTATTTTCTCAATTATAAAATTAACCCATTTAAGGAGTAGTTTTCTCATAATTACCAATATACCAAAATTACGGGGTTATTTTCTCCTGATTATAAATATCCCCATATTACGGTATTATTTTCACATATTAAAAAACTTACCCCTTCTACGAGGCTATTTTCTCAGATTCGCAATTACACTACTTTTACGGGGTTGTTTTCTCATATTCATAAATATACACGCTTTATAGTATTATTTTCTTATATCGATAAATATACCACTTTTACGGGATCATTTTCTTATACTAAATTATTAGCACTATTATGGGGTTGTTTTGTTAAATTCATAGATATACACGTTTTACGGGATTATTATTTTATATGGAGAAATATATCCCTTTTACATGGTTGTTTTCTCATACTCACAAATATACCAAAATTACGGGGTTATTTTCTCCGATTGATAAATATCCCCGTATTACAGGGTTGTTTTCTAATATTTATAAATATACCCCTCTTACATGATTGTTTTCTCATATTGAAAAATTTACCCCTTCTACGAGGTTTTTTTCTTAGGCTCGCAATTACACTATTTTTATGGGGTTATTTTCTCAGATTCATAAATATACACGTTTTACGGGGTTATTTTCTTATATTGATAAATACACCCCTTTTATGGGGTTGTTTTATCATATTATATAATTAACCCATTTAAGGGGGTTGTTTTCTCATACTCACAAATATACCAAATTACGGGTTTATTTTCTCCGATTGATAAATATCCCCATATTACGGGGTTGTTTTCTCATATTAAAAAATTTATCCCTTCTAAGTGGTTATTTTCTCAAACTCGCAATTACACTACTTTTATGGGTTTTTCTCAGATTCATAAATATACATATTTTACAGGGTTATTTTCTTATATTGATAAATATACCACTTTTACGGGGTCGTTTTCTCATATTAAATTATTAGCACTATTATGGGGTTGTTTTCTCAAATTCATAAATATACACTTTTTACGGGGTTATTTTCTTATATCGACAAATACCTCTTTTAAGGGTTTTTTTCTCATATTATAAAATTAATCCATTTAAAGGGTTGTTTTCTCATACTCACAAATATACCACAATTACGGGGTTATTTCTTCCGATTCATAAATTTCTCCCATATTACGGGGATTTTTTCACATATTAAAAAACTTACCCCTTCAATAAGGCTATTTTCTCATATTGAAAAAATTACTTATTCTACGAGGCTGTTCTCTTAGACTCACAATTACAATACTTTTACGAGATTGTTTTCTCATATTCATAAATATACATGCTTTACGGGATTATCGTCTTATATTAAAAAATATACCACTTATACGGGGTCGTTTTCTCATATTAAATTATTAGCACTATTACGGGGTTATTTTTAAAATTTATAAATGTACACGTTTTACAAGGTTATTTTCTTATATTGACAAATATACCCTTTTCACGGGGTTGTTTTCTCATACTCACAAATATACCAAAATTACGTGGTTAATTTCTTCGATTGATCAATATCCAAGCATTATGGGGTTGTTTTCTCATATTTAAAAATTTACCCCTTCTACGAGGCTATTTTTCAAACTCGCAATTGCACTATATTTACGGTGTTGTTTTCTCAGATTCATAAATATACACGTTTTACGGGGTTATGTTCTTATATTGATAAATATACTATTTTTACGGGGTCATTTTCTCATATTATATTTTTAGCACTATTACGGGGCTGTTTTCTCAAATTCATAAATATACATGTTTTACGTGGTTATTTTCTTATATCGAAAAATATAACCCTTTTACGGGGTTGTTTTTCTCGTATTATAAAATTAATCCATTTAGGGCGTAGTTTTCTCAAACTCACAAATATACCAAAATTACGGGGTTATTTTCCCCGATTACTAAATATACCAAAATTACAGGGTTATTTTCTCTAATTGATAAATATCCCCGTATAACGGAGTTGTTTTCTCATATTAAAAAATTTACCCCTTCTACGAGGCTATTTTCTCAGACTCACAATTACAATACTTTTACGGGGTTGTTTTCTCAGATTCATAAATATACATATTTTACGGGGTTATTTTCTTATATTAATAAATATGCCACTTTTACAGGGTCATTAGTACTATTATGTGGTTGTTTCTCAAATTCTTAAATTTACATGTTTTACGAGGTTATTTTCTTATATCGAAAAATATACCCCTTATACTAGGTTGTTTCCTCATATTATAAAATTAACCTATTTAAGGGGTTGTTTTCTCATACTCACAAATATACCACAATTACGGGGTTATTTCCTGAGATTGATAAATATCCCCGTATTACGGGGTTGTTTTCTCATATTAAAAGATTTACCCTTCTACGAGGCTATTTTCTCAGACTCGCAATTACACTACTTTTATGGGGTTATTTTCTCAGATTTATAAAATACACGTTTTACGGAGTTATTTTCTTTTATTGATAAATTTACCATTTTTACTGGGTCGTTTTCTCATATAAAAATATTACCACTATTATGGAGTTATTTTCTCAAATTCATAAATATACACATTTTACGATGTTGATTTCTTATATCGAAAACTATACTCCTTTTACGGGGTTGTTTTCTCAAATTATAAAATTAACCCATTTAAGGGATTGTTTTCTCATACTCACCAATATACCACAATTACGGGGTTATTTTCTCAGATTCATAAATATCCCGGTATTACGGGGTTATTTTCATATATTAAAAAATTTACCAGTTCTATGAGTTTGTTTTCTTAGACTCGCAATTATACTACTTTTACAGGGTTGTTTTTTCAGATTCATAAATATACACGTTTTATAGGGTTATTATCCGAGATTCATAAATATACATGATTTACAAGGTTATTTTCTTATATTGATAAATATACCACTTTTACGGGGTCATTTTATTCATATTAAATTATTAGTACTATTATTGGATTGTTTTCTCAAATTCATAAATATACACGTTTTATGGGTTTATTTTCTTATATTGAAAAATATTCCCCTTTTACGGGATTGTTTTCTCACATTATAAAATTAACCCATTTAAGGGATATTTTCTCACACTCACCAATATACCGCAATTTCTGGGTTATTTTCTCAGATTCATAAATATTCCCGTATTACGGGGTTGTTTTCATATTAAATATTTTACCACTTCTACGAGACAGTTTTCTCATTTTAAAAAATTTAGCCATTCTACGAGGTTGTTTTCTTAGACTCGTAATTATACTACTTTTACGGGGTTATTTTTTCAAATTCATAAATATATACTATTTTCTTATATTGATAAATATACTACTTTCACAAGGTCATTTTCTCATATTAAATTATTAGCACTATTATGGGGTTGTTTTCTCAAATTCATGAATATACACGTTTTACGGGATTATTTTCTCATATTGACAAATATACCTCTTTTATGGGGCTGTTTTCTCATATTATAAAATTAATCCATTTAAGAGGTTTTCTCATACTCACAAATATACCAAAATTACGAAGTGATTTTCTCCCACTGATAAATATCCATGTATTACGGTGTTGTCTTTTCATATTAAAAAATTTACCTCTTCTACGAGGCTGTTTTCTCAGACTCGCAATTACACTATTTTTACGGGGTTGTTTTCTCAGATTTATAAATATACATGTTTACGGGGTAATTTTCTTATGTTGATAAATCTACCACTTTTACGGGGTCGTTTTCTCATAATAAATTATAAGCACTATTATGGGGTGGTTTTTTCAAATTCATAAATATACACATTTTACGGGGTTATTTATTTATATCGATAAATATATCCCTTTTACGGGGTTGTTTTTACATATTCTAAAATTACCCTATCTAAGGGTTGTTTTCTCATACTCACAAATATACCCAAATTATGGGGTTATTTTCTCTGAATGATAAATATCCCCGTATTACGGGGTTGTTCTCCAATATTTATAAATATAACCCTCTTATGGGACTGTTTTCTCAAATTAAAAAATTTACCGCTTTACGATGTTGTTTTCTCATACTCGCAATTATACTATTTTTATAGGGTTATTTTCTCAGCTTTATAAATATACACATTTTACAAGGTTCTTTTCTTATATTGACAAATATACCCGATTTAAGGGGTTGTTTTCTCATATTACAAAATTAACCGATTTAAGGGGTTGTTTTCTCATACTCATAAATATACTAGAATTACGGGGTTATTTTCTCCGATTGATAAATATCCCTGTATTACGGAGTTGTTTTCTAATATTTATAAATATACCCTTCTTATGGGGTTGTTTTCTCATATTAAAAAATTTACCGCTTCTACGAGGCTATTTTCTCATACTTGTAATTACACTATTTTTATGGGGTTGTTTTCTTAGATTCATAAATATACATGTTTTATACGGTTCTTCTTTTATATTGACAAATACACCCCTTTTATAGGGTTGTTTTCTCATACTCACAGATATACTAAAATTATGGGGTTATTTTCTCCGATTGATAAATATCCTTGCATTACGAGGTTGTTTTCTAACATTTATAAATATACCCCTCTTACACGGTAGTTTTCTCATATTAGAAATTTTACCCCTTCTACGAGGCTGTTTTCTTAGACTCACAATTACACTACTTTTACAGAGTGTTTTTCTCAGATTACGGGGTTATTCTCTCCGATTTATAAATATCCCCGTATTACGAGGTTGTTTTCTCATATTAAAAATTTACCCGTTCTACGAGACTGTTTTCTTAGACTCGTAATTACACTACTTTTATGGGGTTGTTCTCTCAGATTCATAAATATACATGTTTTACGGGGTTATTTTCTTATATTGATAAATATACCACTTTTACGGGTAGTTTTCTGATGGTTGCTATCTATGCAGCTACAATCTAAGGCAGTATGCCTATCGATGCAGTCTAGCACTAATGGCGAGTATCAAGGTCGTATTCCTTGGGAAAGTGAAAGCCTAGAGTTACTCCTTTGTTCTCTGTTTTATTAGCCTAAAATGAATGATGAATAATTCCTAAATTAACTAATAGCTACTGTAATTGTTGTCTAACTACGGCTACTAGGGAAGGATTAATTCAAGTTAAGGAATAACCCCTTGGGAATTCTTGTCTCTAGGGAATGGAAACTAAAGATGGAATTGATTGATTGAATTCAATTTCCATAGAAAAATCTCTACGCAATTAATGCCTTTCTCAAGGACATTAACATCTTAACTTAGATTAATTAGGTTGAAATGTCTTCCTAACTCTAATTATCCAAATTAGCATTATGTACCATTTAACACTATTAAGAGTTGTTAATTCTCAATCCGGTAGAACGAACACCCTATCTCTAGGCGAATTCAATTCTAGGTTGCAAAGAACAATCCAAACCTAAACGTCTTTCTCAAGAACATTCAAATTCCAAAAATCATTCAACAAGATATGAAGAACAAATCAATAAGCACTTCCATTGCAAACCAATATTGAAAATCAATACATTCAATACAAAAGTTAAGTATAAAAATCCCTAAATAAAGAACCCTCAATGGGTTAACAAGTTTAGCTAATCATGTTCATTATCAAAACCCACATGAATTCAATTACAACAATGAGTAAAGGTAGAGAAACCCGAATACACCCTTTGATGAGAGTAAACAACTCCAATTCCTCTTGCCCAATCTTGAATCGATTCTTGTTCCTCTTGCTCGAATTGAAACCAATCAATGAACCTCGCCCAATTTTCAATCTTCGAAGAGAATCCAATTGAAACCTTGGTCCAAGTCTCATTTTTCCTTAGTTCCAGCTCATAAAACCCTTAGAGAGAGAGAGAATAAAGTTTGGGAGATCCTCCCCATTTTTTCTCCTTTCCCTATTTTCTTTCTTTTAATTAATTCGTCCAGCTACCGCGAACATGGCCGTGTTGATTCCCGTGTTGGGAACACGGCCTGGTATTGGTGGGCGTGTTGGGAACACGGCCCCTTGCTGATGGCTGTATTACTCTCAGTGGTCATGCTCCTTAACGCTTCTTTTTCCTATTGTCAAATGCACCCAACACGGCCCGTGTTGGTTCCCGTGTTAGTAACACGGCTTGCTCTTCAGAAAGTGTTAGGAACACGGCGAATGTTAAAACCAACACGGCCGTGTTTAGCTTCCTCAAGCGCGAACTTGACTTTTTTCGGCAACTTTGACGTCCAATTCTGCTCCAATTCTTCCCTTTATCACTCTTTGACTTCTTTTGGACCTAATGCACACAAACAGACGCATAAGGTGAGTGTTAGGACCAATTCACATCCAAATGTACATTAAATCAGCCTTAAAAACTCCATTTAGATATGTGTATTATACGCACATCAAATCACCCCACACTTAGCTTATTGCTTGTCCTCAAGCAATCAAAAATAAAATAAGGAAAATAAACCACTAAGGAACAACACTTAAACTAATAAACAAGCTAGAGAGCCCTTGCACATCTCCTTAACAAGCATAAGTCAAGCAAAAAGAAAAGAAGCAATCAATTCAAGTATCACAACTAAGATGCTAATGATTCACAAAATACTATCTCAACAAAATTATTCAGAACTAACTCCTCACAAGATTCACTCTAAATCACTCAAAGTGTTTAAAGGGTAGTGTTTAATTGCTCAATGCATCAAATACTGCCTTACTTACTATATGCTTGCTCTTAAATCCTACTCCTACTACTTATGGAGAGTCAAAAACCATGTCAAGAGGTCTTTATAAGGGTTGTAATGGGGATTAGGTAGGGGTAGGTAAATTTGGTGAGAGTTGAACCTATGATGTTCTGCAATGAGATAAATGACCTGCACACAAGCCACAATAATCAAAAGGGATAAACAATGAACAGTAGTCCAAGGTGGGAAATAGGAATTAAGTCAAAATGTAAACTCCCAAAAGTAATTAAACAATTAGCTCACTTACCTTCTTTCTTTTCATCATCCTTCCCTCTTATTCTTCTTCTTATTATTATTTTTTAAGGGAAGAAATATTCACATAATATAGTGAATTTCTTATGGATTGAAGGAAGCTACTACAAGTTTCCAACGCTATTCCCAAGATAAAAATTCCCAATAAAAACAACTCATATGCAAAATCATAACCCAAAGCAGAATAAAACTAAGTGGTAATGAAATATGATAGAAATGATGAAAGAAGGGGTTATCTACTGAATCAATAAACGAATGAAGGCTATTTAGCTAGAATGAAAAACTAAGTGCCTTTATCATACCAAAGTGTTAAACTCTCATTGTGGCCCTCATAAGAATTATCGAGCAAGTTCTAAAAGTAAAGACAGTAATTGGCACTCTCAACAAGAAATAAATAAAAGCATATAAAGTGTATGCTTACAATTGAGGCTCAATTTCTCACGAGTGCGCTTTTTGAGTAGGTTCCAAACAAAAATCATCAAAACTGAGTTAAATAAACCAAAGCAACTCAGTGCAAAACTCAAACTAAATAACTTACATTCTTTCACAAGACTCAACACTATCGGTTCTACCCAATTACATGGACATAAATAGGATTTCAAAAGCAAGTCAACAGTAAGAGCATCGAAATAAAGTGAAAAAATTTCAAAATTTTAAAAACAATTGCACAAAGAATAAACAAATAACTGAGATGGGATAAATGAAATGCGATATATACACTAGAAAAGGATCCAAATTTTATATACAAGAACAATAAAAACAAAATAGAAAACACACAAGATAAATAAAGCTAAAAGATAAACAAAATACAAGAAAACAAGTGTATATAACTATCACCCAGCCAATGTACAAAAAATAAACAATATAAGAAATGAAAAAGGAAAAAAAAAAACTAATACTGCCCTGACTATGGCTCCAGAGAGAAAAGAGGTGCATCATCAGGGATATCAGGGCGCTGGCTAGTCTGTGGTGGAGGAGTGGCTGCTCACTGAGGGTCGGGAGTAGTGTCACCTGCAGGAGCTGGTGGGTCAGCAGGAACAGCGTCGGTAGGAGGCTCGTCAGGCTACTCTAGTGAAGGATGCTCAGTCGGAGAAGAAGGGTCAGCTGGATCATCCGCTAGAGGGATGTCAAAATGGCTCTGTACTGGAACCCGGCTCCGTGGACTGGCAGGGGCATAATCTGTAGCAAAAATATCATCAAAAATATCAGTGGCCATAGAGGCCTCTAACTTACCTCCCTGCTCAATCAGGGCTTGAAGCATAGCCCTCTGCCTCTTAAACTGAGCCATCATCTGGCTCTGAAACTCAGCCTGACGCTGTAAAAGGTCCTGCTGAAAAGCCTCTATTTGAATGAAGGGGCATAATCTATAGCAAAAATATCATCAAAAATATCAGTGGCCATAGAGGCCTCTAACATACCTCCCTGCTCAATCAGGGCTTGAAGCATAGCCCTCTGCCTCTCAAACTGAGTCATCATCTAGCTCTAAAACTCAGCCTGACGCTGTAAAAGGTCCTGTTGTAAAGCCTCTACTCGAATGAAGCCTGCTGCTCTGCTGCCAACCTCTGTACTTTAAGCTACAACTCTCTAAACTCAATAGGGGAGACTCCTAAAACAGTTGAAGAAGACCCATAAGGAGTTGAAGTAAACGGTCTGGAGGAAGACTCTGGAATATCAGAAGAAGGAGGTGGAACATCTTGTGTACTAAGGGGCTCGTGGGGCAGGTCGCTCCTCTCTGTAGGATCCATCATTTTGGTAGGAATTCCTTTAAAATTGGGAACCTACGGCTTTTTAAGATTTTCAATACCCATGTTTCCTTGTGCTGCCAAGAGAGCACTCCTCAGTCTATACTTTGGTCCTAGCGGACCCTGCCTACGAGTCACCATCCCCATACTAACTAACTGGGGAAGTCCCAAAGTCTCCATCACCCCCAGCTCTGTCAAATGTGGTACTGCCTCCTCCAAAACCCCTAAGCTCCTAGCCGAGTATGTAAGTCCTAAAACAGAAAAATACCTTCTTTGAGTTGTTGTAGAAGGCACTGATCTGTCTGGCCAACAAGTATCCCATGTCGACTGACTGGCACTGGTGCATGTTGTAAAGTATAAACAGGTCCGGCTAGGTCACTACACCACTGCTGTCTCTCGTGCTAGTGATGGTCCTAGTCAGCAATGCGTGCAAGTATCGTAGTCCCTCAGGCAAGTTAGACGCCTTGGGTGGTGCACTTTGGCCATCGAAATCTCAACCCACATCTGCGGATATGACACACCAGGCGTATGTATACAACCACTATATACCTCCCCAGCTACATCCTCCTCAGTCTAGAAACCCAAGTGTACCCCAAACTGTTGTACACTCATCGTGAAAGTCCGCTCTGCTAATTTGAAACTAATAGCATCCGGCTGCTAAAAGTTCCACAACTGGCTCTACAGAAAGAAAGTGCTAGCAAACTCCATAGTTAACTCCCTATACGTTAGCTCAACTATCTCAAAGAAGCACTGGAACAGGGGCGTCCCAAGGTATCGGTGGACTGCAGCTGCAAGTCCGACGGTCTCTAGTGCTGGCCAGTCTATGCTACGCCCCTTTCCCAAATCTTTGTGCCTCATCGACTAGTATCTCTAGCTCAAAGGTGGGCTACCCATGGAAAAGTAGGAATCTATGGCGATGCGGTGGTCTAACTGGGCCTGAACTAGTTGGTGAAGCACCTGAGGATCGAGAGGAAGAGGAACCATCGGTCCGCCTCCACTTGTAAACTCTTGATCCTCGTCTAGTGGACATGGTAACTGAAAAAGAAATTTTTAGTGCTAAGGATCAACGAAATTCTGCCAGCATAACGGCATAAAATGGACAAACTGAATGATTTAACTCGATAAAGTTAAACCGTTCAATGCCCTGCAAAGAAAATTCAATCCACAACACTGCTAACCATGGTGCTAATCAATTAAATTCTCAATTCATCCATATCAAGTCTGAATTCGTCATAATCCATCACAAGACAAACCAACAAACATGAATGTAAACGAATGCACCAAATCAAAAACAAAATTCAAAACCAAAATCACACAAACACAAAAACACAAATTCGAACTAAAACCAAAATAAAAAACAAAGAATGGAAGATGAACATGGAGGGTACTTACTTGAGATACGCACTATCCAAAATGTTCAAAATGAGTATAAAAGAGAAGAGAGAAAGTTTAGAGAATTGGCCAAAATTTGGCCCTTGAGAAATCAATTCGTTTATATAACATGGTCAACATAACACGGAGATTTTAGCACTTTCTCAATTTTTCTCACATGCACAACCAATAAGTCCTCTACTCATACACTCAACATACATAAAACTTAACAAAAACAAACTGTAAAACCTATAAAATGTTTCAAAATGAAAGAGTAGAATATTAAAAATGAAAAATAGAATTTGTGGTGCCTCCTAAAAGCGCTTCTTTTTTATGTGATGAGTCTTCTTAGCTGGACTCATGGTGAAAAGCAAATGGTGGGATTGATGACCATCCATCCTTCTTCCAAGCAAATGGCTTCAAGTATCCGCTTAGAGGACTAATCGTCAAATTCCTCTTCCCGATAGTCAAGCAAGCTGCCAATATGATGGGCAAAACTCGCTCCTCATATATTTGCACGTAGTCATGATGCTCTAGGGCTCTTCCAATTTGAAAGCTGGAGTTTCACCAATTGGAAGGATCGACGGTTGGGCAATTTCTTCAAGAATGTCGATGGTTTTCTCCAGTCCTTGGCTTGGTTCACTTGCTAGAAGAAGCTCGAGCTCCTCCAAGACTTCTTCATTGGATAACTCGTGCTCATCTTCCATCATCGAAGGGACTTATGGAAAACCCACCAAAAATTCCTCTAACTGCAACTCAGCATCATCAACTGTACGTTCTTGTTGGTAGTCTTTCAGAGGAATCATGTTTGCCTCTTCCTTTTCTGGTTCTATCTCCATGTTCAAGGAGTCTTCCTACACATAAGCATCATTGTCAAACATAGTAGATAAACCAGAAAAATTCTCGCTTGAACGCAAAGTGACGACGCTTAAATGTTCCTCGGATTCAGTAGCGTTTGATGGAGTTCCCAATTGCTCTTCAGCTAGTAACTTGAAGATCAAGCCTACTTGATGCTCTATATTCTCAATCGAGGCTTGTTGACCTTCAAGTACCCTATCTGTTTGTTGGAATCTATCCTCAAGACTTGTAAAGAACCTCATCATCAGCTCCTCTGACACTAACTCTTCATCTAGAGTTGAAGGTGCAGGATTAGGCTGCTGATGTGGTTGCTGAGATCCTGGTGGTTCTTGGCCATCTAAGCTCCATCCAAAGGGTGAATGAGTGCTCCACTCTTGATTGTAGGTGCTTCCATACGAGTCATTTGGCCAACTTCTTGTATAATTCACCCTGCAAAATGATTCCACTCGAGCTTCTAAAGATGCACGGGTATCCCAATTTTTAGCACTCTCTTGGTTCCTGATCCCATTTTCCAACGTGTCATACAAAGAGTTTAGCATTGAACCTCCTTATCATCCACTACCTGAATCATAAACTTAACTAAACAAATATGTACAAACAAAACAAAATAAATAAAAATAAAAAATGGCTAAATTAACAAATAACAAATTTCACTCTAGTTTTCAAACATTCCCTGGCAACGGTGCTAAAAACTTGATGGTTACTATCTATGCAGCTACAATCTAAGGCAGTGTACCTATCGATGCAGTCTAGCACTAATGGCGAGTATCAAGGTCATATTCCTCGGGAAAGTGAACGCCCAGAGTTACTCTTTGTTCTCTATTATATTAGCCTAAAATGAATAATGAATAATTCCTAAATTAACTAATAGCTACTCTAATTGTTGTCTAACTACGGCTACTAGGGAAGGATTAATTCAAGTTAAGGAATAACCCCTTGGGAATTCTTGTCTCTAGGGAATGGAAACTAAAGATGGAATTGATTGATTGAATTCAATTTTCATGGGAAAATCTCTATGCAATTAACACCTTTCTCAAGGACATTAACATCTTAACTTAGATTAATTAGGTTGAAATCTCTTCCTAACTCTAATTATCCAAATTAGCATTATGTACCATTTAACACTATTGAGAGTTGTTAATTCTCAATCCGACGATTCCTGGAAAGCGAAAGCCAGTTACTCCTTTGTTCTTTGTTATATTAACCTAAAATGAATGATGAATAAATTCTAAACTAACTATTAAGTAGCTAAGTTCAGGGAGATGCGGAGTAATTGATAAGTGAAATAATCAAGACAAGAAGATAAACCCAAAGAGAATCTAAACTAGTTGGCAATCAAACAAAGATAAAGGATCGAGTCTAATTATGCTACAAACAATTAACCTAAAGTTGGAATCTCTTCCTAACGATTGATTCTTAAATTAGCATTAAGCTTTAATCCGCTCTATTAAGCTTTGTTAATTCTTAATCCTGTTAATTATCCTTATCTCTAAGATTAGCTTAAAGCAATCTAAACATCACAACGAATAATGCATAATCTTATTAATACCGAAACAAGAAGAATACAAAACCAACTCAAACAATCCAACAATATAATATCAAGCCAACATGTTCATGTTTAAAACAATCTAGGAAATCAATTACAATGAAAGAATAATGAAAATAAAACATGTACACCCTTTTCTCTCGAATTGATAAAGAACCCTCCCAATGGGTTAACAAAGTTTAGCTTTCAATCATGTTCATGATAAAGAACAAATCAATAATACAATACATTCAATTCAAAAGTTAAGTACAAAAATCCCTAGATAAAGAACCCCCAATGGGTTAACAAGTTTAGCTAATCATGTTCATTATCAAAACCCATAAGAATTCAATTACAACAATGAGTAAAGGTAGAGAAACCCGAATACACCCTTGGATGAGAGTAAACAACTTCAATTCCTCTTGCCCAATCTTGAATTGATTCTTGTTCCTCTTGCTCGAATTGAAACCAATCAATGAACCTCGCCTAATCTTCAATCTTCGAAGAGAATCCAATTGAAACCTTAGTCCAAGTCTCCTTTTTCCTTAGTTCCAGCTCAGAAAACCCTAAAGAGAGAGAGAATAGAGTTTGGAACATCCTCCCCCGATTTTTCTCCTTTCCCTCTTTTGTTTCTTTTAATTAATTCGTCCAGCTGCCGCGAACATGGCTGTGTTGATGCCCGTGTTGGGAACACGGCCTGGTATTAGTGAGCGTGTTGGGAACACGGCCCTGTGCTGATGGTCGTGTTACACTTTGTGGTCGTGCTCCTTAACGCTTCTTTTCCTATTGTCAAATGCACCCAACACAACCCGTTTTGGTGCCCGTGTTGGGAACACGACTTGCTCTTTAGAACGTTGGGAACACGGCCAGTGTTAAAACCAACATGGCCATGTTCAGCTTCCTCATGCGCGAACTTGACTTGTTTCGGCAACTTTGACGTCCAATTCTGCTCCAATTCTTCCATTTATCACTCTTTGACTTCTTTAGGACCTAATGCACACAAATAGACGTATAGGGTGAGTGTTGGGACCAATTCACATCCAAATGTATATAAAATCAGCCTTAAAAACCCTATTTAGATGTGTGTATTCTACACACATCATTTTCTCATATTAAATTATTAGCACTATTATGGGGTTGTTTTCTAAAATTCATAAACATACACGTTTTAAAGATATTTTCTCATATCATAAAATTAACCCATTTAAAGTGTTGTTTTCTCATACTCATAAATATACTAAAATCACGGGGTTATTTTCTCCGATTGATAAATATTCCAGTGTAACAGGGTTGTTTTCTCATATTAAAAAATTTACCCCTTCTACGAGGCTATTTTCGCAGACTCGCAATTATACTACTTTTACAGGGTAGTTTTCTCAAATTCATAAATATACAAGTTTTGCGGGGTTATTTTCTTATATTGATAAATATACCACTTTTACGGGGTCGTTTTCTCATATTAAATTATTAGCACTAGTGTGAGGTTGTTTTCTCAAATTCATAAATATACATGTTTTACAAGGTTATTTTCTTATTTCGACAAATATACCCCTTTAACGGGGTTATTTTCTCATATTATAAAATTAACCCATTTAAGAGGTTGTTTTCTCATACTCACAAATATGCTAAAATTACGGGGTTATTTTCTTAGATTGATAAATATTCCGGTATTACGGGGTTGTTTTTCATATTAAAAAATTTACCCCTTCTACGAGGTTATTTTCTCAGACTCACAATTACACTACTTTTACGGAGTTGTTTTTCATATTAATAAATATACACGTTTTACGGGGTTATTTTCTTATATTGATAAATATACCACTTTTATGGAATCATTTTCTCATATTAAATTATTAGCACTATTATTGGGCTATTTTCTCAAATTCATAAATATACATGTTTTATGGGAATTTTTTTATATTGACAAATATACCCCTATTACGGGGATACTCACAAATATCCCAAAAATTACGGGGTTATATTCTCTGATTGCTAAATATACCAAAATTACGGGGTTGTTTTCTTTAATAGATAAATATCCCCGCATTACGGGGTTGTTTTCACATATTAAAAAAATACCCATTCTACGAGGTTGTTTTCTGAAACTCGCAATTACACTACTTTTACGGGGTGGTTTTCTTAGATTCATAAATATACACGTTTTACGATTATATTCTTTTATTGATAAATATACTATTTTTACGGGGTCGTTTTCTCATATTAAATTATCAGCACTATTATGGGGTTGTTCTCTCAAATTTATAATTGTAGATGTTTTACGGGGTTATTTTCTTATATCGACAAATAAATCCCTTTTACGGGGTTGTTTTTTCAATTTCTAAAATTACCCTATTTAAGAGGTTGTTTTGTCATACTCACAAATATACCAAAATTACGGGGTTATTTTCTCCTATTGATAAATATCCCCGTGTTACGGGGATGTTTTCTAATATTTATAAATATGCCCCTCTTACGGTGTTGTTTTCTCATATTGAAAAATTTACCCCTTCTATGAGGCTGTTTTCTCAGACTCGCAACTACACTTTTTAGGGGTTATTTTCTCATATTCATAAATATACATGTTTTACGAAGTTGTTTTCTTATATTGACAAATATACCCCTTTTATGGGGTTGTCTCATATTATATAATTAACCCATTTATGGGGTTGTTTTCTCATACTCACAAATATACCAAAATTACGGGGTTATTTTCTCCGATTGATAAAATTCCCATATTACGGGGTTGTTTTCTAATATTTATAAATATACCCCTCTTATGGGTTGTTTTCTCATATTAAAAAATTTACCCCTTCTACGAGACATTTTTCTCAGACTCGTAATTACACTAATTTTACGGGGTTATTTTCTCAGATTCATAAATATACACATTTTTACGGGATTATTTTCTTATACTGAAAAATATACCCCTTTTACGGGGTTGTTTTCTCATACTCACAAGTATACCAAAACTACAGGGTTATTTTCTCCGATTGGTAAATATCCCCATATTACGGTGTTGTTTTCTCATATTATAAAATTTACCCCTTCTATGAGGTTGTTTTCCTAGATGTATAGGCTTATTTTCTCAGATTCATGAATATACTTATTTTACGAGTTATTTTCTCATATTAAATTATTATCACTATTATGGGGTCGTTCTCTCAAATTCATGAATATACACGTTTTACGGGGTTATTTTCTTATATTGATAAATATACCCCTTTTACGGGATTGTTTCTCATATTATAAAATTAACCTATTTAAGGCATAGATTTCTCATACTCACAAATATACTAAAATTACGGTGTTATTTTCTCCGATTGATAAATATTCCTGTATTACGGGGTTGTTTTCACATATTAAAGAATTTACCCCTTCTAAGAGGTTGTTTTCTTATATTAAAAAATTTACTCGTTCTACAAGGCTATTTTTATAGACTCGCAATTACTCTACTTTTACGGAGTTGTTTTCTAAGATTTATAATATGCATGTTTTACATGGTTATTTTCTTATATTGATAAATATACCACTTTTACGGGGTCGTTTTCTCATATTAAATTATTACCACTATTGTGGGATAGTTTTCTCAAATTCATAAATATACACGTTTTACGGGTTATTTTCTTATATTGACAAATATAATCCTTTTACGAGGTTGTTTTCTCATACTCACAAGTATACCCCTTTTACACAGTTGTTTTCTCATTCTCACAAATATAAAAAAATTCGGGTTATTTTCTCCGATTGATAAACATCCTCGCATTACGGGGTTGTATTCTCATATTAAAAAATTTACCCATTCTACAAGGCTGTTTTCTCAGACTTGCAATTACACTGCTTTTACGGAGTTATTTTCTTGGATTCATAAATATACACGTTTTACGGGGTTATTTTCTTATATTGATAAATATACAACATTTACGGGGTCATTTTCTCATATTAAATTATTACCACTATTATGGGGTCATTTTCTCAAATTCATAAATTTACACTTTTTATGAGGTTATTTTCTTATATCGACAAATATACCGCTTTAACGAGGTTGTTTTCTCATATTATAAAATTAACCCATTTAAGGCGTAGTTTTCTCATAATTAGCAATATACCAAAATTACAAGGTTATTTTCTCCGAATTATAAATATCCCCATATTACGGTGTTGTTTTCACATATTAAAAAACTTACCCCTTCTACGAGGCTATTTTCTCAGATTCGCAATTACACTACCTTTACGGGGTTGTTTTCTCATATTGATAAATATACATGTTTTACGGTATTATTTTCTTATATCGATAAATATACCACTTTTACGGGATCGTTTTCTTATATTAAATTATTAGCACTATTATGGAGTTGTTTTGTTAAATTCATAAATATACATGTTTTACGGGGTTATTTTCTTATATCGAGAAATATATCCCTCTTACGGGGTTGTTTTCTCATACTCACAAATATACCAAAATTACGGGGTTATTTTCTCCGATTGATAAATATCCCCGTATTACGGGGTTGTTTTGTAATATTTATAAATATACCTCTCTTACGTGGTTGTTCTCTCATATTGAAAAATTTACCCCTTCTACGAGGTTTTTTTCTTAGACTCGCAATAACACTATTTTTATGGGGTTGTTTTAGCAGATTCATAAATATACACGTTTTATGGGCTTATTTTCTTATATTGACAAATACACCCCTTTTACGGGGTTATTTTCTCATATTAAATAATTAACCCATTTAAGGGGTTGTTTTCTCATACTTACAAATATACCAAATTATGGGTTTCTTTTCTCCGATTGATAATTATCCCCATGTTACAGGGTTGTTTTCTCATATTAAAAATTGTATCCCTTCTACGAGGTTGTTTTCTCAGACTCGCAATTACACTACTTTTACGGGGTTTTTCTTAGATTTATAAATATACATATTTACAGGGTTATTTTCTTATATTGATAAATATATCACTTTTACGGGGTTGTTTTCTCATATTAAATTATAAGCACTATTATGGGGTTGTTTTCTCAAATTCATATATATACACCTTTTACGAGGTTATTTTCTTATATCGACAAATATACCCCTTTTACGGGGTTGTTTTCTCATATTATAAAATTGACCCATTTAAAGAGTTGTTTTCTCATACTCACCAATATACCACAATTACGGAGTTATTTCTTCCGATTCATAGATTTTCCCAGTATTACGGGGATTGTTTCATATATTAAAAATTTTACCCCTTCAACGAGGCTATTTTCTCATATTGAAAAAATTACTCAGTCTACGAGGCTGTTCTCTTAGACTCACAATTACAATACTTTTACGAGATTGTTTTCTTATATTCATAAATATACATGCTTTACGGGATTATCTTCTTATATTAATAAATATACCACTTATACGGGGTCGTTTTCTCATATTAAATTATTAGCACTATTATGGGATTATTTTCTTAAATTCATAAATGTACACGTTTTACAAGGTTATTTTCTTATATTGACAAATATACCCCTTTTACGGGGTTGTTTTCTCATACTCACAAATATACCAAAATTACGTGGTTATTTTCTTCGATTGATAAATATCCACGCATTACGGGGTTATTTTCTCATATTTAAAAATTTACCCCTTCTACGAGGCTATTTTCTCAGACTCACAATTGCACTATATTTACGGGGTGATTTTCTCAGATTCATAAATATACACGTTTTACGGGGTTATGTTCTTATATTGATAAATATACCACTTTTACAGGGTTGTTTTCTCATATTAAATTTTTAGCACTATTATGGGGTTGTTTTCTCAAATTCATAAATATACATGTTTTACGGAGTTATTTTCTTATATCGAAAAATATATCCCTTTTACGGGGCTGTTTTCTCATATTACAAAATTAATCCATTTAGGGCGTGGTTTTCTCAAACTCACAAATATACCAAAATTACGGGGTTATTTTCTCTGATTGCTAAATATACTAAAATTACAGGGTTATTGTCACGACCCCACCCGTGGGCCCGTGACCGGCACTAGGGAATGGGTAGGCTTAAGGCCACCGAAACCCGTAGTAAGCCTGACACTCACTGATTTAAACAAATCTCATCTCCAATTAATATTATTAAAACCACAAATTATCTTAATAGCTACATTCTACATAAATACTTCGGTCTGCCAGAAAAACTAGGCGAGACCTGAAACTCAGAAAATTTACAACTGATACATTTACTATTACTACTGCGGAGAATCTAAGATTTACCAATTTACATACCAAATCAAATACATCATCCGATGATGAAGGAGTCGGGTTACTGAATAAGAGTCGCGGGAGAACTACTTGATCACGAATCGAAAAAACATAAATGGAGACTCGGTCTAGAGTGAGTTAAAATCAAATAATCTAGGGACTATTGCTTCTTCTCAGAAAACATAGATTATTCAAATCATACTATAATCATACCCTACTATTTCCTTCACATAAAATATTAATCATTCGAATCAAAATATCAACCATGCACGTAAATACAAATCACATTATAATCAAATACCATAATAAATAAATAAATAAAAATATATATTTACTTTTACGGGACGAGTGGCTCGGTAGAACCCTAAACCCCAAAATCTAGTAGCCATTCGGCTCTCTTAATCCAATAAGATCTGGCGCCTCGAGAGCAATGCTCGATCGGGGACCTTACCTCCACCGGTCACTTAAATATCCAAATAAGAAATCTAGTAGCCATTCGGCTCTCTTAATCCAATAAGATCGCCCGAGAGCAATGCTCGACCAGGGACCTTACCTCCACCGGTCACTTAAGTATCCAAATAAGAAATCTAGTAGCCATTCGGCTCTCTTAATCCAATAAGATCGCTCCCGAGAGCAATGCTCGACCAGGGACCTTACCTCCGGTCACTTAAATATCCAAATAAGCCGGCGCCCCGAGAGCAATGCTCGACCCGGGACCTTACCTCCGGCAATTTACACAAATCAGCCCAGAGAGCCATGCTCGACCAGGGCAAACCCATGAAAATCTTATTACATGTCCATGATCATTACCGGTCCTGATGTAACCCATCAAGCGGCATGTTCTACAAGCCACGTTTCCCAAGACACAATCATCCATCCTCTGCCGGAGCTCGCCGGAAAAGCCCAAAAATGCCGGCTGCCACCATTTTCTCTCTCCACCGGATCTTCCGTTTCCGTACCAAAACAAAGCCGAGGCCGAGAGGAGTCGATCTGCACCAAGATCGGCCGACCACCGACGCCTTGCACCGCGACGGGCGGCAAGGAAGCTGCCATCTTCCTCCCCATGTGCTGTCACGGGTGCCGGCCGCACGCTCACGGCCACCGGCCTGACTCAGCCTCCTTCCTCCTCTCTCCTCGACATCTCTCTTCCTCCCTTCTTCTTCCCGATTTCTTTCCCTTCAATATCGACATTTGACCCCTGAACTTTTCCTTATTGCAATTTGGTCCCTCAACTTTCTTAATTACTTACAATTTCATCCCTGCGAATTCCAATTTAACCCCCAAACTTCTTTTTAGCCTTTCAATTAAGCCCCTAACTATTTAATTTGGGCCAAATCCGAATTATTGAAAATACACAATTACAAAAATACCCGACCGACATATTTATTTACGAAAATACCAAACTCACAAATTTCCATTAAACCCTCACAAAAATAAAATTATACTTTTAATCCTTATTCCAAAATAATCCTCCAATTAAATCCTATACACAATTAAATTAAATAATCAATTTCCAACTCAAAATTTAATACTACTAATCAATTATAATACCAATTTTCTCAAAATTCTTTTATAAAAACATCCCTTACAATTTCTATCATAATTTTCCAATATATAATTTTATTTATATAAATATGCATTTGGGAAAATTTGAATAACCAAAATATAATCATTTCTCAAATAGTTTACTTGAATAAAAATAAAGCTAAAATTAACTTAAATAAAAACTCACTATTAAATATATAAAAAAAAAAAAATTCCGGGTGTTACAGTTATTTTCTCCGATTGATAAATATCCCCATATAATGGAGTTGTTTTCTCATATTAAAAAATTTATCGCTTCTACGAGTTCTACGAGGCTATTTTCTCAGACTCGCAATTGCAGTACTTTTACGGGATCGTTAGCAATATTATGTGGTTGTTTTCTCAAATTCATAAATCTACAAGTTTTACGAGGTTATTCTCTTATATCGAAAAATATACCCCTTTTACTAGGTTGTTTCCTCATATTATAAAATTAACCCATTTAAGGGGTTGTTTTCTCATACTCACAAATATACCACAATTACGGGGTTATTTCCTGAGATTGATAAATATCCTAGTATTACGGGGTCGTTTTCTCATATTAAAAAATTTATCCCTTCTATGAGGCTATTTTCTCAGACTCGCAATTACACTACTTTTATGGGGTTGTTTTCTCAGATTCATAAATATACACGTTTTACGGGATTATTTTCTTTTATTGATAAATTAACCATTTTTACGGGGTCGTTTTCTCATATAAAATTACTACCACTATTATGGAATTATTTTCTCAAATTCATAAATATACACGTTTTATGATGTTTTCTTATATCGAAAAATATACCCCTTTTACGGGGTTGTTTTCTTATATTATAAAATTAACCCATTTAAGGGGTTATTTTCTCATACTCACCAATATACCATAATTACGGGGTTATTTTATTAAATTGATAAATATCCTGGTATTACGAGGTTATTTTCACATATTAAAAAATTTACACCTTGTACGAGACTGTTTTCTCATATTAAAAAGTTTACCTGTTCTATGAGTTTGTTTTCTTAGACTCGCAATTATACTACTTTTACAGGGTTATTTTTTCAGATTCATAAATATACACGTTTCATGGGGTTATTATATGAGATTCATAAATATACATGATTTACAAGGTTATTTTCTTATATAAATAAATATATCACTTTTACGGGGTCATTTTATTCATATTAAATTATTAGTACTATTATTGGGTTGTTTTCTCAAATTCATAAATATACAAGTTTTATGGGGTTATTTTCTTATATCGAAAAATATTCCCCTTTTACGGGATTATTTTCTCACATTATAAAATTAACCCATTTAAGGGTTGTTTTCTCACACTCAACAATATACCATAATTTCGGGTTATTTCCTCATATTCATAAATATCCTTGTATTATGGGGCTGTTTTCACATATTAAATATTTTATCACTTCTACAAGACAGTTTTCTCATTTTAAAAAATTTACCCGTTCTACAAGGCTGTTTTCTTAGACTCGTAATTATACTACTTTTACGGGGTTGTTTTTTCAGATTCATAAATATATACTATTTTCTTATATTGATAAATATACAACTTTTACGAGATCATTTTCTCATATTAAATTATTAGCACTATTATGGGGTTATTTTCTTAAATTCATAAATATACACGTTTTACGGAGTTATTTTCTCATATTAACAAATATACCTCTTTTATCGGGTTGTTTTCTCATATTATAAAATTAATCCATTTAAGAAGTTTTCTCATACTTACAAATATACCAAAATTACGGGGTTATTTTCTCCCATTGATAAATATCCCTGTATTACGGGATTGTCTTTTCATATTAAAAAATTTACCCCTTGTACAGAGTTGTTTTGAGATTCATAAATATACACGTTTTACAGGGTTATTTTCTTATATTGATAAATATATCACTCTTACTTAGTCTTTTTCTTATATAAAATTATTATCACTATTATGGAGTTGTTTTCTCAAATTCATAAATATATACATTTTACGGGGTTATTTTCTTATATCGAAAAATATACCCCTTTTATGGGGTTGTTTTCTCATATTATAAAATTAACCCATTTAAGGGGTTGTTTTCTCATACTCACCAATATACCACAAATCACGGGGTTATTTCCTCATATTGATAAATATCTCCGTATTACAGGGTTGTTTTCACATATTAAAAAGAATCCCCATATTACGAGGTTACTTTCTCATATTAAAAATTTACCCCCTTCATGAGGCTATTTTCTCAGACTGACAATTACACTATATTTACGGGGTTGTTTTCTTATATTCATAAATATACACATTTTACGGGGTTATTTTCTAATATTTATAAATATACCACTTTTACTGGATCATTTTCTCATATTAAATTATTAGCATTATTATGGGGTTGCTTTGTCAAATTCATGAATATACCCGTTTTACGAAGTTATTTTCTTATATCGAGAAATATACCCATAATCTATTTAAGTGGTTGTTTTCTCATACACACAAATATACCAAAATTACGGGGGTGTTTTTCTTATTAAAAAATTTACCCCTTCTACGAGGTTGTTTTCTCGGACTCGCAATTACACTATTTTACAAGGTTGTTTTCTCACATTCATAAATATACACGTTTTATAGAGTTTTTTCTTATATTGATAAATATACCACTTTTATGGGGTTGTCTTCTTATATAAAATTATTACCACTATTATGGAGTTGTTTTCTCAAATTCATAAATATACACGTTTTACGGAGTTATTTTCTTATATCGACAAATATACCTCTTTTACTGGTTTTTTTCTCATATTATAAGTTAACCCATTTAAGGTGTTGTTTTCTCATACTCACAAGTATAGCACAATTACGGGATTATTTCCCAAAATTCATAAATATTCATATATTACGGGGTTGTTTTCACATATTAAAAAATTTACCCGTTCTACGAGACTGTTTTCTTAAACTCGCAATTACACTACTTTTACGGGGTTGTTTTCTCAGATTAATAAACACACACGTTTTACGGAGTTATTCTTTTATACTGATAAATATACCACTTTTACGGGGTCATTTTCTCATATTAAATTATTAGCACTATTATGGGGTTGTTTTCTCAAATTCATAAATATACACGTTTTACGGGGTTGTTTTCTCATATTAAAAATAAAATATACCCCTTTTACGGGGTTGTTTTCTCATATTATAAAAATTAACCCATTTAAGGGGTTGTTTTCTCATACTCACCAATATACCACAATCACGGGGTTATTTCCTCAAATTCATAAATACTTTCGTTTTACGGGGTTGTTTTCATATATTAAAAAAATTTACTCCTTCTAGGAGACTGTTTTCTCATACTCACAAATATTCCAAAATTATGAGTTTATTTTCTCTGATTGATAAATATTCCCTGATTACGGGGTTGTTTTCTAATATTTATAAATATACCCCTCTTACGGGGTTGTTTTCTTATATTAAAAGAAATACCGCTTCTACGAGGCGGTTTTCTGAGGCTCGCAATTACACTACTTTTACGGGGTGGTTTTCTTAGATTCATAAATATACACGCTTTACGGGGTTATATTCTTTTATTGATAAATATAACCCTTTTACGAGGTTGTTTTCTCATATTATAAAATTAACCCATTTAAGGGGTTGTTTTCTCATACTCACAAATATACCAAAATTATGGGGTTATTTTCTCCGATTGATAAATATCCCCGTATTATGGGGTCATTTTCTCATATTAAAAAATTTACTCCTTCTACAAGGCTGTTTCCTAAGACTCGCTGTTACACTACTTTTACGGGGTTGTTTTCTCATATTCATAAATATGCACGTTTTATGAGGTTATTCTCTTATATTGATAAATATACCACTTTTACGGGATTGTTTTCTCATATTAAATTATTACCACTATTATGGGGTTGTTTTGTCAAATTCATAAATATACATGTTTTATGGGATTATTTTCTTATATCGACAAATATACCCTTTTTACGGTATTGTCTTCTCATATTATAAAATTAACCCACTTAAGGGGTTGTTTTCTCATACTCAAATATACCAAAATTACGGAGTTATTTTCTCCGATTGATAAATATCCCTGTATTACGAGCTTATTCTCTAATATTTATATTATACCCTCTTACGGGGTTATCTTGTCATATTAAAACATTTACCCCTTCTACGATTCTATTTTCTCAGACTCGCAATTACAGTACTTTTACAGGGTTATTTTTTCAGATTCATAAATATACTCGCTTTACGGGGTTATTTTCTCATATTGATAAATATACCACTTTTACAGGGTCAAATTCTCATATTAAATTATTACTAGTATTATGGAGTTGTTTTCTCAAATTCATAAATATACACGTTTTACGGGATTATTTTCTTATATCGAAAAATATACCCCTTTTACGGGGTTATTTTCTCATATTATAAAAATTAACCCATTTAAGGGGTTGTTTTCTTATACTCACCAATATACCACAATCACGGGGTTATTTCCTCAAATTCATAAATATTTTCGTTTTACGGGGTTGTTTCTATATATTAAAAAAATTTACTCCTTCTAGGAGACTGTTTTCTCATATTAAAAAATTTATTCGTTCTACGAGGCTGTTTTCTTAGACTCGCAATTACACTAGTTTTACGGGATTATTTTTTTAGATTCATAAATATATACTTTTTACGAGGTCGTTTTCTCATATTAAATTATTACCACTATTACAGAGCTGTTTTCTCAAATTCATAAATGTACACGTTTGACGGGGTTATTTTCTTACATCGAAAAACATACCTCTTTTAGGGGATTGTTTTCTCATATTATAAAATTAACCCATTTAAGGGGTTGTTTTCTCATACTCACCAATATACCACAATTACAGGGTTATTTCCTCAGATTCATAAATATTCCCGTATTACGGGGTTGTTTGCACATAGTAAAAAATTTACTCCTTCTGTGACACTGTTTTCTAATATTAAAAAATTTACCTGTTCTACGAGGCTGTTTTCTTAGACTCGCAATTACATTACTTTTAGGGGGTTTGTAATACGCAAAAAATTTTCCTTTAATAATGATAACATTAATGATAATTAATAAATGGGTTTCTATTTAAATAAATTTTATCTTATTTTACTTGGTTTAAATTGGAATGATTTAAATGAAATTTTGAATTTATATGCTAGACAAATAAGGGAGTTATTTTCTATATCCAATTAGTTTGATTTTTAATCAATTAATTAAGTAAATTCTTTGAGAAACAAATCATATTTTTGGTTATTCAAATTTTTCCCAAATGAATATATATAAATTAAATTTTATATTTGAGAGTTATGAAAGAATTAGTAAATAATATTTTTATAAAAGAATTAGCGGGGAATGATAAATTTTAATTATCAAATGGTGTTAATTTTAAATGGAATATATTTAGCAAATTGATTAACTAAATTAATTATGTGTTAGGACTAAATTGGGAATTTATTTTGGAATAAGGATTAAAAGTATAATTTTATTAATATGAGGTTTAATGAAAATTTATATGTTTGGTATTTTTATAACTAAATATGTCGGTAAGGGCTTTTTGGTAATTTTACATTTAAAAGCAAGGGTAAATATGTAATTGTATATTTTCAATAATTCTAATTTGGCCCAAATTAAATAGTTAGGGGCTTAATTGAAAAGCTAAAGAAAAGTTTAAGGGTTAATTGGAAATTTTGCAGGACGAAATTATTAGTAATTAAAGAAGTTGAGGGACTAAATGGTAATGAAGAAAAGTTCAGGGATTGAAAGTTGATATAGAGAGAAAAAAAGAAAGAAAAGAGGAAGAGAAACGGATGATCGAGGAGGAAGGAAGGGGTCCTATTGCTGCTGGAGATGGCTGGTAGGGGCGGAGGTCGTGTCAGAGGCTGTAGAGTTGATCGAAGGATTAGTGGAGGCGAGTGAACGCGAAGGGGGCAGCAGCAGTAGCTCTGGAAAGCTATTAGCGTTGCTGCGTTGGCGCTCGAGCGTCGAGGGTCGGCGCCGAGCTTTAGGGGTGCTCAGCGCGCATATTGTTTTCATTCTCTCCACTTGAAGCTGCCGTCAGTGTCGAGAAAGGAGGGAGTTGGAGCTGCCTTGGATGGCTGATTGGAGGAGCTCGGCTGAAGTGTGTTGCAGCTGGCTATCGAAGCACCCAAGTTAGAAAGCATGGCAGTAACTTTGGCAACCATTTCGGTGGTTCTAGTTTCAAATGGCCAGCGGCTGGTGGCTTTCTTCGAGGATAGCAACAAATGTGAAGGTTATTGAGGAAGGAGATCTAGTAAGAAGAAGCTTGTAAGGGCAGTTCAGTTTTTAGGAATTTTTGGCTAGTGCCATTGAGCTTCAGATGATCTGAGCACGCATTCGGACTCTCCTCGTCACAAGCTTTCCAAGGGCACTAGTTTCGCGACGATCGGACTTCGTTTGAAAATCAACGGTTGAGATCGTCCATAGATTTCTCAGGATGATCGGGGTTCGGATCGAAAGATTAGAAGCTAGGATCATCATCAGCGCGTCGTTTCGAGTCCGTTGGTGCGTTCGGATCGTCGATCGGACTCCGGCGGCTAGAGGCGAGTCGACCAAGCGATCAAGAATCTCGGTAATTTCTCTGGCTCGTTGATTTTAGAATTCTTTGGTAATTATGAGTTATTGAATTGTGTTGAGCATTAGATATATTGTTAGCTAAAATAATTATTTTTCGGACAGTCTGCCTTTAGTCGTGAATTGTGATGTGTGGCGGAGTTGGGAAAAATAGGGAAGTCTTGGAGACCTGACTCCTATTAAAATAAATTGTTGAATATTTGAAGTGTTCTCTGGCAGGCCTTGGACCTATTTTACGGGGGGTAAATATCCATATTTTAGGGGAGGTTCTGCCGAATTTTTGATAGAATTTACCCGAGTTAAGATTTTTAGACAGTCAGTCCTAGGAATCTAGACCTAGGGTTAATTGTCAAATGTTTCAACGTTATTGATTAATTGTTTTTCGTGATTAGATAATCCGTCAGTTCGGCTCGCTCCACCTGAGGCATCGGAGCAGAGCTAGGAGGTCGTCAAAGCTGTGAGTTAAAGTCATATGTCTGTTTACATGTGTTATGCTGAGATTTTGACAAAATAATTCTGATTACATGAATTAATATTTTAATAAGTTATTTTCATCGCTATTTAAAAAAGTATCATTTTTTGCATTATGAATTTATTGTTTCGTGTTGACTCGGGATGGGACGGCTATAGAACATGCTATTTGATGAGTGCACCAGTATGAATCCGATACTGATAGCAAAAGGGTAAAAGGAAAAATTTAAAAAGGTAAATTTAGAACTTGCCCTAGTCGAGCATCGCTCTCTGGGCTTAGTAGAGGGTGTTTGTCGGAGGAAAGGTCCCTGGTCGAGCATTGCTCTCTGGGCACCAGCTTATGTGGAAACTTAAGTGACCGGACTGGATTTAAGGACCCTGGTCGAACTTCGCACTTTGGGCGCCAGTCTTATTGGAGTAAGAGAGTCGAAAGGCTAAGAGTATTAGTGATAATTAAGTGACCGAACTGGATTTAAGGACCCTGGTCGAGCTTCGCTCTCTGGGCGCCAGTTCAGTTAGAATGAGAGAGTCGAGATGGTGTTGAGATTAGGGTTCTGCTGAGGTACTCCATCCCATAGTATGTGAAAGTTATTTTTATTTTAAGCATGGCATAACACGTTTATTTTTAAAAGTGGTTGTAACTTTTTTTGGATATATGATTTTAACTCACTCTCTAGACTGACAGTCTCAATTTTATTGTTTTTCAGATATGTGATTGTTAATCTTTCCGCGGCTCTTATCTAGCAACTCGACTCCTTCATCATCAGGTGATGTAATTGATTTAGTATGTTTGACTTGTAAAATTTTAGATTCTCCACAGTAAAATTAGTAGACTTATCAGTTGTAATTTTATATAGTCTCGGGTCTTGCCTAATTCTACTGGCAGACCGAATTAAATATGTAGAATTTAATGGTTAGTGATATTATATGAGATTTAATTAAGTTAGTGAGTGGTCAGGCTTACTACGGGATTCGGTGGCCTTACGCCTACCCATTTCCTAGTGCCGGTCACGGGCCCACGAATCGGGTCGTGACAGGGTAGTTTTTTTTCAGATTCATGAATATACAAGTATTACAGGGTGATTTTCTTATATTGATAAATATACCACTTTTACGGGTCATTTCCTCATATTAAATTATTAGCATTATTATGGGTTTGTTTTCTCATATTCATAAATAAACACGTTTTACGGGGTTATTTTCTTATATTGACAAATATACCCCTTTTATGAGGTTGTTTTCTCATATTATAAAATTAACTCATTTAAGAGGTAGTTTTCTCATACTCACAAATATACCAAAATTAGAGGGTTATTTTCTCCGATTGATAAATATCCCCGTATTATGGGATTGTTTTCTCATATTAAAAATTTTACCCCTTCTACGAGGCTGTTTTCTCAGACTCGCAATTGCACGATATTTACCGGGTTGTTTTCTCAGATTCATAAATATACGTGATTTATAAGGTTATTTTTTTATATTGATAAATATACCACTTTTACGGGGTCGTTTTCTCATATTAAATTATTACCACCATTATGGAGTTATTTTCTCAAATTCATAAATATACACGTTTTACGGGGTTATTTTCTTATATCGAAAAATATACACTTTTTACGGGGTTGTTTTGTCATATTATAAAATTAACCCATTTAAGGGATTGTTTTCTCATACTCACAAATATACCACAATTACGAGGTTATTTCCTTCGATTCATAAATATTCTCATATTACAGGGTTGTTTTGACATGTTAAATAATTTATCCCTTGTACGAGACATTCTCATATTAAAACTTTACCCGTTTTAAGAGGCGGTTTGCTTAGACTCGCAATTACACTACTTTTACGGGGTTATTTTTTCATATTCATAAATATACACGTTTTACGGGGTTATTTTCTTATATTGATAAATATACCACTTTTACGGGGTCATTTTCTCATATTTAATTATTAGCACTATTACGGGTTGTTTTCTCAAATTCATAAATATACACATTTTATGGGGTTATTTTCTTATATTGACAAATATACTCCTTTTATGGGGTTATTTTCACATTATAAAATTAACCATTTAAAAGGTTATTTTCTCATACTCACAAATATACCAAATTACGGGGTTATTTTCTCCGATTGATAAATATCCCCGTATTACAATGTTGTTTTCTCATATTAAAAAATTTCCACTTCTACGAGGCTGTTTTCTCACACTTGCAACGACACTACTTTTACGGGGTTATTTTTTCAGATTCATAAATATAAACGTTTTATGAGGTTATGTTATAATATTATCAACTTAACCCATTAAAGGGGTTATTTTCTCATACTCACAAATGTACCAAAATTACGGGGTTATTTTCTCCGATTGATAAATATCCCTGTATTATGGGGTTGTTTTCTCATATTAAAAAATTTACCCTTTCTACGAGGTTGTTTTCTCAGACTCGCAATTATACTACTTTTACGGGGTTGTTTTCTCAGATTCATAAATATATATGTTTTAGGGAGTTATTTTTTTATATTGATAAATATACCACTTTTATGGGGTCGTTCTCTCATATTAAATTATTACCACTATTATGGTGTTATTTTTTCAAATTGATAAATATACAAGTTTTACATGGTTATTTTCCTATATCGACAAATATACCCCTTTTACGGGGTTGTTTTCTCATATTATAGAATTAACCCATTTAAGGGGTGGTTTTCTCATTGTCACAAATATACCAAAATTACGGGGTTATTTTCTCCGATTGATAAATATCCCCGTATTACGGGGTTGTTCTAAAATATTTATAAATATACCCCTCTTACGGGATTGTTTTCTCATATTAAAAAATTTACCTCTTCTACGAGGTTGTTTTCTCAAACTCGCAATTACAATACTTTTACGGGGTTGTCTTCTAAGATTCATAAATATACATATTTTATAGCGTTATTTTCTTATATTTATAAATATACAACTTTTACAGGGTCATTTTCTCATATTAAATTATTACCATTATTACGGAGTTATTTTCTCAAATTTATAAATATACACGTTTTACGGAGTTATTTTCTAATATTGACAAATATACCCCTTTAAGGGTTTGTTTTCTCATATTATAAAATTAATCCATTTAAGAGGTTGTTTTCTCATACTCACAAACATACCAAAACTACGGGGTTGTTTTCCCCGATTGATAAATATCCTTTTATTACGAGGTTATTTTTTCATATTAAAAAATTTACCCCTGCTACGTGGTTGTTTTCTCATACTCACAATTACACTACTTTTATGGGGTTATGTTTCATATTCATAAATACATACATTTTACAGAGTTGTTTTCTCATATTATAAAAAATTAACCCATTTAAGGGGTTGTTTTCTCATACTCACAAATATACCAAAATTACGGGATTATTTTCTCCAATTGATAAATATCACCGTATTACGGGGTTGTTTTCTCATATTAAAAAATTTACCCATTCTACTAGGTTGTTTTCTCATACTTGTAATTACACTACTTTTACGGGGTTGTTTTCTCAGATTAATAAATATACACATTTTACGGGGTTATTTTCTTATATTGACAAATATACCACTTTTACGGGATCATTTTCTCATATTAAATTATTAGCACTATTATGGGATTGTTTTCTCAAAGTCATAAATATACATATTTTACGGGGTTATTTTTTTATATTGACAAATATACGCCTTTTACGGGGTTGTTTTCTCATACTCACAAATATCCCAAAAATTACGGGGTTATTTTCTCCGATTGCTAAATATACCAAAATTACGGGGTTGTTTTCTCCGATTGATAAATATCCCTGTATTATGGGGTTGTTTTCACATATTAAAAGAATACCCCTTCTACGAGGTTTTTTTCTGAGACTCGCAATTACACTACTCTTACGGGGTGGTTTTCTTAGATTCATAAATATACACGTTTTACGGGGTTATATTCTTTTATTGATAAATATACCACTTTTACGGGGTCATTTTCTCATATTAAATTATTAACATTATTATGGGGTTGTTCTCTCAAATTCATAATTATACATGTTTTACAGGGTTATTTTCTTATATCGACAAATAAATCCCTTTTACGAGATTGTTTTCTCATATTCTAAAATTACCCTATTTAAAGGGTTTGTTTTGTCGTACTCACAAATATAACAAAATTACGGGGTTATTTTTTCCGATTGATAAATATCCTCGTATTACGGGGTTATTTTCTAATATTTATAAATATGCGTCTCTTACGGTGTTGTTCTCTCATATTGAAAAATTTACCCCTTCTACGAGGCTGTTTTCTCAGACTCGCAATTACACTATTTTTATGGGGTTATTTTCTCATATTCATAAATATACACATTTTACGGAATTATTTCCTTATATTGACAAATATACCCCTTTTACGGGGTTGTTTTCTCATATTATACAATTAACCCGTTTATGGGGTTGTTTTCTCATACTCCCAAATATACTAAAATTACGGGGTTATTTTCTCTGATTGATAAAATTCCCGTATTACGGGGTTGTTTTCTAATATGTATAAATAACCCCTCTTATAGGGTTGTTTTCTCATATTAAAAAATTTACCCCTTCTACGAGACATTTTTCTCAGACTCGCAATTACACTACTTTTACAGGGTTATTTTCTCAGATTCATAAATATACACGTTTTACGGGATTATTTTCTTATACTGACAAATATACCCCTTTTACAGGGTTGTTTTCTCATACTCACAAATATACGGGTTATTTTCTCTAATTGATAAATATCCCCATATTACGGTGTTGTTTTCTCATATTATAAAATTTAGGCTTAATTGTAAAAGAATTCTCGACCCTTGGCGTTTTTCTCAATTTAATCACGTGTTTTTAATTGTAACAATTTCATGCGCGACATTATCAATTTTGTCAAATCGATATATAAATGAAATTTTCGATGAAGTTTATTCCACGTGGCTGCCAGTGCTCTGGTAACTTAAACACGTAAAAAGGGTGCGTTTTAAAGCAAAAGCAAAAATGTTGCGTTTTGGAGATGAGAAACAGTGCATTTTTCACATCTTAAATAGGAATAAAAAAAAGAACGAAACGATGGCGTATATGGTGTAAGAAAACCCTAAATTCCCAAAATTGAAATAGCCGTTATTTCTTACCGTTTGTGATTACTGAAATCATTTGAAGAATAGAGTGAAAGTAAAATAGAGTGAAAGTGAAGCCGCTTTGAAGAATCAAACACGTTGTGGTCCCTTCAACCAGCAAAGACACTGAAGCCATCGAACATTGTGGTCCTTTAAAGTACCGACCATTGGAAAAGGACAAGTTATTACATTGTTAATGGCTTTTCTAAGAAACTCTTACATTAACGAGATGAGTGCGATATGTGTGGGGTAGGGCATCAATCAATTTTTTATTACTGCACTTTCGAGTTTTTTAAAATGTATTTGAGTTTACTGTGATTTTCGTATTTATTTATTTGAGTTTGTCATGGTCTGTAGGGTCTTATTCATGTAAGTATTGTGTTTGTCTTGTTGAAATATTAACTCATGCACTCTTTCAACAGAATGTCTGACAGCTTTTCTATGTATATAAACTATAGTGGGCGTTTTGCATCTGTTTGTGGGAATGTGGTTTATATAGGTGGAGATATTTTTCCTAATGGATTAGACCCAGATAGGATACGATATTTGGACATACTTAATGAAGCAGAAAAACTAGGGTATTATGGGGCAAAGACTTCTTATAAGATTCTAAGAATGAGTTTGAATGATGGGTTAAGGGAAATGGTGAATGGTAGAGGTTTAATGGATATGATTAAGTATATAGATGAAGGCAATGGAGTATTACAAGTCTATGTCGAAGGAGAGAAAGGACAAGTAGCATTGCTTGGTGGCACAAGTCAATCTAATCATGGAAAAGATGGTGGTGTTAGCTGTATTAGTGAAAATCCAAAAGGTGTACATGAAACTGAGGATGAGAGTGACAATTTAGATGAAACTGTGTTTGATGTCAATGTTGAACATAGTTGTCACGACCCCACCCGAGGGTGATAATGCCCCTATCACCAAGGGTTGCAATGCACGATTTATGATGCATATGCCCTAAAATGAATTTATGTATGCCTAATAGTGAAATGTCATATGCATTCTTACGGGACTAGGCGCAATATTGTATTTTA
Organism: Ricinus communis; assembly: GCF_019578655.1. Classification (NCBI taxonomy): domain Eukaryota; kingdom Viridiplantae; phylum Streptophyta; class Magnoliopsida; order Malpighiales; family Euphorbiaceae; genus Ricinus; species Ricinus communis. The sequence goes on along the minus strand of NC_063261.1, from coordinate 10,434,593 downwards.
AAACACTTGTTCTACTTAGAAAAATAAATAATGTTCGCTTAAGTTTCTCTGGATTTTCGAGCATCCAAAAGTACTCCTGCCACCTTTCTTAAGCTTCTTACAATCACCAACTCAACCATAAAAGCTCTGACATCCGCTCGATTTTCCAGGCACTAACTTCGGCGCTACTCAATAAGGCGATGCCTGATGTGATGACGAGGCAGTCCATGACACGATTGCAACCACGCTCTACACTAAAACTGACTGCGGTGCCCACCATCGAAAAAACAATCAAAGCTTCTAAAGGCGGACTGCACTAATCACTTAATGAAAAAGGCACGAGTCTACCACGCTTCGGATCTTCCCATCGCTACAAAGCTCATTCTTAGCACAACATCCAGGACAAGCTCACAAGAAAGGAAATGACAGGCTCTCTAACAGTGAAGGCTGAGACACTAGAGTCAATGAAAACAACAAGACAGACTTGATCCTAGCTCCGCAGTACCAAGAAAAATCTTAACCTAGGTCGAAGGAAATCTAAACCTAAGCTCTGATACCAACTTTGTCATGACCCCACCCGAGGGCTCGTGACTGGCACTAGGGAATGGGTAGGCGTAAGGCCACCGAATCCCGTAGTAAGCTTGACACTCACAACTCAAACAAATCTCATCTCAACTTTTACTATTATTAATGCCATAAATTATCTTAATAGTTACATTTTACATAATTACTTCGGTCTGCCAGAAAAATTAGGCGAGACCCGAAACTCATAAAATTTACAACTGATACATCTACTATTACTACTACGGAGAATCTAACATTTTACAATTAACATACCAAATCGAATACACCACCTGATGATGAAGGAGTCGGGTTACTGAATAAGAGTCGCGGGAAGACTAATACGATCGAGGATCCGAAAATAAATAAATTGAGGGTACCCTCGGTCTAGAGTGAGTTAAAATCAAATAATTTAGAGACTATTGCAATCTTCACAGAAAATATTAGTTATTCGAATCAATATATCAAACCCTGAGCATAAAAACAAATCATAATATCATCATACCATAATAGAAAAATAAATAAATAAAAATATATTTTTACTTTTACGGGACGAGTGGCTCAGTAGAATCCTAACCCCAAATTCTAGTAGCCTTTCGGCTCTCTTAATCCAACAGGTCTGGCGCCCAGAGAGCAAGCTCGATCAGGGTCCTTACCTCCAGCCTGAACACTTGAATTCCAAATAAGCCGGCACCTAGAGAGCGTTGCTCGATCAGAGACCTTAACTCCGGCAATCAACTGAACTCAGCCCAGAGAGCAATGCTCGATCAGGGCAAACAAATCCATAATAATCTTATGTCCATGATCATTACCGGTGCACACGCGGTCCTGATGTAACCCACCAGGTGGCATGTTCTACGAAAGCCACATTTCCCAAAACGCAATCATCACATTTAATAAATATCATTGTCTAATGAAATCATTCAACACATATCAAAATAAAGATTAAAAATTTAGGATAAGGCAACGTGCAACTCGTGTCGAAAAATAATAATATCTTTATTATTATAACGTTACTAATAATAATATTTATATTATTTTCAATAATTAATAATCAAGTGAAATTATTTATATTGCGATACTAATAATCATATTAAGCATAAATTTCTAAAATAGCATATTAAATTTAGACTTAGCAATAGTGCAACGATTAAGTGACTTTAACTCACAGATTTGGTGACCTCCTAGCTCTGCTCTGATGCCTCGGTTGGAGCGAGTCGAACAAACAGATCATCTAATCACGGAAAACAATTTATCAAAACGCGAAAACAATTAACCATTAATCCTAGGCCTAGATTCCTAAGACTGAGTGTCTAAAAATCTCGACTCGGGAGAATTCTACCGAAAATCTGGCAGAACCTCCCCTACAACACGGACATTTATCCCCCCGTAAAATGGGTCCAGGACCTGCCAGATAAAACACTAGAAATATCCAACAATTTAACACAATGGGAGTCGGGTCCTCAAGACTTCACTAATTTCCCGACTTCACCACACAACGCAAAAATCACGACTACGGCAGGCAGTCCGACAAACTATTATTTTTGACTCACAAATATCATCTAATACTCAACAAAAATCAATAAGCATAAATTAAATCAAAGAATTCCAAATCAACAGGCCAGAGAAAAATTACTGAGACGCTTGATTGCTCGGTCGACTCACCACCAGCAGCCGGAGTCCGATCAACGATCTGAACACACCATCGGACTCAAAACGACGCGCTGATGATGATCCCTGCTTTCGATTGTTCGATCTGACCCCCGATCGTCCGGAGAGATTTGCGGACGATCTCGGTCGTCGATTTGCAAACGGAGTCCGATCGCCACGAAACTAGTGCCATTGCGAAGCTTGAGCTGAGGAGAGTCGGGATACGTCATCCGATCGTCCAACCTTCGCCGGAGCTCGCCGAAAAAGCCAAAAAACGTGGCTGCCACCACTTCCGGCGAAACTCTCCCTACCACCAAACCGACGCCGCCGCCAAAGGAAGCTCTTCGAGGGCCGAACACCACCGAGATCGGCCGAAAGGGCCGGAACGAAAGTCACCGCGCCGCCAGGCCACTTTCGCCCTCGGCGGTCAGTCTGCAAGGACACCGCATAACACCGATCTCCTCTTTCCCCCCGCCACTTTCTCTCTCCCCGACATCTCCTTCCTTCCTTTCTCTTCTTCCCCAATTCCTTTCCTTTCAATATCGACATTTGACCCCTGAACTTTTCCTTATTACAATTTAGTCCCTAAACTTTCTTAATTACTTACAATTTCATCCTGCAGAATTTCCAAATAACCCCTAAACTTCTTTTTAACCTTTCAATTAAGCCTTTAACTAATTAATTTGGGCCAAATTAGAATTATTGAAAATATATAATTACATATATACCCCTGACCGACATATTTATTTACAAAAATACCAAACTCACAAATTTCCATTAGAACCCCCATAAAATAAAATTATACTTTTAATCCTTATTTTAAAATAAATTTCCAATTTAGTCCTAACACACAATTAAATTAAATAACCAATTTACTAATTATCTTCCAACTTAAATTTTAATACCACTAGTTAATTAAAATACCAATTTTCTCAGAATTCTTTTATAAAAACATCCTTTACAATTTCTTCCAAAATTTTCCAATAAGTATAATTTTATTTATACATATACATATACATTAGGAAAAAATTAGAATAACCAAAAATATAATCTACCCTTCAAATAATTTACTTAATTAATTCTTAAAATTTTAAACTAATTAGGTATAGAAAAATAATTCATTTAATTGACTAATATTAAAATTTCCATTAAATCATTTCAAATTAAACCAAATAAAAATGAAGCTAAAATTAACTTAAATAAAAACTCATTATTAAATATATAAAAATTCTGGGTATTACAATAGTGAGCAATTGCAGCAGGAAGTAGAATCAGAAGAGGATCCTGACTACGTACCAGTTGATGAGAGTGAGACTGATGATTTAAATGAAACTGAGGATGAGAGTGACAATTTAGATGATTTAGATGAAACTGTATTTGATGTCAGTGTCGAACATAGTGAGCAATTGCAACAACAAGTAGAATCAGAAGAGGATCCTGACTACTTACCAGTTGATGAGAGTGACACAGATGATGGACTAAATGATAATGAACTGTCAGATGATGATGAGTATGTGGAAGCAAGGAAAAGGACAGCAAAGTATAAGAATTATGTGCCTGTTAATGAGCTTGCTGACAGATTACATGGCAACACTGGTTTGCAGTTTCAAAGATCATCTATTGATGGCACTACTGGGGCAGAAAATGTTGGACATGAAGCATCTGGCTTTATAAGTGAATACGAAGACTCTGATGAGGATGTGAATTCAGACAGTACTGATGAGGATGGTATTGAAGAGGCTTCAAGAAAGAGGAGAAGGAGGGTTGTATATGATCCCATATGTGATCATAAGTATTTACAGCTAGTTCTTGGAATGCGATTTGAAGATGCACATTAGTGCAAAGCTGCAGTTTATAAATGGGCAATTATTAATGGTCAAAATGTGCAGGTGATAAGAAGCAGCAAGTACCAACTTCAAATGAGATGTGACAAGAAATGCCCATGGAGACTGTATGGAAGCATGATTAAAAGAGAGCATATCTTTGCTATTAAGACATATGTTGGTGAGCATAGGTGCCCTAGGGAGATGAAAAATAGGCAAGCTACCTCTGAATGGATAGCTAAGGAATATATATATAGATTCATAAGAAATGGCAATTGGAGTGTGAAGGACATGGAGGATGACTTACTTGATAAGTTCTGTGTTCAAGTGTCAAGAACAAAGTGCTATAGGGTAAAATGGAAAGCACTTAATATGCTAAAAGGGTCTGTCCAGGAACATTATGCTAAGTTAAGAGGCTATAAAGCTGAATTGCTTAGGATGGATAAGGAAGGCAGACTTGATTTCCTCCTTGATGAAGACTGCATTTTTAAAGGGTTCTTCATAGGCTCTAGTTCCTTGAGGAAAGGGTTTTTGAAGGGTTGCAGGCCCATTATTAGATTTGATGGGTGTTTTTTGAAAACTTTTTTAGGAGGGGCATTATTATGTGCAGTTGCTAAAGATGGGAACAATCAAATGTTCCCCATCTTTTGGGCTGTAGTTGAATGTGAAAATGAGTACTTTTGGACTTGGTTTTTAACCATTATTTTAGAGGAGCTGCAAATTACATATGGTTTAGGGTGGACCTTTATATCAGACCAACAAAAGGTGATTTTTCTTGACTGTTTTAATTATTGTTTACTTTATATTTATATTTGCTTAATAATTATATTTTCTTTATTGCACAGGGTCTTACTAATGCTATAAAGAACTTAGCACCTTTTGCTAAACATATGAATTGTGCTAGGCATGTTTATTGTAATTGGAAGAAGGAGTTTAAGGGGCAAGTTTTAAAAAACATGTTTTGGAGTGCCGCTAAAAGTACTTATGAAGCTGCTTATAAGGAAGCCATTGATCAAATTAAAGTAGAGAATGAAGCTGCCTATAACAATTTTATACAGAGGGATCCATCCAAATTTTGTAAGTCATTTATTTCTGAGCTTCCTAAGTGTGATATGATTGATAACAATGTCAGTGAAACCTTCGATGGTTACATTGTGAAATTTAGAAGTATGACCATTATAGACATGCTAGAAGAGATTAGATGTGCATTAATGGAGAGAATGCATAGTAAGTTGATGCATGCTAGTGGTTTAACTGACTCCATCACACCTAGAATTAGAACTAAACTTGAAAGAAATCAAGTACAACAGCAGATTATGTACTTGCAAACCTGCTATTGGTGGCAAGTTCCAAGTGAACATAGGAGAGGATCAGTTTGTGGTTGATATCAATATGCACACTTGTACTTGTAGAGCATGGTAGATAACAGGCATTCCTTGTATCCATGCATGTTCTAGCATTCATTAGATGAACCAGGATAGTGCAACCTTTATGGACAAGTACTATAGTGTAGAAACTTATATTGAAACCTACAAAAATGCTCTTGAGCCACTGAATGGCAGAAAAATGTGGCCACAAGCTTATGGGCTTCCAATCAAGGCACCCAAATTTAAAAAAATGCCTGGTAGACCTAAGAAGAACAGGAAGAGAGATATCACTGAAGATCCAAAGAATCCTAATAAGTTGTCTAGACAAGGAATTCAAATGACTTGTGCAGTTTGTGGAGGAGTTGTAAGATGAAAAATGATCCATCTTTTAAGAGGCCTCCTAAACTGCCAGTCAAGCGTGGCAGGCCACGAACAGCAACTTCTGCACTTAGATCTACTGCAACTTCCCCAACAACTCAGTCTGATGTCCCTAGTTCAAGTGGACCAAGTCAATTTGCTGGCACACCTTCAAGTGGACCTCAATCTAGACCAACTCAATTTGCTGGCATACCTTCAAGTGGACCTCAAAGGAGGAAAAAAAGAAACCGCATTAGTAAGTTATTTGAACACTTGTATTTGGTTTACATTTGAATACTTGAATTTGGTTTACATTTGAACAGTGGGAAGCAATTTGTATTCATTATGGTTGTACAAACAGGTTAACCAAGGTTATGGAGTTAGAATCTTTGAAGATTCTGGCAATATGTATTTGAGGATAAATTCAATACAACATTTTATTTCTTATTATTTTATGCCTAGTCTAATGGAACAATTGTGTTTGGTTTCTAGATGCTTGAATCAAGGAGAGTGAAATTCATTTACGGTACAAAAGGCAAAGAAGAAGACAAGATCAAGTGGCAAGTAAGCAAGTCAGTCCCTCGAAATATTGTGTTTATTATCTTGTTTGCAGACTTGTGCCTTTCTTTGTAGCAGCCTTTGCACTAATTTTTTGTAGGCAAACACTGCCTTTGTACCCACACATATTAATAGAATGTTTTGAAGGTAGATAATGCCTTTATTTTCATCAATTCATACTCTTCTTAAACACTTGTATTCTCCATTTATGATTTATACTAGTACCTTATATGCAAAAGGCATCCAACTTCAAGTTATATGGCCTATGTCAAAATGCTCAATAATCATAAATTAACATTGCCATTTATTCAATATTTTTGTTCAAATTACAAAACAAACATTTATCCAACAGTTAAGCTAAACTCATAGGCATTACAATACCAATACCAATGAGTAGTACAATACAAAACTTTCTCAAACCATATCAGGACACTCTCTTTGTAGCATTTTCTTCTCAAAATTAAGCTTTCTGCAGTCATCAAGTTTTCTGCAATCATCAAGCTTTCTGCAGTCATCAAGTTTTCTGCAATAGTTGACAACATTACCATCTTCACTTTCATTACCTCTTCCAATGCGTCCTTTCAGCCTTCAAATGATTCATCACCTCTTTCGTATAAGGAAGGCATTTATATGTCAAGGTAAAGCCATCGAACTACTGATCCAGCTCGCAATTGAAGCATTACAGGATCAAAAGTTCCAAATGAATCTTTCAATCAACCTAATACAACACCATTACCTCTTCCATGCGTGACCTTCAAACTAGCAGACAAATGTCAATTTGGGGGCATATGAACCACGAGAATAAGAATAACTAGGGTTACAGATTGCATATGAATTTGGGAATTAGGGATTTGGGGCATATGAAGCACATTTGGGAATAAGGATCTTCAATTTAAGATGTGAAAAACGCACCGTTTCTCATCTCCAAAATGCAGCATTTCTGCTTTTGCTTTAAAGTGCACCGTTTCTACCTGTTTAAGTTACCAGAGCGCCAGCAGCCACGTGGAATAAACTTCACCGGAAATTTCATTTATGTATTGATTTGACAAAATTGATAATGTCGCGCATGACATTGTTACAATTAAAAACACGTGATTAAATTGAGAAAAATGTCAAAGGTCGAGAATTCTTTTGCAATTAAGCCTAAAATTTACCCCTTCTATGAGGTTGTTTTCTTAGATGTATAGGGTTATTTTCTCAAATTCATGAATATACTCGTTTTACGGGGTTATTTTCTTATATCGATAAATATACCACTTTTACGGGGTCGTTTTCTCATATTAAATTATTACCACTATTATGGGGTCGTTCTCTCAAATTTATAAATATACACGTTTTACAAGGTTATTTTTTTATATTGATAAATATACCCCTTTTACGGGGTTGTTTCTCATATTATAAAATTAACCCATTTAAGGCATAGTTTTCTCATATAGACTCGCAATTACACTACTTTTACGAAGTTGTTTTCTAAGATTTATAAATATGCAAGTTTTACGTAGTTATTTTCTTATATTGATAAATATACCACTTTTACAGGATCGTTTTTTCATATTAAATTATTACCACTATTGTGGGACAGTTTTCTCAAATTCATAAATATACACATTTTACGGGGTTATTTTCTTATATTGACAAATATACTCCTTTTATGGGATTATTTTCTCATACTCACAAATATACCCTTCTTACGCGGTTGTTTTCTCATTCTCACAAATAAAAAAAAATTCGGGTTATTTTCTCCGATTGATAAATATCCCTGCATTACGGGGTTGCATTCTCATATTAAAAAATTTACCCCTTCTACGAGGCTGTTTTCTCAGACTTGTACTTATAATACTTTTACGGAATTATTTTCTCGGATTCATAAATATACACGTTTTACGAGGTTCTTTTCTTATATTGATAAATATACAACATTTACGGGGTCATTTTCTCATATTAATTTATTACTACTATTATGGGGTCATTTCAAATTCATAAATATACACTTCTTACGGGGTTATTTTCTTATATCGACAAATATACCGCTTTTACGATGTTGTTTTCTCATATTATAAAATTAACCCATTTAAGGCGTAGTTTTCTCATAATTACCAATATACCAAAATTACGGGGTTATTTTCTCCGATTATAAATATCCCCATATTACGGTGTTGTTTCCACATATTAAAAAACTTACCCCTTCTACGAGGCTATTTTCTCATATTCGCAATTACACTACTTTTACGGGGTTGTTTTCTCATATTCATAAGTATACACGTTTTACGGTATTATTTTCTTATATCGATACATATACCACTTTTACGGAATCGTTTTCTTATATTAAATTATTAGCACTATTATGGAATTGTTTTGTTAGATTCATAAATATACACGTTTTACGGGGTTATTTTCTTATATCGAGAAATGTATCCCTTTTACGGGGTTGTTTTCTCATACTCACAAATATACCAAAATTATGGGGTTATTTTCTGATTGATAATTATCCCCGTATTATGGGGTTGTTTTCTAATATTTATAAATATACCCCTCTTACGAGGTTGTTTTCTCTTATTAAAAAATTTACCCATTCTACGAGATTTTTTTCTTATACTCGCAATTACACTAATTTTATGGGGTTGTTTTCTCATATTCATAAATATACACGTTTTATGAGGTTATTTTCTTATATTGATAAATACACCCCTTTTACGGGGTTATTTTCTCATATTATATAATTAACCTATTTAAGGGCTTGTTTTCTCATACTTACAAATATACCAAATTACGGGTTTATTTTCTCCGATTGACAGATATCCCCATATTACGGGGTTGTTTTCTCATATTAAAAAATTTATCCCTTCTACGAGGTTGTTTTCTCAGACTCGCAATTACACTACTTTTACGGGGTTTTTTCTCAGATTCATAAATAAACATATTTTACAAGGTTATTTTCTTATATTGATAAATATACCACTTTTACGGGGTTATTTTCTCATATTAAATTATTAGCACTATTATGGGATTTTTTTCTCAAATTTATAAATATACACCTTTTACGGGGTTATTTTCTTATATCGACAAATATACCCGTTTTACGGGGTTATTTTCTTATATCGACAAATATACCCCTTTTACGGGGTTATTTTCTCATATTATAAAATTAACCCATTTAAAGGGTTGTTTTCTCATACTCACAAATATACCACAATTACGGGATTCATAAATTTCCCCGTATTACTGGAATTTTTTCACATATTAAAATTTTACCCGTTCAACGAGGCTGTTTTCTCATATTGAAAAAATTACTCATTCTACGAGGCTATTCTCTTAGACTCACAATTACAATACTTTTACGAGATTGTTTTCTTATATTCATAAATATACATGATTTACGGGATTATCTTCTTATATTAATAAATATACCACTTATATGGTTATTAGCACTATTATGGGGTTATTTTCTCAAATTCATAAATGTACACGTTTTACAAGGTTATTTTCTTATATTGATAAATATACCCCTTTTACGGGGTTATTATCTCGTACTCACAAATATACTAAAATTACGTGGTTATTTTCTTCGATTGATAAATATCCAAGCATTACGGAGTTGTTTTCTCACATTTAAAAATTTACCCCTTCTACGAGGCTATTTTCTTAGACTCGCAATTGCACTATATTTAGGGGTTGTTTCCTCAGGTTCATAAATATACACGTTTTACGGGTTTATGTTCTTATATTGATAAATATACCACTTTTACGGGATCGTTTTCTCATATTAAATTTTTAGCACTATTATAGGATTGTTTTCTCAAATTCATAAATATACATGTTTTACGGGGTTATTTTCTTATATCGAAAAATATACCCCTTTTACGGGGTTGTTTTCTCATATTATAAAATTAATCCATTTAGGGCGTAGTTTTCTCAAACTCACAAATATACCAAAATTACTGGGGTTATTTTCCCCGATTGCTAAATATACTAAAATTACCGGGTTATTTTCTCCGATTGATAAATATCCCCGTATAACGGAGTTTTTTTCTCATATTAAAAAATTTACCCCTTCTACGAGGCTGTTTTCTCAGACTCGCAATTACAGTACTTTTACGAGGTTGTTTTCTTAGATTCATATATACACGTTTTACGGGGTTATTTTCTTATATTGATAAATATGCCATTTTTACAGGGTCGTTAGCACTATTATGTGGTTGTTTTCTCAAATTCATAAATCTACACATTTCACGAGGTTATTTTCTTATATCGAAAAATATACCCCTTTTACTAGGTTGTTTCCTCATATTATAAAATTAACACATTTAAGGGGTTGTTTTCTCATACTCACAAATATAACATAATTACGGGGTTATTTCCTCAGATTGATAAATATCCCCGTATTACGAGGTTGTTTTCTCATATTAAAAAATTTACCCTTTCTACGAGGCTATTTTCTCAGACTCGCAATTACACTACTTTTATGGGGTTTTTCTCGGATTCATAATTATACACGTTTTACTAGGTTATTTTTTTTTATTGATAAATTTACCATTTTTACAGGGTCATTTTCTCATATAAAATTATTACCACTATTATGGAGTTATTTTCTCAAATTCATAAATATACACGTTTTACGATGTTATTTTCTTATATTGAAAAATATACCCCTTTTACGGGGTTGTTTTCTCATATTATAAAACTAACCCATTTAAGGGGTTGTTTTCTCATACTCACCAATATACCACAATTACGGGGTTATTTTCTCATATTCATAAATATCCTGGTATTACGGGGTTATTTTCACATATTAAAAAATTTATCCCTTCTACGAGACTATTTTCTCATATTAAAAAATTTAACTGTTCTATGAGTTTGTTTTCTTAGACTCGCAATTATACTACTTTTACAGGGTTGTTTTTTCAGATTCATAAATATACACGTTTTATGGGGTTATTATATGAGATTCATAAATATATATGATTTACAAGGTGATTTTCTTATATTGATAAATATACCACTTTTACGGGGTGATTTTATTCATATTAAATTATTAGTACTATTATTGGGTTGTTTTCTCAAATTCATAAATATACACGTTTTATGGGGTTATTTTCTTATATCGAAAAATATTCTCCTTTTACGGGGTTGTTTTCTCACATTATAAAATTAATCCATTTAAGGGTTGTTTTCTCACACTCACCAATATACCACAATTTCTAGGTTATTTCCTCAGATTCATAAATATCCCCGTATTACGGGGTTGTTTTCTCATATTAAATATTTTATCACTTCTATGAGATAGTTTTCTCATTTTAAAAAATTTACCGGTTCTACGAGACTATTTTCTGAGACTTATAATTATACTACTTTTACGAGATTATTTTTTCAGATTCATAAATATACACTATTTTCTTATATTGATAAATATACCACTTTTACGAGGTCATTTTCTCATATTAAATTATTAGCACTATTATAGGGTTGTTTTCTCAAATTCATAAATATACACATTTTACGGGATTATTTTCTCATATTGACAAATATACCTCTTTTACGGGATTGTTTTCTTATATTATAAAATTAATCCATTTAAGAAGTTTTCTCATACTCACAAATATATAAAAATTACGAGATTATTTTCTTCCATTGATAAATATCCCTGTATTACGGGGTTGTCTTTTCATATTAAAAAATTTACCCCTTCTACGAGGTTGTTTTCTCATACTCGCAATTACACTACTTTTACAGGGTTGTTTTCTGAGATGCATAAATATACATGTTTTACAGGGTTATTTTCTTATTTTGATAAATATTTCACTCTTACTTGGTCGTTTTCTCATATAAAATTATTATCACTATTATAGAGTTGTTTTCTCAAATTCATAAATATACACATTTTACAGGGTTATTTTCTTATATCGAAAAATATACCCCTTTTTCGGGATTGTTTCTCATATTATAAAATTAACCCATTTAAGGGGTTGTTTTCTCATACTCACCAATATACCACAATCACGGGGTTATTTCCTCATATTCATAAATATCCCCGTATTACGGGGTTGTTTTCACATATTAAAAAAAATTCATGTATTACGAGGTTATTTTCTCATTTTAAAAAACTTACCCCTTTTACGAGTCTATTTTCTCAAACTGGCAATTGCACTATATTTATGGGGTTGTTTTCTCATATTCAAAAATATAAACGTTTTACGGGGTTATTTTCTTATATTGATAAATATACCACTTTTATGGGGTCGTTTTCTCATATTAAATTATTAGCATTTTTATGGGGTTGCTTTGTCAAATTCATGAATATACCCGTTTTATGGAGTTATTTTTTTATATCAATAAATATACCCCTTTTACAGGGTTGTTTTCTTATATTATAAAATTAATCCATTTAAGTAGTTGTTTTCTCATACTCACAAATATACCAAAATTACGGGATTATTTCCTCCGATTGATAAATATCCCCGTATTTACGGGGGTGTTTTTTCTTATTAAAAAATTTACCCCTTCTACGATGTTGTTTTCTCGGACTCGCAATTACACTATTTTACAGGGTTGTTTTCTCATATTCATAAATATACATGTTTTACAGAGTTTTTTCTTATATTGATAAATATACCATTTTTACGGGGTTGTCTTCTTATATAAAGTTATTACCACTATTATGGAGTTGTTTTCTCAAATTCATAAATATATACATTTAACGAGGTTATTTTCTTATATCGATAAATATACCTCTTTTACCTGTTTTTTTTCTCATATTATAAAGTTAACCCATTTAAGGTGTTGTTTTCTTGTACTCACAAATATACTACAATTATGGGGTTATTTCCCAAAATTCATAAATATCCTCGTATTACGGGGTTATTTTCACATATTAAAAAATTTATCTCTTCTACGGGGTTGTTTTCTCATATTCAATATTTACCCGTTCTACGAGACTGTTTTCTCAGACTCGCAATTATACTACTTTTACGAGGTTATTTTGTTAGATTCATAAATATACACGTTTTAGAGGATTATTTTCTTATATTGATAAATATACCACTTTTACGGAGTCATTTTCTAATATTAAATTATTAGCTATTATGGTGTTATTTTCTCAAATTCATAAATATACCCGTTTTACGTGGTTATTTTCTTATATTGATAAATATACCCCTTTTTACGGGGTTGTTTTCTCATGTTATAAAATTAACCCATTTAAAGGGTTGTTTTCTCATATTCACTAATATACCACAATTACGGGGTTATTTCCTCATTCATAAATATCCCTGTATTACGGGGTTGTTTTCACATATTAAAAATTTATCTCTTCTACGAGGCTATTTTCTCATACTCGCAATTGCACTACATTTACAGGATTGTTTTCTTATATTCATAAATATACACGCTTTACGGGGTTATTTTCTGATATTGATATACCACTTTTACGGGGTCGTTTTCTCATATTAAATTATTAGTATTATTATGGGGTTGCTTTCTCAAATTCATGAATATACTCGTTTTACGGAGTTATTTTCTTATATCGATAAACATAACCCTTTTACGGAGTTGTTTTCTCATATTATAAAATTAATCAATTTAAGTGGTTGTTTTCTCATACTCATAAATATACCAAAATTATGGGATTATTTCCTCCAATTGATAAATATCCTCATATTACGGGGTCTTTTTCTTATTAAAAAATTTACCCCTTCTACGATGTTGTTTTCTCGGACTTGCAATTACACTATTTTACAGGGTTGTTTTCTCGTATTCATAAATATACACGTTTTACATAATTTTTTCTTATATTGATAAATATACCACTTTTACGGGGTCATCTTCTCATATAAAATTATTAGCACTATTATGTAGTTGTTTTCTCAAATTCATAAATATACAAGTTTTACGGGGTTAATTTCTTATATCGACAAATATACCTCTTTTACGTGGTTGTTTTCTCATATTATAAAGTTAACCCATTTAAGATGTTATTTTCTCATACTCACAAATATACCACAGTTACGGGATTATTTCCCAAAATTCAAAAATATCCCCGTATTACGGGGTTGTTTTCACATATTAAAAAATTTACCCCTTCTACGGGCTGTTTTCTCATATTAAATATTTACCCATTCTACGAGACTGTTTTCTCAGACTCGCAATTACACTACTTTTACGGGATTATTTTCTCAAATTAATAAATACACACGTTTTACGAAGTTATTTCTTTTATACTGACAAATATACCACTTTTATGGGGTCGTTTTCTCATATTAAATTATTAGCACTATTATGGGGATGTTTTCTCAAATTCATAAATATACACATTTTACGGGGTTATTTTCTTATATTGACAAATATACCTCTTTTACGGGGTTGTTTTCTCATACTCACAAATGTTCTAAAATTACAGAGTTATTTTCTCTGATCGATAAATATCACCCTATAACTGGATTGTTTTCTAATATTTATAAATATACCTCTCTTACGGGGTTGTTTTCTAATATTAAAAAAAATACCCCTTCTATGAGGGTGCTTTCTCAGACTCGCAATTACACTACTTTTACGGGGTTATTTTGTCAAATACATAAATATACACGTTTTACAGGATTATTTTCTCAGACTCACAATTACACTATGTCATGACCCACTCTGTGGACCCGTGACCGGCACTAGGGAATTGGTAGGCGTAAGGCCACCGAATCCCGTAGTAAGCCTAACACTCACTAACTCAATCAAATCTCATATCAAATTAATATTATTAAGCCATATATTATCTTAATAGTTACATTCTACATAAATACTTCGGTCTGCCAGAAAAATTAGGCGAGACCCGAAACTCATAAAATTTACAACTGATACATCTACTATTACAACTGCGGAGAATCTAAGATTTACCAATTTACATACCAAATCAAATACATCACCCGATGATGAAGGAGTCATGTTATTGAATAAGAGTCGCGGGAAGACTAACAGTTACGCATATGAAAAAAAAAGTAAATTGAGATTGTCAGTCTCGAGAGTGAGTTAAAATCAAATAATCTAGAGACTATTGCTTTCTTCACAGAAAATATTAATCATTCGAATCAATATATTAACCATGCACGTAAATACAACCCATATTATAATCATACCATAATAAATAAATAAATGAATAAATAAAAATATATTTTTTACTTTTACGGGACGAGTGGCTCAGTAGAACCCTAACCCCAAATTCTAGTAGCCTTTTGGCTCTCTTAATCCAATAAAACTAACGCCCAGAGAGCAATGCTCGACCAGGGACCTTACCTCCAGTCTAGTCACTTAAGTATCCAAATAAGCCGGCGCCCAGAGAGCAATGCTCGACCAGGGACCTTTTTTCCGGCATCTTATTCCAATAGGACTGGCGCCCAGAGAGCGAAGCTCGACCAGGGTCCTTTACTCCGGCATCTCACTCAAATCAGCCCAGAGAGCCATGCTCGACCAGGGCAAAACTCAAAATAATCTTATTATCGCAATTTACTCAAATCAGCCCAGAGAGCCATGCTTGACCAGGGCGAACTCATAAAAGTCTTATTACCCTTCCATGATCATTACCGGTGCGCACACGGTCCTGATGTAACCCATCAGGTGGCATGTTCTACGAAAGCCACATCCCCAAATCAAAATCATCACATTTAATAAATATCATTGTCTATGAAATCATCCAACACATATCGAAGTAAAGATTAAACATTTAGGGTAAAGCAACGTGCAATTCGTGAGGGAAAATAATAACGTTTGTATTATTATAACGTTACTAATAATAATATTTATATTATTTTCAAGAATTAATAATCAAGTGAAATTATTTATTTTGCGATACTAATAATCATATTAAGCACAAATTCTAAAATAGCATATTAAAATCAGACTTAGCAATAGTGCAATGATTAAATGACTTTAACTCACAGAATTGGGCAACCTCCTAGCTCTGCTCCGGTGCCTCGGTTGGAGCGAGCCGAACAGACAGATCATCTAATCATGGAAAATAATTTATCAATTATGTTGAACAATTACAATTGACCATAGCTCTAGATTCCTAGGACTGACTGTCTAAGAATCTCGACTCGGGTAAATTCTACCAAAAATTCGGCAAAACCTCCCCTACGACACGGACATTTAACCCCCGTAAAACGGGTCCAGGACCTGCCAGAAAAACACTTCAAATATCCAACAATTTAAATAACGGGAGTCGGGTGCCCAAACTTCATTATTTTCCCGACTCCACTACACAGCACAAAACACGAGGCAAGCGACTGACAAACAATTATTTTTGACTCACAAATATCATCAAATACTCAATATAATCCAATAGACACACAATTAAACCAAGAATTTCCAAAATTTCAGGCCAGAGAAAATTACCAAGACGCTCGGTCGCTCGGTCCACTCGCCTCCAGCCGCCGGAGTCCGATCGACAATCCGAACACACCATCTGACTCACAAAGACGCGTTGATTTTCTGATCCGACACCTGATCATCCGGAGAGATTTGCGGACGATCTCGGCCGTCGATTTGCAAACGAAGTCCGATCGCCACGACACCGGTGCCATTTCGAAGCTTGAGCTGAGGAGAGTCGGGATACGTCCTCCAATCGTCTATCCTCCGCCGGAGCTCACCGAAAAAGCCAGAAAACACGGCTGCCACCACTTCGCCGGAACTCCCTCCTCCGGCCACCAAAACTGACGCCGCCACCGCCAAAAGGAAGCTCTCTCCAAGAGGCGCCGATCGCCACCGAGATCGGACGGAAAGGCCGCCAGAAATGGCCTCGACGCTTAAGCCGCCTCATCTGATCTCGCGCTGCCTTATACTGCTGGCCTGGCTAAGCTTAGCCGACGCCACCAGCGACATCGCGCCGACAATCGTCCCACCAACGTACGACGACGCAAAGACCCGGCTCCTCCTTCTCTGCACACGACTCTCTCTCTCTCTCTCTCTCTCTCTCTTCCCCGATTTTCTTTCCTTTCAATATCGACATTAAGCCCCCAAACTTTTCCTTATTACAATTTGGTCCTTAACCTTCTTAATTACTTACAATTTCATCCTGCAGAATTCCAATTTAACCCCTAAATTTTCCTTTATCCTTTCAATTAAGCCCTTAACTAATTAATTTGGACCAAATTAGAATTATTGAAAATTCATAATTACATAAATACCCCTGACCGACATATTTATTTACAAAAATACCAAACTCACAAATTTCCATTAAAACCCCATAAAAATAAAATTATCCTTTTAATCCTTATTTTAAAATAAATTTCCAATTTAGTCCTAACACAGAATTAAATTAAATAGCCAGTTTACTAATTATTTTCCAACTTAAATTTTAATACCACTAGTTAATTAAAATACCAATTTTCTCAAAATTCTTTTATAAAAACATCCTTTACAATTTCTTCCAAAATTTTTCAATATATATAATTTTATTTATACATATACATATACATTGGGGAGAAATTAAAATAACCAAAAATATAATCTACCCTTCAAATAATTTACTTAATTAATTCTTAAAATTTCAAACTAATTGGGTATAAAAAAATAATTCATTTAATTGACTAATATTAAAATTTACATTAAATTATTTCAAATTAAACCAAATAAAAATGAAGCTAAAATTAACTTAAATAAAAACTCATTATTAAATATATAAAAATTTCGGGTATTACACACTACTTTTACGGGGTTGTTTTATTCATAATATACATGTTTTATGGGGTTATTTCCTTATATTGATAAATATACCACTTTTGCGGGGTCATTTTCTCATATTAAACTATTAGCACTATTACGGGGTTGTTTTCTAAAATTAATAAATATAGACGTTTTACGTGTCACGACCTCACCAAAGGGCCCGTGACCGGCACTAGGGAATGGGTAGGCGTAAGGCCACCGAATCCCGTAGTAAGCCTAACACTCACAACTCAAACAAATCTCATCTCAACTTTTACTATTATTAACGCCATAATTTATAGTAACATTAAATTTTACACAATTAAATCGGTCTGCCAGAAGAACTAGGCGAGACCCGAAACTCAAAAAATTTACAACTGATACATCTACTATTACTACTGCGGAGAATCTAAGATTTACCAATTTACATACCAAATCAAATACATCACCCCATGATGAAGGAGTTGGGTTACTGAATAAGAGTCGCGGGAAGACTAACAACACGATCCGAAAAAATTCAGATCGGGTCACCTCGAGTGAGTTAAAATCAAATAATCTAGAGACTATTGCAGTCTTCACAGAAAATATTAATTATTCGAATCAGTATATCAAAGCATGCACGTAAATACAACTAATATTATAATCAATACCAAATAAATAAATAAATAAATAAAATATATTTTTACTTTTACGGGATGAGTGGCTCAGTAGAACCCTAATCCCCAAATTCTAGTAGCCTTTTGGCTCTCTTGATCCAATAAGACTGGCGCCCAGAGAGCAATGCTTGACCAGGGACCTTTACTCCGGCATCTCATTCCAATAGGATTGGCACCCAGAGAGCGAAGCTCGACCAGGGTCCTTAACTCTAGTCTGGTCACTTAATATTCAAATAAGCCGGCGCCCAGAGAGCGAAGCTCGACCAGGGTCCTTTACTCCGGCATCTCACTCAAATTAGCCCAGAGAGCCATGCTCGACCAGGGCAAAACTCATAATAATCTTATTACCGCAATTTACTCAAATCATCCCAGAGAGCCATGCTCAACCAGGGCGAACCCATAAAAATCTTATTACCCGTCCATGATCATTATCGGTGCGCACGCGGTCCTGATGTAACCCATCAGGTGGCATGTTCTACGAAAGCCACATTCCCAAATCGCAATCATCACATTTAATAAATATCATTGTCTAATGAAATCATCCAACTCATATCGAAGTAAGGATTAAAGATTTAGGGTACAGCAACGTGCAATTCGCGAGGAAAAAAATAATAACGTTTGTATTATTATAACGTTACTAATAATAACATTTATATTCCTTCAATAATTAATAATCAAGTGAAATCATTTATATTGCGATACTAACAATCATATCAAGCATAAATTCTAAAATAGCATATTAAAATCAGACTTAGCAATAGTGCAATGATTAAATGACTTTAGCTCACAGAACTAGGCGACCTCCTAGCTCTGCTCCAGTGCCTCGGTTGGAGCGAGCCGAACAGACAGATCATCTAATCAAGGAAAACAATTTATCAAAAATGCTGAAACAATCGATCATTAATCCTAGGTCTAGACTCCTAGGATTGACTGTCTAAGAATCCCGATTCGGGAGAATGCTCCCGAAAATCCGGCAGAACCTCCCCTACAACACGGACATTTACCCCCTGTAAAACGGGTCCAGGACCTATCAGAAAAACACTTCAAATATCCAGCAATTTAAACAACGGGAGTCGGGTCCCCAAACTTCACTTTTTTCCCTACTCCGCTACACAGCATAAAACACGAGACAAGTAAACTGACAGACAATTATTTTTGACTCACAAATATCGTCAAATAATCAATATAAACCAGTAGACGCACAATTAAACCAAGAATTTCCAAAATTTCAGGCCAAAGAAAATTACCGAGGCGCTCGGTTGCTCGGTCGACTCGCCTCCAGTCGCGGGAGTCCGATCGACGATCCAAACTCACCATCGGACTCGAAACAACGCGCTGACGACGATCCCCGCTTTCAATTTTTCGATTTGACAACCCATCGTCCGAAGAGATTTACGGATGATCTCGGCCGTCGATTTGCAAATGGAGCCAGATCGCCACGAAACTGGTGCCATTGCGAAGCTTGAGCTGAGGAGAGTCGGGATATGTCCTCCGATCATCCATCCTCCGCCGGAGCTCACCGAAAAAGCCGGAAAACGCGGCTGCCTCCACTTCGCCGGAACTCTCTCCTTCGGCCACCAAAATCGACGCTGTTGCCGCCAAAAGGAAGCTCTATTCGAGGGGAGCCGATCACCACCGAGATCGGCCAGAAAGGCCGCCGGAAACGGCCGGAACGACGCTCGGAAGTTGCTGCCTCTCTCTTTGCGATTCTGCCGCCTCCCGCTGGCATACCACCGACGCTCAAGAAGCTTTGACCGACATCGCGCCGGCGGTCGGCGCCCGTGAGGACAATGACAACTCGTCCTTCTTCTTCACGCGCGACGCCCTCTTTCTCTCTCTCCCTCTCTTCTTCCCCGATTTTCTTTCCTTTCAATATCGACATTAAGCCCCAAACTTTTCCTTATTATAATTTGGTCCCTTAACCTTCTTAATTACTTACAATTTCATGCTGCAGAATTCCAATTTAACCCCTAAACTTTCCTTTATCCTTTCAATTAAGCCCTTAACTAATTAATTTGGGCCAAATTAGAATTATTGAAAATACACAATTATATAAATACCCCTGACCGACATATTTATTTACAAAAATACCAAACTCACAAATTTCCATTAGAACTCCATAAAAATAAAATTATACTTTTAATCCTTATCTCAAAATAAATTTCCAATTTAGTCCTAACACACAATTAAATTAAATAACCAATTTACTAATTATTTTCCAACTTAAAAGTTTTAATACCACTAGTTAATTAAAAGACCAATTTCCTCAGAATTCTTTTATAAAAACATCCTTTACAATTTCTTCTAAAATTTTCCAATATATATAATTTTATTTATACATATACATATACATATACATTGGGGAAAAATTAGAATAACCAAAAATATAATCTACCCTTCAAATAATTTACTTAATTAATTCTTAAAATTTCAAACTAATTGGGTATAGAAAAAATAATTCATTTAATTGACTAATATTAAAATTTCCATTAAATCATTTCAAATTAAACCAAATAAAAATGAAGCTAAAATTAACTTAAATAAAAACTCATTATTAAATATATAAAAATTCTGGGTAGTACATTACGGGATTATTTTTTATATTGACAAATATACCCCTTTTACGGGGTTGTTTTCTCATACTCACAAATATCCCAAAATTACGAGGTTATTTTCTCTGATTGATAAATATCCCCCGATTACGGGGTTGTTTTCTAATATTTATAAATATACCCCTCTTACAGGGTTTTTTCTTATATTTAAAAAAATACCGCTTCTACGAGACTATTTTCTAAGGCTCGCAATTACACTACTTTTACGGGATGGTTTTCTTAGATTCATAAATATACACGTTTACAGGGTTATATTCTTTTATTGATAAATATAACCCTTTTACGGGGTTATTTTCTCATATTATAAAATTAACCCATTTAAGGGGTTGTTTTCTCATACTCACAAATATACCAAAATTATGGGGTTATTTTCTCCGATTGATAAATATCCCCGTATTACGGGGTTGTTTTCTCATATTAAAAGATTTACTCCTTCTACGAGGCTATTTTCTAAGACTCGCAGTTACACTACTTTTACAGGGTTGTTTTCTCAGATTCATAAATATGCACGTTTTATGAGGTTATTCTCTTATATTAATAAATATACTACTTTCACGGGATCGTTTTCTCATATTAAATTATTACCACTATTATGGGGTTGTTTTGTCAAATTCATAAATATACATATTTTACCGGATTATTCTTATATCGATAAATATACCCTTTTTACGGAATTATTTTCTCATATTATAAAATTAAACCATTTAAGGGGTTGTTTTCTCATACTCAAATATACCAAAATTACGGGGTTATTTTCTCTGATTGATAAATATCCCCGTATTACGGGCTTGTTCTCTAATATTTTATATTATACCCTCTTACAGGGTTGTCTTGTCATATTAAAACATTTACCCTTCTACGATTCTATTTTCTCAGACTCGCAATTACAGTACTTTTACGGGGTTGTTTTTTCAGATTCATAAATATACATGCTTTACGGGGTTATTTTCTCATATTGATAAATATACCACTTTTACAAGGTCAAATTCTCATATTAAATTATTATCACTATTATGGAGTTGTTTCCTCAAATTCATAAATATACACATTTTACGAGGTTATTTTCTTATATCGAAAAATGTACCTCTTTTACGGGGTTATTTTCTCATATTATAAAATTAACCCATTTAAGGGGTTATTTTGTCATACTCACCAATATACCACGATCACGGGGTTATTTTCTCAGATTCATAAATATTTCAGTTTTACGGGGTTATTTTCACATATTAAAAAAATTTACTCCTTCTAGGAGACTGTTTTCTCATATTAAAAAATTTATTCATTCTACGCGGCTGTTTTCTTCGACTTGAAATTACACTACTTTTACGGAGTTATTTTTTTTATATTCATAATATATACTTTTTTCGAGGTTATTTCCTTATATTGATAAATGTACTACTTTTACGAGGTCGTTTTCTCATATTAAATTATTACCACTATTACAGAGCTGTTTTCTCAAATTCATAAATATACACGTTTGACGGGGTTATTTTCTTATATCGAAAAATATACCCCTTTTACGGGATGGTTTTCTCATATTATAAAATTAACCCATTTAAGGGGTTGTTTTCTCATACTCACCTATATACCACAATTACAGGATTATTTCCTCAGATTCATAAATATCCTCGTATTACGGGATTGCTTTCACATATTAAAAAATTTACCCCTTCTATGAGACTGTTTTCTCATATTAAGAAATTTATCCGTTCTACGAGGCTGTTTTCTTAGACTCGCAATTACACTACTTTTAGGGGGGTTTGTAATACCCGAAAATATTTCCTTTAATAATAATAACATTAACAATAATTAATAAATGAGTTTCTATTTAATTAAAGTTTACCTTATTTTACTTGGTTTAAATTAGAATGATCTAAATGAAATTTTAAATTTTTATGCTAGACAAATAAGGGAGTTATTTTCTATATCCAATTAGTTTGATTTTTAATTAATTAATTAAGTAAATTCCTTGAGAAATAAATCATATTTTTTGTTATTCAAATTTTTCCCCAAATGAATATATATAAATTAAATTCTATATTTGAGAGTTATGAAAGAATTAGTAAATAATATTTTTATAAAAGAATTAGCGGGCGATGATAAATTTTAATTAGCAAATGGTGTTAATTTTAATTGGAATATATTTAGCAAATTGATTAACTAAATTAATTGTGTGTTAGGACTAAATTGGAAATCTATTTTGGAATAAAGATTAAGAGTATAATTTTATTAATATGGACTTTTAATGAAAATTTATATGTTTGGTATTTTTGTAATTAAATATGTCGGCAAGGGCTTTTTGGTAATTTTACATTTAAAAGCAAGAGTAAATATATAATTATATATTTTCAATAATTCCAATTTGGCCCAAATTAAATAGATAGGGGCTTAATTGAAAATTTTGCAGGATGAAATTGTTAGTAATTAAAGAAGTTGAGGGACTAAATGGTAATGAAGAAAAGTTTAGGGATTGGAAGTTGATATGGAGAGAAGAAAAAGAAAGAAAAGAAGAAGAGAAAGGGATGATCGAGGAGGAAGGAAGGGGTACCTTTGCTGCCGGAGATGGCTGGTAGGGGCGGAGGTCATGTCGAAGGCTGTAGAGTTGACCGAAGGATCAGTAAAGGCGAGTGAATGTGAAGGTGGCGGCAGAGCTCGTAAGCCGTCACTGCCGAGCTTCTAGAGGTGCTCCACGCCAGTATGTGTCTTCGTACTCTCCACTTGAAGCTGCCGTTAGTGTCGAGAAAGAAGGAGGGAGTTAGAGCTGCCTTGGATGGCTGATTGGAGGAGCTCGGCTAAATTGCGTTGCAGCTGGCTATCAAAGCACCCGAGTTAGCAAGCATGGCAGTAACTCCGGTAACCATTTCGGTGGTTCTAGTTTCAAATGGCCAGCGGCTGGTGGGTTTCTTCGAGGATAGTAATAAATGTGAAGGTTGTTGAGGAAGAAGATCCAGCAAGAAGAAGCTTATAAGGGCAGTTCAGTTTTCTGGAATTTTCCAGCTAGTGCCGTTGAGCTTCAGATGATCTGAGCATGCATTCGGACTCTCCCCGTCACAAGCTTTCCAACGGCACTAGTTTCGTGACGATTGGACTCCGTTTAAAAATCAACGGTCGAGATCGTCCACATATTTCTCAAGATGATCGGGGGTCGTATCAAAAAATTAGAACCTGGGATCATCATCAGTGCGTCGTTTCGAATCCGTTGGTGCGTTTGAATCGTCGATCGGACTCCGGTGGCTGGAGGCGAGTCGACCGAGCGATCAAGTGTCTCGGTAATTTCTCTGGCTCGTTGATTTTAGAATTCTTTGGTAATTATGTGTTATTGAATTGTGTTGAGCATTAGAAATATTGTTAGTTAAAATAATTATTTGTTGGACTGTCTGCCTTTAGTCGTGAATTGTGAAAAATAGTGAAGTCTTGGGGACCCGACTCCTATTAAAATAAATTGTTGAATGTTTGAAGTGTTCTCTAGCAAGTCTTGGACCCATTTTATGGGGGGGTAAATATCCATATTTTAGGGGAGCTTCTGCTGAATTTTTGGTAGAATTTACCCGAGTCGAGATTTTTAGACAGTCAGTCCTAGGAATCTAGACCTAGGGTTAATTGTCAAATGTTTCAACGTTATTGATTAATTGTTTTATGTGATTAGATAATCCGTCAGTTCGGCTCGCTCCACCTGAGGCATCGGAGCAGAGCTAGGAGGTCGTCAAAGCTGTGAGTTAAAGTCATATGTCTGTTTACATGTGTTATGCTGAGATTTTGACAAAATAATTGTGATTACATGAATTAATATTTTAATCAGTTATTTTAATTGCTATTTAAAAAAGTATCATTTTTTACATTATGAATTTATTGTTTCGTGTTGACTCGGGATGGGACGGTTGTAGAACATGCTATTTGATGAGTGCACTGGTATGAATCCGAGACTGATAGCAAAAGGGTAAAAGGGTAAATTTTTAAAAAGGTAAATTTAGGACTTGCCCTGATCGAGCATCGCTCTCTAGGCTTAGTAGAGGGTGTTTGCCGGAGGAAAGGTCCTTGGTCGAGCATTACTCTCTGAGCGCCGACTTATGTGGAAACGTAAGTGGCCGGACTAGATTTAAGGACCCTGGTCGAACTTCGCTCTCTAGGCGCCAGTCTTATTGGAGTAAGAGAGCCGAAAGGCTAAGAGTGTTAATGATAATTAAGTGATCGAACTGGATTTAAGGACCCTGGTCGAGCTTCGCTCTCTGGGCGCCAGTTCAATTAGAATGAGAGAGTCGAGATGTCAGTATTGAGATTAGGGTTCTATTGAGGTACTCCGTCCCGTAGTATGTGAAAGTTATTTTTATTTTAAGCAATGGCATAACACGTTTATTTCTGCATGACTTAATATTTATTTCAATTAAATAAATATGTTATTGAAGTGG
This sequence comes from Ricinus communis, assembly GCF_019578655.1. Lineage (NCBI taxonomy): Eukaryota > Viridiplantae > Streptophyta > Magnoliopsida > Malpighiales > Euphorbiaceae > Ricinus > Ricinus communis. The sequence continues at coordinate 10,408,945 of NC_063261.1, read as the reverse complement.
TTATAACTGTTTTTGGATATATGATTTTAACTCACTCTCGAGACTGACAGTCTCAATATTATTGTTTTTCAGATCTGTGATTGTTAGTCTTTCCGCAGATGTTATCTAGCAACCCGACTCCTTCATCATCGGGTGATGTAATTGATTTGGTATATTTGACTTGTAAAATTTTAGATTCTCCGCAGTAAAAATAGTAGACTTATCAGTTGTAATTTATGTAGTCTCGGGTCTTGTCTAATTCTATTGGCAGATCGAATTAAATTTGTAGAATTTAATGGTTAAGATAAATTGTGACATTAGTGATATTAGATGAGATTTAATTAAGTTAGTGAGTGGTCAGGCTTACTACGGGATTCAGTGGCCTTACGCCTACCCATTCTCTAGTGCCGGTCACGGGCCCACGGATCGGGTCGTGACAGGGTAGTTTTTTCTGATTATACACGTATTACGAGGTGATTTTCTTATATTGATAAATATACCACTTTTACGAGTCATTTTTTCATATTAAATTATTAGCACTATTATGGGTTTGTTTTCTCATATTCATAAATAAACACGTTTTACAAGGTTATTTTCTTATATTGACAAATATACCCCTTTTACGAGGTTGTTTTCTCATATTATAAAATTAACCCATTTAAGAGGTTATTTTCTCATACTCACAATATACCAAAATTAGAGGGTTATTTTCTCCGATTGATAAATATCCCCGTATTACGGGGTTGTTTTCTTATATTAAAAAATTTACCCCTTCTACGAGGTTATTTTCTCAGACTCGCAATTGCACTACATTTACAGGGTTGTTTTCTGAGATTCATAAATGTACATGATTTACAAGGTTATTTTCTTATATTGATAAATATACCACTTTTACGGGGTCGTTTTCTCATATTAAATTATTACCACTATTATGGAGTTGTTTTCTCAAATTCATAAATATACACATTTTACGGGATTATTTTCTTATATTGAAAAATATACACTTTTTACGGGGTTGTTTTGTCATATTATAAAATTAACCCATTTAAGGGATTGATACTTACAAATATACCACAATTATGAGGTTATTTCCTCTGATTCATAAATATCCCCGTATTAAGGGGTTGTTTTGACATGTTAAATAATTTATCCCTTGTACGAGATTGTTTTCTCATATTAAAAAATTTACCCGTTTTACGAGGTAGCTTGCTTAGACTCGCAATTACACTACTTTTACGGGGTTGTTTTTTCATTTTAATAAAAATATACGTTGTACGGGATTATTTTCTTATATTGATAAATATACCACTTTTACGGGGTCATTTTCTCATATTAAATTATTAGCACTATTATGGGGTTGTTTTCTCAAATTCATAAATATACACGTTTTATGTGGTTATTTTCTTATATTGACAAATATACTCCTTTTACGGGGTTATTTTTTCATATTATAAAATTAACCCATTTAAAAGGTTATTTTCTCATACTAACAAATATACCAAATTACGGGGTTATTTTCTCCGATTGATAAATATCCCCGTATTACAAGGTTGTTTTCTCATATTAAAAAATTTACTACTTCTACGAGGCTATTTTCTCACACTCGCAACGACACTACTTTTGCAGGGTTATTTTTTCAGATTCATAAATATAAACGTTTTATGGGGTTATATTATAATATTATCAAATTAACCTATTGAAGGGGTTGTTTTCTCATACTCACAAATATACCAAAATTACGGGGTTGTTTTCTCCGATCGATAAATATCCTTGTATTACGGAGTTATTTTCTCATATTGAAAAATTTACCCTTTCTACGAGGTTGTTTTCTCAGACTGGCAATTACACTACTTTTACGGGGTTGTTTTCTCAGATTCATAAATATATATGTTTTACGGAGTTATTTTCTTATATTGATAAATATACCACTTTTATGGGGTCGTTCTCTCATATTAAATTATTACCACTATTATGGTGGTGTTTTGCCAAATTGATAAATATACAAGTTTTACATGGTTATATTCTTATATCGACAAATATACCCATTTTACGGGATTATTTTCTCATATTATAAAATTAACCCATTTAAGGGGTTGTTTTCTCATAGTCACAAATGTACCAAAATTACGGGGTTATGTTCTCTGATTGATAAATATCCCCGTATTACGGGATTGTTCTCAAATATATATAAATATACCCCTCTTACGGGGTTGTTTTATCATATTAAAAAATTTACCTTTTCTACGAGGTTGTTTTCTCAGACTCGCAATTACAATACTTTTATGGGGTTGTCTTTTGAGATTCATAAATATACATGTTTTACAGGGTTATCTTCTTATATTTATAAATATAAAACTTTTACGGGGTCATTTTCTCATATTAAATTATTACCACTATTATGGAGTTATTTTCTCAAATTCATAAATATACACGCTTTACGGAGTTATTTTCTTATATCGACAAATATATCCCTTTACGGGTTTATTTTCTCATATTATAAAATTAACCTATTTAAGAGGCCGTTTTCTCATACTCACAAACATACCAAAATTACGGGGTTGTTTTCCTCGATTGATAAATATCGCCTTATTACGAGGTTGTTTTTTCATATTAAAAAATTTACCCGTGCTACGAGGTTGTTTTCTCATACTCGCAATTACACTACTTTTACAGGGTTATTTTTCAGATTCATAAATATATACATTTTACAGAGTTGTTTTCTCATATTATAAAATTAACCCATTTAAGGGGTTGTTTTCTCATACTCACAAATATACCAAAATTACAGGGTTATCTTCTCCGATTGATAAATATCGTCATATTACGGGGTTGTTTTCTCATATTAAAAAATTTACCCCTTCTACGAGGTTGTTTTCTTAGACTCGCAATTATACTACTTTTACGGGGTTGTTTTCTCAGATTCATAAATATATATGTTTTACGGGGTTATTTTCTTATATTGATAAATATACCACTTTTATAGGGTCGTTTTCTCATATTAAATTATTACCACTATTACAGAGCTGTCTTCTCAAATTCATAAATATACATGTTTTACGAGGTTATTTTCTTATATTTAAAAATATACCCTTTTTACGGGGTTGTTTTCTAATATTATAAAATTAACCCATTTAAGGGGTTGTTTTCTCATACTCACCAATATATCACAATTCGGGGTTGTTTTCACATATTAAAAAATTTACCTCTTCTATGAGACTGTTTTCTCATATTAAAAAATTTACCTGTTCTATGAGGCTGTTTTCTTAGACTCGCAATTACATTACCTTTACGAGATTTTTTTTTAGATTCATAAATATACACGTTTTACGAGGTTATTTTCTTATATTGATAAATATACCATGTTTATGGGGTCATTTTCTCATATAAAATTATTAGCACTATTATGGGTTTGTTTTCTCAAATTCATAAATATATACGTTTTACGGAGTTATTTTCTTATATTAACAAATACACCCCTTTTATGGGGTTGTTTTCTCATATTCTAAAATTAACCCATTTAATAGGTTGTTTTTTCATACTCATAAATTTACCAAAATAGAGGGTTATTTTCTCTCATTGATAAATATCCCCGCATTTACGATGTTATTTTCTCACATTAAAAAATTTACCCCTTCTACGAGGCTATTTTCTCACCTTTACTTATCTTGGTGTTTGAACATATCCGGTTCGAGTTCGTATCATTTGGTATCAGAGCCAAACTTGTAAGTTGGTTTACCTTCTTTTCAATTAAGAGTCTGTCTTCTATTTCATATATCTAAAACAGTTTCAAACATCTCAATATCACATTATTTAATTTTAAAATAATTAATAAATCATGCTAATCATACATGTCATGCCATGCTTATATAAAAATAATTCCACATGCAACGGGACCAGTACTTCAGTATAATCCTAATCCCAACTCTAACATCTCGATTTAATTCAATACTTACATCTCGACTAACCTCAACTCTAACATCTCAATCTCTCATTCCAACAGAACTGGCGCCCAGAGAGCAAAGCTCGACCAAGGACCTTACCTCTAGTCTGGTTACTTGACTCTCAGCCTTATCCTTTCGGCTTTCTTATCCAATAAGACTGGCGCCCAGAGAGCAAAGCTCGAACAGGGACCTTACTTCCAGTCTGGTCACTTAAATCTCAGCCTTGGCCTTTCGGCTCTCTTATCCAATAAGACTGGCGCCCAAAGAGGAAAGCTCGACCAGGGACCTTACTTCCAGTCTGGTCAGTTAAATCTCAGCCTGGCCTTTCGGCTCTCTTATCCAATAAGATTGGCGCCTAGAGAGCAAAGCTCGACCAGGGACCTTACCTCTAGTATGGTCATTTAAATTTCCAAATAAGCCGGCGCCTAGAGAGCAAAGCTCGACCAGGGACCTTTACTCCGGCAACCACACTCAACTAAGCCTAGAGAGCGATGCTCGACCAGGGCAGGTCCTAATCTTTCTTTCCTAAAATTTTACCTATTTATCCTTTCTCTATCTCTCTCAGATTTATATTGGAACACTCATCCAACTCCTATGTTCTATTGTCGTCCCATCCCGAGTCATCATGCAATATTAAAATTGGTGATAAAGGAAGAACATATTTAAATAGTAATTAAAATGCATCATGCATATAATAATAATTAAATGAATAATTGGAATTGCAAATGAACAATCACAGTAGCAAATCAAATTTTATGCATGACACGTGCATAAGCGATATATGACTTTAACTCACTAGTTTGGCGACCTCCTAACTCTGTTCTGGTGCCTCGGTTGGAGTGAGCCGAACAGACAGATCATCTAATCACAGAAAACAGTTTATCAAAATGCTGAAACAATCGATCATTAATCTTAGGTCTAGACTCCTAGGACTGACTGTCTAAGAATCCTGATTCGGGAGAATTCTACCGAAAATCCGGCAGAACCTCCCCTACAACACGGACATTTACCCCCCGTAAAAACGGGTCTAGGACCTGCCAGAAAAACACTTCAAATATCCAACAATTCAAACAATGGGAGTCGGGTCCCCAGACTTCACTATTTTTCCCGACTCCGCCACACAACACAAAACACGAGGCAGGCAAACCGATAAATAATTATTTTTGACTCACAAATATCAAATACTCAACACAAAACAATAAGCACGAATTAAATCAAAGAATTTCCAAAAATTAACGGGCGAGAGAAAATTATCAAAACGCTCGATCGCTTGGTCGACTAGCCTCCAGCCGCCAGAGTCCGATCGACGATTCAAACTCACCATCGGATTCAAAACGATGCACTGATGACAATCCCCACTTTCGATTTTTCGATCTGACCCCCGATCATCCCGAGAGATTTGCGAACAATCTCGGCCGTCGCTTCACAAACGGAGTCCGATCGCCACGAAACCGGTGCTATTGCGAAGCTTTAGCTGAGGAGAGTCGGGATACGTCCTCCGATCGTCCATCCTCCGCCGGAGCTCGCCGTAAAAGTCAGAAGCACAGCTGCCACCTACTTCGCCGGAACTCCCTCCTCCGGCCACCAAAACCGACGCCGCTGCCGCCAAAAGGAAGCCCTCTTCGAGGGGAGCCGATCACCACGAAGATTGGCGGGAAACGGCTGGAACAGCCTTCAAAAGCCGCTGCCCCTTCTTGCGCTGGCTTCGCACGACACCGGGCTGAGCCGGCCAGCTTCTCCGCGCCCGACGGCCACCGACGCCAATGCCGATCTTCTCATCCCCGCGTGATTCTCTCTCTCCCCGTCACCTCTCTCTCTCCCTTTCCTTCTTCCCCGATTCCTTCCTTTCAATACCGACATTTGACCCATGAACTTTTCCTTATTACAATTTGGTCCCTCAACTTTCTTAATTACTTACAATTTCATCCTGCAGAATTCCTAATTAACCCTTAAACTTTTCTTTAGCCTTTCAATTAAGGCCCTAGCTAATTAATTTGGGCCAAATTAGAATTATTAAAAATACATAATTTCATAAATACCCCTGCCGACACATATATTTACAAAAATACTAAACATTCAAATTTCCATTGAAACCCCATATTAATGAAATTACACTTTTAAATCCTCATCCAAAAATAAATTTTCAATTTAGTCCTAACACTAGCTAAATATTTTCCAACTTAAAATTAAATACCACTAGCTAATTAAAATATCAATTTTTCCAAAATTCTTTTATAAAAACACCCTGTACAATTTCTCCATAATTTTTCAATATATAATTTTATTTATATAAATATGCATTTGGGGAAAATTTGAATAACCAAAATATAATTATTTCTCAAATAATTTACTTAATTAAATTCTTAAAAATTCAAACTAATAGGATATAGAAAGAATGACTCATTTATTAGTCTAATATTAAAATTCAAAATTTGCATTTAAATTACTCCAACTAGACCAAGTAAAAATTAAATTAAATTAATTTTAAATAAAAACTCATTATTAAATATATAAAAATTTCGGATATTACATTCTCCCCCCTTAATAAATATCGTCCTCGAATTTAAAAAAAAAAAGAGGCTTCACACTAAGATTGAAACTAATTAGGAACCTCTCATCTCCACTCCGCTTCTCGGAAACTTTCCTCAGCAGAAACTAAACTCAACCATCAGACCCATCGACAAAAACCCTTAAGCAAAACTGGCGAACCTGAGAATCAGCGATCCTGATTTACGGCTCCTCGGAAACCAACTCTGTACTTACATCCACACATTGAGGATCCAACACGAGCAAAGGGTCAAAAATACACTTCCTCAACGAAGACCTACAGATACTGAATTGACCTCTGAGAACATTACTTGGCAACAAGTCCAACTTACGTGCCACCTAACCAACCTGCCGAAAAAACCAAAGGTTCCACACAAGAAGGGCCAACTCTGATCCTGCCAAAAATCCACTCACCAAATTTCCTTCCTAATGATGTGTCCCTTACAAGTATAGAAAATCCTTCACATCCACATCACATCATTTCACGACATATCATCCATATGGCCGCGATAACCGACACAAAACCACGCCATCCTGACACGAAATTCCTTTTCAACTGAAATCCAGAAGCCTTCGCTATCATCCAACATGGGGCCTACTACGCCACAGATTCATTCTCACAGCAACTCAGCTCGTCATCCAGAGAATTCTAACCTGACACCATTTATTTTAAAAGATTTACTTAATTATTTACTTTATAATCATCACTGATAAAAGTTCTATTAACTTGAGAAACACTTTTATAAAATCGTAAAATCTCTAATAAAATTTTACAATATCGCGCACCAGGGTAATGATGCCCCCTATCACCAAGGGTTGCAATGCACGATGTATGATGCATTGTCCTAAAAATGAAATTGTGCATGCTTATAGTGAAATGCCAAAATGAATTCTTTCAGGACTGGGCGCAATATTGTATTTTAAAACACTTGTTCTACTTAGAAAATAAAAATAGTGTTCACTTAAGTTTCTTTGGATTCCGAGCATTCGAAAATACTCCTACCACCTTTCTTAAGCTTCTTACAATCACAAACTCAACCATAAATGCTGACATCTGCTCGACTTTCCACTCACTAACTTCGGCGCTACTAATAAGGCGATACCTGATATGATGACGAGGCAGCTCATGACATGACTGCAACCACGCTCTGCACAAATTCTGACTGCAGTGTCCACCATCGAAACAACAATTGAAGCACCCAAGGGCCTGACTGCACTAATCACTTGATGAAAACGGCACGAGTCTACCGCGCTTCGGATCTTCCCTTCACTATAAAGCTCATTCTCAGCACAGCATCAAGGATAAGCTCATGGAAAAAGAATGACAGACTCTCTAACAGTGAAGGTTGAGATACTGGAGTCAATGAAAATAATAAGACAGACTTGATCCTAACTCTGCAGTACCAAGAATCTTAGCCTAGGCCGAAGGAAATCTAAACCTAAGCTCTGATACCAACTTTGTCATGACCCCATCTGTGGGCCCGTGACCGGCACTAGGGAATGGGTAGGCGTAAGGCCATCGAATCCCATAGTAAGCCTGACACTCAATAGCTCAATCAAATCTCATCTCAAATTAATATTATTAAAGTCACAAATTATCTTAACAGTTGAATTTTACATAACCAATTCGGTCTGCAAGAAGAATTTGGCGAGACCCAAAACTCAGAAAATTTACAACTGATACATCTACTATTACTACTGCGGAGAATCTAAGGTTTTTACAATTTAACATACCAAGTCAAATACACCACCCGATGATGAAGGAGTCGGGTTACTGATTAAGAGTCGAAGGAAGACTAATAGTCATGAATCTAAAAAAGCAGTAAATGGAGACTGTCAGTCTCGAGAGTGAGTTAAAATCATATATTTAAAACAGTTTCAAACATCTCAATATCACATTATTTAATTTTAAAATAATTAATAAATCATGCTAATCAAACATGTCATGCCATGCTTATATAAAAATAATTCCACATACAACGGGACGGAGTACTTCAGTAGAATCCTAATCCCAACTCTAACATCTCGATTTAATTCAACACTTACATCTCGACTAACCTCAACTTTAACATCTCAATCTCTCATTCCAACAGAACTGGCGCCCAGAGAGCAAAGCTCGACCAAGGATCTTACCTCTAGTCTGGTCACTTGACTCTCAGCCTTAGCCTTTCGGCTTTCTTATCCAATAAGCCTGGCGCCCAGAGAGCAAAGCTCGACCAGGGACCTTACTTCCAGTCTGATCACTTAAATCTCAGCCTTGGCCTTTCGGCTCTCTTATCCAATAAGACTGGCGCCCAGAGAGCAAAGCTCGACCAGGGACCTTACTTCCAGTCTGGTCACTTAAATCTCAGCCTTGGCCTTTCGGCTCTCTTATCCAATAAGACTGGCGCCCAGAGAGCAAAGCTCGACAAGGACCTTACCTCCAGTCTGGTCATTTAAATTTCCAAATAAGCAGGCGCCCAGAGAGCAAAGCTCGATCAGGGACCTTTACTCCAGCAACCACACTCAACTAAGCCTAGAGAGCGATGCTCGACTAGGGCAGGTCCTAATCTTTCTTTCTTAAAATTTTACCTATTTATCCTTTCTCTATCTCTCTCAGATTTATACTAGAACACTCATCCAACTCCTATGTTCTACTGCCGTCCCATCCCGAGTCATCATGCAATATTAAAATTGGTGATAAAGGAAGAACATATTTAAATAGTAATTAAAAAGCATCATGCATATAATAATAATTAAATGAATAATTGGAATTGCAAATGAACAATCACAATAGCAAATCAAATTTTATGCATGACACGTGCATAAGCAATATATGACTTTAACTCACTAGTTGGGCGACCTCCTAACTCTGCTCCGGTGCCTCGGTTGGAGCGAGCCGAACCAGTGAGTTAAAGTCATAAATATGAGGCTGTTTTTTCAGACTCGCAATTACACTACTTGTACGGGGTTATTTTGTCAGATTCATAAATATACACGTTTCACGGGGTTGTTTTCTCATATTATAAAATTAACCCATTTAAGAGGTTGTTTTCTCACGCTAACAAATATACCAAGATTATGGGATTATTTTCTCCAATTGACAAATATTCCCGTATTACGGGGTTGTTTTCTCATATTAAAAAATTTACCGCTTCTACAAGGCTGTTTTCAGAGACTCTCAATTACACTAATTTTATAGGGTTCTCCTCTCAAATTCATAAATATATACATTTTACGAGGTTATTTTCTTATATTGATAAATATCCCACTTTTACAGGGTCGTTTTCCCATATTAAATAATTACCACTATTATGGAGTTGTTTTCTCAAATTCATAAATATACACGTTTTACGGAGTTATTTTCTTATATTGAAAAATATACCCCTTTTACAGGGTTGTTTTCTCATATTATAAAATTAACCCATTTAAGGGGTTATTTTCTCATACTCACAAATATACCAAAATTACAGGTTATTTTCTCTAATTGATAAATATCCCCATATTACGTGGTTGTTTTCACATATTAAAAGATTTACCTATTCTACGAGGCTGTTTTTTCATAATAAAAAATTTCCCCGTCTTACGAGGTTGTTTTCTGAGACTCGCAATTATACTACTTTTATGGGGTTATTTTCTTATATTGATAAATATACACGTTTTACGGGGTTATTTTCTTATATTGATAAATATACCACTTTTACGGGGCCGTTTCTCATATTAAAATATTAACACTATTTTGGGGTTGTTTTGTCAAATTCATAAATATACATGTTTTACGGGATTATTTTCTTATTTCAACAAATGTAATCCATTTTACGGGGCTGTTTTCTCATATTATAAAATTAACCCATTTAAGGGGTTGTTTTCTCATAATCACAAATATACCAAACTTACGGGGTTATTTTCTCCGATTGATAAATATCCCCGTACTACAAGGTTGTTTTCTCATATTAAAAAATTTACCCCTTCTACGATGTTGTTTTCTCAGACTCGCAATTACTCTACTTTTACGAGGTTGTTTTCTCAGATTCATAAATATAAACGTTTTACGGAGTTAGTTTCCTATATTGATAAATATACCACTTTTACGAGGTCGTTTCTCATATTAAATTATTACCACTATTATGTGGTTGTTTTTTCAAATTCATAAATATGCACGTTTTACGGGGTTATTTTCTCATATTATAAAATTAACCCTTTTAAGAGGTTGTTTTCTCATACTCATAAATATATCAAATTACGGAGTTATTTTAACAGATTGGTAAATATCCTCGTATTACGGGGTTGTTTTCTCATATTATAAAATTTATCCCTTCTACAAGGCAGTTTTCTCATACTCGCAATTACACTACTTTAACGGGGTTATATTCTCAGACTCATAAATATACATGTTTTACCGGGTTATTTTTTTATATTGATAAATATACCACTTTTACGGGGTCGACTCTCATATTAAAATATTAACACTATAATGGGGCTGTTTTGTCAAAATCATAAATATACATGTTTTACGGTATTATTTTCTTATTTCAACAAATATACCCCATTTACGGAGTTGTTTTGTCATATTAAAAAAATACCCCATTTAAGGGGTTGTTTTCTCATACTCACAACTATACCAAAATTATGGGGTTATTTTCTCCGATTGATAAATATCCCTGTTTTACGGAATTGTTTTCTAATATTTATAAATCTACCCCACCTACGGGGTTGTTTTCTCATACTAAAAAATTACCTTTTCTACAAGGCTGTTTTCTCAGACTCGCAATCACTACTTTTACAGCGTTATTTTCTCAGATTCATAAATATACACGTCTTACAGGGTTATTTTCTTATATTGATAAATATACCACTTTTATGGGGTCGTTTTCTCATATTAAATTATTACCACAACTATGGAATTATTTTCTCAAATTCATAAATATACACATTTTACAGAGTTATTTTCTTATATCGACAAATATATCCCTTTTACGGGGTTGTTTTCTCATATTATAAAATTAACCCATTTAAGGGGTTGTTTTTTCATAGCTACAAATTTACGGGGTTATTTTCTCCGATTGATAAATATCCCGGTATTATAGGGTTATTTTATAATATTTTTAAATATATCCCAATTACAGGGTTGTTTTCTCATATTAAATAATTTACCTCTTCTACGAGGCTGTTTTCTCATACTCGCAATTACACTACTTTACGGGGTTCTATTCTCAGATTTATAAATATACACATTTTACGGGATTATTTTCTTATATCGACAAATATACCCCTTTTACGAGGTTGTTTTCTCATATTATAAAATTAACCCATTTAAGAGGTTATTTTCTCATACTCACAAATATACCAAAATTACGGGGTTATTTTCTCTGATTGATAAATATCCCTATATTACAGTGTTACTTTCACATATTAAAAGATTTACACCTTCTACGAGACTGTTTTCTGAGACTTGCAATTACACTACTTTTACGGGGTTGTTTTCTCAGATTCATAAATATACATGTTTTACGGGGTTATTTTCTTATATTGATAAATGTACCACTTTTACGGGGTCATTTCCTCATATTAAATTATTAGCACTATTATGGGGTTTTTTTTCTAAAATTCATAAATATGCACGTGTTACGGGGTTATTTTCTTACATTGAGAAATATACCCCTTTTACGGGTTTATTGTCTCATATTAAAAAATTTACCCCTTGTACGAGGCTGTTTTCTCAAGCTCGCAATTACACTACTTTTACGGGATTATTTTGTCAGATTCATAAATGTACATATTTTACGGGGTTGTTTTCTCATATTATAAAATTAACCCATTTAAGGAGTTGTTTTCTCATACTCACAAACATACCAAAATTATGGGGTTATTTTCTTCGACTGATAAATGTCTCCATATTATGAAGTTGTTTTCTTATATTAAAAAATTTATCCCTTCTATGAGTCAGCTTTCTCAGACTCGCGATTACACTACTTTTTTGGGGTTATTTTCTAAGATTCATTAATATACATGTATTACGGGGTTATTTTCTTATATTGATAATTATACCACTTTTACGGGGTTGTTTCTCATATTAAAATATTAACACTATTATGGGATTGTTTTGTCAAATTTATAAATATACACGTTTTACGGGGTTGTTCTCTTATATCGATAAATATACCTCTTTTACGGTATTATTTTCTCATGTTATAAAATTAAACCATTTAAGGCGTAGTTTTCTTGATGTGCGTAAAATACACACATCTAAATAGGATTTTTAATGCTAATTTTATGTACATTTGGATGTGAATTGGTCCCAACACTCACCCTATGCGTCTATTTGTGTGCATTAGGTCCAAAAGAAGCCAAATAGTCATAAAGGGAAGAATTGGACGTCAAAGTTGCTGAAATAAGTCGAGTTTGCATATAAGGAAGCTGAACACGACCGTGTTGGTTTTAACACTGGCCGTGTTCCCAACACGGCCACCAAAACGGCCGTGTTGGGTGCATTTGACAACAGAAAAAAAGATGCATTAAGAAGCACGAGCACAGAGAGCAACACGGGCATCAACACCAGGCCGTGTTCCCAACACGGGCATCAACATGGCCCTGTTCGCGGCAGCTGGACGAATTAATTAAAAGAAAGAAAGAAGGGAAAAGGAAAAACGAGGGTTAGGACGTCCCAAACTCATTTCTCTCTCTCTCTCTAAGGGTTTTCTGAGCTGAAACCAAGGAAAAAGGAGACTTGGACCAAGGTTTCAATTGGATTCCCTTCAAAGATTGAAGATTGGGTGAGGTTTGTTGTTTGGTGTTAATTCGAGCAAGAGGAATAAGAATCGATTCAAGATTGGGCAAGAGGAATTGGAGCTGTTTACTCTCATCCAAGAGTGTATTCGGGTTTCTCTACTTTTACTCATTGTTGTAATTAAATTCTTATGGGTTTTGATAATGAACATGATTAGCTAAACTTGTTGACCCATTAGGGTTCTTCATTTAGGGATTTTTTTACTTAACTTTTGAATTGAATGTATTAATTTTTAATATTGGTTTGCAATGGAAGTTCTTATTGATTTGTTCTTCATATCTTGTTGAATGATTATTGGAATTTGAATGTTCTTGAGAAAGACGTTTAGGTTTGGATTGTCCTTTGCAACCTAGAATTGAATTCGCCTAGAGATAGGGTGTTTATTCTACCGGATTAAGAATTAACAACTCTCAATAGTGTTAAATGGTACATAATGCTAATTTGGATAATTAAAGTTAGGAAGAGATTTCAACCTAATTAATCTAAGTTAAGATGTTAATGTCCTTGAGAAAGGCGTTAATTGCGTAGAGATTTTTCCCATGGAAATTCAATTCAATCAATCAATTCCATCTTTAGTTTCCATTCTCTAGAGACAAGAATTCCCAATGGGTTATTCCTTAACTTGAATTAATCCTTCCCTAGTAGCCGTAGTTAGATAACAATTAGAGTAGCTATTAGTTAATTTAGGAATTATTCATCATTCATTTTAGGCTAATATAACAGAGAACAAAGGAGTAACTCTAGGCCTTCACTTTCCCGAGAAAAATGACCTTGATACTTGCCATTAGTGCTAGACTGCATCGATAGGTACAGTGCCTTAGATTGTAGTTGCATAGATAGCAATCATCATTTCTCATACTAAAAAACATACCAAAATTATGGGGTTATTTTCTCCGATTGATAAATATCCCCGTAATACGTGGTTGTTTTCACATATTAAAAGATTTACATGTTCTACGAGGCTGTTTTCTTAGAATCGCAATTACACTAGTTTTACGGGGTTGGTTTCTCAGATTCATAAATATACACGTTTTACGGGATTATTTTCTTCTATTGATAAATATACCATTTTTACGGGGTCGTTCTCTCATATTAAATTACTAACACTATTATAGAGTTGTTTTCTTAAATTCATAAATATACACGTTTTACGGGGTTATTTTCTTATATCGAGAAATATACCCCTTTTACGGGGTTGTTTACTCAAATTATATAAAATTAACCCGTTTAAGAGGTTATTTTCTCATACTCACAAATATACCAAAATTACGGGGTTATTTTCTCCAATTGATAAATATCCCTGTTTTACCGGATTATTTTCACATATTAAAAGATTTACCCCTTCTACAAGGCTGTTTTCTCATAATAAAAAATTGACCCGTTGTACGAGACTCTTTTCTGAGACTCGCAATTACACTACTTTTACTGGGTTGTTTTCACAAATTCATAAATATACACATTTTACGGGGTCCTCATATTAAATTATTAGCACTATTATGTGTTGTTTTCTAAAATTCATAAATATACACGTTTTACAGGGTTATTTCTTATATCGAGAAATATACCCCTTTTACGGGGTTGTATTCTCATATTATAAAATTAACCCATTTAAGAGGTTGTTTTTTCATACTCATAAATATACCAAAATTACGGGGTTATTTTCTCAGATTGATAAATATCCTCGTATTACGTGATTATTTTTACATATTAAAAGATTTACCCTTCTACGAGGCTGTTTTCTCATAATAAAATATTTACCTGTTCTACGATGCTGTTTTCTAGTACTCGCAATTACACACCTTTTACTGGTTTGTTTTATGAGATTCATAAATATACACATTTTACGTGGTTATTTTTTTATATTGATAAATATATCACTTTTACAAGGTCGTTTTCTCATATTAAATTATTAGCACTATTATAGGATTGTTTTCTCAAATTCATAAATATACACGTTTTACGGGGTTATTTTCTTATATCCAGAAATATACCTGATGTGCGTAGAATACACACATCTAAATAAGGATTTTAAGGCAAAATTTATGTATATTTGGATGTGAATTGGTCCCAACACTCACCCTATACGTATGTTTATGTGCATTAGGTCCAAAATAGGTCAAAGGATGATAAAGGAAAGAATTGGAGCATAATTGGACGTCAAAGCTGCCGAAACGAGCTAAGTATGCCCATGCGGAAGGTTAACACGGCCGTGTTGGATTCAACACTAACACGGCCACAAACATGGCCGTGTTGGATGCATTAAACATGAAAGAAAAAGAAGCTTTTAGGGAGCACGGCCACAGAGAGTAACACGGCCAGGAACACCAGCCCGTGTCCCCAACACGGACAGGAACACGACCATGTTGGAGGCGACAGGGGTATTAATTAAAAGAACAAAAAGAGGAAAGGGGGGAGGCGGCTAGGATTAGAACGTCCCAAACCCTAATATTTCTCTCTCTAAGAGTTTTCTGAGCTGAAACCAAGAGAAAAGGAGACTTGGATCAAGGTTTCAATCAGATTCCCTTCAAAGATTGAGAATTGGGCAAGGTTCGTTGATTGGTTTTCAAATCGAGCAAGCGAAACAAGAATCGATTCAATTCGAGCAAGAGGAATTGGGGCTGTTTACTCTCATCCAAGGGTGTAATCGGGTTTCTCTACCTTTTTACTCATTGTTGTAATTGAATTCTTGTGGATTTTGATGATGAACATGATTAGCTAGATTGATTTAATCCATTGGGATTTCTTTACTATGTTGGCTTGATATTATATTGTTGGATTGTTTGGGTTAATTTTGTATTCTTCTTGTTTTCAGTATTAATAAGATAATGCATTATTCATGAGACGTTGTGAATTGTGTGTTTAGATTGCTTTGTGTGATTGAGAAGTCCATTGGGCGATTGGAATTTTGAATAGCAAGAACTAGTTAATAATCGCTTAGAGATAAGGATAATTAACTAATCGGATTAAGAATTAACAAAGCTTAATAGAGGCGGATTAAAGCTTAATGCTGATTTAAGAATCAATCGTTAGGAAGAGATTCCAACTTTAGGTTATTAGGTTTAGGAATTCGGTTATCTCGAGAGAGAAACCGAATTCAGTTAAGAATTTGTCTATGGGTAGCATAATTAGACTCACCGATCCTTTATCTTTTGTTTGATTGCCAAATAGTTTAGATTCCCTTTGGGTTTGTCTTCTTGTCTTGATTATTTCGTTTATCAATCACTCTTGCATCTCCCTTAGGACTTAGCTTGTAGCTATTAGTTAGTTTAGAAATTATTCATCGCTAATTTTAGGTTAATATAACAAAGAACAAAGGAGTAACTCTGGGCTTTCACTTTCTCGAGGAATACGACCTTGATACTCGCCATTAGTGCTAGACTGCATCGATAGGTACACTGCCTTAGATTGTAGCTAACACGATTTAGCCTATCAATACCCCTTTTACGGGGTTGTTTTCTCACATTATAGAATTAACCCATTTAAGAGGTTGTTTTCTCATATACACAAATATACCAAAATTACGGAGTTATTTTCTCCGATTGATAAATATCCTCATATTACGGGGTTGTTTTATCATATTAAAAAATCTACCCCTTCTACGAGGCTGTTTTCTCAAACTCACAATTACCCAACTCTTACAGTGTTGTTTTCTCATATTCATAAATATACATGTTTTACGGGGTTATTTTTCTTATATTGATAAATATACCACTTTTACATTGTTATTTTCTCATATTAAATTATTACTACTATTATAGGGTTGTTTTATCAAATTCATAAATATACACGTTTTACGGGGTTATTTTTTTATATCGATAAATATACCCCTTTACGGGTTTGTTTTCTCATATTATAAAATTAACCCATTTAAGGGGTTGTTTTCTCATACCCACAAATTTACCAAATTTACGGGGTTATTTTCTCCGATTGATAAATATCTCGGTATTACGGGGTTGTTTTCTAATATTTATAAATATACCCCACTTATGGGGTTGTTTTCTCATATTAAAAAATCTACCCCTTCTACAAGGCTATTTTCTTAGACTCGCAATTAGACTACTTTTTCGAGGTTGTTTTCTCAAATTCATAAATATGCACGTTTTACGGGGTTATTTTTTTATATTGATAAATATACCACTTTTATGGGGTCATTTACTAATATTAAATTATTACCACTATTATGAAGTTGTTTTCTCCAATTCATAAATATAGACATTTTACGGGATTATTTTCTTATATTGAGAAATATATACCTTTTACGGGGTTGTTTTCTCATATAATAAAATTGACCCATTTAAGAGGTTGTTTTCTCATACTCACAAATATACAAAAAATTACGGGGTTATTTTCTCCAATTGATAAATATCCCCGTATTACAAGGTTATTTTCATATATAAAAAATATTTACTCCTACGAGGCTGTTTTCTCATAATAAAGAATTTACCCGTTCTACGAGACTGTTTTCTGAGACTCGCAATTACACTGCTTTTACGGGGTTGTTTTCTCATATTCATAAATATACACGATTTACGGGGTTATTTTTCTTATATTGATAAATATACCACTTTTATGTGGTCGTTTTCTCATATTAAATTATTACCACTATTATGGAGTTGTTTTGTCAAATTCATAAATATACACATTTTACGGAGTTATTTTCTTATATCGATAAATATACCCATTTTACGAGGTTGTTTTCTCATATTATAAAATTAACCCATTTAAGGGTTTGTTTTGTCATACCCACAAATTTTCCAAATTTACGAGGTTATTTTCTCCGATTAATAATATCCCGATATTACGCGGTTGTTTTCTAATTTTATAAATATATCCCTCTTATGGGGTTGTTTTCTCATATTAAGAGATTTACCCCTTCTACGATGTTGTTTTCTGAGACTCGCAATTACACTACTTTTATGGGGTTGTTTTCTCATATTCATAAATATACATGTTTTACGGGATTATTTTCTTATATTGATAAATATACCACTTTTACGGGGTCGTTTTCTCAAATTAAATTATTACCACTATTATAGGGTTGTTTTGTCAAATTCATAAATATATCATTTTACAGGGTTATTTTCTTATATTTACAAATATACCCATTTTACGGGGTTGTTTTATCATATTATAAAATTAACCCATTTAAGGGGTTGTTTTCTCATACTCACAAATATACATAGATTACAGGGTTATTTTCTCCGATTAATAAATATCCCCCTATTATGGGATTGTTCTTTAATATTTATTAATATACCCATCATATGGGGTTGTTTTCTCATATTAAAAAATATATCCCTTGTACGAGTCTATAAAATTATCCCATTTAAGGGGTTGTTTCCTCAAATTCATAAATATACACGTTTTACGGAGTTATTTTCTCATATTATAAAATTAACCTATTTAAGGGGTTGTTTTCTCATAGCCACAAATTTACCAAATTTACGGGTTATTTTCTCCGATTGATAAATATCCCGGTATTACGGGGTTATTTTATAATATTTTTAAATATACCCCAATTACGGTGTTGTTTTCTCATATTGAGAAATTTACCTCTTCTACGAGGCTGTTATCTCATACTCGCAATTACACTACTTTTACGGGGTTGTTTTCTCAGATTCATAAATATACATGTTTTACGGGGTTATTTTTTTATATTAATAAATATACCACTTTTACGGGGTCGTTTTCTCATATTAATTTATTACTACTATTATGGAGTTATTTTCTCCAATTCATAAATATACACGTTCTACGAGATTATTTTCTTATATCGAGAAATATACCCCTTTTACGGGGTTGTTTTCTCATATTATAAAATTAACCCATTTAAGAGGTTATTTTCTCATACTCACAGATTTACCAAAATTACGGGGTTATTTTCTCTGATTGTTAAATATCCCCATATTACGAGGTTAGTTTAACATATTAAAAGATTTACACCTTCTATGAGACTATTTTCTGAGACTCGCAATTACACTAATTTTACGGGGTTTATTTCTCAGATTCATAAATATACATGTTTTACGGAGTTATTTTCTTATATTGATAAATGTACCACTTTTATGGAGTCGTTTCCTCATATTAAATTATTAGCACTATTACAGAGTTTTTTTCTAAAATTCATAAATATGCACGTGTTACGGGATTATTTTCTTATATTGAGAAATATACCCCTTTTATGGGGTTATTGTCTCATATTAAGAAATTTACCCCTTCTACGAGGCTGTTTTCTCAAGCTCGCAATTACACTACTTTTATGGGATTATTTTGTCAGATTCATAAATATACATATTTTACGGGGTTGTTTTCTCATATTATAAAATTAACAAACTTAAGGAGTTGTTTTCTCATACTCACAAACATACCAAAATTACGGGGTTATTTTCTTTTACTCATAAATGTCTCCATATTACGAATTTGTTTTCTTATATTAAAAGTTTATCCCTTCTACGAGTCAATTTTCTCAGACTCGCGATTACACTACTTTTATAGCATTATTTTCTCAATTCATAAATATACACGTATTACGAGATTAACTTTTTATATTCATAAATATACCACTTTTACGGGATTGTTTCTCATATTAAAATATTAACACTATTATGGGATTATTTTGTCAAATTCATAAATATACACGTTTTACGAGGTTGTTATCTTATATCGACAAATATACCCCTTTTACGGGATTGTTTTCTCATGTTATAAAATTAACCCATTTAAGGCGTAGTTTTCTCATACTCACAAATATACCAAAATTACGGGGTTATTTTCTCCGATTGATAAATATCCCCGTAATACGTGGTTGTTTTCACACATTAAAAGATTTACCCACTCTACGAGGCTGTTTTCTTAGAATCGCAATTACACTAGTTTTACGGGGTTGGTTTCTCAGATTCATAAATATACACGTTTTACGGGGTTATTTTCTTATATTGATAAATATACCATTTTTACGGGGTCGTTCTCTCATATTAAATTATTAACACTATTATGGAGTTGTTTTCTCAAATTGATAAATATACATGTTTTACGGGGTTATTTTCTTATATCGAGAAATATACCCCTTTTACGGGGTTGTTTACTCATATTATTAAATTAACCCGTTTAAGAGGTTAATTCAAAAACTTGATGTGTGCTACTCGTGTTAGCTAGAATCTAAGGCAGTGTACCTATCGATGCAGTCTAGCACTAATGGCGAGTATCAAGGTCGTATTCCTTGGGAAAGTGAAAGCCCAGAGTTACTCCTTTGTTCTTTGTTATATTAACCTAAAATTAACGATAAATAATTTCTAAACTAACTAATAGCTACAAGCTAAGTCCTAAGGGAGATGCAAGAGTGATTGATAAACAAAATAATCAAGACAAGAAGACAAACCCAAAGGGAATCTAAACTAGTTGGCAATCAAACAAAAGATAAAGGATCGGTGAGTCTAATTATGCTACCCGTAGACGAATTCTTAACTGAATTCGGTTTCTCTCTCGAGATAACCGAATTCCTAAACCTAATAACCTAAAGTTGGAATCTCTTCCTAACGATTGATTCTTAAATTAGCATTAAGCTTTAATCCGCCTCTATTAAGCTTTGTTAATTCTTAATCCGGCTAGTTAATTATCCTTACCTCTAAGCGATTATTAACCAGTTCTTGCTATTCAAAATTCCAATTGCCAAATGGACTTCTCAATCACACAAAGCAATCTAAAAACATAATTCACAATGTCTCATGAATAATGCATTATCTTATCAATACTAAAAACAAGAAGGATATAAAATTAACCCAAACAATCCAACAATATAATATTAAGCCAACATAGTAAAGAAATCACAATGGATTTAATCAATCTAGCTAATCATGTTCATTCTCAAAGTATACAAGAATTCAATTACAACAATAAGCAAAGGTAGAGAAAACCTGATTACACCCTTGGATGAGAGTAAACAGCCCCAAATCCTTTTGCTCCAATTGAATCGATTATTGTTCCTCTTGCTCGATTTGAAAATCAATCAACGAACCTCGCCCAATCTTCGATCCTTCAAGGGAATCTGATTAAAACCTTGATCCAAGTCTCCTTTTCTCTTAGTTTCAACTCCGAAAACCCTTAGAGAAAGAAAAATTAGGGTTTGGGACGTTCTAGCCCTAGCCTCCTCTCTTTTTTTCCTCTCTTCGTTCTTTTAATTAATATCCCCTGTCGCCTCCAACACGGCCGTGTCCCTGGCCGTGTTAAGAACACGGTCTGGTATTCCTGGCCGTGTTACTCTCTGTGGCCGTGCTCCATAAGATCTACTTCTTCTTTGATGTCCAACACGGCCGTTTTGGTACCCGTGTTGGTAACACGGCCTGTGTTTGTGACCGTGTTGAGAACACGGCCTGTGTTGAGACCAACACGGCCATGTTCAGCTCCCTCATGCTCGTACTTAGCTCGTTTCGGTAGCTTTGACGTCCAATTATGCTTCAGTTCTTTCCTTTTTCATTCTTTGACTTCTTTTGGACCTAATGCACACAAACATACGTATAGGGTGAGTGTTGAGACCAATTCACATCCAAATGTCCAAAAAATCATTCTTAAAAACCCCATTTAGATGTGTGTATTTTATGCACATCAAGGGCCATTTTCTCATATTAAATTATTAGCACTATTATAGAGTTATTTTCGTAAATTCATAAATATACACGTTTTACGGGGTTATTCTCTTATATAGACAAATATACCCCTTTTACAGGGTTGTTTTCTCTTGTTATAAAATTAACCCATTTAAGGCGTAGTTTTCTCATGCTCACAAATATACTAAAATTACGGGGTTATTTTCTCTGATTGATAAATATCCCTATATTACATGGTTGTTTCCACATATTAAAAGATTTACCCCTTCAATAGAAAAGCTTCAATTATTTCAATTTATTTAAACCATTCAGGCAATATTTCCAAAGGAGTTGCAAATGGATCCGACATACTTTCTGTAACACCCGGAATTTTTTTTATATATTTAATAATGAGTTTTTTATTTAAGTTAATTTTAGCTTTATTTCTATTGGGTTTAATTTCAAATGATTTAATGAAAAATTTAATATTAATCAAATAAATGAGTTATTTTCTATGCCCAATTAGTTTGAAATTTTAAGAAATTATTCAAGTAAATTATTTGAGAAATGATTATATTTTGGTTATTCAAAATTTTTCCAAATGCATATTTATATAAGTAAAATTATATATTGAAAAATTATGGTAGAATTGTAAAGGATGTGTTTATAAAAGAATTTTGGGAAAATTGATTATTTAATTTAATTATGTGTTAGGACTAAATTGGAAATTTATTTTGGAATAAGGATTGAAAGTATAATGTTATTTTTTATGGGGTTTTAATGGAAATTTGTGAGCTTGGTATTTTTGTAAATAAATATGTCGGTCAGGGGTATTTTTGTAATTGTATATTTTCAATAATTCGGTTTTGGCCCAAATTAAATAGTTAAGGGCTTAATTGAAAGGCTAAAAAGAAGTTTGGGGGTCAAATTGGAATTCTGCAGGATGAAATTGTAAGTAATTAAGAAAGTTGAGGGACCAAATTGTAATAAGGAAAAGTTCAGGGGTCAAATGTCGATATTGAAGGGAAAGAAATCGGGGAAGAAGAGAGGAAGAGAGAGAAAAGCGGTACGTGACGAGAAGAAGGAGGAGCCGGTGTCGGTCACCGGCATGGCCGACCGCCGGGCGGCGATCGGCCATGAAGGCGGCAAAAGCGGCAATGAGGCTGGAATCGCGACGTGGTGGCAATGGCCCGAGCCGTCTACTGCTTCCTATGGCCTTCCAAATGATCTCTGGCGATCAACTCCCCGGAGAGAGCTTCCTTTTAGCGGCCGGCTTTGGTGGCCGGGAGGAGAGAGTTCGGCAAAGTGGAGGCAGCCGCATTTTGGGCTTTTTCGGCGAGCTCCCGTGGAGGATGGATGATTGGAGGACGTATCCCGACTCTCGTCACCTCAAGCTCGCGATGGCACTAGTTTCGTGGCGATCGGGCTTCGTTTGCGAATCGACGGTCGAGATCGTCCGCAAATCTCTCCCGGATGATCGGGTGTCATATCGGAAAATCGAAAGCGGGGATCGCCATCAGCTACGTCAGGAGTCCGATGGTGTGTTCGGATCGCCGATCGGACCCGGCTTGAGAGTCGACCGAGCGATCGGCCCTTTAATTTTCTTTGGCCCGTTAATCTTAGAAATTCTTGGTTTAATTGTGTCTATTGGATTATATTGAGTATTTGATGATTTTTGTGAGTCAAAATAATTGTCCGCCGTTTGCCCGCCTCAGATTTTAGGCTGTGGCGAGTCGGGAAATAGTGAAGTTTGGGGACCCGACTCCTATTGTTTGAATCGTTAAGTATTTGAAGTGTTCTTCTGGCAGGTCCTGGACCCGTTTTTACGGGGGGTAATGTTCGTGTTGTAGGGGAGGTTCTGCCGGATTTTCGGTAGAATTCTCCCGAGTCGAGATTCTTAGACAGTCAGTCCTAGGAGTCTAGACCTAGGATTAATGATGGATTGTCTCAGCGTATTGATAAATTGTTTTCCGTGATTAGATTGTCAGTTCGTTCGGCTCGCTCCTATCGAGGCACCGGAGCAGAGCTACGAGGTCGCCAAACCTGTGAGTTAAAGTCATTTAATCATTGCGCTATTGCTAAGTCTGATTTAATATGCTATTTTGAAAGTTCATGCATAATATGATTATTAGTATCGCAAAATAAATGATTTCACTTGATTATTAATATTTGAAATAATATAAATATTATTATTAGTATGTTATAATAAGACAAATGTTATTATTTTTTCCCCTCACAAATTGCACGTCGTTTTATCTTAAATCTTTAATCTTTATTTCGATATGTGTTGGATGAGTTCATCAGATAATAATATTTATTAAATGTGGTGATTGCGATTTGGGAAATGTGGCTTGTAGAACATGTCGCCTGATGGGTTACATCAGGACCGCGTGCGCACCGGTAATGGTCATGGATATAAGATTATTATGGATTTGTCTGCCCTGATCGAGCATTGCTCTCTGGGCTGAGTTCAGTTGATTGCCGGAGTTAAGGTCCCTGATCGAGCGATGCTCTCTGGGCGCCGGCTTATTTGGAATTCAAGTGTTCAGGCTGGAGGTAAGGACCCTGATCGAGCTTGCTCTCTAGGCGCCAGACCTGTTGGATTAAGAGAGCCGAAAGGCTACTAGAATTTGGGGTTTAGGGTTCTACCGAGCCACTCGTCCCGTAAAAGTAAATATATATTTTTATTTATTTATTTATTATGGTATTTGATTATAATGTGATTTGTATTTACGTGCATGTTTGATATACTGATTTGAATAATCTATGTTTTCTGAGAAGAAGCAATAGTCCCTAGATTATTTGAACTCACTCTAGACCCATACTCCATTTATGTTTTTTCGGATTCGTGATCGTTAGTTCTCCGCGACTCTTATTCAAAGAATCGGACTCCTTCATCATCGGGTGATGTATTTGATTTGGTATGTAAATTGGTAAATCTTAGATTCTCGCAATAGTAATAGTAGATGTATCGCTTGTAATTTTCGAGCTTGGGTCTCGCCTAGTTTTTCCGAAGGCATCAAGTATTTATGTAGAATGCAGTATTAAGATAATTTGTGGTTTTAATAATATTAATTTGAGATGAGATTTGTTTAAATCAGTGAGTGTCAGGCTTACTACGGGTTTCGGTGGCCTTAAGCCTACCCATTCCCTAGTGCCGTTCACGGGCCCACGGGTGGGGTCGTGACACTTTCCCTTCATCCCCCTGTGGTATGAATCTAGGTGGCGGTAACATAACTTGAAAACAACTCATTTCGTAAAGCTCTCCCTGCTCCAAAAAACAAAAAAAGAAACTCCTCCCTCTAAAAATAAAAAAAATGTTGCGGAGACGGGATTTGAAGGCTGTTTTCTCAGACTCGCCATTACATTACTTTTACAGGGTTAATTTTTCAGATTCATAAATAAACACGTTTTACGGTGTTAGTTTCTTATATTGGTAAATATACTACTTTTACGGAGTCGTTTTCTCATATTAAATTATTACCACTATTATGGGGTTGTTCTCTCAAATTCATAAATATACACGTTTTACGGGGTTATTCTCTAATATCGACAAATATACCCCTTTTACGTGGTTGTTTTCTCATATTATAAAATTAACCCATTTAAGGCGTAGTTTTCTCATATTCACAAATATACCAAAATTACGGGGTTATTTTCTCCGATTGATAAATATCCCCGTGTTACGTGGTTTCTTTCACATATTAAAAGATTTACCCCTTCTACGTGGCTGTTTTCTCATAATAAAAAATTTACCCGTTCTACGAGGCTGTTTTCTTAGACTCGCAATTACACTACTTTTATGGGGTTGTTTTCTTAGATTTATAAATATACACGTTTTGCTGGGTTATTTCCTTATATTGATAAATATACCACTTTTACGGGGTCGTTTCCTCATATTAAATTATTAGCACTATTATGGGATTGTTTTCTCAAATTCATAAATATACACGTTTTACAGAGTTATTTTATTATATCGAGAAATATACCCCTTTTACAGGGAGTCGGGTCCCCAAACTTCACTATTTCCCGACTCCGCCACACAGCACAAAATACGAGGCAGGCAACTGACAGACAATTATTTTTGACTCACAAATAATAAATACTCAACACAAAATAATAAGCATAATTTAAATCAAAGGATTTCCAAGATCAACGGGCGAGAGAAAATTACCGGAGTCGGATCGACGATCCAAACACACCATCGGACTCACAACGACGTGCTGATTACGATCCCTGCTTCCGATTTTTTGATCCGACACCCGATCATCTGGAGAGATTTACGGATGATCTCGGTCGTCGCTTTGCAAACGAAGTTCGATCGCTAGGAAACCGGTGACATTGCAAAGCTTGAGCTGAGGAGAGTCGGAATATGTCCTCCGATGATCCATAGCTCACCGGAGCTCGCTGGAAATACCCAAAAACCTCAGCTGTCCCCCATACTTCACTTTGCCGGATCTCGCAATTTCGGCCACCACAGGCGTCGCTGCTGCTGCCGAAAGAGAGCCCTCGCCAAGAGGAGCCGATTGCCACCCGACTCAGCTACCAACGCCGCTGGAAACACGCCTGGAAGCCGCTGCCTCTTCGCTTTTTCCGCTTCCTCGCCGCCAACGCTCTGCGCCCCCTCCTTCTTCTTCTTCCGCTTCCTCTCTCCCCGACACTCTCTTCTCTTTTCTTCTTCTCCATATCAACTTTAGGTCCCCAAACTTTCTTTTTTTACAATTTGGTCCCTCAACTTTCTTAATTACTTAAAATTTCACTTAAAATTTGGCGCCCAGAGAGCGAAGCTCGACTAGGGACCTTACCTCTAGTCTGGTCACTTGACTCTCAACCTTAGCCTTTTGGTTCTCTTATCCAATAAGACTGGAGCCCAGAGAGCAAAGCTCGACCAGGGACCTTACCTCCAGTCTGGTCACTTAAGTATCCAAATAAGCCGGCGCCCAAAGAGCAAAGCTCGACTAGGGACCTTTACTCCGGCAACCACACTCAACTAAGCCTAGAGAGCGATGCTCGACCAGGGCAGATCCTAATCTTTCTTTCTTAAAATTTTACCTATTTACCCTTTCCCTATCTCTCTCAGATTTATATTAGAACACTCATCCAACACCTATGGTCTACTGCCGTCCCATCCTGAGTCATCATGCAATATTAAAATTGGTGATAAAGGAAGAACATATTTAAATAGTAATTAAAAAAGCATCATGCATATAATAATAATTAAATGAATAATTGGAATTGCAAATGAACAATCACAGTAGCAAATCAAATTTTATGCATGACACGTGCATAAGCGATATATGACTTTAACTCACAGGTTTGGCGACCTCCTAACTTTGCTCCGGTGCCTCGGTTGGAGCGAGCCGAACAAACGGACTATCTAGTCACGGAAAATAATTTATCAAAACGCTAAAACAATCGATCATTAATCCTAGGTCTAGACTCCTAGGACTGACTGTGTAAGAATCTCGACTCGGGAGAATTCTACCGAAAATCCGGCAGAACCTCCCCTACAACACGGACATTACCCCCGTAAAAATGGGTCCAGGACCTGCTAGAAAAACACTTCAAATATTCAACGATTCAAACAACGAGAGTCGGGTCCCCAAACTTCACTATTTCCCAACTCCGCCACACAGCATAAAATACGAGGCAAGCAACTGACAGACAATTATTTTGACTCACAAATATTAAATACTCAACACAAAATAATAAGCACAATTTTAAATCAAAGGATTTCCAAGATCAACGGGCCAGAGAAAATTACCGAGACGCTCGATTGCTCGGTCGACTCGCCTCTAGCTGCCGGAGTCCAATCGACGATCTGAACACACCATCAGACTCACAATGACGCGCTGATGACGATCCCTGCTTCTAATTTTCCAATTCGACATCCGATCATCCAGAGAGATTTACGGACGATCTCGGCCGTCGATTTGCAAACGAAGTCCAATCGCCACGAAACCGGTGCCATTGCAAAGCTTGAGCTGAGGAGAGTCGGAATATGTCCTCCGATCATCCATAGCTCGCCGAAGCTTGCCGGAAATGCCCAAAAACCTCGGCTGCCCCCAAAACTTCACTTTGCTGAATCTCGCAATTCCGACCACCACAGGCGTCGCCGCTGCTGCCGAAAGAGAGCCCTTGCCGAGAGGAACCGATTGCCACCCGACTCGACTGCCAACGCCTCCGGAAACACGCCTGGAAGCCGCTGCCTCTTCGCGCTCTTTCGCCGCTCCTCGCCGCCATTGGAGCCATTGCCACATCAAGGCTGGCCAACAAGACGCTGCATCAGGCTGGGCGCTCACGCCACCGATGCCCGCAGCTGGCGTCCCTCCTTCTTCTTCTTCTGCTTCCTCTCTCCCCGACACTCTCTTCTCTTTTCTTCTTCTCCATATCTACTTTAGGTCCCCAAACTTTCCTTTTTTACAATTTGGTCCCTCAACTTTCTTAATTACTTACAATTTCATCGTGCAGAATTCTAATTTAACCCCTAAACTTTCCTGTAGCCTTTCAATTAAGCCCCTAACTATTTAATTTGGGCCAAAAATAGAATTATTAAAAATACATAATTACAAAAATACCCTTGCCGACATAAATATTTACAAAAATACCAAACTCACAAATTTCCATTAAAACCCTATAAAAATAAAATTATACTTTCAATCCTTATTCCAAGATAAATTTTCAATTTAGTCCTAACACAATATCAATTTAAACAATAAATTTCCAACTTAAAATTTAATACCACTAATTAATTTAAAATACCAATTTCCCCAAAATTCTTTTATAAAAACATCCTTTACAATTTCTTCCAAAATTTTCTATATAAAATTTTACTTATATAAATATGCATTTGGGGAAAATTTGAATAACCAAAATATAATCATTTCTCAAATAATTTACTTAATTAATTTCTTAAAATTTCAAACTAATTGGCTATAGAAAAATAACTCATTCAATTGACTAATATTAAAATTTCCATTAAATCATTTCAAATTAAACTAAATAAAAATAAAAATAAAGCTAAAATTAACTTAAATAGAAACTCATTATTAAATATATAAAAATTCTCGGTATTACAGTTATTTTGTTATATCGACAAATATACCCCTTTACGGGGTTCTTTTCTCATATTATAAAATTAACCCATTTAAGGGGTTGTTTTCTAATACTCAGAAATTTACGGGTTATTTTTTCCGATTGATAAATATACCCGTATTAGGGTTGTTTTCTAATATTTGTAAATATACCACTCTTACGGGGTTGTTTTTTTATTTTAAAAAATTTACCCCTTCTACGATGCTGTTTTCTCAGACTCGCAATTACACTACTTTTACGGAGTTGTTTTCTCAGATTCATAAACATACATGTTTTACGAGGTTTTTTTTGCTTATATTGATAAATATAACACTTTTACGGGTTTGTTTTCTCATATTAAATTATTATCACTATTATAGGATTGTTTTCTCAAATTCATAAATATACACGTTTTACGGGATTATTTTTTATATAAAAAAATATACCCCATTTACGGGGTTATTTTTTATATTAAAAAATTTACCCCTTCCACGATGTTGTTTTCTGAGATTCGCAATTACACTACTTTTACGAGGTTATTTTCTTATATTAATAAACATACCACTTTTACGTGGTCGTTTTCTCATATTAAAAATATACCCCTTTTACGGGGTTGTTTTCTCATATTATAAAGTTAACCCATTTAAGGGGTTGTTCTTTCATACTCACCAAATATTCCACAATTATGGGGTCATTTCCTTAGATTCATTAATATTCTCGTATTACGGGGTTGTTTTCACATATTAAAAAATCTACCCCTTCTATGAGACTGTTCTCTCATATTAAAAAATTTACTCCTTCTACGGGACTATTTTCTCAGACTCGCAATTACACTACTTTTACGGAGTTATTTTTTCAGATTCACAAATATACACGTTTTGACAGGGTTATTTTCTTATATTGATAAATATACCACTTTTACAAGGTCATTTTTTTATATTTAATTATTAGCCTTATTATGGGGTTGTTTTCTCAAATTCATAAATATACATGTTATACGGGGTTATTTTCTTATATCGACAAATATACCCTTTTACGGGGTTGTTTTCTCATATTATAAAATTAACACATTTAAGAGGTTTTCTCATACTCACAAATATACCAAATTTATGAGGTTATTTTCTTTGATTGATAAATATCCCCGTATTACGGGGTTGTCCTCAAATATTTATAAATGTACCCCTTTTACGGGGTTGTTTGCTCATATTATAAATTAATCCATTTAAGAGGTTGTTTTCTCATTTTCACAAATATACCAAAATTACGAGGTTATCTACCCATTCTACGATGCTGTTTTCTCAGACTCGCAATTACACTAATTTTACGGGGTTGTTTTCTCAGATTCATAAATATACACGTTTTACAAAGTATTTTCTTATATTGATAAATACACCACTTTTACGGGGACGTTTCTCATATTAAATTATTACCACTATTATGGGGTTGTTTTGTCAAATTCGTAAATATATATGTTTTATAGGATTATTTTCTTATATCGACAAATATACCCCATTTACGGGATTGTTTTCTCATATTATAAAATTAACCCATTTAAGAGGTTGTTTTCTCATTCTTACAAAGATACCAAAATTACGGGGTTATTTTCTCCGATTGATAAATATCCCGGTTTTACGGGGTTGTTCTTTAATATTTAGAAACATACCCCACTTACGGGGTTGTTTTATGATATTCATAAATATACACGTTATACGGGGTAATTTTCTTATATTGAAAAATATACTAGTTTTACGGGGTTGTTTTCTCATATTAAATTATTACTACTATTATGGAGTTGTTTCCTCAAATTCATAAATATACACATTTTTACGGGGTTATTTTTTTATATTTATAAATATACCCCTTTCACGGGGTTATTTTTTTATTTTCTCATATTATAAAATTAATCCATTTAAGAGGTTGTTTTCTCATACTCACAAATATACCAAAATTATGGGGTTATTTTTTTCGATTAATAAATATCGTATTACGGGGTTGTTTTCTCATATTAAAAAA
The DNA here is from genome assembly GCF_019578655.1 of Ricinus communis. NCBI lineage: Eukaryota > Viridiplantae > Streptophyta > Magnoliopsida > Malpighiales > Euphorbiaceae > Ricinus > Ricinus communis. Next base: position 10,378,043 of record NC_063261.1, on the reverse strand, counting down.
TTTACCCCTTCTATGAGGCCGTTTTCTCAGACTCGCAATTACACTATTTTTACGAGGTTATTTTGTCAGATTCATAAATATATATGTTTTACAGGGTTGTTTTCTCATATTATAAAATTAACACATTTAAGGGGTTGTTTTCTCATACTCATAAATATATCACAATTACGGGGTTATTTTTCCGATTTATAAATATACATTATTACACAATTTTTATACTCATAAATATATCACAATTACGGGGTTACTCGTTCTATGAGGCTATTTTCTTAGACTCGTAATTACACTATTTTTACAGGGTTGTTTTTTTAGATTCATAAATATACACATTCTACGGGGTTATCTTCTTATATTGATAAATATACCACTTTTACGAGGTCATTTTTTCATATTAAATTATTAGCAGCATTATAGGGCTGTTTTCTCAAATTCATAAATATACACGATTTACAGGGTTATTTTCTTATGTTTACAAATATATCCCTTTTACGGGGTTGTTTTCTCATATTATAAATTTAACCCATTTAAGCGGTTGTTTTCTCATACTCACTAATATACAAAAATTACAGGGTTTTTTAATCCGATTGATAAATATTCTCGTATTACGGGGTTTTTTCTCATATCAAAAAATTTACCCCTTCTACGTGACTATTTTCTTAGACTCGCCATTACATACTTTTACGGGGTTATTTTGTTAGATTCATAAATATACACATTTTACGAAGTTATTTTCTTACATTGATAAATATACTACTTTTACGGGATCGTTTTCTCATATTAAATTATTACCACTATTATGGGGTTGTTTTGTCAAATTCATTAAAAGACACGTTTTACGGGGTTATTTTCTTATATCGATAAATATACCCTTTTTACGGGATCATTTTCTCATATTATAAAATTAACCCAGTTAAGGAGTTGTTTTCTCATACTCACAAATATACCAAATTTACAGGGTTATTTTCTCCTATTGGTAAATATCCCCATATTACGGGATTGTTTCCTAATATTTATAAATATAACCCTCTTACGGGGTTGTTTTCAACGAGGCTTTTGTTGTGCGTAGAATACACACATCTAAATGGGGTTTTAAGGCTGATTTTATGTACATTTGGATGTGAATTGGTCCCAACACTCACCCTATGCGTCTGTTTGTGTGCATTAGGTCCAAAAGAAGTCAAAGAGTGATAAAGCAAAGAATTGGATCAGAATTGGACGTCAAAGTTACTGAAACAAGTCAAGTTCGCGCATGAGGAAGCCGAACACAGCTGTGTTGGTTTTAACACTGGCCGTGTTCCTAACACGTTCTAAAGAGCAAGCCCTATTCCCAACACGGGCACCAAAACGGGCCATGTTGGCTGCATTTGACAACAGGAAAAAGAAGCGTTAAGGAGCACGACCACAAAGAGTAACACCGCTACCAGCATGGGGCCATGTTCCCAACATACCCACCAATACCAGGCCGTGTTCCGAACACGGGCATCAACACGGCCATGCTCGCGGCAGCTGGACGAATTAATTAAAAGAAAGAAAAGAGGGAAACAAAAGAAAAAAGGGGGAGGACGTCCCAAACTCTTTTCTTTTCTCTCTCTAAGGGTTTTCTGAGCTGGAACTAAGGAAAAAGGAGACTTGGACCAAGGTTTCAATTAGATTCTCTTTGAGGATTGAAGATTGGGTGAGGTTCGTTGATTGGTTTCAATTCGAGCAAGAGGAACAAGAATCAATTCAAGATTGGACAAGAGGAATTGGAGCTGTTTACTTTCATCCAAGGATGTATTCGGGTTTCTCTACCTTTACTCATTGTTGTAATTGAATTCTTGTGGGTTTTGCTAATGAACATGATTAGCTAAACTTGTTAACCCATTAGGGTTCTTTATCTAGGGATTTTTGTACTTAACTTTTGAATTGAATGTATTGATTTTCAATATTGGTTTGCAATGGAAGTGCTTATTGATTTGTTCTTTATATCTTGTTGAATGATTATTGGAATTTGAATGTTCTTGAGAAAGACGTTTAGGTTTGGATTGTCCTTTGCAACCTAGAATTGAATTCGCCTAGGGATAGGGTGTTCGTTCTACCATATTGAGAATTAACAACTCTCAATAGTGTTAAATGGTACATAATGCTAATTTGGATAATTAGAGTTAGGAAGAGATTTCAACCTAATTAATCTAAGTTAAGATGTTAGTGTCCTTGAGAAAAGTGTTAATTGCGTAGAGATTTTCCCACGGAAATTGAATTCAATCAATCAATTCCATCTTTAGTTTCCATTCCCTAGAGATAAGAATTCCCAAGTGGTTATTCCTTAACTTGAATTAATCTGTCCCTAGTAGCCGTAGTTAGACAACAATTAGAGTAGCTATTAGTTAATTTAGGAATTATTCATCATTCATTTTAGGCTAATATAACAGAGAACAAAGGAGTAACTCTGGGCTTTCACTTTCCCGAGGAATACGACCTTGATACTCGCCATTAGTGCTAGACTGCATCAATAGGTACACTGCCTTAGATTGTAGCTGCATAGATAGCAACCATTAAGTTTTTATCGCCGTTGCCGAAGAATGTTTGAAAACTATAGTGAAATTTGCTATTTGTTAATTTAGCCATTCTTTTATTTATTTCTATTTTGTTTGTACATATTTATTTAGTTAAGCTTATGATTCAAGTAGTGGATGATAAGGAGGTTCAATGCTAAACTCTTTGTATGACACGTTGGAAAATGGGATCAGGAACCAAGAGAGTGCTAAAAATTGGGATACCCGTGCATCTTTAAAAGCTCTAGTGGAATCATTTTGCAGGGCTACCGATCAACTCTCCACTCCTATCCTTTCATCTCAAGTTTTTTATGAATTTTGTTGTGGTTTACATTTGAGTAATGATTGTCCATTGTGCAGTGATTTTACTCATTGTTCTTATAACTGTGAACAGGTGAATTATATGGGAAGTTGGCCAAATGACTCGTATAGAAGCACCTACAATCAAGAATGGAGCACTCATTCACCCTTTGGATGGAGCTTAGATGGCCAAGAACCACCAGGATCTCAGCAGCCTAATCTTGCACCTTCAACTCAAGTTAAAGAGTTAGTGTTAGAGGAGCTGATGATGAGGTTCTTTACAAGTCTTGAGATAGATTCCAACAAACAGAAAGGGGTACTTGAAGGTCAACGAGCCTCGATTGAGAACATAGAGCATCAAGTAGGCTTGATCTTCAAGTTACTAGCTGAAGAGCAATTGGGGACTCCATCAAACGCTACTAAATCCGAGGAACATTTTAGCACTGTCACTTTGCGTTCAGGTGAGAATTTTTCTGGTTTATCTAATATGTTTGATGATGATGCTTATGTGCAGGACGACTCCTTGAACATGGAGATAGAACCAGAAAAGGAAGAGGCAAACATGATTCCTTTAAAAGACTACCAATAGGAACGTACAGTTGATGATGCTGAGTTGCAGTTAGAGGAATTTTTAGTGGATTTTCCATAAATCCCTTCGATGATGGAAGATGAGCATGAGTTATCCAATGAAGAAGTCTTGGAGGAGCTCGAGTTTCTTCTAGCAAGTGAACCAAGCTAAGGACTGGAGAAAACCATCGACATTCCTGAAGAAATTGCCCAACGTCGATCCTTCCAATTAGTGAAACTCCAACTTTCAAATTGGAAGAGCCCCTAGAGCATCATGACTACGTGCAAATATATGAGGAGCGAGTTTTGCCCATCATACTGGCAGCTTGCTTGACTGTCGGGAAGAGGAATTTGATGATTAGTCCTCTAAGTGGATACTTGAAGCCATTTGCTTGGAAGAAGGATGGATGGTCATCAATCCCCACCGTTTGCTTTTCACCATGAGTCCAGCTAAGAAGACCCATCACATCAAAAAGAAGCGCTTTTGGAAGGCACCCCAATTTTTATTTCTAATATTTTAACCTTTTGTTTTGAAACATTTTATTAGTTTTAGTTTTCATATTTTATTTAATTTTTGTTTCAGTTTTGATTTTAATTCTTTATTTTATTATTTGCAACTTCTACCGAGGACGCACTGAATTTCCACTACACCAACCTCGGCGAACGATCAGGGCAGTCCCTTAGATTATTTTTTATTTTTTTATTTTTCTTTTATTTTTGCATTTATTTACTTTCAAAAACTTGATGGTTACTATCTATGCAGCTACAATCTAAGGCAGTGTACCTATCGATGCAGTCTAGCACTAATGGCGAGTATCAAGGTCGTATTCCTAGAGAAAGTGAAAGCCTAGAGTTACTCCTTTGTTCTCTATTATATTAGCCTAAAATGAATGATGAATTCCTAAATTAACTAATAGCTACTCTAATTGTTGTCTAACTACGGCTACTAGGGAAGGATTAATTCAAGTTAAGGAATAATCCCTTCTAATTGTTGTCTAACTACGGCTATTAGGGAAGGATTAATTCAAGTTAAGGAATAACCCCTTGGGAATTCTTGTCTCTAGGGAATGGAAACTAAAGATGGAATTGATTGATTGAATTCAATTTCCGTGGGAAAATCTCTATTTCTCAAGGACACTAACATCTTAACTTAGACTAATTAGGTTGAAATCTCTACCTAACTCTAATTATCCAAATTAGCATTATGTACCATTTAACACTATTGAGAGTTGTTAATTCTCAATCCAGTAGAACGAACACCCTATCTCTAGGCGGACAATACGAACCTAAACTTTCTCAAGAACATTCAAATTCCAATAATCATTCAATAAGATATGAAGAACAAATCAATAAGCACTTCCATTGCAAACCAATATTGAAAATCAATACATTCAATTCAAAAGTTAAGTACAAAAATCCCTAGATAAAGAACCCCAATGGGTAACAAGTTTAGCTAATCATGTTCATTATCAAAACCCATAAGAATTCAATTACAACAATGAGTAAAGGTAGAGAAACCCGAATACACCCTTGGATGAGAGTAAACAGCTCCAATTCCTCTTGCCCAATCTTGAATCGATTCCTGTTCCTCTTGCTCGAATTGAAACCAATCAATGAACCTCGCCCAATCTTCAATCTTCGAAGAGAATCCAATTGAAACCTTGGTCCAAGTCTCCTTTTTCCTTAGTTCTAGCTCAGAAAACCCTTAGAGAGAGAAAAGAAAAGAGTTTGGGATGTCCTCCCCCTTTTTCTTTTGTTTCCCTCTTTTCATTCTTTTAATTAATTCGTCCAGCTGCCGCGAACATGGCTGTGTTGATGCCCGTGTTGGGAATACGGCCTAGTATTGGTGGGTGTGTTGGGAACACGGCCCCGTGCTGATGGCCGTGTTACTCTCTATGGTCATGCTCCTTAACACTTCTTTTTCCTATTATCAAATGCAGCCAACACGGCCCGTTTTGGTGCCCGTGTTGGGAACAGGGCTTGCTCTTCAGAACGTGTTGGGAACACGGCTAGTGTTAAAACCAACATGGCCGTGTTCGGCTTCCTCATGTGCGAACCTTACTTGTTTCGGCAACTTTGACGTCCAATTCTGCTCCAATTCTTCCCTTTATCACTCTTTGAGTTCTTTTGGACCTAATGCACACAAACAGACGCACAGGGTGAGTGTTAGGACCAATTCACATCCAAATGTACATAAAATCAGCCTGAAAAACCCGATTTAGATGTGTGTATTCTACGCACATCAAATCACCCCACACTTAGCTCATTGCTTGTCCTCAAGCAATCAAAAGTAAAATAAGAAAAATAAACTGCTAAGGAACAACACTTAAACTGATAAACAAGCTAGTGAGCCCCTGCACATATCCTTAACAAGCATAAGTCAAGCAAAAAGAAACGAAGCAATCAATTCAAGTATCACAACCAAAATGCTAATGATTCATAAAATACTATCTCAACAAAATTATTCAGAACCAACTCCTCACAAGATTCACTCTAAATCACTCAAAGTGTTTAAAAGGTAGTGTTTAATCGCTCAATGCATCAAATACTGCCTTACTTACTATATGCTTGCTCTTAAATCCTACTCCTACTACTTATGGAGAGTCAACAACTATGTCAAGAGGTCTTTATAAGGGTTGTAAGGGGGATTAGGTAGGGGTAAGTAAATTTGGTAAGAGTTGAACCTATGATGTTCTGCAATGAGATAAATGACCTGCACACAAGCCACAATAATCACAAGGGATAAATAATGAACAGTAGTCCAAGGTAGGAAATAGGAATCAAGTCAAAATGTAAACTCCCAAAAGCAATTAAACAATTAGCTCACTTACCTTCTTTCTTTTCATCACCGTTCCCTCTTATTCTTCTTCCTTTTTTTTATAAGGGAAGAAACATTCACATAATATAGCGAATTTCTTATTGATTAAAGGAAGCTACTATAAAGTTTACAATGCTATTCTCAAGATAATAATTCCCAATAAAAACAACTCATATGCAAAATCATAACCCAAAGCAGAATAAAACTAAGTGCTAATGAAATATGATAAAAATGATGAAAGAAGGGGTTATCTACTGAATTAATAAACGAATGAAGGCTATTTGGCTAGAATGATAAATCTAAGTGCCTCTATCATACCAAAGTGTTAAACTCTCCTTGTGGCCCTCATAAGCATTACCGAGCAAGTTCTAAAAGTAAAGACAGTAATTGGCACTCTCAACAAGAAATAAATAAAAGCATATAAAGTGTATGCTTACAATTAAGGCTCAATTTCTCACAAGTGTGATTTTTGAGTAGGTTCCAAACAAAAATCATCAAAACAGAATTAAATTGTAACACCCGGAATTTTTATATATTTAATAATGAGTTTTTATTTAAGTTAATTTTAGCTTCATTATTATTGGGTTTAATTTGAAATGATTTAATGAAAAATTTAATATTAATCAAATAAATGAGTTATTTTCTATACCTAATTAGTTTGAAATTTTAAGAAATTATTCAAGTAAATTATTTGAGAAATGATTATATTTTGGTTATTCAAAATTTTCCCAAATGCATATTTATATATGTAAAATTATATATTGGAAAATTATGGAAGAAATTATAAAGGATGTTTTTATAAAAGAATTTTGGGAGAATTGGTATTATAATTGATTAGTAGTATTAAATTTTAAGTTGGAATTTGATTATTTAATTTAATTGTGTGTTAGGACTAAATTAGGAAATTTATTTTGGAATAAGGATTAAAAGTATAATTTTATTTTTGTGAGGGTTTAATGGAAATTTGTGAGTTTCGTATTTTCGTAAATAAATATGTCGGTCAGGGGTATTTTTATAATTGTGTATTTTCAATAATTCGGATTTGGCCCAAATTAAATAGTTAGGGGCTTAATTGAAAGGCTAAAAAGAAGTTTGGGGGTCAAATTGGAATTCTGCGGGATGAAATTGTAAGTAATTAAGAAAGTTGAGGGACCAAATTGCAATAAGGAAAAGTTCAGGGGCCTAATGTCAATATTGAAGGGAAAGAAATCGGGGAAGAAGAGAGGAAGAGAGAGAGAAAGCGGGCGTCGCGCGAGAAGAAGGAGGAGGCCGCGTCGTCACCGGTGGCGGCCATTGCGGGCGTCACGATCTTGGCCAATGCTTGCTTCTTGGCGTCGGCCGCAGAGATCGGCAAAAGTGGCGGCATGAGGCGGCGAATCGCAAGGAGAGAAAGAGCCGGCCCGAGCGCGTCGTTCGTACCGATCTTGGTGGCGATCGGCTCCCCTTGGAGAGAGCTTCCTTTTGGCGGTAGCGGCATCGGTTTTGGTGGCCGGAGGAGAGAGTTCCGGCGAAGTGGAGGCAGCCGCGTTTTTGGGCTTTTCCGACGAGCTCCGGCGGAGGATGGATGATCGGAGGACGTATCCCGACTCTCCTCAGCTCAAGCTTTGCATTGGCACCGGTTTCGTGGCGATCGGGCTTCGTTTGCGAATCCACGGTCGAGATCGTCCGCAAATCTCTCCAGATGATCGGTTGTCCGATCGGAAAATCGGAAGCGGGGATCGTCTTCAGCGCGTCGTTGTGAGTTCGATGGTGTGTTCGGATCGTCGATCGGACTCCGGCGGCTGGAGGCGAGTCGATCGAGCGATCGAGCGTCTCGGTAATATTTCTTTGGCCCGTTAATTTTAGAAATCCCTTGATTTTAAATTTTTGTCTAATGGTTTATATTGAATATTTAATGATATTTGTGAGTTAAAAATAATTGTCTGTCAGTTTGCTTGCCTTGTGTTTTGTGCTGTGTGGCAGAGTCGGGAAATAGTGAAGTTTGGGACCCGACTCCCGTTGTTTAAATTGTTGGATATTTGAAGTGTTCTTCTGGCAGGTCTTGGACCCGTTTTTACGGGGGGTAATGTTCGTGTTGTAAGGGAGGTTCTGCCGGATTTTCGGTAGAATTCTCCCAAGTCGAGATTCTTAGACAGTCAGTCCTAGGAGTCTAGACCTAGGATTAATGATCGATTTTTTCAGCGTTTTGATAAATTGTTTTCCGTGATTAGATGATCATGCATTGGCTCGCTCCAACTGAGGCACCGGAGCAGAGCTAGGAGGTCGCCCAATCCTGTGAGTTAAAGTCATTTAATCATTGCACTATTGCTAAGTCTGATTTAATATGCTATTTTGAAAGTTTATGCATAATATGGTTATTAGTATCGCAATGTAAATAATTTCACTGGACTATTAATTATTGAAAATAATATAAATATTATTATTAGTAACGTTATAATAATACAGATATTATTATTCTGTCGACACGAATTGCACGTTGCCTTATCCTAAATTTTTAATCTTTATTTCGATAAGTGTTGAATGATTTCATTAGACAATGATATTTATTAAATGTGGTGATTGCGATTTGGGAAATGTGGCTTGTAGAACATGCCGCCTGATGGGTTACATCAGGACCGCGTGCGCACCGGTAATGATTATGGACATAAGGTTATTATGGATTTGTTTGCCCTGATCGAGCATTGCTCTCTGGGCTGAGTTCAGTTGATTGCCGGAGTTAAGGTCCCTGATCGAGCTTGCTCTCTGGGCGCCGGCTTATTTGGATACTTAAGTGACCAGACTGGAGGTAAGGTCCCTGTTCGAGCATTGCTCTCGGGGCGCCAGTCTTATTGGATTAAGAGAGCCGAATGGCTACTAGATTTCTTATTTGGAATTTAAGTGATCAGACTGGAGGTAAGGTCCCTGGTCGAGCATTGCTCTCTGGGCGCCAGTCTTATTGGATTAAGAGAGCCAAAATGGCTGTTAGAATTTGGGGTTAGGGTTCTACTGAGCCACTCGTCCCGTAAAAGTAAAAATATATTTTTATTTATTCATTTATTTATTTAATATGGTATGATTATAATATGGATTGTATTTACGTGCATGGTTTGATATACTGATTTGAATAATCTATATTTTCTGAGAAGAATGCAATAGTCCCCAGGTTATTTGATTTTAACTCACTCTCGAGACTGACAGTCTCCATTTATGTTTTTTTTTTTCAGATTCGTGATCGTTAGTTCTCCATGACTCTTATTCAAGAATCCGACTCCTTCATCATCGGGTGATGTATTTGATTTGGTATGTAAATTGGTAAATCTTAGATTCTCCGCATGAGTAGTAATAGTAGATGTATCAGTTGTAAATTTTACGAGTTTCAGTCTCGCCTAGTTTTTCCCAAGCGAATCAAGTATTTATGTAAAATGTAGCATTTAAGATAATTTGTGGCTTTAATAATATTAATTTGAGATGAGATTTGTTTAAATCAGTGAGTGTCAGGCTTACTACGGGTTTCGGTGGCCTTAAGCCTACCCATTCCCTAGTGCCGGTCACGGGCCCACGGGTGGGGTCGTGACATAAATAAACCAAAGCAACTTAGTGCAAAACTCAAACTAATTAACTTACATTCTTTCGAAAGACACAACACAATTGGTTTTACCCGATCACATGGACATAAACAGGATTTCAAAAGCAAGTCAACAGTAAGAGCATTGAAACAAAGTGAAAAATTTTCAAAATTTTAGAAAAAATTGCACAAAGAATAAATAAATAATTGAGATGGGATAAATGAAATGCGATATATACATTAAAAAAGGATCCAAATTTTATATACAAGAACAATAAAAAAAACACATAAGATAAATAAAGCTAAAAGAAACAAAATACAAGAAAACAAGTGTATATAAATATCACCCACCCCACACTTGAAGGACACACTGTCCCTAGTGTAACATGTTATGGATACCCCGCATGGTAATGCTCATCTAAGAGAAACAAAGGCAATGCAATCCAAATGCATGACATGTATATAAGAAATAAAGTAAGTAAATGCAAGAATAAAAATAAAAAAGAAAAAGAAAAAATAAGAAGAGTGTAACATGTTATGGATACCCCGCATGGTAATGCTCATCTACAAGAAACAAAGGCAATGCAATCCAAATGCATGACATGTATATAAGAAATAAAGTAAATAAATGCAAAAATAAAAATAAAAAGAAAAAGAAAAAATAAGAAGAATAAGAGGGAAGAGTGATGAAAAGAAAGAAGGTAAGTGAGCTAATTGTTTTATTGCTTTTGGGGGTTTACATTTTGACTTGATTCATATTTCCCACCTAGGACTACTGTTCATTGTTTATCCCTTGTGATTATTGTGGCTTGTGTGCAGGTCATTTATCTCATTGCAGAACACCATAGGTTCAACTCTTACCAAATTTACCTACCCCTACCTAATCCCCATTACAACCCTTATAAAGACCTCTTGATATAGTTGTTGACTCTCCATAAGTAGTAAGAGTAGGATTTAAGTGCAAGCATATAGTAAGTAAGGCAGTATTTGATGCATTGAGCGATTAAACACTACCCTTTAAACACTTTGAGTGATTTAGAGTGAATCTTAGGAGTTGGTTCTGAATAATTTTGTTGAGATAGTATTTTGTGAATCATTAGCATCTTGGTTGTGATACTTGAATTGATTGCTTCGTTTCTTTTTGCTTGACTTATGCTTGTTAAGGATATGTCCAGGGGCGCTCTAGCTTGTTAATCAGTTTAAGTGTTATTCCTTAATGGTTTATTTTCCTTATTTTACTTTTGATTGCTTGAGGACAAGCAATGAGCTAAGTGTGGGGTGATTTGATGTGCGTAGAATACACACATCTAATTGGGGTTTTTAAGGCTGATTTTATGTACATTTTGATGTGAATTGGTCCCAACACTCACCTTATGTGTCTGTTTGTGTGCATTAGGTCCAAAAGAAGTCAAAGAGTGATAAAGGGAAGAATTGGAGCAGAATTGGACGTCAAAGTTGCCGAAACAAGTCAAGTTCGCGCATGAGGAAGCCGAACACGGTCGTGTTGGTCTTAACACTGTCTGTGTTCCCAACACGTTCTGAAGAGCAAGCCTTGTTCCCAACACGGGCACCAAAACGGGCCGTGTTGGCTGCATTTGACAACAGAAAAAAGAAGCGTTAAGGAGCACGACCATAGAAAGTAACACTGCTATCAGCATGGGGCCGTGTTCCTAACACGCCCACCAATACCAGGCCGTATTCCCAACACAGGCATCAACACGGCCATGTTCGCGGCAGCTGGACAAATTAATTAAAAGAAAGAAAAGAGGGAAACGAAAGAAAAAGGGGGAGGACGTTCCAAACTCTTTTCTTTTCTCTCTTTAAGGGTTTTCTGATATGGAACTAAGGAAAAAGGAGACTTGGACCAAGGTTTCAATTGGATTCTCTTCGAAGATTGGAGATCGGGCGAGGTTCATTGATTGGTTTCAATTCGAGCAAGAGGAACAAGAATGGATTCAAGATTGGGCAAGAGGAATTGGAGCTGTTTACTCTCATCCAAGGGTGTATTCAGGTTTCTCTACCTTTACTCATTGTTGTAATTGAATTCTTGTGGGTTTTCATAATGAACATGATTAGCTAAACTTATTAACCCATTGGGGTTCTTTATCTAGGGATTTTTGTACTTAACTTTTGAATTGAATGTATTGATTTTTAATATTGGTTTGCAATGGAAGTGCTTATTGATTTGTTCTTTATATCTTGTTGAATGATTATTGGAATTTGAATGTTCTTGAGAAAGACGTTTAGGTTTGGATTGTCCTTTGCAACCTAGAATTGAATTCGCCTAGAGATAGGTGTTGGTTCTACCGGATTGAGAATTAACAACTCTCAATAGTGTTAAATGGTACATAATGCTAATTTAGATAATTAGAGTTAGGAAGAGATTTCAACCTAATTAATCTAAGTTAAGATGTTAGTGTCCTTGAGAAAGGCGTTAATTGCATAGAGATTTTCCCATGGAAATTGAATTCAATCAATCAATTCCATCTTTAGTTTCCATTCCCTAGAGACAAGAATTCCCAAGGGGTTATTCCTTAACTTGAATTAATCCTTCCCTAGTAGCCGTAGTTAGACAACAATTAGAGTAGCTATTAGTTAATTTAGGAATTATTCATCATCCATTTTAGGCTAATATAACAGAGAACAAAGGAATAACTCTGGGCTTTCACTTTCCCGAGGAATACGACCTTGATACTCGCCATTAGTGCTAGACTGCATCGATAGGTATACTGCCTTAGATTGTTGCTACATAGATAGCAACCATCAGCTGTTTTCTCAGACTCGCAATTACACTACTTTTAGGCGGTTGTTTTCTTAGATTCATAAATATACACGTTTTAAGGTATTATTTTCTTATATTGATAAATATACCACTTTTACGGGGTCCTTTTCTGAAATCATATTATTACCACTATTATGGAGTTATTTTCTCAAATTCATAAATATACACGTTTTACAGGGTTATGTTCTTATATGGACAAATATACCCCTTTTACGAGGTTATTTTCTCAAATTATAAAATTAACCAATTTAAGAGGTTGTTTTCTCATACTCACAAATATACCAAATGTACGGGGTTATTTTTCCCGATTGATAAATATCCCCGTATTACGGAGTTGTTTTCTCATATTAAAAAATTTACCCATTCTACGAGCTTGTTTTCTCAGACTCGCAATTGCACTATTTTTACGGGGTTATTTACTCAGATTCATAATTATACACGTTTTACGGGGTTATTTTCTCATATTATCAAAATTAACCTATTTAAGAGGTTGTTTTCTCATACTCACAAATATACCAAAATTATGGGGTTATTTTCTCCGATTGATAAATATTCCCGTATTACGGGGTTGTTTTCTCGTATTAAAACATTTATCCTTTCTACGAGGTTATTTTCTCAGACTCGCAATTACACTACTTTTACGAGGTTGTTTTGTTAGATTCATAAATATACACGTTTTACGAGGTTATTTTCTTTTTTTATAAATATACCACTTTTACGGGGTCGGTTTTCATATTAAATTATTACTACTATTATGGGGTTATTTTCTCAAATTCATAAATATACACGTTTTACGGGGTTATTTTCTATATCGAAAAATATACCCCTTTTACGGGGTTGTTTTCTCATATTATAAAGTTATTCCATTTAAGGGGTTGTTTTCTCATACTCACCAATATACCACAATTACGGGGTTATTTCCTTAGATTCATTAATATTTCCATATTACGGGGTTGTTTTCACATATTACAAAATCTAGAACTTCTACGAGACTGTTTTCTCGTATTAAAAAATTTACCTGTTCTACGAGAATATTTTCTTAAACTCGCAATTACACTACTTTTTCAGGATTGTTTCTTCATATTCATAAATATGCATGTTTTAAGGTATTATATTCTTATATTAATAAATATACCACTTTTATGGGGTCCTTTTTTCAAATCAAATTATTACCACTATTATGGAGTTATTTTCTCAAATTTATAAATATAAACGTTTTACGTGGTTATTCTCTTATATTGACAAATATACCCTTTTTATGGGGTTGTTTTCTCATATTATAAAATTAACCCATTGAAAGGGTTGTTTTTTCATATTCACAAGTATACCACAATTACGGGGTTATTTTCTCCGATCGATAAATATCCTCGTATTACGGGGTTATTTTCTCATATTAAAAAATTTACCCCTTCTACGATACTTTTTCTCAAACTCACAATTCCCTACTTTTACGGGGTTATTTTTTTATAGTGATAAATATACCACTTTTATGGGTCGTTTTCTCATATTAAATTATTACTACTATTACGGAGTTGTTTCCTCAAATTTTAGAAATATACACATTTTACGGGGTTATTTTCTTATATTTACAAATATACCCCTTTTACAGGGTTGTTTTCTCATATTATGGAATTAACCCATTTCAGAGGTTGTTTTCTAATACTCACAAATGTACCAAAATTACGGGGTTATTTTCTCTAATTGATAAATATTCCCGTATTACGGGGTTATTTTCTCATATTAAAAAATTTACTCCTTCTACGAGACTGTTTTCTCAAACTCGCAATTACACTACTTTTACGGGGTTATTTCCTCAAATTCATAAATATACACATTTTACGGGGTTATTTTCTTATATTTACAAATATGCCCCTTTTACGGGGTTGTTTTATCATATTATAAAATTTACCCATTTAAGAGGTTGTTTTCTCATACTCACAAATATATGAAATTAACGGGTTTATTTTCCCCGATTGATAAATATTCCCGTATTTCAGGATTTTTTCTCATATTAAAAAAATTACTCCTTCTACGACGCTGTTTTCTCAGACTCGCAATTATACTACTTTTACGGGGTCATTTTGTCATATTCAGAAATATACACGTTTTACGGAGTTGTTTTCTGATATTATAAAATTAACCCATTTAAGGGGTTGTTTTCTTATACTCACAAATATAACAAAATTACGGGGTTATTTTCTCCGATTGATAAATATCCCCGTATTACTGTGTTATTCTCTCATATTAAAAATTTACTCCTTCTACGAGGCTGTTTTCTCAGACTTGCAATTAAACTACTTTTACGGGTTTTTTTGTCAGATCATAAATACATATGTTTTACGGGGTTGTTTTCTCATATTATAAAATTAACCCCTTTAAGGGGTTGTTTTCTCATACTCACAAATATATCAAAATTACAGGGTTATTTTATTTTTATTGATAAATATCCCTGTATTACGGGGTTGTTTTCTCATATTAAATTATTAGCACTGTTATGGGGTTGTTTTCTCAAATTCTTAATATACACGTTTTACAGGGTTATTTTCTTATATCGAAAAATATCTCTTTTACGGGGTTAATTTCTCATATTATAAAAATAACCCATTAAAGGAGTTGTTTTCTCATACTCACCGATAAACCACAATTACGGGGTAATTTTCTCATATTCATAAATATTCCTGTATTACGACGTTGTTTTTACATAATAAAAAATTTACCCTTGATACGAGACTGTTTTCTCATATTAAAAAATTTACCAGTTCTACGAGGCTGTTTTCTAATATTTATAAATATACCCCTCTTACGGGGTTGTTTTCTCATATTAAAAAATTTACCCTTTCTACGAGGCTGTTTTTTCAGACTCACAATTACACAACTTTTACGGAGTTATTTTGTCATATTCATAAATATACACGTTTTACGGGATTATTTTCTCATATTATAAAATTAACCTATTTAAGGGGTTGTTTACTCATACTCACAAATGTGCCAAGATTACGGGGTTATTTTCTTCGATTGATAAATATCCCCATATTACGAGGTTGTTTTCTCATATTAAAAAATTTACCCCTTCTAAGATGCTGTTTTCTAAGACACACAATTACACTACTTTTACGGGGTTGTTTTCTTATAGTCATAAATATACATGTTTTACGAGGTCATTTTCTTTTATTGATAAATATACCGCTTTTATGGGGTTGTTTTCTCATATTAACTGATTAGCAGTATTATAGGATTGTTTTCTCAAATTCATAAATATACACGTTTTCTAGGGTTATTTTCTTATATCGAAAAATACATCCCTTTTACGGCATTATTTTCTAATATTATAAAATTAACCCATTAAAAGGGCTGTTTTCTCATACTCACCAATATACCACAATTACGGGGTAATTTCTTCAGATTAATAAATATTCTCGTATTACGAGGTCGTTTTTACATATTAAAAAATTTATCCCTTCTACGAGACTGTTTTCTCATATTGAAAAATTTAAAAGTTCTACGAGGCTGTTTTCTAATATTTATAAATATATCCCTCTTATGGCGTTGTTTTCTCATATTAAAAAATCTCCCCTTTCCACGAAGGTGTTTTCTCAGACTCGCAATTACACTACATTTGCGGGGTTATTTTCTCAGATTTATAAATATACACGTTTTATAGGGCTATTTTCTTACATTGATAAATATACCAGTTTTACAGCGTCGTTTTCTCATATTAAATTATTAGCACTATTATGGGATTGTTTTCTCAAATTCATAAATATACACGTTTTACGGGGTTATTTTCTTATATTGACAAATATACCCTTTTACGAGGTTGTTTTCCCATATTATAAAATTAACCCATTTAAGAGGTTGTTTTGTCATACTCACAAATATACCAAAATTACGAGATTATTTCCTCTAATTGATAAATATCCCCGTATTATGGGGTTGTTTTCTCATATTAAAATATTTACCGCTTCTACAAGGCCGTTTTCTCAGACTCGCAATTATACTACTTTTACGGGGTTGTTTTCTCAGATTCATAAATATACACATTTTGCTGGATTATTTTCTTATATTGATAAATATACCACTTTTACAGGGTCGTTTTCTCATATTAAATTATTACTACTATTACGGAGCTGTTTTCTCAAATTCATAAATGTACACGTTTTATGGGGTTATTTTTTTATATCGAAAAATATACCCGTTTTATGGGGTTATTTTCTCATATTATAAAATTAACCCATTTAAGAGATTGTTTTCTCATACTCACAAATATACAAAAATTAAAGGGATATTTTCTCCGATTGATATATATCCCCGTATTACGGGGTTGCTTTTTCATATTAAAAAATTTACCCCTTCTACGAGGCTGTTTTCTCAGACTCGCAATTACACTACTTTTACGGGGTTGTTTTCTCAGACTCGCAATTACAATACTTTTACGGGATTATTTACTCAGATTCATAAATATACACGTTTTTGTTGGGTTATTTTCTTATATTGATAAATATATCACTTTTATGGGGTCGTTTTCTCATATTAATTTATTACCACTATTGTGGAGTTGTTTTCTCAAATTCATAAATATACACATTTTATGGGGATATTTTCTTAAATTGACAAATATACCTCTTTTACGGGGTTCATTTCTCATATTCTAGAATTAATCCATTTAAGAGATTGTTTTGTCATACTCACAAATATACCAAAATCACGAGGTTACTTTCTCCGATTGATAAATATCCCCCTCTTACGGGATTGTTTTCTCATATTAAAAAATTTCTCCCTTCTACAAGGGTGTTTTCTCAGACTCGAAATTACACTACTTTCACGTGATTGTTTTTTCAGATTCATAAATATACATGTTTTACGAGGTTATTTTCTTATACTGATAAATATACCAGTTTTACAAGGTCGTTTTTTCATATTAAATTATTAGCACTACTATGGGGTTGTTCTGTCAAATTCATAAATATACACGTTTTATGGGGTTATTTTCTTATATTGACAAATATACCCCTTTTACGGGGTTATTTTCTCATATCATAAAATTAACACATTTAAGAGGTGGTTTTGTCATACTCACGAATATACCAAAATTACGAGGTTATTTTCTCCAATTGATAAATATTCCCATATTACGAGGTTGTTTTCTCATATTAAAAAATCTATCCCATCTACGAGGCTGTTTTCTCAGACTCGCAATTACACTACTTTTACGGGGTTGTTTTCTCAGACTCGCAATTACACTACTTTTATGGGGTTGTTTACTCAGATTCATAAATATATATGTTTTACTGGGTTATTTTCTTATATTGATAAATATAACACTCTTATGGGGTCATTTTCTCATATTAAATTATTACCACTATTGTCGAGCTGTTTTCTCAAATTCATAAATATACACATTTTATAGGGTCATTTCCTTATATTGACAACTATACTCCTTTTTCGGGGTTGTTTTCTCATATTATAAAATTAACCCATTTAAGAGGTTGTTTGGTCATATTCACAAATATACCAAAATTACGAGGTTATTCTTTTACGATTGATAAATATCCCTATCCCCGTATTCGGAGTTGTTTTCTTATATTAAGAAATTTACCCCTTCTACGAGGCTGTTTTCTCAGATTCGCAATTACACTACTTTTTCGGGGTTGTTTTCTCAAATTCATAAATATACACATTTTACTGGGTTATTTTCTTATATTGATAAATATACCACTTTTACTAGTTTGTTTTCTCATATTAAATTATTACCATTATTATGGAGCTGTTTTCTCAAATTCTTAAGTATACACATTTTACGAAGTTATTTTCTTATATCGAAAATATACCCCTTTTACGGCTCATATTATAAAATTAACCCATTTAAGGGGTTGTTTTCTCATACTCACCAATATACCACAATTACGGGGTTATCTCCTCAGATTTATAAATATCCCCATATAACGGGGTTGTTTTCACATATTAAAAAATTTACTCCTTCTACGAGACTGTTTTCTCATATTAAAATATTTACCTATTCTGCGAGTTTGTTTTCTCAGACTCGCAATTACACTACTTTTACGGGATTATTTTTTCAGATTCATAAATATACACGTATTACGGGGTTATTTTCTTATATTGATAAATATACCACTTTTTATGGGGTCGTTTTCTCATATTAAATTATTACCACTATTATGGGGTTGTTTTGTCAAATTCATAAATATACACGTTTTAAGGGGTTATTTTCTTATATTGACAAATATACCCCTTTTACGGGGTTGTTTTCTCATATTATAAAATTAACACATTTAAGAGGAGGTTTTGTCATACTCACGAATATACCAAAATTACGAGGTTATTTTCTTCGATTGATAAATATTCCCGTATTACGGGATTGTTTTCTCATATTAAAAATTTACCCCATCTACGAGGCTGTTTTCTCAGACTCGCAATTACACTACTTTTACGGGGTTGTTTTCTCAGACTCGCAATTACACTACTTTTATGGGGTTGTTTACTCAGATTCATAAATATATATGTTTTACTGGGTTATTTTCTTATATTGATAAATATAACACTCTTATGGGGTCATTTTCTCATATTAAATTATTACCACTATTGTCGAGCTGTTTTCTCAAATTCATAAATATACACATTTTATAGGGTCATTTCCTTATATTGACAACTATACTCCTTTTTCGGGGTTGTTTTCTCATATTATAAAATTAACCCATTTAAGAGGTTGTTTGGTCATATTCACAAATATACCAAAATTACGAGGTTATTCTTTTACGATTGATAAATATCCCTATCCCCGTATTCGGAGTTGTTTTCTTATATTAAGAAATTTACCCCTTCTACGAAGGCTGTTTTCTCAGATTCGCAATTACACTACTTTTTCGGGGTTGTTTTCTCAAATTCATAAATATACACATTTTACTGGGTTATTTTCTTATATTGATAAATATACCACTTTTACTAGTTTGTTTTCTCATATTAAATTATTACCATTATTATGGAGCTGTTTTCTCAAATTCTTAAGTATACACATTTTACGGTTATTTTCTTATATCGAAATATACCCCTTTTACGGCTCATATTATAAAATTAACCCATTTAAGGGGTTGTTTTCTCATACTCACCAATATACCACAATTACGGGGTTATCTCCTCGATTTATAAATATCCCCATATATCTGGGTTGTTTTCACATATTAAAAAATTTACTCCTTCTACGAGACTGTTTTCTCATATTAAAATATTTACCTATTCGCGAGTTTGTTTTCTCGGACTCGCGAATTACACTACTTTACGGGATTATTTTTCAGGATTCATAAATATACACGTATTACGGGGTTATTTTCTTATATTGATAAATATACCACTTTTTATGGGGTCGTTTTCTCATATTAAATTATTACCACTATTATGGGGTTGTTTTGTCAAATTCATAAATATACACGTTTTAAGGGGTTATTTTCTTATATTGACAAATATACCCCTTTTACGGGGTTGTTTTCTCATATTATAAAATTAACACATTTAAGAGGAGGTTTTGTCATACTCACGAATATACCAAAATTACGAGGTTATTTTCTTCGATTGATAAATATTCCGTATTACGGGATTGTTTTCTCATATTAAAATTTACCCCATCTACGGTGTTTTCTCGGACTGCAATTACACTACTTTTACGGGGTTGTTTTCTCGGACTGCAATTACACTACTTTTATGGGGTTGTTTACTCAGATTCATAAATATATATGTTTTACTGGGTTATTTTCTTATATTGATAAATATAACACTCTTATGGGGTCATTTTCTCATATTAAATTATTACCACTATTGTCGAGCTGTTTTCTCAAATTCATAAATATACACATTTTATAGGGTCATTTCCTTATATTGACAACTATACTCCTTTTTCGGGGTTGTTTTCTCATATTATAAAATTAACCCATTTAAGAGGTTGTTTGGTCATATTCACAAATATACCAAAATTACGAGGTTATTTTTTTACGATTGATAAATATCCCTATCCCCGTATTTGGAGTTGTTTTCTCATATTAAATAATTTACTCCTTCTACGAGACTATTTTCTCATATTAAAATATTTACCCGTTCTACGAGTTTGTTTTCTTAGATTCGCAATTACACTACTTTTACGGGGTTGTTTTTTCAGATTCATAAATATACATGTTTTACGGGTTTATTTTCTTATATTGATAAATATACCACTTTTTATGGGGTCATTTTCTCATATTAAATTATTACCACTATTATGGGGTTGTTATGTCAAATTCATAAATATACACGTTTTACGGGTTTATTTTCTTATATTGACAAATATATCCATTTTACGGAGTTGTTTTCTCATATTATAAAATTAACCATTTAAGAGGTCGTTTTCTCATACTCACAAATATACCAAAATTAAAGGGTTATTTTCTTCGATTGATAAATATTTCCGTATTACGAGGTTGTTTTCTCATATTAAAAAATTTGCCCATTTAAGATGTTGTTTTGTCATATTCACAAATATACCAAAATTATGAGGTTATTTTCTACGATTGATAAATATCCCCGTATTATGGGGTTGTTTTCTCATATTAAGAAATTTACCCCTTCTACGAGTCTGTTTTCTCAGATTCGCAATTACACTACTTTTACGTGGTTGTTTTCTCAGATTCATAAATATACATATTTTACTGGGTTATTTTCTTATATTGATAAATATACCACTTTTACTGGTTCGTTTTCTCATATTAAATTATTACCGCTATTATGGAGCTGTTTTCTCAAATTCTTAGGTATATAAATTTTACGAAATTATTTTCTTATATTGTAAAATATACCCATAATACTGGGTTGTTTTCTCATATTATAAAATTAACCCTTTTAAGGGGTTGCTAGGGGGTGGCAACTTAATATTGTTTCTATTTTAGCTCTATCAACCTCTATCCCTGCATGTGAAAATCTTATGCCCTATAACAATTCCCTCTCTCACCATAAAATGACACTTTTCCTAATTCAGCGCTTAGTTAGCCTCAATGTACCTAGCTAACATGCGTTCTAAATTTGCTAAACAGTGAGAAAATGAATTACCAAAAACAGAAAAGTCATCCATAAATACCTCCATCGACTCCTCAATCATATCATCAAAAATGGCCATCATACACTACTGAAACATATCCGGCGCATTGCATAGACCAAAAGGCATCCGTCTATAAGCAAAAGTCCCATAGGGGGAGGTGAAAGTCGTCTTCTCTTGGTCTTTAGGTGCAATTGGAATCTGAAAACATCTTGAAAAATCATCAAGGAAACATTAAAATATATGTCCTGCCAATCTTTCTAACATCTGATCAATGAAAGGAAGAGGGAAGTGATCCTTCTGAGTTGCATCATTAAGCCTCCTGTAATTAATGCAAACTCAAAATCTTGTAACCATTCGTGTGGGTATCAGCTCATCCTTTTCATTGCAAATTACTGTCATGCCTCCTTTCTTCAACACAACCTGTACAGGACTCACCCAAGAATTGTCAGAAATAGGATAAATCAAACCTGCATCAAGGAGCTTAATTACCTCCTTTTTCACTACTTCTTTCATGTTCCGGTTAAGCCGCCTCTGTGGCTGAACTACTAGTCTATAGCTATCCTCCATAAGAATCTTGTGAGAATAGAAACTAGGGTTGATCTTGGGAATATCAACAATCTTGTAGGCAAAGGCTTTCTTATACCTCTTGAGCGAGTCTAGAGTCTTTGCTCTCTCCTCAGATGTCAAATTTGCTGCAATAATCACAGGCAACTTTTCTTCCTCATCCAAGAATCCATAGCTCAAGTGCTTAGGTAACTTCTTTAATTCTAAGGCCGCAGGGTCTTAGAAAGAAGACTTTACTTTCTACACTTCTGACCTATCAAGAGAAAGAAAAGGGTCAGTAGAATAGCTAGGCTCAGTAGCCAACAAACTAGCTAGCTACTCCAACACTTGCTCGTTGGACAGCTCCTCCTCATCTCCTTGCAATGCTACCTACAAAGGATCATCAAGCAATATTTCATGTAAATGAGACTCAACCACATCATCCAGAATATCAATAGAAAACACAGCATCATCAAGGTCTAAAGAATGTCTCATAGTAGTAGCTAAGTCAAAGATAATGGTCTCATCATCTACTCTAAGCTGAAGCTTTCCATCACAAACATCTATAACAGCCCTAAATGTTGCAAGAAAAGGTCTACCTAGGATCAAAGGCACCATACTCTCACCTTCCATGTCCATAACTACAAAATTAATAGGAAAATTAAACTTATCTACCTTAACAAGCACATCTTCAATAATACCCCTAGGAATCTTAACAGTCCTATCAGCTAACTGAATGCTCATCCTAGTGGGCTTAGGTCACTCAAACCTAACTTATCAAACAAACTAGTAGGCATCAAATTAATACTAGCTCCTAAATCAGCTAATGCACCACTAATAGGCAAATCGCCAATAATGCAGGGAATAGTAAAACTCCCTGGATCTCTCCTTTTGAGTGGCAGCTTGTTCTGAAGAATAGCTAAACACTCCTCATTCAGAGTCACTAGTCCCAAATCCTCTAGCTTCCTTTTGTTACTCAAAATTTCCTTTAAGAATTTGGTATACTTCGGCATCTCGAAATAGCTTCAACAAAAGGTAGGTTAATACACAGTTGTTTAAACAAGTCAAGAAACTTACCAAACTGCTTATCAATCTTCTCCTGCTTAAGTTGAGTAGGGTAGGGGACTGGTGGCTGGTATTCTCTCACAGGGCTCTTCTACCTGTCTTCCACCTTCTCTACTTCTATCGCCTCAGGCTCTGGCTCCTTCCTAGCTGGCTTATCCTGCATGGAAATATCATCATCATTAGCTAATGGTAAAGAGCTAGATAACTGCTTACCTTATCGCAAGGTGATAACCTTGCAATGCTCTCTTGGGTTTGATTCTGCAGTGCTAGGGAGCGATCCTTATTGCCTCTCAGATAGCATCTTAGAAATCTGTCCAATTTGACTCTCCAAGTTCTGAATGGACGCCTGCTAATTTCTAAGAGCACCATCGGTCTGCTGGAACCTCATCTCAGTTGACATGACAAACTTCATCATCAGCTCCTCCAAGTTAGATTTTTTCTCGGCTGGTGGAGGAAGCTATGATGGTCCAGCCTTCTATTGCTGATGTGGTGGCTGCTGATGCAATCTCTGAAAGCCTGGTGGACCCTGGGCGTTGTTGTTTCTCTAACTGAAGTTTGGATGATTATGTCAACCGGGGTTGTATGTATTATTGTATAGGTTGTTTGCTGTTTAGGTGCATTGTCTACCTGTTCAAGGTCAGCAGAAACAATAGAAGATGAAGAATTAGAAGTTGAAGCAAACATACCTCCTGCATTACAGTTTGCACCATAGTGCGGGCCACTACAAAACTCGCAACTTATCTGGTCTACATGAACCGGCATTTGAAGCTGGTTTAACTTCTTAGTCAGAAGCTCCACTTGAGCTGCAAAGGCTGCTATGGAGTCTAGCTGGTTAACTACTCCCTGCTTAACTGGCCGACTCCTAGAGGATTGCCACTAGTAGTTATTCATGGCCATCTCCTCTATCAGATTTTGTGCCTGCTCCGGCGTCTTACTATTCAGGGCCCCACCTGCTGCAGCGTCTACCATCTGCCTTGTAGCAAGGTTCAAACTGCTGTAGAAGATCTGGACCTGCATCCATACTGGTAGTCTGTGGTGCGGGCAATACCGGAGCAAATCTTTGTACCTCTCACAAGCATTGTACATGCTCTCATAGTCGAACTGCACAAAAGAAGATATATCATTTCTCAATTTAGCAGTTTTAGTAGGAAGAAAGTACTTATATAAAAAAATTTCAGCCAACGATCTCCATGTCGTAATAGTGTTGGCTGGGAGCGACTGCAACCATCTTTTCGCTCGGTCCCTCAGATAAAAAGGAAACAGCCTCAACCGAATGGCATCATCAGTTGTTCTATTTATCTTGAAGGTGTCGTAGATCTCTAAGAAGTTGGCGATGTGAGCGTTTGGGTCCTCGCTCGGCAGTCCCCCAAATTGTACACTATTTTAGACCATATGTATCACGTTTGGCTTTATTTCGAAGTTGTTGGCCGCCATAGGTGGTCGTAATATACTCGTCTGTGTCCCCTCAAGAGAAGGTCTAGCAAACTCGTATATTATCCTGGCTTCATCCGCAGCCCAGTTGTTATCTCCCATCCCTGCTGGTCTATTCACAGGGGGCTTCAAACTCTATCCACGCCTCCTCTTCTTCTTGCATACGCTTCCTCAACAAATGGAGGGATCACACTAGTTCAACAAGAGGATCTACAGGAGTAGGATTAGAGCTCTTGGTCATAAACTACCTAAAATGGAAAGGCAGCGACCCAAAGAATACAAGAATAAATACAATAATAAAGAATATATATATAAAAATGAAAAGACAAAATAAAAATGGCTAGATTAACACAAACACAAATTCACTCTAGTTCACACAAAAGTTTCCCCGGCAACAGCGCCAAAAACTTGATAAGCTATTTGTGTAGCTACAATCTAAGGCAGTGAACCTATCGATGCAGACTAGCACTAACGGTGAGTATCAAGGTCGTATTCTCGGGTAAGGGTGATCCTAGAACTATTACAACATCTTATGATATCTAATCCTAACAATATCAATGAAGTCGCTATTCTATGATTAAATGTAAGAAAGTGGTTGACTAAATGTCAGACAGACTGAAAGGATTTAGTGAAACAATCATAGGAAAAAGCAAACCCAAGGGGACCTAAGCTAGTTGGATTTTAGTGAAGATAGAGATTATATTGATTACCAATTGCAATTACCTGTGGATGAATTCTTAACTGAATTCGGTTTCCCTCTCGAGATAACCGAATTCCTAAACCTAAGAACCTAAAGTTGGAATCTCTTCCTAACGATCGATTATTAAATTAGCATTAAGCTTTAACCCGCCTCTATTAAGCTTTGTTAATTCTTAATCCGGCTAGTCAATTACCCTTATCTCTTAGTGATCATTAACCAGTTCTTGCTATTCAAATTTCCAATTACTAAATGAATTTCTCAATTACATAAAGCAATTTAAATACCACAACTCACAACGTCTCATGAATAATGTGATTTCTCATTAATAATGAAAGCAAGAAGAGACAAGTATTGATAATCAAAGTCTTATAAACATTAAAAACAATCCAACAACATAGGAATCCTAATGGGTTTAACAAGTTTAGTTACTCATACTAATAAGCAACACAAAGTAAAGAACAAATTCAGAAAAGTAAATTGAAATTGAAAGCATGTACACCCTTCTCCTTCAAGTTAGATGAAAAATCCTAAATTCTCAATTCTGAATGATGAACCCTAAATTGCCTCTTGAATGCCTCCAAATCTCCTCTTGATCTTCAATTGGATGTTAAAACCAATGTAATCCTTCCTTCAATAGATGAAATAGTCTCCTAAAGTCGAGTATTGAAGTCTGGGAAAAGATGGCTTATGCATGTATATGTAAAATCAAGTCAGAAAATCGAATCCTAACTCAATAAATAGCATTTGCCTATATAAATCTCTCAGCACGGCCGTGGTTAAGCCCCTGCTGATCAGCATGGGCGGAGTCCAGGCCGTGTTGGACATCCGCGTCCCGCAACTTAAGGCTTCTTCCTGGTCGTGCCCTCGCCGGTGCGGAGCCACCACGGGCCGTGGTGGAGGCCGTGGTGGCTTCGAAAACCGTGCCAAAATGGCACTCTTGAGGATCAAGTGTTGATGGTTCAGCACGGCCAGAGTCCAGGCCGAGCTCAACCTTGGAATGCTAGTCCTTGCTCAATTTTGATGGATTCTGGTCCGTAATTACGCGTATTTCCCTCGATTACTGATAATGTCTATCGATAATGACGTGAAACATGAAAGGAACCAAAAACACAGGTGATTCTGGCATAAACCAAAATAACTATGCACAAAAATGTAACTAATTGGGCATATAAACATGTAAAGAATAATGCACATTAACTATTATAGAGTAGTTTTCTCAAACTCATAAATATACACATTTTACGTGGTTATTTTCTTAATTATCTTGATTTATGCCAGAATCACCTGTGTTTTCTTAGACTCACAATTACACTACTTTTATGGAGTTGTTTTCTCAGATTTATAAATATACACGTTTTACAGAGTTATTTTCTTACATGGATAAATATACCACTTTTACGGGATTGTTTTCTCATATTAAATTATTACCACTATTATGGAGTTTTTTCCTCATATTCATAAATATACACGTTTTACGGTGTTATTTTCTTATATCAAAAAATATACCCCTTTTACGGGGTTATTTTCTCATACTATAAAATTAACCCA
The DNA here is from genome assembly GCF_019578655.1 of Ricinus communis. Classification (NCBI taxonomy): domain Eukaryota; kingdom Viridiplantae; phylum Streptophyta; class Magnoliopsida; order Malpighiales; family Euphorbiaceae; genus Ricinus; species Ricinus communis. The sequence continues at coordinate 10,351,135 of NC_063261.1, read as the reverse complement.
TTTAAGGGGTTGTTTTCTCATACTCACAAATATACCAAAATTACGGGGTTATTTTCTTTGATTAACAAATATCCCCGTATTACATGGCTGTTTTCTCATAATAAAAAATTTACCCGTTCTACGAGGCTATTTGCTTAGACTTGCAATTACACTACTTTTACGAGGTTGTTTTCTCAGATTCATAAATATACACGTTTTACGGGGTTATTTTCTCCGATTGATAAATATCTCCATATTACGGGGTTGTTTTCACATATTAAAAGATTTACCCCTTCTACGTGGCTGTTTTCTCATAATAAAAAATTTACCCGATCTACGAGGCTGTTTTCTTAGACTCGGAATTCCACTATTTTTACGGGGTTGTTTTCTTAGATTCATAAATATACACGTTTTACGGGGTTGTTTTCTTATATTGATAAATATACCACTTTTACGGGGTAGTTTTCTCATATTAAATTATTAGCATTATTATGGGGTTGTTTTCTCAAATTCATAAATATACACACTTTACGGGGTTATTTTCTTATATTGACAAACATACCCCTTTTATGGGGTTGTTTTCTCATATCATAAAATTAACCCATTTTAGAGGTTGTTTTCTCATACTCCCAAATATGCCATAATTACGGAGTTATTTTCTCCAATTGATAAATATCCTCGTATTACGGGGGTTTTTTCTCATATTAAAAAATTTACCCCTTCTACGAGGCTGTTTTCTCAGACTCACAATTACAATACTTTTACGGGGTAGTTTTCTCATATTCATAAATATGCACATTTTATGGGTTATTTTCTTATATTAATAAATATACCATTTTTACGAGGTCGTTTCTCATATTAAATTATTACCACTATTATGGGGTTGTTTTCTCAAATTCATAAACATGCATATTTTACGGGGTTATTTTCTTATACTAACAAACATACCCCTTTTACGTGGTTGCTTTCTCATATTATAAAATTAACCCATTTAAAAGGTTGTTTTCTCATACTATCAAATATACCAAAATTACGGAGTTATTTTCTCCGATTGATAAATATCCTCGTATTACGGGTTTGTTTTCTCATATTCATAAATATACACGTTTTACAGGGTTATTTTTCTTATATTGATAAATATACCACTTTTACGAGGTCGTTTTCTAATATTAAATTATTACCACTATTATGGTGTTGTTTTATCAAATTCGTAAATATACACGTTTTACAGGGTTATTTTCTTATATCGACAAATATACCCCTTTTACGGGGTTGTTTCTCATATTATAAAAGTAACCCATTTAAGGGGTTGTTTTCTCATACTCATAGGTATACCATAATTACTTGGTTATTTCCTCAAATTCATAAATATCCTCGTATTATGCGATTATTTTCTCATATTAAAAAATTTACCACTTCCACGAGGTTGTTCTCTTAGACTCATAATTACACTACTTTTATGGAGTTGTTTTCTCAGATTTATAAATACACATTTTACGGAGTTATTTTTGTTATATGGATAAATATACCACTTTTACGGGGTCGTTTTCTCATATTAAATTATTACCTAGTGGGGTTACTTTCTCAAATTCATAAATATACACGTTTTACGGAGTTATTTTCTTATATCGACAAATATACCCCTTTTACGAGGTTGTTTTCTCATATTATAAAATTAACCCATCTAAGGCGTAGTTTTCTCATACTCGCAAATATGCCAAAATTACGAGGTTATTTTCTCCGATTGATAAATATCCTCATATTACGGGGTTGTTTTCTCATATTAAAAAATTTCCCCCCTCTACGAGGCTGTGTTCTCAAACTCGCAATTACCCTACTTTTATGGGGTTGTTTTCGCATATTCATAAATATACGTGTTTTACGGTGTTATTTTTCTTATATTGATAAATATACCACTTTTACGAGGTCGATTTCTCATATTAAAACATTACCACTATTATGGGGTTCTTTTGTCAAATTCATAAATATACAAGTTTTACGGGGTTGTTTTCTCATATTATAAAATTAACCCATTTAAGGGGTTGTTTTCTTATACCCATAAATTTACGGGGTTATTTTGTTCGATTGATAAATATCCTAGTATTACGAGGTTGTTTTCTAGTATTTATAAATATATCACTCTTAAGGGGTTATTTTCTCATATTAAAAAATTTACCCCTTCTACAATGTTGTTTTCTCAGACTCGCAATTACACTACTTTTATGGGTCGTTTTCTCATATTCATAAATATACACGCTTTACAGTGTTATTTTCTTATATTGATAAATATACCACTTTTACGGGGTCGTTTTCTCATATTAAATTATTACCACTATTATGGGGTTGTTTTGTCAAATTCATAAATATACACATTTTATGGGGTTATTTTCTTATATTAACAAATATACCCCTTTTACGGGGTTGTTTTCTCATATTATAAAATTAACCTATTTAAGGGGTTGTTTTCTCATACTCACAAATATACCACAAATACTTGGTAGTTGTTTCCCCAAATTCATATATATCCCCGTATTATGCGGTTATTTTCTCACATTAAAAAATTTACCCCTTCTTCGAGGCTGTTTTCTTTGACTTACAATTACACTACTTTTATGGAGCTGTTTTCTCAGATTTATAAATATACACGTTTTACGGGGTTATTTTCTTATATGGATAAATATACCACTTTTACGGGGTCGTTTTCTCATATTAAATTATTACCACTATTATGGGGTTATTCTCTCAAATTCATAAATATACATGTTTTACGGGGTTATTTTCTTATATCGACAAACATACCCCTTTTACGGGGTTGTTTTCTCATATTATGAAATTAACCCATTTAAGGCGTAGTTTTCTCATACTCCCAAATATGCCAAAATTACGGGATTATTTTCTCCGATTGATAAATATCCCTGTATTATGGGGTTGTTTTCACATATTAAAAGATTTACCACTTCTACGTGGTTGTTTTCTCATAATAAGAAATTTACCCGTTCTACGAGGCTGTTTTCTTAGACTCGCAATTACACTACTTTTACGGGGTTGTTTTCTTAGATTCATAAATATACACGTTTTACGGGATTATTTTCTTATATTAATAAATATACCACTTTTACGAGGTCGTTTTCTCATATTAAATTATTACCACTATTATGGATTTGATTTCTCAAATTCATAAATCTACATGTTTTACGGAATTATTTTCTTATATCGATAAATATACCCCTTTTACGGGGTTGTTTTCTCATATAGTAATTTTAACCCATTCAAAGAGTTGTTTTCTCATACTCAGAAATATACCAAAATTACGGGATTATTTTCTCCGATTGATAAATATCCTCGTATAACAAGGTTGTTTTATCATATTAAAACATTTACCCCTCCTACGAGGTTGTTTTCTCATACTCGCAATTAACCTACTTTTACGGGGTTGTTTTCTCATATTCATAAATATACACATTTTACGGGTTATTTTCTTATATTGATAAATATACCACTTTTACGTGGTCGTTTTCTCATATTAAATTATTACCACTATTATGAGGTTGTTTTGTCAAATTCATAAATATACATGTTTTACGAGGTTATTATGTTATATCCACAAATATACCCCTTTTACGGGGTTATTTTCTCATATTATAAAATTAACCCATTTAAGGAGTTGTTTCCTCATACTCACAAATTTACCAAATTTACGGGATTATTTTCTCCGATTGATAAATATCCCCGTATTACGGGGTTGTTTTCTAATATTTATAAATATACCACCCTTACGGGGTTGTTTTCTCATATTAAAAAATTTACCCCTTCTACGATGTTGTTTTCTCAAACTCGTAATTACACTACTTTTACGGGGTTGTTTACTCATATTCAGAAATATATACGTTTTATGGGGTTATTTGCTTATATTGATAAATATACCACTTTTACGGGGTCGTTTTCTTATATTAAATAATTACTACGTTTTATCAAATTCATAAATATACACGTTTTACGGGGTTATTTTCTTATATTAATAAATATACCCCTTTTACGGGGTTGTCTTCTCATATTATAAAATTAACCCATTTAAGGGGTTCTCTTCTCACACCCAAATATACCACAATTACTTGGTTATTTCCTCAAATTCATAAATATCCCCGTATTATGCGGTTATTTTCTCATATTAAAAAGTTTACCCATTCTACAAGGCTGTTTTCCTAGACTCACAATTACACTACTTTTATGGAGTTGTTTTCTCAGATTCATAAATATATACATTTTACGGAGTTATTTTCTTACATGGATAAATATACCACTTTTATGGGGCCATTTTCTTATATTAAATTATTACCACTATTATGCGGTTGTTTTCACAAATTCAGAAATATACACGTTTTGTGGGGTTATTTTCTTACATCGACAAAAATACCCTTTTACGGGGTTGTTTTCTCATATTAGAAAATTAACCCATTTAAGGCGTAGTTTTTTCATACTCACAAATATGCCAAAATCATGGGGTTATTTTCTCCGATTGATAAATATCCTCGTATTATAGGGTGTTTTCTCATATGAAAAAATTTACAACTTCTACGAGACTGTTTTCTCAAACTCGCAATTACCCAACTTTTACGCGGTTGTTTTCTCATATTCATAAATATACACGTATTTACGGGGTTATTTTTCTTATATTCATAAATATACCACTTTTACGATGTCCTTTTCTCATATTAAATTATTACCACTATTATGGGGTTGTTTTGTCAAATTCATAAATATACACGTTTACGGGGTTATTTTCTTACATCGACAAATATACCCCTTTTACGAGGTTGTTTTCTCGTATTATAAAATTAACCCATTAAAGGGGGTTGTTTTCTCATACTCACAAATATACTACTATTACTTGGTTATTTTCTCAAATTCATAAATATCCCCGTATTATGCGGTTATTTTCTCATATTAAAAAATTTACCCCTTCTACGAGGCTTTTTTTTACTCACAATTACACTACTTTTATGGAGTTATTTTCTCAGATTTATTAATATACACGTTTTACATAGTTATTTTCTTATATGGATAAATATACCACTTTTACGGGGTCATTTTCTCATATTAAATTGTTATCACTATTATGGAGTTATTTCCTCATGTTCATAAATATACACGTTTTACGGTGTTATTTTCTTATATCGAAAAATATACCCCTTTTACCGCGTTGTTTTCTCATACTATAAAATTAACCCATTTAAGGGGTTATTTTCTCATATTCACAAATATACCAAAATTACGGGGTTATTTTCTCCGGTTGATAAATATCCCCGTATTACGGGATTGTTTTCTCATATTATAGAATTTACCACTTCTACGAGGCTGTTTTCTGAGAGTCGCAATTATACTACTTTTATGGGATTTTTTTCTCAAATTCATAAATATACACGTTGTATGGGGTTATTTTCTTATATTGATAAATAGACCACTTTTACAAGGTTGTTTTCTCATATTAAATTATTACCACTATTATGGAGTTGTTTTCTCAAATTCATAAATATACACGTACGGGGTTATTTTCTTATATAGAGAAATATACCCCTTTTGCGGGGTTGCTTTCTCAAATTATAAAATTAACCCATTTAAGGGGTTGTTTTCTCATACTCATAAATATACCACAATTACTTGGTTATTTCCTCAAATTCACAAATATCCCCGTATTACGTGGTTATTTTCTTATATTAAAAAATTTACCCCTTCTACGAGGCTGTTTTCTTAGACTCACAATTACACTACTTTTTATGGAGTTGTTTCTCAAATTTATAAATATACACGTTTTACGGAGTTGTTTTCTTATATGGATAAATATACCATGGTCGTTTTCTCATATTAAATTATTACCACTATTATGGGGTTGTTTTCTCAAATTCATAAATATACAAGTTTTACAGTGTTATTTTCTTATATCGACAAATATACCCTTTTTACGGGGTTATTTTCTCATATTTTAAAATTAACCCATTTAAGGCGTAGTTTTCTCATACTCATAAATATGTCAAAATTACGGGGTTATTCTCTTCAATTGATAAATATCCCCGTATTACGGGGTTGTTTTCACATATTGAAAGATTTACCCCTTCTACGTGGTTGTTTACTCATAATTAAAAAATTTACCCGTTTTACGAGGTTGTTTTCTTAGACTTGTTTTTACACTACTTTTACGGGGTTGTTTTCTTAGATTCATAAATATACATGTTTTACGGGGTTGTTTTCTTATATTGATAAATACACCACTTTTACGGTTAGTTTTCTCATATTAAATTATTATCACTATTATGGGGTTGTTTTCTCAAATTCATAAATATACACGTTTTACAGAGTTATTTTCTTATATCGACAAATATACCCCTTTTACGGGCTTGTTTTCTCATATAGTAATATTAATCCATTTAAAGAGTTATTTTGTCATACTCACAAATATACCAAAATTACGGGGTTATTTTCTCTGATTGATAAATATTATCGTATTACGGGATTATTTTATCATATTAAAAAATTTATCCCTTCTACGAGGCTGTTTTCTCAGACTCACAATTACCCTACTTTTACGGGGTTGTCTTCTCATATTCATAAATATACACGTTTTACAGGGTCATTTTCTTATATTAATAAATATACCACTTTTACGTGGTCATTTTCTCATATTAAATTATTACCACTATGATGTGTGCTAAGTCAAGCAAGACTATGACCTAAGGCAGTGTACCTATCAGTGGAGTATAGCTAACGGCGAGTACCAAGTGTAATATTCCCCACCTAAATCTACTCAATCTTCTTTGTTATCTAATCACAGAAAATAAATAGTGTTAATGAATAATTCCTAAATTAACTAATAGCTACTCTAATTGTTGTCAAACTACGTATACTAGGGAATGATTAATTCAAGTAAAGGAATAACCCTTTGGGAATTCTTGTCTCTAAGGAATGGTAACTAAGCGTGGAATTGATTGATTGAATCCAATTTCTGTGGGAAAATCTCTACACAATTAATGCCTTTCTCAAGGACACTAACATCTTAACTTAGATTAATTAGGTTGAAATCTCTTCCTAACTCTAATTACCCAAATTAGCATTATGTACCATTTAACACTATTGAGAGTTGTTAATTCTCAATCCGGTAGAACGAACACCCTATCTCTAGGCGAATTCAATTCTAGGTTGCAAAGGACAATCCAAACCTAAACGTCTTTCTCAAGATCATTCAAATTTCAAAAATCATTCAACAAGATATGAAGAATAAATCAATAAATACTTCCATTGCAAACCAATATTGACAATCAATACATTCAATTCAAAATTGAGGTATAAAAATCCCTAGATAAAGAACCCCAATGGGTTAATAAGTTTAGCTAATCATGTTCATAATCACAACCAACAAGAATTCAATTACAAAAAATGAGTAAAGGTAGAGGAACCTGAATACACCCTTGGAAGAGAGTAAATAGCTCCAATTCCTCGTGCCCAATTTTGGATCGATTCTTGTTCCTCTTACTCGGATTGAAACCAATCGACAATCCTCGCCCAATCTTTGATCTTCGAAAAGTATCCAAGTGAAACCTTGATCCAAGTATCCTTTTCTCTTAGTTTCAACTTAGAAAACCCTTAGACAGAGAAAAAGATGAGTTTTGGACGTCCTAACCCTAGCTGCTCCCCTTTTTCTCTTTTCTTTCTTTTTAAATGAATTTGACCAGCTGCCATGAACATGGCCGTGTTGATGCCCGTGTTCCCAACACGTTCTAGTGTTGAGGCCCGTGTTACTCTCTGTGGCCGTGCTCCCTAAAAACCTTTTTTCCTTTGATGTTTATTGCATCCAACACGGCCGTGTTGGTGGCTGTGTTGGGAACACGGCTAGTGTTGAATCCAACACGGCCGTGTTAACCTTCCTCATGGGCATACTTAGCTTGTTTCGGCAGCTTTGACGTCCAATTATGCTCCAATTCTTCTCTTTATCATACCTTGACTTCTTTTGGACCTAATGCACATAAACAGACACATAGGGTGAGTGTTGGGACCAATTTACATCCAAATATACATAAAATCAATCTTAAAAACCCCATTTAGATGTATGTATTTTACGCACATCAAATAACCCCACATTTAGCTCATTGCTTGTCCTCAAGCAATCAAAAGTAAAATAAGGAAAATAAACCACTAAGGAACAACACTTGAACTAACAGACAAGCTAGGGAGCTCCTGCACATATCCTTAACAAGTGCAAGTCAAACAAAAAGAAATGAAGCAATCAATTCAAGTATCACAACCAAGATGCCAATAATTCGCAAAACACTGTCTCAATAAAATTATTCAAAACCAACTCCTCACCAGATTCACTCTAAATCACTCAAAGTGTTTAAAGGGTAGTGTTTAATCACTCAATGCATCAACTATTGCCTTACTTACTATATGCTTGCTCTTAAATCCTACTCCTACCACTTATGGAGAGTCAACAACCATGTCAAGAGGTCTTTATAAAGGTTGTAATGAGGATTAGGTAGGGGTAGGTAAATTTGGTTAGAGTTGAACCTATGGTGTTCTGCAATGAAATACATGACGCACCTGACCACAATGATCACAAGGGTAAACAATGGGCCGGTGGTCCAAGGTGGGAAATAGGAATCAAGTCAAAATGTAAACTCTGAGAAGCAATTAAACAATTAGCTTACTTACTTTCTTTCTTTTCATCACCCTTCCCTCTTATTCTTCTTATTATATTTTTTTCTTCTTCTTTTTTTTTCTTTTTTTTTGTCTCTTTTTCTTTTCTTTTTCATGAGAGAAGAACATGTTCTTTTGGATTGAAGTAAGCTACTGCAAGATTCCAACACTATTCCCAAGACAAATATTCCCAATAAAAACAACTCATGTGCAGAATCATAACCCAAAGCAGAATAAAACTAAGTGGCAATGAAATATGATAAAAAATGGTGAAAGAGGTGGTTATCTACAGAATCAATAAACGAATGAAGGCTATTTGGCTAGAATGAAAAACCTAAGTGCCTCTATCATACCAAAGTGCTAAACTCTCCTTGTGGCCCTCATAAGCATTACCGAGCAAGTTCTAAAAGTAAAGACAGTGATTGGCACTCTCAACAAGAAATAAATACAAGCATATAAAGTGTATGCTTACAATTTAGGCTCAATTTCTCACAAGTGTGCTTTTGAGTGGGTTCCAAACAAAAATCATCAAAACAGAATTAGATAAACCAAAGCAACTTAGTACAAAACTCAAACTAATTATCTTACATTCTTTCGCAAGACTCAACACTATCGATTTTACCCGATCACATGGACATAAACAGGATTTCCAAAAGCAAGTCAACAGTAAAAGCATCAAAACAAAGTGAAAAAGTTTCAAAATTTTTATAAAAAATTGCACAAAGAATAAATAAAGAACTGAGATGGGATAATTGAAATGCGATATATACACTAGAAAAGGATATGAATTTCATATACAAAACAATAAAACATGAAAGCAAGTGTATATTAATATCACCACCCCACACTTGAAGGACACTTTTGTCCTCGATTATACAAAATATAAAAATGCAAAGGAAAAAATAATCATCTTACGACTATGGCTTGGGTGAAAAGGGTGCATCATCGGTATATGTCGGTAGCTAGGTGCAGTGGTAGAGGGAGTGGGTGCTCTGAGGTTGGAGTAGTGTCACATGTAGGAGCAAAAACCAACTGTAAAACCTAATCACCTAAGTTCACTTAATTCAAACAAAAATTAATACCCAAAATGGAAAGAAAAAAAATGAAAACTAAAGAATTAAAATGAAAATAAAAGAAACAAGCTTCTTTAAAGTCATAAGCTGGACTTTATTCTTTTCTTTGAATCAGAAATGGAGCGCCCAATTCACACGCTCCTCCATAACTAGTGACCCTCCAAGGTATTGCTTCAACCTTTGCCCATTAACCTTGAAATTTCCCTTTTCCAGATGATGCACTTCAACCGCACCATAAGGGAAGATTTGCGTCACTGTAAATGGCCCCGACCAACGACTCTTCAGCTTCCCTGGAAATAAATGGAGACGAGAGTTAAATAACAACACACTATCTCCTACATTAAATTTGAAGTTTCCTTCAAATTTTTCAATCGCTTGTCATGCCATTGTTTGGTCTTCGCCTTGTAGATTGTTGAATTTTCATAGGCTTGTTGACGCCACTCCTCTAGCTCATTTATTTGCCACTGCCTTTGTCTACCTGCGCTATCCAAATCAAAGTTAAACGATTTAAGTGCCCATAACGCTTTATGTTCTAGCTCCACAGGTAAATGGCAACCTTTTCCATACACAAGCCTAAAGAGAGTGAACCCTGTAGAAGTCCTTTTCCATACACATAGGGTGAGTGTTGGGACCAATTCACATCCAAATATACATAAAATCAATCTTAAAACCCCATTTAGATGTATGTATTTTACTCACATCACACTATTATGGGGTTGTTTTGTCAAATTCATAATATACACGTTTTATGGGGTTATTATGTTATATATACAAATATACCCCTTTTACGGGGTTGGTTTCTCATATTTTAAAATTAACCCATTTAAGGGGTTGTTTTCTCATACTCATAAATATATCAAAATTATGGGGTTATTTCTCCTATCTATAAATATTCCCGTATTACGGGGTTGTTTTCTCATATTAAAAAATTTATACGTTTTACGAGGGTTTTTTCTCAGACTCACAATTTTATGCGTTTGTTTTCTCAAATGCATAAATACACACGTTTTACGGGGTTATTTTCTCGTATTATAAAATAAACCCATTTAAGGGGTTGTTTTCTCATACTGACAAATATACTAAAATTACTGGGTTATTTTTCGAATTGATAAATATCCCCGTATTACACGGTTATTTTCTCATATTAAAAAATTTACCCCTTCTACGAGATAGTTTTCTCAGGCTCGTAATTACACTACTTTTATGGGGTTATTTTTTCAGATTCATAAATATACACGTTTTATGGAGTTCTTTTCTCATATTATAAAATTAACCCATTTAAGGGGTTGTTTCCTCATACTAAAAAATATACCAAAATTACGGGGTTATTTCTCCGATTGATAAATATCCCCGTATTACGGGATTATTTTCTCATATTAAACAATTTACCCCTTCTATGAGGTTGTTTTCTCATACTCGCAATTACACTACTTTTACGGAGTTATTTTGTCATATTCATAAATATACACGTTTTACGGAGTTATTTTTTCATATTATTAAATTAACCCATTTAAGGGGTTGTTTTCTCATACTCACAAATATACGAAAATTACGGGGTTATTTTCTCCGATTGATAAATATCCCCGTATTACGGGGTTATTTTCTCATATTAAACAATTTACCCCTTCTACGAGGCTATTTTCTCAGTCTCGCAATTACACTAGTTTTACAGGGTTATTTTGTCATATTCATAAATATACACATTTTACGGGGTTGATTTCTCATACTATAAAATTAACCCATTTAAGCTGTTGTTTTCTCATACTTACAAATACACCAAAATTATGTGGTTATTTCTCCGATCTATAAATAACCCCGTATTACGGGGTTGTTTTCTCATATTAAATATTTACCCGTTCTACGAGGCTTTTTTCTTAGACTCGCAATTACACTACTTTTACGGGATTGTCTTTTCAGATTATTAAATATACACATCTTACGGGGTCATTTTCTCATATTAAATTATTAGCACTATTATTGGGTTATTTTCTCAAATTCATAAATATATATGTTTTACGGAGTTATTTTCTTATATTGACAAATATACCCATTTTACAGGGTTGTTTTCTCATACTCACAAATATACCAAAATTACGGGGTTATTTTTCTGATTGATAAATATCCTCGTATTACGGGGTTTTTCTCTAATATTTATAAATATATCCCTCTTACGGGGTTGTTTTCTCATATTAAAAAATTTACTCCTTTTACGAAGCTGTTTTCTCAAACTCGCAATTACACTACTTTTACGGAATTGTTTTCTCAGATTCATAAATACACACGTTTTACGGTGTTATTTTCTTATAGTGATAAATATACCACTTTTACGGGGTCATTTTCTAAAATCAAATTGTTACCACTATTAAGGAGTTATTTAATCAAATTCATAAATATACACGTTTTACGGGGTTACTTTCTTATATCGATAAATACAACCCTTTTACGGTGTTGTTTTCTCATATTATAAAATTAACTCATTTAAGAGGTTTTTTTTCTCATACTGACTAATATACCAAATTTACGAGGTTGTTTTTTCCAGATTGATAAATATATCCATATTACGAGGTTGTTTTCTCTTATTAAAAAATTCATCACTTCTACGAGGCTGTTTTCTTAGACTCGCAATTACACTATTTTTATGGGGTTATTTATTCAGATTCATAAATATACGCTTTTTATAGTTATTTTCTCATATTATAAAATAAACCCATTTAAGAGGTTGTTTTCTCATACTCATAAATATACCAAAATTACGGGGTTATTTTTTCCGATTGATAAATATCCCTGTATTACGGGGTTGTTTTCTAATATTAAAAAATTTATCCCTTCTACGAGGCTGTTTTCTGAGACTGGAAATTACACTACTTTTACGGAATTATTTTCTTAGATTCATAAATATACATGTTTTACAGGGTTATTTTTGTTTATTGTAAATATAACACTATTACGGGGTCGTTTTCTCATATTAAATTATTATCATTATTATGGAGTTATTTTTCAAATTAATAAATATACACGTTTCACGAGGTTATTTTCTTATATCGAAAAACATATCCTTTTTATGAGGTTGTTTTCTCATATTATAAGATTAACCCATTTAAGGGGTTGTGTCACGACCCCATCTATGGGCCCGTGACAGGCACTAGGGAATGGGTAGGCGTAAGGCCACCGAATCCCATAGTAAGCCAGACACTCACTGACTTAAATCTCATTTAATATTATTGATTCCATAATTTATCGTAACCATTAAATTTTATACAATTAATTCAGTCTGCCAGAAGAATTAGGCGAGACCTGAAACTACAAAGAATTACAACAGATAAGTCTATTAATTCTACTGTGGAGAATCTAAGATTTTACAAGTTAACATACCAAATAAATTACATCACCTGATGATGAAGGAGTCGGGTTACTAGATAAGAGTTGCGGGAAGACTAATAGTCACGGATATGAAAAACAGTAAAATTAAGGCTGTCAGTCTCGAGAGTGAGTTAAAATCATATATCTAAAAACAGTTGCAAACACCTCAATAATACATTTATATAATTTGAAATAAATACTAAGTCATGCAAAAATGAGTCATGTCATGCTTAAATTAAATAAAATAATTTTCACACGCTACGGAACGAAGTACTTCAGTAGAACCCTAATCCCAACACTAACATCTCGGTCAATCTCAACACTGACATCTCGACTAACCTCAACTCTAACATCTCAACTCTCTCATTCCAACAGAACTGGCGCCTAGAGAGCGAAGCTCGATCAGGGACCTTACCTCCAGTCTGGTCACTTAGTTATCACTATCAGTCTTAGTCTTTCGGCTCTCTTAATCCAATAAGATTGGCGCCCAGAGAGCGATGCTCGACCAGGGACCTTACCTCCAGTCTGGTCACTTAGGTTTCCAAATAAGCCGGCGCCTAGAGAGTAATGCTCGACCAGGGACCTTACCTCCGACAAACACACTCTACTAAGCCCATAGAGCGATGCTCGACCAAGGCAAGTCCTAATCTTTTCTTTTTAAATTTAACTATTTACCCTTTTCCATCACTTTCGGATTATACCAGAACACTCATCAAACTCAAATTTTCTACTGTCGTCCCATCCCGAGTCATCATGCAATGATAAAATCAATGATAAAGGAAGAACATACATGAATAGTAATTAAAAAAGCATAATACATATGAATAATAATTAAATGAATAATTAAACTTGCAATAAAATAATCACAATAGCTAATAAAAAATTTATGCATGGCACGTGCATAACCAATATATGACTTTAACTCACAACTTTGGTGACCTCCTAGCTTTGCTCCGGTGCCTCGGTTGGAGCGAGCCGAACAGACGGATTATCTAATCATGGAAAACAATTCGTCAATAACGCTGAAACAATTGATAATTAACCCTAGGTCTAAATTCTTAGGACTAACTGTCTAAGAATCTCGACTCGGAAGAATTCTATCGAAAATCTGGCAGAACCTCCCCTAAAACACAGACATTTATCCCCCATAAAACGGGTCCAGGCTTGCCAGAAATACACTTCAAATATTCAACAATTAATTTTAACAAGAGTCGGGTCCCTGAGACTTCACTAATTTTTCGACTTCGCAATACAGCACAAATCATGACCATAGCAGGCAGTCCGACAAACAAATATTATCTAATACTCAACACAAATCAATAAGCATAAATTTATCAGAGAATTCTAAAACCTACGGGCCAGAGAAAAATTGCAGGGCGGCAGTTGCCGGTCGACTCACCTCGGCCTTGGGGTCCGTCGGCGATCAGACACACCATCGGACTTGAAACGGCCTTGCGATGATGATCCACCTTCCAATTTTCGATCAGGCCGATCATCCCGGGAGATTTACGGATGATCTCGGTATCGATTTGCAAGCAGTCGATCGCCATAAACCGTGTCATTCGAAACTGGTGAGAGTCGGGATACGTCCTCTGATCATCCATCCCCCATCGGAGCTCGCCCGAAAAGCTAAAAAATGCCGGTTGTCCCCTACTTTCTCTCTCCACCGGATCTTCCGTCTCCAGCCACTATTGGTGTCGCCATTCTTTGCTAAAGAGAGCTCTCGTAGGCCGATCGCCAGGAAACAAGGCGGTAGGAAGCTTGACCAGCGTCGGAGCCGCTGCCCTTCCTCGCTTTCGCGCTTCTTAGTGTACTATCCTTCTCGTGACACCAGCCTTGCTTGCCTGCATTGTCGGCCTTCTTCCTCCCTCTTCTTCTCCCTCCTCCTCTCTTCTTCTTCTTCTTTTCTTTCTTTCTTTCCTTCCAATTTTGTGGGGTTGTTTTCTCATATTATTAAATTAACCCATTTAAGAGGTTGTTTTCTCATACTCACAAATATATCAAAATTATGAGGTAGTTTTCTCTGATTGATAGATATCCCCGTATTACGGGGTTGTCTTCTCATATTAAAAAGTTTACCCCTTCCGTGAGGCTGTTTTCTTAGATTCATAAATATACGCGTTTTACGAGGTTATTTTCTTTTATTGATAAACATACCACTTTTACGGGGTTGTTTTCTCATATTAAATTATTAGCATTATTATGGAATTGTTTTCTCAAATTCATAAATATATATGTTATACGGGATTATTTTCTTATATTAAAAAATATACCCATTTTACGGGGTTGTTTTCTCATATTATAAAATTAACCCATTTAAGAGGTTGTTTTCTCATAGTCATAAATATACCACAGTTACGAGGTTATCTCCTCGTATGCGTAAATATCCCCGTATTACAGGATTTTTTTCACATATTAAAAAATTTACCCCTTCTACGAGGCTGCTTTTTCATATTGAAAAATTTATCCATTCTACGAGGCTGTTTTCTTAGACTTGCAATTACACTATTTTTACGGGGTTGATTCTCAGATTCATAAATACACACATTTTATGGTGTTATTTTCTTATATCGAAAAATATACCCTTTTTACCGCGTTATTTTCTCATACTATAAAATTAACCCATTTAAGGGGTTATTTTCTCATATTCACAAATATACCAAAATTACGGGGTTATTTTCTCCGATTGATAAATATCCCCGTATTACGGGATTGTTTTCTCATATTATAGAATTTACCCATTTAAGAGGTTGTTTTCTCACACTCACAAATATTCCAAAATTATGGGTTATTTTCTCCGATTGATAAATATCCCCGTATTACGTGATTGTTTTCTAATATTTATAAATATACCCCCTCTTAGGGGGTTGTTTTCTCATAATAAAAAACTTACTGCTTCTACGAGGCTGTTTTCTCAGACTCACAATTACACAATTTGTACGGGGTTATTTTCTCATATTCATAAATATACACGTCTTATGGGATTCTTTTCTTATATTGACAATTATACCCCTTTTACGGGGTTGTTTTCTCATATTGTAAAATTAACCCAATTAAGAGGTTATTTTCTCATACTCACAAATATACCAAAATTACGTAGTTATTTTCTCCGATTGATAAATATCTCCGTATTACGGGGTAGTTTTCTCATATTAAAAAATTTACCCATTCCACGGGGCTGATTTCTCAGACTCGCAATTACACAACTTTTACGGGATTACTTTCTGAGATTCATAAATATACACATTTTACGGGGTCGTTTTCTCATATTAAATTATTACTATTATTGGGTTGTTTTCTCAAATTCATAAATATACACGTTTTACGGGGTTGTTTTTTTATATTGACAAATATACCCTTTTTATGGGGTTGTTTTATCATATTATAAAATTAACCCATTTAAGGGGTTGTTTTCTTAAATTAAGAAATTTACTCTCTCCACAAGGCTGTTTTCTCAGACTCGCAATTACACTACTTTTACGGGATTATTTTCTCAGATTCATAAATATACACATTTTATAGGGTTGTTTTCTTATATAGATAAATGTATTACTTTTACGGGGTCGTTTTCTCATATTAAGTTATTACCACTATTATTGAGTTGTTTTCTTAAATTCATAAATATATACACTTTACGGGGTTGTTTTCTTATATTGAAAAATATACCCCTTTTACGGGGTTATTTTATCATATTATAAAATTAACCCATTTAAGGGTTGTTTTCTCATACTCACAAATATACCACAATTACGGGGTTATTTTCTCAAATTCATAAATCCCCTTATTACGAGATTGTTTTCACATATTTAAAAATTTACCCCTTCTATGATATTATTTTCTCATATTAAAAAATTGACCCATTCTGTGAGGCTATTTTCTTAGACTGACAATTACAGTACTTTTATGGGGTTCTTTTTTCAGATTGATAAAATACACGTTTTACGAGATTATTTTCTTATATTGATAAATATAACACTTTTACAGGGTCATTTTGTCATATTAAATTATTACCACTATTATGGAGTTGTTTTCTCAGATTCATAAATATACACATTTTATGGGGTTGTTTTCTCATATTATAAATTAACCCATTTAAGGCGTTGTTCTATAATACTCACAAATATACCAAAACTATGGGGTTATTTTCTCCGATTAATAAATATCCCCATATTACGGGGTTGTTTTCTCATATTAAAAAATTTACCACTTCTACGAGGCTGTTTTCTCAGACTGGCAATTATACTACTTTTACGGAGTTGTTTTCTTAGATTCATAAAGATACATGTTTCACAGGATTACTTTCTTATATTGATAAATATGCCACTTTTACAGGGTCATTTTCTCATATTAAATTATTAGCACTATTATGTGGTTGTTATCTCAAATTCATAAATCTACACTTTTTACGGGGCTGTTTTCTTGTATCGAAAAATGTACCCCTTTTACGGGGTTATTTTCTCATATTATAAAATTAACCCATTTAATTGTTTGTTTTCTTATACTCATAAATATACCACAATTACGAGATTATTTCTTCAGATTCATAAATATCCTTGTATTATGGGGTTGTTTTCACATATTAAAATATTTACCCTTCTACGAGGCTGTTTTCTCATATTAAAAAATTTACCCCTTCTATGAGGCTATTTTCTTAGACTCCCAATTACACTACTTTTATGGGGTTGTTTTCTCAGATTCATAAATATACACATTTTATGGGATTATTTTCTTATATTGATAAATATACCACTTTTATGGTGTCGTTTTTTCATATTAAATTATTTGAACTATTATGGGGTTGTTTTCTACAGTTCATAAATATACACGTTTTATGGGATTATTCTCTTCTATTAACAAATATACCCCTTTTACGGGGTTGTTTTCTCAAATTATAAAATTAACCCATTTAAGGGGTTGTTTTCTCATTCTAAAAAATATACCAAAATTACGGGGTTATTTTCTCCGATTGATAAATATCGTCACATTACGGGGTTGTTTTCTCATATTAAAAATTTTTACCCTTTCTACGAGGCTATTTTATCAAACTCGCAATTGCACTACTTTTACAGGGTTGTTTTCTCAGATTCATAAATATACACGTTTTACAGGGTTTTAAATTGATAAAAATATCACTTTTACGGGGTCGTTTTCTTATATTAAATTATTACCACTATTATAGGGTTATATTCTCAAATTCATAAATATACACGTTTTACGGGATTTTTTTATATCGACAAATATACCCCTTTTACGGGACTGTTTTCTTATATTCTAAAATTAACCCATTTAAGGGGTTGTTTTCTCATACTCACAAATATAGTAAAATTACGGGGTTATTTTCTCCGATTGATAAATATCCCCGTATTACGGTATTATTTTCTAATATTTATAAATATAACCCTTTTACGGAGTTATTTTCTCATATTAAAAAATTTACTCCTTCTACGAGGCTGTTTTCTCAGACCCCCAATTACACTATTTTTACGGGTTTATTTTCTAAGATTCATAAATATACACGTTTTACGGGGTTATTTTCTTATATAGATAAATATACCACTTTTACGATGTCGCTTTCTCATATTAAATTATTACCACTATTTTAGGGTTATTTTGTCAAATTCATAAATATACATTTTTTTACGAGGTTATTTTCTTATATAGACAAATATACCCCTTTTAAGAGGTTGTTTTCTCATATTATAAAATTAACCCATTTAAGGGGTTGTTTTCACATACTCACAAATATACCACAATTACGGGGTTATTTCCTCATATTCATGAATATCCTCGAATTACGGGGTTGTTTTCATATATTAAAAAATTTATCCCTTCTACGAGGCTGTTTTCTCATATTAAAAAATTTACCCGTTCTATGAGGCTATTTTCTTATACTCGCAATAACACTATTTTTATGAGGTTGTTTTCTCAAATTCATATGTTTACACGTTTACGGGGTTATTTTCTTATACTGACAAATATACCATTTTTACGGGGTTGTTTTCTCATATTATAAAATTAACCCATTTAAGGGGTTGTTTTTCTCATACTCACAAATATCCCAAAATTACGGGGTTATTTCCTCCGATTGATAAATATCCCCGTAATTCGGGATTATTTTCTAATATTTATAAATATACCCCTCTTACGGGGTTGTTTTCTCATATTAAAAAATTTACCCCTTGTACGAGGCTGTTTTCTCAAACTCGCTATTATTGTTACGGAGTTGTTTTCTCAGATTTATAAATATACATATTTCACGGGGTTAATTTCTTATATTGTTAAATATACCACTTTCACGGGATCGTTTTCTCATATTAAATTATTACCACTATTATGGGGTTGTTTTATCAAATTCATAAATATACACGTTTTATGCGGTTATGTTCTTATATTGTGAAATATACTCCTTTTACGGGGTTGTTTTCTCATATTATAAAATTAACCCATTTAAGGCGTAATTTTCTCATACTCACAAATATACCAAAATTCCGAGGTTATTTTCTCAGATTGATAAATATCCCCGTATTGCAGGGCTGTTTTCTCATATTAAAAAATTTATTTGTAATACCTGGAATTTTTCTTTATTAATAATAATATTAGTAATAATTAATAAATGAGTGTTTATTTAAATTAATTTTATTTTATTTTTATTTGGTTTAAAATTGGAATGATTTAAATGGAATTTTAATGCTAGATAAATATGGGAGTTATTTTCTATATCCAATTAGTTTCATTTTTAAGAAATTAATTAAGTAAATTCTTTAGGAAACAAATTATTTGGTCATTCATTTTTTCCCAAAATGAATATATGAATTAAAATTCTATATTTGAGAGTTATGAAGAATTAGTAAATAATATTTTTATAAAAGAATTATTGGGGAATGATAAATTTTAATTAGCAAATGGTGTTAATTTTAGTTGAAAAATTTTAGCAAATTGATTAATTAAATTAATTGTGTGTTAGGATTAAATTAAAAATTTATTTTGAAATAAGGATTAAAAGTATAATTTTATTAATATGGGGTTTTAATGAAAATTTGTATGTTTGGTAGTTTTGTAATTAAATATGTGCGCAAGGGCTTTTTGGTAATTTTAGATTTAAAAGCAAGGGTAAATATGTAATTGTATATTTTCAATAATTCTAATTTGGCCCAAATTAAATATTTAGGAGGTTAATTGAAAAGCTAAAGAAAAGTTGAAGGATTAATTGAAAATTTTACAGGACGAAATTGTTAGTAATTAAAAAAGTTGAGGGACTAAATGGTAAAGAAGAAAAGTTCAGGGACCAAAAGTCGAAATGGAAGGAAAAAGAAAGAAAAGAAAGAAGAAGAAGAAGAAGAAGAAGAAGAAGGAGAAATCAGGGGAGAGAGTGGCGCGGGAAGAAGAGGATTCTCGGCTGCACGTCGTCGGTGGCGTCTTGGTCGCGAGTGGCCGGTCGAGCGGCAGGCGATGGGCGGCAGGCGGCGGAGAACGTCGGTAGCCAAATAAGCGAAGTGCACGAAGAAGGCAGGCTTCCGAGCACCATTCCAAATTTGTTTTCGGTCCTTCTGACCATTTTGGTCTTAAAATGACTGGTGAGTTGAGGGCTTTCTTTTGAGAGTAGCGGTGTCAGCAATGGTGGCCGGAGGTAGGAGATCCGGCGAAGTGATGGCAGTCAGAATCTTGGGCTTTTCCGGCGAGCTTCAAAGAGCTTTGGCCGATGGCACCGGTTTCGTGACGATCAGACTCCGTTTGAAAATCAACGGTTGAGATCGTCCGTAAATCTCTCCGGATGATCAGGAGTCAAATCAGAAGATCAGAAGCTGGGATCGTCATCAGCGCATTATTTGGAGTCCGTTGGTGCGTTCGGATCGTCAATCGGACTCTGGAGGCTGGAGGCAAGTCGACCGAGCAATCAAGCGTCTCGGTATTTCTCTGGCCCGTTGATTTTAGAATTCTTTGGTAAATTTATGTGTTTATTGAATTGTGTTGAGCATTAGAGAATATTGTGAGTTAAAAAAATTGTTTGTTGGACTGTCTGCCATTAGTCGTGATTTGTGATGTGTGGCAGAGTCGGAAAAAATAGTGAAGTCTTGGGGACCCGACTCCCGTTAAAAATAAATTGTTGAAAATTTGAAGTGTTTTCTGGCAGGTCCTGAACCCGTTATACGGGGGGTAAATGTCCGTAATTTAGACAGTCATCTGCCGGATTTTCGGTAGAATTCTTCTAAGTCGAGATTCTTAGACAGTCAGTCTTAGGAGTCTAGACCTAGGATTAATTGTCAAATGTTTTAATGTTATTGATTAAGTTGTTTTCCGTGATTAGATAATCCATCAGTTCGGCTCGCTCCACCCGAGGCATCGGAGCAGAGCTAGGAGGTCGTTAAAGCTGTGAGTTAAAGTCATATATCTGTTATGCACGTGTCATACGCAGATTTTAAATAGCGATTGTGATTAATTGATTATGAGTTTAAATTATTCATTTAATTACTTTCATATATATCATGTTCTTCATCATTTAATTTATTGTTGCATGATGACTCGGGATGGGACGGGAGTGGAACATACTATTTACTGAGTTGCACCAGTATGAATCTGAGACTGATAATAAAAGGGCAAAAAGGTTAAATTTAAAAAGGTAAATTTTAGGACTTGCCCTGGTCGAGCATCGCTCTCTGGGCTGAGTAGAGTGTGTTTGCTGGAGTAAAGGTCCCTCGTCGAGCACTGCTGTCGGGGCACCGGCTTATTTGGAAATCTAAGTGACCAAACTAGAGTTAAGGACCTTGGTCGAGATTCGCTCTCTAGGTGCCAGTCTTATTGGAGTAAGAGAGCCTAAAGGCTAAGAGTAATAGTGATAATTAAGTGGTCGAACTGGAGTTAAGGACCCTAGTCGAGCTTCGTTCTCTGGGCGCTAGTTCTGTTAGAATGAGAGAGTCGTGATGTTAGTGTTGGATTTAGGGTTCTACTGAAATACTCCGTCCCGTAGTATGTGAAAGTTATTTTTTATATAAGCATACCATGACACGTACATCTTTTGCATGATTTAACGTTTATTTCAAATTAAATAAATGTGTTATTGAAGTGTTTGAAATCGTTTTTGGATATATGATTTTAACTCAGTCTCGAGAATGACAGTCTCATTTTTATTGTTTTTCAGGCGATTGTTAATCTTCCCACAGTTCTTATCTAGCAACCCGACTCCTTCATCATCGGGTTGATGTAATTGATTTTTGGTATGTTTGATTGGTAAAAATTTTAGATTCTCCGCAGTAGAAATAATAGACTTATCAATTGAAATTTCATGTAAATTTGGGTCTTGCCTAATTATACTGGCAGACCGAATTTAATATGTAGAATTTAATGGTTAAGATAAATTGTGAATTAGTGCTTTGGACTGAGTCCGAAATTTCAATTCGTTTGAGTTAGTGAATGGTCAGGCTTACTATGGGATTCAGTGGCTTTATGCCTACCCACTGCCTAGTGCCGCTCACGGGCCCACAGGTCGGTTGTGACATTACCCGTTTTACAAGGCTGTTTTCTCAAACTCGCAATTACACTACTTTTACGGGGTTATTTTCTCAGATTCATAAATATACATGTTTTACGAGTTTATTTTCTTATCTAGATAAATATACCACTTTTATGGGGTCGTTTTATCATATTAAATTATTAGCACTATTATGGGATTGTTTTTTCAAAATTATAAATATACACTTTTTACGGGGTTGTTTTCTTATATCGACAAATATACCCTTTTTACGGGGTTGTTTTCTCATACTAACAAATATACCGCAATTATGAGGTTATTTCCTCAAACTCATCAATATCCCCTTATTACGGAATTGTTTTCACATATTAAAAAATTTATCCTTTCTACGAGACTGTTTTCTTAGACTCGCAATTACACTACTTTTACGGGGTTATTTTCTCAGATTCATAGATACACGTTTTACGGGGTTATTTTCTTATATTGATAAATATACCACTTTTACGAGATCGTTTTCTTATATTAAATTATTATCTCTATTTTGGGATTGTTTTTTCAGATTCATAAATATACACATTTTATGGGGTTGTTTTCTCATATTATAATAGTAACCCATTTAAGGCGTTGTTTTTTCATACTCACAAATATACCATAATTACGGGGTTATTTTCTCTGATTGATAAATATCCTCGTATCACGGGGTTGTTTTCTCATATTAAAAAATTTACCCCTTCTACGTGACTGTTTTCTCAGACTCGCAATTGCACTACTTTTACAGGGTTGTTTTCTCATATTCATAAATATACACATTTCTTATGGGGTTATTTTCTTATATCAAAAAATATTCCTCTTTTACGGGGTTATTTTCTCATATTATAAAATTAACCCATTTAAGGGGTTGTTTTCTCATACTCACCAATATACCACAATTATCGGTTTACTTCCTCAGATTCATAAATATCCATGTATTACGGGGTTGTTTTCACATATTAAAAAATTTACCCCTTCTACGAGGTTGTTTTCTTATATTAAAAAATTTACTCGTTCTACGAGTCTGTTTTCTTAGACTCACAATTACAGTACTTTTATTAGGTTATTTTCTCAGATTCATAAATATACACGTTTTACGGGGTTATTCTCTTATATTGATAAATATACCACTGTTACAGGGTGGTTTTCTCATATTAAATTATTAGCACTATTATGGGGTTATTTTTTTAAATTCATAAATATACACGTTTTACGGGGTTATTTTCTTACATCGACAAATATACCCCTTTTACGGGGTTGTTTTCTCATACTAAAAAATATACCAAAATTATAGGGTTATTTTCTCCGATTGATAAATATCCCCGTATTACGGGGTTGTTTTCTCATATTAAAAAATTTACCCCTTTTACAAGGCTGTTTTCGCAGACTCGCAATTACACTATTTTTACGGGGTTGTTTTCTCAGATTCATAAATATACACGTTTTACGAGATTATTTTCTTATATTGATAAATATACCTTTTACAGGATCATTTTTTCATATTAAATTATTACCACTGTAATGGAGTTATTTTCTCAAATTCATAAATATACACCTTTTATGGGGTTATTTTCTTATATTGATAAATATACCTCTTTTATGGGGTTGTTTTCTCATATTATAAAATTAACCTATTTAATAGGTTATTTCACAAATATACCAAAATTACGGGGTTATTTTCTCTGATTGATTAATATCCCGTATTATGGGGTTGTTTTCTCATATTATAATGTTAACCAATTTAAGAGGTTATTTCACAAATATATCAAAATTATGGGGTTATTTTCTCATATTAAACTATTACCACTATTATGGTGTTGTTTTTTCAAATTCATAAATATACACGTTTTATGGGGTTATTTTCTTATATTGATAAATATAGCGCTTTTACGGGGTCATTCTCTAATATTAAATTATTACCACTATTATGGAGTTTTCTTAAATTCATAAATATACACCTTTTTACAGGGTTATTTTTTTATATTGACAAATATACCCCTTTTACGGGGTTGTTTTCTCATATTATAAAATAAACCCATTTAAGAGGTTTCAAAAATATACCAAAATTACGGGGTTATTTTCTCCGATTGATAAATACCCTGTATTACGGGGTTATTTTCTCATATTAAAAAATTTACCCCTTCTACGAGGCTATTTTCTCAAACTCACAATTACACTACTTTTACAGGGTTGTTTTCTCATATTCATAAGTATACACGATTTTTATAGGGTTATTTTCTTATGTTAATAAATATGCCACTTTTACGAGGTCATTTTCTCATATTAAATTATTAGCACTATTATGTGATTGTTTTCTCAAATTCATTAATCTACACGATTTACGGGTTATTTTTTTACATCGAAAAATATATCCCTTTTACGGGGTTGTTTTCTCATATTATAAAATTAACCCATTTAAGGGGTTGTTTTCTTATACTTACAAATATAACAAAATTACAGGGTTATTTTCTCCAATTGGTAAATATCCCCGTATTACGGAGTTGTTTTCTAATATTTATAAATATACCCCTCTTACGGGGTTGTTTTCTCATATTAAAAAATTTACCCGTTCTACGAGGCTGTTTCCTCAGACTCGCAATTACACTTCTTTTACGGGTTCTTTTCTCAGATTCATAAAATACACATTTTTACGGGGTTATTTTCTTACATTGATAAATATACCACTTTTACGGGGTCGCTTTCTCACATTAAATTATTAGCACTATTATGGGGTTGTTTTCTCAAATTCATAAATCTATACGTTTTACGTGGTTATTTTGTTATATTGACAAATATATCCCTTTTACGGCGTTGTTTTCTCATATTCTAAAATTACCCTATTTAAGAGGTTGTTTTCTCATACTCACAAATATACCAAAATTACGGGTGTCATGACCCGATTTGTGGGCCTGTGACCGGCACTAGGGAATGGGTAGGCATAAGGCCACCGAATCCCGTAGTAAGCCTAACACTCATTAACTTAATTAAATCTCATCTCATATTACTAATGTCACAATTTCTTAACCATTAAATTCTACATATTTAATTCGGTCTGCCAGAAGAATTAGGCAAGATCCGACACTACATAAAATTACAACTAATAAGTCTATTACTTTTACTATGGAGAATCTAAGATTTTACAATTTAACATACCAAATTAATTACATCACCCGATGATGAAGGAGTCGGGTTGCTAGATAAGAGCCGCGGGGAGACTAACAATCACGGATCTGAAAAATAGTAAAATTGAGACTATCAGTCTCGAGAGTGAGTTAAAATCATATATCCAAAAGCATTTACAACACTTCCATAACACATTTATTTAATTTGAAATAAATAATAAGTCATGCAAAAATAAACGTGTCATATCATGCTTATATAAAATAATTTTCACATACTATAGGACGGAGTACCTCAACAGAACCTTAATCCCAACACTGAACATCTCGACTCTCTCTCATTCTAACAGAATTGGCGCCCAGAGAGTGAGGCTCGACCAGGGTCCTTAAACCAAGTTCAGACACTTAATTATCACTAACACTCTTAACCTTTCGACTCTCTTACTCCAATAAGACTGGTGCCTATACCAAGGTCCTTACCTCTAGTATGGTCACTTAGGTTTCCAAATAAGCCGTCGCCTAGAGAGCAATGCTCGACCAGGGCAAGTCTTAAACTTACCTTTTTTAAATTTACCATTTTACCCATTTTCTATCACTCTCGGATTTATACTGATGCACTCATCAAAATAGTATGTTCTACTGCCGTCCCATCTCGAGTCGTCAGGCAATAATAAATTTAATGATGAATAACATGATATATAATAGTAATCAAAGAGCATGATATATATGAATAGTAATTAAATGAATAATTTAAACTTGCAATCAATTAATCACAATAGCTATTTAAAATTTATGCATGACACGTGCATAACAGATATATGACTTTAACTCACAGCTTTGACGACCTCCTAGCTCTGCTTCGATGCCTCAAGTGGAGCGAGCCGAACCGACGGATTTATCTAATCACGAAAAATAATTTATCAATAACGCTGAAGTAGTTGACAATTAACCCTAGGTCTAGATTCCTAGGACTGACTGTCTAAAAATCTCGACTCGGAAGAATTCTACTGAAAAACTGGCAGAACCTCCCCTAAGATACGAACATTTACCCCCCGTAAAACGGGTCCAGGACCTGCCAAAGCACACTTCAAATATTCAACAATTCATTCTAACGGGAGGCGGGTCCCCAAGACTTCACTATTTTCCCGACTCCGCCACACATCACAAAACATGATCTAAGGCAGGCAGTCCGACAAACAAAATATTTTAACACACAATATCGCTAATGCTCAACACAATTCAATAAACATATAATTTACCAAAGAATTCTAAAATCAGCAGGTCAGAGAAAATTACCGAGACGCTTGATCGCTCGGTCGACTCGCCTCTAGACGCCAGAGTCTGATCAATGATCCGAACACACCAACGGACTTGAAACGACGCGTTGATGACGATCCCCGCTTCTGATCTTCCGATCTGACCTCCGATCATCCGGAGTGATTTACGGACGATCTCGACCGTCGATTTAGAAACAGAGTCCGATCGCCACGAAATCGATGCCATTGCGAAGCTTGAGCTGAGGGGAGTCCGAATATGCCCTTCGATCATCCATCTCCCGCTAGAGCTCGTCGAAAATGCCCACTGCCCCTAACTTTTCACTTCGCCGGATCTTGCAATTCCGGCAGCCTCAAGGGGTGGTGATGGTCGGAAAGGAAAGCCTCGGAGTTGCTGATCATTTTGAGCTCAAAATCGCCAGCAACGGTTGTCGGAAATACCATGAACGGAGGCAAGGCGACTGCCTCTCCCATTTCACGCCTGCCGACGCCGTTCATTACCGCCGCCGCTAGCATCCTCACCGATGCCAGCAGCACCTTTTGCCGCCACTGCTGCTGCCACCGAAGGCCGATGCCCCCCTCTCGCCTCCTCTTCTTCCTTTTCTTCTTCTTCTTCTTTTCTTTCTTTTCTTTTCTTCTCTATATCGATAATTGGTCCCTGAATTTTTCTTTCTTACCATTTAGTCCCTCAACTTTTTTAATTACAACAATGTCGTCCTGCAGAAATTCCAATTAATTCCTAAATTTTTTTTTAGCTTTTTAATTAAGCCCCTAACAATTTAATTTGGGCCAAATTAGTATTATTAAAAATACACAATTACATATTCGCCCTTACTTTTAAATGTAAAATTATCAAAAAGCCCTTGCCGACATATTTAATTATAAAAACACCAAACATACAAATTTTCATTAAATCCCCATATTAGTAAAATTATACCTTTAATCCTTATTCCAAATTAATTTTCTAATTTAATCCTAACACACAATTATTTTAATTAATCAATTTGCTAAATATTTTCAAATTAAAAATTTAATACCTTTAGCTAATTAAAATGCCCTTTTTCCCCAATAATCTCTTATAAAATATCCTTTACAAATTCTTCCATAATTTTCAAATATAGAATTTAATTTATATAATATTCATTTGGGAGAAAATTTTGAATAACCAAAAATATAATCTATTTCTCAAATAATTTACTTAATTAATTCCTTAAAAATCAAACTAATTGGATATGAAAAATAACTCCTTTATTTTTCTAGCATTAAAATTTCCATTAAATCATTCCAAATTAAACCAAATAAAAATAAAGAGAAATTAATTTAAATAAAAACTCATTTATCAATTATTATTAACATTATCATTATTAAAGGAAAAATTCTGGGTATTATATTCTCCCCCCCCTTAAGAAAAATTCATCCTCGAATTTTAAAAAGAAAAAGGGGGGTCACACTAAGACTGAAACAAACTAAAGAGAATAGGAACCTCTCATCCCCAGCTCAGCTTTTCGGATACTTTCCTCGGTAGAAAAATTCAACCATAAGATCCATCAATAAAACCCTTAAGCAAAACTAGCGAACCTGAGAATCCGCGATCCTGACTTACTGCTCCTCGGAAGTCAACTCTTCACTTACTTCTATACACTGAGATTCCAACACGAGCAAAGGATCGAAAATACACTTCCTCAATACGGACCTACGAAAAACTGGATTGACCTGCAAGAAATTATTTGGCGGCAAGTCCATCTTGCATGCCACCTCACCAATCGTGCCGACAATTCCAAGGGTTCCATACAAGAAGGGCTAACTTACCTTCCTTACCAAACCACATCACTTCTTGCACAAGAGACGCCTTAGGATTACATACTTCTTTATTACAAATCTCCACTTACTCCCATTTCAGGTTCGCACAACTCCTTTGCTTTCTGAAAGCTGTCTTCAGCCACTCGCGAGAAAAGGAATCTTCTCTGAAAGATCTGGACCAACTCTGGTCCCGCCAAATTCCATTTGCAATTTTCCTTCCTAATGACGTGTCCCTTGCACGTACAAAAAATCCTTAACATCCACATCACATCATCCACGTCATATCATCCATCTGGTTGCCATAACCGATACAAAACCATACCATCCTGACACAAATTTCCTCTTCGACTGGAATCTAGAAGTCTCCTCTATAATCCAACATGGGGCCTACTGCGCCACAGATTTATTCTCACAACAACTCAGCTTGTCATCCAGAGAATCTCAAGCTAACACCATTTACTTTGAAAAAATTTATTTATCTACTTACTTTAAAATCAATACTGATAGAAATTATTATCTTGAAAAACACTTTTACAAAATCGTAAAATCTCTAGCCATTTTCTTATATAAAATTCTGCAATATCACGCACCAGGGTGATGATGCCCCCTATCACCAAGGGTTGCAATGCACTATGTATGATGCATGCCCTAAAATGAGTTATTGAATTGTGCATGCCTAACAGTGAGATGCCATAATAAATTCTTTCGGGACTGGGTACAATATTGTATTTTAAAACACTTTGTTTTACTTAGAAAAAATAAATACTGTTCGCTTAAGCTTCTCTAGATTTCGAGCGTCCGAAAATACTCCTACCACCTTTCTTAAGCTCTTGCAACCATAAACTCAACCATATAAGCTCTAACCTCTGCTCGACTTACCATGCACTAACTTCGGTGCTCCTCATTAAGGCGATGCCTGATGCAATGACGAGGCAGTTCATAACACGACTGCAACTACGCTCTGCACTAATTATGACTGGTGGTGTCCACCATCGAAATAACAATCGGAGCATCTAAGGCCGATCTGCACTAATCACTTGAAGAAAACAGCATGAGTCTACCGCGCTTCTCATATTGCTAAAGCTACAATGCTCATTCTCAACACAGCATCAAAGACAAGCACACAAGAAAAGAATGATAGACTCTCTAACAGTGAAAGCCGAGACACTAGAGTCAATGAAAATAAACAAGACAGACTTGATCCTAGCTCCGCAGTACCAAGAATCTTAACCTAGGTCGAAGGAAATCTAAACCTAAGCTCTGATAGCAACTTTGTCACGACTTGATCTGTTGGCTCGTGACCGGCACTAGGGAATGGGTAGGCGTATGGCTACCGAATCCCGTAGTAAGCCTGACACTCATTAACTTAATTAAATCTCATCTCATATTACTGATGTCACAATTTTTTAACCATTAAATTCTACATATTTAATTCGGTCTGCCAGAAGAATTAAGCGAGACCTGAGACTATATAAAATTACAACTAATAAATCTATAACTTTTACTGCGGAGAATCTAAGATTTTACAATTTAACATACCAAATCAATTACATCACCCGATGATGAAGGAGTCGGGTTGCTAGATAAGAGCCGCGGGAAGACTAACAATCACGGATCTGGAAAACAATAAAATTGAAACTGTCAGTCTCGAGAGTGAGTTAAAATCATATATCCAAAAGCATTTACAACACTTCCATAACACATTTATTCAATTTGAAATAAAAAATAATTCATGCAAAAATAAACGTGTCATGTCATGCTTATATAAAATAATTTTGACACACTACGGGACTCACGACCCCACCCGTGGGCCCGTGACCGGCACTAGGGAATGGGTAGGCGTAAGGCCACCGAAACCCGTAGTAAGCCTGACACTCACTGACTTAAACAAATCTCATCTCAAATTAATATTATTAAAGCCACAATTTATCTTAACAGCTACATTCTACATAAATACTTCGGTCTGCCAGAAAAACTAGGCGAGACCTGAAACTCAGAAAATTTACAACTGATACATCTACTATTACTACTACGGAGAATCTAAGATTTACCAATTTACATACCAAATCAAATACATCACCCGATGATGAAGGAGTCGGGTTACTGAATAAGAGTCACGAGAGGACTACGATCCACGAATCAAGCAATTACAAATGAGGCTATCGGTCTAGAGTGAGTTAAAATCAAATAATCTGGGAACTATTGCATTCTTCTCAGAAAACATAGATTGTTCAAATCAGTATATCAAACCATGCACATAAATACCAATCATACTATAATCATACCCTATTACTTTCTTCACAGAAAATATTGATCATTCGAATCAATATGTCAACCATGCACGTAAATACAATCCATATTATAATCATACCATAATAAATAAATAAATGAATAAATAAAAATATATTTTTACTTTTACGGGACGAGTGGCTCAGTAGAACCCTAACCCTAAATTCTAACAGCCATTTTGGCTCTCTTAATCCAATAAGATTGCCCGAGAGCAATGCTCGACCAGGGATCTTACCTCCGGTCACTTAAGTATCCAAATAAGAAATCTAGTAGACATTCAGCTCTCTTAATCCAATAAGACTGGCGCCCCGAGAGCAATGCTCGACCAGGGACCTTACCTCCGGCAATTTACACAAATCATCCCAGAGAGCCATGCTCGACCAGGGCAAACCCATAAAAATCTGATTACATGTCCATGATCATTACCTAAGTGCGCCGCGGTCCCGATGTAACCCATCAAAGGCATGTTCTCTGAAAGCCACATCCCCAAATCGAAATCATCACATATAATAAATATCATTGTATAATGAAATCATTCAACCATATCAAAATAACAATTAACAATTAAGAGTAAGACATCAGGCAACTCATATGGAAAACTGATTATATATGGTATTATCATAACATTACTATAATAATACTTATATTACCTTTAATAATGAATAATCCAGTGAAATTATTTACGTTGCGATACTAATAACCATATTAAGCATGAACTTTCAAAATAGCATATTAAAATCAAACTTAGCAATAGCGCGAATGATTAAATGACTTTAACTCACAGAATTGGGCGACCTCCTAGCTCTGCTCCGGTGCCTCGGTTGGGCCGAGGCGAGCGAACAGATCATCTAATCACGGAAAACAATTTATCAAAACAGCTGAAACAATCGATCATTAATCCTAGGTCTAGACTCACAGGGTTGTCTAAGAATCTCGACTCGGGAGAATTCTCACCGAAAATCCGTGAGAACCTCCCCTACAACACGAACATTACCCCCCGTAAAAACGGGTCCAGGACCTGCCAGAAGAACACTTCAAATATCCAACAATTTAAACAACGGGAGTCGGGTCCCCAAACTTCACTATTTCCCGACTCCGCCATATAGCACAAAATACGAGGCAAGCAAACTGACAGACAATTATTTTTGACTCACAAATATCATCAAATAATCAATATAACCCAATAGACACAATTTTAAAATCAAAGGATTTCCAAGATCAACGGCCAGAGAAAATTACTGAGACGCTCGGTCGACTCGCCTCCGTACCGGGAGTCCGATCGACGATCTGGACACACCATCGGACTCCTGACGGCCAGCGTGGCGATCCGCTCCGATTTTCGATCGACACCCGATCATCCGGAGAAATTTGCAGACGATCACGGCCGTCGATTTGCAAGCGGGCGATCGCCTGGCCGGTGCCATTGCGAAGATTGAGATGAGAAGAGTCGGGATACATCCTCCGATCATCCATCCTTCGTACGTATGCCGGTGACGATCGACACCCGGCTCCTCCTTCTTCACGCACGACGCCCACTTTTTCTCTCTCTCTTCCTCTCTTCTTCCCCGATTTTCTTTCCCTTCAATATCGACATTTGACCCCTGAACTTTTCCTTATTACAATTTGGTGCCTCAACTTTCTTAATTACTTACAATTTCATCCTGCAGAATTCTAATTTAATCCCTAAACTTTTTTTTAGCCTTTCAATTAAGCCCTTAACTATTTAATTTGGGCCAAATTAGAATTACTGAAAATACACAATTACACAAATACCCCTGACCGACATATTTATTACAAAAATACCAAACTCACAAATTTCCATTAAACCCTCATAAAAATAAAATTATACCTTTAATCCTTATTCCAAAATAAATTTCCAATTTAGTCCTAACACACAATTAAATTAAATAATCAATTTCCAACTTAAAATTTAATACTACTAATCAATTATAATACCAATTTTCCCAAAATTCTTTTATAAAAACATCCTTTATAATTTCTTCCAAAATTTTTCAATATATAATTTTACTTATATAAATATGCATTTGGGAAAATTTTGAATAACCAAAATATAATCATTTCTCAAATAATTTACTTGAATAATTTCTTAAAATTTCAAACTAATTGGGTATAGAAAATAGCTCATTTATTTGATTAATATTAAATTTTTCATTAAATCATTTCAAATTAAACCTAATAAGAATGAAGCTAAAATTAACTTAAATAAAAACTCATTATTAAATATATAAAAATTCCGGGTATTATGAGTACCTCGTGAACCCTACTCCCAACACTGAACATCTCGACTCTCTCATTCTACTTGAGAATCGGCACAGAGAGCGAGGCTCGACCAGGGTCCTTAAATCTAGTTCGGACACTTAATTATCACTAACACTCTTAGCCTTTCGGCTCTCTTACTCCAATAAGGTGGCTTGGAGGCGAAGCTTGACCAGGGTCCTTAACTCAGTCTGTCACTTAGGTTTCCAAATAAGCCGTGCCCTGAGAGTAATGCTCGACCAGGGCAAGTCCTAAACTTACCTTTTTAAATTTACCATTTTACCCCTTTCGATCACTCTTGGATTTATACCGATGCACACCAACGGATTTGAAGCAGCGTCGATGATGATCCCCGCTTCCAAACCGGTGCCATTGCGAAGCTTGAGATGAGGAGAGTCGGGATACATCCTCCGATCATCCATCCTCACGGAGCTCACGGGAAAAAGCCCAAAACGCTGCCACTCTAAGTTTCACTTTGCCGGTTCTTGCAACTCCGGCCACCCCGAGCGTCGCCTTCTTTGCCGGAAGAGAGCCCTCGTCGAGAGCGTGCCCGATCGCCACCCAACTCGGCCGCCAACGCGGAAGCGGCGACGCTGGAATCGCTTTCTCTCCTTGCGATTACTCCTCCGTGCCGCTTTTGCGCTAACTGCTGCGCTTCCAAGCCGTACGCGGCCGACGCCTGATCGGCGCGCCGCCGGTGACGATCGGACCCGGCTCCTCCTTCACGCCGACGCCCACTTTTCTCTCTCTCTTCCTCTCTTCTTCCCCGATTTTCTTTCCCTTCAATATCGACATTTGACCCCTGAACTTTTCCTTATTACAATTTGGTGCCTCAACTTTCTTAATTACTTACAATTTCATCCTGCAGAATTCCAATTTAATCCCTAAACTTCTTTTTAGCCTTTCAATTAAGCCCTTAACTATTTAATTTGGGCCAAATTAGAATTACTGAAAATACACAATTACACAAATACCCCTGACCGACATATTTATTACAAAAATACCAAACTCACAAATTTCCATTAAACCCTCATAAAAATAAAATTATACCTTTAATCCTTATTCCAAAATAAATTTCCAATTTAGTCCTAACACACAATTAAATTAAATAATCAATTTCCAACTTAAAATTTAATACTACTAATCAATTATAATACCAATTTTTCCAAAATTCTTTTATAAAAACATCCTTTATAATTTCTTCCAAAATTTTTCAATATATAATTTTACTTATATAAATATGCATTTGGGAAAATTTTGAATAACCAAAATATAATCATTTCTCAAATAATTTACTTGAATAATTTCTTAAAATTTCAAACTAATTGGGTATAGAAAATAACTCATTTATTTGATTAATATTAAATTTTTCATTAAATCATTTCAAATTAAACCTAATAATAATGAAGCTAAAATTAACTTAAATAAAAACTCATTATTAAATATATAAAAATTCCGGGTGTTACAGAGTACCTCAGCAGAACCCTACTCCCAACACTGAACATCTCGACTCTCTCTCATTCTAACAGAACTGGCGCCTAGAGAGCGAGGCTCGACCAGGGTCCTTAAATCTAGTTCAGACACTTAATTATCACTAACACTCTTAGCCTTTCGGCTCTCTTACTCCAATAAGACTGGCGCCCAGAGAGCGAAGCTTGACCAGGGTCCTTAACTCCAGTCTGGTCACTTAGGTTTCCAAATAAGCCGGCGCCTAGAGAGTAATGCTCGACCAGGGCAAGTCCTAAACTTACCTTTTTTAAATTTACCATTTTACCCCTTTTCGATCACTCTTGGATTTATACCGATGCACACCAACGGATTTGAAACGACGTACTGATGATGATCCCCGCTTCCAATCTGATCCCCGGTCATCCGGAGAGATTTACGGACGATCTCGGCCATCGATTTGCAAACGGAGGCCGATCGCCACGAAACCGGTGCCATTGCGAAGCTTGAGCTGAGGGGAGTCCGAATATGCCCTCCAATCATCCATTACCCATCGGAGCTCACCAGAAAAGCCAGAAAATATACCCTTTTACGGGGTTGTTTTTTCATACAATAAAATTAACCCATTTAAAGCGTAGTTTTCTCATACTCACAAATACACCAAACTTACGGGGATATTTTCTCCGATTGATAAATATCCTCGTATTATGGAGTTGTTTTTTCATATTATAGAATTTACCCCTTCTACGAGGCAGTTTTCTCAAACTCACAATTATCCTACTTTTACGGGGTTGTTTTCTCATACATGTTTTACGGAGTTATTTTCTTATATTGATAAATATACCACTTTTACGGGGTCATTTTCTCATATTAAATTATTACCACTATTATGGGGTTGTTTTGTCAAATTCATAAATATACACATTTTACGAGGTTATTTTCTTATATTAACAAATATACTCCTTTTATGGGGTTGTTTTCTCATATTATAAAATTAACATATTTAAGAGGTTGTTTTCTCATACTTACAAATATACTAAAATTACGGGGTTATTTTCTCCGATTGATAAATATCCCTCTATTCCACGGTTGTTTTCTCATATTAAAATATTTACCCCGTCTACGAGGTTGTTTTCTCAGACTCGTAATTATACTACTTTTACGGGGTTATTTTGTCAGCTAAATAAATATACATGTTTTATGGGGTTGGTTTCTCATATTATAAAATTAACCCATTTAAGGGGTTGTTTTCTCATACTCATAAATATCCCCTTATTACGGGGTTGTTTTCTCATATTAAAAAATTTATACGTTCTACGAGGATTTTCTCTTAGACTCGCAATTACACTACTTTTATAGGGTTGTTTTCTCAAATTTATAAATACACACATTTTTATGGGGTTATTTTCTCATATTATAAAATAAACCCATTTAAGGGGTTGTGTTCTCGTACTGACAAATATACTAAACTTACTGGGTTATTTTTCGGATTGATAAATATCCCCGTATTACGGGGTTGTTTTCTCATATTAAAAAATTCACCACTTCTACGAGGCTGTTTTCTCAAGCTCGCAATTACACTACTTTTACGGGGTTATTTTGTCAGATTCATAAATATACACATTTTACGGGGTTCTTTTCTCATATTATAAAATTAACCCATTTAAGGGCTTGTTTTCTCATACTCACAAATATACCAAAATTACGGGGTTATTTTCTCCGTTTGATAAATATCCCTGTATTGTGGGGTTATTTTCTCATATTAAAAAATTTACCCCTTCTACGAGGCTGTTTTCTCAGACTTGCAATTACACTACTTTTACGGGGTTATTTTGTCATATTCATAAATATACACATTTTACGGGGTTCTTTTCTCATATTATAAAATTAACCTATTTAAAGGGTTGTTTTCTCATATTCAGAAATATACCAAAATTACGAGGCTATTTTCTTCGATTGATAAATTTCCCCGTATTACGGGGTTATTTTCTCATATTAAAAAATTTACCCCTTCTACGAGGCTATTTTTTCAACCTCACAATTACACTACTTTTATGGTGTTATTTTCTCATATTATAAAATTAACCTATTTAAGAGGCTGATTTCTCATACTCACAAATACACTAAACTTACGGGGATATTTTCTCCGATTGATAAATATCCTCGTATTATGGAGTTGTTTTTTCATATTATAGAATTTACCCCTTCTACGAGGCAGTTTTCTCAATCTCACAATTATCCTACTTTTACGGGGTTGTTTTCTCATACACGTTTTACGGAGTTATTTTCTTATATTGATAAATATACCACTTTTACGGGGTCGTTTTCTCATATTAAATTAGTACCACTATTATGGGGTTGTTTTGTCAAATTCATAAATATACACATTTTACGAGGTTATTTTCTTATATTAACAAATATACCCCTTTTACGGGGTTGTTTTCTCATATTATAAAATTAACATATTTAAGAGGTTGTTTTCTCAAACTTACAAATATACCAAAATTACGGGGTTATTTTCTCCGATTGATAAATATCCCTCTATTCCACGGTTGTTTTCTCATATTAAAACATTTACTCCGTCTACGAGGTTGTTTTCTCAGACTCGTAATTACCCTACTT
Organism: Ricinus communis; assembly: GCF_019578655.1. Lineage (NCBI taxonomy): Eukaryota > Viridiplantae > Streptophyta > Magnoliopsida > Malpighiales > Euphorbiaceae > Ricinus > Ricinus communis. Next base: position 10,313,715 of record NC_063261.1, on the reverse strand, counting down.
TTACGGGGTTGTTTTCTTAGATTCATAAATATACACGTTTTACGGAGGTTATTTTCTTATATTGATAAATATACCACTTTTACAAGGTAGTTTTCTCATATTAAATTATTGCCACTATTATGAAGTTATTTTGTCAAATTCATAAATATACACGTTTTACGAGGTTATTTTCTTATATCGATAAATATACCCCTTTTACGGGGTTGTTTCTCATATTACAAAATTAACCCATTTAAGAGGTTGTTTTCTCATACTCACAAATATACTAAATTTACGGGGTTATTATCTTTGATTGATAAATATCCCCATATTACGGGGTTGTTCTCCAATATTTAAAAATATACCCCTCTTACGGGTTGTTTTCTCATATTAAAAAATTTACCATTTCTACGATGCTGTTTTCTCAGGCTCACAATTATACTACTTTCACGGGGTTGTTTTCTCATATTCATAGATCTACACGTTTTACGGGGTTATTTTCTTATATTAATAAAGATACCACTTTTACGGGGTCGTTTCTCATATTAAATTATTACTACTATTATGGAGTTGTATCCTCAAATGCATAAATATATACGTTTACATGGGATTATTTTCTATATCTACAAATATACCCCATTTACGGGGTTATTTTCTCATATTATAAAATTAACCCATTTAAGGGGTTGTTTTCTCATACTTATAAATATACCAAAATTACGGGGTTATTTTCTCCAATTGATAAATATCCCCATTTTACAGGGTTGTTCTCTAATATTTAGAAACATACCCCACTTACGGGGTTGTTTTCTCAAATTCATAAATACACAAGTTATACAGGGTAATTTTCATATACTGATAAATATACCACTTTTATGGGTCGTTTTCTCATATTAAATTATTACTACTATTATGGACTTGTATCCTCAAATGCATAAATATACACGTTTTTACGGGGTTATTTTCTTATATTTATAAATATACCCCTTTCACGGGGTTGTTTTCTCATATTATAAAATTAACCCATTTAAGAGGTTTTTTTCTCATACTCACAAATATACCAAAATTACAGGGTTATTTTTTCCGATTGATAAATATCCCCGTAGTATGGGGTTGTTTTCTCATATTAAAATATTTACCCCTTCTACGAAGTTGTTTTCTCAGACTCGCAATTACACTACTTTTACGGGGTTATTTTGTCATATTCATAAATATTCACGTTTTATGGGGTTATTTTCTAATATTATAAAATTAATCCATTTAAGGGGTTGTTTTCTCATACTCACAAATGTACCAAAATTACGGGGGTTATTTTCTCCTATTGATAAATATCCCCGTATTACAAGGTTATTTTCTCATATTAAAAAATTTGCCCCTTCTACGAGGCTGTTTTCTCATACTCGCAATTATACTACTTTTACGGGTTTATTTTGTCAGCTAAATAAATATACATGTTTTATGGGGTTGGTTTCTCATATTATAAAATTAACCCATTTAAGGGATTGTTTTCTCATACTCATAAATATCCCCTTATTACGGGGTTATTTTTTCCGATTGATAAATATCCCCTTATTACGGGGTTGTTTTCTCATATTAAAAAATTTATACATTCTACGAGGCTTCTCGCTTAGACTCGCAATTACACTACTTTTATGGGGTTGTTTTCTCAAATTTATAAATACACACGTTTTTATGGGGTTATTTTCTCATATTATAAAATAAACCCATTTAAGGGGTTGTGTTCTCGTACTGACAAATATACTAAACTTACTGGGTTATTTTTCGGATTGATAAATATCCCCGTATTACGGGGTTGTTTTCTCATATTAAAAAATTCACCACTTCTACGAGGCTGTTTTCTCAAGCTCGCAATTACACTACTTTTACGGGGTTATTTTGTCAGATTCATAAATATACATGTTTTACGGGGTTATTTTCTCATATTATAAAATAAACCCATTTAAGGGGTTGTGTTCTCGTACTGACAAATATACTAAACTTACTGGGTTATTTTTCGGATTGATAAATATCCCGTATTCTGAGGGTTGTTTTCTCATATTAAAAAATTCACCACTTCTACGAGGCTGTTTTCTCAAGCTCGCAATTACACTACTTTTACGGGGTTATTTTGTCAGATTCATATACATGTTTTACGGGGTTCTTTTCTCATATTATAAAATTAACCCATTTAAGGGCTTGTTTTCTCATACTCACAAATATACCAAAATTACGGGGTTATTTTCTCCGTTTGATAAATATCCCTGTATTGTGGGGTTATTTTCTCATATTAAAAAATTTACCCATTCTACGAGGCTGTTTTCTCAAACTTGCAATTACACTACTTTTACGGGGTTATTTTGTCATATTCATAAGTATACACATTTTACGGGGTTCTTTTCTCATATTATAAAATTAACCCATTTAAAGAGTTGTTTTCTCATATTCACAAATATACCAAAATTACGAGGCTATTTTCTTCGATTGATAAATTTTTCCGTATTACGGGGTTATTTTCTCATATTAAAAAATTTACCCCTTCTACGAGGCTATTTTTTCAGACTCACAATTACACTACTTTATGGTGTTATTTTCTCATATTATAAAATTAACCTATTTAAGAGGTTGATTTCTCATACTCACAAATATACCAAAATTACGGGGTTATTTTCTCCGATTGATAAAAATCCCCGTCTTACGGGGTTATTTTCTCATATTAGAAAATTTACCCCTTCTACGAGGCTGTTTTCTCAGTCTCGCAATTACACTACTTTTACAGGGTTATTGTCACGACCCCACCCGTGGACCCGTGACCGGCACTAGGGAATGGGTAGGCTTAAGGCCACCGAATCCCGTAGTAAGCGTGAAACTCACTAACTTAATCAAATCTCATCTCAAATTAATATTATTAAAGCCATAAATTATCTTAATAGTTACATTCTACATAAATACTTCGGTCTGCCAAAAAAATTAGGCGAGACCCGAAACTCATAAAATTTACAACTGATACATCTACTATTACTACTGCAGAGAATCTAAGATTTACCAATTTACATACCAAATCAAATACATCACCCGATGATGAAGGAGTCGGGTTACTGAATAAGAGTCGCGGGAAGACTAACAGTCACGCATCTGAAAAAAAAATAAATTGAGACTGTCAGTCTCGAGAGTGAGTTAAAATCAAATAATCTAGAGACTATTGCAATCTTCACAGAAAATATTAATCGTTCGAATCAGTATATCAAACCATGCACGTAAATACAACTCATATTATAATCATACCAAATAAATAAATAGATAAAATATATTTTTATTTTTACGGGACGAGTGGCTCAGTAGAACCCTAACCCCAAATTCTAGTTGCCTTTCGGCTCTCTTAATCCAACAGGTCTGGCGCCCAGAGAGCAAGCTCGATCAGGGTCCTTACCTCCAGCTCGAACACTTGAATTCCAAATAAGCCGGCGCCCAGAGAGCGTTGCTCGATCAGGGACCTTAACTCCGGCAATCAACTGAACTCAGCCCAGAGAGTAATGCTCGATCAGGGCAAACAAATCCATAATAATCTTATATCCATTATCATTACCGGTGCGCACGAGGTCCTAATGCAACCCACCAGGCGGCATGTTCTACGAAAACCACATTTCCCAAGACGCAATCATCACATTTAATAAATATCATTGTCTAGGGTAAGGCAACATGCAATTCGTGTCGAAAAATGCTATCCTCACGGAGCTCACGGAAAATAAAACGCCACTCTAAATTTCACTTTGCCGGATCTTGCAACTCCGGCCACCCCGTGCGCCACGCTAAAAGAGAGCCCTTGTCGAGAGGAGCCGATCGCCACTGACTCGGTACCGCCAACTTCGGCAGTAGGAGCGGCCTCCCCGCTCCTACTCGCGATTCCATTGCCGCCAGACGCTGCTCTTTGCTCGGCCGACACAAAAGCCGCCACCCTTCCTCTTCTTCTTCTTCGACCATCACCCTCTCTCTCTCTCTCTCCCGATCTACTTCCTCTCTCCCTGATCCCATTCCTTTCAATATCGACATTAGGCCCCCGAACTTTTCCTTATTACAATTTGGTCCCTCAACTTCCTTAATTACTTACAATCTCATCCTGCAGAATTTCAATTTAACCCCTAAACTTTCCTTTATCCTTTCAATTAAGCCCTTAACTAATTAATTTTGGGGCAAAACCGAATTATTGAAAATACACAATTACACAAATACCCCTGACCGACATATTTATTTACGAAAATACCAAACTCACAAATTTCTATTAAACCCTCACAAAAATAAAATTATACTTTTAATCCTTATTCCAAAATAATCCTCCAATTAAATCCTACACACAATTAAATTAAATAATCAATTTCCAACTCAAAATTTAATACTACTAATCAATTATAATACCAATTTTCTCAAAATTATTTTATAAAAACATCCCTTACAATTTCTATCATAATTTTCTAATATATAATTTTATTTATATATATATACATTTGGGAAAATTTTGAATAACCAAATAGAAATATAATTTATTCCTCAAATAATTTATTTAATTAACTCCTTAAAAATCAAACTAATTGGATATGGAAAATAACTCATTTGTTTGTCTAACATAAAAATTCAAAATTTGTATTTAAATCATTCCAATTAAACCGAATAAAAATAAAGTTAAAATTAACTTAAATAAAAACTCATTATTAAATATATAAAAATTTCGGGTGTTACAGTTATTTTGTCAAATTCATAAATATACACGTTTTACGGGGTTATTTTCTCATACTATAAAATTAACCCATTTAAGGTGTTGTTTTCTCATGCTTACAAATATACCAAAATTACGAGGTTATTTCTCCGATCTATAAATATCCCCATATTATGGGGTTGTTTTCTCATATTAAAAAATTTGCCCGTTCTATGAGGCTTTTTTCTTAGACTCGCAATTACACTACTTTTACGGAGTTGTTTTTTTAGATTCATAAATATACATGTTCTACGGGGTTATTTTCTTATATTGATAAATATACCATTTTTACGGGGTCATTTTCTCATATTAAATTATTAGCACTATTATTGGGTTATTTTCTCAAATTTATAAATATATATGTTTTACGGGGTTATTTTCTTATATTGACAAATATACCCCTTTTACAAGGTTATTTTCTCATATTATAAAATTAACCCATTTAAGGGGTTGTTTGCTCATACTCACAAATATACCAAAATTAAGGGGTTATTTTTTTCGATTGATAAATATCCCCGCATTACGGGATTTTTCTCTAATATTTATATATATACTCCTCTTACGTGGTTGTTTTCTCATATTAAAAAATTTACCCCTTTTACGAAGTTGTTTTCTCAAACTCGCAATTACACTACTTTTACGGGGTTATTTTTTCAGATTCATAAATATTGATGTGTGCTAAGTCAAGCAAGACTATGACCTAAGGCAGTGTACCTATCAGTGGAGTACAGCTAATGACGAGTACCAGTGTCGTATTCCCCAAAGAACGTGTGAACCTAAATCTACTCAATCTTCTCTGTTATCTAATCACAGAACATAAATGGTGTTGATGAATAATTTCTAAATTAAATAATAGCTACTCTAATTGTTGTCGAACTACGTATACTAGGGAATGATTAATTCAAGTAAAAGAATAACCCTTTGGGAATTCTTGTCTCTAAGGAATGGAAACTAAAGGTGGAATTGATTGATTGAATCCAATTTCCGTGGGAAAGTCTCTACACAATTAATGCCTTTCTCAAGGACACTAACATCTTAACTTAGATTAATTAGGTTGAAATCTCTTCCTAACTCTAATTACCCAAATTAGCATTATGTACCATTTAACACTATTGAGAGTTGTTAATTCTCAATCCCAGAGAACGAAAACCCTATCTCTAGGTGAATTCAATTCTAGGTTGCAAAGGACAATCCAAACCTAAACGTATTTCTCAAGATCATTCAAATTTCAAAAATCATTCAACAAGATATGAAGAACAAATCAATAAATACTTCCATTGCAAACCAATATTGACAATCAATACATTCAATTCAAAATTGAAGTACAAAAATCCCTAGATAAAGAACCCCAATGGGTTAATAAGCTTAGCTAATCATGTTCATAATCACAACCAATAAGAATTCAATTACAAAAAATGAGTAAAGGTAGAGGTACCCGAATACACCCTTGGATGAGAGTGAACAGCTCCAATTCCTCGTGCCCAATTTTGGATCGATTCTTGTTCCTCTTACTCGGATTGAAACCAATCGACAATCCTCGCCAATCTTTGATCTTCGAAGAGAATCCAAGTGAAACCTTGATCCAAGTCTCCTTTTCTCTTAGTTTCAACTCAGAAAACCCTTAGACAGGGAAAAAGATGAGTTTTGGACGTTCTAACCCTAGTTGCCTTCCCTTTTTTTCCTCTCTTCATTCTTTTAATTAATACCCCCTGTCGCCTCAAACACGGCCGTGTCCCTAGCCGTGTTAAGGACACGGGCTGTGTTCATGGCCGTGTTACTCTTTGTGGTCGTGCTCCATAAGATCTACTTCTTCTTTGATGACCAACACGGCCGTGTTGGGTCCCGTGTTGGTAACACGTCCTATGTTTGTGACCGTACTGAGAACACGGCCAGTGTTGAGACCAACACAGCCACGTTCAGCTTCCTCATGCTTGTACTTAGCTCGTTTTGGCAGCTTTGACGTCCAATTATGCTCCAATTCTTTCCTTTTTCATTCTTTGACTTCTTTTGAACCTAATGCACACAAACATACGCATAGGGTGAGTGTTGTTACCGATTCACATCCAAATATCCATAAAATTGATCTTAAAAATCCCATTTAGATGTGTGTATTTTACGCACATCAAATAACCCCACACTTAGTTCATTGCTTGTCCTCAAGCAATCAAAAGTAAAATAAGGAAAATAAACCACTAAGAGACAACACTTAAACTGACAGGACAAACTAGAAAGCTCCGCATATCCTTAACAAGTGTAAGTCAAACGGGAAAGAAACGAAGCAATCAATTCAAGTATCACAACCAAGATGCTATTGATTCACAAAATACTATCTCAACAAAATTATTTAGAACCAACTCCTCACCAGATTCACTCTAAATCACTCAAAGTGTTTAAAGGGGTAGTGTTTAATCGCTCAATGCATCAACTACTGCCTTACTTACTATATGCTTGCTCTTAAATCCTACTCCTACCACTTATGGAGAGTCAACAACCATGTCAAGAGGTCTTTATAAGGGTTGTAATGGGGATTAGGTAGGGGTAGGTAAATTTAGTCAGAGTTGAACCTATGGTGTTCTGCAATGAAATACATGACATGCACACAAGCCACAAATATTATAAGGGATAAACAATGACAGTAGTCCAATGTGGGAAATAAGAATCAAGTCAAAATGTTTAGCTCACTTACTTTCTTTCTTTTCATCACCTTTCCCTCTTATTCTTCTATTTCTATATTTTTCTTCTTTCTTCTTTTTTTTCTTTTTTTTTATAAGGGAAGAACATTCACATAATAGAGTGAATTTCTTTTTTGGATTGAAGTAAGCTGCTACAAGATTCCAAAGCTATTCCCAATACAAAAATTCCCAATAAAATAACTCATGTGCAAAATCATAACCCAAAGCAGAATAAAACTAAGTGGTAATGGAATATGATACAAGAAATGGTGAAAGAAGGGGTTATCTACAGAATCAATAAACAAATGAAGGCTATTTGGCTAGAATGAAAAACCTAAGTGCCTCTATCATACCAAAGTATTAAACTCTCATTGTGGCCCTCATAAGCATTACCGAGCAAGTTCTAAAGGTAAAGACAGTAATCGACACTCTCAACAAGAAATAAATACAAGCATATAAAGTGTATGCTTACAATTGAGGCTCAATATCTCACAAGTGTGCTTTTTGAGTAGGTTCCAAACAAAAATCATCAAAACAGAATTAAATAAACCAAAGCAACTTAGTGCAAAACTCAAACTAAATATCTTACATTCTTTCGCAAGACTTAACACTATCGGTTTTACCCGATCACGTGGACATAAACAGGATTTCAAAAGCAAGTCAACAGTAAGAGCATCGAAACAAAGTGAAAAATTTTCAAAATTTTATAAAAAATTGCACAAAGAATAAACAAATAACTGAGATGGAATAAATGAAATGCGATATATACACTAGAAAAGGATCTGAATTTCATATACAAAATAATAGAACATGAAAGCAAGTATATATTGATATCACCACCCCACACTTGAAGGACACACTGTCCTCAGTGTACAAAATATATGAAATGAAAAAGGAAAAAGAAACTATCATACGATTATGGCTCCAGGAGTGAAAAGAGGTGCATCGGCATGTATATCGTAGGAGCTGGTGGATCGTGAGCGGCATCAATATGAGGCTCGTTAAATTTGTGTTGAAGGGTGCTCAGTCGGAGAGGGAGGGCCAGCTGGATCATCCGCTAGAGGGATGTCAAAATGGCTCTGCTCTGGAACTCGGCTCTGTGGACAGGCAGGTGCAAAGTCTGTAGCAAAAATATCATCAAACATGTCATTGGCCATAGAGGCCTCTAACCTACCTCCCTGCTCAATCAGGGCCTGAAGCATAGCCCTCTGCCTCTCAAACTGAGCCTTCATCTGGCTCTGAACCTCAGCTTGACGCTGTAAAAGATCCTGTTGAAAAGCCTCTTGTCGAATGAAATGTTGCTGCTGCTCCTCTGCCAACCTCTGCACTCTAAGCTGCAGCTCTCTAAACTCAATTGGGGAGACTCCTAAAACAGTGAAGACCCGAAGGAGGCTGAAGTAGGCAGTGCGGAGGAAGACTCCGGAATATCGGAAGAAGGTGGGACATCCTGTACCATGGGCTCGTGGGGCGGTCGCTCCTCTCGAGTCGCCAAGAGAGCATTCCTCAGTCTATACTCTGGTCCTAGCGGACCCTACCTACGAGTCACCATCCCCATACTAACCATTTGGGGAAGTCCCAACGTCTCCATCACCCCACCAAATGTGGTATTGCTTCCTCCAAAACTCCTAGCCGGTCGAGTGATGTAAGTCCCAAACAGGAAAAATACCTTCTTTGAGTTGTTGCGGAAGGCACTGATCCGCTCGGCCAATAAGTACCCCATGTCGGTGGTCTTTGTGCATCTTTGTAAAGTATAAACAGTCCGGCTGGGTAACTACACCATCGCTATCTCCTCTGCCGTTGATGGTCCTAGCCAATGCATGCAAGTACCCCCCATATCCCTCGGTGTCATCAAAATCTCGGTCCACATCTGCGGATATGACACACCAGCGGTATAAACCTCTCCATTGCATCCTCCTCGGTCCACAAGCCTAAGTGTACCCCAAACTGTGACACTCATCATGAAAGTTTGCTTTGCTAGTCCGAAATCGATCGCATCCGGTTGTTGGAAGTCCATAGCGGCTTTGCGGAAAGAAAGTCTTGGCAAACTCCACGGTCAACTCCCTATATGTTGGTTCAACAATGTCAAAAAAATGTTGAAATGGGGGCGTCTCGAGATATCGGTGCGATTGCAAGTCCGATCTCGATCTTGGCCGATCTATCCTCGCCCCTTTCCCAAATCTTTGTGCCTCATCGATTGATATCTCTGCTCAAAGGTGGGCTGCCCTTGGAAAAGTAGGAATCGATGGTGCTGCGGTGGTCTAATTTGGCCTGAACTAGTCGGTGCAGCGCCTCACGATCGCGAGGAAGAGGAACCATCGGTCCGCCTCCTCTTGTAAACTCATGATCCTTGTTTGGTGGACATGGTACCTGAAAAGGAAACTTTTAGTACTAAGGATCAACAAAATTCTGGCAGCATAACGGCATAAAATGAACAAACCAAACGATTTAACTCTATAAAATTAAACTGCTCAATGTCCTGCAAAGAAAATTTAATCCACAACACTGCCAAGCAATGCTAACCAATTAAATTTGCAATTCATCCATATGGAGTTTACTTCGCCATAATCTATCACAATGCAAACCAACATGCTAATGGCCGACAATAATAATAAAGAGAAAAATAAGGAATTAATCACAATCATAAATAATGGTGGAAAATAAAAATGGAAAATATAAGCAAGTTAAGTATATAAACTACATTACAGAAAATAAAAGAAAATCAAGCACAAACATGAATGTAAATGCATCCACCATATAATAAAATAAGGAAATAAATTAAAAAAAGATAGAAAAAATTGAAACACAAATTCGAACACAAAGAAAACATAAATTTGAACTAATATCAAAATAAAATAATGGAAAATGAAGTTGGAGGATACTTACTTGACAAACGTAGTATCCAAAGCCTTCGAGATGAGAAATAAGAAATAAGAGAGTAAGAGAGGAGAGAATTGCTAAAACTAAGAGGAGAATAAAATTTTCGGAGATTTTGAAATGAAGTGGTATATATAGGCAGTGTACAGAACACGCCCGTGTTCACCAACAGGGGCCGTTTTAAGGAACACGGTCTGGATATCTGGCCGTGTTAAGCGAATTAAAACGTGCTGACTTACCACTGCTGAGAACATGCCCATGTTTCGGACACGGTCTTGGACACGGGAACGTGTTGTGGACACGGTTGGGCATAAATGCCCGTGTTTCCTACTATAAACGTGTTCATCTTAATTTGATTTTCTTCAATTAGAACACGGACCGTGTTAACGAACACGGTCTCTAACACACCCGTGTTGAACTCCAGAAAATGCAAAAGTTGCGATTCCCAGCACTTTCTCACTCTTTCTCACCTGCATAACCAATAAGTCCTCAACTCATACACTCAACATAAATAAAACTTACCAAAAATAAACTGTAAAATCTAATCAAACTAAGTTCACAACGAAAACTAAAGAATTAAAATGAAATTAAAAGAAACAAGCTTCTTTAAAGTCATAAGCTAGACTTTATTCTTTTCTTTGAATCAGAAATGGAGCACCAAATTCACCCGCTCCTCCACATCCAGTGACCCTCCAAGGTAATGCTTCAACCTCTACCCATTAACCTTGAAATTTCCCTTTTCTGGATGATGCACTTCAACCGCACCATAAAGGAAGACTTGTGTCACTGTAAATGGCCCCGACCAATGACTCTTCAGCTTTCCTGGAAATAAACGGAGACGAGAGTTAAATAATAACACACTATCTCCTACGTTAAATTCCTTCCAATTTTTCAATCGCTTGTCATGCCATTGTTTGGTCTTCGCCTTGTAGATTGTTGAATTTTCATAGGCTTGTTGACGCCACTCCTCTAGCTCATTTATCTGCCACTGCCTTTGTCTACCTGCGGTATCCAAATCAAAGTTACATGATTTAAGTGCCCATAATGCTTTATGTTCTAGCTCCACAGGTAAATGACAACCTTTTCCATACACAAGCCTAAAGGGAGTGAACCCTGTAGAAGTCCTATAGGCAGTTCTAAATGCCCATAAAGCATCATCTAGCTTTGTAGTCCAATCTTTCCTGCTGGCTCCTACAGTCTTCTCTAAAATACGCTTGAGTCCCCTATTAGTAACCTCTACTTGCCCACTCGTTTGTGGGTGATAAGGTGTGGAGAATCACTGAGATACTCCATATCTTTCGTGACTTTCTCAAGTTGAGAATTACAGAAATGGGTTCCCCTATCACTAATTAATGCTCGAGGTGTTCCAAACCTAGAGAATAATCTCTTAAGGAACCTCACAACTACCCTAGCATCATTAGTAGGCAAGGCTTATGCCTCAGGCCATTTAGAAAAATATTCAACAGCCACCATTATATACTTACATCCATACGAAGAAGGAAAAGGACCCATAAAATCAATGCCCCAAACATCAAAAATTTCCAACACTTGTATACTATGTTGGGGCATTTCATCTCGGGCAGAAATATTACCTGACCGTTGGCATGCATCACAAACCTGGACATAAGCTCGTGCATCCTGGAAGATAGTCGGCCAATAAAAACCAGCATCCATAAGCTTCCTGGCCGTATGATTTGCGGCTTAGTGTCCACCAACCGGTCCCTCATGACAATGCTTGAGAATTTGAATGATCTCCTCCCCATATACACACCTCCTGATAATGTGATCTGCACAAATTCTAAACAAGAAGGGGTCGTCCCAAATGTAATACTTCAAGTCAGCAAAGAATTTCTTCTTTTGCTGGCCCATCATACCCTTTGGGAGTACCCTTGCAGCCAAATAATTTGCATAATCAGAAAACCAAGGAATATCATTTGCCACCTGCATTTAGCATAAGTGCTCATCCAGAAAGAAGTCATCGATCTCTTGCTCATTAAGCTCCTCCAAGTGTGGGTTCTCTAATCGAGAAAGATGGTATGCTGCAAGATTTTCAGCTCCTCGTTTGTCCTTAATTTCCAAGTCAAGTTCCTATAATAGAAGAACCCAACGAATCAATCTTGGCTTAGAATCATGCTTTGAAAATAAATACCTTAAAGCAGAATGATCCATGTAAACAATTGTCTTTAACAGCACAAGGTAGGAACGGAATTTGTCAAAAGCGAACACGACAGCTAGGAGCTCCTTCTCTGTGGTTGTATAGTGTTCTTGGGCGTCCGTAAGTGTCTTGCTAGCATAGTAAATAGGTTGGAATTTCTTCTCCTTGCGCTGGCCTAAAACAGCTCCAACTGCAAAATCACTAGCATCGCACATAAGCTCAAAGGGCAGCTCCCAATCAGGAGAAACCATGATGGGAGCCGTGGTTAGTTTTTCCTTTAATAACTCAAAAGCTCTTAAACAATCATCATCAAATTCAAAAGGTATATCTTTTACTAGCAATTGAGTTAAAGGCCTAGCGATCTTAGAAAAGTCCTTAATGAACCTTCTATAAAACCCTGCATGCCCTAAGAAACTTCTAACAGCCCTAACCAAAGTAGGGGGGGTAGTTTACTTATAACTTCCACTTTAGCTCTATCTACTTCCAACCCTGCATGTGACACTTTATGTCCTAAGACTATACCCTCTTGGACCATAAAATGACATTTTTCCCAATTCAACACCAGGTTATCTTCAATACACCTAGCTAACATCCTTTCCAAATTTTTCAAACAATGGGAAAAGAGTTCTAGAATCGGAGAAGTCATCCATGAAGACCTCCATCGACTCCTCTATCATGTTATGGAAAATGGCCATCATACACCGCTGAAAGGTCGCAGGCGCATTACACAAGCCAAACGGCATCCTCCTATAGGCAAATGTGCCATAAGGACAAGTGAATGTCGTATTCTCTTGGTCTTCTGGTGCTATGGGAATCTGAAAATAACCAGGAAATTGTCAAGAAAACAGTAATACTTATGGCCTGAAAGCCTCTCAAGCATTTGATCGATAAAAGGAAGGGGAAAGTGGTCCTTTCGGGTTGCGTCATTCAAGCGTCGGTAGTCTATGCAAACCCGAGCGCTGAATTCTGGTCGTGTAGGGATCAGCTCCTCCTTTTCATTTTTCACTACCGTCATGCCCCCTTTCTTAGGAACCACCTGCACAGGACTCACCCAAGCACTATCAGAAATAGGGTAAATTAAACCTGCATCAAGAAGTTTAATTACCTCTTTTTTAACCACCTCTTTCATATGAGGGTTCAACCGCCTTTGTGGCTGCACCATCGGTTTGAACTCATCCTCCATCAAAATCTTATAAAGGTAGTAACTCGGGTTTATTCCTGGTATGTCAGCTGTCTTATACGCAAATGCCTTTGCATACCTTCTCAAAATGCACAGCACCATCTCCCTCTCCTCAGGTGTGAGATGAGCGGAAATAATAACCGGTAAGTGCTTTGCTTCATCTAAATAGGCATATATTAAGTGCGCTGGCAACTCTTTCAATTCAAGAACGAGTGGCTCCTCCAAAGAAGGCTTCAGCTTCTTTACTCCTGACCTGTCAAGATCAACAAAACCATTAGTCTTTTCATCATCAACATCAGCAGCTAATAAGTGCTCTAGCTGCTCCAACACTTGTTCATTGGATAAATTGTCCTCATTTTCTTGCATTGCCACTTGCAAAGGATCATCAATCATTATTTCCTACAATTGAGATTCCACAATATCATTGATAAAATCAATCGAACAGACAGTACCATCATGCTCATATGGGTATCTCAAGGATTTAGTCAAATCAAATGTAATGCTCTCATCATCTACCCTAAGTTCCAGCTTTCCGCTACTAACATCTATCAAAGCTTTAGATGTAGCTAAAAATGGTCTACCTAGGTTCAATGGGACATCACTCTCACCATTCATATCCATGACAACAAAATCCACAGGAAATATAAATTTGTTAACTTTAACTAGCACATCTTCTATAATCCCTTTCGGGTACTTAGCGATTACATCGCTAGTTGTATACTCATCCTGGTAGGAGTTAGCTTAGAAGTGCTTAGTCCTAACTCCTCAAACAATGAACTAGGCATCAAATTGATGCTAGCTCCCAAATCGGCTAATGCTAGCAATTTCAATTTATCTCCAATCAAACAAGGTATAGTAAAACTCCCTGGGTCGCGTCGTTTGACTGGAATCTTGCTCTGAAACACTGCTGAGCATTCTACATTCAAGGTCACCAATCCCAAATCCTCTAACTTCCTCTTATTGCTTAGGATTTCTTTTAAAAACTTCGCATACTTTGGCATCTGCGAAATAGCTTCAACAAACGGTAAGTTAATCCGCAATTATTTAAAAAGATCTAAAAATTTACCAAATTGCTGATCAACTTTATCCTGCTTGAGTTTTGCAGGATATGGAATGGGAGGTTGGTATGGCCTCAAGGGAATCTTCTTCGAATCCTCCTTCTCTTCAACTGCACCCTTTTCTTTCTCTTCAGGCTTGTCTTTCTTTTCCTACTCATCCACCTGCACATTAGAATCATTATTAGCGAAAGGCTTAAATCAGCTAGTAAGTTCCTTACCTGATCTCAAAGTAATTGCTTTGGCATGCTCCATTGGATTAGACTCTGTGTTACTTGGAAGCATGTCTGGCTTCCTCTCAGCCATCATCCTAGACAACTGCCCAATTTGAGTTTCTAAGTTCTGAATTGAAGCTTGTTGATTCCAAACGGCAGTGTCCGTTTGCTAAAATCTGGTCTCTAAAGTTGCAATGAACTTCATCATCAACTCTTCCAAGTTAGGTTTCTTCTCTTGACTACCTCCTGGTTGATGGGGAATAGATTGCATAGGTTGCTGCTGATGCAACCTCTGGTATCCTAGTGGACCTTGGTTATTGGAGTTCCTCCATCCAAAATTAGGATGATTCCTCCACCCTGGGTTGTATGTATTGCTGTAGGGATCATTCTGCTGCCTACCTACATAATCAACATGCTCAACGTTAGAAACATTAGTAGGCATAGAAGATGCAAACATACCTCCCGCATTACAATTGGCACTGTAATGCGGTCCACCACAGAATTCACATCCGGGCTGAACTGCTTGGACCGGCATCTGAAGTTGTTCTATCTTTTTGGAAAGTAGCTCTACTTGTGCCGCCAAGGCTGCTGTAGGATCTGCCTCAGCCCGATATACAACAGGCCTTGGACCTCTAGCCCATGGAATTTGCCACTGATAAGTGTTGGTGGCCATCTCTTCTATCAAATCCTGGGCTTGCTCAAGTGTTTTACTATTAATAGCTCCCCCTGCAGCTGCATCTACCATTTGTCTAGTGGCTGTATTCATGCCACTATAGAATGTCTGCACTTGCATCCAGAGAGGAAGACCATGGTGTGGGCAACACCTTAACAAGTCCTTGAAGTGCTCCCAGGCATCGTACATCGATTCTCCTTCACCCTGCACAAAAGAAGATATGTTATTTCGCATTTGAGCAGTCTTAGTAGGAGGAAAATACTTATTCAAAAACTTTTCAGCCAAAGAAGTCCAGGTAGTGATCGTTTTCGGTGGCAAGGACTGCAGCCATCTTTTCGCTCTATCCCTCAAGGAAAAAGGAAACAGCCTCAACTGTATGGCATCATCAGTTGTTCCATTAATCTTAAAGGTATCACATATTTCCAAAAAGTTGGCGATATGCTCGTTCGGATCTTCGCTCACCAATCCTCCAAATTGCACCGTATTCTGGATCATCTGGATTACATTCGGCTTTATTTCAAACTTATTGGCCGCCACGGGAGGTCTCACTATCCCAGTTTGCGTCCCTGCTAGAGAGGGCCTAACAAACTCGTACATGGTCCTTTCATCATTACCTCCATTTGCATTGTGGTTCTCCATCTCACTAGTTTCACGAACAGGAATCTCTGCTTCAATCTCCTCCTCTACTGCCTGCATACGCCTCCTTAGCAATCTAAGAGAGCGCTCGGGTTCAGATAAAGGCTCTGTAAGATTAGGATTAGAGCTCCTGGTCATAAACTACCTGAGCACAATAAAGAACAACAACACCAACAAACGGGATAAGAACAAAACTATACACAGAAAATAAATTATGAACAAAAAGAGAAATGACTAGACTAACAAATATTAAAATTTCAATTTAGTTCACAGAAACCGTTCCCCGGCAACGGCGCCAAAAACTTGATGTGTGCTAAGTCAAGCAAGACTATGACCTAAGGCAGTGTACCTATCGGGAGTACAGCAGCGAGTACCAAGTGTCGTATTCCCCAAAGAACGTGTGAACCTAAATCTACTCAATCTTCTCTGTTATCTAATCACAGAACATAAATGGTGTTGATGAATAATTTCTAAATTAAATAATAGCTACTCTAATTATTGTCGAACTACGTATACTAGGGAATGATTAATTCAAGTAAAAGAATAACCCTTTGGGAATTCTTGTCTCTAAGGAATGGAAACTAAGGGTGGAATTGATTGATTGAATCCAATTTCCGTGGGAAAGTCTCTACACAATTAATGCCTTTCTCAAGGACACTAACATCTTAACTTAGATTAATTAGGTTGAAATCTCTTCCTAACTCTAATTACCCAAATTAGCATTATGTACCATTTAACACTATTGAGAGTTGTTAATTCTCAATCCGGTAGAACGAAAACCCTATCTCTAGGTGAATTCAATTCTAGGTTGCAAAGGACAATCCAAACCTAAACGTCTTTCTCAAGATCATTCAAATTTCAAAAATCATTCAACAAGATATGAAGAACAAATCAATAAATACTTCCATTGCAAACCAATATTGACAATCAATACATTCAATTCAAAATTGAAGTACAAAAATCCCTAGATAAAGAACCCCAATGGGTTAATAAGCTTAGCTAATCATGTTCATAATCACAACCAATAAGAATTCAATTACAAAAAATGAGTAAAGGTAGAGGAACCTGAATACACCCTTGGATGAGAGTGAACAGCTCCAATTCCTCGTGCCCAATTTTAGATCGATTCTTGTTCCTCTTACTCGGATTGAAACCAATCGACAATCCTCGCCAATCTTTGATCTTCGAAGAGAATCCAAGTGAAACCTTGATCCAAGTCTCCTTTTCTCTTAGTCTCAACTCAGAAACCCTTAGACAGGGAAAAAGATGAGTTTTGGACGTTCTAACCCTAGCTGCCTTCCCTTTTTTTCCTCTCTTCGTTCTTTTAATTAATACCCCCTGTCACCTCAAACACGGTCGTGTCCCTGGCCGTGTTAAGGACACGGGCTGGTGTTCACGGCCGTGTTACTCTCTGTGGCCGTGCTCCATAAGATCTACTTCTTCTTTGATGACCAACACGGCCGTGTTGGGTCCCGTGTTGGTAACACGTCCTGTGTTTGTGACCGTGCTGAGAACACGGCCAGTGTTGAGACCAACACGGCCACGTTCAGCTTCCTCATGCTCGTACTTAGCTCGTTTTGGCAGCTTTGATGTCCAATTATGCTCCAATTCTTTCCTTTTTCATTCTTTGACTTCTTTTGAACCTAATGCACACAAACATACGCATAGGGTGAGTGTTGTTACCGATTCACATCCAAATATCCATAAAATCGATCTTAAAAACCCCATTTAGATGTGTGTATTTTACGCACATCAAATATACACGTTTTACGGTATTATTTTCTTATAGTGATAAATATACGACTTTTATAGGGTCATTTTCTCAAATCAAATTATTACCACTATTATGAAGTTATTTTCTCAAATTCATAAATATATATGTTTTACGGGGTTATTTTCTTATATCGACAAATATAACCCTTTTACATGGTTGTTTTCTCATATTATAAAATTAACACATTCAAGAGGTTTTTTTCTCATATTCACAAATATACCAAATTTACGGGGTTATTTTTCCCGATTGATAAATATCCCCATATTACGAGGTTGCTTTCTCATATTAAAAAATTTATCCTTTCTACGAGGTTGTTTTCTCAGACTCGCAATTACACTATTCTTTCGGGGTTATTTATTCAGATTCATAAATATACACATTTCACAGGGTTATTTTCTCATATTATAAAATTAACCCATTTAAGAGTTTATTTTCTCATACTCATAATATACAAAAATTACTCAGTTATTTTCTGAGTTTGATAAATATCCCCGTATTACGGGGTTGTTTTCTAATATTAGAAGATTTATCCCTTCTACGAGGCTATTTTCTGAGACTCGAAGTTACACTACTGTTACGGGGTTATTTTTTTATATTCATAAATATACACGTATTACGGGGTTATTTTCTTTTATTGTAAATATACCACTTTTACGGGATTGTTTTCTCATATTAAATTATTATCACTATTATGGGGTTGTTTTTGCAAATTAATAAATATACAAGTTTTTACGGGGTTATTTTCTTATATCAAAAAATACACTCCTTTTATGGGGTTGTTTTCTCATATTATAAAATCAACCTATTTAAGGGGTTGTTCTCTCATACTCACCAATATACCACAATTACGGGGTTATTTACTCAAATTCATTAATATTCCCGTATTATGGGGTTGTTTTCACATATTAAAAAATCTACCCCTTCTCCGAGACTGTTTTCTCATATTAAAAAATTTACCCGTTCTACGAGGCTGTTTTCTTAGACATGCAATTACATTACTTTTATGGGATTATTTTTTTCAGATTCATAAATATACACGGTTTACGGGGTTATTTCCTTATATTGATAAATATACCACTTTTATGGGCTCATTTTCTTATATTAAATTATTAGCACTATTATGGAGTTATTTTCTCAAATTCATAAATATAAACGCTTTACGGGGTTATTTTCTTATATCGACAAATATACACCCTTTTACGGGGTTGTTTTCTTATATTATAAAATTAATTCATTCAAGAGGTTATTTTCTCATACTCACAAATATACCTAAATTACAGGGTTATTTTCTCTGATTGATAAATATCCCCGTATTACCGGGTTGTTTCCTCATAATAAAATATTTACCCCTTCTATGAGGCTATTTTCTCAGACTCGAAATTACCCTACTTTTACGGGGTTGTTTTGTCAAATTCATAAATATACGGGTTTTACGGGGCTATTTTTTTATATTGATAAACATACTACTTTTACGACGTCATTTTCTAATATTAAATTTTTACCACTATTATGGAGTTATTTTGTCAAATTCATAAATATACACATTTTACGAGGTTAATTTACTATATCGACAAATATACCCCTTTTACGGGGTTGGTTTCTCATATTTTAAAATTAACCCATTTAAGGGGTTGTTTTCTCATATTCACAAATATACCAAATTCATGGGGTTATTTTCTCCGATTGATAAATATCTCCATATTACGGGGTTGTTTTCTAATATTTATAAATATACCACTCTTACGGGGTTGTTTTCTCATATTAAAAAATTTACTCCTTCTACGAGGTTGTTTTCTCAGACTCGCAATTACACTACTTTTACGAGGTTGTTTTCTCAGATTTATAAATATACACGTTTCTTACGGGTTAATTTCTAATATAGATAAATATACTACTTTTACGGGTTCATTTTCTCATATTAAATTATTACCACTATTTTGGAGTTATTTTCTCAAATTCATAAATATACACGTTTTATGGGATTGTTCTCTCATATTTTAAAATTAACCCATTTAAAGGGTTGTTTTCTCATACTCACAAATATACCAAAATTACGGGGTTATTTTATCTGATTGATAAAATATCCCCGTATTATGAGGTTGTTTACTCATATTAAAAAATTTATCCCTTCTATGAGGCTATTTTCTCAGACTCGCAATTACACTACATTTACGGGGTTGTTTTCTTAGATTCATAAATATACACGTTTTATGGTGTTATTTTCTTTTATTGATAAATATACCACTTTTACAAGGTCGCTTTCTCATATTAAATTATTAGCACTATTATGGAGTTTTTTTGTCAAATTCATCAATATACACGTTTTACGGGGTTATTTTCTTATATCGAAAAATATACCCCTTTTATAGGGTTGTTTTCTCATTTTATAAAATTAACCCATTTAAGGGGTTGTTTTCTCATACTCACCAATATACCACAATTACGAGGTTATTTCCTCAAATTCATAAATATTCCCGTATTATGGGGTGGTTTTCACATATTAAAAAATTTACCCCTTCTACGAGACTGTGTTCTCATATTAAAAAAGTTACCCGTTATTCGAAGCTATTTTTTTAGACTCGCAATTACACTACTTTTACAGGGTTGTTTTCTCATATTCATAAATACACACGTTTTACGAGGTTATTTTCTTATATTGATAAATTTACCACTTTTATTGGGTCGTTTTCTCAAATTAAATTATTACCACTATTATAGAGTTACTTTCTCAAATTCATAAATATACACATTTTATGAGATTATTTTCTTATATCAAGAAATATACCCCTTTTACGGGGTTATTTTCTCATATTATAAAATTAACCTATTTAAAAGGTTATTTTCTCATAATCACAAATATACCAAAATTATGGGGTTATTTTTCCAGATTGGTAAATATCTCCGTATTACGGGGTTGTTTTCTCATATTAAAATATTTACCTCTTCTACGAGGGCATTTTCTAAGACTCGCAATTACACTACTTTACGGGGTTATTTTGTCAGATTCATAAATATACATGTTTTATGGAGTTATTTTCTCATATTATAAAATTAACACATTTATCGGATTACTTTCTCATACTCATAAATATACCAAAATTACGGGGTTATTTTCTGTAATACCCAGAATTTTTTCCCTTAATAACGAATATATTAATAATGATTAATAAATGAGTTTTTATTTAAATTAATTTTAATTTATTTTTATTTAGTTTAATTTGGAATATGATTAATGGAAATTTTAATGTTAGACAAATAAATGAGTTATTTTCTATATCCAATTAGTTTGATTTTTAAGAAATTATTTAAGTAAATTATTTGAGGAATAAATTATATTTTTGGTTATTCAAATTTTTCCCAAATGTATATATAGTATATATAAATAAAATTATATATTGGAAAAATTATGGAAGAGTTTGTAAAGGATGTTTTTATAAAAGAATTATTGGAGAAAAATGATATTTTAATTAGTTAATGGTGTTAAATTTAATTGGAAAAATATTTAGCAAATTGATTATTTAATTTAATTGTGTTAGGACTAAATTGGAAATTTATTTTGGGATGAGGATTAAAAATATAATTTTATTATTATGGGGTTTAATGAAAATTTGTATGTTTGGTATTTTTATAAATAAATATGTCGGTTAGGGGTATATATGTAATTAAGTATTTTCAATAATTCTAATTTTGGCCCAAATTAATTAGTTAGGGGCTTAATTGAAAGGCTAAAGAAAAGTTTGGGGGTTAATTAGAATTTTTGCAGGGCGAAATTGTAAGTAATTAAAAAAAGTTAAGGGACCAAATTGTAATAAAAAAAAGTTCAGGGGTCAAACATCGATATTAAAAGAAAAGGAATTGAGGAAGAAGAGAAAGAAAGAAAAGAGAAAGAAGATCGGGGGAGAAAGAGAGAAGGAGATGGCCGAAGAAGAAGAAGGGGAAGGCGGCGGCGTGCGTCGTCGGTGGCGGCCGGAGTGCTGGTGGCCGGAGCGATGGCGGTGGGCACCGGCGTCGGCGGAGAAGCAGTGGTGTCTGGCAGCTGGGAGCGTGACTTCTAAAGGCCATTCCGGCCATTTCCGGCGGCCTTTCCGACCGATCTCAGTGGGGATCGGCTCCCCTCAGAGAGAGCTTCCTTTTGGCAGCGGCGGCGTCGATTTTGGTGGCCGAAGGAGAGAGTTCCGTCGAAGTAGGTGGCAGTCGCATTTTTTAGCTTTTCTGGCGAGATCCGACGGAGGATGGATGATCGAAGGACGTATTCCGACTCTCCTCAGCTCAAGCTTCGCAATGGCACCGGTTTCGTGGCGATCGGGCTTCGTTTGTGAATCGACGGCCGAGATCGTCTGTAAATCTCTCTGGATGATCGAGGGTCGAATCAGAAAATCAGAAGTAGAGATCGCCATCAGCGCGTCGTTTCGAGTCCGATGGTGTGTTCGGATCGTCGATCGGACTCTGGCGGCTGGAAGCGAGTCGACCAAGTGATCAAGCGTCTCGGTAATTTTCTCTCGCCCGTTAATTTTGAAATTCTTTGATGTAATTTATGCTTATTGATTGTGTTGAGTATTAGATGATATTTGTGTGTCAAAAATAATTGTCTGTCGGTTTGCCTGCCCTTGTGTTTTATGCTGTGTGGCGGAGTCGGGAAAATAGTGAAGTCTGGGGACCCGACTCCCGTTGTTTTGAATTGTTGGATATTTGTAGTGTTTTTCTGGCAGGTCCTGGACCCTTTTTATGGGGGGTAAGTGTCCGTAAATTAGGGGAGGTTCTGCCGAATTTTCGGCAAATTCCTCGAGTCTAATTTAATTTTAGGCAGTCTACTCTAGGGTCTAAGTTTAGGAAAAATCTACGAATGTCTATTAATTGCATATCTTTTGTTACTAGATAATTCAGCCTTCCCCCCAGCTCCACCCGAGGCGTAGGAGCGGACTGCGGAACGCGTTAGATCTGTAAGTTAAAGTCACATAATCTCTACACTATTGCCAAACCTAATTTGATATGCTATCTTAAAATTCATATTTAATATGATTATTAGTATCGCAATATAAATAATTTCATTTAATTATTATTTACTGAGATTAATTTTAATATTGTTACTAGTAATATTATATCGCTATTTTGATAGTTAATGTTATATTCACACAATTGTTATTATTATTTTTCCACATAAATTGCACATTGTTTCCTCAAAATTCTAATTCTTTATTTCGATATGTGTTTAATAATTTTGCTAGACTATGATTATTATTATATTTGTTGAATGTGATTTAGGATGAGGCTTTAGTAGAACATGCCACCTGATGAGTTGCATTAGGACCGCGTGCGCACCGGTAATGATCAAAGACAGGTAACAAGGTTATTATGGATTTGTTTGCCCTGATCGAGCATTGCTCTCTCGGCTGAGTTTAGTTGATTGTCGGAGTTAAGGTCCCTGATCGAGCAACGCTCTCTGGGCGCCGGCTTAGTTGGAATTCAAGTGTTCAGGCTGGAGGTAAGGACCCTGATCGAGCTTGCTCTCTAGGCGCCAGACCTGTTAGATTAAGAGAGCCGAAAGGCTACTAGTAATTGGGGTTAGGGTTCTACTGAGCCACTCGTCCTGCAAATATAAAAATCTATTCTATTTTTAAAATTATGGTATGATTATAATATTATTCGTATTTGATGTACATGGTTTGTTACACTGATTGTAATAATTATTATTTCTTGTGAAGACTGCAATAATCACAAGATTATTGATTTTAACTCACTCTTGAGACTGACAGTCTCAATTTATTATTTTTCAGATTCGTGACTGTTAGTCTTCCCGCAACTCTTATTCAGTAACCTGACTCCTCCATCATCGGGTGGTGTATTTGATTTGGTATATTAATTTGTAAAATCTTAGATTCTCCGCAGTAGTAATAGTAGATGTATCAGTTGTAAATTTTCTAAGTTTCGGGTCTCGCCAAATTCTTCTGGCAAACCGAATTAATTGTGTAAATTTAATGGTTACGAAATTGTGGCATCAAAAAAATGAGATGAGATTTATTTAAGTCGGTGAGTGTTAGGCTTACTATGGGATTCGGTGGCCTTACGCCTACCTATTCCCTAGTGCCGGTCACGGGCCCACAGATGGGGTCGAGACATTTTCTCCGATTGATAAATATCCCCGTTTTACGGGGTTGTTTTCTTATATTAAAAAATTTACCCCTTTACACGGCTGGTTTCTCAGACCCGCAATTACACTACTTTTACGGAGTTGTTCTCTTAGATTTATAAATATACACGTTTTACGAGGTTATTTTCTTTTATTGATAAATATACCACTTTTACAAGGGTCGTTTTCTCATATTAAATTATTACCATTATTATGGGGTTGTTTTCTCAAATTCATAAATATACACGTTTTACGGGATTATTTTCTTATGTCGAAAAATATACCTCATTTACGGGGTTGTTTTCTCATATTATAAAATTAACCTATTTAAGAGGTTTTTTTTTCATACTCATCAATATACCACAATTACGGGGTTATTTCCTGAGATTCTTAAAAATCCCGTATTATGGGGTTGTTTTCACATATTAAAAAATCTACCCCTTCTATGAGATTGTTTTCTCATATTAAAAAATTTACCCGTTCTACGAGGCTGTTTTCTTAGACTCGCAATTACACTACTTTTACGGAGTTGTTTTTTCAAATTCATAAATATACATGTTTTACGGGGTTATTTACTTATATTGATAAATATACCACTTTTATAGGGTCATTTTCTCATATTAAATGATTAGCACTATTCTGGGGTTGTTTTCTCTAATTTATAAATATACATGTTTTTTGGAGTTATTTTCTTATATTGACAAGTATACCCCTTTTATGGGGTTGTTTCCTCATACTCACAAATATACCAAAATTACGAGGTTATTTTCTCCAATTGATAAATATCCCTGTATTACGAGGCAGTTTTCTCATATTAAAAAATTTACCCCTGCTACAAGGCTATTTTCTCATATTAAAAAATTTACCCCTGCTACGAGGCTGTTTTTTCAGCTCGAAATTACACTACTTTTACCGGGTTGTTTTCTCATATTCATAAATATACAAGCTTTACGGGGTTATTTTCTCATATTGATAGATATACTACTTTTATGGGGTCGTTTTCTTATATTAAGTTATTACCATTATTATGGAGTTGTTTTCTCAAATTCATAAATATACATGTTTTACGAGGTTATTTTCTTAGACTCGCAATTACAGTACTTTTACGAGGTTGTTTTCTCAGATTCATAGATACACACGTTTAATGGGATTAATTTCTTATACTGAAAAATATACCCCTTTTACGGGGATGTTTTCTCATATTATAAAATTAACCCATTTAAGGGGCTGTTTTCTCATACTGACAAATATTCCAAAATTACGGGGTTATTTTCTCTGATTGATAAATGTCACCATATTACGAGGTTGTTTTCTAATATTTATAAATATACCCCTCTTACGGAGTTGTTTTCTCATATTATAAAATTTACCGCTTCTATGAGGCTGTTTTCTTACACTCGCAATTACACTATTTTTACGGGGTTGTTTTACCAGATTCATAAATATACACGTTTTAGAAGGTTATTTTCTAATATTGAAAAATATACCCCTTTTACGGGGTTGTTTTCTCATACTCACAAATATACTAAAATTACGAGGTTATTTTCTCCGATTGATAAATATCCCCATATTACGGGGTTGTTTTCTAATATTTATAAATATACCCCTCTTACGGGATTGTTTTCTCATATTAAAAAATTTACTCCTTCTACGAGGCTGTGTTCTCAGACTCGCATTTACACTACTTTTATGAGATTGTCATATTCATAAACATACACGTTTTATGCAGTTATTTTCTTATACTGACAAATATACCCCTTTTACGGGGTTATTTTCTTATACTCAGAAATATACCAAAATTACGGGATTGTTTTCTCCGATTGATAAATATCCTCGTATTACGGTGTTGTTTTCTAATATTTATAAATATACCCCTCTTATGGGGTTGTTTTATCATATTACAGAATTGACCGATTTAAGGGGTCTTTTCTCACACTCACAGATATACTAAAATTATGGGGTTATTTTCTCCGATTAATAAATATCCATGTATTACGGGGTTGTTTTCTAATATTTATAAATATACCCCTCTTACGGGGTTGTTTTCTCATATTAAAAAATTTAGCGCTTTTACGAGGCTATTTTCTCATACTCGCAATTACACTATTTTTACGGGGTTGTTTTCTCAGATTCATAAATATACATGTTTTAGAGGGTTCTTTTCTTATATTGACAAATATACCCCTCTTACGGGGTTGTTTTTTCATATTACAAAATTAACCGATTTAAGGGGTGGTTTTCTCATACTCACAAATATACTAAATTTACAGGGTTATTTTCTCCAATTAATAAATATCCCCATATTCGGGGTTATTTTCTAATATTTATAAATATACTCCTCTTACGGGGTTGTTTTGTCACATTAAAAAATTTACCGCTTCTACGAGGCTGTTTTTCCTAACTCGCAATTGCATTATTTTTACGGGGTTGTTTTCTCAGTTTCATAAATATACACGTTTTACACGGTTCTTTTCTTATATTGACAAATATAACCCTTTTACAGGGTTGTTTTCTCATATTCACAAATATACTAAAATTACGGGGTTATTTTCTCCGAGTGATAAATATCCCAGTATTACGGGGTTTTTTCTAATATTTATAAATATACCTCTCTTACGGGGTTGTTTTCTCATATTAAAAAATTTATCGCTTTTACGAGGCTGTTTTTTCAGACTCGTAATTCCACTATATTTACGACGTTGTTTTCTCAGATTCATAAATATACACATTGTACAGAGTTCTTTTCTTATATTGAAAACTATACCCCTTTTACGGTGTTTTCTCATATTACAAAATTAACCGATTTAAGGGGTTGTTTTCTCATACTTATAAATACCCTAAATTACATTGTAATTTTCTCTGATTGATAAATATCCTCGTATTACGGGGTTATTTTCTAATATTTATAAATATACCACTCTTACAGGTTTTTTTTCTCATATTAAAACATGTACCGCTTCTACGAGGCTGTTTCTCATACTCGCAATTACACTATTTGTACGGTGTTGTTTTCTCAGATTCATAAATATACACGTTTTATAGGGTTCTTTCTTTTATTGACAAATATACCCCTTTTACGGGGTTGTTTTCTCATATTGCAAAATTAACTGATCTAAGGGGTTGTTTTCTCAGATTCACAAATATACTAAAATTACCGATTATTTACTCCCATTGATAAATTTCCCCGTATTACGGGGTTGTTTTCTAATAATTATAAATATACCCCTCGTACGGGGTTGTTTTCTCATATTAAAAAATTTACTCCTTCTACGAGGCTGTGTTCTCAGACTCGCAATTACACTACTTTTACGAGATTGTCAGATTCATAAATATACACGTTTTATGCGGTTATTTTCTTATACTGACAAATATACCCCTTTTACGGGGTTATTTTCTCATACTCAGAAATATACCAAAATTATGGGGTTATTTTCTCTGATTGATAAATATCCCCATATTACGGTGTTGTTTACTCATATTAAAAAATTTACCCCTTCTACGAGATTGTTTTCTCATACTCGCAATTATATTATTTTTATGGGGTTGTTTTGTCAAATTCATAAATATACATATTTTACGGGATTATTTTCATATATCGACAAATATACTACTTTTACAGGGTTGTTTTCTCATATTATAAAATTAACCCATTTCAGGGGTTGTTTTCTCATACTCACAAATATACCAAAATTATGAGGTTATATTCTCCGACTGATAAATATCCTCGTATTACGGGTGTCACGACCCACTCTGTGGACCCGTGATCGACACTAGGGAATGGGTAGGAATAAGGCCACCGAATCCCGTAGTAAGCCTGACACTCACTAACTCAATCAAATCTCATCTCAAATTAATATTATTAAAGCCACAAATTATCTTAATAGTTACATTTTACATAATTACTTCGGTCTGCCATAAAAATTAGGTGAGACCCGAAACTCATAAAATTTACAACTGATACATCTACTATTACTACTGCGGAGAATCTAAGATTTTACAAATTAACATACCAACTCGAATACACCACCCGATGATGAAGAAGTCAGGTTACTGAATAAGAGTCGCGAGAAGACTAACAGTCACACATCTAAAAAAAAAAGTAAATTGAGACTGTCAGTCTCGAGAATGAGTTAAAATCAAATAATCTAGAGACTATTGCAGTCTTCACAGAAAATATTAATTATTCGAATCAATATATCAAACCCTGAACATAAACAGAAATCATAATATCATCATACCATAATAAAAATAAATAATAAATAAATAAAAATATATTTTTACTTTTACAGGACGAGTGGCTCAGTAGAACCCTAACCCCAAATTCTAGTAGCCTTTCGGCTCTCTTAATCCAACAGGTCTGGCGTCCAGAGAGCAAGCTCAATCAGGGTCCTTACCTCCAGCCTGAATACTTGAATTCCAACTAAGTCGGCGCCCAGAGAGCGTTGCTCGATCAGGGACCTTAACTCCGACAATCAACTGAACTCAGCCCAGAGAGCAATGCTCGATCAGGGCAAACAAATCCATAATAATGTAACCCACTAGGTGGCATGTTCTACGAAAGCCACATTTCCCAAAATGCAATCATCACATTTAATAAATATCATTGTCTAATGAAATCATTCAACACATATCGAAATAAAGATTAAAAATTTAGGGTAAGGCAACGTGAAATTCATGTCGAAAAAATAATAATATATGTATTATTATAATGTTACTAATAATAATATTTATATTATTTTCAATAATTAATAATCAAGTGAAATTATTTATATTGCGATACTAATAATCATATTAAACATAAATTTCTAAAATAGCATATTAAAATCAGACTTAGCAATAGTGCAACGATTAAGTGACTTTAACTCACAGATTTGGCGACCTCCTAGCTCTGCTCCGGTGCCTCGGTTGGAGCGAGCCGAACAAACAAATCATCTAATCACGGAAAACAATTTATCAAAACACGAAAACAATTAACCATTAATCCTAGGCCTAGATTCCTAGGACTGACTGTCTAAAAATCTCGACTCGAGAGAATTCTATCGAAAATCCGGCAGAACCTCCCCTATAACACGGACATTTACCCTACCGTAAAACGGGTCCAGGACCTTCCAGAAAAACACTTCAAATATCCAACAATTCAAAATAACGGGAGTCGGGTCCCCAGACATCACTATTTTCCTGACTCCGCTACACAGCACAAAACACGAGGCAAGAAACCGACAGACAATTATTTTTGACTCACAAATATTATCAAATACTCAACACAAAACAATAAGCATAAATTAAATCAAAGAATTCTTAAATCAGCGGGCCAGAGAAAATTACTGAAACACTCGATTGCTCGACTCGCCTCTACCGCCGGAGTCCGATCGACGATCTGAACACACCATCGGACTTGAAACGACGCGCTGATGATGATCCCCACTTTTGATTGTTCGATCCAACCCCCGATCGTCCAGAGAGATTTACGAACAATCTCGACCGTCGATTCACAAACGGAGTCCGATCGCCACGAAACCAGTGCCATTGCGAAGCTTGAGCTGAGGAGAGTCAGGATACATCCTCCGATCGTCCATCCTCCGCCGGAGCTCGCTGGAAAAGCTGAAAAATGCAGCTGCCATCACTTCGCCGGAACTCCCTCCTCCGGCCACCAAAACCGATGTCGCCACCTCCAAAAGGAAGCTTTCTCCGAGGGGAGCCGATCGCCACCGAGATCGGTAGGAAGCAGACGGAGCGGCCTTGAGTATTACCTCTCCTCGCTGATTCCGCTTTGCCAATCTTCTTTGGTGCCACTCTGTATGACATTCTCTCTCTTCCGGCCCCCCCCCCCCCCCCCCCTCTTTCTCTCCTTTCCTTTTCTTTCTTCTCTATATCAACATTAGGCCCCTAAACTTTCCTTCCTTACAATTTAGCCCCTCAACTTTCTTAATTACTTACAATTTCATCCTGCAGAATTTCCAATTAACCCTTAAACTTTCCTTTAGCCTTTCAATTAAGCCCCTAACTAATTGATTTGGGCCAAATTGAAATTATTGAAAATATATAATTACATATATACCCATGACCGACATATTTATTTACAAAAATACCAAACTTACAAATTTCCATTAAAACCCCATAATGATAAAATTATACTTTTAATCCTTATTCCAAAATAATTCTCCAATTAAGTCCTAACACACAATTAAATTAAATAACCAATTTGCTAAATATTTTCCAACTTAAAATTAAATACCACTAGCTAATTAAAATACCAATTTCCCCAAAATTTCTTTTATAAAAAATCCTTTACAAACTCTTCCATTATTTTCCCAATATATAATTTTATTTATATATATTATATACATTTGGAGAAAATATGAATAACCAAAAATATAATTATTTCTCAAATAATTTACTTAATTAATTTCTTAAAACTTCAAACTAATAGGATATAGAAAATAACTTCTTATTTATCTAGCATTAAAATTTCATTTAATTCCTTCCAATTAAACCGAATAAAAATAAAGCTAAAATTAATTTAAATAAAAACTCATTATTAATCATTATTAATATAATCATTATTAAAGAAAATTTTCGAGTATTACAACAGGGTTGTTTTCTAATATTTATAAATATACCCCTCATACGAGGTTGTTTTCTCGTATTAAAAATTTACCCCTTCCACGAGGTTGTTTTCTCATATTAAAAAATTTTACCCTTTCTACGAGGTTGTTTTCTCAATCTCACAATTACACTAGTTTTACGGGGTTGTTTTATCAAATTCATAAATATAAACGTTTTACGGGACTTTTTATATTGATAAATATACCACATTTACGGGGTCATTTTTTCATATTAAATTATTACCACTATTATAGGGTTGTATTCTCAAATTCATAAATATACATGTTTTACGGGGTTATCTTTTTATATCAACAAATATACCCCTTTTACAGGGTTGTTTTCTTATATTCTAAAATTAACCCATTTAAGGGGTTGTTTTCTCATACTCCCAAATATACTAAAATTACGGGGTTATTTGCTAAGATTGATAAATACCCCGTATTACGGTATTATTTTCTAATATTTATAAATATAAACCTTTTACAGAATTATTTTCTCATATTAAGAAATTTACCCCTTCTACGAGGCTGTTTTCTCAGATTCCTAATTACATTACTTTTACGGGTTTGTTTTCTCAGATTCATAAATATACACGTTTTACGGGGTTATTTTCTTATATAAATAAATATACCACTTTTACGAGGCCGCTTTCTCATATTAAATTATTACTACTATTCTAGGGTTGTTTTATCAAATTCATAGATATACATGTTTTACGGGGTTATTTTCTTATATTGGCAAATATACCCCTTCTAAATGGTTGTTTTCTCATATTATAAAATTAATCCATTTAAGGGGTTGTTTTCTCATACTCACAAATATACCACAATTACGAGGTTATTTCCTCATATTTATAAATGTCCCTGTATTATGGGGTTGTTTTCATATATTAAAAAATTTATCCCTTCTACGAGGTTGTTTTCTCATGTTAAAAAATTTACCCGTTCTACGAGGCTATTTTTTATACTCACAATAACACTACTTTTACGGGGTTGTTTTCTCATATTATGAAATTAACCCATTTAAGGGGTTGTTTTCTTACTCACAAATATACCATAGTTACAGGTTTATTTCCTCAAATTCATAAATAACCCCGTATTATGGGGTTGTTTTCACATATTAAAATATTTACCCCTTCTACGAGACTATTTTCTAAGACTCACAATTACACTACTTTTACGGGGTTGTTTTCTCAGATTCATAAATACACACATTTTACGGGGTTATTTTCTTATACTGACTAATATACACTTATACAAGGTTGTTTTCTCATATTATAAAATTAACCCATTTAAGGGGTTGTTTTCTCATACTCACAAATATCCCAAAATTACGGGGTTATTTCCTTCGATTGATGAATATCCCCATATTTCGGGATTGTTTTCTAATATTTATAAATATACCCCTGTTATTAGGTTGTTTTCTCATATTAAAAAATTTACCCCTTGTACGAGGCTGTTTCCTTAGACTCGCTATTACACTACTGTTACGGGGTTGTTTTCTCAGATTTATAAATATACACATTTTACAAGGTTATTTTCTTATATTGATAAATATACTACTTTTACGGGGTCGTTTTTTCATATTAAATTATTACCACTATTATGGGGTTATTTTCTCAAATTCATAAATATACACGTTTTATGCGATTATTTTCTTATATTGAGAAATATACCCCTTTTACGATGTTGTTTTCTCATATTATAAATTAACCCATTTAAGGCGTAGTTTTCTCATAATCACAAATATACCAAAATTACGAGGTTATTTTCTCATATTAAAAAATTTACCTGTAATACTCGGAATTTTTCTTTAATAATAATAATAGTAATAATTAATAAATGAGTTCTTATTTAAACTAATTTTACTTTATTTTTATTTGGTTTAAATTGGAATAATTTAAATAGAATTTTAATGCTAGAAAAATAAGGGAGTTATTTTCTATATCCAATTAGTTTGATTTTTAAGAAATTAATTAAGTAAATTCTTTGGAAAATAAAGTATTTGGTCATTCATTTTTTCCCAAAATGAATATATGAATTAAGATTCTATATTTGAGAGTTATGAAGAATTAGTAGATAATATTTTTATAAAAGAATTATCGAGGAAGGATAAATTTTAATTAGCAAATGGTGTTAATTTTAATTGAAAAATATTTAGCAAATTGATTAATTAAATTAATTGTGTGTTAGGATTAAATTGGAAATTTATTTTGGAATAAGGATTAAAAGTATAATTTTATTAATATGGAGTTTTAATGAGAATTTGTATGTTTGATATTTCTGTAATTAAATATGTCGGCAAGGGCTTTTTGGTAATTTTATATTTAAAAGCAAGGGTAAATATGTAATTGTATATTTTCAATAATTCTAATTTGGCCCAAATTAAATAGTTAGGGGATTAATTGAAAAGCTAAAGAAAAGTTTAAGGGTTAATCGAAAATTTTGCAGGACGAAATTGTTAGTAATTAAAAAAGTTGAGGACTAAATGGTAAAGAAGAAAAGTTCAGGGACCAAAAGTCGATATGGAAAGAAAAGGAAAGAAAAGAAAGAAGAAGAAGAAGAAGGAGAAATCGGGTTGCACAATCGGTGGCAGCTTTGGAGGTGCGCGGGCTAGCCGTCGAAGCAGCAGGCGACGGGCGCGATTTGGGCGGCGAAGAACGGCCACGCCAGGCAATGAAAGAGCGCGAAGAAGGCAACGGCTTCCCGACGCTATTCCAGCAGTTTCCAGCGTACTTCTGCGGCGATTTTGGTCTCAAAATGACCAGTGAGTTGAGGGCTTTCTTTTGGAAGTAGCAGCGTCAGCAATGGTGGTAGGAGGTAGGATATCCGGCGAAGTGATGGCAGTCGAAATCTTGGGCTTTTCGGGCGAGCTCCGGTGAGCTGTGGCCGATCGGAGGGCATATCCAGACTCTTCTCAGCTCAAGCTTTCCAATGGCACAGGTTTCGTGGCGATCAGACTCCGTTTGAAAATCAACGATCGAGATCGTCCATAAATCTCTCTGGATGATCGGGGGTCGGATCGGAAGATCGGAAGCTGGGATCATCATCAGCGTGTCATTTTGAGTACGTTAGTGTGTTCGGATCGTCGATTGAACTACGGTGGCTCGAGGCGAGTCGACCGAGCGATCAAGCGTCTCGGTATTTCTCTGGCCCGTTGATTTTAGAATTCTTTGGTAAATTTATGTGTTTATTGAATTGTGTTGAGCATTAGAAAATATTGTAAGTTAAAATAATTATTTGTCGGACTATCTGCCATTAGTCGTGATTTGTGATGTGTGGCGGAGTCGGGAAAAATAGTGAAGTCTTAGGGACCCGACTCCCGTTAAAAATAAATTGTTGGAAATTTGAAGTTTTTTCTGGCAGGTCCTGGACCCGTTGTATGGGGGGTAAATGTCTGTGATTTAGGGGAGGTTCTACCGGATTTCAGTATAATTCTTCCGAGTGGAGATTCTTAGACAGTCAATCCTAGGAGTCTAGACCTAGGATTAATTATCAAATGGTTTAATGTTATTGATTAAGTTGTTTTTCGTGATTAGGTAATCTGTCAGTTCGGCTCGCTCCACCCGAGGCATTGGAGCAGAGCTAGGAGGTCGTCAAAGCTGTGAGTTAAAGTCATATATCTGTTATACACGTGTCATGCGCAGATTTTAAATAGCAATTGTGATTAATTAATTATGAGTTTAAATTATTCATTTAATTACTATTCATATATATCATGTTCTTCATCATTTAATTTATTATTGCATGATGACTCGGGATGGGACGGCAATAGAACATACTATTTACTGAGTTGCACCGGTATGAATCCGAGATTGATAATAAAAGGGCAAAAAGGGTAAATTTAAAAAGGTAAATTTTAGGACTTACCCTGGTCGAGCATTGCTCTTTGGGCTGAGTGTGTTTGCCGGAGTAAAGGTCCTTGGTCGAGCATTGCTCTCTGGGCGCCGGCTTATTTGGAAAGCTAAGTGACCAGACTAGAGTTAAGGACCCTAGTCGAGCTTCGCTCTCTGGGCGCCAGTCTTATTGGAGTAAGAGAGCCTAAAGGCTAAGAGTAATAGTGATAATTAAGTGGTCGAACTAGAGTTAAGGACCTTGGTCGAGCTTTGCTCTCTGGGCGCCAGTTCTGTTAGAATGAGAGAGTCGTGATGTTAGTGTTGGGTTTAGGGTTCTACTGAAATACTTTGTCCCTTAGTATGTGAAAGTTATTTTTTTATTTAAGCATAGCATGAAAGTATTTTTTTTGCATGATTTAATGTTTATTTCAAATTAAATAATGTGTTATTGAAGTGTTTGAAATCATTTTTGGATATATGATTTTAACTCACTCTCGAGACTGACAGTCTCATTTTCATTATTTTTCAGGCGATTGTTAGTCTTCCCGCAGTTCTTATAACCCGACTCCTTCATCATCGGGTTGATGTAATTAATTTCTGGTATGTTTGACTTGTAAAAATTTTAGATTCTCCGCAGTAGAAATAATAGACTTATCAATTTAAATTTTATGTAAATTCGGGTCTTGCCTAATTATACTGGCAGACCGAATTTAATATGTAGAATTTAATGGTTAAGATAAATTGTGAATCAGTGCTTTGGACTGAGTCCAAATTTCAATTTGTTTGAGTTAGTGAATGGTCACGCTTACTACGGGATTCAGTGGCCTTACACCTACCTCTCCCTAGTCCTAGTCACGGGCCCATAGGACGGTCGCGACATTACCCGTTCTACAAGGCTGTTTTCTCATACTCGCAATTACACTACTTTTACGGGGTTATTTTCTAATATTCATAAATATACACGTTTTACGAGGTTATTTTCTTATATAGATAAATATACCCCTTTTACGGGGTTGTTTTCTCATATTATAAAATTAACCCATTTTTAAGGGGTTGTTTTCTCATACTAACAAATATACTACAATTACGGGGTTATTTCCTCAAATTCATCAATATCCTCTTATTACGGAATTGTTTTCACATATTAAAAAATTTATCCCTTCTACGAGACTGTTTTCTTAGACTCATAATTACACTACTTTTACGGGGTTGTTTTCTAAGATTCATAAAATACACGTTTTACGATTTTCTTATATTGATAAATATACCACTTTTACGGGATCGTTTTCTCATATTAAATTATTATAACTATTTTGGGGTTGTTTTTTCAAATTCATTAATATACACATTTTACGGGGTTGTTTTCGCATATTATAATATTAACCCATTTAAGGCGTTGTTTTTTCATACTCACAAATATTCCAAAATTACGGGGTTATTTTCTCCGATTGATAAATATCCCCGTATCACGGGGTTATTTTCTCATATTAAAAAATTTACCCCTTCTACGAGGCTGTTTTCTCAAACTCGTAATTACACTACTTTTACAGGATCGTTCATGTTAAATTATTAGAACTATTATATGGTTGTTTTCTCAAATTCATTAATCTACATGTTTTACGGGTTATTTTCTTATATCGAAAAATATATCCCTTTTACGGGGTTGTTTTCTCATATTATAAAATTAACCTATTTAAGGGGTTGTTTTTTCATACTTACCAATATACCACAACTACGGTGTAATACCCCAAATTTTTACATATTTAATAAATGAGCTATTTTCTATACCCAATTAGTTTGAAATTTTAAGAAATTATTCAAGTAAAATTATATATTGGAAAATTATGGTAGAATTGTAAAGGATGTTTATAAAAGAATTTTGGGAAAATTGGTATTATAATTGAATAGTAGTATTAAATTTTAAGTTGGAAATTGATTATTTAATTTAATTGTGTAAGATTTAATTGGAAATTTATTTTGGAATAAGGATTAAAAGTATAATTTTATTTTTGTGAGGGTTTAATGGAAATTTGTGAGTTTGGTATTTTCGTAAATAAATATGTCGGTCAGGGGTATTTTTGTAATTGTATATTTTCAATAATTCGGATTTGGCCCAAATTAAATAGTTAGGGGCTTAATTGAAAGGCTAAAAAGAAGTTTGGGGGTCAAATTGGAATTCTACAGGATGAAATTGTAAGTAATTAAGAAAGTTGAGGGACCAAATTGTAATAAGGAAAAGTTCGGGGGCCTAATGTCGATATTGAAAGGAAAGAAAATCGGGGAAGAAGAAAGAAGGAAGAGGAAGAAAGGGAGGAGAGAGGCGTCGGCGTCCATAGTGGGCCAGACCCAGCTGGAGGCCAGAGGCAGGGGCGGCGTTGACGTCGGAAGGAGCGCCGTCAGCAGCGAGCTCGATGGTGGCGGTGGGCGGTGGCGGCGTCGGCGCGCAAAGAAGGCAGCGGCTTCCGGGCGCCATTCCGGCCGTTTCCGGCCAATCTTGGTGGCGATCGGCTCCCCTTGAAGAGAGCTTGCTTTTGGCGGTAGCGGCGTCGATTTTGGTGGCCGGAGGAGAGTTCAGCGAAGTGGAGGCGGTAGGGTTTTGGGCTTTTCGACGAGATCCGACTGAGGATGGACGATCGGAGGGCGTATCCCGACTCTCCTAAGCTCAAGCTTCGCGATGGCACCGATTTTGTGGCGATCGGGTTTCGTTTGCAAATCGATGGCCGAGATCGTCCGCAAATCTCTCCGGATGATCGGGTGTCAGATCGGAAAGTCGGAAGCGGGGATCGTCATCGGTAGCGTCGTTGTGAGTCCGATGGTGTGTTCGGATCGTCGATCGGACTCCGTGTTTGGTAGTCGATCGGCGATCGGCGTCTCGGTAATTTTCTTTGGCCCGTTAATTTTAGAAATTCTTGGTTTAATTGTGTCTATTGGATTATATTGAGTATGTGATGATATTGTGAGTCAAAAATAATTGTCATGGGTTACTGCCTTGTGTTTTGTCTTTGTGTGGCGAGTCGGAAATAGTGAAGTTTGGGGACCCGACTCCCGTTGTTTAAATTGTTGGATATTTAGAGTGTTTTTCCGGCAGTCTGGACCCGTTTTCGCGGGGGGTAATGCTCGTGTTGTAGGGAGGTTCACGCGAATTTCGTAGTTCCGAGTCGAGATTCTTAGACAGTCAGTCCTAGGAATCTAGACCTAGGATCTATTGTAATTGTTTTATCGTTTTGATAAATTGTTTTCCGTGACTAGATTGTCAGTTCGTTCGGCTCGCTCCTACCGAGGCACCGGAGCAGAGCTAGGAGGTCGCCCAATTCTGTGAGTTAAAGTCATTTAATCATTGTGCTATTGCTAATTTTGATTTTAATATGCTATTTAGAATTTGTGCTTAATATGATTATTAGTATCGCAAAATAAATGATTTCACTTGATTATTAATATTTGAAATAATATAAATATTATTATTAGTATGTTATAATAAGATAAACGTTATTATTTTTCCCCTCACAAATTGCACGTTGTTTTACCTTAAATCTTTAATCTTTATTTCGATATGTGTTGGTTGAGTTCATCAAATAATGATATTTATTATATGTGATGATTGCGATTTGGGAAAATGTGGCTTGTAGAACATGCCACCTGGTGGGTTGCATCAGGACCGCGTGCGCA
This sequence comes from Ricinus communis, assembly GCF_019578655.1. Lineage (NCBI taxonomy): Eukaryota > Viridiplantae > Streptophyta > Magnoliopsida > Malpighiales > Euphorbiaceae > Ricinus > Ricinus communis. The sequence continues at coordinate 10,275,521 of NC_063261.1, read as the reverse complement.
CCGGTAATGATTATGGACATAAGGTTATTATGGATTTGTTTGCCCTGATCGAGCATTGCTCTCTGGGCTGAGTTCAGTTGATTGCCGGAGGTAAGGTCCCTGGTCGAGCATTGCTCTCGGGGCGCCAGTCTTATTGGATTAAGAGAGCCGAATGGCTACTAGATTTCTTATTTGGATATTTAAGTGACCAGACTGGAGGTAAGGTCCCTGGTCGAGCATTGCTCTCGGGGCGCCAGTCTTATTGGATTAAGAGAGCCAAAATGGCTGTTAGAATTTGGGGTTAGGGTTCTACTGAGCCACTCGTCCCGTAAAAGTAAAAATATATTTCTTATTTATTCATTTATTTATTTATTATGGTATGATTATAATATGGATTGTATTTACGTGCATGGTTGATATATTGATTCGAATGATCAATATTTTCTGTGAAGAAAGTAATAGGGTATGATTATAGTATGATTGGTATTTACGTGCATGGTTTGATATACTGATTTGAATAATCTATGTTTTCTGAGAAGAATGCAATAGTCCCTAGATTATTTGATTTTAACTCACTCTCGGTGAGTCTCATTTTCTTATTTTGATTCGTATTTGTTAGTCCTCTCGCTACTCTTATTCAAATTAACTGACTCCTTCATCATCGGGTGATGTATTTGATTTGGTATGTAAATTGGTAAATCTTAGATTCTCCGCAGTAGTAATAGTAGATGTATCAGTTGTAAATTTTCTGAGTTTCAGGTCTCGCCTAGTTTTTCTGGTAGACCGAAGTAATTTTGTAAAGTGTAACTATTAAGATAAATTGTGGCTTTAATAATATTAATTTGAGATGAGATTTGTTTAAATCAGTGAGTGTCAGGCTTACTACGGGTTTCGGTGGCCTTAAGCCTACCCATTCCCTAGTGCCGGTCACGGGCCCACTGGTGGGGTCGTGACATACGGGGTTATTTCCTTACATTCACAAATATCTCCATATTACGGGGTTGTTTTCACATATTAAAAAATTTACCCCTTCTCTGAGGTTATTTTTTTATATTAAAAAATTTACCCGTTTTACAAGTATGTTTTCTTAGACTCGCAATTACAGTATTTTACTCGGTTCTATTCTCATATTCATAAATATACACGTTTTACGGGGTTATTTTCTTATATTGATAAATATACCATTGTTACTGGATCATTTTCTCATATTAAATTATTAGCACCATTATGGGGTTGTTTTCTCAAATTCATAAATATACACGTTTTATGGGGTTATTTTCTTATATCGACAAATATACCCCTTTTAAGGGGTTGTTTTCTCAAACTAAAAAATATACCAAAATTATGGGGTTGTTTGCTCTGATTGATAAATATCCCCGTATTACGGGGTTGTTTTCTCATATTAAAAAATTTACACCTTGTACGAGGCTGTTTACGCAGACTCGCAATTAAACTATTTTTACGGGATTGTTTTCTCAGATTTATAAATATACACATTTTGCAGGATTATTTTCTTATATTGATAAATATACCACTTTTACGGGATCATTTTCTCATATTAAATTTTTACCACTATTATGGAGTTATTTTCTCAAATTCATAGATATACACCTTTTACGAGGTTATTTTCTTATATTGACAAATATACCTCTTTTTCGGGGTTGTTTTCTCATATTATAAAATTAACCTATTTAATAGGTTGTTTCACAAATATACCAAAATTACGGGGTTATTTTCTCTGATTGATAAATATCCCCGTATTACGGGGTTGTTTTCTCATATTATAAAATTAACCAATTTAGGAGGTTGTATCACAAGTATATCAAAATTATGGGGTCATTTTCTCATATTAAATTATCACCACTATTATGGTGTTGTTTTCTCAAATTCCTATACACATTTTACGGGTTATTTTCTTATATTGATAAATATAGAGCTTTTACGGGATCGTTTTCTAATGTTAAATTGTTACCACTATTATGGAGTTATTTTCTTAAATTCATAAATATACACATTTTATGAGATTATTTTCTTATATTGACAAATATACCCCTTTTACGGGGTTGTTTTCTCATATTATAAAATTAACCCATTTAAGAGGTTATTTCACAAATATACCAAAATTACAGGGTTATTTTCTCTGATTAATAAATATCCCTGTATTACGAGGTTGTTTTCTCTTATTAAAAAATTTACCCCTTCTACGAGGCTATTTTCTCAAACTACCAATTACACTACTTTTACAGGGTTGTTTTCTCAGATTCATAAATATACATGATTTTTACATGGTTACTTTCTTATGTTGATAAATATACCACTTTTACGGGGTCATTTTCTCATATTAAATTATTAGCACTATTATGTGCTTGTTTTTTCAAATTCATTAATCTACACGTTTTACGGGTTATTTTCTTACATAAAAAAATATACCCCTTTTACGGGGTTGTTTTCTCATATTATAAAATTAACCTATTTAAGGGGTTATTTTCTCATACTCACAAATATACCAAATTTACGAGGTTATTTTCCCCGATTGGTAAATATCCCCGTATTACGAGGGTGTTTTCTCATATTAAAAAATTTACTCGTTCTACGAGGCTGTTTTCTCAGACTCGCAATTACACTTCTTTTACGGGGTTGTTTTCTTAGATTCATAAAATACACGTTTTACGGGGTGATTTTCTTACATTGATAAATATACCACTTTTACAGGGTCATTTTCTCACATTAAATTATTAGCACTATTATGGGGTTGGTTTCTCAAATTTATAAATATACACATTTTACGGGGTTATTTTGTTATGTCGATAAATATATCCCTTTTACGGCGTTGTTTTCTCATATTCTAAAATACCCTATTTAAGGGGTTGTTTTCTCATACTCACAAATATACCAAAATTACGGGGTTATTTTCTCTGATCGAAAAATATCACCGTATTTCTAATATTTATAAATATACCCCTCTTACGGGGTTGTTTTCTCATATTAAAAAATTTATCGCTTCTACGAGGTTGTTTTCTCATACTCGCAATTACACTATTTTTACGGGGTTGTATTCTGAGATTCATAAATATACACGTTTTACGGGGTTATTTTCTTATATCAACAAATATACCCCATTTACGGTGTTGTTTTCTTATATTCTAAAAATTAACCCATTTAAGGGGTTGTTTTCTCATACTCACAAATATACTAAAATTACGGGGTTATTTTCTCCGATTGATAAATATCCCCGTATTACGGGGTTGTTTTCTAATATTTATAAATATACCCCTCTTACGGGGTTGTTTTCTCATATTAAAAAATTTACCGCTTCTACGAGGCTGTTTTCACAGGTGTTGTTTTCTCAGATTCATAAATTTAAACATTTTACATGGTTCTTTTCTTATATTGACAGATATACCCCTTTTACGGGATTTTCTCATATTACAAAATTTACCGATTTAAGGGGTTATTTTCTCATACTCACAAATATACTAAATTATGGTGTTATTTTCTCCGATTGATAAATATCCCTGTATTACGGTGTTGTTTTCTAATATTTATAAATATACCCCTCTTATTGGGTTGTTTTCTCATATTAAAAAATTTACCGCTTCTACGAGGTTGTTTTCTCAGACTCACAACACTATTTTTCTAGGGTTGTTTTCTCAGATTCATAAATCTTCACGTTTTACACGGTTCTTTTTTTATATTGACAAATATACCCCTTTTAGGGGTTGTTTTCTCATATTACAAAATTAACCGATTTAAGGGGTTGTTTTCTCATACTCACAAATATACTAAAATTATGAGGTTATTTTCTCCGATTGATAAATATCCCCGTATTACGGGGTTGTTTTATAATATTTATAAATATACCCTTCTTACAGGGTTGTTTTCTCATATTAAAAATTTACCCCTTCTACGAGGCTATTTTCTCATACTCGTAATTACACTACTTTTATAGGGTTGTTTTCTCAGATTCATAAATATACACGTTTTATGGGGTTATTTTCTTATACTGACAAATATACCCCTTTACGGGATTATTTTCTCATACTCAGAAATATACCAAAATTGCGGGTTATTTTCTCCGATTGATAAATATCCCCGTATTACGGTGTTGTTTTCTCATATTAAAAAATTTACCCCTTCTCCGAGACTGTTTTCTCATATTAAAAAATTGACCTGTTCTACGAGGCTATTTTCTTAAACTGGCAATTATAGTACTTTTATAGGGTTGTTTTTTCAGATTCATAAAATACACATTTTAAGGGGTTATCTTCTTATTTTGATAAATATAATACTTTACGGGGTCATTTTCTCATATTAAATTATTACTACTATTATAGTACTTTTATAGGGTTGTTCTCTCAGATTCATAAATATACACATTTTACGGGGTTGTTTTCTCATTTATAAAATTAACCTATTTGAGGCGTTGTTCTATAATACTCACAAATATACCAAAATTATGGGGTTATTTTCTCCGATTGATAAATATCCCCGTATTATGGGGTTGTTTTCTCATATTAACAAATTTACCTCTTCTACGAGGTTGTTTTCTTAGGCTCGCAATTACACTACTTTTACGGACTTATTTTTTGAGATTTATAAATATACACATTTTATGGGGTTATTTTATTATATTGATAAATATACCATTTTTACATGGTCGTTTTCTTATATTAAATTATTACCACTATTATGGGGTTGTTTTCTCAAATTCATAAATATACACATTTTACAGGGTTATTTTATTATTTCGATAAATATATTCCTTTTATGGGGTTGTTTTCTCATATTTTAAAATTACCCCATTTAAAGGATTGTTTTCTCATACTCACATATATACCAAAATTATACGGGTCATTATCTCCAATTAATAAATATCCCAGTATTGTGTGGTTGTTTCTAATATTTATAAATATACCCCTCTTACTGAATTGTTTCTCATATTAAAAAATTTGTCCCTTCTACGAAGCTGTTTTCTCAGACTCGCAATTATACTTTTTTTACAAGGTGTTTTTCTCAGATTCATAAATATACACGTTTTACGGGTTATTTTCTTATATTGATAAATATACCACTTTTACAGGGTCGTGTTCTCATATGAAATTATTAGCACTATTATGGGGTTGTTTTCTCAAATTGATAAATTTACACGTTTTATGGGGTTATTTTCTTATGTCGACAAATATACCCCTTTTACGGGGTTGTTCTCTCATATTCTAAAATTACCCTATTTAAGGGGTTGTTTTCTCATACTCACAAATGTACCAATTACGGGGTTGTTCTCTAAAATTTATAAATATACCCCTCTTACGGGGTTGTTTTCTCATATTAAAAAATTTACCCCTTCTACGAGGTTGTTTTCTCAGACTCGCAATTGCACTACTTTTATAGGTTTGTTTTCTCAAATTCATAAATATACATGTTTTATGCGATTATTTTCTTATATTGATAAATATACCACTTTTACGGAGTCATTTTCTTATATCCACAAATATACCCCATTTTACGGGGTTGTTTTCTCATATTATGAAATTAACCCATTTAAGGGGTTGTTTTCTCATATTATGAAATTAACCCATTTAAGGGGTTGTTTTCTTACTCACAAATATACCATAGTTACAGGGTTATTTCCTCAAATTCATAAATAACCCCGTATTAAGGGGTTGTTTTCACATATTAAAATATTTACCCCTTCTATGAGACTATTTTCTAAGACTCACAATTACACTACTTTTACGGGGTTGTTTTATCAGATTCATAAATACACACATTTTACGGGGTTATTTTCTTATACTGACTAATATACACTTATACAATGTTGTTTTCTCATATTATAAAATTAACCCATTTAAGGGGTTGTTTTCTCATACTCACAAATAACTTAAAATTTTGGGGTTATTTTCTCCAATTAATAAATATACATGTATTACAGGGTTGTTTTCTAATATTTATAAATATACCGCTCTTACGAGGTTGTTGTAACACCCGGAATTTTTTATATATTTAATAAATGAGTTATTTTTCATATCTAATTAGTTTGATTTTTAAGGAGTAATTAAGTAAACTATTTGAGAAATGATTATATTTTGGTTATTCAATTTTTTTTCCAAATGCATATTTATATAAGTAAAATTATATATTGAAAAATTTTGGAAGAAATTATAAAGGATGTTTTTATAAAAGAATTTTGGAAAAATTGGTATTATAATTGATTAGTAGTATTAAATTTTGAGTTGGAAATTGATTATTTAATTTAATTGTGTGTTAGGACTAAATTGGAAATTTATTTTGGAATAAGGATTGAAAGTATAATTTTATTTTTGTGAGGGTTTAATGGAAATTTGTGAGTTTGGTATTTTCGTAAATAAATATGTCGATCAGGGGTATTTTTGTAATTGTGTATTTTTAATAATTCGGATTTGACCCAAATTAATTAGTTAAGGGCTTAATTGAAAGGCTAAAGGAAAGTTTGGGGGTTAAATTGGAATTCTGCAGGATGAAATTGTAAGTAATTAAGAAAGTTGAGGGACCAAATTGTAGTAAGGAAAAGTTCGGGGGCCTAATGTCGATATTGAAAGGAATGGAAATCGGGGAGATAGAAAAGAAAGAAGGAAGAAGAAGAAAGGGAGGAGAGAGAGAGCCGGCATCCATGGTGGAGGCCGTGTTGACGTCGGAAGGAGCGCCGCAGCAGCAGCGAGCACGATGGTGGCGGTGAAGCGGTGGCGGCGTCGGCGGCGGCGGAATCGCGCGACGTGTGGCAGCGGCTTCCGAGCGTCGTTCGGCCGTTCGGCGGCCTTCCGGCCGATCTCGGTGGCGATCGGCTCCCTTGGAGAGAGCTTCCTTTTGGCGGCGGCCGGCGTCGGTTTGGTGGCCGGAGGAGAGTTCGGCGAAGTGGTGGCAGCCGTGTTTTTAGGCTTTTCCGTGAGCTCCGGCGGAGGATGGATGATCGGAGGATGTATCCCGACTCTCCTCGGCTCAAGCTTCGCGATAGCCTTTGGTTTCGTGGCGATCGGGCTTCGTTTACAAATCGGCGGTCGAGATCGTCCGCAAATTCTCCGGATGATCGGGTGTCGGATCGAAAAATCGAAAGCGGGGATCGTCATCGGTAGCGTCGTTGTGAGTCGATGGTGTGTCGGATCGTTGATCGGACTCCCGTGGCCGGAGGGCGAGTCGACCGGCGTCTCGGTAATTTTCTCCGGCCGTTGATCTTAGAAATCCTTGATTTTAAATTTGTGTCTATTGGATTATATTGAGTATTTGATGATTTTTGTGAGTCAAAATATTTATCTCGATTGGCTGCCATAGTCGTATTTTGTCTTTGTGTGGCGGAGTCGGAAATAGTGAAGTTTGGGGACCCGACTCCGTTGTTTAAATTGTTGGATATTTGGAGTATTTTTCCGGCAGTCCTGGACCCGTTTTCACGGGGGGTAATGTTCGTGTTGTAGGGGAGGTTCACGGGATTTTCGGTAGAATTCTCCGAGTCGAGATTCTTAGACAGTCAGTCTAGGAGTCTAGACCTAGGATTAATGATCGATTGTTTGTGTTTTGATAAATTATTTTCCGTGATTAGATGATCTATCATTCGCTCCAATAGGAGCCGGGCGAGCTAGGAGGTCGCCCAATCCCTGTGAGTTAAAGTCATTTAATCTTTGCGCTATTGCTAGTCTAATTTTAATATGCTATTTAGAATTTGTGCTTAATATGATTATTAGTATCGCCAAAATAAATGATTTCACTTGATTATTAATATTTGAAATAATATAAATATTATTATTAGTATGTTATAATAAGATAAACGTTATTATTTTTCCCTTCACAAATTGTACGTTGTTTTACCTTAAATCTTTAATCTTTATTTCCGATATGTGTTGGTTGAGTTCATCGGATAATGATATTTATTATATGTGATGATTGTGTCTTGGGAAGCGTGGCTTGTAGAACATGCCTTTGATGGGTTACATCGGGACGGCGTCTGCCGGTAATGATCATGGACATGTAATAAGATTTTCATGGGTTTGCCACGGTGAGCATTGCTCTCGGGGGCGGCTTATTTGGATACTTAAGTGACCGGACTAGAGGTAAGGTCCTGGTCGAGCATTGCTCTCGGGGCGCCCAGTCTTATTGGATTAAGAGAGCGAATGGCTACTAGATTTCTTATTTGGATACTTAAGTGACGGACTAGAGGTAAGGTCCCTGGTCGAGCATTGCTCCCGGGCGCCCGATCTTATTGGATTAAGAGAGCCGAATGGCTACTAGATTTCTTATTTGGATATTTAAGTGACCGGTGGAGGTAAGGTCCTGGTCGAGCATTGCTCTCGGGCGCCCGATCTTATTGGATTAAGAGAGCCGAATGGCTACTAGATTTTGGGGTTTAGGGTTCTACTGAGCCACTCGTCCCGTAAAAGTAAAAATATATTTTTATTTATTCATTTATTAATTTATTGTGGTATGATTATAATATGGATTGTATTTACGTGCATGGTTGATATTTTGATTCGAATGATTAATATTTTATGTGAAGGAAATAGTAGGGTATGATTATAGTATGGTTTGATATCGATTTGAATAATCTATGTTTTCCGAGAAGAAGCAATAGTCCCTAGATTATTTGATTTTAACTCACTCTAGGGCCAGGTCTCATTTTCTTATTTTTGATTCGTGATTGTTAGTCCTCTCGCGGCTCTTATTGATGCTTGACTCCTTCATCATCGGGTGATGTATTTGATTTGGTATGTAAATTGGTAAATCTTAGATTCTCATGAGTAGTAATAGTAAATGTATCGGTTGTAAATTTTCCGAGCTTCGGGTCTCGTCTAGTTTTCCGGTAGGCCGAAGTAATTTTGTAAAGTGTAACTATTAAGATAAATTGTGGCTTTAATAATATTAATTTGAGATGAAATTTGTTTAAATCAGTGAGTGTCAGGCTTACTACAGGTTTCGGTGGCCTTAAGCCTACCCATTCCCTAGTGCCGGTCACGGGCCCACGGGTGGGGTCGTGACAGTTGTTTTCTCATATTAAAGAATTTACCATTTCTACTTTTCTTATACTCACTAATACACACTTGTACAAGGTTGTTTTCTCATATTATAAAATTAACCCATTTAAGGCATTGTTTTCTCATACTCACAAATATACCAAAATTACAGGGTTATTTTCTCCGATTCATAAATATCCCCGTATAACAGGATTGTTTTGTCATATTAAAAAATTTACCCCTTCTACGCTGCTGTTTTCTCAGATTCACAATTACACTATTTTTATGAGGTTGTACTCAGAGATTCATAAATATATACATTTTACGGCGTTATTTCATATATTGATAAATATGCCACTTTTACGGGGTCATTTTATCATATTAAATTATTAGCACTATCATGGGGTTGTTTTCTCAAATTCATAAATCTACACGTTTTACTGGGTTATTTTCTTATATCGACAAACATACCCCCTTTATGAGGTTGTTTTCTTATATTATAAAATTAACCCATTTACGAGACTGGTTTCTCAAATTCATAAATATAAACGTTTTACGGGGTTGTTTTCTTATATTGATAAATATACCACTTTTACAGGGTCGTTTTCTCATATTAAATTATTACCACTATTATGGTGTTGTTTTCTTAGATTCATAAATATACACATTTTACGGGGTTATTTTCTCATATTATAAAATTAACCCATTTAAGGCATTGTTTTCTCATACTAACAAATATACCAAAATTACGGGGTTATTTTCTCCGATTGATAAATATTCCCGTATTACATGGTTGTTTTGACATATTAAGAAATTTACCCCTTCTACGAGGCTGTTTTCTCAGATTCACAATTACACTACTTTTACGAGGTTGTACTCTCAGATTCATAAATATATACGTTTTACGGCGTTATTTTTATATATTGATAAATATACTACTTTTACGGGGTCGTTTTCTGATATTAAATTATTAGCACTATCATGGGTTATTTTCTCAAATTCATAAATCTACACGTTTTACGAGGTTATTTTCTTATATCGACAAATATACCCCTTTTACGGGGTTGTTTTCTTATATTATAAAATTAACCCATTTAAGGGGTTATTTTCTCATACTCACAAATATACCACAATTACGGCGTTATTTCCTCAGATTCATAAATATCCCCGTATGACGGGGTTATTTTCACATATTGAAAAATTTACGACCTCTATGAGGTTATTTTCTCATATTCATTAATATACACTATTTACGGGGTTATTTTCTTATATAGGTAAATATACCACTTTTACGCGGTCATTTTCTCTTATTAAATTATTAGCACTATTATGGGATTATTTTTTAAATTTATAAATATATAAGATTTACGGTTGTATTCTCATATCGACAAATATTGCCCCTCTTATAGGGTTATTTTCTTATATTATAAAATTAACCTATTTAAGAGGTTGTTTTCTCATACTCACAAATATATAACAATTACGGGGTTATTTCCTCAGATTCATAAATATTCCCGTATTACGGGGTTGTTTTCACATATTAAGAATTTATCCCTGCTACGAGATTATTATCACATTTTAAGAAATATAGCATTCTACGAAGCTGTTTTCTTAGACTCGTAATTGTACTACTTTTACGGGACTGGTTTCTCAAATTCATAAATATAAACGTTTTATGGGGTTGTTTTCTTATATTGATAAATATACTACTTTTACAGGGTCGTTTTCTCATATTAAATTATTACCACTATTATGGTGTTGTTTTCTCATATTCATAAATATACACATTTTACGGGGTTATTTTCTCATATTATAAAATTAACCCATTTAAGGCATTGTTTTCTCATACTCACAAATACACCAAAATTACGGGGTTATTTTCTCCGATTGATAAATATTCCCGTATTACATGGTTGTTTTGACATATTAAAAAATTTACCCCTTCTACGAGGCTGTTTTCTCAGATTCACAATTATACTACTTTTACGAGGTTATACTCTCAGATTCATAAATATATACGTTTTACGGTGTTATTTTCATATATTGATAAATATACCACTTTTACGGGGTCGTTTTCTGATATTAAATTATTAGCACTATCATGGGGTTGTTTTCTCAAATTCATAAATTTCCACGTTTTACGAGGTTATTTTCTTATATCGAGAAATATACCCCTTTTACAGGGTTGTTTTCTTATATTATAAAATTAACCCATTTAAGGGGTTATTTTCTCATACTCACAAATATACCACAATTACGGCGTTATTTCCTCAGATTCATAAATATCCCGGTATTACGGGGTTATTTTCACATATTGAAAAATTTACGCCTTCTATGAGGTTATTTTCTCATATTCATTAATATACACTATTTACGGGGTTATTTTCTTATATAGGTAAATATACCACTTTTACACGGTCATTTTCTCTTATTGAATTATTAGCACTATTATGGGATTATTTTTTAAATTTATAAATATATAAGATTTACGGGGTTGTATTCTCATATCGACAAATATTGCCCCTCTTATAGGGTTATTTTCTCATATTATAAAATTAACCTATTTAAGAGGTTGTTTTCTCATGCTCATAAATATACAACAATTGCGGGGCTATTTCCTCATATTCATAAATATTCCGGTATTACGGGGTTGTTTTCACATATTAAGAATTTATCCGTGCTACGAGATTATTATCTCATTTTAAGAAATATAGCGTTCTACGAAGCTGTTTTCTTAGACTCGTAATTATACTACTTTTACGGGACTGGTTTCTAAAATTTATAAATATAAACGTTTTACGGGGTTGTTTTCTTATATTGATAAATATACCACTTTTACAGGGTCGTTTTCTCATATTAAATTATTACCACTATTATGGTGTTGTTTTCTTAGATTCATAAATATACACATTTTACGGGGTTATTTTCTCATATTATAAAATTAACCCATTTAAGGCATTGTTTTCTCATACTCACAAATATACCAAAATTACCGGGTTATTTTGTCCGATTGATAAATATTCCCGTATTATATGGTTGTTTTGACATATTAAAAAATTTACCCCTTCTACGAGGTTGTTTTCTCAGATTCACAATTACACTACTTTTACGAGGTTGTACTCTCAGATTCATAAATATATACGTTTTACGGTGTTATTTTCATATATTGATAAATATACTACTTTTACGGGGTCATTTTCTGATATTAAATTATTAGCACTATCATGGGGTTATTTTCTCAAATTCATAAATTTACACGTTTTACGAGGTTATTTTCTTATATCGACAAATATACCCCTTTTACAGGGTTGTTTTCTTATATTATAAAATTAACCCATTTAAGGGATTATTTTCTCATACTTACAAATATACCACAATTACGGCGTTATTTCCTAAATATCCCGGTATTACGGGGTTATTTTCACATACTGAAAAATTTATGCCTTCTATGAGGTTATTTTCTCATATTCATTAATATACACTATTTACGGGGTTATTTTCTTATATAGGTAAATATACCACTTTTACACGGTCATTTTCTCTTATTAAATTATTAGCACTATTATGGGATTATTTTTTAAATTTATAAATATATAAGATTTATGGGGTTGTATTCTCATATCGACAAATATTGCCCCTCTTATAGGGTTATTTACTCATATTATAAAATTAACCTTTTTAAGAGGTTGTTTTCTCATGCTCATAAATATACAACAATTGCGGGGCTATTTCCTCATATTCATAAATATTCCCGTATTACGGGGTTGTTTTCACATATTAAGAATTTATCCCTGCTACGAGATTATTATCTCATTTTAAGAAATATAGCATTCTACGAAGTTGTTTTCTTATACTCGTAATTATACTACTTTTACAGGACTGGTTTCTCAAATTCATAAATATAAACGTTTTACGGGGTTGTTTTCTTATATTGATAAATATACCACTTTTACAGGGTCGTTTTCTCATATTAAATTACTACCACTATTATGGTGTTGTTTTCTCATATTCATAAATATACACATTTTACAGGGTTATTTTCTGATATTATAAAATTAACCCATTTAAGGCATTGTTTTCTCATATTCATAAATATACACATTTTACAGGGTTATTTTCTGATATTATAAAATTAACCCATTTAAGGCATTGTTTTCTCATACTCACAAATATACTAAAATTACGGGGTTATTTTCTCCAATTGATAAGTATTCCCGTATTACATGGTTGTTTTGACATATTAAAAAATTTACCCCTTCTACGAGGCTGTTTTCTCAGATTCACAATTACACTACTTTTACGAGGTTGTACTCTCATATTCATAAATATATATGTTTTACGGCGTTATTTTCATATATTAATAAATATACCACTTTTACGGGGTCGTTTTTTGATATTAAATTATTAGCACTATTATGGGGTTGTTTTCTCAAATTCATAAATCTACACGTTTTACGAGGGTATTTTCTTATATCGACAAATATACCCCTTTTACATGGTTGTTTTCTTATATTATAAAATTAACCCATTTAAGGGGTTATTTTCTCATACTCACAAATAGACCACAATTACGGCGTTATTTCCTCAGATTCATAAATATCCCCGTATTACGGGGTTATTTTCACATATTGAAAAATTTACGCCTTCTATGAGGTTATTTTCTCATATTCATTAATATACACTATTTACGGGGTTATTTTCTTATATAGGTAAATATACCACTTTTACACGGTCATTTTCTCTTATTAAATTATTAGCACTATTATGGGATTATTTTTTAAATTTATAAATATATAAGATTTACGGGGTTGTATTCTCATATCGACAAATATTGCCCCTCTTATAGGGTTATTTACTCATATTATAAAATTAACCTTTTTAAGAGGTTGTTTTCTCATGCTCATAAATATACAACAATTGCGGGGCTATTTCCTCATATTCATAAATATTCCGGTATTACGGGGTTGTTTTCACATATTAAGAATTTATCCCTGCTACGAGATTATTATCTCATTTTAAGAAATATAGCATTCTACGAAGTTGTTTTCTTATACTCGTAATTATACTACTTTTACAGGACTGGTTTCTCAAATTCATAAATATAAACGTTTTACGGGGTTATTTTCTTATATTGATAAATATACCACTTTTACAGGGTCGTTTTCTCATATTAAATTACTACCACTATTATGGTGTTGTTTTCTCATATTCATAAATATACACATTTTACAGGGTTATTTTCTGATATTATAAAATTAACCCATTTAAGGCATTGTTTTCTCATACTCACAAATATACTAAAATTACGGGGTTATTTTCTCCGATTGATAAATATTCCCGTATTACATGGTTGTTTTGACATATTAAAAAATTTACCCCTTCTACGAGGCTGTTTTCTCAGATTCACAATTACACTACTTTTACGAGGTTGTACTCTCATATTCATAAATATATATATTTTACGGCGTTATTTTCATATATTGATAAATATACCACTTTTACGGGGTCGTTTTTTGATATTAAATTATAAGCACTATTATGGGGTTGTTTTCTCAAATTCATAAATCTACACGTTTTACGAGGGTATTTTCTTATATCGACAAATATACCCCTTTTACATTGTTGTTTTCTTATATTATAAAATTAACCCATTTAAGGGGTTATTTTCTCATACTCACAAATATACCACAATTACGGCGTTATTTCCTCAGATTCATAAATATCCCCGTATTACGGGGTTATTTTCATATATTGAAAAATTGACGACTTCTATGAGGTTATTTTCTCATATTCATTAATATACACTATTTACGGGGTTATTTTCTTATATAGGTAAATATACCACTTTTACGCGGTCATTTTCTCTTATTAAATTATTAGCAGTATTATGGTATTATTTTTTAAATTTATAAATATATAAGATTTACGGGGTTGTATTCTCATATCGACAAATATTGCCCCTCTTATAGGGTTATTTCTCATATTATAAAATTAACCTATTTAAGAGGTTGTTTTCTCATACTCACAAATGTACAACAATTACGGGGTTATTTCCTCAGATTCATAAATATTCCCGTATTACGGGGTTGTTTTCACATATTAAGAATTTATCCCTGCTACGAGATTATTATCTCATTTTAAGAAATATAGCGTTCTACGAAGCTGTTTTCTTAGACTCGTAATTATACTACTTTTACGGGACTGGTTTCTCAAATTCTTAAATATAAACGTTTAACGGGTGTAACACCCGGAATTTTTTTTATATATTTAATAATGAGTTTTTATTTAAGTTAATTTTAGCTTTATTTTTATTGGGTTTAATTTGAAATGATTTAATGAAAAATTTAATATTAATCAAATAAATGAGTTATTTTCTATACCCAATTAGTTTGAAATTTTAAGAAATTATTCAAGTAAATTATTTGAGAAATGATTATATTTTGGTTATTCAAATTTTTCCAAATGCATATTTATATAAGTAAAATTATATATTGGAAAATTATGGTAGAATTGTAAAGGATGTTTATAAAAGAATTTTGGGAAAATTGGTATTATAATTGATTAGTAGTATTAAATTTTAAGTTGGAAATTGATTATTTAATTTAATTGTGTGTAGGATTTAATTGGAGGATTATTTTGGAATAAGGATTAAAAGTATAATTTTATTTTTATGGGATTTTAATGGAAATTTGTGAGCTTGGTATTTTTGTAAATAAATATGCCGGTCAGGGGTATTTTTGTAATTGTGTATTTCCAATAATTCGGATTTGGCCCAAATTAAATAGTTAGAGGCTTAATTGAAAGGCTAAAAAAAAGTTTGGGGGTCAAATTAGAATTATGCAGGATGAAATTGTAAGTAATTAAGAAAGTTGAGGGACCAAATTGAAATAAGAAAAAGTTCAAGGGTCAAATGTCGATATTGAAGGGAAAGAAATCGGGGAGAGAGAAAGTAGATCGGGAGAGGGAGAGAGAGGGCGATGGCCGAAGAAGAAGGGGAGGAAGGCGGCGTCGGTGGCGGCCGTCGGGGCATGGGCCAGGCGGAGGCGGCGTCTTGTTGGCAGCTTCAGGCGTGTTCCGGCCGTTTCGGCGTTGTTGAGTTGGGTGGCGATCGGCTCTCTACGAGAGCTTTCTTTAGCGGCGATGCATGGTGGCCGGGAGACGGAAGATCCGGTGGAGAGAAAAGGGTGGCGTTTTGACTTTTCCGGCCGAGATCCGGCGGAGGATGGATGATCGGAGGATGTATCCCGACTCTCCTCAGCTCAAGCTTCGCGATGGCACTGGTTTCGTGGCAATCGGGCTTCGTTTGCGAATCGACGGTCGAGATCGTCCGCAAATCTCTCCGGATGATCGGGTGTCAGATCGGAGAATCGAAAGCGGGGATCGTCGTCAGCGCGTCGTTGTGAGTCCGATGGTGTGTCCTGATCGTCGATCGGACTCTGGCTCCGGCGGCCGGAGGCGAGTCGACCGAGCGATCGAGCGTCTCGGTAATTTTCTTTGGCCCGTTAATTTTAGAAATTCTTGGTTTAATTGTGTCTAATGGTTTATATTGAGTATTTGATGTTATTGTGAGTCAAAAATAATTGTGTGTCAGTTGCCTGCCTTGTGTTTTGTGCTGTGTGGCGGAGTCGGGAGATAGTGAAGTTTGGGGACCTGACTCCCGTTGTTTAAATTGTTGGATATTGGAAGTGTTCTTCTGGCAGTCCTGGACCCGTTTTACGGGGGTAATGTTCGTGTTGTAGAGGAGGTTCACGGATTTTGGTGAGAATTCTCTGAGTCGAGATTCTTAGACAGTCAGTCCTAGGAGTCTAGACCTAAGATTAAAGATCGATTGTTTCAGCGTTTTGATAAATTATTTTCCGTGACTAGATTGTCCGTTTGTTCGGCTCGCTCCAACCGAGGCACCGGAGCAGAGCTAGGAGGTCGCCTAATTCTGTGAGTTAAAGTCATATATCGCTTATGCACGTGTCATGCATAAAATTTGATTTGCTACTGTGATTATTCAATTGCAATTTTAATTTTTCATTTAATTATTATCATTATTTTCTTGATGCTTTTAATTATTATTTAATATGTTTTTCCTTTATCACCAATTTTAATATTGCATGACGACTCAGGATGGGACGGCAGTAGAACATAGGAGTTGGATGAGTGTTCCAATATAATATGAGAGAGATAGGAAAAGGGTAAAGAGGTAAAAATTTTGAGAAAGAAAGATTAGGACTACCTTACGGTCGAGCATCGCTCTCCGGGCTTAGTAGAGTGTGGTTGCTTGGGAGTAAAGGTCCCCGGTCGAGCATTGCTCTCTGGCCGGCTTATTTGGAAATTTAAGTGACCGGTGGAGGTAAGGTCCCTGGTCGAGCTAAGCTCTCCGGGCGCCCGATCTTATTGGATAAGAGAACCGAAAGGCTAAGGCCGAGAGTTAAGTGGCCGGGAGGTAAGGTCCTGGTCGAGCTTTGCTCTCTGGGCGCCCGATCTGTTGGAATGAGAGGTTTGAGATGATAGAGTTGAGACATAAGTGTTGGAATAATCGAGATTTTAGAGTTGGGATTAGAGTTCTACTGAAGTACTCCGTCCCGTTGCTTGTGGAATAAATTTTGTTTAAGCATGGCATGACACATATGTTTTAACATGACACGTATGGTTCGCGTGATTTATTAATTATTTTAAAATTAAATAAGGTGACATTGAGATATTTGAAACTGTTTTAGATATATGATTTTAACTCACTCTTGAGGTAGCGGTCTCCATTTATATTTTTTTCGGATTCGTATCTGTTAGTTCTCCCATGACTCTTATTCAGTAACTGACTCCTTCATCATCGGGTGATGTATTTGATTTGGTATGTAAATTGGTAAATCTTAGATTCTCCGCAGTAGTAATAGTAGATGTATCAGTTGTAAATTTTCTGAGCTTCGGGTCTCGCCTAGTTTATCTGGCAGACCGAAGTATTTATGTAGAGTGTAGCATTTAAGATAATTTATGGTTTTAATAATATTAATTTGAGATGAGATTTGTTTAAATCAGTGAGTGTCAGGCTTACTACGGGTTTCGGTGGCCTTAAGCCTACCCATTCCCTAGTGCCGGTCACGGGCCCACGGGTGGAGTCGTGACAACGGGGTTGTTTTCTTATATTGATAAATATACCACTTTTACAGGGTCGTTTTCTCATATTAAATTATTACCACTATTATAGGGTTGTTTTCTCAGATTCATAAATATACACATTTTACGAGGTTATTTTCTCATATTATAAAATTAACCCATTTAAGGCATTGTTTTCTCATACTCATAAATATACCAAAATTACGGGATTATTTTCTCTGATTGATAAATATTCCTGTATTACATGGTTGTTTTGACATATTAAAAAATTTACCCCTTCTACGAGGTTGTTTTCTCAGATTCACAATTACACTACTTTTACGAGGTTGTACTCTGAGATTCATAAATATATACGTTTTACAGCGTTATTTTTATATATTGATAAATATGCCACTTTTACGGGGTCGTTTTCTCATATTAAATTATTAGCACTATTATGTGGTTATTTTATCAAATTCATAAATCTACACCTTTTACGCGGTTATTTTCTTATATCGAAAAATATACCCCTTTTACGGGTTTGTTTTCTCATGTTATAAAATTAACCTATTTCAGGGGTTGTTTTCTCATACTCACAAATATACCACAATGGGGTTACTTCTTCAGATTCATAAATATCTCCGTATTACGGGGTTGTTTTCACATAGTAAAAAATTTACCCCTTCGACGAGGCTGTTTTGTTAGACTCACAATTACACTACTTTTTCGTGGTTGTTTTCTCAGATTCATAAATATACATGTTTTACGGGGTTATTTTCTTATATTCATAAATATATCACTTTTACGAAGTCATTTTCTCATATGAAATTATTATCACTATTGCGTGGTTGTTTTGTCATAGTCACAAATATACCAAAATTACGAGGTTATTTATTCCGATTGGTAAATATCCCCGTATTACGTGGTTGTTTTCTAATATTTATAAATATACCCCTCTTATGGGATTGTCTTTTATATTAAAAAATTTATCCCTTCTACGAGGCTGTTTTCTCAGACTCGCAATTATACTACTTTTACGGGGTTGTTTTCTCAGACTCATAAATATACACGTTTTACAAAATTATTTTCTTATATTGATAAATATACCACTTTTACATTGTCATTTTCTCATTTTAAATTATTAGCACTATTATGGTGTTGTTTTTCAAATTCATAAATATATATGTTTTATGGAGTTATTTTCTTATATCGACAAATATACTCCATAATAGTTAACCCATTTAAGAAGTTTTTTTTCTCATAATCACAAATATACCAAAATTACGGCTGTATTTTCTCCAATTGATAAATATCCCAGTATTATGGGGTATTTTCTCATATTAAAAAAATTTAACCCTTCTATGAGGCTGTATTCTGAGACTCGTAATTACACTAATTTTACGGGGTTGTTTTCTCATATTCATAAATATACAGGTTTTAGGGGTTATTTTCTTATATTGACAAATACACCAGTTTTACGGTGTTGTTTTCTCATATTAAATTACGAGCACTATTATGGGGTTGTTTTCTCAAATTTATAAATATACACATTTTATAAGATTATTTTCTTATATCGATAAATATACCTCTTTCACAGGGTTATTTTCTTATATTAATAAATATACCACTTTTATGGGGTCGTTTCTTAAAATAAATTATTAGAACTACTTTGGATTGTTTTCTCAAATTCATAAATATACATGTTTTACGGAGTTATTTTCTTATATTGACAAATATAACCATTTTATGAGTGTAACACCCTTAGTTGTAATAATAATAATTCTATATATATATATATATATATATATATATATATATATATATTTTAAAATAATAATAATAATAATAATAATAATAATAATAAGGGATTTTTCTTCCCTTTTCTTTCCTTCCCTCCCCCTCCTCCTTTTCCTTCCTCCCTTCCTTCCCTTCACTCCCCTACGTCATCGCTTTCTCCCTTCTCCCTCTCCCCATTGCCTTCTCCCCGACCGCCCACGTGCCGCCCATTCGCCAGCCTTCCCTCCTCCTTCCTTTCCGCGACACCGAAGGGCGAAGAGGTCGCCATCGTCGATTCGGCCTCCTGCGGCGTCCTTTCCGCAAACCGACACCGGAATCGGACTCCCCATCCCCAAAAACCCCGGAAGCAACCCTCCTCCGTCGGAAAATCCTTGCCGGCCTTGGGAAGTGTCGCGTGAGGCAGCGACTTTCCGGCCCCGATCCGCCGCCCTTCCGGCCAAAACTCTTGTACTCCGGACTCCCCGCGAACTTGAGCTTCGTGTAGGCGCTTCCGGATTTGAATTGACAACATTGGCGGGGCCGACCCGGTGTTTTCGGGCCAGCGGAATATTTTAATTTTTAACTCGGTATAATTTTATTAGACTCGAAAAATTTTGTTATAATATTAGAAAGTTATTGAGGCTATTAATTGCTTGTGTTGGGTAGTTTAAAAATAAACCAAATTAAATTGTTTGGATTGTGGTGTTTTGGAGTCGGAAAAATATTAATGCGATTCTTGTGGCCCGGCTCCTGTTATTAAATTCCAACATGTTTGATATGTTTTTGGCAGGTCCTGGACCCGTTTTACGGGGGTAAATATCCATAATTTAGGGAGGTCTGTCAAATTTTGTAATCCTCGAGTCCAATTTAATTCTAGGCGGTCGACCTTAGGGTCTAAGTCTAGGAAAAATTTTCGAATGTCTATTAATTGTATGTCTTTTGTTATTAGATAATTCAGCCTTCCTTGACTCCACCCGAGAGGCGTGGGAGACGTGGAACGCATCAAATCTATGAGTTAAAGTCATTTAATCTTTGTGCTTAATATGATTATTAGTATCGCAAAATAAATGATTTCACTTGATTATTAATATTTGAAATAATATAAATATTATTATTAGTATGTTATAATAAGATAAACGTTATTATTTTTCCCTTCACAAATTGCACGTTGTTTTACCTTAAATCTTAATCTTTATTTCGATATGTGTTGGTTGAGTTCATCAGATAATGATATTTATTATATGTGATGATTGAGAATTGAGAAATGTGGCTTGTAGAACATGCCGCCTGATGGGTTACATCAGGACCGCGTCTTAGGTAATGATCGTGGACATGTAATAAGATATTTATGGGTTTGCCCTGGTCGAGCATGGCTCTCTGGGCTGATTTGAGTAAATTGCCGGAGGTAAGGTCCCTGGTCGAGCATTGCTCTCTGGGCGCCGGCTTATTTGGAATTCAAGTGTTCAGACTGGAGGTAAGGTCCCTGATCGAGCATTGCTCTCTGGCGCCCGATCTTATTGGATTAAGAGAGCCAAAATGGTACGATAGAATTTGGAGTTAGGGTTCTCTTGAGCCACTTGTTCCGTAGAAAGTAAAAATATATATATATATATATATATATATATATATATATATATATTTATTTTTTTATTTCATTTTATTTATTTATTCATTTATTTATTTATTATGGTATGATTATAATATGGATTGTATTTACGTGCATGGTTGACGGATTGATTTGAAATCGTGAAAGTAAAGATGTCTTTATTTATTTACTCTCTCTCCTTTCTATCATTTTATTATTATGGGGTATGACTATGTATTATGATTGTAATTATGTTTAGAAATTGGTATATTGTTTAAAATAATTATTATATCATGTGAAGGTTGCAATAGTCCTTAGATTACTTGATTTTAACTCACTCCGGTGGCGATCTCGGTTGTAAATTTTCGGTGTGAGTTAAAGACCTTCGCCTTCGCGCATTTGTGATCCGACTTCTTCTTCTTCGGACTTTTGTAATTATCTTGTACTTCTATACTTGTCATTATTACTCTAGAGTATCCGCAGTAGGAAATTTAAAATTTATATAGCGATTCTGACTCATGTTGGTAATATGATGATTTATTATGCTAGACAATTATGACTACCTTATATTTGATTAATTGTATATATGGATTTGCGGGTTGGTAAGGCTTACTACGGGTTTTGGTGGCCTTAAGTCTACCCATTCCCTAGTGCCGGTCACGGGCCCACATAGTGGGTCGTGACAAAGTTGGTATCAGAGCCCAGGTTTAGTTTTTTTTTTTCCTTCGACCCAGGTTAGCTTTCTAAACTACTGCGGAAACTAGGAAAAATTGAGTCTGTCCTTGCATGTTTCGTTGATTCTAGTATCTGCGCTATACGTTAGAGAGTCTGTTGGGTTAATAGCTTGTTGTTCATTTTCAGCTCTTGCCAATGCCGAGAACCCGAGCGACTGCAGCTGCAGCATCGGCCCAGGAAGGCGAATATGAGTTTTCTGCTCATACGGCTCCTCCGAACCCAACCCATGGTACCAGAAGGCGAGGTAGGCCTCGAGCAGCAGCCCAACCAGATCAGGGCGAGGCTCAGGAGGTACATGGTGCTGGTGAAATCCCAGTGGAGGCTTTTATGTCCAGTATGACTGGGATGCAGAGGGCCTTAGAGCAGTTGCTAGCCTTTCAGCAGTAGCAGGCTGCTTAGGGTGCAGGAAGCCGTGCTAGTGGGTCCAGTATCAGGAATCCGGACGATGTCCCTATGTCTGAGTATACCAAGTTAAGACCTGTGGAGTTTGATGGGATAGCTGGAGACCCTCTGGACTTTATAGATGAGGTTGAAAAGAGGGCGTCTGATTTGCCGGCGGAGGACCATCGAGATGGCCGGGTTTTCCTTGAAGGGAATAGCATCCTAGTGGTTCAAAGATTATATCCGCCCCTTTCTGGATGGGTTGTCGTGGAGGCAATTCAGAGACAGATTCGAAGAGTACTTCATCCCTTCGGTAAAGTGCGGGAGGAGAGGTTTGAAAGGTTAGTCAAGGGAGAATCATCATGGCCGAGTACACCCGGGCAATTTGTTCGAGTAGGTATGCACCATATCTTTGTGGGGGTGAGGAGCGGAAGAACAACAAATACATTTCAGGGCTCGGCCCGAGTTTGTTTCTTTGGTTCAATCTAGGAGGAGCGGCTTCCTAGAAGTTCTTGACATGGCGAGGCGGGATGGAGATGGCCTTCGAGGGTTTAGTCAAGGGGTGACGATGGTAGGAAGAAGAAAACCGGGGTTGTGGGTCGGGTCGCTGTCGTGCCGTACTATGGTAGTGGAAGTTACTCCGTGACCGGGCCAAGGCGGAGAAGTCACCGCATCCACAGAAAGGGTAGGCATAATCGGAGGAGTAGCTGAGGATTCATACCTGGTCAGGGCTTCAGTGGTAGTGGGCAGAGTTTGGGTTTCAGCAGCACTAGTTTTGGGGCCAGCACTTGTCGGATGTGTGGCAGGTCACATCAGGGACCATGCCTAACATCCAGTGGAGCCTGTTTTAGGTGTGGTAAGATGGGACATATGGCTCGAGAGTGTCCTCGCTACTTCAGTCGACCAGCTTTTCCACAAGGCTCGTCCACTAGTGCGACCCGACCAGCTTTTCCTGCAGCCCCGGGACATTTTCAAGATGGATCTCAGTTTGTTGGCCAGCAGGGCCGTAGTTTTGGAGGTAGATCTTCAGGAGGCCGGTATGGGGGCAGGGTTCAAGGTCGAGCTTCAGGGTCTCAATAGTCAGGCCGAGGGCAAGCGAGAGTGTTCACCCTCACTCCTCAAGATGCGCGAGCCTCAAATGCCGTGGTGTCAGGTACTATTCTTGTTTGTCATTCTGAAGCTAGAGTTTTGTTAGACCCTGGGGCTACCCATTCTTTCATATCGCCTAGTTTTGCCTTAAGATTGGATGTCCAGCCCGTTAGGCTTCCAGTCCCGATGTCGGTCACTACGCTGTTAAGTGAGGCCTTAGAGACCGATGTCGTGTATCCGTCGTGTCCGGTGTCTGTTGAGGGTCGAGATTTGGTTGTTGACCTAATTCTTTTAGATGTGATGGATTTTGATGTGATTTTGGGAATGGATTGGTTAGCTTTGCATTTCGCCATGTTGGACTGCCGGGAGAAACAAGTGACTTTTCGAATTCTGGAGACTCGAGTTCTATTTTAAAGGTGAGCGGATACCTTCTCCCACGAATCTCGTGTCGGCGATTCTGACTAGGCGGATGCTTGGCGGATCTGGGGATATTTGGCTTTGGTTAGGGATACCTCTGCAAGGAAAGGTTGTGTCGAAGACGTTCGGTGGTTCGCGAGTTTCCTGATGTATTTCCGGAAGAACTACACCGGATTGCCGCCCAATGAGAGATAGAATTCTGTATCGGCGTGATACGGGTACAACACCTATTTCTTTGCCGGCCTATTGAATGGCACCGAGTTAAGAGAGCTAAAGGAGCGTTGTAAGACCTCCTAGATAAGGGTTTGATTAGACCTAGTACGTCTCCTTGGGGTGCGCCTGCCCATTCGTAAAGAAGAAGGATGGTACCTTGCGTCTCGCATCGATTGCATCGATGACCTATTCGATCGGCCGAGCGGTGTATTTCTCCAAGATTGATCTACGATCGGGGTATCACCGGTTAAGGATCCGTGGTGAAGATGTGCCAAAGACGGCGTTCGGGACGCGTTATGGGCATTATGAGTTTCCCCGGTGATGTCGTTTGGACTCACTAATGCCCCTACGGCTTTTATGGATTTGATGAATCGAGTGTTCAAGGAATTTCGGATCGTTTTGTCATCGTATTCATTGATGATATCTTGGTTTATTCCAAAAGCGAAGAGGAGCACGCGTGGCACTTGAGGATAGTACTTAGGACTTTGAGGGAACATCAATTGTACGCTAAGTTCTCCAAGTGCGAGTTCACGGTTGGAAAGCGTTGCTTTTCTAGGGCATATAGTGTCTAAAGAGGGTATTCAAGTGGACCCTAAGAAAGTGGAGGCGGTGAATGGGAGGCCAACCCGGTGGTAAGTCTTTCTAGGGTTGGCAGTGCTACTACCGTCGATTTGTGCAAGACTTTTCGAGGATAGCGAGCGCCTTTGACTAAGTCGACTCGGGAAAATGCCGGTTTCGATTGGTGCGTATGAGAGAAGCTTTCAAAGGTTGAAAGACTGTTTGACTTCAGCTCCGGTGTTGACCTTACCTTCTGGCACTGGTGGATTCACGGTGTATTGCGACGCTTCTAGAGTGGGTTTGGGTTGTGTTCTAATGCAAAATGGAAAGGTAATAGCTTATGCGTCCAGGCAATTGAAGAAGCATGAACAAAATTACCCGACCCACGATTTGGAGATGGCAGCAGTAATTTTTGCATTAAAGATTTGGAGGCACTATCTCATGGAGGCGTCACGAGATTTATACGGATCATAAAAGCTTAAAGTATATTTTCCAACAGAAGGATTTGAACCTGAGGCAGAGAAGGTGGTTAGAGCTTCTGAAGGACTATGATTGTTATATTCTCTACCACCCAAGTAAGGCGAATGTCGTCGCAGATGCTTTGAGCAGGAAGTCGGTAGGTAGTCTTGCTCATATCAATGTAGAGAAGAGACCGCTGGCTAAAGGGTTGCATGAACTGTATGATCAAGGGTTTCAGGTGGAAATATTAGAATCGGGTGTGTTGTTAGCACATTTCAGGGTTAGGTCTGTGCTTGTCGATAGAATCAGGATCGCTCAGAATCGAGACCCGCAGTTGCAGGAAATCTTGGAAGAAGTGCAGCAGTGTCGAGCTCATGATTTTGTTATGAATGGTGATGGCACCCTCATGATGGGCTCTAGGCTATGTGTTCCGATGTGGATAATCTCGGAAGGAGATTTTGGAAGAAGCTCATTATACGACTTATAACGTGCATCCGGGCTCCACAAAGATGTACCATGATTTGAAAAGAAATTATTGGTGGAGGCGGGATGAAGAGGGATGTAGCAGAGTTTGTCTCCAAATGTCTGACGTGTCAGCAGGTTAAATTGGAGCATCAGAAGCCGTCAGTTTCTGCGGCCTTCCTATACCGGAGTGGAAATGGAAAAGGATTACTATGGATTTTGTATCGGGTTTACCCAAGACTTCACTGGTTATGACTCCATCCGGGTAATTGTGGATCGATTGACTAAGTCGGTAGCATTTCCTTCCGGTAAAGACTACCTACTCTGTAGCTAAGTATGCAAAAGTGTATCTGGAAAGGATTGTCAGTCTTCACGGCGTCCCGGTTTCCATAGTGTCTGACAGGGGGCCGCAATTTACTTCAAGGTTTTGGAAAAGTTGTAAGAGGAACTTGGTACCGGGTTGGACTTGATGCGGCCTTCCATCCCTCGGACGGACGGACAATCAGAAAGGACTATTCAGACTTTAGAGGATATGCTTCGGATGTGCGTGATAGACTTTGGTGGTCAATGGGATTGGTATCTACCGTTGATCGAATTTGCGTATAATAACAGCTATCATGCAAGTATCAAAATGGCACCTTTCGAGGCCTTGTATGGTCAAAAGTGTAGATCCACCGTATGTTGGGAAGAAGTTGGTGAACGGAAGTTAGCAGGACCAGAATTAGTTCAAATCACTTCAGAAAAGATTCCGGTTATTCGCGAGCGACTGAAGACAGCTTTTAGTAGGCAGAAAAGTTATGCGGATCCAAAGCGGAAGCACGTGGAATTCAGTGTTGGGGAATATGTATTCTTGAAGGTGTCTCCTATGCGAGGTGTGTTGCGGTTCGGCAAGAAGGGCAAATTGGCACCTCGTTATGTGGGACCCTTTGAGATTATTGGCAGAATTGGAGATGTGGCATACAAACTAGACTTGCCACCGAACTTCTCGCACGTGCATCCGGTATTCCACATATCGATGTTAAGAAAGTATATTTCAGACCCTTCGCATGTGTTACAACCGCAACATGTGGAAGTTGGTGAAGATTTGACTTACGAGGAGCAGCCAGTCAGGATTGTGGATACTCAAGTTCGCTAGCTACGCTCAAAAATTATTCCGATGGTCAAGGTTTTGTGGCGAAATCATTTGTCTGAAGAGTGTACCTGGGAAACCGAGCAGGAAATGAGAAGCCTCTACCCTCATTTATTTCAATCCTAAGTGGGCCATGGTTTAAAATTCGAGGTCGAATTTTTTTTCTAAGGGGGGTAGAATGTAACACCCTTAGTTGTAATAATAATAATTCTATATATATATATATATATTTTAAAATAATAATAATAATAATAATAATAAGGGATTTTTCTTCCCTTTTCTTTCCTTCCCTCCCCCTCCTCCTTTTCCTTCCTCCCTTCCTTCCCTTCACTCCCCTACGTCATTGCTTTCTCCCTTCTCCCTCTCCCCGTCATTGCCTTCTCCCCTTGCCTACGTGCCGCCCATTCCGCCTGCCGTTCGTGACACCTTCCCTCCTCCTTCCTTTCCGCTGACGTGAAGGACGAAGAGGCTGCCATCGTCGATTCGGCCTCCTGCCGTCCTTTCCGCAAACCGACGCGAATCGGACTCCCCATCCCCAAAAACCCCGGAAGCAACCCTCCTCCGTTGGAAAATCCTTGCCGGCCTTGGGAAGTGTCGCGTGAGCGTGACTTTCCAGCCCCGATCCGCCGCCTTTCGGCCACTTTTCGGCCAAAACTCTTGTACTTAGGACTCCCCAACTTGAGCTTGGCGCTCCGGTTGAATTCGAAACATTGGCGGGGCTTAGGACCCAGTGTTTTCTCGGGCGGAATATTTTAATTTTTAACTTGGTATAATTTTATTAGACTCGAAAATTTTGTTATAATATTAGAAAGTTATTGAGGCTATTAATTGCTTGTGTTGGGTAGTTTAAAAATAAACCAAATTAAATTGTTTGGATTGTGGTGTTTTGGAGTCGGAAAATATTAATGCGATTCTTGTGGCCCGGCTCCTGTTATTAAATTCCAACATGTTTGATATGTTTTGGCAGTCCTGGACCCGTTTTACGGGGGGTAAATATCCGTAATTTAGGGAGGTTCACATCAAATTTCGTGAATCCTCGAGTCCAATTTAATGCTAGGCGGTCGACCTTAGGGTCTAAGTCTATGAAAAATTTCGAATGTCTATTAATTGTATGTCTTTTGTTATTAGATAATTCAGCCTTCCATGACTCCACAGGCGTAGGAGGCGGATGGAACGCATCAAATCTGTGAGTTAAAGTCATTTAATCTTTGTGCTTAATATGATTATTAGTATCGCAAAATAAATGATTTCACTTGATTATTAATATTTGAAATAATATAAATATTATTATTAGTATGTTATAATAAGATAAACGTTATTATTTTTCCCCTCACAAATTGCACGTTGTTTTACCTTAAATCTTTAATCTTTATTTCGATATGTGTTGGTTGAGTTCATCAGATAATGATATTTATTATATGTGATGATTGAGAATTGAGAAATGTGGCTTGTAGAACATGTCGCCTGATGGGTTACATCAGGACCGCGTGCGCACCGGTAATGATCGTGGACATGTAATAAGATATTTATGGGTTTGCCCTGGTCGAGCATGGCTCTCTGGGCTGATTTGAGTAAATTGCCGGAGGTAAGGTCCCTGGTCGAGCATTGCTCTCTGGGCGCCGGCTTATTTGGAATTCAAGTGTTCAGACTGGAGGTAAGGTCCCTGATTGAGCATTGCTCTCTGGGCGCCAGTCTTATTGGATTAAGAGAGCCAAAATGGCTGATAGAATTTGGAGTTAGGGTTCTACTGAGCCACTTGTTCCGTAAAAGTAAAAAAAATATATATATATATATATATATTTATTCATTTATTTATTTATTATGGTATGATTATAATATGGATTGTATTTACGTGCATGGTTGACGGATTGATTTGAAATCGTGAAAGTAAAGATGTCTTTATTTATTTACTCTCTCTCCTTTCTATCATTTTATTATTATGGGGTATGACTATGTATTATGATTGTAATTATGTTCAAAAATTGGTATATTTTTTAAAATAATTATTATATCATGTGAAGGTTGCAATAGTCCTTAGATTACTTGATTTTAACTCACTCCAGGGTATCGAGTAAATTTTCGGTGTGATTAAAGACCTTCGCCTTCGCACATTTGACAGTCCGACTTCTTCTTCTTCGGACTTTTGTAATTATCTTGTACTTCTATACTTGTCATTATTACTCTAGAGTATCCGCAGTAGGAAATTTAAAATTTATATAGTGATTCTGACTCATGTTGGTAATATGATGATTTATTATGCTAGACAATTATGACTACCTTATATTTGATTAATTGTATATATGGATTTGCGGGTTGGTAAGGCTTACTACGGGTTTTGGTGGCCTTAAGTCTACCCATTCCCTAGTGCCGGTCACGGGCCCACATAGTGGGTCGTGACAATGAGGTTGTTTTCTCATATTATAAAATTACCCTATTTAAGTAGTTGTTTTGCCATACTCACAAGTATAATAAAATTACGGGGTTATTTTCTCCGATTGATAAATATCCCCGTATTACGGGATTATTTTCTAATATTTATAAATATACCCCTCTTATGAGGTTATTTTCTCATAATCGCAATTACACTACTTTTACGGGATTATTTTCTAAGATTCAAAAATATAGACGTTTTACGGGGTTATTTTCTTATACAGACAAATATACTAGTTTTACATGTTGTTTTCTCATACTCACAAATATACCAAAATTATGGGGTTATTTTCTCCGTTTGATAAATATCCCGTATTACGGTGTTGTTTTCTCATATTAAAAAATTTACCCCTTCTATGAGGCTGTTTTCTCAAACTCACAATTACACTACTTTTATGGGTTTATTTTCTCACATTCATAAATATACACGTTTTACGGGGTTGTTTTCTTATATAGATGAATATACTACATTTACAAGGTCATTTTCTCATATTAAATATTATGGGGTTATTTTCTCAAATTTTAAATATACACATTTTACGAGGTTATTATATTGACAAATATACCTCTTTTAGAGGTTGTTTTCTCATACTCACAAATATACCAAAATTACGGGGTTATTTTCTCCAATTGATAAATATCCTTGTATTACGGGGTTGTTTTCTAATATTTATAAATATACCCCTCTTATTGGGTTGTTTTCTCATATTAAAAAAATTACCCCTTCTATGAGGTTGTTTCTCATACTCGCAATTACACTATTTCTACAGGGTTGTTTACTTAGATTCATAAATATACACGTTTTACGGGGTTATTCTCTTATATTGACAAATATACCCCTTTTACAGGGTTGTTTTCTCATATTATGAAATTAACTCATTTAAGGGGTTCTTTTCTCATACTCACAAATATACCAAAATTACTGAGTTATTTTCTCCGATTGATAAATATGCCTGTATTACAGAGTTGTTTTCTAATATTTATAAATATACCCCTCTTACGGAGTTATTTTCTCATATTAAGAAATTTACACCTTCTACGAGGCTGTTTTCTCAGACTTGAAATTACACTACCTTTACGGGGTTGTTTTCTCATATTCATAAATATAAACGTTTTATGGGGTTATTTTCTTATACTGACAAATATATCCATTTTACAGGGTTGTTTTCTCATACTCACAAATATACCAAAATTACGGGGTTATTTTCTCCGATTGATAAATACCCCCGTATTACGGTGTTGTTTTCTCATATTAAAAAATTTACCCCTTCTATGAGTCTGTTTTCTCAGACTCGCAGTTAAACTATTTCTGCAAGGTTGTTTTCTCAAATTCTTAAATACACGTTTTACAGGGTTATTCTCTTATATTGACAAATATACCTCTTTTACGGGATTGTTTTCTCATATTATAAAATTAACTCATTTGAGGGGATGTTTTCTCATACTAAGAAATATACTAAATTTAAGGAATTATTTTCTCTGATTGATAAATATCCCCGTATTATGAGGTTGTTTTCTAATATTTATAAATATACCCTTCTTACGGAATTGTTTTCTCATATTAAAAAGTTTACCCCTTCTACGAGGATGTTTTCTCAAATTCGCAGTTACACTATTTCTACAAGGTTGTTTTCTCATATTCATAAATATACATGTTTTACGGGGTTATTCTCTTATATTGACAAATATACCCCTTTTCCGAGGTTGTTCTCTCAAATTATAAAATTAACTCATTTAAGGGATTATTTTCTCATACTCACAAATATACCAAAATTACGGAGTTATTTCTCCGATTGATAAATATCCCTATATTACGGAGTCGTTTTCTAATATTTATAAATATACCCCTCTTATGGGATTATTTTCTCATACTCACAAATATACCAAAATTACGGAGTTATTTCTCCGATTGATAAATATCCCTGTATTACGGAGTCGTTTTCAAATATTTATAAATATACCCCTCTTATGGGATTATTTTCTCATACTCACAAATATACCAAAATTACGGAGTCGTTTTCTAATATTTATAAATATACCACTTTCTACGAGGCTATTTTCTCATACTTGAAATTACACTATCTTTACGGGGTTGTTTTCTCATATTCATAAACGTACACGTTTTATGGGGTTATTTTCTTATACTGACAAATATATCCATTTTACAGGGTTGTTTTCTCATACTCACAAATATACCAAAATTACGGGGTTATTTTCTCCGATTGATAAATACCCCCGTATTACAGTGTTGTTTTCTCATATTAAAAAATTTACCCCTTCTATGAGTCTATTTTCTCAGACTCGCAGTTACACTATTTCTACAAGGTTGTTTTCTCAAATTCTTAAATACACGTTGTACAGGGTTATTCTCTTATATTGACAAATATACCCCATTTACGGGATTGTTTTCTCATATTATAAAATTAACTCATTTGAGGGGATGTTTTCTCATACTAAGAAATATACTAAATTTAAGGAATTATTTTCTCTGATTGATAAATATCCCCGTATTATGAGGTTGTTTTCTAATATTTATAAATATACCCTTCTTACGGAATTGTTTTCTCATATTAAAAAGTTTACCCCTTCTACGAGGCTGTTTTCTCAAATTCGCAGTTACACTATTTCTACAAGGTTGTTTTCTTATATTCATAAATATACATGTTTTACGGGGCTATTCTCTTATATTGACAAATATACCCCTTTTCCGAGGTTGTTTTCTCAAATTATAAAATTAACAAATTTAAGGGGTTATTTTCTCATACTCACAAATATACCAAAATTACAGAGTTATTTCTTCGATTAATAAATATCCCTGTATTACGGAGTCGTTTTCTAATATTTATAAATATACCCCTCTTATGGGGTTATTTTCTCATATTAAAAAATTTTCACTTTCTACGAGGCTATTTTCTCATACTTGAAATTACAATATCTTTACGGGGTTGTTTTCTCATATTCATAAATATACACGTTTTATGGGGTTATTTTCTTATACTGACAAATACACCCGTTTTACGGGGTTGTTTTCTCATACTCACAAATATACCAAAATTACGGGGTTAGTTTCTCCGATTGATAAATACCCCCGTATTACGGTGTTGTTTTCTCATATTAAAAAATTTACCCCTTCTACGAGGCTGTTGTTTCAGACTCGCAATTACACTATTTTTTTGAATTTGTTTTCTTAGTTTTATAAATATACACATTTTACGGGGTTATTTTCTTATATTGATAAATATACCATTTTTACGGGATCGTTTTCTCATATTAGATTATTACCACTATTATGGGGTTGTTTTCTCAGATTCATAAATATACACCGTTTACGGTGTTATTTTCTTATATCGAAAAATATACCCTTTTTACGGGGTTGTTTTCTCTTATCATAAAATTAACTCATTTAAGGGGTTGTTTTCTCAAACTCACCAATATACCAAAATTACGGGGTTATTTTCTCCGATTGATAAATATCCCCGTATTACGGTGTTGTTTTCTCATATTAAAAAATTTACCCCTTCTATGAGGATGTTTTCTCAGACTCACAATTACACTATTTTTTCGAGTTTGTTTTCTTAGATTTATAAATATACACATTTTACAGGGTTATTTTCTTATATTAACAATATACTCCTTTTACGGGGTTATTTTCTCATATTATAAAATTAACTCATCTAAGAAGTTGTTTTCTCATACTCACAAATATACCAAAATTACGGAGTTATTTTCTCCGATTGATAAATAGGTATTGCAGGGTTGTTTTCTAATATTTATAAATATACCCCTCTTACAGGATTGTTTTCTCATATTACAAAATTTACCCCTTCTAAGAGGCTATTTTCTTAGACTCATAATTACACTACTTTATGGGGTTGTTTTCTCGGATTCATAAATATACATGTTTCATGGGGTTATTTTCTTATGTTGATAAGTATACCACTTTTACGGGGTTATTTCCTCATATTAAATTATTAGCACTACTATGGGGTTATTTTCTCAAATTCATAAATATACACGTATTATGGGTTTATTTTCTTATATCGACAAATATACTCCTTTTACGGGGTTGTTTTGTCATATTATGAAAGTAACCCATTTAAGGCGTTGTTTTCTCATATTCATAAATATACACATTTTACGGTGTTATTTTCTAATATTGATAAAAAAACCACTTTTGTGGGGTTATTTTCTCATATTATAAAATTAACCCGTTTAAGGCGTTGTTCTCTCATACTCACAAATATACCAAACTTCGGGGTTATTTTTTCCGATTGATAAATATCCCTGTATTACGGGGTTGTTTTCTCATATTAAAAAATTTATCCCATCTATGAGGTTGTTTTCTCAGACTCACAATTACACTACTTTTACGGGGTTATTTTCTCAAATTCATGAATATACACCTTTTATGGGGTTATTTTCTTATATTGATAGATATACCACTTTTGCGGGGTCGTATTCTCATATTAAATTATTAGCACTATTATGGGGTTGTATTCTCAAATCTATAAATATACATGTTTTACGGGGTTATTTTCTTATATTGACAAATATACCCCTTTTACGAGGTTGTTTACTTATATTATAAAATTAACCCGTTTAAGAGGTTGTTTTCTCATACTCACAAATATACCAATATTATGGGATTATTTTCTCCGATTGATAAATATCCCCGTATTATGGGGTTGTTTTCTCATATTAAAAAATTTACCCCATCTATGAGGTTGTTTTCTCAAATTCACAATTCCACTACTTTACGGGGTTTTTTTCTCAGATTCATGAATATACTCGTTTTACGGGGTTATATTCTTATATTGATAAATATACCACTTATACAAAGTCGTTTTCTCATATTAAACTATTAGCACTATTATGGGGTTGTTTTCTCAAATTCATAAACATACATGATTTACGGTGTTATTTTCTTATATTGATAAATATACCACTTTTATGGGGTCATATTCTTATATTAAAATATTAACACTATTATGGGGTTATTTTTTCAAATTTATAAATCTACACGTTTTACGGAGATATTTTCTTATATAAAAAAATATACCTCTTTCAAGGGGTTATTTTCTCATATTATAAAATTAACCCATTCAAGGGGTTGTTTCTCATGCTCACAAATATACCACAATTACGAGGTTATTTCCACATATTCATAAATATCCCCGTATTACATGGTTGTTTTCACATATTAAAAAATTTACCCCTAGTCGAGGTTGTTTTCTCGTATTAAAAAATTTACCCGTTCTACCATGCTGTTTTGTTAGACTCGCAATTACACTACTTTTACGTGGGTGTTTTCTCAGATTCATAAATATACACGTTTTAGGGGTTATTTTTTTATATTGATAAATACACCACTTTTGCAGGGTCATTTTCTCATATTAAATTATTAGCACTATTATGGGGTTGTTTTCTCAAATTCATAAATATACACGTTTTACATGGGTATTTTCTTAAATTGACAAATATACCCCTTTTACGGGGTTGTTTCTCATATTATAGAATTAACCCATTTAAGGCGTTGTTTTCTCATACTCACAAATATAACAAAGTCCGGGGTTATTTTCTCCGATTGATAAATATTTCCGTATTACGGGGTTGTTTTCTCATATTAAAAATTTACCCCTTTTATGAGGCTATTTTCTCAAACTCGCAATTGCACTACTTTTACGGGGTTGTTTTCTCATATTCATAAATATACACATTTTACGGTGTTATTTTCTTATATTGATAAATATACTACTTTTGCGAGGTCGTTCTCTCATATTAAATTATTAGCACTATTATGGGGTTGTTTTCTCAAATTCATAAATATACACGTTTTACAAAGATATTTTCCTATATTGACAAATATACCCCTTTTACGGGGTTATTTTTCATATTATAAAATTACCCCATTTAAGGCGTTGTTTTCTCATACGCATAAATATACCAAAATTATAGGGTTATTTTCTCTTATTGATAAATATCCCCGTATTACGGGGTTGTTTTCTAATATTAATAAATATACCCCTCTTACAGGGTTGTTTTCTCATATTAAAAAATTTATCCCTTCTACGAGGCTGTAACACCCGGAATTTTTTTTTATATATTTAATAGTGAGTTTTTATTTAAGTTAATTTTAGCTTTATTTTTATTCAAGTAAACTATTTGAGAAATGATTATATTTTGGTTATTCAAATTTTTCCAAATGCATATTTATATAAATAAAATTATATATTGGAAAATTATGATAGAAATTGTAAGGGATGTTTTTATAAAAGAATTTTGAGAAAATTGGTATTATAATTGATTAGTAGTATTAAATTTTGAGTTGGAAATTGATTATTTAATTTAATTGTGTATAGGATTTAATTGGAGGATTATTTTGGAATAAGGATTAAAAGTATAATTTTATTTTTGTGAGGGTTTAATGGAAATTTGTGAGTTTGGTATTTTCATAAATAAATGTCGGTCAGGGGTATTTTTGTAATTGTGTATTTTCAATAATTCGGATTTGGCCCAAATTAAATAGTTAGGGGCTTAATTGAAAGGCTAAAAAGAAGTTTGGGGGTCAAATTGGAATTCTGCAGGATGAAATTGTAAGTAATTAAGAAAGTTGAGGGACCAAATTGCAATAAGGAAAAGTTCAGGGGTCAAATGTCGATATTGAAGGGAAAGAAATCGGGGAAGAAGAAAGGAAGAGAGAGAGAAAGCGGGCGTCGCACGTGAAGAAGGAGGCGGGTCTTTGCGTTGTCGGTAGGTGGACATCCGTAGAAAATAAATGAATCAGCGTGGGAAGCGGTGATTCCGGCGGTGTTGGCGGCCGAGTCGAGTGGCGATCGGCTCCTCTCGGCAAGGGCTTTGTTTTGGCGGCGGCGGTGTCGACAGTGGTGGCCGGAAATGGAAGATCCGGTGGAGAGAGAAAATGGTGGCAGCCGGCATTTTTGGGTTTTTCCGGCGAGATCCGGCGGAGGATGGAAGATCGGAGGACGTATCCCGACTCTCCTCAGCTCAAGCTTCGTGATGGCACTAGTTTCGTGGCGATCGGACTTCGTTTGCAAATCGACAGTCGAGATCGTCCGCAAATCTCTCCGGATGATCGGGTGTCAGATCGGAAAATCGAAAGCAGGGATCGTCATCAGCGCATCGTTGTGAGTCCGATGGTGTGTTCGGATCGTCGATCGGACTCCGTGGTGGGCGAGTCGGCCGGCGGCCGGCGTCTCGGTAATTATCTTTGGCCCGTTAATTTTGGAATTCTTGGTTTAATTGTGTCTAATGGTTTATATTGAGTATTTGATGATTTTTGTGAGTCAAAAATAATTGTCTGTCAGTTTGCCTGCCTTGTATTTTGTGCTGTGTGGCGGAGTCGGGAAATAGTGAAGTTTGGGGACCCGACTCCTATTGTTTGAATCGTTAAGTATTTGAAGTGTTCTTCTGGCAGGTCCTGGACCCGTTTTTATGGGGGTAATGTTCGTGTTGTAGGGGAGGTTCTGCCGGATTTTCGGTAGAATTCTCCCGAGTCGAGATTCTTAGACAATCAGTCCTAGGAGTCTAGACCTAGGATTAATGATGGATTGTCTCAGTGTATTGATAAATTGTTTTCCGTGATTAGATGATCTGTCTGTTCGGCTCGCTCCAACCGAGGCACCGGAGCAGAGCTAGGAGGTGGCCCAATCCTGTGAGTTAAAGTCATATGTCGCTTATGCACGTGTCATGCATAAAATTTGATTTGCTACTGTGATTATTCATTTGCAATTTTAATTTTTTATTTAATTATTATCATTATTTTCATGATGCTTTTAATTATTATTTAAATATGTTTTTCCTTTATCACCAATTTTAATATTGCATGATGACTCAGGATGGGACGGCAGTAGAACATAGGAGTTGGATGAGTGTTCCAATATAATATGAGAGAGATAGGAAAAGGGTAAAGAGGTAAAAATTTTAAGAAAGAAAGATTAGGACTACCTTACGGTGAGCATCGCTCTCTGGGCTTAGTAGAGTGTGGTTGCCGGGAGTAAGGTCCCCGGTCGAGCATTGCTCTCTAGTAGCGGCTTATTTGGAAATTTAAGTGACCAGACTGGAGGTAAGGTCCCTGGTCGAGCTAAGCTCTCTGGGCGCCAGTCTTATTGGATTAAAAGAGCCGAATGGCTACTAGATTTCTTATTTGGATATTTAAGTGACCAGACTGGAGGTAAGGTCCCTGGTCGAGCATTGCTCTCGGGGCGCCAGTCTTATTGGATTAAGAGGGCCGAATGGCTACTAGATTTCTTATTTGGATATTTAAGTGACCAGACTGGAGGTAAGGTCCCTGGTCGAGCATTGCTCTCGGGGCGCCAGTCTTATTGGATTAAGAGAGTCGAATGGCTACTAGATTTTGGGGTTTAGGGTTCTACCGAGCCACTCGTCCCGTAAAAGTAAAAATATATTTTTATTTATTCATTTATTTATTTATTATGGTATTTGATTATAATGTGATTTGTATTTACGTGCATGGTTGATATTTTGATTCGAATGATTAATATTTTATGTGAAGGAAACAGGATATGATTATAGTATGGTTTGATATCGATTTGAATAATCTATGTTTTCCGAGAAGAAGCAATAGTCCCTAGATTATTTGATTTTAACTCACTCTCGAGAGTCTCCATTTATATTTTTTCGGATTAAGTATTTAGTTCTCCATGACTCTTATTCAACTGACTCCTTCATCATCGGGTGATGTATTTGATTTGGTATGTAAATTGGTAAATCTTAGATTCTCCGCAGTAGTAATAGTAAATGTATCAGTTGTAAATTTTCTGAGCTTCAGGTCTCGCCTAGTTTTTACCGGGTAAGTATTTTATAGAATGTAGCTGTTAAGATAAATTGTGGCTTTAATAATATTAATTTGAGATGAGATTTGTTTAAATCAGTGAGTGTCAGGCTTACTACGGGTTTCGGTGGCCTTAAGCCTACCCATTCCCTAGTGCCGGTCATGGGCCCACGGTGGGAGTCGTATTTCAAACTTCGCAATTACACTAGTTTTATGGGGTTGTTTTCTCAGATTTAGAAATATACAGGTTTTACTTGGTTCTTTTCTTATATTGATAAATATCCCACTTTTACGGGGTTGTTTTCTCATATTAAATTATTAGCATTATTATAGGGTTGTTTTTGCAAATTTATAAATATACAAGTTTTGCGGGGTTATTGTATTATATCGTCAAATATACCCCTTTTACGGGATTATTTTTTCATATTATGAAATTAACCCATTTAAGGGTTTATTTTTTCATACTCACAAATATACCAAAATTACGGGGCTATTTTCTCGATTGATAAATATCCCCGCATTACGGGGTTATTTTCTCATATTCATAAATATACACGTTTTACGGGTTATTTCCTTATATAGATAAATATACCACTTTTACGGGGTTGGTTTCTCATATTAAATTATTAGCACTATTATGGGGTTGTTTTGTAAAATTCATAAATATACACATTTTACGGGGTTATTTTCTTATATCGATAAATATACCTCTTTTACGGGGTTGTTTTCTCATATTCTAAAATTAACCCATTAAAGAGCTTGTTTTCTGATACTCACAAATATACCAAAATTACAGGGTTATGTTCTCCGATTCATAAATATCCCTCTTACGGGTTTATTTTCTCATATTAAAAAATTTACCCCTTCTACCAGACTGTTTTCTTAGACTCGCAATTACACTACTTTTATGGGGTTGATTTCTCAGATTCATAAATGTACACGTTTTGCGGGGTTATTTTCTTATATTGATTAATATACCACTTTTACGAGGTCATTTTCCCATATTAAATTATTAGCACTATTATGGGGTTGTTTTCTCAAAATCATAAATATACACATTTTAGGGATTATTTTTTTATATCGAAAAATATACCCTTTTTACGGGGTTGTTTTCTCATATTCTAAAATTACTCTGTGTAAGGGGTTGTTTTCTCATACTTAAAAACATACTATAATTAGGGGATTATTTTCTCCGATTGATAAATATCTCCGTATTACGGAGTTATTTTCTCATATTAAAAAATTTACCCTTTCTACGATGCTATTTCCTCAGACTCGCAATTACACTATTTTTACGGTATTATTTTCTCAAATTCATAAATATACATGTTTTACGAGGTTATTTTCTTATATTGATAAATATACCACTTTTACGGGGTTGTTTTCTCATATTAAATTATTAGTACTATTATGGGATTATTTTCTCAAATTCATAAATATACACATTTTGCGGGGTTATTTTCTATATCGACAAATATACCCTTTTTGCAGGGTTCTTTTCTCAGATTCTAAAATTACCCCATTTAAGGGACTGTTTTCTCATACTTATAATTATACCAAAATTACAGGTTATATTCTCTGATTGATAAATATCCCCATATTACGTGGTTGTTTTCTAATATTTATAAATATACCTCGCTTACGGGGTTGGTTTCTTATATGGATAAATATACCCCTTTTACAGAGTTATTTTCTCATATTATAAAATTAACCCATTTAAGGGGGTTGTTTTCTCATACTCATAAATATAACAAATTTTAGGGTTATTTTCTCTGATTGATAAATATCCCCGTATTACAGGGTTGTTTTCTAAAATTAATAAAAATCCCATCTTACGGAGTTGTTTTCTCATATTAAAAAATTTACCCCATCTACGAGGTTGTTTTCTGAAACTCGCAATTACACTACTTTTATGGGGTGGTTTTCTCATATTCATAAATATACAGGTTTTACTTGGTTATTTTCTTATATTGATAAATATACCACTTTTACGGGGTCATTTTCTTATATTAAATTAGTAGCATTATTATGGGGTTGTTTTTTCAAATGCATAAATATACATGTTAGGCGGGGTTATTGTATTATATCGATAAATATACCCCTTTTACGAGGTTGTTTTCTCATATTATAAATTAACCAATTTAAGTGTTTATTTTCTCATACTCACAATTATACCCAAATTACGGGGTTATTTTCTCATATTCATAAATATACACATTTTACGGGGTTATTTCCCGATATGGATAAATATATCACTTTTACGGGGTTGTTTTCTCATTTTAAATTATTAGCACTATTATGGGATTGTTTTCTCAAATTCATAAATATACACGTTTTATGGGGTTATTTTCTATATCGACAAGTATACCCCTTTTACGGGGTTGTTTTCTCATATTCTAAAATTACCCCATTTAAGGGGTTGTTTTCTCATACTCACAAATATATTAAAATTACGGGGTTATTTTCTCCCATTGATAAATATCCCCATATTACGGGCTTGTTTTCTAATATTTATAAATATACCACTCCTACGGAGTTGTTTTCTCATATTAAAAAATTTACTCCTTCTACGAGGCTGTTTTCTCAAACTCGCAATTACACTACTTTTATGGGCTTGTTTTTTAAGATTCATAAATATACACATTTTACTTGGTTATTTTCTTATATTGATAGATATACCACTTTTACGGGGTCGTTTTCTCATATTAAATTATTAGCACTATTATGGGGTTATTCCCTCAAATTTTTATATCTACACGTTTTATGGAGTTATTTTATTATATCGACAAATATACCTCTTTTACGGGGTTGTTTTCTCATATTATAAAATTAACCCATTTTAACGGGTTATTTTCTCATACTCATAAATATACCAAAATTTTCTCCGATTGATAAATATCCTCGTATTACGGGGTTGTTTTCTCATATTAAAAAATGTACTCCTACGAGGCTGTTTTCTCAGACTCGTAATTACACTACTTTTACAAGGTTATTTTCTCAAATTCATAAATATACATATTTTACGGGGTTATTTTCTGATATTGATAAATATACCACTTTTAGATGGGTCATTTTCTCATATTAAATTATTAGCAATATTATGAGGTTCTTTTCTCAAATTCATAAATATACACGTTTTACGAGGTTATTTTTTATATTAAAAATATAGCCCTTTTACGGGGTTGCTTTCTCATATTATAAAATTAACCCATTTAAGGGGTTGTTTTCTTATACTCACTAATTTACCACGATTATAGGTTCAGTACCTCATATTCATAAATATTCATGTATTACGGGGTTGTTTTCACATATTAAAAAATTTAGTCCTTCTATGAGACTGTTTTCTCATATTAAATAATTTACTCGTTCTACAAGGATGTTTTCTTACACTCGCAATTACACTACTTTTACGGGGTTGTTTTCTCATATTATAAAATTAACCTATTCAAGGGGTTGTTTTCTCATACTCACAAATATAACAATATTACGGGGTTATTTTCTCTGATTGATAAATATTCCCGTATTATATGGTTGTTTTCTAATATTTATAAATATACCCCTTATGGGGTTATTTTCTCATATTAAAAGAATTACCTCTTCTACGAGGCTATTTTGTCAGACTCGGAATTACACTACTTTTACGGGGTTGGTTTCTAAGATTCATAAATATACACGTTTTACTTGGTTTTTTTTATATTGATAAATATACCACTTTTACGAGGTCATTTTCTCATATTAAATTATTAGCACTATTGTGTGGTTATTTTCTCAAATTCGTAAATATACACGTTTTATAGGGTTATTTTATTATATCGACAAATATACCCCTTTTACGGGGTTGTTTTCTCATATTATAAAATTAACCCATTTAACAGGTTGTTTTCTCATACTCACAAATATACCAAAATTACGGGGCTATTTTCTCCGATTGATAAATATCCCCGTATTACGGGGTTGTTTTCTCATATTAAAAAATTTACTCCTTCTACGAGGCTGTTTTCTCAGACTTGCAATTACACTACTTTTACGGGTTTGTTTTCTCAGATTCATAAATATACATGTTTTACGGGGTTATTTTCTGATATTGATAAATATACCACTTTTACGGGGTCGTTTTCTCATATTAGATTATTAGCACTATTATGGGGTTGTTTTCTCAAATTCATAAATATACACATTTTACGAGGTTATTTTCTTATATAAGAAAACATACCTCTTTTACAGGGTTATGTTCTCCGATTTATAAATATCCCCATATTACGGGGTTGTTTTCTAATATTTATAAATTTACCCCTCTTACGGGGTTGTTTTCTCATATTAAAAAATTTACCCCTTCTACGAGGCTATTTTCTCAGACTTGAAATTAGACTACTTTTACGAGGTTGTTTTCTCAGATTCATAAATATACACGTTTTACGAGGTTATTGTTTTATATTGATAAATATACCACTTATACGGGCTTGGTTTCTTATATTAAATTATTAGCACTATTATATGGTTGTTTTCTCAAATTAGTAAATATACACATTTTAAGGGGTTATTTTCTATGTAATACACGAAATTTTTCCTTTAATAATAATATAAATAATAATTAATAAATGAGTTTTTATTTAAATTAATTTACTTTATTTTTATTTGGTTTAATTGGAATGATTTAAATGGAATTTTAATGGTAGAGAAATAAGGGAAT
This sequence comes from Ricinus communis, assembly GCF_019578655.1. Classification (NCBI taxonomy): domain Eukaryota; kingdom Viridiplantae; phylum Streptophyta; class Magnoliopsida; order Malpighiales; family Euphorbiaceae; genus Ricinus; species Ricinus communis. The sequence goes on along the minus strand of NC_063261.1, from coordinate 10,232,753 downwards.
TATTTTTTATATCCAATTAGTTTGATTTTTAAGAAATTAATTAAGTAAATTCTTTGGGAAATAAATTATATTTTTGCTCATCCAATATTTTCCCCAAAATATTTATATATTTAAATTAAAATTCTATACTTGAGAGTTATTGAAGAATTAGTAAAGGATATTTTATAAAAGAATTATTGGAGAAAATGGCATTATAATTAGCTGATGGTGTTAAATTTTAATTGAAAAATATTTAGCAATTGATTAATTAAATTAATTGTGTGTTAGGATTAAATTTTTAAATTTAATTTGGAATAAGGATCAAAAGTATAATTCTATTAATATGGGGTTTTAATAAAAATTTGTATGTTTGGTATTTTTGTAATTAAATATGTCGGCAAGGGCTTTTTGGTAATTTTACCTTTAAAAGCAAGGGTAAATATGTAATTATATATTTTCAATAATTCTAATTTGGCCCAAATTAAATAGTTAGGGGCTTAATTGAAAAGCTAAAGAAAACTTTAAGGGTTAATCAGAAATTTTACAGGATGAAATTATTAATAATTAATAAGTTGAGGGACTAAATGGTAAGGAAGAAAAGTTCAGGGACCAAAAGTCGATACGGGAGGAAAATGAAAGAAAATAAGAAAAGAAGGTAGAGGAAGAATGTAACACCCGAAATTTTTTTATATATTTAATAGTGAGTTTTTATTTAAGTTAATTTTAGCTTTATTTTTATTCGGTTTAATTGGAATGATTTAAATACAAATTTTGAATGTTCATGTTAGATAAATAAATGAGTTATTTTCCATATCCAATTAGTTTGATTTTTAAGGAGTAATTAAGTAAACTATTTGAGAAATGATTATATTTTGGTTATTCAAATTTTTTTTCAAATGCATATTTATATAAGTAAAATTATATATTGAAAATTTATTTTGGGAATAAGGATTAAAAGTATAATTTTATTTTTATGGGGTTTTAATGGAAATTTGTGAGTTTGGTATTTTCATAAATAAATATGTCGATCAGGGGTATTTTTGTAATTGTGTATTTTCAATAATTCAGATTTGGCCCAAATTAAATAGTTAGGGGCTTAATTGAAAGGCTAAAAAGAAGTTTGGGGGTTAAATTGGAATTCTGCAGGATGAAATTGTAAGTAATTAAGAAAGTTGAGGGACCAAATTGCAATAAGGAAAAGTTTGGGGGCCTAATGTCGATATTGAAAGGAAAGAAATCGAGGAAGAAGAGAGATGTCGGGGGAGAGAGAGGAGCGCGCGGAGGAAGGAGCTGCGGCGTCGGGGCCGTCTGTCCGGGGCGTGGGGCTGCTGCTGGCGTCGTGGCGGCCAGTGACGGCGGCGGCGGCTCGCGCGAGGAGGAAGATGGCCGAAGCTTCCTTGCCGCCGTGCGGGCATTTCCGGCGTCGGTGGTCGCTGATCTTGGTGCCGATCGACTCCTCTCGGCCTCGGCTTTGTTTTGGCGGCGGCGGTGTCGACAGTGGTGGCCGGAAACGGAAGATCCGGTGGAGAGAGAAAATGGTGGCAGCCGGTGTTTTTGGATTTTTCCGGCGAGATCCAGCGGAGGATGGACGATCGGAGGACGTATCCCGACTCTCCTCAGCTCAAGCTTCGCGATGGCACTGGTTTCGTGGCGATCGGACTTCGTTTGCAAATCGACGGTCGAGATCGTCTGCAAATCTCTCCGGATGATCGGGTGTCAGATCGAAAAATCCAAAGCGGGGATCGTCATCAGCGCGTCATTGTGAGTCCGATGGTGTGTTCGGATCGTCGATCGGACTCCGGCGGCTGGAGGCGAGTCGACCGAGCGACCGAGCGTCTCGGTAATTTTCTTTGGCCCGTTAATTTTAGAAATTCTTGGTTTAATTGTGTCTATTGGGTTATATTGAGTACTTGATGATTTTTGTGAGTAAAAAATAATTGTCTGTCAGTTGCCTGCCTTGTGTTTTGTGCTGTGTGGCGGAGTCGGGAAATAGTGAAGTTTGGGGACCCGACTCCCGTTGTTTAAATTATTGGATATTTAGAGTGTGTTTCTGGCAGGTCCTGAACCCGTTTTTACCGGGGGTAATGTTCGTGTTGTAGGGGAGGTTCTGCCGAATTTTTGGTAGTTCCCGAGTCGAGATTCTTAGACAGTCAGTCCTAAGAGTCTAGACCTAGGATTAATGATCGATTGTTTTAGCGTTTTGATAAATTGTTTTCTGTGACTAGATTGTCAGTTCATTCGGCTCGCTCCTACCGAGGCACCGAAGCAGAGCTAGGAGGTCGCCCAATTCTGTGAGTTAAAGTCATTTAATCTTTGCGCTGTTGCTAGTCTGATTTTAATATGCTATTTAGAATTTGTGCTTAATATGATTATTAGTATTGCAAAATAAATGATTTCACTTGATTATTAATATTTGAAATAATATAAATATTATTATTAGTATGTTATAATAAGACAAACGTTATTATTTTTCCCCTCACAAATTGCACGTTGTTTTATCTTAAATTTTTAATCTTTATTTCGATATGTGTTGGATGAGTTCATCAGATAATGATATTTATTATATGTGATGATTGCGAATTGGGAAATGTGGCTTGTAGAACATGCCGCCTGATGGGTTACATCAGGACCACGTGCGCACCGGTAATGATCATGGACATGTAATAAGATTTTCATGGGTTTGCCCTAGTCGAGCATGGCTCTCTGGGCTGATTTGTGTAAATTGCCGGAGGTAAGGTCCCTGGTCGAGCATTGCTCTCGGGGCGCCGGCTTATTTGGATACTTAAGTGACTAGACTGGAGGTAAGGTCCCTGGTCGAGCATTGCTCTCGGGGCGCCAGTCTTATTGGATTAAGAGAGCCGAATGGCTACTAGATTTCTTATTTGGATATTTAAGTGACGGTGGGTAAGGTCACAGTGAGCATTGCTCTCGGGGCGCCAGTCTTATTGGATTAAGAGAGCCGAATGGCTACTAGATTTTGGGGTTAAGGTTCTACCGAGCCACTCGTCCCGTAAAAGTAAAAATATATTTTTATTTATTCATTTATTAATTTATTATGGTATTTGATTATAATGTGATTTGTATTTACGTGCATGGTTGATATTTTGATTCGAATGATTAATATTTTATGTGAAGGAAATAGTAGGGTATGATTATAGTATGGTTTGATATCGATTTGAATAATCTATGTTTTCCGAGAAGAAGCAATAGTCCCTAGATTATTTGATTTTAACTCACTCTCGGTGGCGGTCTCCATTTATATTTTTTTCGGATTCGTATTTGTTAGTTCTCCATGACTCTTATTCAGTAACCCGACTCCTTCATCATCGGGTGATGTATTTGATTTGTTATGTAAATTGGTAAATCTTATATTCTCCGCAGTAGTAATTAGTAGATGTATCAGTTGTAAATTTTCGGAGTTTCAGGTCTCGCCTAGTTCTTCTGGCAGACCGATTAAATTATGTAAAGTGTAGCATTTAAGATAATTTATGGTTTTAATAATATTAATTTGAGATGAGATTTGTTTAAATTAGTGAGTGTCAGGCTTACTACGGGTTTCAGTGGCCTTAAGCCTACCCATTCCCTAGTGCCGGTCACGGGCCCACGGGTGGGGTCGTGACAAAGAAGATGTCGGGAGGAGAGAGAAGAAGGAGGATCGGACGGCGGCCGTTAGGCGCAGTGGGCCAGGCGGGAATCTTCTTGGCATCGGCCAGAATGCAAGGGGCGGTGGCGTTGGATGGCGGCCGGTACGAAAATGAGAAAGGCAGCCGCAACCTCTTTACCGTTGTTCATGGCTTTTCCGACAACCAATGCTGGTGATTCTGGACTCAAAATGATCAGCAACTTCTTAGCTTCTTTTTCCGATCATCACCACCCCTTGAGGCCGCCGAAATTGCAAGATCCGGCGAGGTAAAAAGTTAGTGGCAGTCTGCATTTTCTGGTATTTACGGCGAGCTTTAGCTGATCAGAGGGCATATCTGGACTCTCCTTAGCTCAAGCTTTCCAATGGCACCGATTTCATGGAGATCGGACTCTGTTTGAAAATCGACGGCTGAGATCGTCCGTAAATGTCCCTGGATCATCATCAGCACGTCGTTTTGAGTCCGTTGGTGCATTCGGATTGTCGATCGAACTCTAGTAGCTGGAGGCGAGTCGACCGAGAGATCAAGCGTCTCGGTAATTCTCTGGCCCGTTGATTTTAGAATTTATTGGCAAAATTTATGTGATTATTGAAATGAGTTGAGCCTTAGAAATATTGTTAGTTAAAATAATTGTTGGACTATCTGCCAATAGTCGTGTTTGTGTTGTGTTGCAGAGTCAGGAAAATTAATGCAGTTTTAGTGACCCGACTCCCATTAATTAATCGTTGTACATTTGAAGTGTTTTCTGGCAGGTCTTGGACCCGTTATACCGGGGGTAAATGTCCGTATTTAGGGGAGGTTCTGCCGGATTTTCGGTAGAATTCTTCCAAGTCGAGATTCTTAGACAGTCAGTCCTATGAGTCTAGACCTAGGATTAATTGTCAAATGTTTCAACGTTATTGATTAATTATTTTCCTTGATTAGATAATCCGTCAGTTCGGCTCGCTCCACTTGAGGCATCGGAGCAGAGCTAGGAGGTCGTCAGATCTGTGAGTTAAAGTCATATATCTGTTATGCACGTGTCATGCACAGATTTTAAATAGCAACTGTGATTAATTGATTGCAAGTTTAAATTATTCATTTAATTACTATTCATATATATCATGTTTTTATCACTGAATTTATTATTGCATGATGACTCGGGATGGGACAGCAATAGAACATACCATTTTACTGAGTTGCACCGGTATGAATACGAGACTGATAATAAAAGGGCACAAAAGGTAAATTAGGACTTGCCCTGGTCGAGCATTACTCTCTGGGCTGAGTAGAGTGTGTTTGCCGGAGTAAAGGGCCCTAGTCGAGCATTGCTCTCTGGGCGCCGGCTTATTTGGACACCTAAGTGACCAGACTGGAGTTAAGGACTCTGGTCGAGCTTCGCTCTCTAGGCGCCAGTCTTATTGGAATAAGAGAGCCGAAAGGCTAAGAGTGTTAGTAATAATTAAGTGACTAAACTGGATTTAAGGACCATGGTCGAGCTTCGCTCTTTGGGCGCCAGTTCTGTCAGAATGAGAGAGTCAAGATGTTAGTGTTGGGGTTAGGATTCTGCTGAGGTACTCCGACCCGTGGTATGAAATAAAAAAAAATTATTTTATTTCATTTTTGCAGAAGCATAGCATGACATGGATTTTTATTATAAGTTAAGCAACTATTTTATTGAAGTGTTTATATTCGTTTTTGGGATATATGATTTTAACTCACTCTCAGACTAGCAGTCTCAATTTTTACTCTTTTTCAGGTGATTGTTAGTCTTCCCGCGGTTCTTATTTAGCAACCGGACTCCTTCATCATCGGGTTGATGTATTTGATTTTGGTATGTTTCACTTGTAAAAAATTTAGATTCTCCGCAGTAGAAATTTTAGACTTATCATTTGTAATTTTATGTAGTTTTAGGTCTTACCTAATTATACTGGCAGACCGAATTAAAAATGTACAATTTAATGGTTAAGATAAATTATGACATCAGTGCTATTAGATGAGATTTGATTAAGTTAGTGAATGGTTAAGCTTACTACGGGATTCGGTGGCCTTACGCCTACCCATTCCCTAGTGCCAGTCACAGCCCACAGATCTATATCAACAAGTATACCCCTTTTACGGGTTGTTTTCTCATATTATAAAATTAACCCATTTAAGGGGTTCTTTTCTCATACTCACAAATATACCAAATTACAGGGTTATTTACTTCGATTGATAACTATCCCCGTATTATGGGGTTGTTTTCTAATATTTATAAATATAACCCTTATAGGGTTGTTTTCTCATATTAAAAAATTTACCTCTTCTACGAGGCTGTTCTCTCAGACTCGCAATTACATTACTTTTACAGGCTCTTTTACTCTTACCTGGTTATTTTCTTATATTAATAAATATACCACTTTTACGGAGTCGCTTTCTCATATTAAATTATTAGAACTATTGTGGGCTTATTTTCTCAAATTCACAAATATACACGTTTTACGGAGTTTTTTTATTATATCGAAAAATATACCCCTTTTTTGGGGTTGTTATAAAATTAACCCATTTAATGGGTTGTTTTTTCATACTCACAAATATACCAAAATTACGGGGTTATTTTCTCCCATTGAAAAATATCCCAGTATTACGGGGTTGTTTTCTGATATTTATAAATATACCCTTCTTATGGGGTTGTTCTCTCATATTAAAAAATTTACCCCTTCTATGAGGCTCCTTTCTAAGACTTGCAATTACACTACTTTTACGGGGTTGCTTTCTAAGATTCATAAATATACACGCTTTACTTCGTTATTTTCTTATATTGATAAATATATCACTTTTACGGGATTGTTTTTTCATATTAAATTATTAGCACTATTATGGGGTTATTTTATTATATCGACAAATATACCCCTTTTACGGGGTTGTTTTCTCATATTATAAAATTCACCCATTTAACGGTTGTTTTCTCATACTCATAAATATACCAAAATTACGGGGCTATTTTCTCCGATTGATAAATATCCCCGTATTACGGGGTTGTTTTCTCATAGTAAAGAATTTACTCCTTCTACGAGGCTGTTTTCTAAGACTTGCAATTACACTACTTTTACGGGGTTGCTTTCTAAGATTCATAAATATACATGTTTTACGGGGTTATTTTCTTATATTGATAAATATACCACTTTTACGGGTTCGTTTTCTCATATTAAATTATTAGCACTATTATGGGGTTGTTTTCTCAAATTCATAAATATACACATTTTACGAGGTTATTTTCTTATATAAAAAAATCTACCCCTTTTACAGGGTTATTTTCTTCGATTTATAAATATCCCCATATTATGGGATTATTTTCTAATATTTATAAATTTACCCCTCTTACAGGGTTGTTTTCTCATATTAAAAGATTTACCCCTTCTACAAGGCTATTTTCTCAGACTCGAAATTACACTACTTTTACGATGTTATTTTCTGAGATTCATAAATATACACGTTTTACGGGATTATTCTCTTATATTGATAAATATATCACTTTTATGGGCTTGGTTTCTCATATTAAATTATCAGCAATATTATGGGGTTGTTTTCTCAAATTCATAAATATACACGTTTTACGGGATTACTTTCTATATCGCCAAGTATACACCATTTACGGGGTTGTATTCTCATATTCTAAAATTAACCCATTTAAGGGGTTGTTTTCTCATACTCACAAATATACCAGAATTACGGGGTCATTTTTTCCGATTGATAAATATCCCAGTATTACGGGATTGTGTTCTAATATTTATAAAAATAACCCTCTTATGGGGTTGTTCTCTCATATTAAAAAAATTACCCCTTCTATGAGGCTGTTTTCTTAGACTCGCAATTATACTACTTTTACGCGGTTGTTTTCTCAGATTCATAAATATACAAATTTTACGGGATTATTTTCTTATATTAATAAATATACCACTTTTACACGGTCTTTTTCTCATATTAAATTACTAGCACTATTATGGGGTTGTTTTCTCAAATTCATAAATATACACGTTTTACAGGATTTTCTCTTATATCGACAAATATACCTCTTTTACAGGGTTGTTCTTTCATATTCTAAAATTACCCCATTTAAAATGTTGTTTTCTCATACTCATAAATATACTAAAATTACGTCGTTATTTTCTCCAATTGATAAATATCCACGCATTACATATTTGTTTTCTAATATTTATAAATATACCCCTCTTACGGGATTCTTTTCTCATATTAAAAAATTTACCCCTTCTACAGGGTTGTTCCCTCAAACTCACAATTACACTACTTTTACGGGGTTGTTTTCTCAAATTGATAAATATACCCCTTTTACAGGGATGTTTTATCTTATTTTAAAATTAACTAATTTAAGTGGTTGTTATCTCATACTCACAAATATATCAAAATTACGAGGTTGATTTCTCCGATTGATAAATATCCCCATATTATGAGGCTGTTTTCTAATATTTATAAATATACCCCTCTTACGGGGTTGTTTCCTCATATTAAAAAATTTACCCCTTCTAAAAGGTTGTTTTCTCAGACTCGCAATTACACTACTTTTACGAGGTTCTTTTCTCAGATTCATAAATATACACATCTTACGGGGTTATTTTATTATATTTTTAATAAATGAGTTTTATTTAAATTAATTTAATTGTATTTTATTCTGTTTAATTGGAATAATTTAAACGCAATTTTGAAATTTGATATTAGACAAATAAAGGAGTTATTTCTATACCCAATTAGTTTAGTTTTTTAAGGAGTTAATTAAGTAAATTATTTGAAAAATAAATTATATTTTTGGTTATTCAAATTTTTTCCAAATGTATATATATATATATATATAAATAAAATTATATATTGGAGAATTATGGAAGAATTTGTAAAGGGTGTTTTTATAAAAGAATTTTGGGGAAATTGGTATTTTAATTAGCTAATGGTATTAAATTTTAAGTTGGAAAATATTTAGCAAATTGGTTATTTAAATTATTTGTGTATTAGGACTAAATTGGAAATTTATTTTGGAATGAGGATTAAAAGTAAAATTTTATTATTATGGGGGGTTTAATGAAAATTTGTAAGTTTGGTATTTTTGTAAATAAATATGTCGGCCAGGGGTATATATGTAATTGTATATTTTCAATAATTCTAATTTGGCCCAAATTAAATAGTTAGGGGCTCAATTGAAAGGCTAAAGAAAAGTTTAGGGGTTAATTGAAAATTTTGCAGGGCGAAATTGTTGTAACTAAAAAAATTGAGGGACTAAAAGGTAAGTAAGAAAACTTTAGGGGCCTAATGTCGATATTGAAAGAAAGAAAAGAGAAAAGAGGAATCGGGGGAGAGAAGGAGAGGCTGGGGAAGAAGAAGAAGGCGGCGGCGTGCGTCGTCGGTGGCGGCTTCGGAAGTGCACAGGCTGGCCGTTGGAGCAGTAGGCGGCAAGCGCGAGCGTGCGATGGAGAATGGCGGCATTAGGCAGCGGGAATCGCGTGAAGAACAGCAACCGGCGCCATTCCGTTTTCGGCCTTGTCGGTACATTTCGGTGGCGATCGGCTCTCTCGGCGAGAGGCTCTTTTTAGCGGCGGTGGCGCCTTTGGTGGCGGGAGGCGAAGATCAGGCGAAGTGAGGTGGGGGCAGCGGATTTTCAGCTTTTCGGTGAGCTATGGGCGATCGAAGGGCGTATCCCGACTCTCACCAAGCTCGAGCTTATAATGGCACCAGTTTCGTGGCGATCAGACTTCGTTTGCAAATCGACAGCCGAGATCGTCCGCAAATCTCTCCGGATGATCGGCGGTCGGATCGGAAAATCAGAAGTGGGGATCATCATCAGTGCGTCGTTTCGAGTCCGATGGTGAGTTCAGATCGTCGATCGGACTCTGACGGCTGGAGGTGAGTCCACCGAGCAATCAAGCGTCTCAGTAATTTTTCTCCGGCCCGTTGATTTTAGAATTCTTTGGTATATTATATGTTTATTGAATTGTGTTGTGCATTAGAAAATATTTGTGTGTTAAAATAATTATTTGTCGGACTGCCTGTCGTAGTCGTAATTTTTGTGCTGTGTGGCGGAGTTGGGAAATTAATGAAGTCTTGGGGACCCGACTCCCGTTGTATTAAATTTTTGGATATTTGAAGTGTTTCTCTGGTAGGTCCTGAACCCGTTTTACGGGGGGTAAACGTCCGTGTTGTAAGGGAGGTTCTGCCGGATTTTCGGTAGAATTCTTCCGAATCGAGATCTTAGACAGTCAGTTCTAGGAATCTAGACCTAGGGTTAATGGTCAATTGTTTCAGTGTTTTGATAAATCGTTTTCCGTGATTAGATAATCCGTCTGTTCGACTTGCTCCACCCGAGGCACCGGAGCAGAGCTAGGAGGTCGCCAAAGCTGTGAGTTAAAGTCATATATCGATTATGCACGTGTCATGCATACATTTTTTATTTGCAATTATTCATTTAATTATTATTCATTTGTATCATGCTTTTGATTACTATTCATTTATATATCATTTCTTTTATCATTGATTTTATTATTGCATAATGATACGGGATGGGACGGCAGTAGAACATATTAGGTTGGTGAGTATACCGGTATAGGTCCGAGAGTGATGGAAAATGGTAAATAGGTAAATTTAAAAAGAAAAGATTAGGACTTGCCCTGGTCGAGCATCGCTCTCTGGGCTTAGTGGAGTGTGGTTGCCGGAGTAAAGGTCCCTAGTCCAGCAATGCTCTCTAGGCGCCAGCTTATTTGGAAATCTAAGTGACCAGACTAGAGGTAAGGTCCCTGGTCGAGCTTTGCTCTCTGGACGCCAGTCTTATTGGAATAAGAGAGCAGAAAGGCTAAGGCAGATAGTGAACATTAAGTGACCGGACTAGAGTTAAGGACCTTGGTCGAGCTTTGCTCTCTGGAAGCCAGTCCTATTGGAATGAGATTAGTCGGGATGATAGAGTTGAGATTAGTCGAGATGTCAGTATGGAGATTGACCGAGATGTTAGTATTAGGATTAGTTTTCTACTGTAGTACTCCGTCCCGTTGTGTGTGAAATTTATTTTATTTATTTTAAGCATGGCATGACACGTATGTTTTTACGTGACTTATGTTTGTTTCAAATTAAATAAATGTATGGTCGAAGTATATGCAAATGTTTTTGGATATATGATTTTAACTCGCTCTCGGGGCGAGTCTCAATTCTTATTTTGATTCGTGTTGTTAGTCTTCCATGACTCTTATTGATAACTGACTCCTTCATCATCGGGTGATGTATTTGATTTGGTATGTTAATTTATAAATTCTTAGAATCTCCGCAGTTGAAATAATAGATGTATCAGTTGAAATTTTCTGTAGTTTCGAGTCTCGCCTAATTCTTCTGGCAGACCGAATTAATTGTGTAAATTTAATGGTTTCAAAATTATGGAATCAATAATGTTAAATGAGATGAAATTTATTTAAGTCAGTGAGTGTCAGGCTTACTACGGGATTCTGTAGCCTTACGCCTACCCATTCCCTAGTGCCGGTCATTGGGCCCAAAGATGGGTCGTGACAATACCCCTTTTATAGAGTTGTATTCTCATATTATAAAATTAACTTATTTAAGGGGTTGTTTTCTCATACTCACAAATATACCAGAATTATAGGGTTTTTTTCTTCGATTGATAAATATCCCCGTATTAGGTTGTTGTATTCTAATAGTTATAAATATACCCCTCTTACGGGGTTGTTTTCTCATATGAAAACATTTACCCCTTCTACGAGACTATTTTCTCAAACTCGAAATTACACTACTTTTACGAGGTTGTTTTATCAGATTTATAAATATACACGTTTTACAGGGTTATTTTCTTATATTGATAAATATACAACTTTTACGGGTTTAGCTTCTTATATTAAATTATTAACACAATTATGGGTTTTTTTTCTCAAATTCATAAATATACACATTTTACGGTGTTATTTTCTATATCGACAAGTATACCTGTAATACCCGAAATTTTTATATATTTAATAATGAGTTTCTATTTAAGTTAATTTTAGCTTTATTTTTATTTGGTTTAATTTGAAATGTTTTAATGGAAATTTTAATATTAGTCAATTGAATGAGTTATTTTTCTATACTCAATTAGTTTGAAATTTTAAGATATTAATCAAGTAAATTATTTGAAGGGTAGAATATATTTTTGGTTATTCTAATTTTTCCCCAATGTATATGTATAAATAAAATTATATATTGGAAAAATTATGGTAGAAATTGTGAGGGATGTTTTTATAAAAGAATTTTGGGAAAATTGGTATTCTAATTGGTTAGTGGTATTAAATTTTAAGTTGGAAATTTACTATTTAAATTAATTTTGTGTTAGGACTAAATTGGAGAATTATTTTTGGATAAGGATTAAAAGTATAATTTTATTTTTATGGGGTTTTAATGGAAATTTCTGAGTTTGATATTTTTTTAAATAAATATGTCGGTCAGGGGTATTTTTGTAATTGTGTATTTTCCATAATTCTAATTTGGCCCAAATTAATTATTTAGGGGCTTAATTGAAAGGCTAAAGAAGAGTATGGGGGTTATTTGAAAATTCTGCAGGATGAAATTGTAAGTAATTAAGAAAGTTGAGGGACCAAACTGTAATAAAGAAAAGTTCAGGGGTAAAATGTCGATATTGAAAGGAAATGAATCGGGGAAGAAGAGAGGAAGAGAGGGAGAGAGTGCGGTAGGAAGAGAGAGAGAGAGTCTTTTGTGTGTGCGGCCGGCGGCGGAATCGCGGCGTGTGGCGGCGGCTTTCGAAGCGTCGTTCGGCCGATCTTGGTGGCGATCGGCTCCCCTCGAGAGAGCTTTCTTTTAGCGGCCGGCAATGCAATGGTGGCCGGTGAAGTTCGGTGGAGAGAAAGTAGGGGGCAGCCGCGTTTTTGGGCTTTTCCAGCGAGCTCCGGCGGAGGATGGGCGATAGGAGGACGTATCCCGACTCTCCTCAGCTCAAGCTTCGTGATGGCACCGGTTTTGTGGCGATCGGGCTTCGTTTGCAAATCGACGGCCGAGATCGTCCGCTAATCTCTCCGGATGATCGGGTGTCGGATCAAAAAATTGAAAGCGTGGATCGTCATCAGCGCGACGTTGTGAGTCCGATGATGTGTTCGGATCGTCGATCGGATTCCGGCGGCTGGAGGCGAGTCAACCAAGCGTCTCATTAATTATCTCTGGCCCGTTAATTTTGGAATTCTTTGATTTAATTTGTGCTTATTGTTTTGTGTTGAGTATTTAATATTTGTGAGTCAAAAATGATTGTCGGTCAGTTTGCCTGCCTCGTATTTTATGCTGTGTGGCGGAGTTGGGAAATAGTGAAGTTTGGGGACTCGACTCCCGTTGTTTGAATTGTTGAATATTTGAAGTATTTTTCTGGCAGGTCCTGGACCCGTTTTTACGGGGGGTAATGTCCGTGTTGTAGGGGAGGTTCTGCCGGATTTTCGGTAGAATTCTCCCGAGTCGAGATTCTTAGGCAGCCAGTCCTAGGAGTCTAGACCTAGGATTAATGATCGATTATTTCAGCATTTTGATAAATTATTTTTCGTGACTAGATTGTCCGTTTGTTCGGGTCGCTTCAACCGAGGCACCGGAGCAGAGTTAGGAGGTCGCCCAATTCTGTGAGTTAAAGTCACTTAATCGTTGCACTATTGCTAAGTCTGAATTTAATATGCTATTTTGAAAATTTATGCTTAATATGGTTATTAGTATCATAGCGTAAATAATTTCTTGGATTATTAATTATTGAAGATAATATAAGTATTATTATAGTAATGTTATAATAATACCAAATATTATCAGTTTTCCACATGAGTTGCATGATGTCTTACTCTAAATTGTTAATCGTTATTTTGATATGGTTGAATGACTTCTTTAGACAATAATATTTATTAAATGTGGTGATTGCGATTTGGAAAATGTGGCTTGTAGAACATGCCGCCTGATGGGTTACATCAGGACCGCGTGCGCACCAATAATGATCATGGACGGGTAATAAGATTTTTATGAGTTCGCCACGGTGAGCATGGCTCTCTGGTGATTTGAGTAAATTCGCGGTAATAAGATTATTATGAGTTTTGCCCTGGTCGAGCATGGCTCTCTGGGCTGATTTGAGTGAGATGCCATAGTAAAGGACCCTGGTCGAGCTTCGCTCTCTAGGCACCGGCTTATTTGAATATCAAGTGACCGGACTGGAGTTAAGGACCCTGGTTGAGCTTCGCTCTCTAGGCGCCAGTCCTATTGGAATGAGATGCCGGAGTAAAGGTCCATGGTCGAGCATTTGCTCTCTGGGCGCCGGCATACTTGGATACTTAAGTGACCAGACTCGAGGTAAGGTCCACGGTGAGCATTGCTCTCTGGGCTTGATCTTATTGGATTAAGAGAGCCAAAATGGCTACTAGAATTTGGGGTTAAGGTTCTACTGAGCCACTCGTCTCGTAAAAATAAAAATATATTTTTATTTATTTATTTATTATGGTATGATTATAATATGGGTTGTATTTACGTGCATGGTTGATATATTGATTCGAATGATTAATATTTTCTGTGAAGAAAGCAATAGTCTCTAGATTATTTGATTTTAACTCACTCTCGAGACTGACAGTCTCAATTTATTTTATTTTCAGATGCGTGATTGTTAGTCTTCCCGCGATTCTTATTTAGTAACCCGACTCCTTCATCATCGGGTGATGTATTTGATTTGGTATGTAAATTGGTAAATCTTAGATTCTCCGCAGTAGTAATAGTATATGTATCAGTTGTAAATTTTATGAGTTTCGGGTCTCGCCTAATCTTCTTGGCAGACCGAATTTATTATGTAAAATGTAACTATTAAGATAATTTGTGGCTTTAATAATATTAATTTGAGATGAGATTTGATTGAGTTAGTGAATTTCAGGCTTACTACGGGATTCGGTGGCCTTAAGCCTACCCATTCCCTACTGCCGGTCACGGGCCCTCGGGTGGGGTCGTGACAATACCTCTTTTACGGGGATGTTTTCTTATATTTTAAAATTACCCCATTTAAAGGGTTGTTTTCTCATACTCACAAATATGCCAAAATTGCGGGGTTATTTTCTCCTATTAATAAATATCCCCGTATTACAGGGTTACTTTTTAATATTTATAAATATACCCCTCTTACGGGGTTGTTTTCTCAGATTCATAAATATACACATTTTGCGAGGTTATTTTCTTATATTGAAAATATACCACTTTTACAGGGTCGTTTTCTCATATTAAATTATAAGTACTATTATTGGGTTGTTCTGTCAAATTCATAAATATACATGTTTTATAGGCTTATTTTCTTATATCGACAAATATACCCCTTTTACGGGGTTGTTTTCTCATATTCTAAAATTACCCCTTTTAATGGGTTATTTTCTCAGTCACAAATATATAAAAATTACGGAGTTATTTTCTCTAGTTGATAAATATCACCGTCTTACGTGGTTGTTTTCTAATATTTATAAATATACCACGCTTACGGGGTTATTTTCTCATATTTAAAATTTTACCCCTTCTACGAGGCTGTTTTCTCAGACTCGCAATTACGCTAGTACTACGAGGTTATTTTCTGATTTTGATAAATATACCACATTTACGGGGTCGTTTTCTTATATTAAATTATTAGGACTATTATGGAGTTGTTTTGTCAAATGCATAAATATACACGTTTTACGGAGTTATTCTTTTATATCGACAAATACACCCTTTTACGGGGTTGTTTTCTCATATTCTAAAATTAACCCATTTAAGGGGTTGTTTTCTCATGCTCACAAATATACCAAAATTACGGGGGTATTTTCTCCGATTGATAAATATGACCGTATTACGTGATTGTTTCCTAATATTTATAAATATACCCCTCTTACGGGGTTGTTTTCTCATATTAAAAAATTTACCGCTTCTATGAGGCTGTTTTCTCAGACTCGTAATTACACTACTTTTACAGGATTGTTTCCTCAGATTCATAAATATACACGTTTTACGAGGTTATTTTCTTATATTGATAAATATACCATTTTTACGGGGTTGTTTTTTCATATTAAATTATTAGCACTATTATGGGGTTATTTTGTCAAATTCATAAATATACATGTTTACAAAGCTATTTTCTTATATTGACAAATATACCTCTTTTACGGGGTTGTTTTCTCAGATTATAAAATTCACCCATTTAAGTGGTTGTTTTCTCATAATCATAAATGTACTACAATTACGAGGTTGTTTTCTCCGATTTATAAATATCACCGTATTACGGGGTTGTTTTCTAATATTTATAAGTATACCCCTCTTACGGGGTTGTTTTCTCATATTAGAAAATTTACCCCTTCTACGAGGTTGTTTTCTCAGACTCGCAATTACACTACTTTTACGGGGTTGTTTTCTCCGATTCATAAATATACACATTTTACGGGGTTATTTTCTTATATTGATAAATATACCACTTTTACGGGGTCGTTTTCTCATATTAAATTATAAGCATTATTATCGAGTGGTTTTGTCAAATTCATATATATACACGTTTTACAGGATTATTTTCTTATATCGACAAACATGCCCCTTTTACGGGGTTGTTTCCTCATATTATAAAATTATCCCCTTTAAGGGGTTGTTTTCTCATACTAAGAAAATACCAAAATTACGGGGTTATTTTTTCCAATTGATAAAGAATATCATCTTACGTGGTTGTTTTCTAATATTTATAAATATACCCTGCTTACTGGGTTCTTTTCTCATATTAAAAATTTTACCCCTTCTACGAGGCTGTTTTCTCAAACTCGCAATTACACTACTTTTACAGGATTATTTTCTCAAATTCATAAATATACACATTTTATGGGGTTATTTTCTTATATTGATAAATATACCACTTTTACGAGTTCGTTTTCTCATATTAAATTACTAGCACTATTATGGGGTTGTTTTCTCAAATTTATAAATATACAAGTTTTACAGAATTATTTTCTTATATCGACAAATATACCTCTTTTACAGGGTGATTCTCACATATTCTAAAATTACCCCATTTAAGAGGTTGTATTCTCATACTCACAAATATACCAAAATTACGGGGTTATTTTCTCCGATTGATAATATCACCGTATTATGCGGTTGTTTCCTAATATTTATAAATATATCCCTCTTACGAGGCTGTTTTGTCATATTAGAAAATTTACCCCTTCTACGAGGCTGTTTTCTCAGACTCGCAATTACACTACTTATACAAGGTTGTTTTCTCAGATCATAGATATACACGTTTTACGGGATTATTTTCTTATATTGATAAATATACCACTTTTATGGGGTTGTTTTCTCATATTAAATTACTAACACTATTATGGGGTTGTTTTTTCAAATTCATAAATATACACGTTTTACGAGATTATTTTCTTATATCGACAAATATACCTCTTTTACGGGATTGTTTTCTCATATTCGAAAATTAACCCATTTAAGGGGTTGTTTCTCATACTCACAAATATACCAAAATCACGAGGTTATTTTCTCCGACTGATAAATATCCTCGTATTATGGGATTGTTTTCTAATATTTATAAATATACACCTATTACGAGGTTGTTTTCTCATATTACAAAATTTACCCCTTTTACAAGGCTGTTTTCTAAGACTTGCAATTACACTACTTTTACAGGGTTGTTTTCTCATATTCATAAATATAAATGTTTTACGGGGTTATTTTCTTATATTAAGGGGTTATTTTCTCCGATTTATAAATATCACCGTCTTACGTGGTTATTTTCTAATATTTATAAATATAATTAGCTTATGGGGTTGGTTCCTCATATTATAAAATTTACCCCTTCTATGGAGCTGTTTTCTCAAACTCGCAAGTACACTACTTTTACGGGCTTGTTTTCTCAGATTGACAAATATACCCCTTTTACAAGGTTATTTACTTATATTATAAATTAACTCATTTAAGGAGTTGTTATCTCATACTCACAAATATATTAAAATTAAGGGGTTGATTTCCTCGATTGATAAATATCCTCGTATTACGGGGCTGTTTTCTAATATTTATCAATATAACCCTCTTACGGGGTTGTTTTCTCATATTAAAAAATTTATCCATTCTAAAAGGCTGTTTTCTCAAACTAGCAATAACACTATTTCTACGGGATTGTTTTCTCAGATTCATAAATATATACGTTTTACGAGATTATTTTCTTATATCGACAAATATACCCCTTTTACGGGGTTGTTTTCCCAAATTCTTAAATTAACCCATTTAAGAGCTTGTTTTCTTACACTCACAAATATACCAAAATTACTAGGTTATTTTCTCTGATTGATAAATATCTCCGTATAACGAGGTTGTTTTCTAATATTTATAAATATACCGCTCTTATGGAGTTATTTCTCATATTAAAAAATTTACCCCTTCTACGAGGCTGTTTTCTCAGACTCGCAATTACACTACTTTTACAGGGTTTTTTTTCCTCATATTCATATATATACACGTTTTACGGGATTATTTTCTTATATTGATAAATATACAACTTTTACGGGCTTGATTTCTCATATTAAATTATTAGCACTATTATGGGGTTGTTTTCTCAAATTCATAAATATACACGTTTTACGGGGTTATTTTCTATATCGACAAGTATACCGCTTTTTTACTGGGTTGTTTTCTCATATTCTAAAATTACCCCATTTAAGGGGTTGTTTTCTCATATTCACAAATATACCAAAATTACGGGGTTATTTTCTCCGATTTATAAATATCACCGTCTTACATGGTTGTTTTATAATATTTATAAATATACCCCGCTTACGGGGTCATTCTCTCATATTAAAAAATTTACACCTTCTACGAGGCTGTTTTCTCATACTCGCAATTACACTACTTTTATGGGGTTGTTTTCCGAGATTGACAAATATACCTTTTCTACGGGGTTGTTTTCTCATATTATAAAATTAACCCATTTAAAGGGTTCTTTTCTCATACTCACAAATGTACCAAAATTACGGGGTTATTTTCTCCGATTGATAAATATGACCGTATTACGGGGTTGTTTTCTAATATTTATAAATATACCCCTCTTACGAGGTTATTTTCTCATATTAAAAAATTTACCGCTTCTACGAGGCTGTTTTCTCAGACTCGCAATTACACTACTTTTACAGGATTGTTTCCTCGGATTCATAAATATACACGTTTTACGGGGTTATTTTCTTATATTGATAAATATACCATTTTTACGGGGTTATTTTCTCATATTAAATTATTAGCACTATTATGGGGTTATTTTTTCAAATTCATAAATATACATGTTTTACGGGATTATTTTTTTATATTGATAAATATACCCGTTTGACGGGGTTGTTTATTCATATTATAAAATTAACCCATTTTAGAGGTTGTTTTCTCATATTCATATATACACCACAGTTACGGGGGTGTTTTCATTTATTAAAAATTTACCCCTTCTACGAGATTGTTTCCCCATATTAAAAAATTTACCTGTTCTACGAGGCTGTTTTCTTAGACTCGCAATTACACTACTATTACGTAGTAGTTTTCTCAGATTCATAAGTATACATGTTTTACGGGGTTATTTTCTTATACTGATAAATATACCACTTTTATGGGGTCATATTCTCATACTAAATTATTAGCATATTATGGGGTTGTTTTCTCAAATTCATAAATATACGCGTTTTACGGGGTTATTTTCTTGTATTGACAAATATACCCCTTTTACTAGGTTGTTTTCTCATATTATAAAATTAACTCATTTAACGGGTTGTTTTCTCAAACTCACAAATATACCAAAATTACGGAATTATTTTCTTGATTGATAAATATCCCCGTATTATAGGGTTGTTTTCTCATATTAAAAATTTACCCATTCTATGAGGCTATTATCTCAGACTCGCAATTACACTACTTTTACGAGGTTGTTTGCTTAGATTCATAAATATATACGTCTTACGAGGTTATTTCCTGGTATTAATAAATATACCACTTTTACGGGGTCGTTTTCTCATATTAAATTATTAGCACTATTATGGGGTTGTTTTGTCAAATAAATAAATATACACGTGTTACGGGGTTATTTTTTTATATTGACAAATATACCCCTTTTACGAGGTTGTTTTCTCATATTATAAAATTAACCCATTTAAGGCGTTGTTTTCTCATACTCACAAAAATACCAAAATTACAAGGTTATTTTCTCCAATTGATAAATATCCCCATATTACGTGGTTGTTTTCTCATATTAAAAATTTATCCCTTCTACGAGACTATTTTCTCATACTTGCAATTACACTGCTTTTACGGGGTTGTTTTCTCTGATTCATATATGTACACTTTTATGGTGTTATTTTCTTATATTGATAAATATACCACTTTTATGGTGTCGTTTTCTCATATTAAACTA
Organism: Ricinus communis; assembly: GCF_019578655.1. NCBI lineage: Eukaryota > Viridiplantae > Streptophyta > Magnoliopsida > Malpighiales > Euphorbiaceae > Ricinus > Ricinus communis. Next base: position 10,212,728 of record NC_063261.1, on the reverse strand, counting down.
TTAGCACTGTTATGAGGTTGTTTTCTCAAATTCATAAATATACACGTTTTATGGGGTTATTTTCTTATATTTACAAATATACCTCTTTTACTGGGTTGTTTTTTCCTATTACAAAATTAACCCATTTTAAGGGTTGTTTTCTCATGCTCACAAATATAGTACAGTCACTGGGTTATTTCCTCAAATTCATTAATATTCTCATATTACGGAGTTATTTTCACATATTAAAAAATTTACCCCTTCTACGAGACTGTTTTCACATATTAAAGAATTTACCAGTTCTACGAGGCTGTTTTCTCAGACTCGCAATTACACTACTATTACGGGGTTGTTTTCTGAGATTCATAAATATACACATTTTATGCGGTTATTTTCTTATATTGATCAATATACCACTTTTACGGGGTCGTTTTCTCATACTAAACTATTAGCACTATTATGGGCTTGTTTTCTCAAATTCATAAATATACACGTTTTACGGTGTTATTTTCTTATATTGACAAATATACCTCTTTTATGGGGTTGTTTTCTCATATTATAAAATTAACCCATTTAAGGGGTTGTTCTCTCATACTCACAAATGTACCAATTACAAGGTTATTTTCTCCGATTGATAAATGTACCCGTATTACGAGGTTATTTTCTAAAATTTATAAATATACCCCTCTTACGGGGTTGTTTTCTCATATTAAAAAATTTACCCCTTCTACGAGGCTGTTTTCTCATACTCGCAATTACACTACATTTACCGATTTGTTTTCTCAAATTCATAAATATACACGCTTTACGCGGTTGTTTTCTTATATTGGTAAATATACCACTTTTACGAGGTCGTTTTCCCATATTAAATTATTACCACTATTATGGAGTTATTTTCTCAAATTCATAAATATACACGTTTTACAAGTTCATTTTCTTATATCGACAAATATGCCCCTTTTACGGGGTTTTTTTCTCATATTATAAAATTAATGCATTTAAGGAGTTGTTTTCTTATACTCACAAATATATCATAATTATGGGGTAATTTCCTCAAATTCATAAATAACCTCATATTATGGGGTTGTTTTCACATATTAAAAAATTTACCCCTTCTGCGAGGCTATTTTCTAAGACTCGCAATTGCACTACTTTTACGGGGTTGTTTTCTCATATTCATAAATACACACATTTTACGGGGTTCTTTTCTTATACTGACATATATACACTTATACATGGTTGTTTTCTCATATTATAAAATTAACCCATTTAACGGGGTGTTTTCACATATTAAAAAATTTACCCCTTCTACTATATTATTTTCTCATATTAAAAAATTTACCCGTTCTACGAGGTTGTTTTGTTAGATTCGCAATTACACTACTTTTTCGGGGTTGTTTTCTCATATTCATAAATATACACATTCTTTACAGGGTTACTTTCTTATATTGATAAATGTACTACTATTACGGGGTCGTTTTCTCACATTAAATTATTAGCACTATTATGAGGTTATTTTTTCAGATTCATAAATATACACGTTTTACGGAGTTATTTTCTTATATTGACAAATAACCCCTTTTACGGAGTTGTTTTCTCATATTATACAATTAACCATTTAAGAGGTTGTTTTCTCATACTCACAAATATACCAAAATTACGGGGTTATTTTCTCCGATTGATAAATATCCCCGTATTACGTGGTTGTTTTCTCATATTAAAAAATTTACTCCTACTAGGCTGTTTTCTAAGACTCGCAATTACGCTAGTAATACGGGGTTATTTTCTCAGTTTCATAAGTATAATGCTTTATGGGGTTATTTTCTGATATTGATAAATATACCACTTTTATAGGATCGTTTTCTCATATTAAATTACTGGCACTATTATGGGGTTGTCTTCTCAAAATCATAAATATACACGTTTTACATTATTATTCTCTTATATCGCCAAATATACATCTTTTATAGGGTTGTTCTCTCACATTCTAAAATTCCCCATTTAAGAGATTATTTTCTCTACGTAGAGATATACCAAAATAATTGGATTATTTTCTCCAATTAATAAATATCCATGTATTACGTGGTTGTTTTCTAATATTTATAAATATACCCCTCTTACGGAGTTCTTTTCTCATCTTAAAAAATTTACCCCTTCTACGAGGCTGTTTTCTCAGACTCGCAATTACACTACTTTTACGGGGTTTTTCCACAAATTCATAAATATTTCTTATATTGATAAATATACCATTTTTACGGGTTCGTTTTCTCATATTAAATTATTAGCACTAATATAGGGTTGTGTTCTCAAATTTAAAAATTTACACGTTTTACGAGGTTATTTTCTATATCGACAAGTATAACCCTTTTACAGGGTTGTTTTCTCATAATCTAAAATTAACCCATTTAAGGGGTTATTTTCTCACATTCTAAAATTACCCCATTTAAGGGGTTATTTTCTCACATTCTAAAATTACCCCATTTAAGGGGTTGTTTTCTTATACTAAAAAATATACAAAAATTACGGAGTTATTTTCTCTGGTTGATAAATATCGTCGTCTTATGTGGTTGTTTTCTAATATTTATAAATATACCACGCTTACGGGGTTTGTTTCTTATATTTAAAATTATATTCCTTCTACGAGGCTGTTTTCTCAGACTCCCAATTACACTACTTTTACGGGATTATTTTCTCAAATTAACAAATATACCCCCTTTACGGGGTTATTTTTAAGGGGTTGTTATCTCATACTAACAAATATATCAAAATTATGGGGTTGATTTCTTCGATTGATAAATATTCCCGTATTACGGGGCTGTTTACTAATATTTAAAAATATACCCCACTTACGGGGTTGTTTCTCATATTAAAAAATTTACCCCTTCTAAAAAGCTATTTTTTCAAACTCGCAATAACACTTCTTTTAAGGGGTTGTTTTCTCAGATTTATAAATATACACGTTTACGGGATTATTTCCTTATATGGATAAATATACCCCTTTTAGAGGGTTGTTTTCTCATATTATAAAATTAACCCATTTAAGGAGTTGTTTTCTCATACTTACAAATATACCAAAATTATAGGGTTCTTTCTCCGATTTATAAATATCCCCGTATTACGGGGTTGTTTTCTAATATTTATAAATATACCCCTCTTACAGGGTTGTTTTCTCATATTAAAAAATTTACCTTTTTTACGAGGCTGTCTTCTCAAACTCGCAATTACACTACTTTTACGGAGTTGTTTTCTCATATTCATAAATATACATGTTTTACTTGGTTATTTACTTATATTGATAAATATACCACTTTTACAGGGACATTTTCTTATATTAAGTTATTAGCATTACAATGTGGTTGTTTTCTCAAATTCATAAATATACACGTTTTAAAAGGTTATTTTCTTATATCGACAAATATACCCCTTTTACGGGGTTGTTTTCTCATATTATAAAATTAACCCATTTTAGGTGTTGTTTTCTCATACTCACAAAGATAACAAAATTACGGGGTTATTTTCTCCGATTGATGAATATCCCTATATTACGTGGTTGCTTTCTCATATTAAAAAATTTACCCTTTCTACGAGACTGTTTTCTCATACTCGCAATTACACTATTTTTACGAGGTTATTTTCTCAGATTCATAAATATACACGTTTTACGAGGTTATTTTCTGTCACGACCCCATCTGTGGGCCCATGACCGGCACTAGGGAATGGGTAGGCGTAAGGCCACCGAATCCGTAGTAAGCCTGATACTCTCTCACTTAAACAAATCTCATCTCATTTAATGCCACAATTTACATTAAATTTTACATAACTAATTCGGTCTGCCAGAAGAATTTGGCGAGACCCGAAACTCAGAAAATTTACAACTGATATATCTACTATTACCACTGTGGAGAAACTAAGATTTATAAATTTACATACCAAATCAAATACATCACCCGATGATGAAGGAGTCGGGTTACTGAATAAGAGTCGCGGGAAGACTAACAGTCACAAATCTGAAAAAAAATAAATTGAGACTGTGAGTTTCGAGAGTGAGTTAAAATCAAATAATCTGGAGATTATTGCATTCTTCACAGAAAATATAAATTATTCGAATCAGTATATCAAACCATGCACATAAATACCAATCATACTATAATCATACCATAATAAATAAATAAATAAAAATATATTTTTACTTTTACGGGACGAGTGGCTTAGTAGAACCCTAACCCCAAATTCTAGTAGCCTTTCGGCTCTCTTAATCCACATTTCCTAAAATACAATCATCACATTTAATAAATATCATTGTCTAATGAAATCATTCAACACATGTCGAAATAAGATTAAAAATTTAGGGTAAGGCAACGTGCAATTCGTGTGGAAAAATAATAATATTTGTATTATTATAACGTTACTAATACTAATATTTATATTATTTTCAATAATTAATAATCAAGTGAAATTATTTATATTGCGATACTAATAATCATATTAAGCATAAATTTCTAAAATAGCATATTAAATTCAGACTTAGCAATAGTGCAACGATTAAGTGACTCTAACTTAAAGATTTAGCGACCTCCTAGCTCTGCTCCAGTGCCTCGGTTGGAGCGAGCTGAACAGACAGATCATCTAATCACGACAATTCATCAATTACGCTGAACAATTGACAATTAACCCTAAGTCTAGATTCCTAGGACTGACTGACTAAGAATCTCGACTCGTGTAAATTCTACCGAAAATTCGGCAAAACCTCCCCAACAACACGGACATTTACCCCCCATAAAACGGGTCCAGGACCTGCCAGAAAACACTTCAAATATTCAACAATTCCAAACAACAGGAGTCGGGTCCCCAGACTTCACATTTTCAAACTCATTACGGCTGAAAACACGAGGCGGGCCGGCGGACAATTATTTTTTACTCACAAATATCATCTAATACATAACACAATTCAATAGACACACAATTAAACCAAGAATTCCAAAATTAACAGGCCAGAGAAAATTACCAAGACGCTTGATTGCTCGGTTGACTCGCCTCTAGCCACCAGAGTCCGATCGATGATCCGAACACACCATCGGACTCGAAACGACGCACTGACAAAGACCCCTGCTTCCGATTTTCCGATCCGACCCCAATCATCCGGAGAGATTTGTGGATGATCTCGGCCGTCGATTCGTAAACAAAGTCCAATCGCCACGATACCGGTGCCATTGCGAAGCTTGAGCTGAGGAGAGTCGGGATACGTCCTCCAATCATCCATCCTCCGCCGGAGCTCGCCAAAAAAGTTTGGAAAACGCATGCCACCTTGGGAACTCTCTCCTCCGTGACCAAAGCCGGCCTTGGCAAAGGAAGCTCTCTTGAGGGGAGCCGATCGCCGAGATCGTGGGAAGCGGTAAACGACCTTCGGCTGTTGCCTCTCTTGGATTCCGCCGTATTCTTTGGTCTTGCCGTCGACTCTGCCTATGACCATTAGCCCGCCGGTCGTCCGCAGAAGGACACCGCCGCCGCAACACCGATCTCCTCTTTCCTCCGCCACTTTCTCTCTCCCCGACATCTCCTTCCTTATTTCTCTTCTTCCCTGATTCCTTTCCTTTCAATATCGAGATTTGACCCTTGAACTTCTCCTTATTACAATTTGGTCCCTCAACTTTTTTAATTACTTACAATTTCGTCCTACAGAATTTCCAATTAACCTCCAAACTTCTTTTTAGCCTTTCAATTAAGCCCTTAACTAATTAATTTGGGCCAAAATTAGAATTATAGAAAATACATAATTACATATATACCCATGCCGACATTATTATTTACAAAAATACCATACTTACAAATTTTCATTAAAACCCCAATTTAATAAAATTATGCCTTTTAATCCTCATCCAAAAATAAATTTTCAATTTAGTCCTGACACACAATTAAATTAAATAATCAATTTACTAATTATTTTCTAACTTAAAATTAAATACCACTAGCTAATTAAAATACCAATTTCCCCAAGAAATTTCTTTTATAAAAACATCATTTACAAATTCTTCCATGATTTTCTAATATATAATTTTATTTATATATATGCTATATATATATTTGGAGAAAATTTGAATAACCAAAATATAATTATTTCTCAAATAATTTACTTAATTAATTTCTTAAAAATTCAAACTAATAGGATATAAAAAAAATAACTCCTTATATATCTAGCATTAAAATTCCATTTAATTCATTCCAAATTAAACCAACTAAAAATAAAGTAAAATTAATTTAAATAAAAACTCATTTATTAATTATTATTAATATAATCATTATTAAGGGAAAAATTTCGGGTATTACATTCTCTCCCCCCCTAAAAAATTTTTTCCTTGAATTTTAAAAGAAAAAGGGGCTTCACTCAAGACTGAAACTAATTAGGAACCTCTCATCTCCACTCGGCTTCTCGAGAACTTTTCCTCGACAGAAATAAACTCAACCATAAGACCCATCGACAAAACCCTTAAGCAAACTGGTGAACCTGAGAATCCACAATCCTGACTTACTGCTCCTCAAAAACCAAATCTTCACTTACTTCCAAACGCTGAGGGTTCAACACGAGCAAATGATCGAAAATACACTTCCTTAACTCAGACTTACGAACAACTGGATTTGACCTTAGAGAACACTATTTGGCGACAAGTCCAACTTGCACGCCACCTCACCGAACAGCATCATTCTTGCACAAGAGACGCCTTAGGAATACATACTCTCTGTTACCAATCTCCACATGCTCCCATTCTAGGTTTACACAACCTTTCTACTTCCTGAAAGCTGTCTTCAATTGCTTGCGAGAAAAGAATCTCCTTTAAAAAGATCTGGACTAACTCTGGTCCTGGCAAAAATCCACTCGCCAACTCCATTCCTAATGACGTGTCCCTTGCACGTATAGAAAATCCTTAATATTCACATCACATCATTTCATCCATCTGGTCGCGATAACCGACACAAAACCATGCCACCCTGACACAAAAATTCCTCTTCGATTGGAATCCAGAAGTCTCCTCTATAATCCAATATGGGGCCTACTACGCCACAAATTCATTCTTATAACAACTCAGCTTGTCATCCAGAGAATTCTAAGCTGACACCATTTATTTTAAAAGATTGACTTAATAATTTACTTTATAATCATCACTGATAAAAGTTCTATTATCTTGAAAAACACTTTTATAAAATCGTAAAACCTCTAGCCATTTCTATATATAAAATTCTACAATATCACGCACTAGGGTGATGATGCCCCTATCACCAAGGGTTGCAATGCACGATGTATGATGCATGTCCTAAAAATGAAATTGTACATGCCTACAGTGAAATGCCATAATGAGTTCTTTCGGGACTGGGCGTAATATTGTACTTTAAAAACACTTGTTCTATAGAAAAATAAATAATGTTCGCTTAAGCTTCTCTAGATTCCGAGCGTTCGAAAATACTCCTACCACCTTTCTTAAGCTTCTTATAACCACAAAACTCAACCATAAATACTCTGACCTATGCTTGACTTTCCACGCACTAACTTCGGCGCTACTCAATAAGGCGATGCTTGATGCGATGACGAGGCAATTCATAACACGACTGCAACCTCGCTCTGCACTAATTCTGACTGTGGTGCCTACTATCGAGACAACAATCGAATCATCCAAGGGCTAGCCTGCTCCAATCACTAGGAGAAAACGGCACGAGTCTATCGCGCTTCAGATCTTCCCATCGCTACAACGCTCATTCTCAACAACGCATTAAAGACAAGCTCTAAAGAAGGAAAGACAGACTCTCTAACACTGAAGGCTGAGACACTGGAGTCAATGAAAATAACAAGACAGACTTGATCCTAGCTCCGTAATACCAAGAATCTTAGCCTAGGTCGAAGGAAATCTAAACCTAAGCTCTGATACCAACTTTGTCACGACCCTATCTGTGGGCCCGTGCCGGCACTAGGGAATGGGCAGGCGTAAGGCCACCGAATCCCCTAGTAAGCCTAATAGTCACTGACTTAAACAAATCTCATCTTAATTAATGCCACAATTTACAGTAATATTAAATTTTACATAATTAATTCGGTCTGCCAGAAGAATTTGGCGAGACCCGAAACTCAGAAAATTTACAACTGATATATCTACTATTACCACTGCGGAGAAACTAAGATTTACAAATTTACATACCAAATCAAATACATCACCCGATGATGAAGGAGTCGGGTTACTGAATAAGAGTCGCGGGAAGACTAACAGTCACGAATCTGAAAAAAAATAAATTGAGACTGTTAGTCTCGAGAGTGAGTTAAAATCAAATAATCTAGAGACTATTGCATTCTTCACAGAAAATATAAATTATTCGAATCAGTATATCAAACCATGCACATAAATACCAATCATACTATAATCATACCATAATAAATAAATAAATAAAAATATATTTTTACTTTTATGGGACGAGTGGCTCAGTAGAACCCTAACCCCAAATTCTAGTAGCCTTTCGGCTCTTTTAATCCAACAGGTCTGGCGCCCAGAGAGCAAGCTCGATCAGGGTCCTTACCTCCAGCCTGAACACTTGAATTCCAACAAAGCCGGCGCCCAGAGAGCGTTGCTCGATCAGGGACCTTAACTCCGGTAATCAACTGAACTCAGCCTAGAGAGCAATGCTCAATCAGGGCAAACAAATCCATAATAATCTTATGTCCATGATCATTACCGGTGCGCACGCGGTCCTGATGCAACCCACCAGGTGGCATGTTCTACGAAAGCCACATTTCCCAAAATACAATCATCACATTTAATAAATATCATTGTCTAATGAAATCATTCAACACATATCGAAATAAGATTAAAAATTTAAGGTGGCATGTTCTACGAAAGCCACATTTCCCAAAATACAATCATCACATTTAATAAATATCATTGTCTAATGAAATCATTCAACACATATCAAAATAAGATTAAAAATTTAGGGTAAGGCAACGTGCAATTCGTGTGGAAAAATAATAATATTTGTATTATTATAACGTTACTAATAATAATATTTATATTATTTTCAATAATTAATAATCAAGTGAAATTATTTATATTGCGATACTAATAATCATATTAAGCATAAATTTCTAAAATAGCATATTAAACTCAGACTTAGCAATAGTTCAACGATTAAGTGACTTTAACTCACAGATTTGGAGACCTCCTAGCTCTGCTCCGGTGCCTCGGTTGGAGCGAGCTGAACAGACAGATCATCTAATCATGGAAGAAAATTCATCAATTACGCTGAACAATTGATAATTAACCCTAGTTCTAGATTCCTAGGACTGACTGACTAAGAATCTCGACTCGGGTAAATTCTACGGAAAATTCAGCAAAACCTCCCCAATAACACGGACATTTACCCCCCATAAAACGGGTCCAGGACTGGCCAAAAAACACTTCAAATATCCAACAATTCCAAACAACAGGAGTTGGGTCCCCAGACTTCACATTTTTCCCGACTCCGCTACACAGCACAAAACACGAGGCAGACAATTGACAGACAATTATTTTTTACTCACAAATATCATCTAATACATAACACAATTCAATAGACACACAATTAAACCAAGAATTCCAAAATTAACAGGCCAGAGAAAATTACCGAGACTCTTGATTGCTCGGTCGACTCGCCTCCAGCCGCCGGAGTCCGATCGACGATCCGAACACACATCGGACTCGAAACGACGCGCTGACGACGATCCCTGCTTTCGATTTTCCGATTCGACCCCCGATCATCCGGAGAGATTTACGGATGATCTCGGCCGTCGATTCGCAAACGAAGTCCGATTGCCACGATACTGGTGCCATTGTGAAGCTTGAGCTGAGGAGAGTCGGGATACGTCCTCCGATCATCCATCCTCCGCCGGAGCTCACCGGAAAAGCCAGAAAATGCGGCTGCCACCACTTCGCCAGAACTCTCTCCTCCGGCCACCAAAGCCGGCTAGCGCGAAAGGAAGCTCTCTTGAGGGGAGCCGATCGCCACCGAGATCGGTAGGAAGGTTCTTAGGAAGCGGTAGAACGACCTTTGAAAGCCGCCTCTTTTCACGGGATTCCGCTTCGATCTTCTTTGGTCTGCCGGCTCTGCCGGAAGGACACCGCCCAACACCGATCTCCTCTTTCCCCGCCACTTTCTCTCTCCCCGACATCTCCTTCCTTCCTTTCTCTTCTTCCCCGATTCCTTTCCTTTTAATATTGACATTTGATCCCTGAACTTTTCCTTATTACAATTTGGTCCCTCAACTTTTTAATTACTTACAATTTCATCCTGCAAAATTTCCAATTAACCCCCAAACTTCCTTTTAGCCTTTCAATTAAGCCCTTAACTAATTAATTTGGGCCAAAATTAGAATTATAGAAAATATATAATTACATATATACCCCTGCCGACATTATTATTTATAAAAATACCATACTTAAATTTTCGTTAAAACCCCAATTTAATAAAATTATACCTTTTAATCCTCATCTAAAAATAAATTTTTAATTTAGTCCTGACACACAATTAAATTAAGTAATCAATTTACTAATTATTTTCCAACTTAAAATTAAATACCACTAGCTAATTAAAATACCAATTTCCCCAAGAAATTTCTTTTATAAAAATATTATTTACAAATTCTTCCATGATTTTCCAATATATAATTTTATTTATATATATGCTATATATATATTTGGGGAAATTTGAATAACCAAAATATAATTATTTCTCAAATAATTTACTTAATTAATTTCTTAAAAATTCAAACTAATAGGATATATAAAAAAAATAACTCCTTATATATCTAGCATTAAAATTCCATTTAATTCATTCCAAATTAAACCAAATAAAAATAAAGTAAAATTAATTTAAATGAAAACTTATTTATTAATTATTATTAATATAATCATTATTAAGGGAAAAATTCCGGGTATTACATTTTCTTATATTGATCAATATACCACTTTTACTAGGTCGTTTTCTCATACTAAATTATTAGCACTATTATGAGGTTGTTTTCTCAAATTTATAAATATACACGTTTTATTATGTTATTTTCTTATATTGATAAATTTACCCCTTTTATTGTGTTGTTTTCTCATATTATAAAATTAACCCATTTAAGGGGTTGTTTTCTCATACTCACTAATATACCAAAAGTACAGGGTTATTTTCTCTGATTGATAAATATCTCCGTATTAACGGGTATTTTTCTAATATTTATAAATATATCCCTCTTAAGGGGTTGTTTTCTCATATTAAAAAATTTACCTCTTCTATGAGGCTGCTTTGTCAAACTCGTAATTACACAACTTTTACATGGTTGTTTTCTCAGATTCATAAATATATAGGTTTTACCTAGTTATTTTCTTATATTAATAAATATACCACTTTTACAATGTCTTTTTCTCATATTAAATTATTAGCACTATTATGGGGTTGTTTTCTCATATTCATAAATATACACATTTTACGACTTATTTTCTTATATTGATAAATACACCACTTTTACGGGGTCGTTTTCTCACATTAAATTATTAGCATTATTATGGGGTTATTTTTTCAGTTTCATAAATATACAAGTTTTATGAGGTTATTTTCTTATATCGACAAATATAACAATTTTATGGGTTTGTCTTCTCAAATTATAAAATTACCCTATTTAAGGGGTTGTTTTCTCATACTCACAAATATACCAAAATTATGGAGTTATTTTCTTCGATTGATAAATATCCCCGTATTACGGGGTTGTTTTCTAATATTTATAAATATGCCCCTCTTACGGGATTGTTTTCCAATATTAATAAATTTACCCCTTCTACGAGGTTGTTCTCTCAGACTCGTAATTACACTACTTTTACAGGGTTATTTTCTTATATTGATAAATATACCACTTTTATGTGATCATTTTCTCATATTAAATTATTAGCACTATTATCGGGTTGTTTTCTCAAATTCATAAATATACACGTTTTACGAGGCTATTTACTTATCATATTATAAAATTAACCCATTTAAGGGGCTGTTTTCTCATACTCACCAATATACCACAATTACGGGGTCATTACCTCAGACTCATAAAATCCCCGTATTATGGGGTTGTTTTCACATATTAAAAAATTTACCCCTTCTACTATATTATTTTATCATATTAAAAAATTTACCCGTTCTACGAGGATGTTTTATCATATTAAAAAATTTACCCGTTCTACGAGGATGTTTTTCTTAGACTCGCAATTACACTACTTTTACGGGGTTGTTTTCTCATATTCATAAAGATAGACGTCTTTTACGGGGTTATTTTTTTATATTGATAAATGTAGCACTGTTACGGGGTTGTTTTCTCATATTAAATTATTAGCACTATTATGAGGTTATTTTCTCAAATTCATAAATATACACGTTTTACGGAGTTATTTTCTTATATTGACAAAAATGCCTCTTTTACGAGGTTGTTTTCTCATATTATAAAATTAACCATTTAAGATGTTGTTTTCTCATACTCACAAATATATTGGGTTTATTTTCTTTGATTGATAAATATTCACGTATTACGGGATTGTTTTCTAATATTTATAAATATACCCCTCTTACGGGATTGTTTTCTCATATTAAAAAATTTACCCCATCTACGACCCTGTTTTCTCAGACTCGCAATTATACTACTTTTACGGGGTCATTCTCTCAAATTTATAAATATACACGTTGTACGGGGTTATTTTTTTATATTGATAAATATACCACTTTTACGAAGTCGTTTTCTCATATTAAATTATTACTAGTATTATAAGGTTATTTTCTCAAATTTATAAATATACACGTTTTATAGGATTATATTTTTATATTGACAAATATACCCCTTTTACGGGATTGTTTTCTTATATTATAAAATTAACTCATTTAAGGCGTAATTTTCTCATACTCATAATTATACCAAAATTACGGGGTTATTTTCTCCTATTGATAAGTATTCTCGTATTACGGGGTTGTTTTCATATATTAAAAAATTTACCCCTTCTACGAGGCTGTTTTCTCATATTAAAAGATTTACCTGTTCTATGAGCTTGTTTTCTTAAACTCGCAATTATACTACTTTTATGGGGTTGTTCTCTTAGATTCATAAATATACAAGTTTTACGGGGTTATTTTTTTATATTGATAAACATACCACTTTTACGGGGATGTTTTCTCATATTAAATTATTAGCACTATTATTGAGTTGTTTTCTCATGTTCATAAAAATACACGTTTTACAGGATTATTTTCTTATATTGACAAATATACCCCTTTTACGGAGTTGTTTTCTCGTATTATAAAATTAACCCGTTTAAGAGGTTGTTTTCTCATACTATAAAATATACAAAAAATTACGGGGTTATTTTCTCCGATTGATTAATATCTCTGTATTACAGGGTTGTTTTCTCATATTAAAAAATTTACCCCTTCTACGAGTCTGTTTTCTCATATTCGCAAGTACACTACTTTTACGGGGTTATTTTTTCAGATTCATAAATTTACACGTTTTGCGAGGTTATTTTCTTATATAGATAAATATATCACTTTTACTAGATCGTTTTCTCATATTAATTTATTAGCACTATTATGGAGTTGTTTTCTCAAATTTATATACATATATACATTTTACGGGGTTGTTTTCATATATCGACAAATATACCCCTTTTACGGGGTTGTTTTCTCATATTATAAAATTAACCCATTTAAGGGGTTGTTTTCTCATACTAACAAACATACCACAATTACGGGGTTATTTCCTCAGATTATTACAGGATTGTTCTCACATTATTAAAAAATTTACCCTTTCTACGAGGCTGTTTTCTCATATTAAAAGATTTACCTGTTCTACGAGGCTGTTTTTTGAGATTCGCAATTATAGTACTTTTACGGGGTTGTTCTCTCAGATACATAAATATACACGTTTTACGAAGTTATTTTCTTATATTGATAGATATACCACTTTTATAGGGTCGTTTTCTCATATTAAATTATTACCACTATTATGGGGTTATTTTTTTAAATTCATAAATATACACGTTTTACGCGATTATTTTCATATAAGGACAAATATACCCCTTTACGGGGTTGTTTTCTCATATTATATAATTAACCAATTTAAGGAGTTGTTTTCTCATACTAACAAACATACCACAATTACGGGGTTTTTTCCTTAGATTCGTCAATATCCCTTTATTACAGGGTTGTTTTCACATATTAAAAAATTTACCTCTTCTACGAGACTGTTTTCTCATATTAAAAAATTTATCCGCTCTACGAGGCTATATGCTTAGACTCGTAATTACACTACTTTTACGGGGTTGTTTTCTCAGATCCATAAAAATACATGTTTTACGGGGTTATTTTCTAATATTTATAAATATACCCCTGTAATGGGGTTGTTTTCTCATATTAAGAAAAATTTCCACCTTCTACGAGGCTGTTTTCTCAGACTCGCAATTACACTACCTTTACCGAGTTGTATTCTCATATTCATAAATATACACGTTTTATGGGGTTATTTTCTTATACTGACAAATATACCCGTTTTACAGGGTTGTTTTCTCATACTCACAAATATACCAAAATTACAGGGTTATTTTCTCCGATTGATATATATCCCCTACGAGGTTGTTTTCTCAGACTCGAAGTTACATTATTTCTACAGGGTTATTTTCTCATATTTATAAATAAACATATTTTACGGGGTTATTCTCTTATATTGACAAATATACCCTTTTACGGGGTTGTTTTCTCATATTATAAAATTAACTCATTTAAGGGGTTGTTTTCTCATACTCACAAATATACCAAAATTACGGAGTTATTTTCTAATATTTATAAATATACCCCTCTTACGGGGTTGGTTTCTCATATTAAAAAATTTACACCTTCTATGAGGCTGTTTTCTCAAACTCATAATTACACCACCTTTATGGGGTTATTTTCTCATACTCATAATTATACCACAGTTACGGGGTTATTTCCTCAGATTCATAAATATCTATGTATTACTTGGTTGTTTTCACATATTAAAAAATTTACCCCTTCTACAAGACTATTTTCTCATATTAAAAAATTTACCCGTTCTACGAGGCTATTTTCTTAGACTCGCAATTACACTACTTTTACAGGTTTTTTTTTACGATTGATAAATATCCATGTATTACGAGGTTGTTTTCTAATATTTATAAATATACCCCTCTTACGGGGTTGTTTTCTAATATTAAAAAATTTACCCCTTCTATGAGGCTGCTTTCTTAGACTCGCAATTACACTACTTTTACAGAGTTATTTTCTCAAATTTATAAATATACACGTTTTACGGGGTTATTTTCTTATATTGATAAATATACCACTTTTATGGGGTCGTTTTCTCATATTTAATTATTATTACTATTATGGGTTGTTTTGTCAAATTCATAAATATACACATTTTACGGGGTTATTTTCTTATATTGATAAATATATTCCTTTTACGGGGTTGTTATCTCATTCTAAAATTACCCCATTTAAAGGATTGTTTTCTCATACTCACAAATATAACAAAATTATACGGGGTCATTTTTTCCGATTAATAAATATCCCCGTATTACGTGGTTATTTTCTAATATTTATAAATATACCCCTCTTACGGAATTGTTTTCTCATATTAAAAAATTTGCCCCTTCTACGAGGCTGTTGTCTCAGACTCGCAATTACACTATTTTTACAGGGTGGTTTTCTCAAATTCATGAATATACACGTTTTACAGAGTTATTTTCTTATATTGATAAATATACCACTTTTATGGGGTCGTTTTCTCATATTAAATTATTAGCACTATTATGGGGTTGTTTTCTCAAATTGATAAACTTACACGTTTTATGGGGTTATTGTAATACCCCGAATTTTTATATGTTTAATAATGAATTATTTTTCCATATCCAATTAGTTTGATTTTTAAGGAGTTAATTAAATAAATTATTTGAGGAATAAATTATATTTTTTATTTAGTTATTCAATATTTTCCCAAATGTATAATTATATAAGTAAAATTATATATTGGAAAATTATGGTAGAAATTGTAAGGGATGTTTTTATAAAAGAATTTTGGAAAAATTTGTATTATAATTGATTAGTAGTATTAAATTTTAAGTTGGAAATTGATTATTTAATTTAATTTAATTGTGTGTAGGATTTAATTGGAAATTTATTTTGGAATAAGGATTGACAGTATAATGTTATTTTTATGAGGGTTTAATGGAAATTTGTGGGTCTGGTATTTTTTGTAAATAAATATGTCGGTCAGGGGTATTTGTGTAATTGTGTATTTTCAGTAATTCTAATTTGGCCCAAATTAATTAGTTAAGGGCTTAATTGAAGGGCTAAAGAAAAGTTTGGGGGTTAAATTGGAATTCTGCATGATGAAATTGTAAGTAATTAAGAAAGTTGAGGGACCAAATTGCAATAAGGAAAAGTTCGGGGGCCTAATGTCGATATTGAAAGGAAAGAAAATCGGGGAAGAAGAGAGGAAGAGAGAGAGAGAGAGGGTGATGGCCGAAGAAGAAGAGGAGGAAGGCGGCGGCATGCGTCGTCGGTGGCGGCGGAGTGGTGGCCGGGCGCGGCGTGCGGCGAGAACGACAGTCTGGCAACGGAAATCGCGCGTAGGAGCAGCGGATTCCGGAGGCCGTTCCGGCCGTGTTGGCGGCCGAGTCGAGTGGCGATCGGCTCCTCTCGGCAACGCTTGTGGTGGCCGGAGATGGAAGATCCGGTGGAGAGAGAAAGTAGGGGGCAGCCACATTTTTTTAGCTTTTCCGGCGAGCTCCGGCGGAAGATGGACGATCGGAGGACGTATCCCGACTCTCCTCAGCTCAAGCTTCACATTGGCACCAGTTTTGTGGCGATCGGGCTTCGTTTGCAAATCGACGGCCGAGATCGTCCGTAAATCTCTCCGAATGATCGGGTGTCAAATCAGAAAATTGGAAGCGGGGATCGTCATCAGCGCGTCGTTGTGAGTCCGATGGTGTGTTCAGATCGTCGATCGGACTCCGGCGGCCGGAGGCGAGTCAACCGAGCGATCGAGCGTCTCGGTAATTATCTTTGGTCCGTTAATTTTAGAAATCCTTTGATTTTAATTTTGTGTCTATTGGGTTATATTGAGTATTTGATGATATTTGTGAGTCAAAAATAATTGTCTGTCAGTTGCCTGCCTTGTGTTTTGTGTTGTGTGGCGGAGTCGGGAAATAATGAAGTTTGGGGACCCGACTCCCGTTGTTTAAATTGTTGGATATTTAGAGTGTTTTTCTGGCAGGTCCTGGACCCGTTTTTACGGGGGGTAATGTTCGTGTTGTAAGGGAGGTTCTGCCGGATTTTCGGTAGAATTCTCCTGAGTCGAGATTCTTAGACAGTCAGTCCTAGAAATCTAGACCTAGGATCTATTGTAATTGTTTCATCGTTTTGATAAATTGTTTTCCATGACTAGATTGTCAGTTCGTTCGGCTCGCTCCTACCGAGGCACCGGAGCAGAGCTAGGAGGTCGCCAAACCTGTGAGTTAAAGTCATATAATCATTGCACTATTGCTAAGTCTGATTTTAATATGCTATTTTAGAATTTATGCTTAATATGATTATTAGTATCGCAATATAAATGATTTTACTTGATTATTGATTATTGAAAATAATATAAATATTATTATTAGTAAGTTATAATAATACCAAATATTATCAGTTTTCCACATGAGTTGCATTATGTCTTACTTTAAAATTGTTAATCGTTATTTTGATATAGTTGAATGACTTCTTTAGACAATAATATTTATTAAATGTGGTGATTGCGATTTGGGAAATGTGGCTTATAGAACATGCCGCCTGATGGGTTACATCAGGACCGCGTGCGCACCGGTAATGATCATGGACATGTAATAAGATTTTTATGGTTTTGCCCTGGTCGAGCATGGCTCTCTGGGCTGATTTGAGTAAATTGCCAGAGGTAAGGTCCCTGGTCGAGCATTGCTCTCTGGGCGTCGGCATACTTGGATATTTAAGTGACCAGACTGGAGGTAAGGTCCCTGGTCGAGCATTGCTCTCTGGGCACCAGTCTTATTGGATTAAGAGAGCCAAAATGGCTACTAGATTTTGGGGTTTAGGGTTCTACTGAGCCACTCGTCCCGTAAAAGTAAAAATATATTTTTATTTATTCATTTATTTATTTATTATGGTATGATTATAATATGGATTGTATTTACGTGCATGGTTGATATATTGTATTTACGTGCACGGGTGATGTATTTGATTTGGTATGTAAATTGGTAAATCTTAGATTCTCCGCAGTAGTAATAGTAGATGTTTCAGTTGTAAATTTTCTGAGTTTCAGGTCTCGCCTAGTTTTTCCAAGGCATCAAGTATTTATGTAAAATATAGCATTTAAGATAAATTGTGGCTTTAATAATATTAATTTGAGATGAGATTTGTTTAAATCAGTGAGTATCAGGCTTACTACGGGTTTCGGTGGCCTTAAGCCTACCCATTCCCTAGTGCCGGTCACGGGCCCACGGGTGGGGTCGTGACACACGCGGTCCTGATGTAACCCATCAGGTGGCATGTTCTACGAAAGCCACATTTCCCAAATCGCAATCATCAGATTTAATAAATATCATTGTCTAATGAAATCATTCAACATATATCGAAATAAAGATTAAAAATTTAGGGTAAAGCAACGTGCAATTCGTGTGGAAAAATAATAATATTTGTATTATTATAACGTTACTAATAATAATATTTATATTATTTTCAATAATTAATAATCAAGTGAAATTATTTATATTGCGGTACTAATAATCATATTAAGCATAAATTTCTAAAATAGCATATTAAATTCAGACTTAGCAATAGTGCAATGATTAAGTGACTTTAACTCACAGATTAGCGACCTCCTAGCTCTGCTCCGGTGCCTCGATTGGAGCGAGCCGAACAGACGGATTATCTAATCACGGAAAACAATATATCAAAATGCGAAAACAATTAACCATTAATCCTAGGCCTAGATTCCTAGGACTGACTGTCTAAGAATCTCGACTCGGAAGAATTCTACCGAAAATCCGGTAGAATCTCCCTTAAAACACGGACATTTACCCCCGGTAAAACGGGTCCAGGACCTGCCAGAAAAACACTATAAATATCCAGCATTTTAACACAACGAGAGTCGGGTCCCCAAGACTTCACTATTTTCCCGACTCCACCACACAGCACAAAACACAAGGGCAGGCAAACCGACAGACAATTATTTTCGACTCACAAATATCATCTAATACTCAACACAATCAATAAGCATAAATTACATCAAAGAATTTCAAAATTAACGGGCGAGAGAAAGTTACCAAGACGCTTGATTGCTCGGTCGACTAGCTTCCAGCTGCCAGAGTTCGATCGACGATCCGAACTCACCATCGGACTCGAAACGATGCGCTAACGACGATCCCCCTTTCTGATTTCTCAATCTGACCCCTGATCACTGGAAGAGATTTGCAGACGATCTCGACCGTTGATTCGCAAACGAAGTCCGATTGCCACGAAATCGGTGCCATTGCGAAGCTTGAGCTGAGGAGAGTCGGGATACATCCTTCGATCGTCCATGCTCCGCCGAAGCTCGCCAGAAAAGCTAAAAAACACGGCTGCCACCTACTTCGTCGGAACTCCCTCCCCCAGCCATCAAAACCGACGCCGCCACTGCCAAAAGGAAGCTCTCTCCGAGGGGAGCCAATTGCCACCGAGATCGGCCGAAAATGCCGGAACGACCTTTGAAAGCCGCTGCCTTCCTTGCGTGCTTCCGCCTGCTGGCCGCCGACTCTGCCACTGCCCTATTGTCGATCGCCATGACCGCCTCTCTCTCTCTCTCTCTCTTCTCGACGGCCCGACACCCCTCTCTCTCCTTTCCCTTCTTCCCCGAATCCTTTCCTTTCAATACCGATATTTGACCCCTGAACTTTTCCTTATTACAATTTAGTCCCTTAACTTTTTTATTACTTACAATTTCGTGCTGCATAATTTCAATTTAACCCCTAAACTTTCCTTTAGCCTTTCAATTAAGCCCCTAACTATTTAATTTGGGCCAAATTAGAATTTTGAAAATACACAATTACATATATACCCTTGCTTTTAAATATAAAATTACCAAAAAGCCCTTACCGACATATTTAATTATAAAAATACCAAACACACAAATTTTCATTAAAACCCCAAATTAATAAAATTATATTTTTAATCCTCATCTAAAAATAATTTTCCAATTTAGTCCTAACACAATTAAATTAAATAATCAATTCACTAAATATTTTTCAACTTAAAATTTAATACCACTAGCTAATTAAAATACCAATTTCTCTAAAATTTTCTTTTATAAAAACATCATTTACAAATTCTCCCATATATAATTATATATATATATATATATATATATATATATTTGTGGGAAAATTTGAATAACCAAAATATAAATATTTCTCAAATAATTTACTTAATTAATTTCTTAAAAATTCAAACTAATAGGATATAGAAAATAACTTCTTATTTATCTAGCATTAAAATTCCATTTAATTCATTCCAACTAGACCAAATAAAAATAAAATAAATTAATTTAAATAAAAACTCATTATTAATCATTATTAATATAATCATTATTAAAGAAAATTTTCGGGTATTACAGGTCATTTTCTCTGATTAATAAATATCCCCGTATTACGTGGTTGTTTTCTAATATTTATAAATATACCCCTCTTACGGGATTGTTTTCTCATATTAAAAAATTTACGCCTTCTACGAGGCTATTTCTTCAAACTTGCAATTACACTACTTATAAGGGGTTGTTTTCTCAGATTTATAAATATACACATTTTACGGGGTTATTTCTTGTGTTGACAAATATACCCCTTTTATGGGGTTGTTTTCTCATATTATACAATTAACCCATTTAAGGGGTTGTTTTCTCATACTCACAAATATACCAAAATTACGGATTTATTTTCTCCAATTGATAAACATCACCGTATTACGGGGTTGTTTCCTAATATTTATAAATATACACCTCTTACGGGGTTGTTATCTCATATTAAAAATTTACTCCTCCTACGAGGGTGTTTTCTCAAACTCGCAATTACAATTCTTTTATGGGGCTGTTTTCTTATATTCATAAATATACACGTTTTATGGGGTTATTTTCTTATATTGATAAATATACCACTTTAACGGGTTCGTTTTCTCATATTAAATTATTAGCACTATCATGAGGTTGTTTTCTAAAATTCATAAATCTACATGTTTTACGGGGTTATTTTCTTATATCGACAAATATACCCCTTTTACGAGGTTGTTTTCTTATATTATAAAATTAACCCATTTAAGGGGTTGTTTTCTCATACTCACAAATATACAAGGTTATCTCCTCAGATTCATAAATATCCCCGTATTATGGGGTTATTTTCACATATTGAAAAATTTACCCCTTCTACGATGTTGTTTTCTCATATTCAAAAATTTATCTGTTCTATAAGGCTGTTTTCTTAGACTCGCAATTACACTACTTTTGTGTTGTTGTTTTCTCAGATTCATAAATATACATGTCTTGCGAGGTTATTTTCTTTTATTAATAAATATACCACTTTTACGGGGTCATTTTCTCATATTAAATTATTATCACTATTATGGGGTTGTTTTGTCAAATTCATAACTATACACGTTTTACGGGATTATTTTCTTATATCGACGAATATACCCCTTTTACGTGGTTGTTTTCTCATATTGTAAAATTAACTATTTAAGGGGTTGTTTTCTCATACTCACAAATATACCAAAATTACAGGGTTATTTATTCCGATTGGTAAATATCCCCATATTACGAGGTTGTTTTCTAATATTTATAAATATACCCCTCTTACGGGGTTGTTTTCTCTTATTAAAATTTTGTCCATTCTACGAGGCTGTTTTCTCAAACTCATAAATATACACATTTTACGGGATTATTTTCTTATATTGATAAATATACCACTTTTACATCATCATTTTCTCATATTAAATTATAAGCACTATTATGGGATTGTTTCTCAAATTCATAAATATATACATTTTATAGGGTTATTTTCTTATATCGACAAATATACTCCTTTTACGGGTTATTTTCTCATATTATAAAATTAACCCATTTAAGGCGTTGTTTTCTCATACTCACAAATATTCCAAAATTACGGTGTTATGTTCTCCGATTGATAAATATTCCCGTATTACGGTGTTTCTTTCTCATATTAAAAAATTTACCCCTTCTACGAGGATGTTTTCTTAGACTCGTAGTTACACTATTTTTTTGAGTTTGTTTTCTTAGATTTATAAATCTACACGTTTTACGGGGTTATTTTCTTATATTGACAAATATACTCCTTTTACGGGGTTGTTTTCTCATATTATAAAATTAATCCATCTAAGGGGTTGTTTTCTCACACTCACAAATATACCAAATTACAGAGTTATTTTCTCTGATTGATAAATATCCCTGTATTACGGGGTTGTTTTCTAATATTTATAAATATACCACTCTTACGGGGTTGTTTTCTCATATTAAAAAATTTACCCTTCTATGAGGCCGTTTTCTTAGACTCACAATTACACTACTTTTACGGGGTTGTTTTCTCAGATTCATAACTATACACATTTTATGGGGTTACTTTCTTATATTGATAAATACACCACTTTTACGGGGTCATTTTCTCAAATTAAATTATAAGCACTATTGTGGGATTGTTTTCTCAAATTAAAAAATATACACATTTTACGGAGCTATTTTCTTATGTCAACAAATATAACCATTCTACGGGATTGTTTTCTCAAATTATAAAATTAACCCATTTAAGAGGTTCTCATACTCACCAATATACCAATATTACGCGGGTGATTTTCTCTGATTAATAAATATTCCCGTATTACGGGGTTATTTTCTTATATTAAAAAATTTACGCCATCTATAAAGTTGTTTTCTCAAACTCGCAATTACACTGCTTTTACAGGATTATTTTCTCAGATAATATACACGTTTTACGGGGTTATTTTCTTATATTGATAAATATACCATTTTTATGGGATCATTTTCACATATTAGATTATTAACACTATTATGTGGTTGTTTTCTCAAATTTATAAATCTACACGTTTTACGGGGTTATTCTCTTATATCGGAAAATATACCCCTTTCACGGGATTATTTTCTCATATTATAAAATTAACCCATTTAAGGTGTTGTTTCTCATACTCACAAATATACCACAATTACGGGGCTATTTCCTCAGATTCATAAATATCCTCGTATTACGGGGTTGTTTTCACATATTAAAAAATTTACCCTTTTGTCGAGGCTGTTTTCTCATATTAAAAAACTTACCCGTTCTACCAGGTTGTTTTCTTAGACTCGTAATTACACTACTTTTACGGGTTTGTTTTCTCAGATTCATAAATATACACGTTTTGCGGGGTTTTTTTCTTATATTGATAAATACCCCAATTTTATGGGGTCATTTTCTCATATTAAATTATTAGCACTATTATGGGATTGCTTTCTTAAATTTATAAATATACATGTTTTACGGAGTTATTTTCTTATATAGACAAATATAACCATTTTACGGGGTTGTCTTCACATATTATAAAATAAATCCATTTAAGAGATTGTTTTCTTATACTCACAAATATACCAATATTACTGGGTTATTTTCTCCGATTGATAAATATTTCCGTATTATGGAGTTGTTTTCTCATATTAAAAAATTTACCCCATCTATGAGGTTATGTTTTGAGACCCGTAATTACACTACTTTTACGGGGTTATTTTCTTATATTGATAAATACACCACTTTTATGGGGTCGTTTTCTCATATTAAATTGTTAGCACTATTATGGGATTGTTTTATCAAATTCATAAATATACATGTTTTACGGAGTTATTTTCTTATATCGACAAATATAACCATTTTACGACGTTGTTTTCTCATATTATAAAATTAACCTATTTAAGGGGTTGTTTTCTCATACTCACAAATATACCAAAATTACGGATTTACATTCTCCGATTGATAAATATCCCCTTATTACGGGGTTCTTTTCTAATATTTATGAATACACCCCTCTTACAGGGTTGTTTTCTCATATTAAAAGATTTACCCCTTCTACGAGGCTGTTTTCTCATACTTGCAATAACACTACTTTTACAGAGTTATTTTCTGAGGTTCATAAATATACACGTTTTACGGGATTATTTCTTTATATTGATAAATATATAACTTTTATGGGGTCATTTTCTCATATTAAATAATTAGCACTATTATAGGGTTGTTTTCTCAAATTTATAAATATACACATTTTACGGGGTTATTTGCTTATATCGAAAAATATACCCTTTCACGGGGTTATTTTCTCATTTTATAAAATTAACCCATTTAAGGGGTTGTTTCTTATATTCACATATATACCACAATTACGAGATTATCTCCTCATATTCATAAATATCCCCATATTACGGGGTTATTTTCACATATTAAAAATTTTACCCCTTCGTCGAGGCTATTTTCTCATATTAAAAAATTTACCCGTTCTACCAGGCAGTTTTCTTAGACAAGCAATTACTCTAATTTTACGGGGTTCTTTTCTCAGATTAATAAATATACATATTTTATGGGGTTGTTTTCTTATAGTGACAAATATAACCATTTTACGGGATTATTTTCTTATATTATAAAATTAATTTATTTAAGAGGTTGTTTTCTCATACTTACATATATACCAATATTATGTGGTTATTTTCTCCGATTGATAAATATCCACATATTACGAGGTTTTTTTCTCATATTTAAAAATTTATCTATCTATGAGGTTGTTTTCTCAGACTCGCAATTACACTACTTTTACGGGGTTATTTACTCAATTTCATGAATATACACGTTTATGGGGTTATGTTCTTATATTGATAAATATACCATTTTTATGGGGTCATTTTCTCATATTAGATTATTAGCATTATTATGGGGTTCTTTTTTCAAATTCATAAATCTACACATTTTCGAGGTTATTCTCTGATAAGCATCATACTACACATGTTTTCATGCCCGATTGTTTACATTTTTATGCATGATTATCCCGTTTTATGCTAGAATCACCTGTCTTTTGTTTCCTTTCTCGTTTCAGGTCATTTTCGAAGGACACCATCAATAATCGAGGGAAATACGTGTGATTACGGACCAAAATCCATCAAATTGGGTGAGAACTAGCACCCCGAGGGTTGAGCACGGCCTGGACTCCGGCCATGCTGAATTACCAAGAGGCTATCCCCAATTGTGCCATTTCGTACGACTTGGTAGCCACCACGGCCTCCGGCTGTGGTGGCCCGACCGGCTTGGGCACGGCTTGGAAGGAGTCAAGACAGACTCCACAGATTGACCTTTGCGGACTCGTGCGTCTTTGAATCATCACAGCCTGGACTCCGGCCATACTGAATCAACTATATAGGCAATTTTGAGTTCTTTTAGAGGGGGGACGATTTTTGGACTCAATTCCAAGACACACACTTAATCAATTATTTCCTATACCTCAATTGTAGACCTTGAGAGATAAATTTCATCAATTGAAGGAGGGATTTCACTTGTTCCAACATCGAATTAAAGATCAAGACAAACTTTAGGAGCATTCAAGAGGCAACTAGGGTTTGAGATTTCGAATTTGCAAATTTAGGGTTTCTCATTCAGCTTGAAAGAGAAGGGTGTACATGCCTTTAATTTGTTTTTCCTTATTTTGTTCCCTAATTGCTTTAACCATGAACATGAGTAGCTAGATCTTTTGAATCCATTAGGGTTCACCTTTGTTGATGGATTATGCTTAATTGTTAGTTTTTATAATTGTCATTCTTGCAATCTTCTTGCTATTTAGTAATAAAAGTTTGATTCAGTTAATTTGAGACGTTGGATTAATTGTTTATTAGGTTGTTTCTTGACATTGAGAAATGCTTGTTACAACTGGACATTGAATAGTAAGAACTGGTAGTTAACACTTAGAGATAAGGTTGATTTACTCGACGGATTAAGAACTAATAACTCTTAATAGTTTTAAATCATACTTAATGCTAATATGTAGTAATCCGATAGGAAGAGATTCCATTAGGTTAGTGCAGGTTCAGGAATCCGGTAAGCTCGAGAGAGGAACCGGGATTCAATTCAGGATTTAGGCACGGGTAAGCAAGATCGGCAATCCATAAAATTCATCTTTAGAATTCCATCACTTAGGCTCCCTTTTGGGTTTGTTTCTCTCTTTGCAATTGTCTTTTGATTATCCATTGTTCTTCATTTACTTATTTGCACTCATAACCATTAGCTGGTACGTTAGAACTTTCACACCCTATTTCAGACTAGATAACATAGCAAACAGTAGTAACTCTAGGTTCACCCGATCTCTAGGGATACGACCATGATACTCACTAGTGCTAGGCTGCATCAGTAGGTTCACTGCCTTAGGTGTAGGTTGCATAAAGAGCCCATCAAGTTTTTGGCGCCGTTGCTGGGGAAACAGTAACGGTGAACTAGAGTGAATTGTTTTTGTGTTAATTTAGTCATTATTTGTTTATTCATTTATTCTTTATTTTTATTATCATTTATTATTATATTGTTTTTGTTGATTGGTGGTTGTGTGGACTTTTGGTTTCAGGTAGTTTATGACTAGGAGCTCAAACTCGAATCTTATAGAGCCTCTATCTGATCCAGAACGATCCCTCAGACTCTTAAGAAAGAGGTTGCAATTAGAAGAGGAGGAGATTGAGGTTGAGGTACCTGTGGATAGACTAGACACGATGGAAAACCATGACCCCCAGGCCAACGACGATCAGAGGACGATGTGCGAGTTTGCTCGACCATCTTTAGATGGGACGAAAATGAGTATAGTCAGACCTGCTGTAGCGACCAATAACTTTGAGATAAAGGCCAATGTTATCCAGATGATCCAGCAAAGCGTGCAATTTGGAGGATTGCCCAGCGAGGATCCCAATGCACATATCTCCAACTTTTTGGAGATTTGTGACACATTCAAAATAAATGGAACAACCGATGATGCCATTCGCCTGAGATTGTTTCCATTTTTCTTGAGGGACAGAGCAAAGAGATGGTTGCAATCTCTTCCATAACAGACGATCACTACCTGGAAGGCGTTGGCCGAAAATTTTTTATATAAGTATTTTCCTCCCGCTAAAACTGCTAAACTTAGAAATGACATATCTTCTTTTGTGCAGTTTGATGATGAAAGCATGTACGATGCATGGGAGAGATTTAAAGATCTTTTGAGATGCTGCCCACATCACGGATTGCCAGTGTGGATGCAGGTTCAGACCTTCTACAGCGGGTTGAACCTTGCAACAAGGCAAATGGTGGATGCGAGGGTGGGCGCTAAGAAGACGCCCGAGCAGGCTCAGAACTTGATAGAGGAAATGGCCATGAACAACTATCAGTGGCAATCCTCTAGAAGCCGGCCAGGAAGACAGGGAGTGGTCAACCAAGTGGACTCTACAGGAGCCTTGGCAGCTCAAGTGGAGCTTCTAGCCAAGAAGATCGACCAACTCTAGATGCCGGTTCATGCAGCGAACGTTGGCTGCTAGTTTTGTGGTGGCCCACATTACAGCTGCATGGAGGTATGTTTGCTTCATCCTCTACTACTTTTCCATCTAATTCTGCTATGTCTTCTGATGTTGAACAGGTTGATTATATGGGGAATGCCCCAAGGCAGCAGAATGATCCTTACAGCAATACATACAACCCTGGGTGGCGCAATCATCCCAACTTCAGTTGGAGGAACAATAACGCTCAGGGTCCACCTGGTTTTCAGAGACTTCATCGCCGCAAGAATTCTAGGCCTGCACAAGCTCCTCCTCTACCAGAAAAGAAGTCAAATTTATAGGAGCTTATGATGAAGTTTGTGACGTCTACGGAGATGAGGTTCCAGCAAACTGATAGTGCACTTAGGAACCAGCAGGCCTCGATTCAGAACTTGGAGACCCAGATTGGCCAAATCTCTAAGATGTTGTCTGAAAGGCAGCAAGGAGCGCTCCCGAGCACCACTAAGTCTAACCCGAGGGAGCACATGAACGCCATCACTTTGCGTTCAGGTAAGTTAGTTTCAGCTCCTTCTAAGCCTGTTTTTGATGACGCCACTATTGATGTGCAGGTTAAGGCAAGCAGTAAGGTTAGGGAACCTGAGGGACAAAAGGTGAAATCAATTCCAGTCAGGGAATATCAACCTAAGATTCCTTATCCTGCTAGAGCTAAACAAGCAGAGGCGAAGAGCAGTTCAGTAAGTTTTTAGATATTTTTAGACAACTGCATATTAACTTGCCTTTTATTGATGCATTAGAGCAGATGCCGAAGTATGCTAAGTTCTTAAAGGACATACTTAGCAGAAAAAGGAAGTTGGAGGAGGTCGCCTATGTTCAGCTTAATGAGGAGTGCTCAGCGGTGTTTTAGAGCAAGTTGCTAGAGAAACATCACGATCCAGAGAGTTTCACTATTCCCTGCACTTTAGGTAATTTATGTGTTGATGATGCATTAGCTGATTTGGGGGCTAGCATAAATGTCATGCCCACTAGTTTGTTCAATAAGCTAGGTTTGGGGGAGGCAAAATCCATTAGGATGTGCATTCAATTAGCTGACCGTTCTGTTAAGCTTCCTAGGGGAATTGTGGAAAATGTGCTAGTTAAGGTAGATAAGTTCATATTTCCTGTGGACTTTGTGGTTTTGGATATGGACAATGAGCATGGTGTACCATTAATTTTGGGGAGACCTTTCCTTGCCAGCCTAGAGCTAAAATAGACGTGATTTGAGGGGAAGTTAGAACTTAATGTAGGGGACGACTGTGTCACTTTTAGTTTACCCTCATTTGATAGTTCTTCCACCGACCATGTTCATGCCATTTGTTGTATTGATGGAATTGATCTTGCATGTAATACACAACCACAAGATGTACAAATGGATGATGCTATACATGTTTCTTCCCCTACTAGTATGTGTTATTCATCTGAAAAAAATAACTTGTATCAATATGAGACTTTGTCTTTGTGATAGACCCGAGAAGGGTAGTTGCAAGTTTGTTTTGACAGTCACTTAGCCGAAATTCGGAGTGGATAAATGGACATCCCAAATCGGTCCAGAGAGCACCTCCTTGGTCATCTATCGCACACATCGGACCTTTTCATTGCGCTTATATGCCTCGAGCCCCAACTTACATTGAGCCTACCTTCTTAATTTGCCCGCGATGCGGAATGCTGATCCGAGTCCGGTAGACGACTCGAACAAAAGAAGCGCCTTCGGAGGCATTCCGAATCTATTTTGCTTTCCGAAGTTTTGGACATTTTTTTATTTTATTTTATGTAGTCATTTGCGGTTAGATATTTCAAATTCTGTTTTTAGTAAGTTTGATTTTGAGGAGATGCTATCTTATTGAACCTTTTACTAGATGTTGCTTGGAATGTGTTTATTCTTGAATTTTGCAGGAGTTAGCCTACTTGATGCTCGTACGTAATTTTGAGGACTAACATATTTTGAAGTGTTCAAGTACACATCAAGGGCGTGATCTAGTAGTCTTTCTAGTTTTTATCTCTTTTATCGTCTTGTTTTTCTCTTAGTTTTCTAATTTCTTTTATGGACTCCCATAATTAGCTTCATTTCACGTGATTTTATTCCTTTTATTTTGAGTGCCTACCTTGTTCACACCGAGGATGTTGTTTTTCACAAGTGTGGGGTAGGTACCGTAGATTTGTGCAGTACCAATTTTATCTTTCTTTGTTTTTATCTTGTTTTAATATCCCTTATTGATTGAGTCCATTCATTATTACTGTCCTTATCTTGAGTTTTGTTTTAATCGAGTAGTTAATGATTTTCTCCTTTGAATGGATTCCCTTATAGCTTTTATCGAACCTTGTTGGGAAGAAGGCAATGAACGAATCTCTTAATTACAATCCAGTAAAGTCGGTATTTTTCCTTAAATTCTTCCATTTTACTTTATCTTAGATATAGAACACGTTAATATTGTTGCTTATTATTGTGATTGTTTAAACTTTGGTTTGAGAATTCATGCAATTTTAACCCACTCAAATGGTGAGATTTTGAGCCAATTGGTGCATCACTATTATGCTCCATTTTCTTTCATTAGTGAGCATTGTACAGAATCTCTATTTCTAGAACTTGCTTTACGATATCTTTTGAGATTACATGAATTTTCAATAATCGTGAGATGATTTGGGCATTTAGGATTTACACAATTTGGCCAAAAAGCCTAACCCTGTTTTTCCCTTAGTGAACCAATTTTGAGCCTTAGCCTTTCCTTTCGTAATAATAATAACAGTGACACTCATTTTATCACTTCTATTCATTTGACCATTCTTTCTACCATTGTTGCTGGAAATTATGTAAGTTTATGCTGCATTTTATTTTGGATCAATCTGCAATCATATATTTCACTAAGTTGCTAAATTTTTCATAGATGCTCCCTTCAATTAAAAAAAAAAAAAAATTTGATATTCAGTCTTATTGTATGTGTCAATAACCAACAACCTCTACATAAGCTATTGTAATATATATACATAGTATATATATATTCAATAAAAAAAAAAGAGTATTAATTTAGTTCATTTTGAGCATCATCTTATTTTTAGAGCAACTTAGTGTTCATTTTGGTACAATACTTGATCCTTCGTTACTTTCTTGCATTACTTGCTTAACTTCCAGCAACTTGTAGCCTACTTTCCATATTTATACGTACCCTACCTTAACCCCATTACAACCTAGCTCAAGACCCTTTGATCATGATTATTGATTATTTCGTAGTAGTGGAGATTGGATCTATAAGCAAGCTTATGGTAAGCACTTTTTCTGTATTTTTGCGTTGAGAGCTTGGCGATCTTCTTTCACCTATATACACTTGTGTGTTTTGAGTGACATCTTGTGAGGCATGGTTCTCAATTTCTCAATTTAGATGGTTTATCATTTTAACTTTAGCAACTTTATTAAGTTTGTTCTCTCTCTTAAGGATTTAGTGATTTGGGGATTTTGGGAAAAATCATTATGGAGTTTTGAAATTTGTTTTGAGCTAACCTCCTGCAATGCATTTGATTGAGTTATTTGGTATCTGTTTGAGGAGTGAGTTGTTGATTGCTTGAGGACAAGCAAAAGTTTAAGTGTGGGGTAATTTGATAAGCATCATACTACACATGTTTTCATGCCCGATTGTTTACATTTTTATGCATGATTATCCCGTTTTATGCTAGAATCACCTGTCTTTTGTTTCCTTTCTCGTTTCAGGTCAGTTTCGAAGGACACCATCAATAATCGAGGGAAATACGTGTGATTACGGACCAAAATCCATCAAATTGGGTGAGAACTAGCACCCCGAGGGTTGAGCACGGCCTGGACTCCGGCCGTGCTGAATTACCAAGAGGCTATCCCCAATTGTGCCATTTCAGCACGACTTCCGTAGCCACCACGGCCTCCAGCACGGCCTGTGGTGGCTCGACCGGCCAGGCAAGGCTTGGAAGGAGTCAAGACAACAGACTCCAGATTCAGATCGCTTGACTCGCCGTCAATCATCACAACTGGACTCCGGCCATGCTGAATCAACTATATAGGCAATTTTGAGTTCTTTTAGAGGGGGGACGATTTTTGGACTCAATTCCAAGACACACACTTAATCAATTATTTCCTATACCTCAATTGTAGACCTTGAGAGATAAATTTCATCAATTGAAGGAGGGATTTCACTTGTTCCAACATCGAATTGAAGATCAAGATAAACTTTGGGAGCATTCAAGAGGCAACTAGGGTTTGAGATTTCGAATTTGCAAATTTAGGGTTTCTCATTCAGCTTGAAAGAGAAGGGTGTACATGCCTTTAATTTGTTTTTCCTTATTTTGTTCCCTAATTGCTTTAACCATGAACATGAGTAGCTAGATCTTTTGAATCCATTAGGGTTCACCTTTGTTGATGGATTATGCTTAATTATTAGTTTTTATAATTGTCATTCTTGCAATCTTCTTGGATTAATTGAGACGTTGATGTAATAAAAGTTTGATTCAGTTAATTTGAGACGTTGGATTAATTGTTTATTAGGTTGTTTCTTGACATTGAGAAATTCTTGTTACAACTGGACATTGAATAGTAAGAACTGGTAGTTAACACTTAGAGATAAGGTTGATTTACTCGCCGGATTAAGAACTAATAACTCTTAATAGTTTTAAATCATACTTAATGCTAATCTGTAGTAATCCGATAGGAAGAGATTCCATTAGGTTAGTGCAGGTTTAGGAATCTGGTAAGCTCGACAGAGGAACCAGGATTCAATTCAGGATTTAGGCACGGGTAAGCAAGATCGGCAATCCATAAAATCCATCTTTAGAATTCCATCACTTAGGCTCCCTTTTGGGTTTGTTTCTCTCTTTGCAATTGTCTTTTGATTATCCATTGTTCTTCATTTACTTATTTGCACTCATAACCATTAGCTGGTACGTTAGAACTTTCACACCCTATTTCAGACTAGATAACATAGCAAACAGTAGTAACTCTAGGTTCACCCGATCTTCAGGGATACGACCTTGATACTCACTAGTGCTAGGCTGCATCGGTAGGTTCACTGCCTTAGGTGTAGGTTGCATAAAGAGCCCATCATTCTCTTATATTGAAAAACATACCCCTTTCACGGGGTTATTTTCTCATACTATAAAATTAACCCATTTAAGGAGTTGTTTTGCATACTCACAAATATACCACAATTACGGGGTTATTTCCTCAGATTCATAAATATCCCCGTATTACGGGGTTGTTTTGACATATTAAAATATTTACCCCTTCATGGAGGATGTTTTCTCATATAAAAAAATTATGGAGGATGTTTTCTTATTAAATTATTGCCACTATTATGGTGTTGTTTTCTCAAATTCATAAATCTACACATTTTACGGGATTATTTTCTTATATCGAAAAATATACCCCTTCACGGGGTTATTTTCTCATTTTATAAAATTAACCCATTTAAGGGGTTGTTTCTTATATTCACAAATATACCACAATTACGAGATTATCTCCTCAGATTCATAAATATCCCCATATTACGGGGTTATTTTCACATATTAAAAATTTTACCCCTTCGTCGAGGCTATTTTCTCATATTAAAAAATTTACCCTTTCTACCAGGCAGTTTTCTTAGACTCGCAATTACTCTACTTCTATGGGGTTTTTTTCTCAGATTTATAAATATATATATTTTATGGGGTTGTTTTCTTATAGTGACAAATATAACCATTTTACGGGGTTGTTTTCTTATATTATAAAATTAATTTATTTAAGAGATTGTTTTCTCATACTTACATATATACCAATATTATATGGTTATTTTCTCCGATTGATAAATATCCACGTATTACGGGGTTTTTTTCTCATATTTAAAAATTTATCTATCTATGAGGTTGTTTTCTCAGACTCGCAATTACACTACTTTTACGGGGTTATTTACTCAATTTCATGAATATACACGTTTATGGGGTTATGTTCTTATATTGATAAATATACCATTTTTACAGGGTCATTTTCTCATATTAGATTATTAGCACTATTATGGGGTTCTTTTTTCAAATTCATAAATCTACACATTTTCGAGGTTATTCTCTTATATCGAGAAACATACCCCTTTCACGGGGTTATTTTCTCATACTATAAAATTAACCCATTTAAGGAGTTGTTTCGCATACTCACAAATATACCACAATTACGAGATTATTTCCTCAGATTCATAAATATCCCCGTATTACGGGGTTGTTTTGACATATTAAAATATTTACCCCTTCGTGGAGGATGTTTTCTTAGACTTGCAATTACACTACTTTTACGGGATTGTTTACTCATGTTAAAAGATTTACCCCTTCTACGAGGCTATTTTCTCATACTTACAATTACATTGCTTTTCCGGGGTCATTTTCTCATATTAAAAAATTTACCCCTTCTACAAGGTTGTTTTCTCATACTTGCAATTATACTATTTTACCCGGTTGTTCTCTTAGATTCTTAAATATACAAGTTTTACGGGGTTATTTTCTTATATTGATAAATATACAACTTTTATGGGGTCGTTTGCTCTTATTAAATTATTGCCACTATTATGGGGTTGTTGTCACGACCCCACCTGTGGGCCCGTGACCGGCACTAGGGAATGGGTAGGCGTAAGGCCACCGAAACCCGTAGTAAGCCTGACACTCACTGACTTAAACAAATCTCATCTCAAAGTAATATTATTAAAGCCATAATTTATCTTAACAGCTACACTTTACAAAATTACTTCGGTCTACCAGAAAAACTAGGCGAGACCCGAAGCCTAGAAAATTTACAACTGATACATCTACTATTACTACTGCGGAGAATCTAAGATTTACCAATTTACATACCAAATCAAATACATCACCCGATGATGAAGGAGTCGGGTTACTGAATAAGAGTCGCGAGAGGACTAACAGTCACGAATCTGAAAAAAACAGTAAATAGAGACTGTCAGTCTCGAGAGTGAGTTAAAATCATATATCTATAATAGTTTCAAATATCTCAATGTCACCTTATTTAATTTTAAAATAATTAATAAATCACGCGAACCATACATGTCATGTTAAAACATATGTGTCATGCCATGCTTAAACAAAATTTATTCCACATGCAACGGGACGGAGTACTTCAGTAGAACTCTAATCCCAACTCTAAAATCTCGATTATTTCAACACTTATGTCTCAACTAACCTCAACTCTATCATCTCAAACCTCTCATTCCAACAGATCGGGCGCCCCGAGAGCAAAGCTCGACCAGGGACCTTACCTCCAGTCCGGTCACTTAACTCTCAAATTTTTAGCCTTTCGGGCTCCCTTATCCAATAAGACTGGCGCCCAGAGAGCATAGCTCGACCAGGACCTTACCTCCACCGGTCACTTAAATTTCCAAATAAGCCGGCGCCCCGAGAGCAATGCTCGACCAGGGACCTTACCTCCGGCAACCACACTCTACTAAGCCCAGAGAGCGATGCTCGACCAGGGCAGGTCCTAATCTTCTTTCTTAAAATTTTACCTATTTACCCTTTCCCTATCTCTCTCAGATTATATTGGGACACTCATCCAACTCCTATGTTCTCATCAGTCCCATCCCCGAGTCATCATGCAATATTAAAATTGGTAATAAAGGAAAAATATATTTAAATAGTAATTAAAAGCATCATGCAAATGATAATAATAATAATTAAATGAAAAAGTGAAATTGCAAATAAATATTCACAGTAGTAAATCAAATTTTATGCATGACACGTGCGTAAGCGATATATGACTTTAACTCACAGGATTGGCGACCTCCTAGCTCTGCTCCGGTGCCTCAGTAGGAGCGAGCCGAACAAATGGACAATCTAGTCACGGAAAACAATTTATCAAAACGCTGAAACAATCGATCTTTAATCCTAGGTCTAGACTCCTAGGACTGACTGTCTAAGAATCTCGACTCGGGAGAATTCTACCGAAAATCCGGCAGAACCTCCCCTACAACACGAACATTACCCCCCGTAAAAACGGGTCCAGGACCTGCCAGAAGAACACTTCAAATATCCAACAATTTAAACAACGGGAGTCGGGTCCCAAACTTCACTATTTCCCGACTCCGCCAAATAGCACAAAACACAAGGCAAGCAAACTGACAGACAATTATTTATGACTCACAAATATCATCAAATACTCAATATAAACCACCAGACAAAAATTTAAAATCAAAGGATTTCTAAAATTAACGGGCCAAAGAAATATTACCGACGCCGATCGCTCGGCCGACTGCCTCACCACGGAGTCCGATCGACGATCCGAACACACCATCGAACTCACAACGACGCGCTGATGACGATCCATGCTTCCGATTTTCCGATCTGACACCCGATCATCCGGAGAGATTTGCGGACGATCTCGACCGTCGATTTGCAAACGAAGCCCGATCGCCACGAAACCAGTGCCATCGCGAAGCTTGAGCTGAGGAGAGTCGGGATACGTCCTCCGATCTTCCATAGCTCGCCGGAGCTAGCCGGAAAAACTCAAAAACCTTGGCTGCCTCCATTTTCTCTCTCCACCGGATCTTCCGCCTCCGGCCACCACAGGCGTCGCCGCTGCTGCCAAAAGAAAGCTCTCTCCAAGGGGAGCCGATCGCCACCAAGATCGTCCGGAAGGCCACCAGTAAGCCGGAGCGGCCGCCACACGCGCGATTCCGGCCTCACGCCTCTGCCATTGCCGCCATTGCGGCCACAACAAGACCGCTCCGCGCCTCTGGAGTCGTCACCGACGCTGCGTCCTCTCTCTCTCTCTCTCTACCTTCTCTCTCCCCGATTCCATTTCTTTCAATATCGACATTAGGCCCCCGAACTTTTCCTTATTACAACTTGGTCCCTCAACTTTCTTAATTACTTACAATTTCATCCCGCAGAATTCCAATTTGACCCCCAAACTTCTTTTTAGCCTTTCAATTAAGCCCCTAACTATTTAATTTGGGCCAAATCCGAATTATTGAAAATACACAATTACAAAAATACCCCTGACCGACATATTTATTTATAAAAATACCAAGCTCACAAATTTTCATTAAACCCTCATAAAAATAAAATTATACTTTCAATCCTTATTCCAAAATAAATTTCCAATTTAGTCCTAACACACAATTAAATTAAATAATCAATTTCCAACTTAAAATTTAATACTACTAATCAATTATAATACCAATTTTCCCAAAATTCTTTTATAAACATCCTTTACAATTCTACCATAATTTTCCAATATATAATTTTACTTATATAAATATGCATTTGGAAAAAAAATATTTTTGAATAACCAAAATATAATCATTTCTCAAATAATTTACTTGAATAATTTCTTAAAATTTCAAACTAATTGGGTATAGAAAATAACTCATTTATTTATCTAACATGAACATTCAAAATTTGTATTTAAATCATTCCAATTAAACCGAATAAAAATAAAGCTAAAATTAACTTAAATAAAAACTCATTATTAAATATATAAAAAAAATTCCGGGTGTTACAGTTGTTTTCTCAAATTCATAAATCTACATATTTTACGGGATTATTTTCTTATATCGTAAAATATACCCCTTCACGTGGTTATTTTCTCATTTTATAAAATTTAGCCATTTAATGTCACGACCCCACCCGTGGGCCCGTGACCGGCACTAGGGAATGGGTAGGCTTAAGGCCACCGAAACCCGTAGTAAGCCTGACACTCACTGATTTAAACAAATCTCAACTCAAATTTATATTATTAAAACCTCAATTTATCTTAATAGTTACACTTTACAAAATTACTTCGGTCTACCAGAAAAAAACTAGGCGAGACCCAAAGCTCAGAAAAATTTACAACTGATACATTTACTATTACTTCTGCGGAGAATCTAAGATTTACCAATTTACATACCAAATCAAATACATCACCCGATGATGAAGGAGTTGGGTTACTGAATAAGAGTCGCGAGAGGACTAACAGTCACGAATCTGAAAAACAGTAAAAATAAGACTGTCAGTCTCGAGAGTGAGTTAAAATCAAATAATCTGGGAACTATTGCATTCTTCTTAGAAAACATAGATTATTCAAATCAGTATATCAAACCATGCACGTAAATACAATCCACATTATAATCATACCATAATAAATAAATAAATAAAAATATATATTTACTTTTACGGGACGAGTGGCTCAGTAGAACCCTAACCCCAAAATCTAGTAGCCATTCGGCTCTCTTAATCCAATAAGACTGGCGCCCCGAGAGCAATGCTCGACCAGGGACCTTACCTCCAGTCTGGTCACTTAAGTATCCAAATAAGAAATCTAGTAGCCATTCGGCTCTCTTAATCCA
Organism: Ricinus communis; assembly: GCF_019578655.1. Lineage (NCBI taxonomy): Eukaryota > Viridiplantae > Streptophyta > Magnoliopsida > Malpighiales > Euphorbiaceae > Ricinus > Ricinus communis. Next base: position 10,174,769 of record NC_063261.1, on the reverse strand, counting down.
ATAAGACTGGCTCGAGAGCAATGCTCGACCAGGACCTTACCTCCGGTCACTTAAGTATCCAAATAGGCCGGCGCCCCGAGAGCAATGCTCGACCAGGGACCTTACCTCCGGCAATTTACACAAATCAGCCCAGAGAGCCATGCTCGACCAGGGCAAACCCATAAAAATCTGATTACATGTCCATGATCATTATCGGTGCGCACGCGGTCCTGATGTAACCCATCAGGCGGCATGTTCTACAAGCCACATTTCCTAATTCGCAATCATCACATATAATAAATATCATTATCTGATGAACTCAACCAACACATATCGAAATAAAGATTAAAGATTTAAGGTAAAACAACGTGCAATTTGTGAGGGGAAAAAAATAATAACGTTTATCTTATTATAACATACTAATAATAATACTTATATTATTTCAATTATTAATAATCAAGTGAAATCATTTATTTTGCGATACTAATAATCATATTAAGCACAAATTCTAAATAGCATATTAAAATCAGACTAGCAATAGCGCAAAGATTAAATGACTTTAACTCACAGGTTTGGCGACCTCCTAGCTCTGCTCCGGTGCCTCGGTTGGAGCGAGCCGAACAAACGGACAATCTAGTCACGGAAAACAATTTATCAAAACGCTGAAACAATCGATCTTTAATCCTAGGTCTAGACTCCTAGAATCTCGACTCGGGAACTACCGAAAATTCGGCAGAACCTCCCCTACAACACGAACATTACCCCCCCTAAAAACGGGTCTAGGACCTGCCAGAAGAACACTCCAAATATCCAACAATTTAAACAACGGGAGTCGGGTCCCCAAACTTCACTATTTCCCGACTCCGCCACACAACACAAAATACGAGGCAGGCAAACTGACAAACAATTATTTTTGACTCACAAATATCATCAAGTACTCAATATAATCCAATAGACACAATTAAACCAAGAATTTCTAAAATTAACGGGCCAAAGAAAATTACCGAGACGCTCGATCGCTCGGTCGACTCGCCTTCGGCCGCCAGAGTCCGATCGACAATCCGAACACACCATCGAACTCACAATGACGCGCTGAAGACGATCCCCGCTTCTGATTTTCCGATCTGACACCCGATCATCCGGAGAGATTTACGGACGATCTCGACCGTCGATTCGCAAACGAAGCCGGATCGCCACGAAACCGGTGCCATCGCGAAGCTTGAGCTGAGGAGAGTCGGGATACGTCCTCCGATCGTCCATCCTCCGCCGGAGCTCGCCGGAAAAACCGGAAAACACGGCCGCCACCACTTCGCCGAACTCTCCTCGGCCACCAAAACCAAAGGAAGCTCTCTAAGGGAGCTGATCGCCACCGAGATCGGGAAGGCCGGAACGGCCGGAAAGCCGCCACACGCGATTCCGCCGCTGCCGCCGACGCCTCCACCGCCACCATCGTGCTCGCTGCCAACACCTCGGCCGGCCTCCGTCGTCCACCATGGACGCCGACGCCTCTCTCTCTCCTCCCTTTCTTCTTCTTCCTTCTTTCTTTTCTATCTACTTTCTCTCTCCCCGATTCCATTTCTTTCAATATCGACATTAGGCCCCCAAACTTTTCCTTATTCCAATTTGGTCCCTCAACTTTCTTAATTACTTACAATTTCATCCCGCAGAATTCCAATTTGACCCCCAAACTTCTTTTTAGCCTTTCAATTAAGCCCCTAACTATTTAATTTGGGCCAAATCCGAATTATTGAAAATACACAATTACAAAAATACCCCTGCTCACAAATTTCCATTAAAACCCCATAAAAATAACATTATACTTTCAATCCTTATACCAAAATAAATTTCCAATTTAGTCCTAACACACAATTAAATTAAATAATCAATTTCCAACTTAAAATTTAATACTACTAATCAATTATAATACCAATTCTCCCAAAATTCTTTTATAAAAATATCCTTTATAATTTCTTCCAAAATTTTCCAATATATAATTTTACTTATATAAATATGCATTTGGGAAAAATTTTGAATAACCAAAATATAATCATTTCTCAAATAATTTACTTGAATAATTTCTTAAAATTTCAAACTAATTGGGTATAGAAAATAACTCATTTATTTGATTAATATTAAATTTTTCATTAAATCATTTCAAATTAAATCCAATAATAATGAAGCTAAAATTAACTTAAATAAAAACTCATTATTAAATATATAAAAAATTCCGGGTGTTACATTTAAGGGGTTGTTTCTCATATTCACAAATATACCATAATTACGAGATTATTTTCTCAGATTCATAAATATCTCCATATTACGGGGTTATTTTCACATATTAAAAGATTTACCCCTTCGTCGAGGCTGTTTTCTCATATTACAAAATTTACCCATTCTATCAGGCTATTTTCTTAGACTCGCAATTACTCTACTTTTACGGGATTGTTTTCTCAGATTTATAAATATACACGTTTTACAAGGTTATTTTCTTATAGTGACAAATATAACTATTTTACGGCGTTGTTTTCTTATATTATAAAAATTAATTCATTTAAGAGGTTGTTTTGTCATACTCACAAATATACCAATATTACGGGGTTATTTTCTCCGATTGATAAATATCCTCGTATTACGGGGTTCTTTTCTCATATTAAAAAATTTACCCATCTATAAGGTTGTTTTCTTAGACTCGCAATTATACTACTTTTACTAGGTTATTTACTCAGATTCATGAATATACACGTTTATGGGGTTATGTTCTAGTATTGATAAATATACCATTTTTACGGGATCATTTTCTCATATTAGATTATTAGCACTATTATGGGATTGTTTCTCAAATTCATAAATCTACACGTTTTACGGGATTATTCTCTTATATCGAAAAATATACCCCTTTCACGGGGTTATTTTCTCATACTATAAAATTAACCCATTTAAGGGGTTGTTTCTCATACTCACAAATATACCAGAATTGCTAGTTATTTCCTCAAATTTATAAATATCCCCGTATTACGGGGTTGTTTTGACATATTAAAAATTTTACCCCTTCGTCGAGGTTGTTTTCTCATATTAAAAAATTTACCCGTTCTATCAGGCTGTTTTCTTAGACTCGCAATTACACTACTTTTACAGGGTTGTTTTCTCAAATTCATAAATATACACGTTTTACTGTGTTATTTTCATATATTGATAAATACACCACTTTTACGGGGTCATTTTCTCATATTAAATTATTAGTACTATTATGGGATTATTTTCTCAAATTTATAAATATACACATTTTACGGAGTTATTTTTTTATATCGACAAATATAACCATTTTACGGGATTGTTTTTCTCATATTATAAAATTAACCCATTTAAGAGGTTGTTTTCTCATACTCACAAATATACAAATATTACGGGGTTATTTTTTCCGATTGATAAATATCCCCGTATTACAGGGTTGTTTTCTCATATTAAAAAATTTACCCCATCTATGAGGTTGTTTTATTAGACTCGCAATTACAATTACGGGGTTATTTTTTCATTCATTAATATACACGTTTTATGGGGTTATTTTTTTATATTGATTTTACGGGGTTGTTTTCTCATATTTAATTATTAGCACTATTATGGGGTTATTTTCTGAAATTCATAAATCTACACGTTTTACAGTGTTAGTTTCTTATATCGAAAAATGTACCCCCTTTCACGGGGTTATTTTCTCATATTATAAAATTAACCCACTTAAGGGTCTGTTTCTCATACTCACAAATATACCACAATTACGGGGTTATTTCCTCAAATTCATAAATATCCACATATTAAGGGGTTATTTTCACATATTAAAAAATTCACCCCTTCGTCGAGGCTGTTTTCTCATATTAAAAAATTTACCCATTCTACCAGGCTGTTTTCTTAGACTCGCAATTACACTACTTTTACGGGGTTGTTTTCTCAGATTCATAAATATACACGTTTTATGGGGTTATTTTCTTATATTGATAAATACACCACTTTTACGGGGTTATTTTCTCGTATTAAATTATAAGCACTATTATGGGATTGTTTTCTCAATTTTATATATATACACGTTTTACGGAGTTATTTTCTTATATCGGCAAATATATCCATTTTACGGGGTTGTATTCTCATATTATAAGATTAACCCATTTAAGAGGTTGTTTTCTCATAGTCACAAATAAACCAATATTACAGGGTTATTTTCTCCGATTGATAAATATTCCTGTATTTTCGGGTTGTCTTCTCATATTAAAAAATTTATCCCATCTATGAGGTTATTTTCTCAGACTCGCAATTATTTTCTCATATCCATGAATATACATATTTTACGAGGCTATTTTCTTATATGGATAAACATACCACTTTTACGGGGTCATTTTCTCATATTAAACTATTAACACTATTATGCGGTTGTTTTCTCAAATTCATAAATATACACATTTTACGGGGTTATTTTTTCATATTTTGACATTAACCCATTTTAGGGGTTGTTTTCACATACTCACAAATATACCACAGTTACAGAGTTATTACCTCAGATTCATAAATATGCCCGTATTACGGGGTTGTTTTCACATATTAAAATATTTACCCCTTATACAAAGTTGTTTTCTTATATTAAAAAATTTACCCGTTATACGAGGCTGTTTTCTTAGACTCGCAATTACACTACTATTAAGGGGTTGTTTTATCATATTCATAAATGTACACGTTTTACGGGGTTATTTTCTTACATTGATAAATATACCATTTTTACGGGGTCGTTTTCTCATACTAAATTATTAGCACTATTATGGGGTTATTTTTTCAAATTCATAAATATTCACGTTTTACGGGGTTATTTTCTTATATTGATAAATATACCCCTTTTACGAGGTTGTTTTCTCATATTATAAAATTAACCCATTTAAGGGGTTGTTTTCTCATATTCACAAATATACCAAAATTACAGGGTTATTTTTTCCGATTGATAAATATCCCTGTATTACGGGGTTGTTTTCTAATATTTATAGATATACCCCTCTTATGGGGTTGTTTTCTCATATTATAAAATTAACCCATTTAAGGGGTTGTTTCTCTTATTCACAAATATACCACAATTACAGGATTATTTCCTCAAATTCATAAATATCCTCATATTACAGGGTTATTTTCACATATTAAAAATCTTACCACTTCGTCGAGGCTGTTTTCTTATATTAAGAAATTTACCCGTTCTACTAGGCTATTTTCTTAGACTCGCAATTACACTATTTTTACAGGGTTATTTTTTTAGATTCATAAATATACAGGTTTACCTAGTTATTTTCTTATATTGATAAATATACCACTTTTACGAGGTCATTTTCTCATATTAAATTATTAGCACTATTACGGGGTTGTTTTCTCAAATTCTTAAATATACACGTTTTAGGGGGTTATTTTATTATATAGACAAATATACCCCTTTTACGAGATTGTTTTCTCATATTATAAAATTAACCCATTTAAGGGGTTGTTTTCTCAGATTCATAAATATCCACATATTACGCGGTCGTTTTCTAATATTTATAAATATACCCTTCTTAAGTGGTTGTTTTCTCATATATCTTAAGAGGCTATTTTTTCAAACACGCAATTACAGTACTTTTACAGGGTTGTTTTCTAAGATTAACAAATATACATGTTTTACGGGGTTATTTTCTTATATTGACAAATATACCCCTTTGTTTTCTCAAATTATAAAATTAACCCATTTAAGGGGATGTTATTTTATACTCACAAATATACCAAAATTATGGAGTTATTTTTTTCGATTGATAAATATCACCGTATTACCGGGTTGTTTTCTAATACTTATAAATATACCCCTCTTACGAGTTTGTTTTCTCATATTAAAAAATTTACCTCTTCTATGATGCTATTTTCTCAGATTCGCAATTACACTACTTTTACGAGATTGTTTTCTCAGATTCATAAATATACACGTTTGACGCAGTTACGTTCTTATATTGATAAATATACCACTTTTGCAAGTTCTTTTTCTCATATTAAATTACTAGTATTATTATGGGATTGTTTTCTAAAATTCATAAATATACATGTTTTACACGATCATTTTCTTATATCGACAAATATACCTCTTTTACACGGTTGTTCTCTCATATTCTAAAGTTATCCCATTTAAGAGATTGTTTTCTCATACTCACAAATATACCAAAATTACGGAGTTATTTTCTCCTATTGATATATATCCACGTATTACGTGGTTGTTTTCTTATATTTATAATTATACCATTCTTACGGGGTTGTTTTCTCAGATTCATAAATATACACGGAGTTATTTTCTTATATTGATAAATATACCATTTTACGGGTTCGTTTTCTCATATTAAATTATTAGCACTATTATGGTGTTGTTTTCTCAAATTTATGACGTTTTATGGGGTTGTTTTCTCATATTTTAAAATTAACCCATTTAAGGGGTTGTTTTCTCATACTCACAAATATACCAGAATTACGGGGTTATTTTTTCCGATTGATAAATATCCCAGTATTACGGGGTTGTGTTCTAATATTTATAAATATAACCCTCTTACGGGGTTGTTCTCTCATATTAAAAAAATTACCCCTTCTTCGAGGCTGTTTTCTCAGACTCGCAATTGCACTATTTTTATGTGGTTATTTTTTTAGATTCATAAATATACACGTTTTACGGAGTTATTTTCTTATATTGATAAATATACCACTTTTACGGGGTCATTTTCTCATATTAAATTACTAGCACTATTATGGAGTCCTTTGCCTTGGAGGTCATAGAGCCGGACCCCCATTTGTCTTTTACTCTTGCTCTTTCTTCTGCAAAAGAACCCAAAAGTCTACGGGAGGCCCTTGCTCATCTACCTTCTTTTTTCCTTCTCGTTGATTCAAAGTCAAACACTTTCTTCAACATCTCTCGTTTTGTGGCAAGCGTAGGAGGCGCGCCCGAAGGGAAGCGGCAGCAGTGTGGTTCCAGAAACCAATTCCCAGGGTGGGACGGGCGGTTGTTTTCTCAAATTAATAAATATACACGTTTTGCGGGGTTATTTTCTATATTGACAAGTATACCCCTTTTACGGGGTTTGTTTTCTCAAATTATAAAATTAACCCATTTAAGGGGTTGTTTTCTCATACTCACAAATATACCAAAATTACAAGTTTATTTTATCCGATTGATAAATATCCTCGTATTACGAGGTTATTTTCTAATATTTATAAATATACCCCTCTTACAGGGTTGTTTTCTCATATTAAAAAATTACCCCTTCTAAAAGGTTGTTTTGTCAGACTCGCAATTACATTACTTTTATGGGGTTGTCTTTTAAGATTCATAAATATACATGTTTTACTTGGTTATTTTCTTATATTGATAAATATACCACTTTTACGAGGTCGTTTTATCATATTAAATTATTAGCACTATTATGGGGTTGTTTTCTCAAATTCATAAATATACACATTTTACAGGGATATTTCATTATATCAACAAATATACCCCTTTTACGGGGTTATTTTCTCATATTATAAAATTAACCCATTTAAGGGGCTGTTTTCTCATACTCACAAATATACCAAATTACGGGGTTATTTTCTCCGATTGATAAATATCCCTGTATTACGGGGTTGTTTTCTCATATTAAAAAATTTACTCCTACGAGGCTATTTTCTCAGACTCGCAATTACACTACTTTTACAGGGTTATTTTCTCAGATTCATAAAAATACATGTTTTACAGGGTCATTTTCTGATATTGATAAATACCACTTTTAACGAGGTCGTTTTCTCATATTAAATTATTAGCAATATTATGAGGTTATTTTCTCAAATTCATAAATATACATGTTTTACGAGGTTATTTTCTTATATTAAAAAATATACCCCTTTTACGGGGTTGTTTTCTCATATTATAAAATTAACCTATTTAAGGGGTTGTTTTCTCATACTCACTAATTTACCACAGTTATAGGGTAATTACCTCATATTCATAGATATCCCCGTATTACGACGTTATTTTCACGTATTAAAAAATTTACTTCTTCTATGAGACTGTTTTCTCATATTAAAGAATTTACCCATTCTATGATGAAGTTTTCTTAGACTCACAATTACACTACTTTTACGGGGTTGTTTTCTCATATTATAAAATTAACCTATTTAAGGGGTTGTTTTCTCACACTCACAAATATACCAAAATTACGGGGTTATTCTCTCCGATTGATAAATATCCCCGTATTATGTGGCTATTTTCTAATATTTATAAATATACCCTTTACGGGGTTCTTTTCTCATATTAAAAAATTTACCTCTCCTACTAGGCTGTTTTGTGAGACTCAGGATTACACTACTTTTACGGGGTTGGTTTCTAAGATTCATAAATATACATGTTTTACTTGGTTATTTTCTTATATTGATAAATATACCACTTTTACGGGGTCGTTTTCTCGTATTAAATTATTAGCACTATTGTGGGGTTATTTTCTCAAAATTATAAATATACACATTTTACGGAGTTATTTTCTCATATTATAAAATTAACCTATTTAATGGGTTATTTTCTCATACTCACAAATATACCAAAATTACGGGGTTGTTTTCTCCAATTGATAAATATCCCCGTATTACCGGGTTGGTTTCTCATATTAAAAAATTTACTCCTTCTACGGGATGTTTTCTCAGACTCGCAATTACACTACTTTTACGGGATTATTTTCTGAGATTTACAAATATACATATTTTACGGGGTTATTTTGTAATATTGATAAATAAACCACTTTTACAGAGTCGTTTTCTCATATTAAATTATTAGCACTATTATGGGATTGTTTTCTTAAATTCATAAATATACACGTTTTACGAGGTTATTTTCTTATATAGAAAGATATACGCCTTTTATGGGGTTGTTTTCTCATATTATAAAATTAACCCATTTAAGGGGTTGTTTTTTCATACTCACAAATATTCCATAATTACAGGGTTATTTTCTCCGATTTATAAATATTCCCGTATTACGGGTTGTTTTGTAATATTTATAAATTTACCCCTCTTATGGGGTTGTTTTCTCATATTAAAAAATTTACCCCTTCTACAAGGTTGTTTTCTCAGACTCGAAATTACACTACTTTTACGAGGTTGTTTTCTCATATTCATAAATATACACGTTTTTACGGAGATATTTTCTTATATTGATAAATATACCACTTTTATGGGCTTGGTTTCTTATATTAAATTATTAGTACTATTATAGGGTAGTTTTCTCAAATTCATAAATATACACGTTTTACGGGGTTATTTTCTATTTCGACAAGTATACCCCTTTTACAGGGTTGTTTCCTCATATTATAAAAATAACTCATTGAAGGGGTTATTTTCTCATACTCACAAATATACCAAAATTACGGGGTTATTTTCTCCGATTGATAAATATTCCCGTATTATGGGGTTGTTTTCTAATATTTATAAATATAACCCTTACGGGGTTGTTTTCTCATATTAAAAAATTTACTTGTTCTACGAGGCTGTTTTCTCAGACTTGCAATTACACTACTTTTACGGTGTTGTTTTCTAAGATTCATAAATATACAAGTTTTACTTGGTTATTTTCTTATATTGATAAATATACCACTTTTACGGAGTCATTTTCTCATATTTAATTATTAGCATTATTGTGGGTTATTTTCTCAAATTAATAAATATACACGTTTTACGAGATTATTATATTATATCGATAAATATACCCCTTTTACGAGGTTGTATTCTCATATTATAAAATTAACCCATTTAACGGGTTGTTTTCTCATAGTTACAAATATACCAAAATTGCGGGGTTATTTTCTCTCATTGATAAATATCCCCGTATTGCGAGGTTGTTTGTCATTTTAAAAAATCTACTCCTTTTACGAGGCTGTTTTCTCAGAGTCGCAATTATACTACTTTTACAGGATTATTTTCTCAGATTTATAAATATACATGTTTTACGGGATTATTTTCTGATATTGATAAATATACCACTTTTACGGAGTCGTTTTCTCATATTAAATTATTAGCACAATTATGGGGTTGTTTTCTCAAATTCATAAATATACACGTTTTATGAGGTTATTTTCTTATATAAAAAAATATACCCCTTTTATTGGGTTGTTTTCTCATATTCTAAAATTAATCCATTTAAGGGGTTGTTTTCTCATACTAAAAAATATACCAGAATTACGGGGTTATTTTTTCCGATTGATAAATATCCCAGTGTTATGGGGTTGGGTTCTAACATTTATAAATATAATCCTCTTACGGGGTTGTTTTCTCATATTAAAAAAATTACCCTTTCTACGAGGCTGTTTTCTTAAACTTGCAATTACACTACTTTTACCGCGATTGTTTTCTCAGATTTATAAATATACATGTTTTACGAGGTTATTTTCTTATATTGATAAATATACCACTTTTATGGGGTCGTTTTCTCATATTAAATTACTAGCATTATTATGGAGTTGTTCTCTCAAATTCATAAATATACACGTTTTACAGTCGATAAATATACCTCTTTTAATGGGTTGTTCTCTCATATTCTAAAATTATCCTATTTAAGTGGTTGTTTTCTCATACTCACGAATATACCAAAATTACGGGGTTATTTTCTCCAATTTATAAATATCCACGTATTATGTGGTTGTTTACTAATATTTATAAATATACCCCTCTTATGGGGTTGTTTTCTCATATTAAAATATTTACCGCTTCTACGAGGCTATTTTTTCAGACATGCAATTACACAACTTTTACGGGGTTGTTTTCTAAGATTCACAAATATACACATTTTTTACGAAGTTATTTTCTTATATTAACAAATTAATCCTTTTACTTTGTTATTTTCTCATATTATAAAATTAACCCATTTAAGGGTTTGTTTTCTCATACTCATAAATATACCAAAATTACGGGGTTATTTTATTCGATTGATAAATATCCCTATATTACGGGATTGTTTTCTAATATTTATAAATATACCCCTTTTACGGGGTCGTTTTCTCATATTATAAAATTTACCCCTACTACAAGATTGTTTTCTCAGAGTTGCAATTACACTACTTTAACGTGGTTGTTTTCTCAGATTCATAAATATACACGTTTAGGAGGATTATTTTCTTATATCGATAAATATACACCTTTTACGGGGTTGTGTTCTCATATTCTAAAATTACCCCATTTAAGGGGTTGTTTTCTCATACTCACAAATATATAAAAATTACGGAGTTATTTTCTCCGGTTGATAAATATCACCGTCCTATGTGGTTGTTTTCTAATATTTATAAATATACCCTACTTACGGATTTTTTTCTCATATTTAAAATTTTACCCCTTCTACAAGGCTGTTTTCTCAGACTCGCAATTACACTAATTTTACGGGATTGTTTCTCATATTCATAAATGTACACGTTTTATTGGGTTATTTTCTTATATTAATAAATATACCACTTTAACAGGGTCGTTTTCTCATATTAAATTACTAACACTATTATGGTGTTGTTTTCTCAAATTCATAATTATACATATTTTACAGGATTATTTTCTTATATCGACAAATATACCCCTTTTACGGGGTTGTTTTCTCATATTATAAAATTATTCCATTTAAAGGGTTGTTTTCTCATACTCACAAATATTCCAAAATTACGGGGTTATTTTCTCCGATTGATAAATATTACCGTCTTATGTGGTTGTTTTCTAAAATTTATAAATATACCCAGCTTATGGGATTCTTTTCTGATATTAAAAATTTTACCCCTTCTACGAGGCTGTTTTCTCAGACTCGTAATTACACTACTTTTACGGGGTTGTTTTCTGAGATTCATAAATATACACTTTTTATGGGGTTATTTTCTTATATTGATAAATATACCACTTTTACGGGGTCGTTTTCTCATATTAAATTACTAGCACTATTATGGGATTTTTTTCTCAAATTCATAAATATACACGTTTTACAGGATTATTTTCTTATATCGACAAATATACCTCTTTTACAGGATTGCTCTCTCATATTCTAAAATTACCCCATTTAAGAGGTTGTTTTCTCATACTCACAAATATACCAAAATTACGGGATTATTTTCTCCGATTGACAAATATCATCGTATCATGTGATTGTTTCCTAATACTTATAGATATACTCCTCTTACGAGGTTGTTTTCTCGTATTAAAAAATTTACCCCTTCTACGAGGTTGTTTTCTAAAACTCGCAATTGCACTACTTATACGGGGTTATTTTCTCAGAGTCATTGATATACACGTTTTACAGGATTATTTTCTTATATTGATAAATATACCACTTTATGGGGTTGTTTTCTCATATTAAATTATTAGCACTATTATGGGGTTATTTTCTCAAATTCATAAATATACACATTTTACGGGTTATATTCTTCGATTTATAAATATACCCCGCTTACTCAGAATGGTACTCACTACTATCACTCACATTGTCATCCATTCTAGTATTGCTACTAGTCCCCACAAACCCAGTGTCATCTCTCCCTTGGTCCCTATCCAATCCTAACCCAAATCCATTGTCAACTACAGTCTTGCTAAAGTCCTTCAGATTCTGTTTTGCAGTAACATATTCCTCATCCATATCTGAGTCAGAAACATCAGAAGATAGGCTATCCTCATCATCACATTCATCATTTTCAGGGGTATAATCTTCATCCTCACTAGATCTAACATAGTCATCAACATTGTTCACACATTCAGGCTCTACCTCATTTTCCCCTTTATTTACAACACTTTCAGGTTCAGCTTCATTTTGATTTGCATTTTCAAATGCAACTACAATCAATGGTTCATCTGCATTATCATTATGAGGTTGATTATCATTTTCAGTTATAGATTGCCCACAGTTTGAAGTCATTGTTACAGCTTCAACATAAACTGTTAAAAACCCATAATCTAAAACTTCTGCAAACATCTTTTTGCACTCTTCCTCAGTCTCAACAAAAACTAAGCCTAGATCCTTCGCTATACGTTTCCATCTCCTAGGGGGTTTATAGCAACATTTAAGAAATGTGTATATCCCAATGTTTTCACTATCTCTTCAATATCATCCATATTGAAACTAGAAATGCCACTAAGATTTACACTATACCCACCAACATACTTGACTACAGGATTACTAATTAATGCCCCACCATGATGAAATTCAATAGGAATACGGCATAAATATACACACAGCAATTAAATTAGTAATGCAGTAATAAAAATGCAACTTTGTAGTAATAACAAATGCAAATGCCTGTAGTAATAACAAATGCAAATGCAATAACAAATGCATTTGGAATTGGGGAACTTTGTAGCAAATGCATTTTATTATTACAGCCACTTAACAAATGCATATACGAAATGGCATTTGTAGTAATTGCATTATGTTCAGAAAGTGCTCGAAGGTTGTAGTAATAACAAATGTATATTCCCTACAATGTTATACCCACGAGAATAAGATTTACCACTTGCATTGCTTTACCCATTCAATGTATTAATAAATGCATCCCTTCGTTGTCGTTTTCTGGAAGGAGCCATCTTGCGGGGGACCACAGCGCAAGCTTCAACAATAATGGACGACAGAAGAGACAAAGATAACAGAGCGAAATGAGAGGAATAGAATGAGTTATGGAAGTTATTAGTTGTATTGTAATTGGAGACCTTAGAAATTAGAATTGGGGATAGAATTGGGGAAAATTGGGGAAAAATTTAGGGAAATCGTGGGATGAAACGGTGAGTTTTGCGTTCCTTCATTGTGCTCAGCCACATAGACAAACATGTGGGGCCATGTGTGGACGCCATGTCATTAGTGGCACACGCCAAAACACGGCTGGGTAAACATGATACAATATGCAAACATGGTGGACCAAATTGATAAGTTTTAAAGGTGTGGGTAGATTCACGAAAATGGTTAAACGTTGGGGTATCTAGGATCATCTCTCCTTAAAAAATTTACTCCTTCTACAGAGCTGTTTTCTCAGACTCGCAATTACACTACTTTTACAAGGTTGTTTTCTCATATTGACAAATATACCCCTTTTATGGGATTATTTTCTCATATTATAAATTTAACTCATTTAAGGGGTTGTTATCTCATACTCACAAATATATCAAAATTATGGGGTTGATTTCTTCGATTGACAAATATCCACGTATTACGGGGTTGTTTTCTAATATTAAATATCCTCGTATTACGGGGTTGTTTTCTCATATTAAAAAATTTACCCCTTCTAAAAGGTTGTTTTCTCAGACTCGCAATAACACTACTTTTATGGGGTTTGTAACACCCGGAATTTTTTATATATTTAATAAATGAGTTATTTTCCATATCCAATTGGTTTGATTTTTAAGGAGTAATTAAGTAAACTATTTGAGAAATGATTATATTTTGGTTATTCAAATTTTTTTTCCAAATGCATATTTATATAAGTAAAATTATATATTGAAAAATTTTGGAAGAAATTATAAAGGATTTTTTTATTAAAGAATTTTGGGAAAATTGGTATTATAATTGATTAGTAGTATTAAATTTTGAGTTGTAAATTGATTATTTAATTTAATTGTGTGTTAGGACTAGATTGGAAATTTATTTTGGAATAAGGATTGAAAGTATAATTTAATTTTTGTGAGGGTTTAATGGAAATTTGTGAGTTTGGTATTTTCGTAAATAAATATGTCGGTCAGGGGTATTTTTGTAATTGTATATTTTCAATAATTCGGATTTGGCCCAAATTAATTAGTTAAGGGCTTAATTGAAAGGCTAAAGGAAAGTTTGGGGGTTAAATTGGAATTCTGCAGGATGAAATTGTAAGTAATTAAGAAAGTTGAGGGACCAAATTGCAATAAGGAAAAGTTCGGAGGTCTAATGTCGATATTGAAAGGAAAGAAAATCGGGGAAGAAGAAAGAAGGAAGAGGAAGAAAGGGAGGAGAGAGAGGGGCGTCAAGGCCCATGGTGGACCTGACACTGGAGGCCGTGCCGAGGGCGCGCGTTAACGTCTGGGCGAGCGCACGCCAACGAGCTCGATGGTGGCGGTGGAGGCACTGGCAAGACGGCAGCGGCGCGCAAAGAAGGCAGCTTCCGGCGCCATTCCTATTGCCTTCCGGCCGATCTTGGTTGTAACACCCCGAATTTTTATATATTTAATAAATGAGTTATTTTCCATATCCAATTAGTTTGATTTTTAAGGAGTAATTAAGTAAACTATTTGAGAAATGATTATATTTTGGTTATTCAAATTTGTTTTCCAAATGCATATTTATATAAGTAAAATTATATATTGGAAAATTTTGGAAGAAATTATAAAGGATGTTTTTATAAAATAATTTTGGGAAAATTGGTATTATAATTGATTAGTAGTATTAAATTTTAAGTTGGAAATTGATTATTTAATTTAATTGTGTGTAGGATTTAATTGGAGGATTATTTTGGAATAAGGATTAAAAGTATAATTTTATTTTTGTGAGGGTTTAATGGAAATTTGTGAGTTTGGTATTTTCGTAAATAAATATGTCGGTCAAGGGTATTTTTGTAATTGTGTATTTTCAATAATTCGGATTTGGCCCAAATTAAATAGTTAGGGGCTTAATTGAAAGGCTGTTAGAATTTGGGGTTAGGGTTCTACTTAGCCACACGTCCCGTGAAAGTAAAAATGTCTTTATTTATTTACACTCTCTTGGGGGCCCGTGACCGGCACTAGGGAATGGGTAGGCTTAAGGCCACCGAAACCCGTAGTAAGCCTTACCAACCCGCAAATCCATATATACAATTAACCAAATATAAAGTAGTCATAATTGTCTTGCATAATAAATCACCATACTACCAACAGGAGTCAGAATAGATATATAAATTTTAGAATTTCCTACTGCGGATACTCTAGAGTAAAAATGACAAGTATAGAAGTACAAGATAATTACAAAGTCCAAGAAGAAGAAGTCTGACTGTCGAATGGGCGAAGGTCTTTAACTATCACCGAAAAAAATTACAACCGAGATCGCCACCGAGAGTGAGTCAAAATCAAATAATCTAAGGACTATTGCAACCTTCACATGATATATTAGTTATTCAGAACAATATACCAATTTCTGAATATAATTGCAATCATAATATATAATCATACACCATAGTAATAAAATGATAAAAGAAGCTTCTTACAACCACAAAACTCAACCATAACAGCCGACATCCGCTCGACTTCCCAGGCACTACCTTTGGCGCTACTCAAAAAGACGATGCCTGATGCGATGACGAGGCAGTCCATGACACGACTGCAACCATGCTCTACACTAAAACTGACTGCGGTGCCCACCATCGAAACAACAATCAAAGCTTTTAAAGGCGGACTGCACTAATCACTTGAAGAAACAACACGAGTCTATCGCGCTTCGGATCTTCCCATCGCTACAAAGCTCATTCTCAGCACAACACCAAGGACAAGCTTACAAGAAAGGAAAGACTGACTCTCTAACAGTGAAGGCTGAGACACTGGAGTCAATGAAAACAACAAGACAGACATGATCCTAACTCCGCAGTACCAAGAAAAATCTTAACTTAGGTCGAAGGAAATCTAAACCTAAGCTCTAATACCAACTTTGTAAGAAAGGTGGCAGGAGTGTTTTCGGATGCTCGGAAATCCAGAGAAACTTAAGCGAACATTATTTATTTTTCTAAGTAGAACAAGTGTTTTAAAATACAATATTGCGCCCAGTCCCGTAAGAATGCATTATGGCATTTCACTGTTAGGCACACATAAATTCATTTTAGGACATGCATCATACATCGTGCATTGCAACCCTTGGTGATAGGGGGCATCATCACACTGGCGCGCGATATTGTAGAATTTTATATAAAGAAAAAATGGCTAGAGATTTTACGATTTTATAAAAGTATTTTTCCAAGATAATAAAGTTTTTATCAGTGATGATTATAAAGTAAGTAAAGATGTAATTTTTCAAAGTAAATAGTGTTAGCTTGAGAATTCTCTGGATGACGAGTTGAGTTGTTGAGAGAGTGAGTCCGTGGAGTCAGAGGCCCCATGTTAGATTATAAGGGAGGCTTTTGGATTTCAGACAAAGAGGAATCTTGTGTCGGGATGGCATGAGTTTTATTTGCTATGGAATCTAGATGGATGGTATGTCATAAGTGATGTGGTTTGGTAAGAAAATAAGGTTGTGAGAACCCTTGGTTTTGTCGGCAGGTTAGTGAGGTGGCATGTAAGTTGGACTTGCCGCCAAGTATTAGTAATGTTCTCTGAGGTTAAATCTAGTTGTTCGTAGGTCTGAGTTGAGGAAGTATATTTTCGATCTTTTGCTCGTGTTGGATCCTCAGTGTGCGGAAGCAAGTAAAGATTTGGTTTCCGAGGAGTAGTAAGTGGGGATCGCGGATTTTCAGGTTCGCCAGTTTTATTTAAGGGTTTTGTCGATGGGTCTTGTGGTTTGTTTCTGCCGAGAAAAGTTCTCGAGAAGCCGAGTGGAGATGAGAGGTTCCTAATTAGTTTCAGTCTTTGAGTGTAGCCCCTTTCTTTTAAAAAATTCGAGGACGAATTTTTTTTAAGGGGGGGAGAATGTAACACCCCGAATTTTTATATATTTAATAAATGAGTTATTTTCCATATCCAATTAGTTTGATTTTTAAGGAGTAATTAAGTAAACTATTTGAGAAATGATTATATTTTGGTTATTCAATTTTTTTTTCCAAATGCATATTTATATAAGTAAAATTATATATTGGAAAATTTTGGAAGAAATTATAAAGGATGTTTTTATAAAAGAATTTTGGGAAAATTGGTATTATAATTGATTAGTAGTATTAAATTTTAAGTTGGAAATTGATTATTTAATTTAATTATGTGTAGGATTTAATTGGAGGATTATTTTGGAATAAGGATTAAAAGTATAATTTTATTTTTGTGAGGGTTTAATGGAAATTTGTGAGTTTGGTATTTTCGTAAATAAATATGCTCGCCGGTGGGTATTTTGTAATTGTGTATTTTCAATAATTCGGATTTGGCCCAAATTAAATAGTTAGGGGCTTAATTGAAAGGCTGTTAGAATTTGGGGTTAGGGTTCTACTTAGCCACACGTCTCGTGAAAGTAAAAATGTCTTTATTTATTTACACTCTCTTCTTTTATCATTTTATTACTATGGTGTATGATTATATATTATGATTGCAATTATATTCAGAAATTGGTATATTGTTCTGAATAACTAATATATCATGTGAAGGTTGCAATAGTCCTTAGATTATTTGATTTTGACTCACTCTAGACCGGCGGTCTCGGTTGTAATTTTTTCGGTGTGATAGTTAAAGACCTTCGCCATCGCACATTCGACAGTCCGACTTCTTCTTCTTCGGACTTTGTAATTATCTTGTACTTCTATACTTGTCATTTTTACTCTAGAGTATCCGCAGTAGGAAATTCTAAAATTTATATATCTATTCTGACTCCTGTTGGTAGTATGGTGATTTATTATGCAAGACAATTATGACTACTTTATATTTGGTTAATTATATATATGGATTTGCGGGTTGGTAAGGCTTACTACGGGTTTCGGTGGCCTTAAGCCTACCCATTCCCTAGTGCCTTTCACGGGCCCCCAAAGTAGGTCGTGACATTGGTGGCGATCGGCTCCCCTTGAAGAGAGCTTCCTTTTGGCGGTAGCGGCGTCGGTTTTGGTGGCCGGAGGAGAGAGTTCCGGCGAAGTGGAGGCAGCCGAGGTTTTTGGGCTTTTCCGGCGAGCTCCGGCGGAGGATGGACGATCAGAGGACGTATCCCGACTCTCCTCAGCTCAAGCTTCGAAATGGCACCGGTTTCGTGGCGATCGGGCTCCGTTTGCAAATCGACGGCCGTGATTGTCCGCAAATTTCTCCGGATGATCGGGTGTCAGATCGAATAATCGGGCTGGGGATCGCCATCGCCATCATGTGAGTCCGATGGTGTGTCCAGATCGTCGATCGGACTCGTGGCCGGAGGTAGTCGACCGAGCGCTCTCGGTAATTTTCTCCGGCCGCTGATCTTGGAAATCCTTTGATTTTAAATTTGTGTTTATTGGGTTATATTGAGTATTTGATGATATTTGTGAGTCATAAATAATTGTCCGCCAGTTTGCTTGCCTCAGATTTTGTCTTTGTGTGGCGAGTCGGAAATAGTGAAGTTTGGGGACCCGACTCCCGCTGTTTAAATTGTTGGATATTTGGAGTGTTTTCCGGCAGTCCTAGACCCGTTTTTACGGGGGGTAATGTTCGTGTTGTAGGGGAGGTTCTCGGGATTTTCGGTAGAATTCTCCCGAGTCGAGATTCTTGAGACAGTCACTGGAGTCTAGACCTAGGATTAAAGATCGATTGTTTCAAATAGTTTTGATAAATTGTTTTCCGTGACTAGATTGTCCGTTTGTTCGGCTCGCTCCAACCAAGGCACCGGAGCAGAGCTAGGAGGTCGCCAAACCTGTGAGTTAAAGTCATTTAATCATTGCACTATTATGGGGTTGTTTTCTCAAATTCATAAATATACACGTTTTACGGGGTTATTTTCTATATCAACAAGTATAACCCTTTTACGGGGTTGTTTTCTCATATTCTAAAATTACTCCATTTAAGGGGTTATTTTCTCATATTCATAAATATATCAAAATTATGGGGTTATTTTCTCCGATTGATAAATATCACTGTCTTACGTGGTTGTTTTCTAATATTTATAAATATACCCCGCTTACGGGGTTATTTTCTCATATTAAAAAGTTTACCCCTTCTACGAGGCTGTTTTCTCAGACTTGCAATTACACTACTTTTATGGGGTTGTTTTTCTAGATTGACAAATATACCTTTTTTAAGAGGTTATTTTCTCATATTATAAAATTAACCTATTTAAGGGGTTGTTTTCTTATACTCACAAATATACCAAAATTATGGGATTATTTTCTTCGATAAATTAATATCCCCGTATAACGGGGTTATTTTCTAATATTTATAAATATACCGCTCTTACGGGTTTGTTTCTGATATTAAAAAATTTACCCCTTCTACAAGGCTGTTTTCTTAGACTTGCAATTACACTACCTTTATGGGTTTTTTTTCTTATATTCATATATATACACATTTTACGGGGTTATTTTCTTATATTGATAAATATACAACTTTTACGAGGTTGATTTCTCATATTAAATTATTAACACTATTATGGGGTTTTTTTCTCATATTAAAAAATTTATCCCATCTACGTGGTTGTTTTCTCAGACTCGCAATTATACTACTTTTACGGGATTATTTTCTCATATTCATAAATATACACGTTTTACGGAGTTATTTTCTTATATTGATAAATATCCCACTATTATGAGGTCGTTTTTTCATATTAAATTATTAGCGCTATTATGGAGTTGTTTTCTCAAATTGATAAATATACACGTTTTACGCGGTTATTTTCTTATATCAACAAATATATCCCTTTTACGGGGTTATATTCTCATATTCTAAAATTATCCTATTTAAAGGTTATTTTCTTAAACTCACAAATATACCAAAATTACAGTGTTATTTTCTACAATTGATAAATATGCCCGTATTACGGGGTTGGCTTCTAATATTTATTAATATACCGCTCTTACAGGGTTGTTTTCTCATATTAAAAAATTTACCCCATCTACGAGGTTGTTTTCTCAAACTCGCAATTACACTACTTTTACGAGATTGTTTTCTCACATTTATAAATATACATGTTTTACGGGGTTATTTTCTTATATTGATAAATATACCACTATTAGGAGGTTGTTTTCTCATATTAAATTATTAGCGCTATTATGGAGTTGTTTTCTCAAATTTATAAATATACACGTTTTACGCGGTTATTTTCTTATATTGACAAATATAACCCTTTTACGGGGTTGTTTTCTCATATTCTAAAATTATCCTAGGTTGTTTTCTCATACTTACAAATATACCAAAATTTTATGTTCTACGATTGATAAATATGCCCGTATTACGGGGTTGGTTTCTAATATTTATGAATATACCCCTCTTACGTGGTTGTTTTCTCATATTAAAAAATTTACCCTATCTACGATGTTGTTTTCTCAGACTTGCAATTACACAACTTTTATGAGATTGTTTTCTCAGATTCATAAATATACACGCTTTACGGGGTTATTTTCTTATATTGATAAATATATCACTATTACGGGGTCGTTTTCTCATATTAAATTATTAGCGCTATTATGGAGTTATTTTCTCAAATTCATAAATATACACATTTTACGCAGTTATTTTCTTATATCGACAAATATATCCCTTTTACGGAGTTGTTTTCTCATATTCTAAAATTATCCAAGGTTTTTTTCTCATACTCACAAATATACCAAAATTATGGTGTTATTTTCTACGATTGATAAATATGCCCATATTATGGGGTTGGTTTCTAATATTTATGAATATACCCCTCTTATTGTCACGATCCACTCTGTGGACCCGTGACCGGTACTAGGGAATGGGTAGGCTTAAGGCCACCGAATCCCGTAGTAAGCTTGACACTCACTAACTCAATCAAATCTCATCTCAAATTAATATTATTAAAGCCACAAATTATCTTAATATTTACATTTTACATAATTACTTCGGTCTGCCAGAAAAATTAGGCGAGACCCGAAACTCAAAAAATTACCACTGATACCTCTACTATTACACTGTGGAGAATCTAAGATTTTTACAATTTGACATACCAAATCAAACACCACCTGATGATGAAGAAGTCAGGTTACTGAGTAAGAGTCGCGGGAAGACTAACAGTCACGAATCTGAAAAACAGTAAATGGAGACTATTAGTCTCGAGAGTGAGCTAAAATCATATATCTAAAACAGTTTCAAACATCTCAATATCACATTATTTAATTTTAAAATAATTAATAAATCATGTAAACCATACGTGTCATGCCATGCTTATACAAAAATTATTCCACATACAACAGGACGGAGTACTTCAGTAGAACCCTAATCCCAACTCTAACATCTCGATTTAATTCAACACTTACATCTCGACTAACCTCAACTCTAACATCTCAATCTCTTATTCCAACAGAACTAGCGCCCAGAGAGCAAAGCTCGACCAGGGACCTTACCTCCAGTCTGGTCATTTGACTCTCAGCCTTAGCCTTTCGGCTCTCTTATCCAATACGACTGGCACCTAGAGAGCAAAGCTCGACCAGGGACATTACTTCCAGTCAGGTCACTTAAATCTCAGCCTTGGCCTTTCGGCTCCCTTATCCAATAAGACTGGCGCCCAGAGAGCAAAGCTCGACTAGGGACCTTACCTCCAGTCTGGTCACTTAAATTTCCAAATAAGCCGGCGCCCAGAGAGCAAAGCTCGACCAGGGACCTTTACTCTGGCAACCACACTCAACTAAGCCCAGAGAGCGATGCTCGACCAGGGCAGGTCCTAATCTTTCTTTCTTAAAATTTTATCTATTTATCCTTTCTCTATATCTCTCAGATTTATACTAGAACACTCATCCAACTCCTATATTCTACTGTCGTCCCATTCCGAGTCATCATGCAATATTAAAATTGGTGATAAAGGAAGAATATATTTAAATAGTAATTAAAAAGCATCATGCATATAATAATAATTAAATGAATAATTGGAATTGCAAATGAACAATCACAATAGCAAATCAAATTTTATGCATGACACGTGCATAAGTGATATATGACTTTAACTCACTGGTGTGGCTACCTCCTAACTCTGCTCCGGTGCCTCGGTTGGAGCGAACCGAATAGACAGATCATCTAATCACGGAAAATAATTTATCAAAACGATGAAACAATCGATCATTAATCCTAGATCTAGACTCCTAGGACTGACTGTCTAAGAATCCCGATTCGGGAGAATTCTACCGAAAATCCGGCAGAACCTCCCCTACAACACGGACATTTACCCCCCGTAAAAACGGGTCCAGAACCTGCCAGAAAAACACTTCAAACATCCAATAATTCAAACAACGGGAGTCGGGTCCCCAGACTTCACTATTTTCCCGACTCCGCCACACAGCACAAAACACAAGGCAGGCAAACTGACAGACAATTATTTTTGACTCACAAATATCAAATACTCAACACAAAACAATAAGCATAAATTAAATCAAAGAATTCCAAATCAACGGGTCAGAGAATTACCAAGACGCTTGATCGCTCGATCGACTCGCCTCCAGCTGCCGGAGTCTGATCGACGATTCGAACATACCATCAGACTCGAAACGACGCGCTGATGACGTTCTGATTTTCTGATCTGACCCCCGATCATCCTGAGAGATTTACGAATGATCTCGGCCGTCGATTCACAAACGGAGTCCGATCGCCACGAAACTAGTGCCATTACAAGCTCGAGCTTGAGAGCCTGATACGCCCTCCGATTGTCCATCCTCCGGCCGGAGCTCGCTTGAAAAGTCGAAAATGCGGCTGCCACCTACTTTGCCGGAACTCCCTCCTCCGGCCACTAAACTACGCCGCTAAAAGGAAGCTCTCTTCGAGGGGAGCCGATCGCTAACAAGATCACCGAACGGCTCAGCCGCCTCTTCTTTTTTTTCTCGCGCATCGCCGCTGGCTGTTGAACTCACCGGCCAATGCCGGCTTCGGCCACAGACGGCTCTTCTCCGGCCATGGCTGCAGAAATGAGCCACCTACCTCTCTTTCCCGATTTTTTCTTCACTCTCCCCGACACTCTCTTCTCTTTTCTTCTTCTCCATATCGACTTTAGGCGCCCAAACTTTCCTTTCTTACAATTAGGTCCCTCAACTTTCTAAATTGCGACAATTTTACCCTGCAGAATTTCTAATTAACCCCCAAACTTTTCTTTAGCCTTTCAATTAAGCCCCTAGCTAATTAATTTGGGCAAATTAGAATTATTGAAAATACACAATTACATAAATACCCCTGCCGACACATTTATTTACAAAAATACCAAACATCTAAATTTCCATTAAAACCCCATATTAATGAAATTACACTTTTAATCCTCATCCAAAAATAAATTTTCAATTTAGTATTAACACAATTAATTTAAATAATCAATTTGCTAAATATTTTCCAACTTAAAACTTAATACCACTAGTTAATTAAAATACCTATTTTCCCTAAATTCCTTTTATAAAAACACCTTTTACAATTTCTCCATAATTTTCCAATATATAATTTTATTTATATAAATATGCATTTGGGGAAATTTTGAATAACCAAAATATAATTATTTCTCAAATAATTTACTTAATTAATTTCTTAAAAATTCAAACTAATAGGATATAGAAAGAATGACTCCTTTATTAGTCTAATATTAAAATTCAATATTTGCATTTAACTTATTCCAACTAGACCAAGTAAAAATTAAATTAAATTAAATTAATTTTAAATAGAAACTCATTATTAAATATATAAAAATTTCAGATATTACACTTATGGGATTGTATTCTCATATTAAAAAATTTACCCCTTCTACGAGGCTGTTTTCTCAGACTCGCAATTACACTACTTTACGGGATTGTTTTCTCATATTCATAAATATACACGTTTTACGGAGTTATTTTCTTATATTGATAAATATATCACTATTACGGTGTTGTTTTCTCATATTTATATATATACATATTTTACGAGGTTATTTTCTTATATCGATAAATATATCCCTTTTATGGGGTTGTTTTCACATATCCTAAAATTATTCTATTTAAGGGGTTATTTTCTCATACTCACAAATATACCAAAATTACGGGGTTAATTTCTCCGAATTATAAATATCCCTCTGTGACACGGTTATTTTCCATATTAAAAATTTATCCTTCTACGAGGTAATGCTTTCTCCGACCAAATTACAATATTACCTAGTTATTTTCTTAGATTCATAATATACACGTTTTACGGGATTATTTTTTTATATTAATAAATATACCACTATTACGGGTTCGTTTTACCATATTAAATTATTTGCGCTATTATGGAGTTGTTTTCTCAAATTCATAAATATATCATTTTCTCTTTTTAAATTATTACCACTATTATGGATTTGTTTTCTCAAATTCATAAATATACACATTTTACGGGGTTATTTTCTCCGATTGATAAATATCTTCGTATTACGGGGTTGTTTCCTGAAATTCATAAATATACACATTTTACGGGGTTATTTTCTCCGATTGATAAATATCTTCATATTACGAGATTGTTTACTCAAATTCCTAAATATACACGTTTTACGGAATCATTTTCTTATATTGATAAATATACCATTATTACAGGTTTGTTTTCTCATATTAAATTATTTGCGCTATTATGGAGTTGTTTCCTCAAATTGATAAATATACATATTTTACGGGGTTATTTTCTTATATTGACTAATATACCCCTTTTACGGGGTTGTTTTCTCATATTATAAGATTAACCCATTTAAGGGGTTGTTTTCTCATACTCATAAATATACCAAAATTACACGGTTATTTTCTCTAATTGATAAATATCCCTGTATTACGGGATTATTTTCTAGTATTTATAAATATACCCCTCTTACGGGTTGTTTTCTCATATTAAAAAAATTACCTTTTCTACGAGACTGTTTTCTCATACTCGCAATTACAGTACTTTTATGGAGTTATTTTCTTATATTGATAAATATACCACTTTTATGGGTTTATTTTCTCAAATTCATAAATATACACGTTTTACGAGGTTATTTTCTTATATCGAAAAATATACCCCTTTTACGGGGTTGTTTTCTCATATTATAAAATTAACCCATTTATGGAGTTGTTTTGTCAAACTCACCCATATACCACAATTACGGGGTCATTACCTCAGATTCATAAATATCCCCGTATTACGGGATTCTTTTCACATATTAAAAAAATTTACCCCTTGCACGAGACTGTTTTCTCATATTAAAAAATTTACCCGTTCTACGAGGATGTTTTCTTAGACTCGCAATTACACTACTTTTACGGGGTTGTTTTCTCATATTCATAAATATACACGTTGTTTACGGGGTTATTTTCTTATATTGATAAATATACCACTATTACGGGGTCATCTTCTCATATTAAATTATTAGGACTATTATGGGGTTGTTTTCTCAAATTCATAATTACACACGTTTTACGGGGTTATTTTCTTATATTGACAAATATACCCCTTTTACGTGGTTGTTTTCTCATACTATAAAATTAACCCATTTAAGAGGTTGTTTTTTTATACTCAGAAATATATCAAAATTACGGGGTTATTTTCTCCGATTGATAAATATTCCCGTATTACGGGATTGTTTTCTAATATTTATAAATATATCCCTCTTACGGGGTTGTTTTCTCATATTAAAAAAATTTACCTCTTCTACGAAGTTGTTTTCTCAAACTCACAATTACACTACTTTTACGGGATTGTTTTCTCGGATTCATAAATATACACGTTTTACAGGGTTATTTTCTTATATTGGTAAATATACCACTATTACGAGGTCGTTTTCTCATATTAGCGGTATTATGGAGTTGTTTTCTCAAACTCATAAATATACACATTTTACGAGGTTCTTTTTCTTATATCGATAAATATATCCCATTTACGGGGTTGTTTTCTCATATTCTAAGATTAATCTATTTAAGGGGTGGTTTTCTCATACTCACAAATATACGAAAATCACGGGGTTATTTTCTCCGATTGATGAATATCCCTGTATTACGGGGTTGTCTACTCAGATTCCTAAATATACACATTTTACGGGGTTGTTTTCTCATAGTAAAAAATTTACCCCTTCTACGAGCCTGTTTTCTCAAACTCGTAATTACACTATTTTTATGCTATTGTTTTCTTAGATTCATAATTATACATGTTTTTGGGGTTATTTTCTTATATTGATAAATATACTATTATTACGGGGTCATTTTCTTATATTAAATTATTATCACTATTATGGAGTTCTTTTCTCAAATTTATAAATATACACGTTTTACGCGGTTATTTTCTTATATTGACAAATATATCCCTTTTACGGGGTTGTTTTCTCATATTCTAAAATTATCCTAGTTTGTTTTCTCATACTTACAAATATACCAAAATTTTATGTTCTACGATTGATAAATATGCCTGTATTACGGGGTTGGTTTCTAATATTTATGAATATACCCCTCTTACATGGCTGTTTTCTCATATTAAAAAATTTACCCCATCTACGATGTTGTTTTCTCAGACTTGCAATTACACAACTTTTACGAGATTGTTTTCTCAGATTCATAAATATACACGCTTTACGGGGTTATTTTCTTATATTGATAAATATATCACTATTACGGGGTCGTTTTCTCATATTAAATTATTAGCGCTATTATGGAGTTATTTTCTCAAATTCATAAATATACACATTTTACGCGGTTATTTTCTTATATCGACAAATATATCCCTTTTACAGAGTTGTTTTCTCATATTCTAAAATTATCCAAGGTTGTTTTCTCATACTCACAAATATACCAAAATTATGGTGTTATTTTCTACGATTGATAAATATGCCCATATTATGGGGTTGGTTTCTAATATTTATGAATATACCCCTCTTATTGTCACGATCCACTCTGTGGACCCGTGACTCTGATTGTGGAATGGCAGCTTAAGGCCACCGAATCCCGTAGTAAGCTTGACACTCACTAACTCAACACATTAAGGGGTTGTTTTCTCATACTCACAAATATGCTAAAATTACGGGGTTATTTTCTCTGATTGATAACATCACCGTATTACGGGGTTGCTTCATATACACCTCTTATGGGGATGTTTTCTCGGATTAAAAAATTTACCCCTTCTATAAGAGTGTTTTCTCAGACTCCCAATTACAATTCTTTTATGGGGCAGTTTTCTCAGATTCATAAATATATACGTTTTACGAGGTTATTTTCTTATATTGATAAATATACCACTTTTACGGGTTCGTTTTGTCATATTAATTTATTAGCACTATTATGGGGTTGCTTTCTCAAATTCATAAATATACACATCTTACGCGGTTATTTTCAAATGTTGACAAATATACCGCTTTTACGGGATTATTTTCTCATATTAAAACATTAACCCATTTAAGGGGTTGTTTTCTCATACTCACAACATACCGAATTCACAGGTTATCTCCTCCGATTCATAACATGCCCAGATACTAGCAGCTTGTTCTCATATATTAAAAAATTTACCCCTTCTACGAGGCTGTTTTTTCAGACTTGCAATTACACTACTTTTATGGGATTGTTTTCTCAGATTCACAAATATACACGTTTTACGGCACTTTTACGGGGTTGTTTTCTCATATTAAATTATTACCACTATTATGGGGTTGTTTTCCCAAATTCATGAATATACACATTTTACAGGATCGTTTTCTTATATTAAATTATTAGCACTATTATGCGGTTGTTTTATCAAATTCATAAATATATACATTTTACGAGGTTATTTTCTTATATTGACAAATATACCCCTTTTACGGGGTTGTTTTCTCATATTATAAAATTGATCCATTTAAGGGAAAATTACGAGGTTATTTTCTCCGATTGATAAATATTCCCGTATCACGGGGTTGTTTTCTAATATTTATAAATATACCCCTCTTACGGGGTTGTTTTCTCATATTAAAAAATTTACCCCTTCTATTAGGCTGTTTTTTCAACTCGCAATTACACTACTTTTATATGGTTATTTTCTCATATTCATAAATATGCACGTTTTACGGGGTTATTTTCTTATACTGACAAATATAACCCTTTTATGGGTTATTTTCTCATACTCACAAATATACCAAAATTATAGGGTTATTTTATCCTATTGATAAATATCCCTGTATTACGGTGTTATTTTCTCATATTAAAAAATTTATCCATTTTATGAGGTTGTTTCTCAGACTCGCAATTACACTACTTTTACGAGGTTATTTTCTAATATTCTAAAATTACGCCATTTAAGGGATTGTTTTCTCATACTCACAAATATACCAAAATTACGGGATTGTTTTTTCCGATTGATAAATATCCCCATATTACGGGGTTCTTTTCTAATATTTATAAATATACCCCTATTACAGGGTTGTTTTCTCATATTAATAAATTTAACCCTTCTACGAGGCTGTTTTCTCATACTCGTAATTACACTATTTTTTATGGGGTTATTTTCTCAGATTCATAAATATACACGTTTTACAGAGTTATTTTCTTATATTGATAAATACACCACTTTTACGGGATCTTTTGTCATATAAAATTGTTAGCACTATTATGGGGTTGTTTTCTTAAATTCATAAATATACATGTTTTACGGGATTATGTTCTTATATCGACAAATATACTCCTTTCACGGGGTTGTTTTCTCATATTATAAAATTAACCCAATTAAGGGGTTGTTTTCTCGTATTCACAAATATACCTAAATTACGGGGTTATTTTCTTATATTGACAAATATACCCCTTCTACGGGGGTTTCTTCTCATATTATAAAATTAACCCATTTAAAGAGTTATTTTCTCATACTCACAAATATACCAATATTACGGGGTTATTTTCTTCGGTTGGGAAAATTCTCGTATTACGGGGATGTTTTCTAATATTTATAAATATACCCCTCTTACGGAGTTGTTTTCTCATATTAAAAAGTTCCCTTCTACGAGGTTATTTTCTCAGACTCGCAATTACACTACTTTTCTGGGGTTGATTTCTCATATTCATAAATATACACATTTTACGGGGTTATTTTCTTAAACTGACAAATATACCCCTTTTACGAGGTTATTTTCTCATACTCACAGATATACTAAATTTACGGGGTTATTTTCTCCTATTGATAAATATCCCCGTATTACGGTGTTGTTTACTCATTTTAGAAAATTTATCTCTTCTACGAGGCTATTTCTGAGACTGGCAATTACATGACTTTTACGGGGTTATTTTCTCGGATTCATAAATATACACATTTTACGGGGTTATTTTCTTATATTGATAAATATACCACTTTTACGGGGTCATTTTCTCATATTAAGTTATTACCAATATTATGGAGTTGTGTTCATAAATTTATAAATATACACGTTTTACGGAGTTATTTTCTTATATCGACAAATATACACTTTTAAACGGGGTTGTTTTCTTATATTATAAAATTAACCCATGTAAATGGTTGTTTTCTCATACTCACAAATATACCACAGTTACGAGGAGATTTTCTCATATTCATAAATATCTCTGTATTACGGGGTTGTTTTCTCATACTCACAAATATACCACAGTTACGAGGAGATTTTCTCATATTCATAAATATCTCTGTATTACGGGGTTGTTTTCACAAATTAAAAAATTTACCCTTCTATGAGGCTGTTTTCCTAGACTCGTAATTACACTACTTTTACGGGGTTGTTTTCTTGTACTCTTAAATACACATGTTTTACGAGGTTAAATATACCACTTTTACGGGGTTATTTTTGTCATGTTCTAAAATTACCCCATTTAAGGGGTTGTTTTCTCATACTCACAAATATACCAAAATTATGGTGTTATTTACTCCAATTGATAAATATTCTCGTATTACTAGGTTGTTTTCTAATATTTATAAATATATCCCTCTTTTGGGGTTGTTTTCTCATATTAATAAATTTAACCCTTCTACGAGGCTATTTTCTCAAACTCGTAATTACACTACTTTTACGAGGTTATTTTCTCAGATTCGTAAGTATACACGTTTTACGGGGTTATTTTCTTATACTGACAAATATACCCCTTTTACGAGGTTATTTTCTCATACTCATAGATATACTAAATTTACGGGGTTATTTTCTCCTATTGATAAATATCCCCGTATTATGGTGTTGTTTACTCATTTTAGAAAATTTATCCCTTCTACGAGGCTATTTCTAAGACTGGCAATTACACGACTTTTACGGGGTTGTTTTCTCGGATTCATAAATATACACATCTTACGGGGTTATTTTCTTATATTGATAAATATACCACTTTTACGGGGTCATTTTCTCATATTAAATTATTACCAATATTATGGAGTTATTTTTACAAATTCATAAATATACACGTTTTACGGAGTTATTTTCTTGTATCGACAAATATACACTTTTAAACGGGGTTATTTTCTCAAATTATAAAATTAGCCCATGTAAAGAGTTTTTTTCTCATACTCACAAATATACCACAGTTACGAGGAGATTTTCTCATATTCATAAATATCTCCATATTACGAGGTTGTTTTCACAAATTAAAAAATTTACCCTTCTATGAGGTTGTTTTCCTAGACTCGTAATTACACTACTTTTACGGGGTTGTTTTCTTAGACTCTTAAATACACATGTTTTACGAGGTTTTTTCTTATACTGACAAATATACCACTTTTACGGGGTTGTTTTTGTCATATTCTAAAATTACCCCATTTAAGGGGTTGTTTTCTCATACTCACAAATATATCAAAATCACGGTGTTATTTACTCCAATTGATAAATATTCTCGTATTACTAGGTTGTTTTCTAATATTTATAAATATATCCCTCTTCTGGGGTTGTTTTCCAATATTAATAAATTTAACCCTTCTACGAGGCTATTTTCTCAAACTCGTAATTACACTACTTTTACGAGGTTATTTTCTCAGATTCATAAGTATACACGTTTTACGGGGTTATTTTCTTATGTTGATAAATATACCACTTTTATGGGATCGTTTTCTCATATTAAATTATTAGCACTATCATGGGGTTGTTTTCTCAAATTCATAAATATACACGTTTTACGGGATCGACAAATATACACCTTTTACGGGGTTATTTTCTGATATTATAAAATAAAACCATTTAAGTGATCGTTTTCTCGTACTCACAAATATACCAAATTTACAGGATTATATTCTTCGATTGACAAACATAACCCTTTTAAGGGGTTGTTTTCTCATATTACAAAATTAACCCATTGAAGGGGTTGTTTTCTCATACTCACAAACATACCAAAATTATGGGGTTATTTTTTCTGATTGATAAATATTTCCGTATTACAGAGTTATTTTCTAATATTTATAAATATACCCCTCTTACGGGGTTGTTTTCTCATATTAAAAATTCACTCCTCTTAGGTAGGTCAAGCCTCAAACTTGTAACACATTACACATTTTTATGGTTGTTTTGTCAACTATAAAATATACACGCTTCCGAGTTATTTTCTTATACTAATAAATATGCCCCCTTTAATGGGTTATTTTCTCATACTCACAAATATACCAAAGTTACGGGGTTATTTTCTCCGATTGATAAATATCCCCAAAGTACGGTGTTGTTATCTCATATTAAAAAATTTAACCCTTTTATGAGGCTATTTCTCACACTCGCAATTACACTACTTTTATGGCGTTGTTTTCTCATATTCATAAATAAACACATTTTACAAGGTTATTTTCTTATATTGGTAAATATACCACTTTTACGGAGTTGTTTTCTCAAATTCATAAATATACACGTTTTATGGGGTTATTTTCTTTATATCGATAAATGTACCCCTTTTACGGGGTTGTTTTCTCATATTATAAAATTAACCCATTTAATGGGTTGTTTCTCCTTACACCTATAACAGCCAGTTACGGGTTATTTCCTCAGATTCATAAATATCCCCGTATTACAAGGTTGTTTTCACATATTAAAATATTTACCCCTTTTACGAGGTTGTTTTCTAATATTAAGAAATTTACTCGTTCTACAAGGCTGTTTGCTTAGAATAGCAATTACAATACTTTTACGGGGTTGTTTTCTCAGATTCATAAATATACACGTTTTACGAGGTTATTTTCTTATATTGATAAATATACCCTTTTTACGGGTTTATTTTCTCATATTATAGAATTGATCCATTTAAGGGATTGTTTTCTCGTACTCATATTATGGGATTGTTTTCTCATATTAAAAAATCTTACCCTTTCTATGAGGCGCTTTTCTCATATCAAAAAATTTACCCGTTCTATAAGGCTGTTTTCTTAGAGTCGCAATTACACTAATTTTATGGGGTTATTCTCTCAGATTCATAAATATACACATTTTATGGAATTATCTTCTTATATTGATAAACATACCACTTTTATGGGGTCGTTTTCTCATATTAAATTGTTTGCACTATTATGGGGTTGTTTTCTCAAATTCATAAATATACACGTTTTACGGAGTTGTTTTCTCATATTATAAAATTAACCCATTTAAGGGGTCGTTTTATTGTACTCACAAATATACCAAAATTACGGGGTTATTTTCTTTTATTGAAAAATATACCCATTTTACGGGGTTGTTTTCTCATATTATAAAATTAACCCATTTAAGGGGTTGTGTTCTCATTCTCACAAATATACCAAAATTATGGGGTTATTTTTTCCGATTGATAAATATTCTCGAATTACAGGGTTGTTTTCTAATATTTATAAATATACCCCTCTTACAAGGTTGTTTTCTCATATTAACAAATTTACCCCTTTTGCGAAGCTGTTTTCTCATACTCGCGATTACACTACTTTTACGGGGTTATTTTCTCAGATTTATAAATATACATGTTTTACGGAGTTATTTTCTTATATTGATAAATATATCAATTTTATATGGTCGTTTTCTCATATTAGATTATTAGCACAATTATGGGGTTGTTTGCTCAAATTGATAAATATATACGTTTTATGGGGTTATTTTCTTATATTGACAAATATACCACTTTTATGGGGTTGTTTTCCCATATTATAAAATTAACCCATTTAAGGGGTTGTTTTCTCATACTCAGAAATATACCAAAATTACAGGGTTATTTTCTCTGATTGATAAATATCCCCTTAATACGGGGTCGTTTTCACATATTAAAAAATTTACCCCTTCTACGAGGTTGTTTTCTCATATTAAAAATTTACTCGTTCTACCAGGCTGTTTTCTTGGAGTCACAATTGCACTAATTTTATGGGGTTATTTTCTCAGATTCATAAATATACACGTTTTACGTGGTTATTTACTTATATTGAAAAATGTACCACTTTTACGGGGTCATTTTATCATATTAAATTGTTAGCACTATTATGGGGTGTTTTCTCAAATTCATAAATATACACGTTTTACGGGATTATTTTCTTATATCGATAAATATACCCCTTTTACGGGGTTGTTTTTTCATATTATAGAATTAATCCATTTAAAGGGGTTTACGGGATTATTTTCTTATATTGATAAATATCCTCGTATTATGGGATTCTTTTCTCATATTAATAAATTTACCCTTTTTATGAGGTTGTTTTCTCATATTAAAAAATTTACCCGTTCTATGAGGCTATTTTTTTAGAGTCGCAATTACACTAATTTTATAGGGTTGTTCTCTCAGATTCATAAATATACACGTTTTTACGGGGTTATTTTCTTATATTGATAAATATACTACTTTTATGGGGTCGTTTTCTCATATTAAATTGTTAGCACTATGATGGGGTTGTTTTCTCAAATTCATAAATATACACATTCTACGGAGTTGTTTTATCATATTATAAAATTAATCCATTTAAGGGGTTATTTTCTCGTACTCACAAATATACCAAAATTACGGGGTTATTCTCTTTTATCGAAAAATATACCCATTTTACGGGGTTGTTTTCTCATATTATAAAATTAACTCATTTAAGGGGTTGTGTTCTCATTCTCACAAATATACCAAAATTACGGGGTTATTTTCTCCGATTGATAAATATTCCCGAATTACAGGGTTGGTTACAAATATTTATAAATATACCATTCTTACGAGGTTGTTTTCTCATATTAACAAGTTTACCCTTCTGCGAAGCTGTTTTCACAGACTCGCAATTACACTACTTTTATGGGGTTATTTTCTCAGATTTATAAATATACACATTTTACAGGGTTATTTTCTTATATTTATAAATATACCAATTTTATAGGGTCGTTTTCTCATATTAGATTATTAGCACAATTATGGGGTTGTTTGCTCAAATTGATAAATACACATGTTTTACGGGGTTATTTTCTTACATTGACAAATATACCCCTTTTACGGGGTTATTTTCTTATATTGACAAATATAACCTTTTTACGGGGTCGTTTTCCCATATTTTAAAATTAACCCATTTAAGGGGTTGTCTTCTCATACTCAGAAATATACCAAAATTACAGGGTTATTTTATCTGATTGATAAATATCCCCTTATTACGGGGTCGTTTTCACATATTAAAAAATTTACCCCTTCTACGAGGCTGTTTTCTCACATTAAAAAATTTACCCGTTCTACCAGGCTCTTTTCTTGGAGTCACAATTACACTAATTTTATGGGGTTGTTTTCTCATATTCATAAATATACACGTTTTACATGGTTATTTACTTATATTGATAAATATACTACTTTTACGGGGTCGTTTTCTCATATTAAATTGTTAGCACTATTATGGGTTGTTCTCTCAGATTCATAAATATACATGTTTTACGAGATTATTTTCTTATATTGGCAAATATACTGCTCTTACGGGGTTGTTTTCTCATATTATAAAATTAACATATTTAACTGATTATTTTCTCGTTCTAACAAATGTACAAAAATTACGGGGTTATTTTCTTATATTGGCAAATATACCCCTTTTACGACGTTGTTTCTCATATTATAAAATTAACCCATTTAAGGGGTTGTTTTCTCATACTCACAAATATACCAAAATTAAGGGGTTGTTTTCTCCGTTTGTTAAATATTTCAGTATTACGGGGTTGTTTTCTAATATTTATAAATATAACTTATTTACGGGGTTGTTTTCTCATATTAAAAAATTTACCCCTTCTACAACGCTATTTTCTCAGACTCGTAATTACACTACTTTTATAGGGCTGTTTTCTCAAATTCATAAATATACACGTTTTACGGAATTATTTTCTTATATTCACAAATATACCACTTTTACGTTGTTATTTTCTCATACTCACAAATATACCAAAATTACGGGGTTATTTTCTCCGATTGATAAATATCCCTGTATTACAGTGTTATTTTTTCATATTAAAAAATTTATCCCTTCTACAAGGTTGTTTCTAAGACTCGCATTTACAATACTTTTATGGTGTTGTTTTCTCATATTCATAAATATACACGTTTTACGTTGCTATTTTCTTATATTGATAAACATACCACTTTTATGGGGTCGTTTTCTCATATTAAGTTATTACCACTATTATGGAGTTGTTTTCTCAAATTCATAAATATACACATTTTACGGAGTTATTTTCTTATATCGACAAATATACCCTTTTATGGGGTTGTTTTCTCATATTATAAAATTAACCATTTAAAGGTTGTTTTCTTATACTCATAAATATACCACAGTTACGATGTGATTTCCTCAGATTCATATACCCGTATTACGGGTTGTTTTCACATATTAAAAAATTTACCCCTTCTACGAGGTTGTTTTCTTAGACTCGCAATCAACTTTTACGGGGTTGTTTTCTCAGATTCTTAAATACACACGTTTTACAGGGTTGTTTTCTTATACTGACAAATATACCACTTTTACGGGATTGTTTTGTCATATTCTAAAATTACCCCATTTAAGGGGTTATTTTCTCATACTAAGAAATTACGTGGTTATTTTTTCGGATTGATAAATATCCTCGTATTACGGGATTGTTTTCTAATATTTATAAATATACCCCTCTTACGGGGTTGTTATCTCATATTAAAAAATTTACTCCTTCTACGAGGCTTATTTCTTAGACTCTCAATTACACTACTTTTACGGAGTTATTTTCTGAGATTTATAAATATACACGTTTTACGAAGTTATTCTCTTATATTGATAAATATACCACTTTTACGGGGTCATTTTCTCATACTCAGAAACCTACCAAATTTACGGAGTTAATTTTTCCGATTGATAAATATCCCCGTATTTACGGGGTTATGTTCTTATATTGATAAATATACAATTTTTACGACTGTTCTCCCATATTAAATTAATACCACTATTACGGAGTTGTTTTCTAAAATTCATAAATATACATGTTTTAAAGGGTTATTTTCTTATATATACAAATATACCACTTTTACGGGGTTGTTTTCTCATATTATAAAATTAACCAATTTCAGGGATTGTTTTCTTATACTCACAAATATACCACAGTTACGGGGTTATTTCCTCAAATTCATAAATATCCTCGTATTACGGGGTTGTTTTCACATATTAAAAAATTTACCCTTTCTACGACGCCGTTTTCTCATATTAAAGAATTACCTGTTCTACGAGGCTATTTTCTTAAACTCATAGTTACACTACTTTTACGGGGTTGTTTTCTCAGATTCTTAAATACACACGTTTTACAGGGTTATTTTCTTATACTGACAAATATACCACTTTTACAAGGTTGTTTTCTCATATTATAAATTTACTCCATTTAAGGGGTTGTTTTCTCATACTCATAAATATACCAAAATTACGGGGTTATTTTCTCCGATTGATAAATATTCCCGTATTACTACGTTATTTTCTAATATTTATTAATATACCCCTCTTACAGGGTTGATTTCTCATATTAATAAATTTTCTCCTTCTACGAGGTTGTTTTCTCAAACTCGTAATTATACTACTTTTACGGGGTTATTTTCTAAGATTCATAAATATACAAGTTTTACGGGGTTATTTTCTTATGTTGATAAATATACCACTTTTACGGGTCATTTTCTCACATTAAATTATTAACACTATTATGGGGTTGTTTTCTCAAATTCATAAATATACACGTTTTACAGGGTCAACAAATATACCCCTTTTACGGGGTCGTTTTCTCATGTTATAAAATTAACCCATTTAAGGGGTTGTTGTCTTATACTGACAAAAACACCCCTTTTACGGGGTTATTTTCTCATACTCACAAATATACCAAAATTACAGGGTTATTTTCTTCGACTGATAAATATCCCTTAAGTACGGTGTTGTTATCTCATATTAAAAAATTTATCCATTCTACGAGGTTGTTTCTTAGACTCGCAAACTCGCAATTACACTACTTTTACGGGGTTGTTTTCTCATATTCATAAATATACACATTTTACGGGGTTATTTTCTTATATTGATAAATATACCACTTTTACGGGGTCGTTTTTTCCAATTAAATTATTACAACTATTATGGAGTTGTTTTCACAAATTTATAAATACACATGTTTGACGGGGTTTTTTCTTATATCGACAAATTTACCCCTTTAACGGGGTTGTCTTCTCGTATTATAAAATTAACCCATTTAAAGGGTTGTTTTCTCATACTCATAAATATACCACAGTTACGGGGTTATTTGCTCATATTCATAAATATCCCCGTATTACGGGGTTGTTTTCACATATTAAAAAATTTACCCCTTCTATGAGACTATTTTCTCATATTATAAAATTTACCTGTTCTACGAGGTTGTTTTCTTAGACTCACAATTACACTACTTTTACGGGGTTGTTTCTCAGATTCATAAATATACACGTTTTATGGGGTTATTATCTTATATTGATGAATATACCACTTTTATGGGGTCGTTTTCTCATATTAAATTGTTAGCACTACTTTGGGGTTGTTTTCTCAAATTCATAAATATACACGTTTTACGGGGTTATTTTCTCATATTATAAAATTAACCCATTTAAGGGGTTGTGTTCTCATACTTACAAATATATCAAAATTACGGGGTTATTTTCTCTGATTGATAAATATTTCCGTATTACGGGGTTGTTTTCTAATATTCTTAAAAATACCCCTCTCACAGGGTTGTTTTCTCATATTAAAAAATTTAACACTTTTATGAAGCTATTTTCTCAAACTCGCAATTACACTACTACTTTTACGGGGTTGTTTTCACAGATTTATAAATATATATGTTTTATGGGGTTATTTTCTTATATTGATAAATATACTAGTTTTACAAGGTCGTTTTCTCATATTAAATTATTAGCACTATTATGGGGGTTGTTTGCTCAAATTCATAAATATACACTCATATTAAATTATTAGCACTATTATGGGCGTTGTTTGCTCAAATTCATAAATATACACGTTTTACGGGATTATTTTCTTATATTGACAGATATAGCTCTTTTACGGGGTTCTTTTCTCATATTATTATTTAAGGGGTTGTTTTCTCATACTCACAAATATACCAAAATTACAGGGATATTTTCTCCGATTGATAAATATTCTCGTATAACGGGGTTGTTTTCTAATATTTATAAAGATACCACTCTTACGTGTTTGTTTCTCATATTAAGAAATTTACCCCTTCTACGAGGCTGTTTTCTCATACTAGCTATTACACTATTTTTACGGGGTTTTTTTTCATATTCGTATATATACACGTTTTACGGGGTTATTTTCTTATATTGATAAATGTACAACTTTTACGGGCTTGATTTCTCGTATTAAATTATTAGCACAATTATGGGGTTATTTTCTCAAATTCATAAATATACACATTTTACGGGGTTATTTCTATGTCGATAAGTATAACCCGTTTTACGGGATAGTTTTGTCATATTCTAAAATTACCCCATTTAAGGGGTTGTTTTCTCATATTCATAAACATACTAAAATTACGGGGTTATTTTCTCAGATTGATAAATATCCCTGTATAACAGGGTTGTTTTCTAATATTTATAAATATACCGCTCTTAGGGGTTTGTTTCTCATATTACAAATTTTACCCCTTCTACGAGGCTGTTTTCTCAGACTCGCAAGTACATTACTTTTACGGGATTTTTTCTCATATTCATATATATATACGTTTTACGGGATTATTTTCAATATATTGATAAATATACAACTTTTACGGGCTTGATTTCTCATATTAAATTATTAGCACTATTATGGGGTTGTTTTCTCAAATTAATAAATATACACGTTTTACGAGGTTATTTTCTATATCGACAAGTATACCCATGTTACGGGGTTATTTTCTCATATTCTAAAACTACCTCATTTAAGGAGTTATTTTCTCATACTCATAAATATACCAAAATTACGGAGTTATTTTCTCTGATCGATAAATATCACCGTCTTACGTGGTTGTTTTCTAATATTCATAAATAAACCCCGCTTACGAGGTTATTTTCTCATATTAAAAAATTTACCCCTTTTACGAGGCTATTTTCTCAGACTCGCAATTATACTACTTTTATGTGGTTGTTTTTCCAGATTGATAAATATACCTTTTTTACGGGGTTATTTTCTCATATTATAAAATTAACCCATTTAAGGGGTTGTCTTCTCATACTCACAAATGTACCAAAATTACGGGGTTATTTTCTCCGATAGATAAATATCCCCGTATAACGGGGTTATTTTCTAACATTTATAAATATACCACTCCTACGGGTTTGTTTCTCATATTAAAAAATTTTTCCCTTCTACATGGCTGTTTTCTCAGACTCGTAATTACACTAGTTTTACGGAGTTTTTTTTCTCATATTCATATATATACACATTTTACGGGGTTATTTTCTTATTTTGATAAATATACAACTTTTACGGGCTTGATTTCTCATATTAAATTATAAACACTTTATGTGGTTGTTTTCTCAAATTCATAAATATACACGTTTTACGGGGTTATTTTCTATATCGACAAGTATACCCCTTTTATGGGGTTGTTTTCTCATAATAAAAAATTACCCCATTTAAGGGGTTATTTTCTCATACTCATAAATATACCAAAATTATGAAGTTATTTTCTCTGATTGATAAATATCACTGTCTTACGTGGTTGTTTTCTAATATTCATAAATAAACTCCGCTTACGAGGTTATTTTCTCATATTAAAAAATTTACCCCTTCTACGAAGTTATTTTCTCAAACTCGTAATTACACTACTTTTATGGGTTGTTTTCTCAAACTAACAAATATAAAATTTTTTACGGGGTTGTTTTCTCATATTATAAAATGAACCCAATTAAGGGGTTGTTTTCTCATACTTACAAATGTACTAAAATTACGGGGTTATTTTCTCCGATAGATAAATATCCTCGTATAACGGGGTTGTTTCTCATATTAAAAAATTTACCCATTCTACAAGGCTATTTTCTTAGACTCGCAATTACACTACTTTTACGAGGTTTTTTTCTCATATTCATATATATACACATTTTATAGGATTATTTTCTTATATTGATAAATATACAACTTTTACGGTCTTGATTTCTCATATTAAATTATTAACACTATTATGGGGTTATTTTCTCAAATTCATAAATATACACGTTTTACTGGGTTGTTTTCTATATCGACAAGTATACCCTTTTTACGGGGTTGTTTTCTCATATTCTAAAATTACCCCATTTAAGGGGTTATTTTCTCATACTCATAAATATACCAAAATTACGGGGTTATTTTCTTCGATTGATAAATATCACCGTCTTACGTGATTGTTTTCTCATATTATAAAATTTACCCCTTCTACGAGGCTGTTTTCTCAGACTCGCAATTACACTACTTTTACGGGATTGATTTCTCATATTCATAAATATACACGTTTTACGGAGTTATTTTATATATTGATAAATATACCACTTTTACGGGGTTGTTTTCTCATATTAAATTATTACCACTATTATGGGGTTATTTTTTCAAATTCATAAATTTACATGTTTTACGGCGTATTTTTTATATTGACAAATATACCCCTTTTATGGGGTTGTTTATTATAAAATTAACCTATTTT
Source organism: Ricinus communis (assembly GCF_019578655.1). Taxonomy (NCBI): domain Eukaryota; kingdom Viridiplantae; phylum Streptophyta; class Magnoliopsida; order Malpighiales; family Euphorbiaceae; genus Ricinus; species Ricinus communis. Next base: position 10,133,005 of record NC_063261.1, on the reverse strand, counting down.
AGGGGTTGTTTTCTTATACTCACATATACACCACAATTGCGGGGTTATTTCCTCAGATTCAAAAATATCCCCATATTACGGGGTTTTTTTCATTTATTAAGAAATTTACCCATTCTACGAGGTTGTTTTCTCATATTAAAAAATTTACCTGTTCTACGAGGCTGTTTTCTTAGACTCGCAATTACATTACTATTACGGGGTTGTTTCCTCAGATTCATAAGTATACATGTTTTACGGGGTTATTTTTTTAGATTGATAAATATACCACTTTTACAGAATCTTATTCTCATACTAAATTATTAGCATATTATTGGGTTGGTCTCTCAAATTCATAAATATACACGTTTTACGGGGTTATTTTCTTGTATTCACAACCCCTTTTACTAGGTTGTTTTCTCATATTATAAAATTAACTCATTTAACGAGTTGTTTTCTCAAACTCATAAATGTACCAAAATTACGGAATTATTTTCTCGATTAATAAATATCCCATTATTACGGGGTTGTTTTCTCATATTAAAAAATTTACCCATTCTACGAGGATATTTTCTCAGACTTTCAATTACACTACTTTTACGGGGTTGTTTTCTTAGATTCATAAATATACACATTTTACGAGGTCATATCCTGATATTGATAAATATACCACTTTTATGGGGTCGTTTTCTCATATCAAATTATTAGCATTATTATAGGGTTGTTTTGTCAAATTCATAAATATACACGTTTAAGGGGTTATTTTCTTATTTCAACAAATATACCCCTTTTACGGGGTTATTTTCTCATATTATAAAATTAATCCATTTAAGGCATTATTTTCATACTCACAAATATACCAAAATCACGGGGTTATTTTCTACGATTGATAAATATCCCTATATTATATTGTTGTTTTCTCATATTAAAAAATTTACCCCTTCTTCGAGACTGTTTTCTCATACTCGCAATTACACTACTTTTACTGGGTTGTTTTCTCAAATTCATAAATATACACGTTTTACGGGGTTATTTTCTTGTATTGACAAATATACCCCATTTACTAGGTTGTTTTCTCATATTATAAAATTAACCCATTTAACGGGTTGTTTTCTCAAACTCACAAATATGCCAAAATTACGGAATTATTTTCTCTAATTGATAAATATCACTATATTACGGGGTTGTTTTCTAATATTTATAAATATACCCCTTTTAAGGGGTTATTTTCTCATATTAAAAAAGTTACCTCTTCTACGAGGCCGCTTTCTCATACTCGCAATTACAAAACTTTTACGGGGTTGTTTTCTCAGATTCATAAATATACAAGTTTACCTGGTTATTTTCTTATATTGATAAATATACCACTTTTACAGTGTCATTTTCTCATATTAAATTATTAGCACTATTATGGGGTCATTTTCTGAAATTCATAAATATACACGTTTTATGGGTAATTTTCTTATATTGATAAATACACCACTTTTACGGGGTTGTTTTCTCATATTAAATTATTAGAACTATTATGGGGTTGTTTTTTAAATTTCATAAATATATTTCCAGGGTTATTTTCTTATATCGACAAATATAACAATTTTACGGGGTTGTCTTCTCATATTATAAAATTACCCTATTTAAGAGGTTCTTTTCTCATACTCACAAATATATCAAAATTAGAGAGTTATTTTCTTCGATTGATAAATATACCCCTCTTACGGGGTTGTTTTCTAATATTTGTAAATATACCCCTCTTACGAGGTTGTTTTCTAATATCAAAAGATTTACCCCTTCTACGAGGTTGTTCTCTCATATTATAAAATTAACCATTTAAGAGGTTGTTTTCTCATACTCACAAATATATTGAAATTACGGGGTTATTTTTTCGATTAATAAATATTCCCATATTACGTGATTCTTTTCTAATATTTATAAATATACCCCTTTTACGGGGTTATTTTCTCATATTAAAAAAATTTATCCATCTATGAGGTTGTTTGCTCAGACTAGCAATTACACTATTTTTACGGGATTGTTTTCTCAGATTCATAAATATACACGTTTTACGGGTTATTTTCTTATATTGATAAATCTACCACTATTACCGGATCGTTTTCTCATATTAAATTATTAGCGCTATTATGGAGTTGTTTTCTGAAATTTATAAATATACACGTTTTATGCGGATGGTTTTTGATATTTATGAATATACCCCTCTTACGGGGTTATTTTCTCAGATTGATAAATATACATAGTTTACGAAGTTATTTTCTTATATTGATAAATATATCACAATTACAGTATCATTTTCTCATATTGAATTATTAGTGCTATTATGGAGTTATTTTCTCATATTTATATATATACACATTTTACGAGGTTATTTTCTTATATCGACAAATATATCCCTTTTATGGGGTTGTTTTCACATATTCTAAGATTATTCTATTTAAGGGGTTGTTTTCTCATACTCACAAATATACCAAAATTACGGGGTTATTTTCTCCAATTGATAAATATCTCCGTACTACGGGGTTATTTTCTCATATTAAAAAATTTATCCCTTCTACAAGGCTGTTTTCTCAGAGTCGCAATTACACTAAAATTACGGGGTTGTTTTCTTTGATTCATAATATACACGTTTTATTGGGTTATCTTCTTATATTGATAAATATACCACTATTACGGGGTCGTTTTATCATATTAAATTATTTACGCTATTATGGAGTTGTTTTCTCAAATTCATAAATATACACGTTTTACGGGGTTGTTTTCTTATATTATAAAATTAACCCTTTTAAGGGGTTGTTTTCTCATACTCAGAAATATACCAAAATTATGGGGTTATTTTCTCCGATTGATAAATATCCCGGTATTACGGGATTCTTTTCTAATATTTATAAATATTTCCCTCTCACGAGGTTATTTTCTCATATTTAAAAATTTATCCCTTCTATGAGGCTGTTTTCTCAGACTCGCAATTACACTGCTTTTACGGGGTTATTTTCTTATGGTGATAAATATACCACTTTTACGGGGGTCGTTTTCTCATATTAAATTATTAGCACTATTATCGGGTTATTTTCTCAAATTGATAAATATACACGTTTAACGAGGTTATATTCTTATATAAAAAAATTTACCCCTTTTACGGGACTGTTTTCTCATATTAAAAAATTTACCCATTCTACGAGGATGTTTTCTTAGACTCACAATTATTACGAGGTTGTTGTCTCATATTTATAAATATACCCATCTTACGGGGTTGTTTTCTCATATTAAAAAATTTACCCCTTCTACGAGGCTATTTTTTCAAACTCGCAATTGCACTACTTTTACGAGATTGTTTTCTCAGATTTATAAATATACACGTTTTACGGGGTTATTTTCTTATATTGATAAATATACCCTTATTACGGGATTGTTTTCTCATATTAAATTATTTGTGCTATTATGGAGTTATTTTCTCAAATTCATAAATATACAGGCTTTACGGGGTTATTTTCTTATATTGACTAATATACCCTTTTAAGTGGTTGTTTTCTCATACTCACAAATATACCAAGATTACGGAGTTATTTTCTCCAATTGATAAATATCCCCGTAATATGGGATTCTTTTCTAATATTTATAAATATACCCCTCTTATGAGGTTGCTTTCTCATATTAAAAAATTTACCTCTTCTACAAGGCTGTTTTCTTAGACTCGCAATTACACTACTTTTACGAGGTTGGTTTCTTATATTGATAAAATTACCACTTTTATGGGGTTGTTTTCTCATATTAAATTATTAGTACTATTATCGGATTGTTTTCTCAAATTGATAAATATACTCATTTTACGAGGTTATTTCCTTATATCAAAAAATATACTCCTTTTACAGGGTTGTTTTCTCATATTATAAAATTAACCCATTAAGGGTTGTTTTCTCATACTCACCCATATACTACAGTTACGCGGTCATTATCTCAGATTCATAAATATCCTTGTATTACAGGGTTGTTTTCACATATGAAAAAATTCACCCCTTCTACGAGACTGTTTTCTCATATTAAAAAATTTACTCGTCCTACGAGGATGTTTTCTTAGACTCGCAATTACACTACTTTTACGGGGTTGTGTTCTCATATTCATAAATATACACGTGTTTTATGGGTTATTTTCTTATATTAATAAATATACCACTGTTACGGGGTCGTTTTCTCATATTAAATTTTACCACTATTATGGGGTTGTTGTAATACCCAGAATTTTTATATATTTAATAATGAGTTTCTATTTAAGTTAATTTTAGCTTTATTTTTATTTGGTTTAATTTGAAATGATTTAATAGAAATTTTAATATTAGTCAATTAAATGAATTATTTTTCTATACCCAATTAGTTTGAAATTTTAAGAAATTATTCAAGTAAATTATTTGAGAAATGATTATATTTTGGTTATTCAAATTTTTCCCAAATGCATATTTATATAAGTAAAATTATAAATTGAAAAATTATGGTAGAAATTGTAAGGAATGTTTTTTATAAAAGAATTTTGGAAAAATTGGTATTTTAATTGATTAATGGTATTAAATTTTAAGTTGGAAATTTACTATTTAAATTAATTTTGTGTTAGGACTAAATTGAAAATTTATTATGGAATAAGGATTGAGAGTATAATTTTATTTTTATGGGGTTTTAATGGAAATTTGTGAGTTTGGTATTTTTGTAAATAAATATGTCGGTTAGGGGTATTTTTGTAATTATATATTTTCAGTAATTCGAATTTGGCCCAAATTAATTATTTAGGGGCTTAATTGAAAGGATAAAGGAAAGTTTAGGGGTTAAATTGGAATTCTGCTGGATGAAATTATAAGTAATTAAGAAAGTTAAGGGACCAAATTGTAATAAGAAAAAGTTCAGGGGCCTAATGTCGATATTGAAAGGAATGGGATCGGGGAGAGAGAAATTAGATCGGGAGAGAGAGAGAGAGGGTGATGGCCGAAGAAAAAGAAGAGGAAGGCGCGACGCAAGGCGTCTGGTGGCGGCTGAAGTGCGGGCCGAGCAAGCGCGGCGTGAGCGCCAAGAACTCACTGCTGGCAGGAATCGCATAGGAGCAGCCGGCTCCTGAGGTTGTTCCTGCTTACCGTGGTTGGTCGTCGAGTCGAGTGGCGATCGGCTCCTCGGCAAGGGCTCTTCCGGCAAAGAAGTGGCGACTGGGTGGCTGGAGTTGCAAGATCCGTAGAAGTGAAATTTAGAGTGGCACCGGCTACTTTTTCAGCGAGCTCCCATGGGAGGATGGACGATCGGAGGACGTATCCCGACTCTCCTCAGCTCAAGCTTCCCATTGGCACCGGTTTCGTGGCGATCGGGCTTCGTTTGCAAACGATGGCCGAGATCGTTCGCAAATCTCTCTGGATGATCGGGTGTCAGATCGGAAAATTGAAAGTGGGGATCGTCGTCAGCGCATCGTTTCGAGTCCGATGGTAAGTTCGGATCGTCGATTGGACTCCGGCGGCTGGAGGCGAGTCGACCGAGCGACCGAGCGTCTCGGTAATTTTCTCTGGCCCGTTAATTTTGGAATTCTTGGTTTAATTGTGTGTCTATTGGATTATATTGAGTATTTGATGATATTTGTGAGTCAAAAATAATTGTCTGTTAGTTTGCCTGCCTCGTGTTTTGTATTGTGTGGTGGAGTCAGGAAAAATAGTGAAGTTGGGGACTCGATTCCCGTTGTTTAAATTGTTGATTATTTGAAGTGTTTTTCTGGCAGGTCCTGGACCTATTTTTATGGGGGGTAATGTCCGTGTTGTAGGGGAGGGTCTGCCGGATTTTCGGTAGAATTCTCCCGAGTCGAGATTCTTAGACAGTCAATTCTAGGAGTCTAGACCTAGGATTAATGATCGATTGTTTCAGCATAATTGATAAACTATTTTTCCGTGATTAGATGATCTGTCTATTCGGCTCGCTCCAACCGAGGCATCGGAGCAGAGCTAGGAGGTCGCCCAAAACTTAAGAGTTAAAGTCACTTAATCGTTGCACTATTGCTAAGTCTGAATTTAATATGCTATTTTGAAAGTTTATGCTTAATATGGTTATTAGTATCGCAACGTAAATAATTTCACTGGATTATTAATTATTGAAGATAATATAAGTATTATTATAGTATTGTTATGATAATACCAAATATTATCAGTTTTCCACATGAGTTGCATGATGTCTTACTCTAAATTGTTAATCGTTATTTTGATATGGTTGAATGACTTCTTTAGAGAATAATATTTATTAAATGTGGCGATTGCGATTTGGGAAATGTGGCTTGTAGAACATGCCGCCTGATGGGTTACATCAAGACCGCGTGCTCACCGGTAATGATCATGGACGGGTAATAAGATTTTTATGGGTTCGCCCTGGTCGAGCATGGCTCTCTGGGCTGATTTGAGTAAATTTTGGTAATAAGATTATTATGAGTTTTGCCCTAGTCGAGCATGGCTTTCTGGGCTGATTTGAGAGAGATGCCGGAGTAAAGGACCCTGGTCGAGCTTCGCTCTCTGGGCGCCGGCTTATTTGAATATTAAGTGACCGAACTGGAGTTAAGAACCCAGGTCGAGCATTGCTCTCTGGGCGCCAGTCCTATTGGAATGAGATGCCGGAGTAAAGGTCCCTGGTTGAGCATTGCTCTCTGGGCGCCGGCTTATTTGGATACTTAACTGACCAGACTGGAGGTAAGGTCCCTGGTCGAGCATTGCTCTCTGGGCGCCAGTCTTATTGGATCAAGAGAGCCAAAAGGCTACTAGAATTTGGGGTTACGGTTCTACTGAGCCACTCGTCCCGTAAAAATAAAAATATATTTTATTTATTTATTTATTTGGTATGATTATAATGAGTTGTATTTACGTGCATGGTTTGATATACTGATTCGAATAATTAATATTGTTTATGAAGACTGCAATAGTCTCTAGATTATTTGATTTTAACTCACTCTCGAGACTGATAGTCTCCATTTACTGTTTTTGAAATTCGTGACTGTTAGTCTTTCCGCGACTCTTATTCAGTAACCCGACTTCTTTATCATCGGGTGGTGTTTGATTTGGTATGTCAAATTGTAAAAATCTTAGATTCTCCGTAGTTGCAATAGTAGAGGTATCAGTTGTAAATTTTATGAGTTTCGGGTCTCGCCTAATTTTTCTGGCAGACCGAAGTAATTATGTAAAATGTAACTATTAAGATAATTTGTGGCTTTAATAATATAAATTTGAGATGAGATTTGATTAAGTCAGTGAGTGTTAGGCTTACTACGGGTTTCGGTGGCCTTACGCCTACCCATTCCCTAGTGCCGGTCACGGGCCCTCGGGTGGTGTCGTGACAGTTGTTTTCTTAAATTCATAAATATACACATTTTACGAGTTTATTTCTTATATTAACAAATATACCCCTTTTACAAGGTTGTTTTCTCATATTATAAAATTAACCCATTAAGGGGTTGTTTTCTCATACTCACAAATATACCAAAATTACGGGGTTATTTTCTCCGATTGATAAATATTCTCGTATTACGGAGTTGTTTTATAATATTTATAAATATACCCCTCTTACGGGGTTGTTTTCTCATATTAAACAATTTACCCCTTTTATGAGGCTGTTTTCTCAGACTTCCAATTACACTACTTTTATGCAGTTGTTTTCTCATATTCATAAATATACACATTTTACAGAGTTATTTTCTTATACTCATAAAGATACCCCTTTTACGGGGTTACTTTCTCATACTCATAAATATACCAAAATTACGGGACTATTTTCTCCGATTGATAAATATTCTCGTATTACAGTGTTGTTTTCTCATATTAAAAAATTTATCCCTTCTACAAGGCTGTTTCTCAGAGTCGCAATTACACTACTTTTACGTGGTTGTTTTCTTATATTCATAAATATACACATTTTACGGGGTTATTTTCTTATATTGATAAATATACTACTTCTCCGGGCTCGTTTTCTCTAATAAAATTATTACCACTATTATGGAGTTGTCTTCTCAAATTCATAAATATACACATGTTACGCGGTTATTTTCTCCGATTGATAAATATCTCCGTATTACGAGCTTGTTTTCTCAGATTCCTAAATATATACGTTTTACGAAATTATTTTCTAATGTTGATAAATATACCATTATTACGGGTCGTTTTCTCATATTAAATTATTTGCTCTATTATGGAGTTATTTCCTCAAATTCATAAATATACATGTTTTACGGGGTCATTTTCTTATATTGACTAATATACCCCTTTTAAGGGGTTGTTTTCTCATATTATAAAATTAACCCATTTAAGGGGTTGTTTTCTCATACTCACAAATATACCAAAATTACGCGGTTATTTTCAATAATTGATAAATATCCTCGTATTTCAGGATTGTTTTCTAGGATTTTTAAATATACCCCTCTTACGGGGTTGTTTTCTCATATTAAAGAATTTACCCCTTCTACGAGGCTGTTTTCTTCAAACTCGCAATTACACTATTTTTATGGAGTTATTTTCTTATATTGATAAATATACCACTTTTACGGGGTCATTTTCTCATATTAAATTATTAGCACTATTATGGGGTTATTTTCTCAAATTAATAAATATACACGTTTTACGAGATTATTTTCTTATATCAAAAAATATAATCCTTTTACGGGGTTGTTTTCTCATATTATAAAATTAACCCATTAATGGGGTTGTTTTCTCATACTCACCCATATACCACAATTACGAGGTCATTATTTGAGATTCATAAATATCCCCGTCTTACGGGATTGTTTATATATATTAAAAAATTTTCCCCTTCTACGAGACTGTTTTCTCATATTAAAAAATTTACCCGTTCTACGAGGATATTTTCTTAGACTCACAATTACACTACTTTTACAGGGTTATTTTCTCATATTCATGGATATACACGTTTTTTACGCGGTTATTTTCTTATATTGATAAATATACTACTGTTACGGGGTCATCTTCTCATATTAAATTAATAGGACTATTATGGGGTTTTTTTTCTCAAATTCATAAATACACAGTTTACGGGGTTATTTTCTTATATTGACAAATATACCCCTTTTACGTGATTGTTTTCTCATATTATAAAATTGACCAATTTAAGAGGTTGTTTTTTCATACTCACAAATATACCAAAATTACGGGGTTATTTTCTCCGACTAATAAATATCCCCATATTACGGGATTGTTTTCTAATATTTATAAATATACCCCTCTTACGGGGTTGTCTTCTCATATTAAAAAAATTTACCTCTTCTACGAGGCTATTGTCTCAAACTCGCAATTACACTACTTTTACGGGATTGTTTTCTCGGATTCATAAATATACACGTTTTACTGGGTTATTTTCTTATATTGGTAAATATACCAATATTACCGGGTCATTTTCTCATATTAAATATTAGCGGTATTATGGAGTTGTTTTCTTAAACTTATAAATATACACGTTTTATGAGGTTTTTTCTTATATCGATAAATATATCCCTTTTACAGGGTTGTTTTCTCATATTCTAAAATTAACCTATTTAAGGGGTGGTTTTCTCATACTTACAAATATATGAAAATCACGGGGTTATTTTCTCCGATTGATGAATATCCCTGTATTACATGATTGTTTTCTCAGATTCCTAAATATACACGGAATTGTTTTCTCATATTAAAAAATTTACCCCTTCTACGAGGCTATTTTCTCATACTCGCAATTACACTACTTTTATGGTATTGTTTTCTTAGATTCATAATTATACATGTTTTTGGGGTTATTTTCTTATATTGATAAATATACCATTGTTATGGGGTCATTTTCTTAAATTAAATTATTATCACTATTATAGAGTTGTTTTCTCAAATTAATAAATATACACGTTTTACGGAGTTTTTCTCATATTATAAAATTAACCCATTTAAGGGGTTATTTTTTCATACTCACAAATATACCACAGTTACGGGGTCATTTCCTCATATTCATAAATATCCCCGTATTACGGAGTTATTTTCACATATTAAAAAATGTACTCCTTCTATGGGGCTATTTTCTCATATTAAAAAACCTACCCATTCTACGAGGCTGTTTTCTTAGACTCGCAATTACACTACTTTTACGGGGTTATTTTCTCAAATTATAAATACACACGTTTTACGGAGTTATTTTCTTATACTGACAAATATACCACTTTTATGGGGTTGTTTTCTCATATTCTAAAATTACCCCATTTAAGGGACTGTTTTCTCATACACACACATATACCAAAATTAGGGGGTTATTTTCTCTGATTGATAAATACCCCCGTATTACGGGGTTATTTTCTCATATTTATAAATATACTCCTCTTACAGGGTTGTTTTCTCATATTAATAAATTTACCCCTTCTACGAGGTTGTTTTCTCATACTCGTAATTATACTACTATTACGGGGTTGTTTTCTCAAATTCTTAAATATACATGTTTTACGGGGTTATTTTCTTATATTGATAAATATACCATTTTTACAGAGTCGTTTTCTCATATTAAATTGTTAGCACTATTATGGGGTTGTTTTCTCAAATTCATGAATATATTTGTTTTACAGGATTGTTTTCTTATATCGACTTATATACCACTTTTATGGGGTTGTTTTCTCATATTAAAAATATACCAAAATTACGGGGTTATTTTCTCCGATTGATAAATATGTCCGTATTAAGGTGTTGTTATCTCATATTAAAAAATTTATCCCTTCTACGAGGCTGTTTCTCAGACTCGTAATTACACTACTTTTACGGGGTTGTTTTCTCATATTTATAAATATACACGTTTTACGAGGTTATTTTCGTACATTGATAAATATACCACTTTTACGGGGTTGTTTTCTCATATTAAATTATTACCATTATTATGGAGTTGTTTTCTCAAATTCATAAATATATACATTTTATGGGGTTTTTTCTTATATCGACAAATATACCCCTTTTATGGGATTGTTTGCTCATATTATAAAATTAACCCATTTAAGGGGCTGTTTTCTTATACTCACAAATATACCACAGTTACGGGGTTATTTCTTCAGATTCATAATATCCCCGTATTACGGGGTTATTTTCACATATTAAAAAATTTACCGCTTCTATAAGGCTGTTTTCGCATATTAAAAAGTTTACCCGTTCTACGAGGCTGTTTTCTTAGACTCGCAATTACACTACTTTTACAGGGTTGTTTTCTCAGATTCTTAATTACACATGTTTTACGGGTTATTTTCTTTTACTGACAAATATACCACTTTACGGGGTTATTTTCTCAGATTCTAAAATTATCCCATTTAAGGGGTTGTTTTCTCATACTCACAAATATACCAAAATTACGTGGTTATTTTCTCCGATTGATTAATATCCATGTATTACGGTGTTGTTTTCTCATATTAAAAAATTTATCCCTTCTAGGAGATTGTTTTCTCAGACTCGCAATTACACTACTTTTTTATGGGGTTGTTTTCTGAGATTTATAAATACACATATTTTACGAAGTTATTTTCTTATATTGATAAATATATCAGTTTTACATGGTCGTTTTCTCATATTAAATTATTAGCACTATTATGGGGTTGTTCGCTCAAATTTATAAATATACATGTTTTACGGCATTATTTTTTTATATTGACAAATATACCACTTTTACGGGGTTGTTTTCTCATATTATAAAATTAAAGCATTTAAGGGGTTGTTTTCTCATACTCACAAATATACCAAAATTACGGATTATTTTTTTCAATTGATAAATATCACCGTATTACGGGGTTGTTTACACATATTAAAAAATTTACCCATTCTACGAGGCTCTTTTCTCATATTAAAAAATTTACCCGTTATATAAGGTAGTTTTCTTAGAGTTGTAATCACACTAATTTTATAGGGCTGTTCTCTCAGATTTATTAATAGACACATTTTATTTGGTTATTTTGTTATATTGATAAATATACCACTTTTACGCGGTCGTTTTCTCATATTAAATTATTAGCACTATTATAGGGTTGTTTTCACAAATTCATAAATATATATATTTTACGTGGTTATTTTCTTATATCGACAAATATATCCTTTTTACGGGGTTGTTTTCTCATATTATATAACTAATTCATTTAAGGGGTTGTTTTCTTGTACTCATAAATATACCAAAATTACGGGGTTATTTTCTTATATTGATAAATATCTCCGTATTACAGGGTTGTTTTCTCATATTAAAAAATTTACCCCTTCTATGAGATTGTTTTCTCATATTAAAAAATTTACCCCTTCTATGAGATTGTTTTCTCATATTAAAAAATTTACCCGTTCTATGAGGCTGTTTTCTTAGAGTCGCAATTACACTAATTTTATGGGGTTGTTCTCTTAGATTCATAAATATACACGTTTTACAGGGTTATTTTCTTATATTGATAAATATACCACTTTTATGAGGTAGTTTTCTCATAATAAATTGTTAGCACAATTATGGGGTTGTTTTCTCAAATTCATAAATATACACGTTTTATGGGGTTGTTTTCTCATATTATAAAATTAACCCATTTAAGGGGTTGTTTTCTCATACTCGCAAATATACCAATATTACATGGTTATTTTCTCTTATTGAAAAATATACCCATTTTCGGGGTTGTTTTCTCATATTATAAAATTAACCCATTTAAGGAGTTGTTTTCTCATACTCACAAATATGCCAAAATTACGGGATTATTTTCTCCGATTGATAAGTATTCTCGTATTACAGGGTTGTTTTATAATATTTATAAATATACCCCTCGTACAGAGTTGTTTTCTCATATTAAAAAATTTACCCCTTTTACGAAGCTGTTTTCTCAAACTCGCGATTATACTACTTTTACGGGGTTGTTTTCTTAGATTTATAAATATACACGTTTTATGGGGTTATTTTCTTATATTGATAAATATACCAGTTTTATAGGGTTGTTTTCTCGTATTAAATTATTAGCACTATTATGGGGTTACTTGCTCAAATTTATAAATATACATGTTTCACAAGGTTATTTTCTTATATTGAGAAATATACCCCTTTTACGTGGTTGTTTTCTTATATCTATAAATATACACGTTTCACAGGGTTATTTCTTTATATTGATAAATATACCCCTTTTACGGGGTTGTTTTCTCATATTATACAATTAACTCATTTAAGGGGTTGTTTTCTCATACTAAAAAATATACTAAAATTACGGGGTTATTTTCTCTGATTGATAAACATCACCGTATTATAGGGTTGTTTCATAATATTTATAAATATACACCTCTTACAGGGTTGTTTTCTCGGATTAAAAACTTTACCCCTTCTACGAGAGTGTTTTCTCAGACTCCCAATTACAATTCATTTATGGGGCCGTTTTCTTAGATTCATAAATATATACGTTTTACGGGGTTATTTTCTTATATTGATAAATATACCACTTTTACAGGTTCGTTTTTTCATATTAATTTATTAGCACTATTATGCGGTTGTTTTCTCAAATTCATAAATATACATGTTCTACACGGTTATTTTCTCATGTTAACAAATATACCTCTTTTACGGGGTTGTTTTCTCATATTAAAACATTAACCCATTTAAGGGGTTGTTTTCTCATACTCACAAATATACCAGAATTATGAGGTTATTTCCTCAGATTCATAAATATGCCCGTATTACGGGGCTGTTTTCACATATTAAAAAATTTACCCGTTCTACGAGGCTGTTTTCTCATTTTAAAAAATTTACCCGTTCTACGAGGCTGTTTTCTCATTTTAAAAAATTTACCCGTTCTACGAGGCTCTTTTCTCATACTCGCAATTACAATACTTTAATGGGATTGTTTTCTCAAATTCATAAATATACACGTTTTATGGGGTTATTTCTTAAATTGATAAATATACCACTTTTATGGGGTCGTTTTCTCATATTAAATTATTACCACTATTATGGGGTTGTTTTCTCAGATTCATAAATATACACATTTTACATGGTCGTTTTCTTATATTAAATTATTAGCACTATTATGGGGTTGTTCTCTCAAATTCATAAATATATACGTTTTACGAGGTTATTTTTTTTATTGACAAATATACCCCTTTTACGGGATTGTTTTCTCATACTCACAAATATACCAAAATTAAGGGGTTATTTTCTCCGATTGACAATTATTCTCGTATTACGGGGATGTTTTTTAATATTTATAAATATACCCCTCTTACGGAGTTATTTTCTCATATTAAAAAATTTACCCCATCTACGAGGTTGTTTTCTCAGACTCGCAATTACACTACTTTTCTAGGGTTGTTTTCTCAGATTCATAAATATACGCATTTTACAGGGTTATTTTCTTATATTCACAAATATACCCCTTTTACGGGGTTATTTTCTCATACTCATAGATATACCAAATTTACAGGGTTATTTTCTCCTATTGATAAATATCCTCGTATTATGGTGTTGTTTACTCATTTTAAAAAATTTATCCCTTCCACGAGGCTGTTTCTGAGACTGGCAATTACAGGACTTTTACGGGGTTGTTTTCTCGTATTCATAAATATACATGTTTTATGGAATTTTTTTCTTATATTGATAAATATACTACGTTTACAGGGTCATTTTCTCATATTAAATTATTACCACTATTATGGAGTTATTTTTACAAATTCATAAATATACACGTTTGACGGAGTTATTTTCTTGTATCGGTAAAAATACCCTTTTTACGGGGTTGTCTTCTCATATTATAAAATTAACACATTTAAGGAGTTGTTTTCTCATACTCACAAATATACCACAGTTACGAGGTGATTTCCTCAGATTTATAAATATCTCCGTATGACGGGGTTGTTTTCACAGATTAAAAAATTTACCCCTTTTACGAGACTGTTTTCCTAGACTCGCAATTACACTAATTTTACGGAGTTATTTTCTTAGATTCTTAAATACACACATTTTACGGGGTTATTTTCTTATACTGACAAGTAAACCACTTTTACGGGGTTGTTTTTATCATATTCTAAAATTACCCCATTTAAGGGGTTGTTTTCTCATACTCACAAATATACTAAAATTACAGGGTTATTTTCTCTGATTGATAAATATTCTCGTATTACTGGGTTGTTTTCTAATATTTATAAATATACCCCTCTTCCAGGGTTGTTTTCCCATATTAATAAATTTACCCCTTCTACAAGTCTGTTTTCTCAAACTCGTAATTACACCACTTTTACAGGATTGTTTTCCAAGATTCATAAATATACACGTTTTACGGGGTTATTTTCTTATGTTGATAAATATACCACTTTTACAGGGTCGTTTTCTCATATTAAATTGTTAGTACTATTATGGGGTTATTTTTTCAAATTCATAAATATACACGTTTTACGGGGTCGACAAATATACCCCTTTTACGGGGTTGTTTTCTTATATTATAAAATTAACCCATTTAAGTGGTTGTTTTCTCGTTCTCACAAATATACCAAACTTACAGAGTTATTTTTTCAGATTGACAAATATACCCTTTTAAAGGGTTGTTTTCTCATATTTACCCCTTCTACAAAGCTGTTTTCTCAAACTCGCAATTACACTAATTTTATGGGGTTATTTTCTTATACTGACAAATATACCCCTTTTACGAGGTTATTTTCTCATAGTCTCCATTGAGAAAGATTTCCATTACTTATTAGATTATCTTAAACTCCTAGCTTATGTATTCACCACCTCAATTGGATCTTAGTGTTTTAATACTTTTGCTAGTTTTATTGTCAACCTCTTGTCTAGATTGTTTAAACTTCTCAAAATATTTAGACTTGTATTTCATCATATACATATAACCATATCTTAAATGGTCATTGGTGAAAGTGAAGAAATAAGAATATCCACCTTTATCATGAGTTGACATAGGTCCACATACGTCTAAATGTACTAATCCTAATAACTCATTATCACGGTCACCTTTTCCTTTAAAAGGCAATTTGGTCATTTTACTAAGTAAACAAGATTCACAAGTTCTGTATGATTCATAATCACAAGAATCAAGAAATCCTTATTTATGTAACTTGTTGATTCTAGTTTCATTAATATGACCTAATCTACAATGCCATATGAAAGTGGATCTAAGATTATCTAATTTAGCCCTTTTCAAATCGATATTGAGAAATGGTTTTGCTAAATCCAGAAAATACAAACCATTTGCATACTCTCTAGAAACATCACAAACATCATTTAATGAAAAGAAACAACTTTTTCCTCGAATACTGAATGAAAATCCTTTCATAGCTAAGTATGAAATAAATATAATGTTTCTAGAAATACTTGGAACATAATAATAGTTATTAAGTTCTAGTACTAATCCACTAGGCAAAACCAAGCTATATATTCCTACACATGAGCCAGCAACTTTTGCTCCATTCCTTATGCGTAAATCCAATTCTTCTTTCTTCAATTCTCTAACATTCTATAGTCTCTACATGTTATAGCAAAGATGAGAACCACATTTAGTATCCAATACCCAAGTTGAAGTGTTAGAAATTGACAAAAAATTCTCAATTACAAACACACCTAAAGGTAGAACTTCCTTTAAGTTTCAACTTCTTTAGTTTGTACGAAAAGCGGTGGATTACTTTGTTCAATCCACTTGATTGACTTTTACCTTTATAGTCATCCAGTTTGATAATACCCTCTTCCAAAAGTCTTTTTTACTTTTGTCTTTCTTCCTCTAGACTTTTTACTTTGTTCTTCCAAGGATACTTTCACAATTTGAAGCATATGAACCAATTCTAACATCATATTCTCAAGATTGTTAGTTTCAAAGTTCATAACTAATTATGAATATGATTTAAGTAGATTTCTTATAATTGAATCAACATTTAGTTCATAATCTATAATCACTCTAGAACCTTAAGAAATTCTAATTCATTTGCATATTGCTCGGTGAACAATTGTCTCTTAATCTTATACCTTTCATCATACATTCCCAAGATACGCATTATTATGGTACGAGCATCCGAATTGAAAATTAGTTTTTGGAATTTGGGTTTCATACTAGTCAACATCAAATTCGCAACTTGGCTATCGTCCTCAAGAAGCCTATCATATGCCAATATTTCTTCTTCACTAGCTCCTACACTAGGAGTTTATGGTAGAGGAGTATCCAACATATAATCCTTCTTGATCCTCTCAAGAACAATTCTTAGACTATGGTAGTAAATGGAGTAGTTTGCACCAGTAAGCTTATCAACATCAAGTATGCTACGCAATGACGGGTTTTTACTCAAAATCTTAATAACCTACCAATAAAGATAAATGAGTATAAGATAGTTTATATAAAATCTATTTAAAAAGGTCTTTTAGTATCGCGAGTAACTCCCATTATTTCTTTTCAAATTAATAGCCATCACTACTAAAATGATATTTCTAATTTATGGAATATCCTAGTGGGCTAGAATTTTATTTACTTTAATATGACATTGATTTTGCTCAACTGACCACATTAAAATAAATTAGGTAGGCTACAGAGCTTGTCAATTATATCTCTATACAAATTCTTGATCAATTAGGCGACAACTCTTTATCAAAACATATCATATATGTTTCACCTAATTCTTGCCTCTATCAACATATCAAGCCTTTGCATACACGAATTATAAAAGATAGTTAAGTGGGACCCATCAATTAAATAAAGAACATACCCAGGTAATAGAAAACCTTAAGTTTTCTCGACAAATTGACCTATGAACAAGGCTCTTGTTCCTATTTTAATTAGGGAAAACAACTTAATCATGTTCTTATTATGTGACTTAATATTAAATTGAGGGATTTTGATTTTAAGTCGATGGAAGGTCTCATGCTTTGGCATCTACATACAAATATCAACTAATAGGGTTTCATGCTTTGGCATGATCATGTTAATATCATACATCATATGCATATATAAGCCTAACATGTCATTCTAATTATGAATGATTATGGACAAATCTAAACTAGATTTCTCGAGCCATTGAAGAAAACAAGATGGTCACAACCTAGGTATAGCCTTCAAAAATCTTTAAGTACTTGGATGCCATCTCCTCTTCATCTCCATTTGGCACCAATCCTCCTCTTAGATTACAAAAGAAAATTTTATCTAACTTATCGAAAACTATATAACTACTTTATGTAGAAGATAGAAATATTGCATTCAAGGGGAGTTAGATGAGAAAAGAATTTTACAATGTAGAGTAATAGAGGAAAGGCAAGGATTGCAGTCCTTATTTCAAAAAATTTAAAATAAATCATCCAACCATTTAACACAATCACATTGGTCCAATGTCCATAATTATCCATCATTGTCATAATTATAATCACATTATAATAGCATATTGCATGATAAAAAAGCATAATTCTAATTTTTTGATGTTTTGCGTGCAATCCTAATTAAAAGGGCATTTATGGAATTAAAATCTTTAAACAAAATTCACTATTTATTTTGTTCAAATTTTAGGCCATGCCATAATCTTGGTTAAAAAGTCAAACTTTGACCGAGACTAGTCAACTATCCTAGTCATACTAGGATACTAAGACTTGAGTCCTTGTTCTAAAATAACATATCCTTATCGTAAAAAATTAATAGTACTTGTATTAGTTAAAATAACCTTTTAACTAATCTCTTAATTATATTAGGAAAAGTAATTATAATCCTAAGACAACTAGGATATGCTTTAAAATAAGGAGTCACATTCCAACTAGGATACTATATCTAAAAATTCCTACAAATAAGGACACTCCTTATTTAACAAGATTTAAAATCTAATACGACTAATTAATCATATTAATTCTAAAATTAATAAGTTCATCAAGATTCATCAAGATCTATTATTAAGAAAATCAAATTTTCTATCAAACAATTCAAGATAATCAATATTCACATGGCAATCATCAAGAAACAAGGCTACTATCTAAAAATCGCTATAAACAAGGACACTCCTTATTTAACAAGATTAAAATATCTAATAAGGCTAATTAATCACATTAGTTTAAAAATTAATTAAGTTCATCAAGATTCATCAAGATCCATTATAAAGAAAATTAAATTTTCTATCAAATAATTCAAGATAATCAAGATTCACATGGAAATCATCAAGAAAAAAGACAACTATGGAAGAAATATGATCAAGACTTTGATCAACCTTCAAGATTACTTAAACAACTCATCATCAATATTTTTCTAGATCTGATGTACTTCTTCAAAAGCTTGCCAAGAGATCCAGACACAAGAGGACCGAATTCCCCATGTAAGTTCCATGTATATGCACAACACTAGGAATCAACACTCGACTTTGTATTTTTGCATGCATGCACATCTTAAAGATTAATCTCTAAATTTTCATAAATTTAGAGATTTTTTAAACATCTTCTAAATCTTCTTCTTTGATGTTCAAAATCAAAATAAATCAAATACCCAAACAATACATCATAGGCTAAAACCCTTGGAGTGTACATATTATGCCCATGGCTTTGGCTTGTTCATCAAGAATCCAATTATTGATTGATTTAACACCATTATGAGTATCAAATATTGAAGAAAATTTATTGTATCAATTATCCATGCAATTATTTCAATTAATTTACCCATCCAAATTTGATTAGAGATTAGGTGTTGTTGATTACATCAAAACTGTCTATGCGCATGATATAGATTCCCAATGCCCAAACCCTAACCAAACGAGATCCAAGAATTATAAAACCTTCAAGATCATAATTTATATCCCTTAGGATACAAATGCAAATCATCCAAAAATTTGAAGTATAGCTAGGCAACCAATGAAGTTTCTAAAAGAACCTAAAAATTTTGGATTCGCATGCTTTTGATCTAACAACAATTATGCAATCCTTTATGATTAAATTAATCAATGGAGGCTTTGATACCACTTTAAGGAATTGATTTGATAAGATCAAAGAGGCATCAAAAGCAAGTTAACATTTTTTCTCAATTTCTAAGATGGATCTCATTGATTTAGATAATCATAACTCACAAAACAAGCATATAAAGAGAGATCCTTACAATAGGTGTGTCGGCCATGATATGATCCCTTTTGATTTCTTGTTTGTTGGTCTTGGCAAGGTTGATATAAGCAGTAAAGCTATTGAAATGACCAGCCTCTAATGCTAATCCACATAACCTTTAAAGTTGGAATCTCTTATGAACAATCCTTCACAAGAGCGAGAGTGGACATGATGAGGAGTAAATGCTAGTTCTAAGCTAGGTTGAAGCTTAATTGATCTAATTAATTAAGTGTTGATGGCATCCTCCATGAACCCTAGCCACCCATCATGCTTTATTATATATATATATGCGACTTAACCTAGTCTCTTAATAAGCAAGGCCTTACTTACTCTTACATTGGGCCTTAATTGGTCTTGTTTAGATTAAGTTAACTTAATTAATACATGAGAATATTTATAGGGCACTCATAGCTGAATATCATATCCCAATATGTATTAAACTAATTAACTTTTAATTAGGCCCAGTGTATATAAGCCTAAGCCCACTTTTAAGCCTCATTTTAATCTCAACTTTAAGCTTATTTGTATGTGACTTAAAAGGTTCCTAACATGTTGGCAATGTATTATGAATTATAAATTAAACTCTTTTAATTCAATTTTAATTCTCTAATTAACTTAATTCATATTTCATAGATCAAGATTGTCATCTAGGTTGATTAGTTGACAGTAATCCTTCTTGCACATTTGGCAACGAATTATGAATTATGAATTAAATCCTTTTAATTCAATGTTAATTCCCTAATTAACTTAATTCATATTTTATAGATCAAGATTGGCATCTAACAATGCATCATGACCATCTAAATGTGTAGGAAGAATTACTGTTAACTAATCAACCTTGTTGTATACTATTTGTCCAATGTAATTCAATCCTTTCATTATCCTTATATCCCAGTTAGATCATAGAGTATGAATTCAAGTGTCAACTCTATATTTGATCCAATCATATTTATTCTTTGATACAGTGCCATTAACTTGTGAACTTGATCTATGAATCCCAATTCATAATCAATATGTTCAACTACCTTGCGCAAGGATTTATATAAGTTAATGCACTATCAAGAAACTATAGGATTTGGCCCCATGTAATAATTACCTTAAGTAATGAACCCTTTGTTGATAAACTCATTATCTCCATATGACTCTTATTATACCCAATTACAATCCCTTCAACACCTCATGGTTAGAAGGACATAAGATAGTATCAAAGTATAATAGTCCTCAAATGAGATTATTAGTTTGTCTCAAATCTAAGGATCACAGCTTACATAATTGTTTACCAGAGTAGTTATCCATAGACGCAGGGGTAATAACTTCCATATGGGATTACTGTGGAGAGGTCTTGTTCAATGTACTTGTTCTTGTAACAAGCATCCACATGTTTTATCTCAATATCCTTATACTTCAATCACATGAGATCAATTGCTTACTTCCAAAGTAAGGTGATAAACCCATTGTGGTAATCTCAAGTGTTTGATCAATATCCACATGATCAGGATTAATATCTTGATCAAACTTTGACTATTAACTAGTTTAGGAATAATACTTTGTTATAATGAAATCTTATAATCATAAACCACTTTATGATTTCTTATGCATTCGATGGAATTCATATATATTAGTTTAAGTATACAAGTACAAGAAACATATAGATTTGAACAAATGCCTTTTTATAAATAGATGGTATGCCAACACGATTTGTATAGACTATCATAGATAAACTAAAAGAACACATTGTCTTTAGGGCATACTTCCATGACTACCAAGTAGAGGAATGACATAGCAAGTTTTCTTCAATAAGAGAATGAAACTTTGTATAATTATTGGGAAAGGTTTAAGGATATTTTGAGGAGTTATCCATACCGTGGTCTATCTCTATGGCTGCAGATTTAGACATTCTTCAATGGACCAAATTATGCAATTAAATAGTCTATCAATGTTTCAACAGGTGGATCACTTAACCAAAAAAACTCCATAGCAACCTATGGATCTTATTAAGGATATGGTAGTCACAAGTTATCAGTGGCAAAACCCAAGATAGCAGGGAAGAGTCAAATGCAGCGGAATCCATGTAATAGACCCTATGATAGCTATAACTGCACAGCTACAAGCTTTGAGTAGGAAGATGGATGCTTTAATTATATCTTTTTCTAGAAGACAAGCATAGATTATGAGTTATGATTGGTGTGGGGGTGGAGACAAAACTCAAGATTTCCAGAATGGTAAAACATTCGCAAAAGTGGACCAGGTTGATTATGTTGGTAATGGTCTAAGGCAACATAACAACCCCTACAGCAATACCTATAATCCAAGGTGGAGAAATCATTTGAATTTCTCTTAGGGGAATCGGAATCAATAACACCAACCATAACATCAACAGCAGCACGCTACTCATAAAAGGAGTAATCTATAGAAATGATGGAGAAGTTTATTTCAACTTTTGAAACTCAATTTCAATCTACAGATACTGCTCTTAAGAACAACAATCTTCGATTCATAATTTAGAGAATCAAGTGGGCCCGATTGCAAAGCTTTTGAGTGAAAGACCCCAAGCAAGCTTGCGTAGCAACATAAAGGCAAATCCTAAAGAGCAACTCAAGGTCATTACCTTGGGAAGTGGTAGATAGTTATAGACCAAAGTAAAAGAAGTAGAGAAAAATCTGAGGTTGTTGAAGAGGTATTTGAAGAAGAAAAGGATGAAGAGGATAAAGTGGAAGAAAAAGTAGAAGCATCATCGAAGCCTACCCTATTTTGAAGGAGTATCAACTGAGGGTGCCATATCCAACCTGTCTCAATAAGAGAAATTGGACACACAATTTGATAAGTTTCTTGAACTTCTTAAACAATTGCTCATTAACATACCTTTTGTGGAAGCTTTATTACAGATGCCCAACAACTCTCTAATAAGAGGAAGCTAGAGGAAGTGTCAATGGTGAAACTGTCAGAGAAGAGCTCAACAATTATTCAGAGAATTACCAAAGAACTAAAAGATCTAGGGAGTTTTACTATTTCTTGCTTTATTGGTAATTTAAAGGTTGATAGTGCATTAACTGATTTAGAAACTAGCATTAGTGTTTTGCCCTATAAATTGTTCAAGAATTTAGGACTAGAAGACCCTAAACCAACACTCATGAGTTTTTAGTTAGTTGAAAAATTTATTATATATCCTAGGGATAACATTCATAATATGTTGGTTAAGGTTTAAGAGTTTATTTTTCTATGGATTTTGTGATCATGGATATGGATGAGGATGTTGATGTTTCCCTCATCCTAGGTAGACCCTTTCTTGCTATAACTAGAGTCATCATTAATGTTCATGATAGTAAGCTCATTCTTAGGGTAGGGGATGAAAAAATGATTTTTCAAAGTCCCAATGCCATGAAACACCAACTTGCACTTGATGATATGGATTCTACTAAAGATATAATAGAGCATGAAACTATTAAATTTTATTTCATCTATTAGTGCTAAAGATCCTCTAGAGTTGTATCTTGTGTAGGAACAAGAAAAATTTGAAATATCAAAAGTAATTGAGCAGTTAGCATATTTGAAGGCTGGGAAACTGATGTGGAAGCAGGCCTTTAAATCTATTGAGACGCCCAAGGAAGAGAGGATGAAGCCTTCTATTAAAAACACACTCATGAGGATGAAGCAAGTTAATGGGGATGGTGGTATGGAGGATTGAAGCTCCACTTTACTTAGATATTTGAGTGGACTTTTCTTTTACTTTTCCTTTTATGTTTTGTTTTCTTTTTTTTAGATGATTGTTTATCACTATAACCCTTACTTTTGAATCTTATCTTTTTAGTTTATAAATAGATATGACATGAATTCCTATGGATTCTAGACTCTGTAAGAAGTCACTCTGATTAGGGCAATTCCCTCTATGGCTGGCGGTTTCAAGCGTGCATCCAAGTGTCTCTAGCCACTATGGCATTGCAAGGCTTTTCAACCTAAATGGAAACATGCTAACTAGTTACAGAGACTAGCACGGAGAAAGGGAGTCGCCACCCGGGTAATTCTCTGAGATGCTTTTATTAATTGAGTGGCGTACTAGATTCTATAAGGAAGCTTCCCTATAAATACAACATAATAAATCTACACATCAAGCACTAAAAAATGTGAGGTTCACCTACGTCTAGCCCATTTTAATTAAGCCTAATTCCCATTTTTGTTGTTAGCCTAAAATAACTATTCACTTATGGACAAGGAGGCCCACCTAGTCTAGCCTAATTACAAGTTACCAAGTTCTTACCCTAAGTAGACTACTAATTGTATGCCAAGGCCCGATTCAATCATCCTATTCTAAGTGAGTTGATTTAGTTAATTTAGACATGGTAAAGCCTGCTAAGTCTAAATGGGTTTTAATTTATGCCCAAGTTTACCAATATGTTAACCTAATGGACTATAGTTTTCATGCCAAAACCCAAGTTTTAAACCTAAGTATAGATATCCAAGTTTAGTTAGCAATCATACAACAAGTATTTGTCATCCATTCATAAAAAAAAAGCAAAAATAAAGAAAAGCAGTAGAATTAATTATTACAATCCTTTCTACAACTAATAAACTTAAAAAGAACAACAAAAATATAATAAAATTGGCGAAAATCAGTAAAAAGGGCCTGTGAGCGTGGCTTTTTAGAGAGCCTGCCCTAAGTGTTGAGTGACCTCATCACTGCGTCTAGGTACCATTCTTTATACTAGGCCAATGTCCAAATGAGTTGTTCAGTTGAGGGTCTTAAGGGATTACGGAAGGCCTTAAGGCCAATCGGAGAAGGATTCGCCACCTGATGAGATCGTGATAGATTTTGAGAGGGAGGATGATGACTTTGTACCCCTCGTGGAGAGCCTAAATTTCCCCCTTCCTAAAATTAGAGATTGTAGGTCCGAAAAGTTAGGTATGAAAAGGGAAGATTTTTGAAAGTATCCCTTTCCGTCAAGGTAGTGAAGCCTAGCCTATACTAGAGCAGACAAGCCTTTGCCTATCCTAACTTAGCCTATTTTTACCCTATATTTGTTTTACACATTAACCTTTTTTATCTACCTTAGCATGTGAGGTGAGTAACTAAGAGACTAACCTAAGCGAAGGTACTTTTGTACCTTAACTAATCCTAGATGGAAGGTACATTGGTACCTTTACTAGTCCTAATCGGAAGGCATCTTGGTGCCTTAGGTTTTATCTTGGCATGATATGGTGTTTCATTCATAATTTTATTAACCCTAATATAAGCATTAGATTTATTTTAGCCTTAGCATTTGAGGTGAATACGTGCGACGCGGGAGCTTACTTTTTTAAGCTATAACTTTATTACTTTACATGTGAGGTGATCAAGATAATTGTTAAGTCCAATTTTATCCATCATTTACATATGAGGTAATATCCTAAACATAATTTGAACATATATAGAAAAAGGGTAAGGAGAATAGAAATTGGAAATGGATTAAGGGAACCGGGGATTAATAGGGGGCCTATGCATGCAAATGGCCTTAGTGGCCTTAATACAAATTAATCAAATAAATAACTAATAATTGATCCTCCTCTAGGGTGGATTCTCAAAAACCGACTACTTTTTATCTCGAGTTAGTGATTAAACATGAAATAAATATAAAAGGCATATGATGAACTAAACGATGTGAAAGAAAAATAAAATTAACAATATAACAAAATTAAAATGAGGTAGAAGTAAAACAAGGCTAGGAATTAAATAAAATAAAAAGATACATAAAATATTTTCTATTTTTTCATCACAGGGGTTGAACTCGTGTGTGTGTAGTGTGAACTCACAAGGCTAGTCCTCTCATGACACATGAGGCTCACGGTGTCGCTTGAGATGGTAACCTTTTATTCTAGAAGAGAGAGATTGACCTCATGCAAGCACAAGGTCAACTCATGCAAGGTCAGTCCTTAGAAACGATGTCATTTTTAGAAACTGTCATTTGGGTCCATGTGCCACCTAGACCTGCAGGAGCAAAGGGTGACTTTACGCTAGCTCAGAGGTCTAGGGCCTAGAATACACCAAGCACGGTATTTTAGGCAAGAATAATGTCACTTTAAGCCTGAAGCTCCCTCAACCTCATGTGTACAGAGGGTGACCATGCCTAGCTCAATGGTGCAAGTCTAGTAGCTTTAAGAAAACATCTTTTTAGTCAAAAAGCAACACGAAAAACTCATAACGATGCAAATTTAAGGGACATGAGTAGACCTTGCTTGGTTATAAGGTGAACTAGAACGAGGTCAACAAACCCAAAAAGTATTTATAAATAATAATAATAAAAATGGACAAAAAATAAATATGGATTTAAGGGAAAATAATGAATGAACATAAAACAAATCATAGCAAGTGCAATAAATATGAGAAATATGAGGAAAATGAAACCAAGAATAAATTTAACCCCTCAAGTGGCTACCTTTATGACTTGGATGAAGAAATAAATTGATTATCTTTTAAGAAGAAAGGAAAAGAAAAGGATTGTGGCCCCTTTCCCCTAAAAGAAACTAGAAAGAACAAATCCCTCAAAAAAGCTCTCTTTTGTTTTTTAGTAACTAACTTTTTTAATAAACTCCTAATGATTGATTTTCCAACCCCTCAAACATTAGACAAGGTCAACTATTTATAGTAGGGGGTTGACAAGTGCCAAACTAATAAGAATAAGGCCGGTTGATGAAGGTTTGACTTTTGGTTATTATGACACGTCAGTGCAGTATCGTGGTTTTGGTTGTGTCGGTGAGATACTAGCATCTTCTCAAGGGTGTGTCAGTGCGATACTAGCATCTTCTTGAGGGTGCATTAATGCGACACCAGCGTCTTCTTTGGGGTGTGTCAGTGTGATACCGGCATCTTCTTAAGGATGTATCAATATGATACTATTGTCTTCTTGATTGTGCGTCGATGCGATACTAGCTTCTCTTGACGGTGCATTGGTGCGATACCAATGTCTTTTTAGGGGTGCGTTAGTGTGATACCAACATCTTCTTGAAGGTGTATAGGTGCGATACTGATGTCTTTTTGAGGGTGTATAGGCTTGCCCCTTACTTCTTAGAAGTGGTGACTATTAGTAAAGTGCGGTTGGGTTTCACCCTCTTGCTTTATGAGGCATGAAGACAGGCCAAAGCAAAGCAATGCACAGCCGAGGTAATGAGCAACGGTTGGTACCTAAAAAAAGGAGAAGAGTAGCCTCAAGGTAGGCCTTTTGTGGGGGTAAGGTGATGCAAGATGGTTGGCCTATTTAATGAACATAAAAAATAAATTGAAGTGGCTTAAAAGGGCCTTTAGGCTAGGTTAAAAGTGACCTCATGCAGGATCAAGGCTGTCCTCATGTGAGTTCAAACTTATCCTCGTGCGGGCTTAACCTTGTCCTCACGTAAGGTCATGTCTGATTTCGCACGAGGTGAGCCTGGACCACAATAGCCCATATAAAGGCTTGATATCACCATCAATCATCACTTTCACTTCTTTAATCATTGGCATTTTCTTTAGAATTAGCTTACCTTGGTGTTTTGAGAAATGGCTGGAAAAGGTCAAAATGGGAATCCACATCTAGTGGGCCAAGATTCGAGCTAATAGCTGCCTAGGGCGCCTGGACATGCAGTGGAGATCCCTGTGTTACTAGTAGCAATTGGGCTAAAGTGCAAGCATCAATACCCCTGAGACTGGATAGAGACCCCAATTCACCGTTGATGCACTACAACGCGAAGGCGCAGGGCCAAGTATGCTCTTTTATCTCTTGTACTTTTAGTTGAATAATGTAATTACTGAATATGTGTATGTCTTTAGGATACAACTTTAGCAATTTTTTAGGAAACCCTAGAATTTAATAAATTGTAGTTAGAGGAAAAACTTCTAGGAAATATATAGCAATGATTGGAAAAACATAGTAAGAATTTAGGAATGAATATTTTTAGGACAATGCATATTTACAAGATGCTTAGATAATATGAAAATCTTAGATTAGACGTACCTGAGTGTTAATTAGTCCACTAGGAGGATATAATATACCATGGGCTAGCCAGCAATTTCGCTAGTGTATCGGAGTCGTTGGTGCACATCCCTACCCACGTCAAGGAGCAAGTGGAGGTTACCGACTTTCATCACTTCTTGGGTACATTACCTGGGTTTAATCCTAGGTATAATTTGACTACACCGACGGTGCTGCTAGAGAGGTGGTCTAACACCTCTCACACTTTCCTCCTGCCCTTTAGAAAGATAACGGACATTCCCTTAGACTTTGTGGCTTTAATGGGGATCCAGTTTGGTGGGGTGTCGGTGCCCCTGGATGATAGACTGGCCTATAGCTTAGACCTCATCCCTTAGTTGCTTGGCTCCTCACCTTTCATCAAGGATGAGAAGAAGCTGCGGTATGGGGATCTCAAGACCTACTGGCAGCCACAGCGTAAGACAGTGATGATGTTGTTCACTAATAAGGAGGTGGACCAGTATGCGAGAAGCTTCCTAATATATTTGTTTGGGGCCACCATCTTTACAAATGCTAAGTCGACTATTCACTTGAGCTTCTTGATGAGCCTAGCAAATTTGAATGATGTAGGCTCATTTGCTTGTGGTTGGGCAGCTCTATGCTAGCTCTACAGCTTCATGGATCGCGTTTTCCTAGGCAATTCGAAGGTTGGCAGCTTTTTATACTTACTACTAGTTGGCACAGCTTTGTTTCCTTTTGGTGTTTTTGATAGTTCTTGTCAAATACCACCTTTTGTGTTTTGTAGATCTGGGTGCATGAGCACTGGCTTTTGAGGATTGGTGCTCCATCTAGTAATGGCGGCTACCCATTCCTAGACTGTTAGGCTGATTCTCAATCCAAGTTCGAGAGTTCTCATCAGTTCGACCAGCATTACTAGTGGTTGACCACGGTCACTTGGTCATAGGTAAAAAGAAAGTTAGGTTCGATAATTTTCATTATAGTTTATGCATACATATTTGTCTAATGTTCAATATTTTGTAAGTAAGGGTGGATCCTCGGAGAGAGGTGGCCTCGTGGTCACCTCCTATGATCGAGGCTACAATGTTTGTCTAGTGTTAGTTCTTAATGGAAAGCTCGATATACTGATGATGGTATTTTGAGTATAGGATCAGGGACTGGACAACTAGCCCTGTTGGGTGCCCAATTTCGACTCCACTTCCCAGGGGTGTAATGGGTCTTGGAAAGCCAACCCGTGAGGAGCTAGAGGAGGCTTGGGTATATCGTTCGAGGATGCGGGGAGTCAGGCCTAGACAGTCTCATATGCAAAGTATATAGCTTCCCTTAATCTAAGGTGAGTTGGCGTGAGGGGAGGCACCCTTATAATCAGAGCACCGAGGCTAGTAGAGGGAGATAGGAAGAGCGCCCGAGGCCCTAGTGGCAGTTCATCCTGGCTCCTGGTGCTTATCCTAAGGGCATAGTGATTGGGGACTTTATTACCCTTCCATCTGCTATCATCTAGGTGCCCATAGGCGGGTTCATCTCTTCTGTCATTTCACTGATGGATCCAGACTTTATGCCCCTTTACAACCTGGCCAAGACTACCCATGTATGTCTTTCTTTTCTGTGGGTTTTTTATGCTTTATTGAGCTTCACTAATTCTTTTCCCTTGCATGTAGGTGCCTCGATTATCTATGTATCAGCTTTATCGGGGTTTATGAGGGGTTTTGCTCGCTCACCCTAGTTTGGTACTCAAACAACCTCGTATGTATGTTTATCATGACTATTATTGTATGCATGCTTGATGCATGAATGATTTATGATTTCTTCTATTTTGTGCTAGGCAGAGTGTCAATGTTGGGAGTAACTACAGGCAGAGAGTGCGCGGATTAGTAAGATATGGCAGACCACCTTCATGAATGAGGACTTCTTTTACGTGCCTGCACCACCACCTGTCGATCTGAATGCCCCAAGGTCTGGCCATCCTCAATTGGCCCGCCGCTTATCTATTTTTTTTCTTTTCTACCATGCGTGGTAGCCTTTATTTTTCTAACCTTAGATACATTTTTCTTTATTTTACATAGTCTGGTACAGTTTATTAGAATTTTTGGTATAGTTTCTACTTTAGCTTTTTTCTTCATTGATGTGATTAATTATTGCCACATTTTTTACGCCTAATATGATTTTTGCGTTGTCTTTCCATGCATTGTGTTGTTTGATTTTGACTTTTGCCTGTTACGTTGAATTCTTTTAAAGAAGAGACTACTCAATCTGAAAATAAAACATATAAAATTTCATGATAACAACGTGAGAAAAGAGTAATATTTAAAGGACGCTACATGCTTAGGCCATTATCCCAACCACACTACTTTTGGTCGCAGGATATTCCTTAGATCGCACCGAGCTAATTCTGCTCCTTAGCCTATTGATTCGCACTATCGCCATACTGAGCACTAGCGAGGTCAACCTAAGCTCTCGCGAGTATAAGGTGAACTCGCACAAGGTTAGGACTAACCTAGTGTGAGATTGGCCCTGATGCCCAATCTATCTAAGCCCAGGTGGCCATTTCCCATTTTCTCAACTTCCCAATTAGCCCACTATTGACATAAATGAAACTACCAAGGGCGTCCATCAGCGCATATTGAAGCAGGTTAAGAAGAGCTCCTAGGCTTTGCTGGACACGCCTTTAGCTAGCTTGTGTTAAAGCCTGCCTTAAAGACAAGGAGGTTTCAGATGATCTGTGTTAATTTATACATCATATTAATGGCAATACACTTATACTGAAAGCATTGTTTGACTCTTAATGGTACGAGCAGTTGTGGTATTATCAAGGAATAATCTACACCATTAGAGATGAACACCATGGAATGTAAACACAAGTGTAAGAGAAATTATAAAGCGAGTTTATAATGATGAGGTTCTCATTACATATGTTCCTAAACTTTATTCATAATCAATGTTTGATTAAAAAATAGACATTGGTTGTTGGATATTTATCAAATTCTCGATATTACCATATTGTGTTATCACTTACTTATGAAGTAAGCAATCTCTCTCATAAGGTTGAAGAAAATAAATTTTAAGATAAGCATATGGGTGCTTGTTATAAGAGCAAGTTCATTGAACATAACCTATTGAGTAGTCTATATGGAATTTACCCTAACTGTCTATGGACAATATTCTTGTGACAATCATGTAAGATATGTTTCTTAGACTTGAGATAACAATGTATTATCTTATATGAGGATTATTATACTTTAATACTATCTTATGTCCTCATATCTATGGAGTGCTCAAGAGATAGTCATTGGATATAGTAAGACCATATAAAGATAATAAGTTATCAATAAAGAATTCATTGCCCAAGGTAATATGTCAAGGGACCTTATCATGATGATTCTTGATATAATTTTGGAAATCCTTAGCCAAGGTTGATTGAATGAAAATTATAAAAAGTATTTTAAAGATCTTATTCAAGATGTTATATGCAATTATTAAGAACAAATAAGATTGGTTCAGTTGTAGAGTTAACACCTGCATCCAGTCTCTATGAATCAATTGGGAAAAGTACAATGAAAGGATTGAATTACATTGTAAGATTGTTCACTGCAAAGGCTGATTAAAGCACTTTAATCATTCCTACTCATTTGGGTGGTCATGATGCATTGCTAGATGTCAATCCTGATCTATGAATATGGATTAAATTAAATTAGAGAATTAACATTGAATTAAAAGAGTTTATTTCATAATCCATATTCATTACCAACATGTTAAAAACCTTTTACGTCACATAAAAATAGGCTTTAAGTGATGATTAAAATAAGGCTTTAAGTATTGGGCTTAAGCTCATATATATTGGGCCTAATTAAAGGTTAATTAATTAAGAGCTGATGTGCCTTGTATAATGAGCATATGATGGGTTTATTATCCATAGATTAGTTTTTATATTAATTAAAGTCTATTTAGGATAACAAAGCCCAACTTAAATTAAGTTGGGGTCATATATATATAAAGAGATATGTATGGGGCGATAAGATATTGTGATTGATGTCTTTGATGAGAAAAACATTCTCTTGAGAAGATTAACCTAGATGAATCAATCACTAAGATTAATTGATTCATCCCCCTTACTTAGAACTACCATTCAATCACTAATATCACTTCTCAATCTCCTAAAAATGGTTTAGTGAGATCTTTACTTAGAAGCTTGTGTGGATCATCAAAAGAGGCTGGTCACTTAAGTAGCTTTGAACTGCATCAATCATCCTTAAAGAATCAAGAACTAACAAAGCTAGAAGCACTCTTTGGAATTGGCGGCACACTCCCTTTGTAAGTCATTCTCCATCTTTTGCTTGTTTTATTTTGTTATGACTACTTTACATCACTGAGATCCTCGGTGTGAATTGAATATTTTTTCAAATGGCTTTCGTTGTGCCTTTCCTTATGCTTTAATATCAATTTTCAATAGTGGTAACAGAGCCTCCATTAATTAATTTAGTCATAATGGTTGCATAATTGTTAATTGATCATAAGCATGCAAATCTTCAATTTTTCGGCTATTTTAGAGATTTTGTTGGGTGCCATATCTATACTATGAATTTTTGGGTGATTCATGTTGCATATGAACTTATGATTTGGAAGTTTGTAGAATTTCTAGATCTCTTTTGATTATGGTTTGGGTGTTAAGAGTGCATGCCATGTGCATAGACAGATGTGATTAATAACACCCAATCTCTAATCAAATTTGGATAGGAAAATTAATTGAATTAAATGTATGGGTAATTATAAAAATAACTTTTCTTGAATATTTGATGTTCAAAATTCGTTCAAATACTTTGGAATTGGAATCTTGATGATCAAAGTAAAACTATGCACATACTATACATTCTAAGGGTCTGGTATGTGCATGTGTATAGATATTGATTTGATTTTAGTCAGCAGTGAATATGATTTAGAAGATGAATAATGAACCTTTAGATTTCTAGAAATTTTAGGTTTGATCTTTATGAACACCATGTATGCACACAATATATAAATCAAGTGTTGATTTGATGAGTAATGCACATAGTGTGGCTTTGCTTGATGAATTCATCATATGCATGTGTTCTTGGTCTAATGGCAAGCCTTTTTAGGAAGAAAATAAGATCTAGATCATGCATAAGATGATTTCTTAAAGAAGAATCATGAAGGTTGATTTAAATCTTGATAATATTCCTTGCATAGTTTCCTTGTTCCTTGATGATTGCCATGTAAATCTTGATTATCTTGAATTGTTTGATAAAAAAATTGATTTTCTTGATGAATCTTGATGACTCAATTAATTCTGGAATTAATGTGATTAGTTAGCCTTATTAGATCTTTAAATCTTATTACTAAGGAGTTTCCTTATTTGTAGGGATTTCTAGATAAAATATCATGGTTGGTACTATGGACGGTGGTTTTTTGCGCGCACCCAAGTATCTCTAGTGACTACGGCACTGCAAGATTTTTCAACCTAATAGGAACATGCTAACTAACTACAGAGACTAGCCCAAAGGTGGGAGTCGACACCCAGGTAATTCTCTGGGCACCTTTTCTAATTAAGTGACATTTCTCGATTCAATAAGAAAGCTTCGCTGCATCTACAAATGGATCTGGAAGTCAACATCCTTATTTGTATATCTTTATCTTTAAATTTATTGTTTAATGGGCTATTCCTTATAAATGTTTAATGCATGTTAGGCTAGTACCTTTTTTCCCTTGCTTATGCATGTTTAAATCAAGATAATAAAACGTCATTATAATAAAATGAGTAGCGACTGGTTAGGATTAGTATAATTAGTAAAACTAATAGTTTTAGAGTCTAGTGTAGGCCGGAATCTATTTCCAGGCATATTGGGGTGCCTAACCCCTTCTTAGCACATACCTAACTTTCCAAACCTAAATCTTTGATTCGGGAAAGAGGAAGTTAGGCTCTCTACGAGGAACCCGAGTCACCCTCCTTCGCCCCTTTTTATTTTTCTTGGTTATCTTTCTTAATTGGCGACTCTCAATCTTCTTTGATAATTCACGGTCACTGCAGTTGTTGTGATTCCTTGAGGCATCCTCCTGGACGGCCTATTTCAAAACAGGCCTAATACGAATGAGACAAACTCTGACACAGTGACATGGTCACATACTGCTTGGAGTGAGCTCTAAAAAGTCATGCTCACAGTTAGCCTAGGTAAAACTCTTGTGAAGGTTGTATGTTAGCCATAAAATACATGTTGTAAGGTTTGGTTTGAGCCAAAAAGCACTAAGTTGGGACTTTGCTTGGGAAAACTCCATTGTGATTATAAAAGTGTATAGTGGAATACCTAATAGGGAATTAGGTTGTGGATGTAAGGTTTGTTAACACCTGAACCACTATAAATCTTATATGATTTCTCTTCCTTCCAATCATTAATCTTTTAATAAAATTTTAATTTACCATTCTTTTTATTTCACTAATTGAACTCGTCGTCCCTTCTTGGTTCATCTAGGGCAAATAACCTCATTAAAGGAAGTAAGGATGGCTTTGATGGTAGGGGGCATGTCCAATTCACTAATGGCGTTACCTAGGGTGGGTGATGATTAAGATTCATGCGAGTCTTCCATGTGAGACTGTTAGGCACGTGAGATCTCAAACAACTAAGCAATCGTTTTAGTAATAGACATTAGGTAGGGATCACTCCCTCCCTAGTGGAGTTGCCAAAATGTAGATGACGCAAGTTTATTAGATGGTTTAGTTTGTGTGAGATGAGAGTCAGTGTCTTTAGCCCATACCTTCATTAAAAATAGTAGATTAGGATAAAGAGAGATCAACAAGTGGAAGAAGAGGTAAACAGTGTGTGAGAACACATGTAAATTATAGTGATAACTCTTAGATGTGTGGTCCAAGTAACAGATGAAATTTTGTAAGGGTGTAATAGTAGCCTAGAGGTAGTATAGTGCAGTATAGCTTAAATAGAGAATGCTAGAGAAAGAGGCTCTTAAATCTTTAAGCAATCTCAAAATGGCAAGGAGTTCAAAAGTCTCCAAGAGTCCTTTCTTTTAAGGAAATGAAGGGATATTTATAGTGATGGAAAGTGGATGAGGCCATTAATCTTAGTAGCATGTAGCTTCATCTAATAAAAAGGAGTATTTTAAGTAGGCTACGGACTACTTATTGGTTTAGGTCTCTTTCCTTGTCATTTGAGCTTCTACTACGTGTCTTCTCAAATAGAGATTAAGGAGGGCAAGCCCTATCCTTAATGGATCTTAATCCAAGTCGGCTAAGCCAAATCTCCCATGAATATCATGATCGAGCGATAATATGCCTTTTTAATAGCTCAAAATCGTTTGACAAATGCAAATGATGAAGTCTCAAATAATATTTATTTAATATTGATTTAAATAATAAAATAATAATGCCATTAAAATATCAATGCATTTACATTTACAAAAAGTATTTTCTAATAAATCTCGTTTGTGGTGAAATGTAGATACATCCATTATTAAGTATTAAACTGTCACTAAATAGATATTATTCCAAAATTCATTATTACAATTATCATACAATCTTAGGGTGGAGATAGGGTCCATTATTGTCTGATTGGGATAGTGAAGGAAGATCTGACTTGTTGGCTTAAGGTAAGGCCTATTAAGGAAAGGGTTTAGCCTTGCTTAAATTTTCAAAGGCATATATTATAGGTCCGGTGTGGGCAGCAGTTTCGGGCGCGCACCTAAGTGTCTCTAGTGACTTTGGTACTACAAGGGTTTTTCATCTAATTGAGAACACGCTAACTAATCATGTAGACTAGCACGGAGAAATGGAATCATCACCCAGGTAATTCTTTATTTACCAAAAAAAGCCACGTGAGAATTACATCAAATTTTTTTCTAAATATTCTTCGGTCTATCCACCTCCTTAAGCTTGTTACATGATTCAGACTCACTATCATAACTTTTATCTATTTTGGAGTCTCTTCTAATATTTATCAGCTTATTGCTTAAAAATCATAATTACAAAAAAATCATACATATGTAAAACTAATAAAATGTAAAAAGAATTAAGAAAAACTATAAATTTCACTTTTGAAGATTTAATTAAAAAAAGCTACCAAGATTTGCATTTTTGTTTTTAAAAATCCAAAACTTTAGCTATTAGGTGCATGAGTTATATGATCTAACAAGATCATATCATGTGAATAAAAAAAAAGAACTTTTTCTTTAAAATTCTAACCAAGAATTAAAATTAACTAAATAATAATTTTCAAGTAAATATAAAAGTAGGACTAAAATTAACATGAAAAATACATTTAACAATATATAGTACACTAAAACTAAAACAACAACATCAATTTAAAAGAACAAAATGAAGATTATGATAATGAATTAAGTCTTAATATCTACAACTAACAAATATTTTTTAGTCTCCTTTTCTCATCTTTCCATTTATCTTCTCTTGTTACCTTTCCAGTTGCTCAATTCTCAAACAATACATATACTTTTTCCTCTCTCTTCTTTCTGTACTGTAATTTGAAAACTTGAAATTAGAGACAATAATAAAATTAATAAACAACTGTTATAAGACACTACAATAATTTTTAATGAAACTGTTGCAAATAATGAAGAAATTAAATATTGAGCCAAATGGATAATTAAAGACATGATCTTAGTCTCTTATGCATACCGCTATTGTCGACGGTAACAATGGTGGTTTCTTCATACGAAGGGCTCAAATATAAGAACTAAAAGCAAATTGAAGGAAATTAGTAAGCTTAACTATTTTAACGAAAGTAAATAGAATAATAAGAAGATGAAAAAGTAGCCATACTAAATAGAATTTAAAAAATTCAAAATCGAAAAATAACCACTTGCATGAAGAAAATATTTTTCGATTTTGAAGCAAGAGTAGGAATAAAAAGTACTAAAAAAATTATAAAAGAAATGGTGAAAAGTAAAATGTAATACCTGAAAATTTTCTTTAATAATGATTATATTAATAATAATTAATAAATGAGTTTTTTTTATTTAAATTAATTTTATTTTATTTTTATTTGGTTTAATTTGAAATGATTTAATGGAAATTTTAATATTAGACAATTAAATGAGTTATTTTTCTATACCCAATTAGTTGGATATTTAAGAAATTAATTAAGTAAATTATTTGAGAAATAATTATATTTTGGTTATTCAAATTTTCCCCAAATGCATATTTATATAAATAAAATTATATATTGGAGAATTATGAAAGAATTTGTAAAGGGTGTTTTTATAAAAGAATTTTAAAAAAATTGGTATTTTAATTAGCTAGTGGTATTTAATTTTTTAAGTTGGAAAATATTTAGCAAATTGGCTATTTAATTTAATTGTGTGTTAGGACTAAATTGGAAATTTATTTTGAAATAATGATTAAAAGTATAATTTTATTATTACGGGGTCTTAATGGAAATTTGTAAGTTTGGTATTTTTATAAATAAATATGTCGGTCAGGGGTATATATGTAATTATGTATTTTCAATAATTCTAATTTGGCCCAAATTAATTAGTTAAGGGCTTAATTGAAAGGCTAAAAAGAAGTTTGGGAGTTAATTCGAAATTCTGCAGGATGAAATTGTAAATAATTAAGAAAGTTCAGGGACCAAATTGTGATAAGGAAAAGTTCAGGGGCCTAATGTTGATATGGAGAAGAAAGAAAAGAAAGGAGATCGGGGAGAGAGAACGCGTGAAGAAGAAGAAGGAGGCGGCCGGCCGACGGAGCTGCAGGCGAGCACAATGGAAGCGCACGAGGAGGCAGCAGCTTCCGAAGGCTGTTCTGGCCATTTCCGGCGGCCTTTTTGGCTGATCTCGATGGCGATCAGCTCCTCTCAGCGAAGGCTCTCTTTTGGCAGCAGCGGCGACGCCTAGGGCGGCCGGAGTTGCAAGATCCGGTAAAGTGAAATTTGTGGTGGTAGCCACGTTTTCTGGCTTTTCCGGCGAGCTTTGGCGAAGGATGGACGATCGGAGGACGTATCCCGACTCTACTCAGCTCAACCTTCGCAATGGCACCAGTTTCGTGGCGATCGGACTCCATTTGCGAATCGACGGCCGAGATTGTTCATAAATCTCTTAGGATGATCGGGGGTCAGATCGGAAAATCGGAAGCGGGAATCATCATCAGCGCGTCATTTCGAGTTCGATGGTGAGGTTGGATCGTCGATCGGACTCCGGCGGTTGGAGGCGAGTCGACCGAGCGATCGAGCGTTTCGGTAATATTCTTTGGCCCGTTAATTTTTGGAAATTCTTTGATTTAATTCATGCTTATTATTTTGTGTTGAGTATTTGATATTTGTGAGTCAAAGATAATTGTCTGTCGGTTTGCCTGCCTCGTGATTTTTGTGCTGTGTGGTGGAGTCGGGAAATTAGTGAAGTCTTGAGGACCCGACTCCCGTTGCGTTAAATTGTTGGATATTTCTAGTATTTTTCTGGCAGGTCCTGGACTCGTTTTACAGGGGGTAAATGTCCTTGTTGTAGGGGAGGTTCTGCCAGATTTTCGGTAGAATTCTCCCGAATCGTGTCTGTTCGGCTCGCTCCAACTGAGGCCCCCGGAGCAGAGCTAGGAGGTCGCCAAATCAGTGAGTTAAAGTCACTTAATCGTTGCACTATTGCTAAGTCTGAATTTAATATGCTATTTTAGAAATTTATGCATAATATGATGTTTAGTATCGCAATATAAATAATTGCACGTTGCTTTACCCTAAATTTTTAATCTTTATTTCAATATGTGTTGAATGATTTCATTAGACAATGATATTTATTAAATGTGATGATTGCGATTTGGGAATGTGGCTTTCGTAGAACATGCCACCTGATGGGTTACAGCAGGACCGCGTGCGCACCGGTAATGATCATGGACAGGTAATAAGATTATTATGAGTTTTGCCCTGGTCGAGCATGGCTCTCTGGGCTGATTTGAGTAAATTGCCGGAGGTAAGGTCCCTGGTCGAGCATTGCTCTTTGGGCGTCGGCTTATTTGGATACTTAAGTGACCAGACTGGATGTAAGGTCCTTGGTCGAGCATTGCTCTCTAGGCGCCAGTCTTATTGGAATAAGAGAGCTGAAAGGCTTAGGCAGATAGTGAATATTAAGTGACCAGACTGGAGTTAAGGACCCTGGTCGAGCTTCGCTCTCTGGGCGCCAGTCCTATTGGAATGAGATGCCGGAGTAAAGGTCTCTGGTCGAGCATTGCTCTCTGGGCGCCGGCTTATTTGGATACTTAAGTGACCAGACTGGAGGTAAGGTCCCTAGTCGAGCATTGCTCTCTGTGCGCCAGTCTTATTGGATTAAGAGAGCCAAAAGGCTACTAGAATTTGGGGTTAAGGTTCTACTGAGCCACTCGTCCCGTAAAAGTAAAAATATATTTTTATTTATTTATTTATTTATTAATTATGGTATGATTATAGTATGATTGGTATTTATGTGTATGATTGATATATTGATTCGAATAATCTATATTTTCTGTGAAGAATGCAATAGTCCCCAGATTATTTGATTTTAACTCACTCTCGAGACCGGTCTCCATTTCTTTTTTCGATTCGTGATCGTTAGTCTTCCCGACTCTTACTCGAGTCTTGACTTCTTCATCATCGGGTGGTGTATTTGATTTGGTATGTTAATTTATAAAATCTTAGATTCTCCGCAGTAGTAATAGTAGATGTATCAATTGTAAATTTTATGACTTACGGGTCTTGCCTAATTTTTTTCTGGCAGACCAAATTAATTGTAAATTT
The DNA here is from genome assembly GCF_019578655.1 of Ricinus communis. Lineage (NCBI taxonomy): Eukaryota > Viridiplantae > Streptophyta > Magnoliopsida > Malpighiales > Euphorbiaceae > Ricinus > Ricinus communis. The sequence continues at coordinate 10,093,311 of NC_063261.1, read as the reverse complement.
AATGGTTACGAAATTGTGGAATCAATAGTATTAATTGAAATGAGATTTGTTTAAGTCAGTGAGTGTTAGGCTTACTACGGGATTCGGTGGCCTTACGCCTACCCATTCCCTAGTGCCGGTCACGGGCCCACAGATGGGGTCGTGACATAAAAACTAAAAAAACAAAAAAAAAAGGTACAAAAAGATAAGAGAGTACCAAAAAAATGAAAATTTAAAACGCGTAGTATAAAAATAAAAGTTATAAAATAGGGAATAGGTGGTGTAAGTTCTTCTAATTTCTTTTGTTTTATTTCATTCGAGAAAATAATTCTTTGTTACCACTTTCTATTCCCATTTTCCATTTTCAGTTATTATTTTCCATGTGTTTTCTTTTTGAAAATAATCTAATTTATTTGAAATTTTTTTATTTGAAATCTGAGACGATTAATTACATAATATCATATATTAATATAAGCGGCATAAATATATTAATTAACATCCATGATTGAAATTAAATTAATACAAATATACCAATAATGTGGAAAACTGATTACTAGAAAGTTTTATTATTTTTCTTTTTTAAGGATTAATTATAAAAATACTCTCTTTTTTTAGAAATAATTACAAAAATATCTCATCCTTCACTTTCTTACATTTTTACGCTTTCCTTTTATATTTTTACATTTTTTATCCAACTTAACAAAAATTGATGCATGTTTCTCTAATTTTCTATTGTCTAGTAGACCTTTCTTTTTTTCTTTTTTATACTTTCAACATTTGTAGGGGCAAACATTTCATGTACTCCATCCCATGGTTTTCTCTTTCTCTCCCCATTTCCACCTTCACATCTATTTTCATCAATATTATAAATTTTTTTCTACAATCACGTTAATTAATAATTTTTATAAAAAAATTAAAATACTTTTTAAAATATTTGTATTTAATTTTTAATTTAGAACTAGAAATACTAATTAACATATTAATTTAGTTTGAGAAAATTTTTTAATGAGTGTTGTGAGATAAGATATTCATAATATTAGTATTTAAATAATTAATTAATGAGTATAAAGTAGAGCATGTTAGTAGGATTCAATTTTGATACAATTAATATAAAATAACTAAATTAGTCATTTAGTAGATTAGATCTTAGCATTTATAAATTAATTTTACTTTTATCCTTTAATAAAATTAGAATTTTATCCTATGCATCAATTACATATTTGATTTTGCTTTTCAGTTATCAATTAAATTTTCATTTTCTCTTTAAAATATAAAATTAATTTGAAACGTAGATATACCATCGTATCAAGCTACTGAGACTGAATATCCATTCAAAGAAGAAAGCCAATAAATTAAGGAACTAAATATTTATTTTGATAGAAAGTTGAAAAAATTAATAAATGTAGTCAATGTAAAATTTACAGAAGAAATTTGACTTAAATTCAATCAATATTAAAATAAATAAAACTAACCACTTTATCAATTAAACTCTTAATATTTAAAAAATTATTTAAATTTTTTCTTAATGACATCAAAATTTCAAAAACATAGTGATTTAAAGAGTCATATTAACTATTTAACTTGCTTTAACAGCACGAAGCCTTTACATAGAATTCAGTTTATACCATTGTTATTTATTTATATTTTAAATATTAATGTAATATAGTTACTTCTTTAAATTGATTAAATAAATTCAAATAAATTAATTATATAAATTATTATCATAATTTAATACTCACCGTATTTAAATTATTTCATTAGTAACAAAATTATATATTCAATTTTCATTGTTATTACTAAATTCTGTATTAACTGTTTAATTTAATTATAAAATAAAGTTAAAAAAATTACTACGTGGTTTAATGCTTTTAGATTTGAGGACAATTATATTTTTTATATTAAAAAGTAACAGCCTATGGTTTTTGAAATTTATCCTTAATTATACATAAAAAATGTGACAGCCTAGCCTAGAGAAGTGATCCGATAAGGGCGAGAAGTGGACGCTGGAGCAAGGATAGGATGCCTAGACAAGGAGCGGCTTTTGAAAGTGGACGCTGAGGCAAGGATAGAATACCTAGATAAAGAGCGGCTTCTGGCAGGCTTCTAGGATAGCAACACTCTAAGGTATGGAAGTACATGAATGAATCGAATTGCATATCAAAATGGGACGGAGAATGATTGATAACATATATGTTTTAGATCACATAAACCGTCTTTTGGTTGTTTGGCTGTGCAGTTATAGAAACTCCAAAATTAAACGTGTTTGGTTTGGAAAAATTTCAGGATGGGTGATCTCTTGGGAAGTTATCGAATCTACCAAGGAGACAAAACCGTGAGCCCAGCGAGGGGCCAAAACAGACAATATCTCATGTTGTCTAGTTCTGGTTCGTTACAAAAAATTATACAATTGAAAATAATATCATTGCTAAATTATTCTAATTTAAATTTATTATTTATTCATTTTGAAAATTAAGTTTTATAAATATAGTAAGTCGAGAAAATTTAGGATATTACATAATTACTCTGAATAATTTTGTTGATTTTATGATTGGTATGGTTGATGTTTATTGATGTTTGGTTGATTTTCATATCTATGAAGAGTTTTCTTCAATTTTTTCTTTATAACTGTTTTTTTTTGTGTCAATTTCTTTTTTTTCTTTCTCTCATCTCTATCATTTTAGCTTTTCTATGTATAAAAAAAATAGTCATTTTGAATTTTTTAAAAATATTTGTTAGATTTTTCTTTATGTAAAAGTTCAATTTTTTTCTAAAAGATTTTATGTAAAATAAATTATTTTGATTTGAAATTTTTTAATTTTTAGGTAAATTATTTTAGTTGATGTTTTATTGATTTTTATATCTGTCTTCAATTTCTTTACTTAAATTGTTATTTACCCATTGAACAAGTTTCAGATATTAGAAATTTATTTTATTGTTTGAAAAATTATGTCTATGTGTTGAAAAATATTAGATATTAAGTTTCAATTTCGCATTAATAATCTTATTCTTTTTAGAAAAATTTCCATCTTGAGATTGAAGAAGAAAAATTCTATTAATATAAATAAAGTGAAAGTACTCACATAAAGCGAAAAAACATTTATTAATATAGATTTTTGGTGGTTGATGTTTAGATATATTTGACTTGAGCGTATTTTTATAAATATATTTTCTATAAAAAAAAATATTTTGCAAATATTTTTTTCTTGAGATAAATTGCAATTTATAATACCCGTGAATTTTAAAATTTTAATTTTATTATTTTTGGAGGGCATTTTAGTAAACTAAATTTTTGAGGTGAATTATGTATCATTTCATTAATATTATTCAATATTATAGTATATTGAAATTTTGGTGAATTGGAATATTGTGTTGTAATATTTAGCAAGCCAAATTTTATTTTATTTTATTCGGCTTTAATATGAATATTTATTTTATTTATTTATTTATTTATCATATTTTTACTTTTATTATTTTATTTTATTTTAAATGGACCTAAACTTTGTTACTAATGGCATTCATGATTTTATTAAGCTTTAGGCTAAGCTTGAATTATTAATATAATATAGATATGTGTTTATTTTCTTTAGTGGGGTGCTACTGTAGCTATTTTAGTAAGGGAGGGACTTATGTGCACTCTTTTCATCTTTTCCAAAAAAAAAATTACAAAACCCCCTATCCCCCTTCTCCTTTCTTTCTTCCTGATGCCATTTGTCACGATCCAATATGTGGGCCCATGACCGGCACTAGAAAATGGGTAGGCTTAAAGTCACCAAATTCCGTAGTAAGCTTGACTATTCACTAACTCAATCAAATTGAAATTCGGACTCAATCCAAAAGCACCGATTCATAATTAACCTTAACCATCAAATTTTGCATATTTAATTCGGTCTGCCAGCATAATTAGGCAAGACCTGAATTTACATAAAATTACAAACTGATAAGTTTAAAATTTCTACTGCAGAGAATCTAGAATTTTAAAAGTCAACATACCAATGAAATCAGTTACATCTAACCCGAGGATGAAGGAGTCGGGCTGCTAGATAAAAAGAACTGCAGAAAACTGGCCACACTTGAAAAACAGTAAAATTGAGACTGTCAGTCTCAAGAGTGAGTTAAAATCATATATTTCAAAACGAATATAAATACTTCAATAAAATATTTATTTAATTAAAATAAAATACGTGTCATGCTATGTTTCTGTAAAATAAATAAGTTTTATTTCATACTACGGGACAGAGTACCTCAGTAGAATCCTAGCCCCATCACTAACAGTCTCGACTCTCTCATTCCAACAGAACTGGCGCCCAAAGAATGAAGCTTGACTAAAGTCCTTAAATCCAGTCTGGTCACTTAATTATCACTAACAGTCTTAACCTTTCAGCTCTCTTACTCCAATAAGACTGGCGCCTATAGAGTGAAGCTCGACTAGGATCCTTAAGTCCAGTCTGATCACTCAAGTTTCTAATAAAGCGAGCACCTAGAGAGCAACACTCGACCAGAAACCTTTACTCCGACAAATACACTCTACTTAGCCTAGAGAGTTAAAATCGACCAGGACAAGTCCTAAATTTACCCTTTTACTATCTGACTCAAATTCATACCGATGCGCACGTGGTCTTGATGCAACCCATTAAGTGAGATGTTCTACTGTCGTCTCATTAAAATGTGAAATTACTTATTACCCCTTGCTTTTAAATGTGAAATTACTAAAATACCCCTACAGACACCTTTAATTATAAAAATACCAACCATACAAATTCTCATTAAAATCTCATACTAATAAAATTATATTTTTAATCCTTATTCCAAAATTCATTTGTCCATTTAATCCTAACACTTAATTAATCAATTTTCTAAATATCTCTCAATTAAAATCAACACCATTTGCTAACAAAAGTTTATCATTCCCCAAATAAATTCTTTTATAAAATGTTATTTACTAATTCTTTCATAACTTTTAAATATATAATTTAATTCATATATTCATATTAGGAAAACTTAAATTACCAAAAATACAATTTATTTTCTAAAGAATTTACTTAACTAATTTCTTAAAAAAAATCAATTAATTAGATATAGAGAATAACTCCCTTATTTTTATCTAGCATTGAAATTCTATTTTAAATCATCCCAATTCAATTAATCAAAATAAAGCTAAATTAAATTAAATAAAAATTTGTTTATTAATTATTACCAATATTATTATTATTATTAATAGAAAATTCCGGGTATTATACTCTTCCTCCCTTAAGAAAATTCGTCCTCGAATTTTAAAATAAAAGACTCACACTAAGACTGAAACTAATGAGAATAGGAACCTTTCATCTCTAGCTTGGCTTCCCGAGAACTTTCCTCGATAGAATAATTCAACCAACAAATCTTGGCCATTGGTAAAACTCAAGAACAAAGTTGCGAACTTGAGAATCCACGATCATGACTAACTGCTCCTCGAAGTAAATTTTCACTTACTTCCACACACCGAGGTTACAACATGAGTGAAGAATCGAAAATACACTTCCTCAACATGGTTATACGAAATACCGGATTGACCTGCAAGAAAATTTGGCGGCAAGTCCAACTCGTGAGCCACCTCATCAATCCTGCCGAAAATTCCAAGGGCCCCACACAATAAGGGCTAACTTGCCTTCCTTACCAAACCACATTACTTCTTGCATATAAGACGCCTTAGGAATACACACTTCTCTAATACAAACCTCCACGCGCTCCTGCTTCGGGTCTGCGTAACTCCTCTATCTTCTGAAAGTTGTCTTCAACCGCTCGCGAGTAAAAGGAATCTTCTCTGAAATGACCTAGACCAATTTTGGTCCTGCTAAAATTCCATTAGCCAAATTCTTTCTTAATGACATGTCCTTTACATGTACAAAATACCCTTAACATCCACATCACATCATCCACGTCACATCATCCTTCTAGTTGCGATAACCGACATAAAACCATACCATCCTGACACAAAAACTCTCCTCGACTGGAACTTAGAAAGTCTCTTATGTTCAGCTATAGTCCAACATGGAGCCTATTGCACCACAGATTCATTCTCACAATAACTCAGCTTGTCATCCAACGAATTCCAAGTTAACACAATTTACTTTGAAAGATTTACTCATTTATTTACTTTATAATCATCACTAATAAAAATTATTATTATCTTGAAAAACACTTTTATAAAATCATAAAATCTCTAATCATTTTCTTTATATAAAATTCTACAATATCACGCACCAGGGTGATGATGCCCCTTATCACCAAGGGTTACAATGCACGATGTATGATACATCTCCTAAAAATGAGTTATGGAATTGTGCATGCATAACAATGAAATGCCATAATGAGTTCTTGCGGGACTGAGCGCAATATTATATTTTACAACACTTTGTTCTACATAGAAAAATAAATAGTGTTCGCTTAAGTTTCTCTGGATTCCGAGCGTCCGAAAAAAAATACACCAACCACCATTCTTATGCTTCTTACAACTACAAAACTCAACCATATCCTCTGCTCGGCATTCTAAATACTAACTTCAGCTTTACCCATTAAGATAATACTTGATGTAATGACGAGGCAGTTCATGACACGATTGCAACTACGCTCTGTACCAATCCTAAATTGTGGTGCCCACCGCCGAAACAACAATTGAAGCATCCAAGGCCGATATGCACTAATCACTTGGAGAAACGGAAATGAGTCTACCGCACTCATGATCTTGCTATCGTTATAGCGCTGATTCTCAATACAGAATGAAAACAAGCTCCCAAGAAAGAGAAATGATAGACTCTCTAACGGTGAAAGTTGAGACACTAGAGTTAATGAAAACAAACAAGGACAGACATAATCCTAGCTCCGCAGTACCAAGAATCTTAACCTAGGTCGAAGGAAATCTAAACCTAGGCTCTTATACCAACTTTGTCACGACCCGATTTGTAGGCCCGTGACCGGCACTAGGGAATGGGTAGGCTTAAGGCCACCAAATCCCGTAGTAAGCCTGACTATTCACTAACTCAATCAAGTTGAAATTCGGACTCAATCCAAAAGCACTGATTCATAATTAACCTTAACCATCAAATTCTGCATATTTAATTCGGTCTGCCAGCATAATTAGGCAAGACCTGAATTTACATAAAATTACAAACTGATAAGTCTAAAATTTCTACCGCGGAGAATCTAGAATTTTAAAAGTCAACATACCAATGAAATCAGTTACATCTAACCCGAGGATGAAGGAGTCGGGCTCCTAGATAAAAAGAACTGCATAAAACTAATCACACCTGAAAAATAGTGAAATTGAGACTGTCAGTGTAACACCCGAAATTTTTTTTTATATATTTAATAGTGAGTTTTTATTTAAGTTAATTTTAGCTTTATTTTTATTCAAGTAAACTATTTGAGAAATGATTATATTTTGGTTATTCAAATTTCCCCAAATGCATATTTATATAGGTAAAATTATATATTGAAAAATTTTGGAAGAAATTATAAAGGATGTTTTAATAAAAGAATTTTGGGAAAATTGGTATTATAATTGATTAGTAGTATTAAATTTTAAGTTGGAATTTGATTATTTAATTTAATTGTGTGTTAGCACTAAATTAGAAATTTATTTTGGAATAAGGATTAAAAGTATAATTTTATTTTTATGGGGTTTTAATGGAAATTTGTGAGTTTGGTATTTTCGTAAATAAATATGTCGGTCAGGGGTATTTTTGTAATTGTGTATTTTCAATAATTTGGATTTGGCCAAAATTAAATAGTTAGGGGCTTAATTGAAAGGCTAAAAAGAAGTTTGGGGGTTAAATTAGAATTCTGCAGGATGAAATTGTAAGTAATTAAGAAAGTTGAGGGACCAAGTTGTAATAAGGAAAAGTTCGGGGGCCTAATGTCGATATTGAAAGGAATGGGATCGGGGAGAGAGAAAGTAGATCGGGAGGAGAGAGAGGGGCGTCGGCGTCCATGGTGGACGGACGCTGGAGGCCAGGCCGAGGGCGGCGTTGACGTCGGAAGGAGCGCACGTCAACCAGCGAGCCCGATGGTGGCGGTGGAGGCGGTGGCGTCGAAGCGGAATCGTGCGACGTGTGGCAGCGGCTTTCAAGGCCGTTCGGCCATTTCACGGCCTTCCGGCCGATCTTGGTGGCGATCAGCTCCCCTTGGAGAGAGCTTCCTTTTGGCGGCAGCGGCGTCGGTTTTGGTGGCCGGAGGAGAGAGTTCCGGCGAAGTGGAGGCAGCCGAGGTTTTTAGGCTTTTTCGGCGAGCTCCGACGGAGGATGGATGATCGGAGGACGTATCCCGACTCTCCTCAGCTCAAGCTTCGCGATGGCACTGGTTTCGTGGCGATCGGACTTCGTTTGCAAATCGACGGTCGAGATCGTCCGCAAATTTCTCCGGATGATCGGGTGTTAAATCAGAAAATTGAAAGTGGGGATCGTCATCAGCGCGTCATTGTGAGTCATATGGTGTGTCCTGATCGTCGATCGGACTCCGGCGGCCGGAGGCGAGTCGACCGAGCGATTGAGCGTCTCGGTAATTATCTTTGGCCCGTTAATTTTAGAAATTCTTGGTTTAATTGTGTCTATTGGATGGTATTGATTATTTGATGATTTTGTGAGTCAAAAATAATTGTCTGTCAGTTGCCTGCCTTGTATTTTTGTGCTGTGTGGCGGAGTCGGGAAATAGTGAAGTTTGGGGACTCGACTCCCGTTGTTTAAATTGTTGGACATTTGGAGTGTTTTTCTGGCAGGTCCTGGACCCGTTTTTACAGGGGGTAATGTTCGTGTTGTAGGGGAGGTTTTGCCGAATTTTCGGTAGTTCCTGAGTCAAGATTCTTAGACAGTCAGTCCTAGGAATCTAGACCTAGGATCTATTGTAATTGTTTCATCATTTTGATAAATTGTTTTCCGTGACTAGATTGTCAGTTCGTTCGGCTCGCTTCTACCGAGGCACCGGAGCAGAGCTAGGAGGTCGCCCAATCCTGTGAGTTAAAGTCATTTAATCTTTGCGCTATTGCTAGTCTGATTTTAATATGCTATTTAGAATTTGTGCTTAATATGATTATTAGTATCGCAAGATAAATGATTTCACTTGATTATTAATATTTGAAATAATATAAAAATTATTATTAGTATGTTATAATAAGATAAGCGTTATTATTTTTCCCCTCACAAATTGCACGTTGTCTTACCTTAAATCTTTAATCTTTATTTCGATATGTGTTAGTTGAGTTCATCAGATAATGATATTTATTATATGTGATGATTGCGAATTGGGAAATGTGGCTTGTAGAACATGCCACTTTGATGGGTTACATCGGGACGCGTCATGCCATTAATGATCATGGACATAAGGTTATTATGGATTTGTTTGCCCTGATCGAGCATTGCTCTCTGGGCTGAGTTCAGTTGATTGCCGGAGTTAAGGTCCCTGATCGAGCGATGCTCTCTGGGCGCCGGCTTATTTGGAATTCAAGTGTTCAGGCTGGAGGTAAGGACCCTGATCGAGCTTGCTCTCTGGACGCCAGACCTGTTGGATTAAGAGAGCCGAAAGGCTATTAGAATTTGGGGTTAGGGTTCTACTGACCCACTCGTCTCGTAAAAGTAAAAATATATTTTTATTTATTCATTTATTTATTTATTATGGTATGATTATAATATGGATTGTATTTACGTGCATGGTTGATATTTTGATTCGAATGATTAATATTTTATTTGAAGGAAATAGTAGGGTATGATTATAGTATGGTTTGATATACTGATTTGAATAATCTATGTTTTCTGAGAAGAAGCAATAGTCCCTAGATTATTTGATTTTAACTCACTCTAGACCGGTCTCCATTTATTTTTTTTCGGATTCGTGATCATAGTTCTCCCGCTGACTCTTATTCAAGAACCCGACTCCTTCATCATCGGGTGATGTATTTGATTTGGTATGTAAATTGGTAAATCTTAGATTCTCCGCAGTAGTAATAGTAAATGTATCAGTTGTAAATTTTCTGAGCTTCGGGTCTCGCCTAGTTTTTCTGGTAGACCGAAGTAATTTTGTAAAGTGTAACTATTAAGATAATTTGTGGTTTTAATAATATTAATTTGAGATGAGATTTGTTTAAATCAGTGAGTGTCAGGCTTACTACGGGTTTCGGTGGCCTTAAGCCTACCCATTCCCTAGTGCCGGTCACGGGCCCACGGGTGGGGTCGTGACAAAGTTGGTATCAGAGCTTATGTTTAGATTTCCTTCGACCTAAGTTAAGATTTTTCTTGGTACTGCGGAGTTAGGATCATGTCTGTCTTGTTGTTTTCATTGACTCCAGTGTCTCAGCCTTCACTGTTAGAGAGTCAGTCTTTCCTTTCTCGTAAGCTTGTCTTTGGTGCGATGTTGAGAATGTGCTTTGTAGCGATGGGAAGATCCGAAGCGCGATAGACTCGTGCTGTTTCTTCAAGTGATTAGTGCAGTCTGCCTTTAGAAGCTTTGATTGTGGTTTCGATGGTGGGCACCGCAGTCAGTTTTAGTGTAGAGAGTGGTTGCAGTCGTGTCATGAGCTGCCTCGTCATCGCATCAGGCATCGTCTTATTGAGTAGCGCCGAAGGTAGTGCCTGGGAAGTCGAGCGGATGTCGACTGTTATGGTTGAGTTTTGTGGTTGTAAGAAGCTTAAGAAAGGTGGTAGTAGTATTTTCGGATGCTCAGAATCCAGAGAAACTTAAGCGAACATTATTTATTTTTCTAAGTAGAACAAATGTTTTAAAACACAATATTGCGCCCAGTCCCGTAAGAATGCATATGGCATTTCACTATTAGGCATGCATAAATTCATTTTAGGACATGCATCATACATCGTGCATTGCAACCCTTGGTGATAGGGGGCATCATCACCCTGGCGCGCGATATTATAGAATTTTATATAAAGAAAAATGACTAGAGATTTTACGATTTTATAAAAGTATTTTTCCAAGATAATAAAGCTTTTATCAGTGATGATTATAAAGTAAATAAATAAGTAAAATTTTCAAAGTAAATAGTGTTAGCTTGAGAATTCTCTGGATGACGAGTTGAGTTGCTGAGAGAGTAAGTTTGTGGAGCTGTAGGCCCCATGTTAGATTATAAAGGACGCTTTTGGATTTTAGTCAAGAGGAATCTTGTGTCAGGATGGCATGGTTTATATCGGTTGATGCGACTAGATGGATGGTAGGTCAGAAGTGATGTGGTTTGGTAAGAAAATAAGGTTGTGAGAACCCTTGGTTTTGTCGGCAGGTTGGTGAGGTGGCATGTAAGTTGGACTTGCCGCCAAGTATTAGTAATGTTCTCTGAGGTTAAATCCAGTTGTTTGTAAGTCCGAAATGCGAGGGAAGTGTATTTTCGATCCTTTGCTCGTGTTGGACCCTTAGTGTGTGGAAGCAAGTGAAGATTTGGTTTCCGAGGAGTAGTAAGTGAGGATCGCGGATTTTCAGGTTCGCCAGTTTTATTTAAGGGTTTTATTGATGAGTCTTGTGGTTTAGTTTAGTTTCTGCCGAGGAAAAGTTTCCGAGAAGCCGAGTTGGAGATGAGAGGTTCCTAATTAGTTTCAGTCTTAGAGTGTAGTCCTTTTTCTTTTAAAATTCGAGGTCGAATTTTTTTTAAGGGGGGGAGAATGTAACACCCGAAATTTTTTTTTATATATTTAATAGTGAGTTTTTATTTAAGTTAATTTTAGCTTTATTTTTATTCAAGTAAACTATTTGAGAAATGATTATATTTTGGTTATTCAAATTTTCCCAAATGCATATTTATATAGGTAAAATTATATATTGGAAAATTTTGGAAGAAATTATAAAGGATGTTTTAATAAAAGAATTTTGGAAAAATTGGTATTATAATTGATTAGTAGTATTAAATTTTAAGTTGGAATTTGATTATTTAATTTAATTGTGTGTTAGGACTAAATTGGAAATTTATTTTGGAATAAGGATTAAAAGTATAATTTTATTTTTATGGGGTTTTAATGGAAATTTGTGAGTTTGGTATTTTCGTAAATAAATATGTCGGTCAGGGGTATTTTTGTAATTGTGTATTTTCAATAATTCGGATTTGGCCCAAATTAAATAGTTAGGGGCTTAATTGAAAGGCTAAAAAGAAGTTTGGGGGTTAAATTGGAATTCTGCAGGATGAAAATGTAAGTAATTAAGAAAGTTGAGGGACCAAATTGTAATAAGGAAAAGTTCGGGGGCCTAATGTCGATATTGAAAGGAATGGGATCGGGGAGAGAGAAAGTAGATCGGGAGGAGAGAGAGGGGCGTCCATGGTGGACGGACGGAGGCTGCCGAGGGCGTTGACGCTTCAAGGAGCGCACGCCAGCGAGCCCGATGGTGGCGATGGAGGCGGTGGCGGCGTCGGCGCAGAATCGCGCGACGTGTGGCGGCCGGCTTTGAAGGCCGCTCCGCCATTTCCGGTGGCCTTCCGTACCGATCTTGGTGGCGATCAACTCCCTTGGAGAGCTTCCTTTTAGCGGCCGGCTTTGGTGGTCGGAGGAGAGAGTTCCGTAGTGGAGGCAGCCGAGGTTTTTGGGCTTTTCCCGTGAGCTCCCGTGGAGGATGGATGATCGGAGGACGTATCCCGACTCTCCTCACCAAGCTTCGCGATGGCACTGGTTTCGTGGGCGATCGGACTTCGTTTGCAAATCGACGGTCGAGATTGTCCGTAAATTTCTCCCGGATGATCGGGTGTCGGATCGGAAAATCGAAAGCGGGGATCGCCATCGCCGTCATTGAGTCGATGGTGTGTCCCGATCGTCCGATCGGACTCCAGAGTCGGAGAGTAGCCGACCGAGCGATCGAGCGTCCGGTAATTATCTTTGGCCCGTTAATTTTAGAAATTCTTGGTTTAATTGTGTCTATTGGATGGTATTGAGTATTTGATGATTTTGTGAGTCAAAATAATTGTCCGCTGCCCCGCCTTGTATTTTTGTGCTGTGTATGAGTCGGAAATAGTGAAGTTTGGGGACCCGACTCCCGTTGTTTAAATTGTTGGACATTTGGAGTGTTTTTCCGGCAGTCCCGGACCCGCTTTTACTGGGGTAATGTTCGTGTTGTAGGGGAGGTTTTGCCGAATTTTCGGTAGTTCCCGAGTCGAGATTCTTAGATGATCCTAGGAATCTAGACCTAGGATCTATTGTAATTGTTTCATCGTTTTGATAAATTGTTTCCCGTGACTAGATTGTCGGCTTGCTCGCCTCCTACCGAGGCACCGGAGCGAGCTAGGAGGTCGCCCAATCCCTGTGAGTTAAAGTCATTTAATCTTTGCGCTATTGCTAGTCTGATTTTAATATGCTATTTAGAATTTGTGTTTAATATGATTATTAGTATCGCAAGATAAATGATTTCACTTGATTATTAATATTTGAAATAATATAAAAATTATTATTAGTATGTTATAATAAGATAAGCGTTATTATTTTTCCCTCACAAATTGCACGTTGTCTTACCTTAAATCTTTAATCTTTATTTCGATATGTGTTGGTTGAGTTCATCAGATAATGATATTTATTATATATGATGATTGCGAATTGGGAAATGTGGCTTGTAGAACATGCCGCCTGATGGGTTACATCAGGACCGCGTGCGCACCGGTAATGATCATGGACATAAGGTTATTATGGATTTGTTTGCCCTGATTGAGCATTGCTCTGGGCCGAGTTCGATTGATTGCCGGAGTTAAGGTCCCCGATCGAGCGATGCTCTCCGGGCGGCTTATTTGGAATTCAAGTGTTCAGGCTGGAGGTAAGGACCCTGATCGAGCTTGCTCTCTGGACGCCAGACCTGTTGGATTAAGAGAGCCGAAAGGCTATTAGAATTTGGGGTTAGGGTTCTACTGACCCACTCATCCCGTAAAAGTAAAAATATATTTTTATTTATTCATTTATTTATTTATTATGGTATGATTATAATATGGATTGTATTTACGTGCATGGTTGATATTTTGATTCGAATGATTAATATTTTATGTGAAGGAAATAGTAGGGTATGATTATAGTATGGTTTGATATACTGATTTGAATAATCTATGTTTTCTGAGAAGAAGCAATAGTCCCTAGATTATTTGATTTTAACTCATTCTCGAGACTGACAGTCTCCATTTATTTTTTTTTCAGATTCGTGATCGTTAGTTCTCCCGCCGACTCTTATTCAAAGAATCCGACTCCTTCATCATCGGGTGATGTATTTGATTTGGTATGTAAATTGGTAAATCTTAGATTCTCCGCAGAGTAGTAATAGTAAATGTATCGGTTGTAATTTTCCGAGCCCGGGTCTCGCCCTAGTTTTTCCGGTAGACCAAGTAATTTTGTAAAGTGTAACTATTAAGATAATTTGTGGTTTTAATAATATTAATTTGAGATGAGATTTGTTTAAATCAGTGAGTGTCAGGCTTACTACGGGTTTCGGTGGCCTTAAGCCTACCCATTCCCTAGTGCCGGTCACGGGCCCACGGGTGGGGTCGTGACAGTCAGTCTCGAGAGTGAGTTAAAAATATATATCCTAAAACGAATATAAATATTTCAATAAAATATTTATTTAACTATAATAAAATAAATATAATGCTATGCTTCTATAAAATAAAATAAGTTTTATTTCATACTATGGGACAGAGTACCTCAGTAGTATCCTAGCCCCATCACTAACAGTCTCGACTCTCTTATTCCAACAAAACTAGCGCCCAGAGAGCGAAGCTCGACCAGAGTCCTTAAATCCAGTCCGGTCACTTAATTATCACTACCGCCTTAACCTTCCTAGCTCTTACTACAATAAGATCAAGCCCCGAGAGCTAAGCTCACCGTGGTCCTTAAGTCCAAATCACTCAAATTTCCAATAAAGTCGGCGCCCAAAGAGCAATGCTCGACCAGAGACCTTTACTCCGGCAAACACACTCTACTTAGCCTAGAGAGTTAAACTCGACCAGGGCAAGTCCTAAATTTACATTTTTTAAATTTACCCTTTTACTATCTGACTTAGATTTATACCAGTGCGCACGCGGTCCTAATGCAACCCATTAGATGGCATGTTCTACTGTCGTCTCATCCCGAGTCAACACGCAATCACAAAAACCATAATGCAGAAAATGAAATATATATAAATAATGATTAAATAAATAATTAAAAATTAAATCATTTAATCATAACTATTTCGTAGAATCTTAGCATGACACATGTAAACAGATATATGACTTTAACTCACTGTTCTGATGACCTCCTAGCTCTGCTTCGATGCCTCGGATGGAGCGAGCTGAACTGACAGATTATCTAATCACAGAAAACAATTCAATCAATAACAATAAAACATTTGACAATTAACCCTAGGCCTAGTCTTCTAGGACTCACTGTCTAAAAATTTTTACTCGGGTAAATTCTATTGAAAATTCGGCAGAACCTCCCCTGAACAAGGACGTCTACCCCCCGTATAATGGATCCACGACCTGCCAGAAAACACTTCAAATTTCCAACAATTTATTTAACGAGAGTTGGGTCACCAAGACTTTATTATTTTTTCCGACTCCGCTACATAATACAAAACACGATTATTGATAGACGGTCCGATAATTTATTATTTCAACTAACAATCCTCACAATATTTTTCTAATGCTCAATACAATAATTAATCAAATAATTTTTCTCAACAAACTCTAAAATTTATGGGCTAAAAAATTACTGAGACGCTTGATCGCTCGGTCGACTCGCCTCCAGCCGCCGGAGTCCCATCAACGATCTGAACGCGCCTATGGACTCAAAACAACATGATTCCGATCTTCCAATCCGACCCCTGTTCATCCAGAGAAATTTACGGACGATCTCGACCATCGATTTTCAAATGGAGTCTGATCGTCGCGAAACCGCTACCATTAGAAAGCTTGAGCTGAGGGGAGTCCAGATATGCCCTCTGATAGGCCATAGCTCACCGGAACTCACCGGAAAATCCTAAAAACTCTGGATGCCCCTACTTGCTCTCTTCACCGCAAACTTCCGACTCTGACCACCATTTGCATCGCCGCTGCACCTAAAAGGAAGCCCACACTCAGGTGAGTTGATCGCCACCAGACTCGGCCGCCAAAGCCGTCAGAAACACCACGCACAACATTTTTTAACCGTTGCCTCTCTTTTTTTTCTTCTTCTGCTGTCGACGCCACCCCTCCCTGCCGCCTTGCTCGCCAACGCCAGCTGCTTTGTCGGCTAGCTCTGCCGCACCCAAACGGTCGCCCATCGACGACCGCGGAGTGTCTCCCACTCGATCCCCTTCTCCTCTTCTTCTTCTCTATATCAACATTTAGTTCCTAAACTTTTCTTCTTTACCATTTAGTCCCTCAACTTTTTAATTACTAACAATTTTGCCCTGCAAGATTTCCGATTAACCCTTCAACTTTTCTTTAGCATTTAATTAAGCCCCTAACTATTTAATTTGGGCTAAATTAGAATTATTGAGAAAAGAGAATTACTTATTTACCCTTGCTTTTAAATGTAAAATTACTAAAATACACCTACCAACACCTTTAATTACAAAAATACCAACCATACAAATTTTCATTAAACCCCATACTAATAAAATTATATTTTTAATCCTTATTCCAAAATTTATTTGTCCATTTAATTGTAACACTTAATTAATCAATTTGCTAAATGTCTCCCAATTAAAATCAACACTATTTGCTTATTAAAATTTATCATTCTCCAAATAAATTCTTTTATAAAATGTTATTTACTAGTTCTTTCATAACTTTCAAATAGAATTTAATTCATATATTCATATTGGAAAAAATTAAATGACCAAAAATATAATTTATTTTCCAAAGAATTTACTTAATTCATTTATTAAAAGAAGTCAACTAATTAGATATAGAAAGTAACTCCCTTATTTTTATATAGCATTGAAATTCTATTTTAAATCATCCCAATTCAATTACTCAAAATAAAGCTAAATTAAATTAAATAAAAACTTGTTTATTAATTATTACCAATATTATTATTATTAATAGAAAACTCCGGGTTTTAAACCATTTCCTCCCATTTTCGCCATCTGCTATCTCCTTCCAACCGCCACAAAATTTTTCTTTCCTTTTCTCTCGCCGATGGCATCTTCCTCTTCTCCTTTCCTTACCGTTTAATGTCGAGCTTGAAGAAGGAAAGCTCCTTCCTTACAGCCGCTACTGAAACAGCAACCTACCGTCCTCTCCTTTCAAATCCAATGATGAAATCATGCTCCCCACCATCGATAACCCAAGGTCAGCTCCTCCCCATCCCCGTTCCTCAGAAGGCAACCTTAGGAGAGCCTTAACGAAGCAGCTTCCTTCTCACTGAGATCTAGCAGTTTCCCGCAAAGGCAAGGTTGTGATTTTAGTGTTTTTAGCTTCAACGTGTCTCAAGCTTCACGTAGGCGCTTCCAGATTCGTATTCTGACACTATTGGCAGTACCGCCTTCTGGATCCCTATGTTCCGGATGAGCAAAAATTTCAGATTTCGGCTCAATATAATTTTACTTGGACCTTAAAAATTATTTTAGAATCTTAGAAAATATTTGGTGCATTAGTTGTTGGTCGTAAATTATTAATTAAATTATTTAATAGATTACTTATAGAATAATTAATATTTTATTTTATAAATTGAGGCTATGATTAATTAAATTAAAATGCGAGAAGATCGTGAAATAATATTATTTTTTCGGACTGTTAATTATGCATTATGCTCTAGGTTGTGTTGCGAGTCGAAACAATAATGAAGTTTTGGTGGTCGCATTCCTGTTAAATAATTATGGAATATTTGAAGTATTTTTAGCAAGTTTTGGACCCATTATACATGGGGTAAATGTCCATATTTTAGAAAAATTCTGTCAAATTTTTGGTAGAATTTTCGAGTCAAGATCGATCAAAATTTCTTAGGCAGTCTAATCTAGGAGTCTAGGCATAGGAAAAATTATGAACATCTTATTAATTTAATTATTTTCATGAATAGATAATTTGTCAGTCCACCCAGCTCCACTCGAGGTATAGGAGCAAATAGCGAAACTCGGCAGAATTGTGGGCTAGAATCATATATTCTATCACTTCTGTCATATCTGCATTAAATGAAATTCTTAAATAAATAATTATTATGTTGTTTTGGTGGTATAAGTACTAATGTGCGTAAAATACACACATCTAAATAGGGTTTTTAAGATCGATTTTATGGATATTTGGATGTGAATCGGTACCAACACTCACCCTATGCATATGTTTGTGTGCATTAGGTCTAAAAGAAGTCAAAGAATGAAAAAGGAAAGAATTGGAGCATAATTAGACGTCAAAGCTGCCGAAACGAGCTAAGTACGAGTATGAGGAAATTGAACAGGGCCGTGTTGGTCTCAACACTAGCCGTGTTCTTAGCACGGTCACAAACACAAGCCGTGTTACCAACACGGGACCCAACACGGCCGTGTTGGTCATCAAAGAAGAAGCGGATCTTATGGAGCACGGCCACAGAGAGTAACACGGCCAGGAACACCAGCTCGTGTCCTTAACATGGCCAGGGACACGGCCGTGTTTGAGGCGACAGGGGGTATTAATTAAAAGAACGAAGAGAGGAAAAGAGGAAGGCAGCTAGGGTTAGAACATCCAAAACTCATCTTTTTCCCTGTCTAAGGGTTTTCTGAGTTGAAACTAAGAGAAAAGGAGACTTGGATCAAGGTTTCACTTGGATTCTCTTCGAAGATCAAAGATTGGCGAGGATTGTCGATTAGTTTCAATCCGAGTAAGAGGAACAAGAATCGATCCAAAATTGGGCATGTCACGACCCTACCCGTGGGCCCGTGACCAGCACTAGGGAATGGGTAGGCTTAAGGCCACCGAAACCCGTAGTAAGCCTGACACTCACTGATTTAAACAAATCTCATCTCAAATTAATATTATTAAAGCCACAATTTATCTTAAATGCTACACTTTACATAATTTAATCGAGTGCCCGGAAGAACTAGGCGAGACCCGAAACTCGGAAAATTTACAACCGATACATCTACTATTACTACTGCGGAGAATCTAAGATTTTACAAATTAACATACCAAATCGAATACACCACCCGATAATGAAGGAGTCGGGTTACTGAATAAGAGTCGCGAGAGGACTAACAGTCACGAATCTGAAAAACAGTAAATGGAGACTGTCAGTCTCGAGAGTGAGTTAAAATCAAATAATCTAGAGACTATTGCTTCTTCCTCGGAAAACATAGATTATTCAAATCGATATCAAACCATACTATAATCATACCCTACTATTTCCTTCACATAAAATATTAATCATTCAAATCAAAATGTCAACCATGCATGTAAATACAATCCATATTATAATCATACCATAATAAATTAATAAATAAATAAATAAAAATATATTTTTACTTTTACGGGACGAGTGGCTCAGTAGAACCCTAAACCCCAAAATCTAGTAGCCATTCGGCTCTCTTAATCTAATAAGATCAAGGCCCGAGAGCAATGCTCACCGTGGACCTTACCTCCACCGGTCACTTAAGTATCCAAATAAGAAATCTAGTAGCCATTCGGCTCTCTTAATCCAATAAGA
Source organism: Ricinus communis (assembly GCF_019578655.1). Classification (NCBI taxonomy): domain Eukaryota; kingdom Viridiplantae; phylum Streptophyta; class Magnoliopsida; order Malpighiales; family Euphorbiaceae; genus Ricinus; species Ricinus communis. The sequence continues at coordinate 10,073,770 of NC_063261.1, read as the reverse complement.
CTGGCACCCCGAGAGCAATGCTCGACTAGGGACCTTACCTCCGGCAATCAACTGAACTCAGCCCAGAGAGCAATGCTCGATCAGGGCAAACAAATCCATAATAACCTTATATCCATAATCATTACCGGTGCGCACGCGGTCCTGATGTAACCCATCAGGCGACATGTTCTACAAGCCACATTTCCCAATTCGCAATCATCACATATAATAAATATCATTATTTGATGAACTCAACCAACACATATCGAAATAAAGATTAAAGATCTAAGGTAAAACAACGTGCAATTTGTGAGGGGAAAAATAATAACGTTTATCTTATTATAACATACTAATAATAATATTTATATTATTTCAAATATTAATAATAAAGTGAAATCATTTATTTTGCGATACTAATAATCATATTAAGCACAAATTCTAAATAGCATATTAAAATCAGACTAGCAATAGCGCAAAGATTAAATGACTTTAACTCATGTAGTTTGGCGACCTCCTAGCTCGCTCCTGCCTCGGTAGAGGAGCGAGCCGAACGAACCGACAATCTAGTCACGGAAAACAATTTATCAAAACGATGAAACAATTACAATAGATCCTAGGTCTAGATTCCTAGGACTATCTAAGAATCTCGACTCGAACTACCGAAATTCAGAACCTCCCCTACAACACGAACATTACCCCCCGTAAAAAATGGGTCCAGGACTGCCGGAAAAACACTCCAAATATCCAACAATTAAAACAACGGAGTCGGGTCCCCAAACTTCACTATTTCCGACCTCATACAAAGACAAAAATACGACTATGGCAGGCCAACTGACAGACAAATATTTTTGACTCACAAAATCATCAAATACTCAATATAACCCAATAGACACAATTAAACCAAGAATTCCAAAATTCTTTTATAAACATCCTTTACAATTCTACCATAATTTTCCAATATATAATTTTACTTATATAAATATGCATTTGGAAAAAAAAAATTTGAATAACCAAAATATAATCATTCCAATTAAACCGAATAAAAATAAAGCTAAAATTAACTTAAATAAAAACTTATTATTAAATATATAAAAAAATTCAGGGTGTTACAGGGCACGAGGAATTGGAGCTGTTCACTCTCATCCAAGGGTGTATTTGGGTTCCTCTACCTTTACTCATTTTTTGTAATTGAATTCTTATTGGTTGTGATTATGAACATGATTAGCTAAGCTTATTAACCCATTGGGGTTCTTTATCTAGGGATTTTTATACTTCAATTTTGAATTGAATGTATTGATTGTCAATATTGGTTTGCAATGGAAGTATTTATTGATTTGTTCTTCATATCTTGTTGAATGATTTTTGAAATTTGAATGATCTTGAGAAAGACGTTTAGGTTTGGATTGTCCTTTGCAACCTAGAATTGAATTCACCTAGAGATAGGGTTTTCGTTCTACCGGATTGAGAATTAACAACTCTCAATAGTGTTAAATGGTACATAATGCTAATTTGGTTAATTAGAGTTAGGAAGAGATTTCAACCTAATTAATCTAAGTTAAGATGTTAGTGTCCTTGAGAAAGGCATTAATTGTGTAGAGACTTTCCCACAGAAATTGGATTCAATCAATCAATTCCACCCTTAGTTTCCATTTCTTAGAGACAAGAATTCCCAAAGGGTTATTCTTTTACTTGAATTAATTATTCCCTAGTATACGTAGTTCGACAACAATTAGAGTAGCTATTATTTAATTTAGAAATTATTCATCAACACCATTTATGTTCTGTGATTAGATAACAGAGAAGATTGAGTAGATTTAGGTTCACACGTTCTTTGGGGAATACGACACTTGGTACTCGCCGTTAGCTATACTCCACTGATAGGTACACTGCCTTAGGTCATAGTCTTGCTTGACTTAGCACACATCAAGTTTTTGGCGCCGTTGCCGGGGAACGGTTTCTGTGAACTAAGTTGAAATTTTAATATTTGTTAGTCTAGTCATTTCTCTTTTTGTTCATAATTTATTTTCTGTGTATAGTTTTGTTCTTATCCCGTTTGTTGGTGTTGTTGTTCTTTATTGTGCTCAGGTAGTTTATGACCAGGAGCTCTAATCCTAATCTTACAGAGCCTTTATTTGAACCCGAGCGCTCTCTTAGATTGCTAAGGAGGCGTATGCAGGCAGTAGAGGAGGAGATTGAAGCAGAGATTCCTATTCGTGAAACTAGTGAGATGGAGAACCACAATGCAAATGGAGGTAATGATGAAAGGACCATGTACGAGTTTGCTAGGCCCTCTCTAGCAGGGACGCAACCGATAGTGAGGCCTCCGTGGTGACCAATAATTTTGAAATAAAGCCGAATGTAATCCGGATGATCCGAATACTTGCAATTTGGAGGATTGGCGAGCGAAGATCCGAACGAGCATATCGCCAACTTTTGGAAATATGTGATACCTTTAAGATTAATGGAACAACCGATGATGCCATACGGTTGAGGTTTCCTTTTCCTTGAGGGATAGAGCGAAAAGATGGCTGCAGTCCTTGCCACCGAAAACGATCACTACCTGGACTTCTTTGGCTGAAAAGTTTTTGAATAAGTATTTTCCTCCTGCTAAGACTGCTCAAATGCGAAATAACATATCTTCTTTTGTGCATGGTGAAGGAGAATCGATGTACGAAGCCTGGGAGCGCTTCAAGGACTTGTTAAAGTGTTGCCCACACCATGGACTTCCTCTCTAGATGCAAGTGCAGACATTCTATAGTGGCATGAATACAGCCACTAGACAAATGGTAGATGCAGCTGCAGGGGGAGCTATTAATAGTAAAACACCTGAGCAAGCCCAGGATTTGATAGAAGAGATGGCCACCAACATTTATCAGTGGCAAATTCCACGGGCTAGAGGTCCAAGGCCCGTTGTATATCGGGCTGAGGCAGATCCTACAGCAGCCTTGGCAGCACAAGTAGAGCTACTTTCCAAAAAGATAGAACAACTTCAGATGCCGGTCCAAGCAGTTCAGCCCGGATGTGAATTCTGTGGTGGACCGCATTACAGTGCCAATTGTAATGCGGGAGGTATGTTTGCATCTTCTATGCCTACTAATGTTTCTAACGTTGAGCATGTTGATTATGTAGGTAGGCAGCAGAATGATCCCTACAGCAATACATGCAACCCAGGGTGGAGGAATCATCCTAATTTTGGATGGAGGAACTCCAATAACCAAGGTCCACCAGGATACCAGAGGTTGCATCAGCAGCAACCTATGCAATCTATTCCCCATCAACCAGGAGGTAGTCAAGAGAAGAAACCTAACTTGGAAGAGTTGATGATGAAGTTCATTGCAACTTCAGAGAACAGATTTCAGCAAACGGACACTGCCGTTCGGAATCAACAAGCTTCAATTCGGAACTTAGAAACTCAAATTGGGCAGTTGTCTAGGATGATGGCTGAGAGGCAACCAGGCACGCTTCCAAGTAACACAGAGTCTAATCCAAGGGAGCATGCCAAAGCAATTACTTTGAGATCAGGTAAGGAACTTACTAGCTCATTTAAGCCTTTCGCTAATAAGGATTCTAATGTGCAGGTGGATGAGTCGGAAAAGAAAGACAAGCCTGAAGAGAAAGAAAAGGGAGCAGTTGAAGAGAAGGAGGATTCGAAGAAGATTCCCTTGAGGCCATACCAACCTCCCATTCCATATCCTGCAAAACTCAGGCAGGATAAAGTTGATCAGCAATTTGGTAAATTTTTAGATCTTTTTAAACAATTGCGGATTAACTTGCCGTTTGTTGAAGCTATTTCGTAGATGCCAAAGTATGCTAAGTTTTTAAAAGAAATCCTAAGCAACAAGAGGAAGTTAGAGGATTTGGGATTGGTGACCTTGAATGCAGAATGCTCAGCAGTGTTTCAGAGCAAGATTCCAATCAAACGACGCGACCTAGGGAGTTTTACTATACCTTGTTTGATTGGAGATAAATTGAAATTGCTAGCATTAGCTGATTTGGGAGCTAGCATCAATTTGATGCCTAGTTCATTATTTGAGGAGTTAGGACTAAGCGCTTCTAAGCTAACTCCTACCAGGATGAGTATACAACTAGCAGATAGAACTGTTAAGTACCCGAAAGGGATTATAGAAGATGTGCTAGTTAAAGTTAACAAATTTATATTTCCTGTGGATTTTGTTGTCATGGATATGAATGGTGAGAGTGATGTCCCATTGATCCTAGGTAGACCATTTTTAGCTACATCTAAAGTTTTGATAGATGTTAGTAGCGGAAAGCTGGAACTTAGGGTAGATGATGAGAGCATTACATTTGATTTGACTAAATCCTTGAGATACCCATATGAGCATGATGGTACTGTCTGTTCGATTGATTTTATCAATGATATTGTGGAATCTCAATTGCAGGAAATAATGATTAATGATCCTTTGCAAGTGGCAATGCAAGAAAATGAGGACAATTTATCCAATGAACAAGTGTTGGAGCAGCTAGAGCACTTATTAGTTGCTGATGTTGATGATGAAAAGACTGATGGTTTTGTTGATCTTGACAGGTCAGGAGTAAAGAAGCTGAAGCCTTCTTTGGAGGAGCCGCCCGTTCTTGAATTGAAAGAGTTGCCAGCGCACTTAATATATGCCTACCTAGATGAAGCAAAGCACTTACCGGTTATTATTTCCGCTCATCTCACACCTGAGGAGAGGGAGATGGTGCTGTGTATTTTGAGAAGGTATGCAAAGGCATTTGCGTATAAGACGGCTGACATACCAGGAATAAACCCGAGTTACTGCCTTCATAAGATTTTGATGGAGGATGAGTTCAAACCGGTGGTGCAGCCACAAAGGCGGTTGAACCCTCATATGAAAGAGGTGGTTAAAAAAGAGGTAATTAAACTTCTTGATGCGGGTTTAATTTACCCTATTTCTGACAGTGCTTGGGTGAGTCCTGTGCAGGTGGTTCCTAAGAAAGGGGGCATGACGGTGGTGAAAAATGAAAAGGAGGAGCTGATCCCTACACGAACGGTAATGGGCTTTCGGGTTTGGATAGACTACCGACGCTTGAATGACGCAACCTGAAAGGACCACTTTCCCCTTCCTTTTATCGATCAAATGCTTGAGAGGCTTTCAGGCCATAAGTATTACTGTTTCCTTGACGGTTTTTCTGGTTATTTTCATATTCCCATAGCACCAGAAGACCAAGAGAAGATGACATTCACTTGTCCTTATGGCACATTTGCCTATAGGAGGATGCCGTTTGGCTTGTGTAATGCACCTGTGACCTTTCAGCGGTGTATGATGGCCATTTTCCATGGCATGATAGAGGAGTCGATGGAGGTCTTCATGGATGACTTCTCTGTATTCGGTAACTCTTTTTCCCATTGTTTGAAAAATTTAGAAAGGATGTTAGCTAGGTGTATTGAAGCTAACCTGGTGTTGAATTGGGAAAAATGTCATTTTATGGTCCAAGAGGGTATAGTCTTAGGACATAAAGTGTCACATGCAGGGTTGGAAGTAGATAGAGCTAAAGTGGAAGTTATAAGTAAACTACCCCCCCTACTTCGGTTAGGGCTATTAGAAGTTTCTTAGGGCATGCAGGGTTTTATAGAAGGTTCATTAAGGACTTTTCTAAGATCGCTAGGCCTTTAACACAATTGCTAGTAAAAGATATACCTTTTGAATTTGATGATGATTGTTTAAGAGCTTTTGATTAATTAAAGGAAAAACTAACCACGGCTCCCATCATGGTTTCTCCTGATTGGGAGCTGCCCTTTAAGCTTATGTGCGATGCTAGTGATTTTGCAGTTGGAGCTGTTTTAGGCCAGCACAAGGAGAAGAAATTCCAACCTATTTACTACGCTAGCAAGACACTTACGGACGCCCAAGAACACTATACAACCACAGAGAAGGAGCTCCTAGCTGTCATGTTCGCTTTTGACAAATTCCGTTCCTACCTTGTGGTGTCAAAGACAATTGTTTACACGGATCATTCTGCTTTAAGGTATTTATTTTCAAAGCATGATTCTAAGCCAAGATTGATTCGTTGGGTTCTTCTATTATAGGAATTTGACTTGGAAATTAAGGACAAACGAGGAGCTGAAAATCTTGCAGCAGACCATCTTTCTCGATTAGAGAACCCGCACTTGGAGGAGCTTAATGAGCAAGAGATCGATGACTTCTTTCCGGATGAGCACTTATGCTCAATGCAGGTGGCAAATGATATTCCTTGGTTTTCTGATTATGCAAATTATTTGGTCAAGGGTACTCCCAAAGGGTATGACAGCCAAAGAAAGAAGAAATTCTTTCACGACTTGAAGTATTACATTTGAGACGACCCCTTCTTGTTTAGAATTTGTGCGGATCAAATTATCGGAGGTGTGTATATGGGGAGGAGATCATTCAAATTCTCAAGCATTGTCATGAGGGACCGGCCAGGACACCAAGCCACAAATCATACTAGCCGGAAGGTTATGGATGCCGGTTTTTATTGGCCGACTATCTTCCAGGATGCACGAGCTTATGTCCAGGTTTGTGATGCATGCCAACGGTCAGGTAATATTTCTGCCCGAGATGAAATGCCCCAACATAGTATACAAGTGTTGGAAATTTTTGATGTTTGGGGCATTGATTTTATGGGTCCTTTTCCTTCTTCGTATGGATGTAAGTATATAATGGTGGCTGTTGAATATTTTTCTAAATGGCCTGAGGCACAAGCTTTGCCTGCTAATGATGCTAGGGTAGTTGTGAGGTTCCTTAAGAGATTATTCTCTAGGTTTGGAACACCTCGAGCATTAATTAGTGATAGGGGAACCCATTTCTGTAATTCTCAACTTGAGAAAGTGCTGAAAAGATATGGAGTATCTCAGCGATTCTTCACACCTTATCACCCACAAACGAGTGGGCAAGTAGAGGTTACTAATAGGGGACTCAAGCGTATTTTAGAGAAGACTGTAGGAGCCAGCAGGAAAGATTGGACTACAAAGCTAGATGATGCTTTATGGGCATTTAGAATCACTTTATAGGACTTCTATAGGGTTCACTCCCTTTAGGCTTGTGTATGGAAAAGGTTGTCATTTACCTGTGGAGCTAGAACATAAAGCATTATGGGCACTTAAATCATGTAACTTTGATTTGGATAGCACAGGTAGACAAAGGCAGTGGCAGATAAATGAGCTAGAGGAGTGGCGTCAATAAGCCTATGAAAATTCAACAATCTACAAGGCGAAGACCAAACAATGGCATGACAAGCGATTGAAAAATTGGAAGGAATTTAACGTAGGAGATAGTGTGTTATTATTTAACTCTCGTCTCCGTTTATTTCCAGGAAAGCTGAAGAGTCGTTGGTCGGGGCCATTTACAGTAACACAAGTCTTCCTTTATGGTGCGGTTGAAGTGCATCATCCAGAAAAGGGAAATTTCAAGGTTAATGGGCAGAGGTTGAAGCATTACCTTGGAGGGTCACTGGATGTGGAGGAGCAGGTGAATTTGATGCTCCATTTCTGATTCAAAGAAAAGAATAAAGTCCAGCTTATGATTTTAAAGAAGCTTGTTTCTTTTAATTTCGTTTTAATTCTTTAGTTTTCGTTGTGAACTTAGTTTGATTAGATTTTACAGTTTGTTTTTGGTAAGTTTTATTTAGGTTGAGTGTATGAGTTGAGGACTTATTGGTTATGCAGGTGAGAAAGAGTGAGAAAGTGCTGGGAATCGCAACTTTTGCATTTTCTAGAGTTCAACACGGGCGTGTTCGAGACCGTGTTTGTTAACACGGTCCGTGTTCTAATTGAAGAAAATCAAATTAAGATGAACATGTTTACAGTAGGCAACACGGGAATTTATGCTCGACCGTGTCCACAACATGTTCCTGTGTCCAAGACCGTGTCCGAAACACGGGCGTGTTCTCAGAAGTGGTAAGTCAGCACGTTTTAATTCGCTTAACACGGCCCGATACCCAGACCGTGTTCATGAACACGGCCCCTGTTCGTGAACACGGGCGTGTTCCGTACAATGCCTATATATACCACTTCATTTCAAAATCTCCGAAAATTTTATTCTCCCCTTAGTTTTAGCAATTCTCTCCTCTCTTACTCTCTTATTTCTTATTTCTCATCTCGAAGGCTTTGGATATTACGTTTGTCAAGTAAGTATCCTCCAACTTCATTTTCCATTATTTTATTTTGATATTAGTTCAAATTTATGTTTTCTTTGTGTTCGAATTTGTGTTTCAATTTTTTTCTATTTTTTTTAATTTATTTCCTTATTTTATTATATGGTGGATGCATTTACATTCATGTTTGTGCTTGATTTTCTTTTATTTTCTGTAATGTAGTTTATATACTTAACTTGCTCATATTTTCCATTTTTATTTTCCACCATTATTTATGATTGTGATTAATTCCTTATTTTTCTCTTTATTATTATTGTCGGCCATTAGCATGTTGGTTTGCCTTGTGATAGATTATGGCGAAGTAAACTCCATATGGATGAATTGCAAATTTAATTGGTTAGCATTGCTTGGCAATGTTGTGGATTAAATTTTCTTTACAGGACATTGAGCAGTTTAATTTTATCGAGTTAAATCGTTTGGTTTGTTCATTTTATGCCGTCATGCTGCCAGAATTTTGTTGATCCTCAGTACTAAAAGTTTCCTTTTCAGGTACGATGTCCACCGACGAGGATTAGGAGTTTACAAGAGGAGGCGGACCGATGGTTCCTCTTCCTCGCGATCGTCAGGCGCTACACCGACTAGTTCATGCCAAATTAGACCACCGCAGCGCCATCGATTCCTACTTTTCCAAGGGTAGCCCACCTTTGAGCAGAGATATCAATCGATGAGGCACAAAGATTTGGGAAAGGGGCGTAGGATAGACTGGCCAGTACTAGAGACTGTCGGACTTGCAACTGCAGTCCACCGATATCTTGAGATGCCCCCATTTCAATATTTTTTTGACATTCTTGAACCAACATATAGGGAGTTGACTGTGGAGTTTGCCAGCACTTTCTTTTTGCAAAGCCAGTTGCGGGACTTCCAACAATCGGATGCGATCAGTTTCAGACTAGCAAAGCAAACTTTCACGATGAGTGTACAGCAGTTTGGGGTACACTTAGGCTTGTGGACTGAGGAGGATGCAGCTAGAGAGGTTTACAGTCGCTGTATACACACGCCTGGTGTGTCATATCCGCAAATGTGGGCCGAGATTTCTGATGACACTGAGGGATACAGTGCCAGCCAGTCCAAGGAGTCTAACTTGCTTGAGGGACTGCGGTACTTGCATGCATTACTGGCTAGGACCATCACTGGCAGAGGAGATAGCGGTGGTGTAGTTACCCAGCCGGACAGATCAGTGCCTTCTGCAACAACTCAAAGAAGGTATTTTTCTATTTTGGGACTTACATCACTCGACTGGCTAGGAGTTTAGGAGTTTTGGAGGAAGCAATACCACATTTGACAGAGCTGGGGGTGATGGAGACGTTGGGACTTCCCCAAATGGTTAGTATGGGGATGGTGACTTGTAGGCAGGGTCCGCTAGGACCAGAGTATAGACTGAGGAATGCTCTCTTGGCAGCACTCAGAGAGGAGCGACCTGCCTCACGAGCCCATGGTACACAGGATGTCCTACCTTCTTCTGATATTCCGGAGTCTTCCTCCAGACCGTCTACTTCAGCTCCTTCTGGGTCTTCTTCAGTTATTTTAGGAGTCTCCCCAATTGAGTTTAGAGAGCTGCAGCTTAGAGTGCAGAGGTTGGCAGAGGAGCAGCAGCAGCATTTCATTCGACAAGAGGCTTTTCAACAGGATCTTTTACAGCATCAGGCTGAGGTTCAGAGCTAGATGATGGCTCAGTTTGAGAGGCAGAGGGCTATGCTTCAGGCCCTGATTGAGCAGGGAGGTAGGTTAGAGGCCTCTATGGCCAATGACATGTTTGATGATATTTTTGCTATAGACTTTGCACCTACCTGTCCACAGAGCCGAGTTCCAGAGCAGAGCCATTTTGACATCCCTCTAGCGAATGATCCAGCTGGCCCTCCCTCTCCGACTGAGCACCCTTCAACACAACAGCCTAACGAGCCTTATATTGATGCTGCTCCTGCTGATCCACCAGCTCCTGCATGTGACACTACTTTTGATCCTCATAGAGCAGCCACTCCTCCACCACAGACCAGCCAACGCCTTGATATACCTGCTGATGCACCTCTTTTCCCTCCAGAGCCATAATCAGGGCAGTATTAGTTTCTTTTTCCTTTTTCATTTCATATATTTTGTACACTGAGGACAGTGTGTCCTTCAAGTGTGGGGTGGTGATATCAATATATACTTGCTTTCATGTTATATTATTTTGTATATGAAATTCAGATCCTTTTCTAGTGTATATATCGCATTTCATTTATTCCATCTCAGTTATTTGTTTATTCTTTGTGCAATTTCTTGTAAAATTTTGAAAATTTTTCACTTTGTTTCGATGCTCTTACTGTTGACTTGCTTTTGAAATCCTGTTTATGTCCATGTGATCGGGTAAAACCGATAGTGTTGAGTCTTGCGAAAGAATGTAAGATAATTAGTTTGAGTTTTGCACTAAGTTGCTTTGGTTTATTTAATTCTGTTTTGATGATTTTTGTTTGGAACCTACTCAAAAAGCACACTTGTGAGAAATTGAGCCTCAATTATAAGCATACACTTTATATGCTTGTATTTATTTCTTGTTGAGAGTGTCGATTCATCGCCTTTACCTTTAGAACTTGCTCTAGAATGCTTATGAGGGCCACAAGGAGAGTTTAATACTTTGGTATGATAGAGGCACTTAGGTTTTTCATTCTAGCCAAATAGCCTTCATTTGTTTATTGATTCTGTAGATAACCCCTTCTTTCACCATTTCTTGTATCATATTCCATTACCACTTAGTTTTATTCTGCTTTGGGTTATGATTTTGCACATGAGTTGTTTTATTAGGAATTTTTGTCTTGGGAATAGCTTTGGAATCTTGTAGCAGCTTACTTCAATCCAAAAAGAAATTCACTCTATTATGTGAATGTTCTTCCCTTATGAAAAAAAAAGAAAAAAAAAAGAAAGAAGAAAAATATAGAAATAGAAGAATAAGAGGGAAAGGTGATGAAAAGAAAGAAAGTAAGTGAGCTAAACATTTTGACTTTATTCTTATTTCCTACCTTGGACTACTGTTCATTGTTTATCCTTTATAATTTTTGTGGCTTGTGTGCATGTCATGTATTTCATTGCAGAACACCATAGGTTCAACTCTGACTAAATTTACCTACCCCTACCTAATCCCCATTACAACCCTTATAAAGACCTCTTGACATGGTTGTTGACTCTCCATAAGTGGTAGGAGTAGGATTTAAGAGCAAGCATATAGTAAGTAAGGCAGTAGTTGATGTATTGAGCGATTAAACACTACCCCTTTAAACACTTTGAGTGATTTAGAGTGAATCTGGTGAGGAGTTGGTTCTAAATAATTTTGTTGAGATAGTATTTTGTGAATCAATAGCATCTTGGTTGTGATACTTGAATTGATTGCTTCGTTTCTTTCTGTTTGACTTACACTTGTTAAGGATATGTGCAGGAGCTTTCTAGTTTGTCTGTCAGTTTAAATGTTGTCTCTTAGTGGTTTATTTTCCTTATTTTACTTTTGATTGCTTGAGGACAAGCAATGAGCTAAGTGTGGGGTTATTTGATGTGCGTAAAATACACACATCTAAATAGGGTTTTTAAGATCGATTTTACGGATATTTGGATGTGAATCGGTACCAACACTCACCCTATGCGTATGTTTGTGTGCATTAGGTCTAAAAGAAGTCAAAGAATGAAAAAGGAAAGAATTGGAGCATAATTGGACGTCAAAGCTGCCGAAACGAGCTAAGTACGAGCATGAGGAAACTGAACATGGCCGTGTTGGTCTCAACACTGGCCGTGTTCTTAGCACGGTCACAAACACAGGCCGTGTTACCAACACGGGACCCAACACGGCTGTGTTGGTCATCAAAGAAGAAGATCTTATGGAGCACGGCCACAGAGAGTAACACGGCCAGGAACACCAGCCCGTGTCCTTAACACGGCCAGGGACACGGCCGTGTTTGAGGCGATAGAGGGTATTAATTAAAAGAACGAAGAGAGGAAAAGAGGAAGGCAGCTAGGGTTAGAACATCCAAAACTCATCTTTTTCCCTGTCTAAGGGTTTTCTGAGTTGAAACTAAGAGAAAAGGAGACTTGGATCAAGGTTTCACTTGGATTCTCTTCGAAGATCAAAGATTGGCGAGGATTGTCGATTGGTTTCAATCCGAGTAAGAGGAACAAGAATCGATCCAAAATTGGGCACGAGGAATTGGAGTCATTTCACTCTCATCCAAGGGTGTATTCGGGTTCCTCTACCTTTACTCATTTTTTGTAATTGAATTCTTATTGGTTGTGATTATGAACATGATTAGCTAAGCTTATTAACCCATTGGGGTTCTTTATCTAGGGATTTTTGTACTTCAATTTTGAATTGAATGTATTGATTGTCAATATTGGTTTGCAATGGAAGTATTTATTGATTTGTTCTTCATATCTTGTTGAATGATTTTTGAAATTTGAATGATCTTGAGAAAGACGTTTAGGTTTGGATTTTCCTTTGCAACCTAGAATTGAATTCACCTAGAGATAGGGTTTTCGTTCTACCGGATTGAGAATTAACAACTCTCAATAGTGTTAAATGGTACATAATGCTAATTTGGGTAATTAGAGTTAGGAAGAGATTTCAACCTAATTAATCTAAGTTAAGATGTTAGTGTCCTTGAGAAAGGCATTAATTGTGTAGAGACTTTCCCACGGAAATTGGATTCAATCAATCAATTCCACCCTTAGTTTCCATTCCTTAGAGACAAGAATTCCCAAAGGGTTATTCTTTTACTTGAATTAATCATTCCCTAGTATACGTAGTTCGACAACAATTAGAGTAGCTATTATTTAATTTAGAAATTATTCATCAACACCATTTATGTTCTGTGATTAGATAACAGAGAAGATTGAGTAGATTTAGGTTCACACGTTCTTTGGGGAATACGACACTTGGTACTCGCCTTTAGCTATACTCCACTGATAGGTACACTGCCTTAGGTCATAGTCTTGCTTGACTTAGCACACATCAAGTACTATTAAATTTATTGTTATTTTTATTATTTTTATTACTATTAATATTATTAATATTGATGTTATTATTATTATTCTTATTATTATTACCATTTATGCCATTATATTTATTATCGTCTGAATTAATAGTATTATTAATATTATTGTTATTGTTACTGTTGTTTAAATATTATTAATTCTATAAAATTACATTACTTCATTGTACTGCTATTACTACTATGATTGTTGAGTATCATGTTGCATGTAATATTACTGATGTTAATGTTTTGTGGCTCGAGATAAGGCAACAGTAGAACATGCCACCTGATGGGTTACATCAGGATCGCGTGCGCACCGGTGAAAATCAAAATCAGGTAATAGAGGAATATTCGGTGGTGTGCCCTAGTCGAGTACAACTATCTAGGCCTATGTGAGTCTGATTTACTAGAGAAAGGTCCATGGTCGAGCGTTGCTCTCTGGGTGCTAGCTATATTGATATTTACATGACCAGACTGGACTTAAGAATCTTGGTCGAGCATTGCTCTCTCGGCACTAGTCTTTCTGGATTAAGAGAGCTAAATGACTACTAAAATTGGAGATTTAGGATTCTATTGAAGTACTCATCTTGTGTGTACTAAAATTGCATGTTCTTCTAAAATTACGATATGACACGCATTTGATATTTAGTTATGTTCTAAACTATTAAATATTATTTTATATTTACGGTAGCTTAATTCAAAGTATATGATTTTAACTCACTCTCAAGACCGGTAGTTTCAATTTTATTTTTCAGGTGACAACTAGGTTCTCCGTCGACTTTCTTTTAAAAGCCTGACTTTCTTTCTCCTTTGGGTTTATTGTAATTAAATTCTAATTTTTGTATTTCAAATTATTTGAAAATCTAGACTCTTCGCAGTAGAGGACTTAGAACTTTATATTTTAGCTTGGTCTGTTAAAAACTATGGTAAATTTATTAAGTAATCTTGCTGATGGATATAATTTATTTTATTGGGATTATGTGAATGAGTTGTTGGCCTATTCGTATATATATATATATATATCTGTGTGTGTGTGTTTACTTGAGTTCTTGATTAGTTAAGTTTGCTATGAGATTTAGTGGTCTTAAACTTACCCATTTCCTAGCACTAGTCAGAGACCCATGAATTGAGTTGTGACACAATTGTTCTTATAAAAATAAGTATTTCCATAAAAAAAAAAATTTAATTATCTATAAAAGGTCCAATAGATCGTAGGCTATGTAACAAGTTTGCTATAATGAAATTTTCCCTAGTACTAAGGTAAATGCTTGAACTTAAGAATTCTATCTCCTAAAAGCAATAATTTTTACTACTTGAGTTAACCATTAATGTTTATTTCCCTTTTAGGAAAAGCCAAAGTGGAATAGTAATATTAAAGTGACATTCTGATAAGAATTGTTAGGAGAATAGTCAAAGTGGCGGTATAAGAATTCAAATCATTATTTTCCACATGACTAATAGGAAATTGATATTGAATTTTATTAATATGATTTGACATTCTGTTTACAAAAAAATTTCAATTAGAATTTGGCAACTAACTAAGTTTTACTAAAATTTTGAGGGCTTCTCTTAAGCAAATGAATTGGCAGAAAGGAATACAAGTGAGTTCCAAATTCTAAATTTCCTGCTTCAAATGGCAGAGAATGTTAGGTGTTCTCTGACAAAATGAAATACACAATACTTTTTGTACTTTAGTGAATGTTGTCCCACAGGAAATGCTAAAAACCATCTTTTTTTTAATTTTATTCTTTTTGAACCACATCTACATCAATAAGTGATTAATTGAATAATCAAATGATAGATCATTGTCTGAACTGTCATAGATTTCTTTTATCCCTTATTTTTCCGGGGGATATAGAGATTTAGTTTTGCAGAGTGGCTCAGGTTCTCTTGGAGAGGGCAATATCATCTGCCAATTTCCAGGACAGAATTGCTAACCCAGACACTTTGTTATAGGCCAGAATGATAGTTCAACTGTGTCTCTTTCTCTGCCTCTTCAATCTTGCTTATTTCTGGGATCAAGTTGGAGGGCAGAAAGCATTTCAGTCCGCTACTGCACTAACCAGGAGTAGTTTTCCTGATGGCTTTATCTTTGGTGCAGGATCAAGTGCTTACCAGGTAGGTACTTACCAAATTTGTCGCAAATTTCTTTCTTCTCTTTTATTTTTACATCTCGAGCTTCACTGTCTGAGTGAGATAGTGATTTGAATAAGTGGGTCTTGGTTTTCATATCTGCATATAAAGTATGAAGGAGCAGCAGCTTTGGATGGCAGGGCACCAAGTATATGGGATACTTTCACTAGAGAACATCCAGGTCTCTCAATCTCTTACATTTGTCATTTTCTTGATAAAGAATTTTATTTAAGCTCTTTGTTTCTTTTTCTTTTGTGACCATTTTCCATGCATACAGTTTAAGTTTTGTTTATGTGGTCTCATGGCAGAAAAAATTAGAGACCACAGTAATGGGAATGTAGCTGAGGATTTTTACCATCTTTATGGGGTATGACTAAGTTCGATATTAAATTTTTTTTAATCTCTTACTAGTTTATAATATAATTCAGAATTGCTACAGAAGGACATTCCTCTCATGAAAGATATCGGTTTAGACTCCTATAGATTATCAATCTCATGGCCAAGAGTACTACCTGGTATAAAAGCAGCAGAGATCCTTTTGTGCATTTTTCTTTTTCCGATTGCATAGCATCAATAATCTACATGGAGTTTTTGTTCTTAAAGGGGGAAGAATTAGCAGGGGAGTGAACTGGGAAGGCGTCAAATTCTATAATTATCTGATTGACGAGCTCCTTTCAAATGGTAGAATTCTGATCTCCAGTCCTTTCCAATGTTCAGTTTCTCTTTCTCAACTTCTTCTATGATGGTGCAGGTATACAGCCCTTTGTAACCATATTCCACTGGGATGTTCCACAAGCTCTTGAAGATGAATACAACGGACTTTTAAGCCCAAATATTGTGTACGCGTGAAAAGCTTTTAAGATTATCTAATAGTATTCAATTCACCTTATAGATTAGCGTTTGTTTGTTCTTTTGTCAATTAGGAATGATTACTATGACTACGTCGACTTTTGTTTCAAAGAATTTGGAGATAGAGTGAAGCATTGGGTGACTGTCAATGAACCTAATTTAATGAGTATTTATGGATATGCATATGGTGTTAATGCACCTGGTCGATGTTCGGATTATATTGGAAATTGCACTCAAGGAGACTCTGCCACAGAGCCGTATATTGTCGTCCATCACCTGATTCTCTGTCATTCGACTGCCGTGAGATTGTACAGGGAAAAATATCAGGTTTCTATGCAGTCCTTTCGTTTCATTACTGAACTGATTTTCGTACGCATTTTGATTTAAGCAATGCCAATGTGTTCTATCAATTAAATTTGATGATGTAGGCTACTCAAGGAGGAATTATTGGGATTACAGTATTTACAGCATGGATAGTTCCCAAGTATCAGGATGCTGCTTGCAAGAAGGCCGCCTCTAGAGCCTGTGATTTTCTGTTCGGATGGTGAGTTTTGTTGATTTGGTCAAACCTTAATATCAGAATGATTGTTAGATGAGAGATGTTATCTTGTGATTGCGAGCAGTACTTGATTTGTGTAGGATTATGCATCCAATTACTTATGGTGACTACCCCGAAACCATGAAATATTTGGTGGGTAATAGACTACCAGGATTCACAGAAGCAGAAGCTGAATTGGTAAAAGGCTCATATGATTTCATTGGAATAAATTACTACACAGCAGTCTATGCAGATGATCTTACATCTTATAGTAGTGTGAATCTGAGTTATACAACTGATAGCCGCGTTAACGAAACAAGTAATTTCAATTTCTTAACTTCATGAGATTCAGTAGGAAATTTCAGTTTCTATCTTCTAAAATGTTCTGTTTTCTCTTTTGGTTCTCAGGTGAGAAAAATGGGATTCCTATTGGTCAACCAGTAATCTCTCTCTCTATGTTTCTCAATCAAATTTATCACAGGCTGCATCCTTGAAACAGAAAGAAATGAATTTGATTCTTCTGAGCAAATTTTGTTTTTTTGCTGGTTTTGTAGACTGATGTCAGCTGGCTATACATATACCCAGAGGGAATTGATGAACTTCTGCTGTACTTGAACAGAAAATACAACCATCCTGTCATTTACATCACTGAGAATGGTAAAATAAATAATAAATGTAAAGGGTGTAATTGACTTCCATGCATATTTATGTCAAACCCTTTTCTTTTTCTTCTCAGGAATGGGTGATAAGAGCTCATTGTCACTTGCTGATGCTCTCCAAGATAGGCTGAGGATAAAATTCCATCATCTTCATCTATCATATATCTTAAACGCCATCAAGTAAGTGCAATCACCACTGGACGATTATTTCATTCTATGCATATACGTTCTATTTTTCCTCACATAAAGCGGATTAAAGCATAGAAGTATTCAAAATTATGTTTGCATGAGCAAATGAGCACCATTTCTGCTGAATTTTTCATTTGCTAAGAAATTAGGAACTATTACATGATCCAACAGACAAAGGAAGCTATGAGACAGAGGATTGTGGACACTAATAGAATGAACTTATATTCCCACTAGAAGTTTAATATAACGGAGAAATTTTTAAGTAGAATTAATCTAATATTTTATTGATAAGCAAAACTAATTTTATATTGACATATTTAAGTTATCTGATATTGTTAAGCATCCATAACCAAGAACCAATTAGTACAAATGCAACAAATAATAGAAAATACCACGTCACTGCATAATCAGTTTTTTCTATAAATTATGTGTATACTAAATTTAGCTAAGAAATTTTCAATTTAAACAATTGTCTAGAAAGTTGCATTTTCTTTGCACGTAAATATGCTTGCTGCTGTGCCAAGACTGTCATATCAAATGCTTATGCAGATCTACTTTATCCAGCAGTTAGTCGAAAATATAGTTACAAGAAGCTGATATCTTTTTCCTTTTTTTTTTTTTTGGCAGGGAAGGTGTTAACGTCAGAGGATACTATATTTGGTCATTTTTAGATGACTTCGAATGGGATTTGGGTTATACTTTTCGATTTGGTATCACTTATATTGATTATACGAATGGTTTACAAAGATATCTCAAACGCTCTGCTTTGTGGTTCAAGAAATTCCTCCAAAATGAGAACAGAATTACTGAATCTTCTTTGTTGAACGTTGAGTGATTGAAACTCAGACCATCTGGCAATTGCCTAGAGATGGCAAATGGATAGATATGAGTGTGTTGATCGAATATAAGAAGGGGATTTTGACCAATCCATTTATTTGTATATGATCCATTTAAAATTTATATAGAAATCCAGACTTATATAATCCACATAAATTCTTACACACCCATTTATTTAATTACTGTTAGTTTAATTATTTTCAATAAAAAAATCGTTTTAAATAATATTAAAATATTATTACATATCTTTATTTTTATTATTATTACATGTTATAATATTTACTAATTGGTGAATTACTTTAATTTCATTACTATTATTATTATTATTATAAATAAATTTAATGAATATAATTCTTTTCTTTATTTTTCTTAGTCTTGTCTCTGTAATATTATTAGCATCATTTTTTCTTTGGTGAAATTCTTTTTCTAGTTTTTTAACGTATTATCAGTTTAGTGCTTTATCTTTTTTGTTATTATATTAAATTTATAAAAAAAGCATACAAAATCCAAAAAAAGAAAATAATACATAGAAAAGCTAGTCTTTTTTCGGAATTGATATGCCAGAAGGAGGGTTATAAAGATTTTGGAAAAATAATATTGTTGTTTGGCTAAGAGAAAAATTCTCTAATAATGGATTGGTCTTAAGCAACAAATAATAAAAAAATTATTAATGATGGCATGTTATAGTAGATGGTTTCCGGTACATATTCAAGTGTCTCTAGCGATACCACACCACAAGGCTTTTGAACTTAATCAAGAACACGCTAACTAATCATAGAGACTAGCATGCAGAAATGGAGTCACCGCCCAGGTAATTCTCCATAATACTTTTTCTAGTTGAGTGGCATATTATATTCCATAAGAAAGCTTTATCACATTCAGAGATGAATCCATAAGCCAATTTTTTTATTTATGTATTCATACTTTTAATTTTATTAGTTAATAGCACACTCCCTATAAATTCAACATAGTAATATTACGTACCAAATAATATAACATGTGAGACTCATATAATTCTGGTCCATTTTAAGCTTAGCCTAATTCTCCATTCACTTGATTAGCTTAATCAACTATTTAATTATATACAAAGAGGCCCATCTACTCTAGCCCAATTATAAATTATGCTTTAATTACGAAGTATTTATCTTAAATGAGCTACATTTTTCATGCCAAGGCATGTTTCAGTTTTTCTAGTTTAAGTGGGTTAGTTCATTAATTAAATATGATAAAATCCACTGAGTCTAAGTGGATTTTATAATTTAGACCCAATTCACCATGTTTCTAATAGGCTATATGTTACATACCAAAGTCCAATTAAAAACCCTAAGTCTAGATGTCTATTTTTTAGTTGTCAATCAAATAGCATATATTTGTTCTTCAAATTACAGAAACATAAAGCAAAATAAAGAAAAACGATAAAAACTGAGCTATTACAACTCTACTATAACTAATTAACTAAAAAAAATTGAAAATATGTTAAAATTGGTAAAAAAAAAAAGGCTAAAATCCTCAAAATCAGCAAAAACGGACGATTGTCAGACGAATAACCGATTGGTTATGTCACAGAGTCGATTGAGTCTACATATAACCGATCGGCTATTCATAGAGTTAATCGGTTCTAGGATTTTTCTAGACTGGATTTCACAACTATAGTGGTTCAACTCCCATATATCCGAGATACTTGCACAAAAATACACAAAAATGATTAATATGCTACAATACATAAAATAACAAATAAATAAATATATTTTTAGCGCAAAAAAATTCAAATTAATTAAAAGGTAAACTTGTGGTAAATGAAACTTCCTAAACATTGTGATTCCCTAAAATAATTAATATTATGCTAAACATACCAATCTAATATAACCTAGATACCATGCCAATATATGAATTATCATCAAACAAAAAAAAGTTTAACATCTCTATTCATATGATTTATTAAATGCGAAATCTAGAAATAAGAAAGTTATAAGTTTCAAAATTTAACAACATAAACATGATGAAAACCACATAAAATTAGGTAATTAATCATAATAACCCTATATCTAGAAATATAAAGTATGCGAAGTAATCATTAGAGAGCAATCATAAACAAATTAGCATATTACTAATAATGGAGAAAATTAAAAGAAGGAATATGATAGTATGATTGTTTTGGAACCCTAAGGTTGTCACCGTATAGTGCAGATACTCGAGTCTCACGAGTAAAGGAGAAGGTTGAATCAAAGATTGGATAGGAATCTAGACTGTTTTTGGCTGTGTTTAGTTTTCAGAAGTTTTTGTACATTGCTTCAAAACTTATTGTCATTCTCTGTTTGTAACACCCCGAATTTTTATATATTTAATAAATGAGTTATTTTCTATACCCAATTAGTTTAAAACTTTAAGAAATTATTCAAGTAAATTATTTGAGAAATGATTATATTTTGGCTATTCAAATTTTTCCAAATGCATATTTATATAAGTAAAATTATATATTGGAAAATTTTGGAAGAAATTATAAAGGATGTTTTTATAAAAGAATTTTGGGAAAATTGGTATTATAATTGATTAGTAGTATTAAATTTTAAGTTGGAATTTGATTATTTAATTTAATTGTGTGTTAGGACTAAATTGGAAATTTATTTTGGAATAAGGATTAAAAGTATAATTTTATTTTTGTGGGGTTTTAATGGAAATTTGTGAGCTTGGTATTTTTGTAAATAAATATGTCGGTCAGGGGTATTTTTGTAATTGTGTATTTTCAATAATTCGGTTTTGGCCCAAATTAAATAGTTAAGGGCTTAATTGAAAGGCTAAAAAGAAGTTTGGGGGTCAAATTGGAATTCTGCAGGATGAAATTGTAAGTAATTAAGAAAGTTGAGGGACCAAATTGCAATAAGGAAAAGTTCGGGGGCCTAATGTCGATATTGAAAGAAATGGAATCGGGGAGAGAGAAGGTAGAGAGAGAGAGTCACGGGAAGAGAGAGAGAGGGCCGCAGCGCCTGGCGAGCCCGGGCGCGAGGCGGCGGCCGGGCAGCAGCCGGCCCAAGAAGAGGCGTGAGGCGGAATCGGCGGTGGCAACAAGCTCGAGGCCGTTCCCGGCGGCTTCCCGTGTTGGCCGAGTCGAGTGCCGATCGACTCCTCTCGGCCCTCGGCTTTGTTTTGGCGGCCGGTGTCGACAGTGGTGGCCGGAATCGGAAGATCCGGTGGAGAGAGAAAATGGTGGCACGGCCGTTTGGTTTTTCAAAGCGAGATCCGCGAGGATGGACGATCGAAGGACGTATCCCGACTCTCCTCGACTTCGCGATGGCACCGCAGGGCGGCTTCGCTTGCGACCGACGCCGTGATCGTCCGTAAATCTCTCCGGATGATCGGGTGTTAGATCGGAAAATCGAAAGCGGGGATCGCCATCAGCTGCCAGAGTCCGATGGTGTGTTCGGATCGCCGATCGGACTCCGGCCGGAGGCTAGTCGACCGAGCGATCGAGCGCCCTTAATTTTCTTTGGCCCGTTAATTTTAGAAATTCTTGGTTATTTGTGTTTACTAGATTATATTGAGTATTTGATGTTATTTGTGAGTCAAAATAATTGTCCACGCTGCTTGCTCGCCTCAGATTTTATGTTGCAGTGGCGAGTCGGAAATAGTGAAGTTTGGGGACCCGACTCCCGTTGTTTAAATTGTTGGATATTTGGAGTGTTTTTCCGGCAGTCCCGGACCCGCTTTTACGGGGTAATGTTCGTGTTGTAGGGAGGTTCTCACGATTTTGCAAAATTCTCCCAAGTCGAGATTCTTAGATACCCCAGGAGTCTAGACCTAGGATTAATGATGGATTGTCTCAGGGTATTGATAAATTATTTTCCGTGATTAGATGATCTGTCTGTTCGGCTCGCTCCAACCGAGGCACCGAAGCAGAGCTAGGAGGTCGCCCAATTCTGTGAGTTAAAGTCATTTAATCATTGCAATATTGCTAAGTCTGATTTTAATATGCTATTTTGGAAGTTTATGTTTAACATGGTTACTAATATCTCAACGTAATTAATTTTACTGGATTATTAATTATTGAAGATAATATAAATATTATTATTAGTAATGTTATAATAATATCAAATATTATCAGTTTTCCACATGAGTTGCATGATGTCTTACTTTAAAATTGTTAATCGTTATTTTGATATAGTTGAATGACTTCTTTAGACAATAATATTTATTAAATGTGGTGATTGCGATTTGGGAAACGTGGCTTGTAGAACATGCCACTTTGATGGGTTACATCGGATCAGCGTCTTACCAGTAATGATCATGGACATGTAATAAGATATTTATGGGTTTGCCCTGGTCGAGCATGGCTCTCTGGGCTGATTTGAGTAAATTGCCGGAGGTAAGGTCCCTGGTCGAGCATTGCTCTCTGGGCGCCGGCTTATTTGGATACTTAAGTGACCAGACTGGAGGTAAGGTCCCTGGTCGAGCATTGCTCTCGGGGCGTTAGTCTTATTGGATTAAGAGAGCCGAATGGCTACTAGATTTCTTATTTGGATATTTAAGTGTTCAGGCTGGAGGTAAGGACCCTGATCGAGCTTGCTCTCTGGGCGCCAGACCTGTTGGATTAAGAGAGCCGAAAGGCTATTAGAATTTGGGGTTAGGGTTCTACTGAGCCACTCGTCCCGTAAAAGTAAAAATATATTTTTATTTATTCATTTATTTATTTATTATGGTATGATTATAATATGGATTGTATTTACGTGCATGGTTGATATTTTGATTCGAATGATTAATATTTTATGTGAAGGAAATAGTAGGGTATGATTATAGTATGGTTTGATATACTGATTTGAATAATCTATGTTTTCTGAGAAGAATGCAATAGTCCCCAGATTATTTGATTTTAACTCACTCTAGACCCATGATCTCATTTTTACTGCTTTTTTGATTCGTATTTGTTAGTCCTCTCGCGACTCTTATTCGGGGAACCCGACTCCTTCATCATCGGGTGATGTATTTGATTTGGTATGTAAATTGGTAAATCTTAGATTCTCCGCAGTAGTAATAGTAGATGTATCAGTTGTAAATTTTCTGAGCTTCGGGTCTCGCCTAGTTTTTCTGGTAGACCGAAGTAATTTTGTAAAGTGTAACTATTAAGATAAAGTGTGGCTTTAATAATATTAATTTGAGATGAGATTTGTTTAAATTAGTGAGTGTCAGGCTTACTACGGGTTTCGGTGGCCTTAAGCCTACCCATTCCCTAGTGCCGGTCACGGGCCCACGGGTGGGGTCGTGACACTGTTGATGATTGCTAACCTCCTAGGCCTAGGATTTTCTTTTCTATTTATAGTGAAGGATGGAGGAAACACTAGAGGCTAGAATATACGTTTCTTTTAATTACTAATAATTATTTGTATTTAACGAAACTGTTTTTGAACGATAAATATTGATTAAATCATAAAAAGATTTTAAAAAATTCAAATAATTATCAATAAAATCTTCTAGAAGACATATTTTAATCATTTTTGGCATTTTAAAAGTCGAAAAACACCCCAAAACGACACAAAAATCTAAATTTCAGGTCAACCAGCTCTATGCAAAGCCGATCAGCTCTCGGTGCCGGCCGACTATATGGAAAGTCGATTGGCTCTAGGTTTGCAATTTTTAAGAAAATTTGCAATTTGGTCTGAACTTTCTAATTGTTCAATTTCACCCTGAAAATTTAATTTTTCTGTCAATTTAGTCCAAATTGATTTCAGAAAATGATAATTGTTACTTGCGACCCTTGCTCTAATTTAATCATCCTCAACTCCTCAAGATCTGAAAGAAGTAATAACTTTCATTTACGGATTTCTCGTAATTTCCTTGATATATATATCTAAAAAATGAGTGCTTACAATTTGCCCTTGATTTGTCAATATTTATAAGCTTCCCGAGACTCAAGAAATGCACTAACTTTCATCATTGAGTTTTCCGTAAATTCCTTGATATCTAGATCCAAAAAATGGGTGCTGACAGCTAGGGCAATCGATTTTGCTTCAATGTTGGATAAATTCTCAACATTTTATATGTTGTTTAAGTGTATAAATGACAAGAAAGCAAGATTAGCATGAGCAAACACCTCATCGATGGTAGAAAATGTCTAATGCATGCTCAATTTAGCCAAGAGGGTGATATCCTCCCATTTTGCTAGCCCTAAGTCATTCTGGTGTGAAATCGGTGGTGAGAACTCCCAAGTAGTGCGATTGGGGTGCGACCTACAGATCTAGAGGAAGAACTCGCCATTCCAAAATGAATTTGAGAGAATTTGGTTAAGAATCGAGTAAGAAATCAAAGAAAAAGTGTAGAGACAATTAGAGAGAAAATATGTGAAATGAAAAAGTTAATAAAAAAGGATAGTTATCGTCCTAAAAGAGGCAAACTACCATTTTAGTTCCTCGCCGACAAATTAAATTTTGGTCCCTAGTGGATAAATTACCAGTTTAGTTCCTGAAGGGCAAAAATAGTTGAATTACATCTTGAAGTGAAAATTATAAAAGATAATGAAGTTTATACTAGTTTAACACCCGTAAGTGGGAAATTGACCAAGTCATAACCTGAAGTGGAAATCACAACTTTTTGATTCCCGAAGCAAAAAGTAACCAAGAAATTCCAGACAATCAGCGACGGAAGTGCCCATCACCTAAAAATTTAAAATGGAGGAGTCTCTAAGTCAAAAGCCAAATAGAAATTCTGCACCATACCGGTTTCGAAGTAAAACTAGGAAGCTAGAGGGAAGTCTCTGCATGTGTTTATCTTGAAGGGAGGTCTTCAAGGTATAACGGGAGAAGTCCCTAATTCAAGCCAGATAGAAGTTCTGCACTAGACTGGTTTTTAAAGTACAACCAAGAAGCTAGAGAGAAGTCTTTGCATGTATTTATCTTGAAAAGGAGGTCATTAAGATATGACGGGCAAAGCCCTTAATTCAAGCCACATAGAAAATTTTGCACTAGAAAGCTGGCGAAATTCTCCGCACATAGTTTACTCAAAGGGAGGTCTTCGAGATATCACGGGCCTACTAAAAAATTAACTTTGAGGGTGAAACGGTAGCTTTTGCAAGTTCAGGGACTAAAATGCAAAAGTTTTTTTAAATTTTTTGCTCCTTAAAGCCAAGTGGCTCTGCGTATAGCCGAATCAACTCTATGCAGAGTGTTAATTGGTTAATTTTTAAATTTCGACATCGTTTTATGCAAATTTTGACTTAACATGCCAAAGAATAAAAAAAGATTCTATAAAGTTTTTATGATAATTATTAGGATTTTTAAAAATATTTTTATTGAATATTATTGACCAATAAAGAAAATCTATTTCTTTAAAATTCAAAACTGATGTGAACTTATCTATGGCTTTAGTGTCTCCTAAAAACCTAGCTCTATAAATACGTCGTTAAATCCTAATTCTAGGGTTACCAATTCTCACCAATTTTTAGCAATTATTAGCAATTGATAAAAATCCTACGTTCATCAAAACAAATTTTTTTTTTTCTAGTAACTATAGAAATAAGTCACTAAGAAAGAATTTAGATTAGGAAGGTTTTTTATTGAATGAAAGTAGATTTTCTCAACCTTAGAAACACTAGATGCTCATCTGATCTTCAATTCAACTACTTTATTAGCTTTAGAAACTCACATATTAGCAATCTACGGTGACAACCTAAGGGTTCCGCTATATCCAATATCATCAACATCTCTTTCCCTTCCTAGTTCTTTGGTTTTTTTATGACTATAGAAACATGAGTACGATGATCTCTGAATGACTTATTTTATTCATATGATCAGTTATGAATTAACACGTTTATGTTTTTAGTGGATTTTGAATCTAATAATATGATCTGCATAGGGTTTTGAATATGATAACATGTTTTATTGGATTTTCAATTTGATTAGTAAAATGATTAAGGTAACATGTTAGATTCAATTTTTCCTCTAAATTATTATGTAATTATATTAAATTTTCAGGGTTTCATATTTGAATTAGAAATCTGTTATGTGAAGTTCTTTTGCCTTCTATCAGTTTCTTATTTTTTAATCTATGCATAGTTTTATGTGTTTTTAGTTTATTTAATCCGTTGTTATGCTTTTTACTTCATTATTCGTGTGTTAATTTTTTTGACCTTCTGTGCATGTCAAATTGGCTCTTGAGCGTGAGAATTCGAAGGGAAATCATAGAACCAGCTTGACCAAGCCCTAGAGTGGATTCGATTTTGCGTGAGTCGATCGATTTTGTAATCTGGACTGATCGGTTCTATGACCTAGACCGATCATTAATGTTTGCCCAATTTTAAAATTTTGTGCAATTTTTGTCTATTTCGTACATTGTAACTTAGTTTTATATGTTTATCTTTTAATTTTTTACTTGTAAGAGGGATGTAATAGCTAGATTTAATTTATGTACTATGTTGATGGATATGAAATATTCGTTATGTGAATGCTTAACTAAAAATTGGACACATATTTTAGATTTAAAATTGGACCTTAACATGAAAAATTAGTCCATTAGGTTAAAGGATGGTACAATGGGCTTAAATTAGAATCTATATAGACTTAGTGGGTTTTGTCGTACTCTAATTAACTAATTCGCCTACACTAGATTAAGAATCATCCAATTAAGCCCCAACATAGAAAGGTAGTCCATTTAGGTTTAAAGGTCAAAATTAAATGCATAATTTGCAATTAGGCTAGACTAAGTGGGCCTTTGTGCATAATTAAATAGTTAATTGGGCTAACAAATTAAACATCGGTTGGACTTAGTAAAATGGGCTAGATTTAAGAGGACCTCACATATTGTAAGGGATGTTTGTAGAAATATAACTATCACATATATCGGGAATAACACATTAAAAAATAAAATTAAAGACTAAGATATACAAATAAGGGAGTTGGCTTCTAGATCCATCTCTTGATGTGGTGAAGCTTCCTTATGAAATTGAGAAATGCCACTCAATTAGAAAATATGTCCCGGAAAATCACCCAGGTGGCAACTCCTATCTCCGCGCTAGTCTTTCTGATTAGTTATTGTGTTCCTATTAGGTTGAAAAGCCTTATAGTGTCGTAATTGCTAGAGACAGTTGGGTGCGCACTCAAAACCGTCGCCCATAGTGGCGACTCCACTAGGGATAAGAGAAGTTGATTTTAGTGTATCCTTATCTTTAATTTTATTATTTAACGAGTGATTCTTGCATCATTTGTAAGGTTACTATTGGTCCCAATAGCCCCAATGGCGTCAGTTTATAGTTTTTTGGTTCCACTTGAACCTTGGAATTACAACACCGGTTAACCATCACTCATAAGTAATGAATGAGCTTCCTTCGTCACATGAACCCTTGTGTGGGGAGACGAGCCAAAAAAGGACAATTTTTACTTATGGGGACCTTTTGTCCATACCCAAGACTTAGCTCATGGTAATGACAATAGCAGTCTCCTTTAGGAACCTATATTGCTGGTTATTTGAGATGTTTTTCCTTATAAGTACCTAAGCCACATATTATAATGCCTTGGCCTAAAAACATGTGGAATCAGGCCTTAGGCCTAAAAATATGCAGGCTTTATACTTATACTGGAAAACATCACCTTGTATGCTTTAAATCTACTTTGAGAACTTATGGTATGCGTGTCGGGCCTACTATCCCCTATTGATAGATAGCCCATACCCAAAATCTTAGTGACGAGTAAAATATTATGTGTTTGCTAGCCCTCTTTTTTTGTCCTTATGCATTACACATACATCATGCATACCATGCATTGCATCATACTAATACCTTTCTTTAGCCATATAGACTTTCCTTTGGGTTGGAAAAGACAAGATAGTGGGAGGTTGGAGAGGGTTCCCATTTCACAATTCTTCTCCGTACAAACCTCAAGCGAATGGAGCAGTCAAAGTAGCTAATAGGAACTTAAAAATAATACTCTTATAGATGGTATAGAATCATAAAGATTGATTATTTCGGTTACCATTTGCACTTTGGTGATAGTGAACAACTGAGCTAACATCGACAGGATAGACTCCATAGTTGATGGGTGTCGAATCCAACAAAAATAAGTTCCTACTCTTCTAATAAAAATAACTTGTAAATAGTGACAAGTAGGGTCGAATCCACAGAGATTGGTAAGATTTATTTCTTTAACAAAATTCAAATAAAATTAGGGGGGGTTTTAAATTTGGAATCAAAACAAATTAAAAAAGAAATCAATTAGAAGCAATAATAAAATTTGAGAAGATAAATCAATATGAGAAAACTCCAACCCTAGGTATAATCTCAGTTTTAATTCATTGAATTGATCATTGATGCAAATATAATTTCCAAATCCATTAATAAATTGGTTATAGTTGTTGAGAAGCTCTAACAACTTAATTTCTCCTTAATTTTTCGTTAATCAATGGAAGCCATTTGATTAATTCTCTTATTGAATAAACAACCCTAGAAAAGCTTTCAAGATTTAATTTACCAATAGCAATGCCATCTAGAGAAACCCAATCCTAGCCAACAAATACATAAGATGAATTCATTTAGACTAAATCATGCATCCACATAACATGGGTATGTTATTCTACCACTAATCATTAGAATAATTAAATAATTATGGATTTAATATTCTAACTTGGCATAGACTATCTTGATAATTGGGTAATAAGCCTTTTTACACAATCAACAAAAATAGAATCCCTAATAGACATAGAAGATACATGAATATTAATAAATTTGAGAAAATAATGAAGAACAATTAAATCTCACAACCCATATGAATTCAAACCTTAATTAACCTTGAGTTGGAAAGAAAGAGTTCAGCCACACATAATTATTATAGAGAAAATAAAGTAGAGAAGAAAGCTAAAACAATGGATGAGAGGAAGAAAAAAACTGGTTTGCTGCCCCCTTCTCTCTAAAACCTAAAAACTATCCCTATCTTCTCATCTCTTTCTTTTTATAGGAAAACTTGCCCCCTAAGAAATATTAGATGATGTGTCTAAAGAAGGAATCATTCATTTCTAAAATAACCTTAAGTGGTGAGGGGCTTTTAGTAAATAAACATTCCCAAAAATAAATTAAAAAGCCACATGGTAAATAATGTCACTTTAAGCCTCTTTCCATAAATTCGAATTTCTGGAATACGCCGTGGGCACGCTCTAACTGAAGAAATCTTTTGCCATCTTTTCTCCTTTTTATCCAAAACTCTCCAAAGCATCAATCTCTATGAAAACTCATCAAATATCATCCTTTCAGCTTCATATTGCATCAAAACGTTTCGTCTATCATGAAAATCAATAATTACAATTAAGATCCATAATTAAGCATAAATACTCAATAATAACCAAGAAAATATAATAATTAGTATGCATAAAATGCACACTATCAAAATACCCTACACTTGAACAATGCTTGTCCTCAAGTATTCATTAAAATCATCAAGCATGTTCGATTTTCTCTCAACTCCTCTCATGATATATTCATCCATGATATAAGTTATCGCGTCTCACTTTTTCGAATCAAAATATAGCAAGAGATAAATGCAATCCACAAATGAGTTTTTACAAGTTAACACAAATGAGTATCAATTTCCATAATAAATTCAAAATCAAAGTGCAATAAAACTTTAACACCCTCCCAAGGATTTCTCGCAATGCACTCAAGGTGTTTTAGGGCAATTATAAACTCTCAAGTCAATGCATAGAGAGAATTTTACCATAAGCTTGCTTATATATCAAATCTCCACCACTAAACAATGAATCAAATGCAAAAATCAAAGAGGCTTAATAAGGTTGTAATGAGGCTTAGGTAATGGGTCGGTAATAAGGAAATTTGGCTATCAATAAGTTGAAGAATTTTTTACAAAAACATACATACATGAAACTGAACCTTTAGAAACAATAATATTCAATTCAAGTTACATTTTGACGCACAACTTCTCATGAACTCCTTTTTATTCATTTTTTTCACTTTTTTTCTTTTCGACTCAGATTTCTTTTTTCTTTTTTTTTCTTTTTTTTTAATATCTTTGAAGAAGATTTTATTTAGTTTCTTCCACAACTTGAGAAATAGCACAATATAAATGCAACTTGAAATCCTAATAAACATCCATAAGTTTCATGTATATAAATTCACAAAATCCTTCAATTTAGGTTACAAAAGAGGTAAAATGAAAGAAAAGCCCATAATGGGTTAAATGGGAATTAATAAATAAAGAAAAGGTTTAAGGCTCAAAATTGGTTCGCTAGGGGTAAAATCAGGGTGATTTTTTAGACGTTCAAATTGGTTATCCCTAATTGCCCTTATCATATTAATGCATTCAATCCATTAATGTGACCTTAATATGTATAATAAAGCAAGTTCTAGAAAAATCAATCTACACATGACAATCTGATAGGCTAAATTGTGTTAGCTACAATCTAAGGCAGTGTACCTATCGATGCAGTCTAGCACTAATGGCGAGTATCAATGTCGTATTCCTCGAGAAAGTGAAAGCCCAGAGTTACTTCTTTGTTCTTTGTTATATTAACCTAAAATGAATGATGAATAATTTCTAAACTAACTAATAGATACAAGCTAAGTTCTAAGGGAGATGCAGGAATGAATAGATAAATGAAATAACCAAGACAAGAAAGCAAACCCAAAGGGAACCTAAACTAGTTGGTGATCAAACAAAAGATAAAGGATTGATGAATCCAATTATGCTACCCGTGGACGAATTCTTAATTGAATTCGGTTTCTCTCTTGAGATAACCGAATTCCTAAACCTAATAACCTAAAGTTGGAATCTCTTCCTAACGATTGATTCTTAAATTAGCATTAAGCTTTAATCCGCCTCTATTAAGCTTCGTTAATTCTTAATCCGGCTAGTTAATTATCCTTATCTCTAAGTGATTATTAACCAGTTCTTGCTATTCAAAATTCCAATTGCCAAATGGACTTCTCAATCACACAAAGCAATCTAAACACCACAATTCACAACGTCTCATGAATAATGCTATCTTATTAATACTGAAAGCAAGAAGAATACAAAACCAACTCAAACAATCCAACAATATAATATTAAGCCAACATAGTAAAGAAATCCCAATGGATTTAATCGGTCTAGCTAAACATGTTCATGTTTAAAACAATCTAGGAAATCAATTACAATGAAAGAATAATGAAAATGAAACATGTACACCCTTTTCTCTCGAATTGGATGAACAGCTCCAAATCTGGATCTACACTTTGGTTAACCTCCCAAATTGCCTCTTGAATTGCTCCACTACTGTTTTGCACTCGGAACCTTGCGATTCCGGGATTCTTCCTCCCTGCAACTTTCTCTCGCACTCAATACTGTGCAGAAACCGAACCAGCCGCTAGGGCTCTATGTCGCTCCTTCCACCCCTTTTTCTAACCCTAAAAAATTCGTTTTCCTTATATATTTTGTTTCAGCACGACCATGGTCAAGGCCGTGCTGGTCAGCACGGCCGGAGTCTAGGCCGTGTTGAAACTGTGGATCTCACGAAGTAGGTTTTCACCATGGCCGTGCCCCCGCCAGTGCTGGCCACCACGACCCGTGGTGGAGGCAGTGGTGGCCTCAAAAACCGTGCCTAAACCATTATTTTGAAGACCAAGTTTCGATGGTTTGGTCACGACCAAAGTTCAGGCCATGATGGTCAGCACGGCCTCGACTCAGGCCGTGCTCAATGTGTGCAACGCGACCTCTTGTGTGATCTTGATGAATTCTCATCCATTTCCACACGTATTGATCTATAATTGCTTAAACACCGATTACGGTCCTATAAATGCTCCTGAAATGCAAAAGAAGACAAAACACGGGTGATCTGGGAATAAAAGCACAATAATTGCTAAGAACATACACAATAATATGCAAGCAAATATGTGTAAAACTATGCACATCACAATCACACAATCACACAATCACACAATCAAGAAAAATATAGAGCATATTGTGATGAATGCTCTTAGGCTCAAAAGCTCACAAAAAGTGATTGTGTGTTAAGTTCTATGCACTTTTTCATTCAAATCAATTATAAAAATAATACTCACAATGCAACACATAAAAACTCATTCATTTATGCAAATCTCTAATTATATTTTAACTCAATCAAGCAATTCTCAACAATTTAAATCATGGATTCATAAGTCACAATCATAGAACAATACTCCAAAAAATAAATTTAACATGCATGTGCAATGCCCAAAAACAGCCTATAAACACCCTACACTTATCTCATACATTGTCCCCAATGTATTTATATAATGCCTAACATATCAAATTGGGAATAAAAGATAGGAATGGTGAAACTTCCCTGAGTATGCTACGCATGGCGAAAATGTCTAACAACGAGGTGGATATGGTGGAGTAAAACCCATGTGCTTGAAGAAAGCCATCAAGTTTAATTCCATTTCTATTTGTCGCTGTTCAAGGCGTAGAAGTTCTTTTGGATTGAGGTTGTTGGTGAGTGCAACTTGTAACTTATCTTCATGTTCCAACTCAAAAGTTTCCTGCGCTAAAGTGTCAATCGCATCTAGAACAAAAACTGAGGATACATCATTAGGATATCTCATGGTATCATAGATATTAAATTTTATGATCTCATTATCAAATTCCATACTAAATGTGCCATCATGTACATCAATTTTTGTTCTTGAAGTTTTAAGAAATGGTCTTCCTAACAAAATTGATGTTGAGTTAGGAGAATTATCTTCTTCTATGTCAAGTATATAAAAATCTACAGGAAATACCAATTCATTCACTTGCACTAAAACATCCTCTAAGACACCCTCAGGATACAAAACCGATCTATCTGCAAGTTGTATAACAACACCCGTTTCTTTTAATTTACCACATTTTGAAGATGCATAAATTGAAAGAGGCATGACATTTATTGAGGCTCCTAAATCACACATTGCCCTCTTAATTTCAACATTGCCTATCTTGCAAGGGATAGTAAACGTACCTGGATCCTTGCACTTGGGAGGTAGCTTTCTTTGAAGAATAGCTGAAACATTCTCATCCACACTTATCTTTTCCATACCTTCTAACTTTTTCTTATTGGTGCACAACTTTGTAAGAAATTTAGCATAACGAGGTACTTGCTTAATTGCATCGAGTAAAGGAATATTTACCTCAATTTTGCGAAATGTCTCAAATATCTTTTTTTTTTCTCTTCTTGTTTCTTAGATTTGGCAAATCTTTCGGGAAAAGGAGGTTTTGTCACTAATACTTTTTGTTTCTCATTATTTGGTACTTGAGATTGGTCGGTTTCTTACGATGAGGTCGCCATTTCTTTTTCAACCCCCTCTTCTAAGGCTTGCCCATGCCTTTTTGCATCATCAAATTCTTTCAATTCTTTTCCACTTCTCAAGGTTATTACACTAGCATTGTGCCTTGGATTGACAATTGTTTGTGATGGCAATTTACCTTGAGATTCTAATTTGCTCAATGAAGATGCCAATTGCCCTACTTGAGCCTCTAAATTTTGAATACTTGCTCTCGTTTCCTGTTGAAAAACATTTATATTATTAGCAAGCTCTTTAACAATATC
This sequence comes from Ricinus communis, assembly GCF_019578655.1. Lineage (NCBI taxonomy): Eukaryota > Viridiplantae > Streptophyta > Magnoliopsida > Malpighiales > Euphorbiaceae > Ricinus > Ricinus communis. Next base: position 10,039,925 of record NC_063261.1, on the reverse strand, counting down.
TTCAAGAGACATACCTTGCTTTACGAGAGGTGATTGCTGGAAATTTCCTGATCTTTGTTGGAAATTGTGATGAGAGTTTTGGAAATTTTGATTAGAGTTTTGGAAATTTTGATTTCTTGATCCATAGCTAAGGTTAGGATGATCCTTATATCCTGGATTGTACGTGTTTGAATAAGGATCATACTTCCTGTTTGGAAATCCTCCAACCATGTTGACTTGCTCATTAGATTCCTCTTGAAGTGTTGGACACATGTTGGTTGGATGACTTGGATCAGTACAACTTCCGCAAACTCTGGCTTTTGGTGCATTTCCTAAGGCCAATTTTTGAACAAGAGAGGTTAGTTTAGACAATTGAGTTTCGATAGAATTGCTACTTACCTCATTCACTCTTCTTGATGTTGAATCTTGACCGAAGCCAAATTGTTGAGAGTTGGTAGCCATGATGGAGATCAAGTCCCTAGTGGCTTGAGGAGTTTTGTTCACTATAGCACCTCCACTAGTGGCATCCATCACTTTTCTCTCCATGGGTAACAATCCCTCATAAAAGTATTGGATGAGAAGTTGTTCGGTAATTCCATGTTGAGGGCAACTCGCGCACAATTTTTTAAACCGTTCCCAATATTCATGGAGAGTCTCCACATCTTTTTGCTTGATTCCACATATTTCCCTCCTTATACTTGCGGCTCTTGAGGCGGGAAAGAACTTATCAAGGAATGCTCTTGCCATATCCGTCGATGTGGTGATAGAACCGGATGGCAAATAGAATAGCCAATCGTTAACTCTATCGGCTAATGAAAATGGAAATGCATGCATTTTGATTTTTTCTTCGGATAGCCCTTGTGGTCTCATGCTCGAACATACCACATGAAATTCTTTCAAGTGTTTATGAGGATCTTCATTCTCAAGACCGTGCAAAGTAGGTAATAAATGTATCAAACCTGATTTTAGCTTAAAGGCTACCTCCAAATCGGGATATTGAATGCAAAGCGGTTGTTGGTCTACATTTGGTGCCGCCAATTCCCTTAGAGTTCTTCCTAGATTTTCCATGGTTTCTTCTAATTCAGAATCACTTGAAGAATCAACCAAGTCAAAATTTGTTTCCAATTCTAGAGGTGTAGAAGGTGAAGAAGATTTTGAATTCTTACAACGTTCTTTAGTCTCCTTTCTTATTCTTTTTACGGTTTTCTCCATCTCAGGATCAAATTCAAATTTTTCTGTATGAGAAGAACTTGGCATACAAGAAATAAATCTAATTAAGTGACACCAATCCCCGGCAATGGCGCCAAAATTTGATGGGTGTCGAATCCAACAAAAATAAGTTTCTACTCTTCTAATAAAAACAACTTGTAAATAGTGACAAGTAGGGTCGAATCCACAGAGATTGGTAAGATTTATTTCTTTAACAAAATTCAAATAAAATTAGGGGGGGTTTTAAATTTGGAATCAAAACAAATTAAAAAAGAAATCAATTAGAAGCAATAATAAAATTTGAGAAGATAAATCAATATGAGAAAACTCCAACCCTAGGTATAATCTCAGTTTTAATTTATTGAATTGATCATTGATGCAAATATAATTTCCAAATCCATTAATAAATTGGTTATAGTTGTTGAGAAGCTCTAACAACTTAATTTCTCCTTAATTTTTCGTTAATCAATGGAAGCCATTTGATTAATTCTCTTATTGAATAAACAACCCTAGAAAAGCTTCCAAGATTTAATTTACCAATAGCAATGCCATCTAGAGAAACCCAATCCTAGCCAACAAATACATAAGATGAATTCATTTAGACTAAATCATGCATCCACATAACATGGGTATGTTATTCTACCACTAATCATTAGAATAATTAAACAATTATGGATTTAATATTCTAACTTGGCATAGACTATCTTGATAATTGGGTAATAGGCCTTTTTACACAATCAACAAAAATAGAATTCCTAATAGACATAGAAGATACATGAATATTAATAAATTTGAGAAAATAATGAAGAACAATTAAATCTCACAACCCATATGAATTCAAACCTTAATTAACCTTGAGTTGGAAAGAAAGAGTTCAGCCACACATAATTATTATAAAGAAAATAAAGTAGAGAAGAAAGCTAAAACAATGGATGAGAGGAAGAAAAAAACTGGTTTGCTGCCCCCTTCTCTCTAAAACCTAAAAACTATCCCTATCTTCTCATCTCTTTCTTTTTATAGGAAAACTTGCCCCCTAAGAAATATTAGATGATGTGTCTAAAGAAGGAATCATTCATTCCTAAAATAACCTTAAGTAGTGAGGGGTTTTTAGTAAACAAACATTCCCAAAAACAAATTAAAAAGCCACATGGCAAATAATGTCACTTTAAGCCTCTTTCCATAAATTCAGATTTCTGGAATACGTCGTGGGCACGCTCTAACTGAAGAGATCTTCTGCCATCTTTTCTCCCTTTTATCCAAAACTCTCCAAAGCATCAATCTCTATGAAAGCTCATCAAATATCATCCTTTCAGCTTCATGTTGCATTAAAACGTTCCGTCTATCATGAAAATCAATAATCATAATTAAGATCCACAATTAAGCATAAATACTCAATAATAACCAAGAAAATATGATAATTAGTATGCATAAAATGCACACTATCAATAGTCTATAGTTTGTGGGACTAAGGTAGTCTTGCTAGTAGAGTTAGAACTGAAATCTTTAAAAGTTGTGCTAAAAGCTGAAATACCAGAATATTAGTGGGTTGAGTAGAGGTACCAGCAGTTGGCTCTGATCGACGGAAAGAGGATAAAGGCCCTATACCATATGCAATTGTACTATAAGCAGATAGCTAGGGCAATTAATAAGAAAGTAAAACCAGAAAAATCAGAGCTGGTGACTTAGTGTTGAAACACATAATACCTATTGCATTCGACCTGAGAGGAAAGTTCAGGGCTAATTAGAAAGGTCCATACTTAGTAAAGAAGATCCTACCTAAAGGTGCCACTAAGATCTCAAACCTGCCAGGGAACAAATTATCTGAGCCTATTAACCTAGATCGTCTCAAGAAATACTATATATAAAAATAAAAAATAGTCTACTAATCAGAAAACCTGAAAAGGCCAGTCAAGTAAAAATCAAGGCATTAAGAGAGAAAATAATCAATTGAAAAATCTGAAGAGACTAGCTGATAACAGAAGTTGTACCATGAGAAATCAAAATGCATTCATCTAGGCCTTTACTAAATGAATAAATTGTTTAGAATTCTTATCAAACATATATATGTCTATTTATCACTTTACACACTAATTGAAAGAAAAACTAAAGCTAAAGTTCTAAGCAAAATAAATGAGATCTAAAAAGAAGCATATTTCATCTTCTTTTTCTCTTTGCATCTGTATTCCTAAATTCAACAGCTAGCTCTCAAGTCCTCTTTAACCTTGCAAATCCATTACAAGTGGTAATCTGAAACTAGACCCAAGCTTTGAAGTTGTTATCCATGGTCAGATCAGCTTCATAATCAAAGTGCGCTCTATACGGGGCTAGAGTCTTTCAATCTTATCCATCAAATCTTGTCTCAGTAGGAAGCCTTCAAATTTAGGAGAAAATTCCAAAATCTGCTGCTTTTGCCCGTACTGGCAGCAAAGTCTCACAAGTGTGTAGAAGGCGGATGCTCGTAAGTTGGGTAAAGTTACACAGTCGTCGTACTCCATAAGTCTAAGATGCTTGATCACCAAGGATAGATCCAACAGATAAGTGGATTATGATGAGACCTTTGCTATGGTTGCTAGATTAGAATCTATTAGGATACTCTTAGCTTATGCATGTCACATGAATTTCAAATTGTTTCAAATTGTTTCAAATTGATATGAAAAGTGCATTCTTAAATGGATTTATTGAGGAGGAAGTCTATGTTATGCAACCTCTCAGTTTTGAAAGTCATAAATTTCCTAATCATGTTTTCAAATTGATTAAAGTCTTATATAGATTGAAACAAGCCTTTAGAGCTTAGTATGAAAAGCTTAGTTCCTTTTTAATTGAAAATGGATTTTTAAAAGGAAAGGTTGATACTACACTATTTGTGAAGAAACACAAGCATGATACTTTAACTTGTTCAAATTTATATTGATGACATTGTGTTTGGTGCTACTAATGAATTATTTTGTGAGGATTTTGCTAAGTGTATGACTAGAGAATTTGAAATGAGCATATGATGGGAGAGCTCAAATTCTTTTATGGTCTTCAAATCAAGTAAAGTAATGATGTAATATTTATCAACCAATCCAAGTACACAAGAGACCTTTAAAGAAATTTGAGATGGATGATTGTAAAGTAGCCAAGACTGACATGAGTGTCACAACAAAACTGGACAAAGATGAGAAGGGTAAGAGTGTAAATAAAAAGACCTATAGAGGTATAATCAGCTCCCTCTTATACTTAACCGCTTTTAGACCTGATATTATGTATAGTATATGTCTATGTGCTAGATTTCAATCTTATCCTAAAGAATCTCATTTTAGTGCCGTAAAAAAGATTTTGAAATATTTGCATGGTACTTTGCATTTAGGTCTTTGGTATCCTAAAGAAACATCTTTTGACATAATAGGCTATTTGGATGCCTATTATATGGAAAGTCTTTTAGATATAAAGATCATTTTTAGAACTTGTCACTTTCTAGGTGAATGCTTAGTATCTTAGTTTAGCAAGAAACAATTTTCGATTGCTATCTCCATCACGGAAGCCGAATATGTGGCGGCAAGTTGTTTTTCACACATGGATAAAATAACAATTAAGAGATTATGTGAGAGAGGTTGATCACATTCCCATTATATATAACAACACTAGTGCTATAGATTTCTCTAAGAATCCTATTCAATATACTAAAATTAAGCATATAGATATTAGACATCATTTTTTGAAAGATCATATACAAAGTGGTGTTGTAGCATTAGAATTTGTTGATACAACTAACCAATTAGCTGATATTTTCATAAATCCCTAAATGAGGAGAGATTAAACTTCATTAAAAGAGAACTAGAAATGATTGATGAAAATACTCTAGTATAATAATAATAGAAAGAAAGAAGACTCAAGCAAACTAATTTTTGATGAAGAAGCACTTATCAAACTTGATATTTCTGAAGAGGTACATTCACTCCTAGAAAATATAGGTCTAGAGGAGTTTTCTACCCCAATCCTTAGAGTTAGGGTATGAAAACCTCACTAAGGAGTTTCTCTCCATCTTAATGATCAACAAAAAGAGGAATAGGATGAGTACTATGGGGTTTATAGTGTTCGAAAATCCGCCCTACATCCACTCCTCAAGCTCACACTAGAGTATTCCACTATAATCAATTTTGATTATAAACCTGGATTTTAATAAGTTCACCCAACAACTTGATGTTTTAACAAGCTAACACTAAACTTCTTCCCTCAGTGTATCAATCTCTCACTAAGTCTCTTAACTCTTGAGTTTTAATGGAAACTCAACAACTAATTCCTTATGTTTTTAAGACGTAGGTTCACACAACAACCCTTTTTCGTATAGTTGATAAAGATATTCAACTTAGAATACTATAGAAAGAAAGAATTAAGTGTAGTAAATTGAGAAATTAATGTGCAAGAGTTTGGGCACTAATAATTTCACATACTTATATAATATGTTTTTATAAGGGTTATTTATACTCATACCAACATATTAAAGATGTTTCAAGGGTCCCATAACTCATTTAATACAAACCTTGATGATTTAGCAAAAAGAAACTTTCTGTTTGAAAAGTGCCCTCGCGCTTTCTAAATAGAGTCGTTGGATATCCAAAGGCTCCAGACACGTGGCACTATAATAGCGGTTGTCCTTGTAATGATCACTAACTCAAAATTAATTATGAAATCTGCCCTTGCACTCTAGAAGCCCCCTCGCAAAGTCGTATTTGCACTTCAAGCGCATCCCCACGGTCCAGCTTACGGAACCTCCTGCCAAAAACTATGTTTCTCTTTAATTTAAGGCGCCCTTGTGCTCTCTTTGACTACCAGGTGTCCTGATGAGAATGAGGGTCTTTCAAGGGGTCTTTCCACATAGATGGTCAATTTTAACCAGTTGAAAAGCGCCCTCGTGCTTTTTAGGCTCTTTTAAAATACTCTTGAGAAGCTTAAGCACTTTTGTCCAAACTTTGTCTCTTTATGAATGAACAATAAACAAATTCAATATTAGAAATATGCACTCTCATTTAATCTAAGTAGGTTTCAAGAAAGTGATATAAAATGTCAAGAAATACTAAAATATTTTTTTAAGAAAAAGGTGTCTTCTTAGGTGATTTTTCTCCTTCTTAATATGTATGTGTTTTTCTTATATTCCCTTTAATGTGAGATGATTATCATTTAAGGCTAAATTTTCCTAATGATTTAGGCACTCTCTGTTTTAAGTTATGATTAACAAATACTATCTTTATTAGCATCTTTCACTTTCTTCTCCCTTTAGCAAAATCAAAAGAAGAAACATAAATATAAAGACATCAAAAGATAAAGTGAATTTAAGGATATGTGATCAAAGGCATGAGACTATGCATGAAAAGAAAAGAAAAGAAATATTGGAAATAAGAAAGAAATTTTGAAAATAAATTAATCATCCTCTTCTTTTTTTCTTCTTTTACCATGGAGCCTTGCCTTTTGCAGCACTACTAGATCAATGTGAGGTGCTCTTTCTATTTGCTCTTCCTCTTCCTCTTCTTAATCTTCAATATAACATGAAGGAAGCTTATGAAATTTTTGAATCCATGCTAAGTTATGCTTTGATCACAAACTAATTTTATTCAATGTGAAAGGGCTTAATGGGCTATTGTGTAGCTCACATCCCCAAAAAAGTTGTAAATACTCAATTTGATAAAATAGAGATGCATAAAGGAAATAATATACAAGTAGACCTAATAAAGCATATCATGTCAATCATTAAGAAAACACAATTATGAGAAATGATTATGAAAAAATAAAATCAATCCAATGTACTTCCATCAATCATTCCTAGCTCTCTTTTCATATAGTTTAATCTATCGTCATTTAGAGATTTTGTAAGAAAATCTACAAGTTTGTTACTTTTATCAATAAATTCTAATACAATATCACCATTTTGCATATGATCTCTTAAATAATTATGTCTAATGTCGATATGCTTACTCCTAAAAAGTTGAATAGGATTCTTTAGAAGATTTATAGCACTAGTGTTGTCACATTTAATAGGAATGTGATCAGCCTCTCTCACATAATCTCTTAAGCATTGCTTCCACAAGATTTAAGTGCAACAATATCCCGCTACCACATATTCGGCTTCTACGATGGAGAGAGCAACCGAAACTTGTTTCTTACTAAACCATGAGCCTAAACATTCACCTAGAAGATGAGAAGCTCTGAAAGTGCTTTTCCTATCTAAAATACTTCCCGCATAACCGCATTTGAAAACTTAATGATGTCAAAAGATGAATTTTTAGGATTTAAAGTCCTAAATGAAATGTGCCATGTAAATATTCTAAAATCCTTTTGATGACATTTAAATGAGACTCTTTAGGATTTGAATGAAATCTAACACAAAGACAAACATTGTACATGATATAAGATCTAGAGGTGGTTAAATATAAAAGTGAACCGATCATGCCTCTGTAAAGCTTTTTATTTATACTCTTACCCTTCTAGTCCTTCTCCAAATTTATTATGACACTCATTGGTGTTTTGGCCATCCATCTCAAATTTCTTTAAGATTTCCTTTGTATACTTGGATTGGTTAATAAATATTTCGTCCTTACTTTGCTTGATTTAAAGACCAAGAAAGAATCTGAGCTCTCCTATCATATGCTCATCTCAAATTCTCTAGTCATACACTTAGCAAAGTCATCACAAAGTAATTCATTAGTAGCATCAAATATAATTTCATCAACGTAAGTTCATATAATGAGAGTGTTATGCTTATGTTTCTTTACACACAAGGTAGTGTTAACTTTTCCCTTTGAAAAATCATTTTCAATTAAAAGAGAACTAAGCCTTTTATACCAAGCTCTAAGAGATTTCTTTAAACCATATAAGACCTTAGTAAACTTAAACACATGATTTGGAAACTTGTGACTTTCAAATGCGGGAAGTTGTTCAACGTATACTTCCTCCTCAATAAAACCATTTGAAAAATATACTATTCACATTCATTTGAAATAATTTGAAATTCATATGACATGCATAAGCTAAAAGAATTTTAATGGCTTCTAATCTACCAACTAGAGTAAAGGTCTCAACACAGCCGATGCCTTTCTCTTGGTTGTAGCCTTTTTCAACCAATCTAGCTTTATTCCTAGCAAATAGAGCCTTGCTCATCCAACTTGTTCCTGGGAACAAGTTACCACACTTTGTTTCTCTCAAATTAATTGGGTTCATCTTGCATAGCAATCACCCAACTTTCATCATTTAGAGCTCATTCATAGTCCTTGGCTCAAATTGAGAAACAAAGTCTAAATTACTCACTGCCATAAGTTTAGAATGAGTATTTACACCTTTTGATATATCTCTAATGACTTGAGTGAGTGGATGATCCTTTTTAAAATTCCATTCCTTAGGAAAACTTTATGATTTCTTAATAGTTTGATCTTCTTGAGTTGCATTATGACTTGGTTAACTTTCTTGATTGTCTTCAATGGACTCTTCAATCTCTTTTGATAGGTTATCAAGATTGACATTAAGCTTTTTAAATACACCTATAAGATCTTTCACACAAATACCTTTCCTAAGATCAAGCTTGCTTAATTAATCAAACATATTATTTATAGACTCTTAAATTGCTAAAGTATGTTTGTTAAAGACTCTATAAGCTTTGCTTGATGTGGAATAGCCTAGAAAAATTTCTATGCCAGTTTTGAAGTCAAAAATTCTAAGATTCTCCTTGGTGTTTAAAATGTAGCATTTGCATCCAAACACTCGAAAATATGAGACCTTAGGCTTTCTTCCATTCCAAAGCTCATAAGATATTTCATTTAACAAAGGTCTTTCGAAAACTTTATTTGCAACATAACAACTACAGTTAACGGCTTTCATCTAAAAGTAAGAAGTTTGTACTCATTGAGCATTGTTCTAGCCATTTCCACTAGAGTTTGATTTTTCCTCTCCACAACTCCATTTTGTTTTGGTGTTCTAAAGATGAAAAGTTGTGTGAAATACTAATTTTATTACAAAGTGATTCAAAAAAAATCATTTTCAATTCTTTTCCATGACCACTTCTAATTGAGGAAATCAAGTATCCTTTTTCATTTTAAACACGTTTTGTAAAACTTTATAAGCAAGGGAATTAACTGAAGTGAACCTAGAGTAGTCATCAACAATAACAATGCATATGACGTTCCACCCAAACTAGCTACTCCAATTGGTCCAAATAAATCCATATGTAGAAGTTAGAGTGGTTTAGAAATACTTATAATGTTCTATAATTTGAATGATAATGGATGTTGTTTTCCCATTTAACATGGTTTTCAAGGTTTGTTCTTGATGAACTTCATCTTAGGAAGTGCATTTACAAGTTCTTATTTGGCTAACTTTTGTAGAACATTGATACTTGCATGCCTGAGTCTTCTATGCCATAGTGAAGATTCATCATTAATAGAAAAAAATACTTGAAAGATTGGTTAGCAACCTTGTGTAAGTCAATTGAGTAGGTATTGCCACTTTTTTCTCTCTTGAGTGCTATTGTGTCATCCATTAAGATATTAACATAGCATCTATGACAGTCAAAAGTGACCTTCTTACCTTTGTCACACAATTGACTTACACTCAACAAATTATGCTTTAATCTGACAACTAGGAAAACATCATTAATAAAAGATTGACCATTCTTACTAATAGAACCAATGCTAATTACCTTTTCCTTGGCGTCATTACCAAATGTGACTTTGCCTCCATCATCATTTTTTATGTTTATAAAGAGACATGTCTCCTGTCATGTGCCTTTAACATGCTAAGGATTTATACTTGTGGACTTAAGACACACCTATAAGGAAAAGTCAATTCACTTAGTTTTAGGTACCCATACAAGGTTGGATCCTTAGGTGTTAGCTTTGGAAGTGTCATCCATAAAGATATGCATCTTCCTTATTTTGCATTTAATGTTAACATGGCCAACCCTCAAGCAATAATGGCAAATGCCCTTTGGATTTTGGGAAGTGTGAGAGTTGGTCTTCTTTGCTACCTTTACTTGAGGTATAGACCTCAATGCATTCACCATATTATTACACATGTATGAGCAAGATTTGTTAACTTTTTTTTCCTATACATGTATGCATGCTTTATTCTTTTTGGCCTAGTCTTAGGAACTTGTGATCCTATCCCTCTCTTCTTTAAGTGGGAGGTTTCATATGTGGTTTGGCGTTTGAGCTCTTTTAGGAGTACTTTCAACCATTGAGGGTTGAGTGGCCTTTATAAAAGTGATTGTGTGAAATATTGGAAATGTGGATGAGGAAGCTTCATAAAATCCCACTCCATGTCTCACAAGGGGTGGTCTTTGAGATACAATTAGTGTATCAAGAGACTCCTTCCCTTTTGGAAACTTGGAGATTAAATCCCTAAGCTCTTCAACTTTATTTTTCAAAGAATTATTTCTTTTAAGCTTTTCTTTTGAAACTTCATCAATGATTTTCTTAAGTCCTCATTGGAAGTTTTAAGAGTAGTAGTAACTTATTTCTTTAAAATCTTAAGTTCTTTTTCTAAGTTGGAGCATTTATTTTTATAAAAATTGAATTTTGATAGCATATTTTGTAAAAGCTCATCCTCATATCAAATATATCATCACCAAAAAAATGATTAGATGAATTAGAAGACTGAGGAGTAGAGCATACCTCATACAAGTCCTTAATTTTGGCCATGAAATAAAAGTTGGTCGTTTCATCTTTATCACTCTCCATATTGGAGGTTAAGAATACATCACTCCATGTAGCCTTTAAGTCTTTTCTTCTATTTCTTGTCTCCATTCTTTCTCTTCAAATCTTTCGGATAATCTAGTTTGATGTGTTCTTGCTTTCCATACTCATAGCAAGTAACATCATCCTTCTTGTTTTTGCTTGGTCTTGGCTTAGAGGAAGACTTCTTGTTAGTAAAAGGCTTGATGCTTCTTTTTTTCCTAGCCTCTAAAATCCTATTGACATACTTAGTGATTAGAGGCACATCATCACTTTCACTTTGAGCTTCTTTTTGGTTTTCATCATCACTTGGGATATCATTCTCTTTTATGCTCTTGTACCAGCTTTGAGTGCTAGTACTTTCTTCCTCCTCCCGTCTCTATCAAATTCATCCTAAATTAAGAGATTAGATCTTGTGATCTCTAAAACCTTCATCGCTAATGAAAATAGCAACCAAAACTTGAAGTGGTCGCTATAGATAGCGACCATAGAAAGTGGTCTCTACTTGGTCTCTAGTTGGTCACTGATGCACTCATGTAGAAGACTATTTAGAAACCAATTAGCTTCCATTTGGCGACTACGTGGTGTGGTAGCTATATATAGACCACTTATTTATGGTTGCTAACCTGGTAGCTATTTAGAGACCCAACAGAATTTATCGCTATTTAGATACCACTTATTAAATTTGTAACGACCTGTAACCAGATCACATGAGATATTATCCACTTTAGCCCCTAAATGCCTCATAGTTTTATCCCCTTAGCAGATTCGAAAACTTCCTAGGAGGTCACCCATCCTGAGATTTACCTGAACCAAGCATGTTTACCTTTGGAGTTCCTATAACTCCATAGCCAACAACCAAGAAATGCCTCATGTGATGTAATACCCGAAATTTTTATATATTTAATAATAAGTTATTTTTCTATACTCAATTAGTTTGAAATTTTAAGATATTAATCAAGAAAATTATTTGAAGGGTAGAATATATTTTTGGTTATTCTAATTTTTCCCTAATGTATATGTATATGTATAAATAAAAATTATATATTAGAAAATTATGCTAGAAATTGTAAAGGATGTTTATAAAAGAATTTTGGGAAAATTGGTATTATAATTGATTAGTAGTATTAAATTTTAAGTTGGAAATTTATTATTTAAATTAATTTTATGTTAGGACAAAATTGGAAATTAATTTTGGAATAAGGATTGAAAGTATAATTTTATTTTTATGGAGTTTTAATGGAAATTTGTGAGTTTAGTATTTTCGTAAATAAATATGTCGGTCAGGGGTATTTATGTAATTCTGTATTTTCAATAATTCGGATTTGGTCCAAATTAAATAGTTAGAGGCTTAATTGAAAGGCTAAATGAAAGTTTGGGTGCTTAATGTCGATATTGAAAGAAAGAAAGAAGGAATGGAATCAGGGAAGAAGAAGAAAAAGAAAGAGAGATGTCGGGGGAGAGAAAGGAGCACGCGGAGGAAGGAGTCATGGCGTCGGGCCGTCCGTCCAGGCACCTGGTTGGCGGCGTGGCCGCCGCAGTGGCACCAATGAGCGGCAGAACTCGCGCGAGGAGGACGATGGCCGAAGCTTCCTTGCCGCCGTGCGGGCACTTCCGGCATCGGTGGCCGCTGATCTTGGTGCCGATCGACTCCTCTCGGCCTTAGCTTTGTTTTGGCGGTGGTGGTGTCGACAATGGTGGCCGGAAATGAAGGTTCGCGGTGGAGAGAGAAAATGGAGGCAGTAGAGGTTTTTGGATTTTTCCGGTGAGCTCCGGCGGAGATATGGACGATCAGAGGACATATCCCGACTCTCCTCAGCTCAAGCTTCACATTGGCACCGGTTTCGTGGCGATCGGGCTCCGTTTGCAAATCGACGGCCGAGATCGTCCGCAAATCTCTCCGGATGATCGGGTGTCAGATCAGAAAATCAAAAGTGGAAATCGTCGTCAGCGCGTTGTTATGAGTCCGATGGTGTGTTCGGATCATCAATCAGACTCCAGCTGCCGGAGGCGAGTCAACCAAGCGACCGAGCGTCTCGGTAATTTTCTCTGGCCCGTTGATCTTGGAAATCCTTTGATTTAGAATTGTGCTTATTGTTTTGTGTTATGTATTTAATATTTGTGAGTCAAAAATAATTATCGGTCAGTTTGCCTGCCTCGTATTTTGTGTTATGTGGCGGAGTCGGGAAATAGTGAAGTTTGGGGACCCGACTCCCGTTGCTCGAATTGTTGAATATTTGAAGTGTTTTTCTGATAGGTCCTAGACCCATTTTTATGGGGGGTAAATGTCCGTATTGTAGGGGAGGTTCTGCCGGATTTTCGGTAGAATTCTCCCGAGTCGAGATTCTTAGACAGTCAGTCCTAGGAGTCTAGACCTAGGATTAATGATCGATTGTTTCAGCATTTTGATAAATTATTTTCCGTGACTAGATTGTCCGTTTGTTCGGCTTGCTCTAACCGTCACCTGATCCTGTGAGTTAAAGTCACTTAATCGTTGCACTATTGCTAAGTCTGAATTTAATATGCTATTTTGAAAGTTTATGCTTAATATGGTTATTAGTATCGCAACGTAAATAATTTCACTGGATTATTAATTATTGAAGATAATATAAGTATTATTATAGTAATGTTATGATAATACCAAATATTATCAGTTTTCCACGTGAGTTGCATGATGTCTTACTGTAAATTGTTAATCGTTATTTTGATATGGTTGAATGACTTCTTTAGACAATAATATTTATTAAATGTGGTGATTGCGATTTGGGAAATATGGCTTGTAGAACATGCCGCCTGATGGGTCACATCAGGACCGTGTGCGCACCGGTAATGATCATGGACGGGTAATAAGATTTTTATGAGTTCGCCCTGGTCGAGCATGGCTCTCTGGGCTGATTTAAGTAAATTGCGGTAATAAGATTATTATGAGTTTTTCCCTGGTCGAGCATGGCTCTCTGGACTGATTTGAGTGAGATGCCAGAGTAAAGGACCCTGGTCGAGCTTCGCTGTCTGGGCGCCGGCTTATTTGAATATTAAGTGATTGAATTTGGAGTTAAGGACTCGTCGAGCCGCTCGGCCACCCTATTGGAATGATATGCCGGAGTAAAGGTCCCTGGTCGAGCATTGCTCTCTGGGCGCTAGTCTTATTGGATTAAGAGAGCCAAAATGGCTACTAGAATTTGGGGTTAGGGTTCTACTCAGCCACTCGTCCCGTAAAAGTAAAAATATATTTTATTTATTTATTCAATAGGGTATTATAATATGGGTTGTATTTACGTGCATGGTTGATATATTGATTCGAATGATTAATATTTTCTGTGAAGAAAGCAGTAGTCTCTAGATTATTTGATTTTAACTCACTCTCGAGACTGACAGTCTTATTTTTACTATTTTTCAGATTCATGACTGTTAGTCCTCTCGCGACTCTTACTCAGTAACCTGACTTCTTCATTATCGGGTGGTGTTTGATTTGGTATGTAAATTGGTAAATCTTAGATTCTCCGCAGTAGTAATAGTAGATGTATCAGTTGTAAATTTTATGAGTTTCGGGTCTCGCCTAATTTTCCTGGCAGACTGAATTTATTATGTAAAATGAGCTATTAAGATAATTTGTGGCTTTAATAATATTAATTTGAAATGAGATTTGTTTGAGTTGTGAGTGTCACGCTTACTACGGGATTCGATGGCCTTACGCCTACCCATTCCCTAGTGCTGGTCACGGGTCCACAGAGTGGGTCGTGACAAAGTTGGTATCAGAGCTTAGGTTTAGATTTCCTTCGACCTAAGTTAAGATTTTTCTTGGTACTGCGGAGTTAGGATCAAGTCTGTCTTGTTATTTTCATTGACTCCAGTGTCTCAACCTTCACTGTTAGAGAGTCAGCCTTTCCTTTCTAGTAAGCTTGTCTTTGGTGCTGTGTTGAGAATGAGCTTTGTAGCGATGGGAAGATCTGAAGCATGGTAGACTCGTGCCGTTTTCATCAAGTGATTAGTGTAGTCCGCGTTTAGAAGCTTTGATTGTTGTTTCGATGGTGGGCACCGCAGTCAATTTTAGTGTAGAGCGAGGTTGCAGTCGTGTCATGGACTGCCTCGTCATCGCATCAGGCATCGCCTTATTGAGTAGCGCTGACGTTAGTGCTTGGGAAGTCGAGCGGATGTTAGAGTTTTATGGTTGAGTTTGTGATTCTAAGAAGCTTAAGAAAGGTGGTAGGAGTATTTTCGGATGCTCGGAATCTAGAGAAACTTAAGCGAACATTATTTATTTTTCTAAGTAGAACAAGTGTTTTAAAATACAATATTGCACCCAGTCCCGTAAGAATGCATTATGGCATTTCACTGTTAGGCATGCATAAATTCATTTTAGGACATGCATCATACATCGTGCATTGCAACCCTTAGTGATAGGGGCACCATCACCCTGGTGAGCGATATTGTAGAATTTTATATAAAGAGAAATGGCTAGAGATTTTATGATTTTACAGAAGTGTTTTTCCAAAATGATAAAGCTTTATCAATGATGATTATAAAGTAAATAAATAAGTAAATTTTTCAAAGTAAATTGTGTTAGCTTGGGAATTCTCTGGATGACGAGCTGAGTTGCTGAGAGAGTAAGTCTGTGGCGCTGTAAGCCCCATGTTGGATTATAAAGGAGGCTTTTAGATTTTAGTCAAATAGGAATCTTGTGTCAGGATGGCATGGGTTGTGTCGGTTGATGCGATCAAATGGATGTTATGTCGAGGATGATGTGATGTGGATGTTAAGAATTTTCTGCGCGTGTAAGGACATTTCATTAGGAAGGAAATTTGGTGAGTGGATTTTTGGCAAGATCAGAGTTGGCCCTTCTTGTGTGGAAACCCTTGGTTTTGTCAGTAGGTTGGTGAGGTGGCATGCAAGTTGGACTTGCCGCCAGATAATGTTCTCTGAGGTCAAATCCAGTAGTTCGTAGGTCTGGGTTGAGGAAGTGTATTTTGATCCTTTACTTGTGTTGGACCCTCAGTGTGTGGAAGCAAGTGAAGATTTGATTTTCGACGAGCCGTAAATCAGGATCGCTGATTCCCAGGTTCGCCAGTTTTGCGTAAGGGTTTTGTCGATGGGTCAGATGGTTGAGTTTAGTTTCTGCCGAGGAAAAGTTCTCGAGAAGCCGAGTGGAGATGAGAGGTTCCTAATTAGTTTCAGTCTTGAGTGAAACCCCTTTTCTTTTAAAATTCGAGGTACGAATTTCTTTTTAAGGGGGGGAGAATGTAATACCCAAAATTTTAATATATTTAATAATGAGTTATTTTTCTATACTCAATTAGTTTGAAATTTTAAGATATTAATCAAGAAAATTATTTGAAGGGTAGAATATATTTTTGGTTATTCTAATTTTTTCCTAATGTATATGTATATGTATAAATAAAAATTATATATTAGAAAATTATGCTCGAAATTGTAAAGGATGTTTATAAAAGAATTTTGGGAAAATTGGTATTATAATTGATTAGTAGTATTAAATTTTAAGTTGAAAATTTATTATTTAAATTAATTTTGTGTTAGGACAAAATTGAAAATTTATTTTGGAATAAGGATTGAAAGTATAATTTTATTTTTATGGGGTTTTAAGGAAAATTTGTGAGTTTAGTATTTTCATAAATAAATATATCGATCAGGGGTATTTATGTAATTGTGTATTTTCAATAATTCGGATTTGGTCCAAATTAAATAGTTAGAGGCTTAATTGAAAGGCTAAAGGAAAGTTTGGGGGCTTAATGTCGATATTGAAAGAAAGAAAGAAGGAATGGAATCGGGGAAGAAGAAGAAAAAGAGAGAGAGATGTCGGGGGAGAGAGAGGAGCGCGCGGAGGAAGGAGTCTGGTCGGGGGCTGGTGGCCGGGCTGGCAGGCCGGTGGCACCAATGGCGACAACAAGAAGAGGACGATGGCGAAGCTTCCCTTGCCGGCACTTTCAGATCTGTGGCCACTGATCTTGGTGCCCATCGACTCCTCTCGGCCTTAGCTTTGTTTTGGCGGCGGCGGTGTTCGACAATGGTGGCCAGAAACGGAGGTTCGCGGTGGAGAGAGAAAATGAAGGCAACCGAGGTTTTTGGATTTTTCCGGCGAGCTCCGGCGGAGCTATGGACGATCAGAGGACATATCCCGACTCTCCTCAGCTCAAGCTTCGCATTGGTACCGGTTTCGTGGCGATCGGGCTCCGTTTGCAAATCGACGGCCGAGATCGTCTGTAAATCTCTCCGGATGATCAGGTGTCATATCGGAAAATCGAAAATGGGGATCGTCGTCAGCGCGTCGTTATGAGTCCGATGGTGTGTTCAGATCATCGATCAGACTCCAGCTGCCGGAGGCGAGTCGACCGAGCGACCGAGCGTCTCGGTAATTTTCTCTAGCCCGTTGATATTGGAAATCCTTTGATTTAGAATTGTGCTTATTGTTTTGTGTTATTTATTTAATATTTGTGAGTCAAAAATAATTATCGGTCAGTTTGCCTGCCTCGTATTTTGTGTTATGTGGCAGAGTCGGGAAATAGTGAAGTTTGGGGACCCGACTCCCGTTGCTCGAATTGTTGAATATTTGAAGTGTTTTTCTGACAGATTCTCGACCCATTTTTACGGGGGGTAAATGTCCGTGTTGTAGGGGAGGTTCTGCCGAATTTTCGGTAGAATTCTCCCGAGTCGAGATTCTTAGACAGTCAGTCCTAGGAGTCTAGACCTAGGATTAATGATCGATTGTTTCAGCATTTTGATAAATTATTTTCCGTGACTAGATTGTCCATTTGTTCGGCTCGCTCCAACCGAGGCACCGGAGTAGAGCTAGGAGGTCGCCCGATCCTGTGAGTTAAAGTCACTTAATCGTTGCACTATTGCTAAGTCTGAATTTAATATGCTATTTTGAAAGTTTATACTTAATATGGTTATTAGTATCGCAACGTAAATAATTTCACTGGATTATTAATTATTGAAGATAATATAAGTATTATTATAGTAATGTTATGATAATATAAAATATTATCAGTTTTCCACATGAGTTGCATGATGTCTTACTCTAAATTGTTAATCGTTATTTTGATATGGTTGAATGACTTCTTTAGACAATAATATTTATTAAATGTGGTGATTGCGATTTGGGAAATGTGGCTTGTAGAACATGCCGCCTGATGGGTTACATCAGGACCGCGTGCGCACCGGTAATGATCATGGACGGGTAATAAGATTTTTATGAGTTCGCCCTGGTCGAGCATGGCTCTCTGGGCTGATTTGAGTAAATTGCGGTAATAAGATTATTATGAGTTTTGCCCTGGTCGAGCATGGCTCTCTGGGCTGATTTGAGTGAGATGCCGGAGTAAAGGACCCTGGTTGAGCTTCGCTCTCTGGGCGCCAGTCCTATTGGAATGATATGCCGGAGTAAAGGTCCCTAGTCGAGCATTGCTCTCTAGGTGCCGGCATATTTGGATACTTAAGTGACCAGACTTGAGGTAAGGTCTCTGGTCGAGCATTGCTCTCTGGGCGCCAGTCTTATTGGATTAAGAGAGCCAAAATGGCTACTAGAATTTGGGGTTAGGGTTCTACTCAGCCACTCGTCCCGTAAAAGTAAAAATATATTTTATTTATATATTCAATAGGGTATTATAATATGGGTTGTATTTACGTGCATGGTTGATATATTGATTCGGATGATTAATATTTTCCGTGAAGAAAGCAATAGGGTATGATTATAATATGGGTTGTATTTACGTGCATGGTTGATATATTGATTCGAATGATTAATATTTTCTGTGAAGAAAGCAGTAGTCTCTAGATTATTTGATTTTAACTCACTCTCGAGATTGACAGTCTCATTTTTACTATTTTTCAGATTCGTGACTGTTAGTCCTCCCACGACTCTTACTCAGTAACCCGACTTCTTCATTATCGGGTAGTGTTTGATTTGGTATGTAAATTGGTAAATCTTAGATTCTCCGCAGTAGTAATAGTAGATATATCAGTTGTAAATTTTATGAGTTTCGGGTCTCGCCTAATTTTCCCGGCAGACCGAATTTATTATGTAAAATGTATTAATTTGAAATGAGATTTGTTTGAGTTGTGAGTGTCAGCCTTACTACGGGATTCGATGGCCTTACGCCTACCCATTCCCTAGTGCCGGTCACGGGTCCACAGAGTGGGTCGTGACATGTGATTAGTTCCAACTCTTTATATATATGTTATCAACCATTATCTGCCCCGTTTCGATGTACAATTCGATTTATTCATATACCCCTGTACCTTAGAGTGCTTTTATCCTAGAAGTCTGCCAGAAGCTGCTCATTATCCAAGCATCCTATCCTTGCCTCGGCGTCCACTTTCTGCCTCTATCAGACCGCTTTTTTAGGTCAGGTTGTCACATACCCACAATCTTTCGCCTGGTTCGTCCTCAAATCACAATCTATTAGAGAGATCCTGCTTTGATACTATTTGTAATGACTCGGAACTATATTACATGAGATATTTTGTCAGCTTTGGCCCTACTAGCCTCACGATTTTCTCCCCTTGGCGAATTTGAGAATTTCCCGGCCCATCTTAAAATTTTTCTAAACAAAGCACATTTAATTTTAGAATTCCTATAATTCCACAGACAAACAACCAAAAAGTGTCTTATGTGATTAGTCCCAACTCTTTACATATATGCTATCAACCATTTCCCGTCCCCTTTCGATGTGCAATTCGTTTCATTCATGTATCCGCGTACCTTAAAGTGTTGCCATCCTAGAAGCCGCTCCTTATTCAGACATTATATCCTTGCCCCACCATCCACTTCTCGCCCTCATCGGACTGCTTTTCTAGGCCAGGATGTCACATGATTAACAATATTGTTTAATAATTATTTTAATTTGCATTATTACTTTAAGTATATTACTATTTTAATTTAAATATTTATTTATTTATATATTATTTTTAATTTTCATTATTTATATTTATTAATTTGATAATTATATATAATATTTCATACAAATAATTATGAAACTCAAATAATAAAAAAACAATTGAATCAATAAAAATAAATAAATATACTTAATGAATAATAAATTTTATTAATAAAATAAAAAATATAATAAAAATATATATAATATAATAAATATTATAATTAATCTAAATAATATGATCATAATTTAATTTAATTATTCTTATTAAATTATATTATTTACTATATTATTATTATTAAATTATTAAATTATTATTATTCTCAATTTAGTTAATCTTATTACATCATTATTATTAGAATATAATTCTAAAAATTAAAATAGAGACCACACTATTGGTCTCTAACTTGGAGACCATACTGTTGGTCTCTATGTGGTAGCTAAAAACTCATACTATTGATTGGCGCTTAGCTTAGCAACCATAGTCTGTGGTCTCTAAAATGGTTGCTATTTTCTCCATTATTAATTAGTGCCCAGATTAGAGACTACATCTTGTGGTCTCTAAAGTGGTTGCTATTTGGCCCAACTATTATTTGGCTAGAAGTTAGCGACCACTTAGAGACCATATCTGATAGTCACTCGTAATATAGTCATTATATGGTCACAATGTGATTGCAAATTTATAAAAAATAAATTTGGTTTTCAAGTGAAAGCAACGTGGTTGCTATGTAGTAGCTAAATAGTGACCACTTTGGTGTGGTAGCTAAAAATAGTCTCTAAGTTATTATTTTTTATGGTAGTTTTCGCCATCTTAGTTTAGGGTTTTCAGGGTTTTACAGTCTTAGTCAGGATTTTAGGCTTCAATTGAAATTTTCAGATTTTACGGTCTTGGTTCTGAGCTTTCAAGGTTTGGATCGGAATTTATAGAATTTTGTATATATTGGATGAACAAAAGTCAAGTAATAACATGCTCCTTGACCTTTCTTTCTAAATTGTACTTACATTCCAAAATTTCTTAACTATAAATTTTATATCTAAAACTAAGTTATATATGTATTCATTTCTTTTTACTCCACAAATTATTGAAAATGCATATTTACAAAAATTAATAATATCCTCATTCAACAAAATATGTAACTCCCGCAGTACTTGATAAATATATTATTAATTATAAGGTTTGTGCTAATATAAATAATTCATGCTATATGTAATTTTATTAATTTAAAGAGTTTTCATTTTATAAAAGGACAAGCTACTAATGAAGTCAAACAATTGCTTAAATATAATTATTATACTTATCAAATTTAAGAATACTATATTATTATCTATCAATTGTTAAGGTGCTAAAAATTTTAATTCTAAGCTAAAACATTAATTTTTTATCATAATGATACTGAATCGTTATATTAAATACATATTATTATAAATTTTATTTTAACTGAAGTGTTGAAATTTTTATTTTTATTTAAAAAATATATCTTTTGATAGTACTATGATGTTGGGCTATCTTCATATACTAATAAATTTTATAACTAATATATTTTAGACAATTTTGTATAGAAAAATGATAAGCGGAGGAATATATAGAATACTAAAAGTCTTGATGAAAGAAAATACAAGTTCAATAAGCTAAGACTGACTGACTAAGTTTTTCTTTTTCTACTCCGCCCACGTGCTGTACGGCATGCAGACAAAATGTGAAAATACTGAAGTATATTCAGACTAAATATGATTTGGAAATTTTTTCTTTTTCTCAACAATTAAGAGGGAAGAGAGGGTTAGTAGTGGCAGCAGAGAGCGAGGTGACCATATGAGCTTTCCTGCTATAAAATATTATAATATCATAAAGCTATAGTTAGCTTGAGATAAACTGTCTGAATTTTATTATTAATTTTTTGCTATTTAGAGATAAAGTCAGTAATTTTTATAATATGAATTTTAGTCCACATAGATATGTGATTTAGTCTAAGTATATACGTTCGTCGTCAGATCCGACGTGCATTTGATGTATTTATTTTTTAATATAAATTTATATTATTAAATTTGTATTAAATATTTATTAACTCATGTTTATTAAATATATATTAAATATTAACTTACGTTAAATCTTCGTTGTTTGTTAGCTTGATTTTGTTAAAAATATATGTATATCAAAATATAAATATTTGTAGTATAATTTTTTTTAGTGTAACTTTTTTTTGTTTATTAATTATTATGATGATATATGTTATGTTTATATTATATATATATATATATATATATATATATATATATATATATATATATATATATATGTTTAAATAAATTAATGTCGAATATTCATTAACAAATTAATAAATATTATACTTATGAATAGTGAACGCTTATGTCAATTACAAAACTATTTCAATAAATATCATAAAAATAATGAAAACTTTCATAATAAATTAATATTTCATGTGAATATATTGATGAACATTATATACAAGTAATGAAAATTGTAATATATTAATATTAACATTAATGAATAATACATGAAATAAAATGAACATAAACATTAACTACAATAAATATTAAATTCACAGATAATGAATATTTTATAAAAAAGTTAATTATTATAGGATATTACATCTAATGATTATTATAAATATAGACAATGAATATTTTAATATATGTAAATAAATAAATAAAATATTAATATATACTTAGTTCAATATAATTTTTTTGACATGCGTTACTATACGTTCACATATAAAATTTCTATTTGACACGTGTACTTACCATAGACACATAGAATTCAAGTTTATGTATAATTTTGAGTCTTTCTATTAATTTATTATTAATTTTTATATTATTGTACTAATAAAATCTTAAAATATTTTAAAAAATAAGAAAAATACTAAAATTTGTTTAATTTATTATTATTTTTAGAATATTATAAATAATTATAAAATACTAAAATTATATTTAATTTTATATTTTTTATTTTATATTATTATTTTAATCAAAATAATTACGATATTCGTCATAGTTAGGTAAACAACTAGTTTCATAAATATATAAAAATTTATTCAATATATAATTTATAATATAAATTTAATTTTTATAAATTCATTTTATCAATAATATATAAAAAAATAAAAATATCATGTGTTAAAAATAAGTACACAAATCAAAATAAAAATTTTCAAAATAGTAACACAAAAAGAATTATGACTCAAAATTTAATATATATTCAAAAATAATTAGAAAATTAGAATGAATCAAATTGAATAAAATTAGAATGGAAGTTGACAATGAGAATAATTATTTTGATTGTTATTTATATTTAAAATAATTACGACATTAGTATAATAAGCGGATCAATAACTAATTTTTATAAATATATAAAGATTTATTTAATATATAATTTTAATATAATATTAATTTTATTATAATTTAAAATAAAACATTAAAAAATTAGGAATAAAAGTCTTCGCATATATAATTTTTCATAAAAAAAGATTGAAAGAGTGAAGATAAAAATTCTCACATGTACCTTACATTTCAAAACATAAATATTATTAGTAAATTTTATTATTGTTCTGCTATTTTTTATAATGAAAATGAAAAAAAAATTGACTAAATTGTAACCTATATAATTTTATAAAAGACATAATTTAAAAAAATCCGACTAAACCATAATTTATATAATTTTATAAGAGGTATAAATATTTCAATAACTAGAATTTGAATTCAAATTTTTATAGTTTGATAAAAATACTTCAACTATTAGGACACCACCAAGGTAGTATTTAAAAGTCCTATTATTTTTTAAATCTAAAAAGATCTTAATTATGGACTTAAATGATACCAGACGAAGAAGACTCATCGCTTAAATGCTTTCATATATACCATTGAAAAATATCATAGCTATTACACCTGTCATGTCCGCTTCCTCTTCATCTGTTTCTATGTTCAAACTCGGATAGTCTTTTGGATCTATTATTGGTAATCTTGTGGGTTAATTGGTCATCTTTTTGTATAAACAAAGAGAAGCATTTTGACTATAAATTCACAATTCATAAAAATGTAATTTGATAACTAATCAATGCAGATAGCCCTGTCGGTACCGGGAATGGCAATGGGGTGGGTTGGCCGGGTTTGGCGTACCTATTATATATATTTTATATTAAAAATATCATTTTTAATAATTTTTAAATAATATTTATTTTATATTTTAATTATTATTAAGTATAATTAATGAATAAAATCTAAATTTACATAATATTTAATATTTTTTTAAAAATTATATTTATTTATTTATATTTTATAGATAAAATATATATACAATTTATATATAAATATTTAGAGTATAGTTAAGAGTGGTGGGATAGAATGGAATGATTTAAATTTATCTAGAATGGAATGATTTAAATTTATCTTGCCCCGTTACTAATAGCGGGATGGATATTTTTGATCCTGTTTAGATCGGATTAAGAATTTATCCATAGATACGGAACAAGTTACCATCTCTAGACTGCAGACTAACTCTTAGACATAGTTATTAAATTCAGCCTGCCTGGCTGGTTGAACTAGAAACTAAACAATAATTTTTAAAACTTTAAATTGAGTGTTAGATATAATTGGTAAATTCAACCTGCCTGGTCGGTTGAACATGAAACTAAACAATAATCTGGTTCGATTATTTTTTAGAACTAATTTTTATAGCAATTATTTTAAAATCGATGACCTAATTGAATTAATTGATAATTAGTTGATCTAATTATAAGTCAGACGAATAAACGGATTGATATGGCATCCTCTTCGGATCCCATGTTAACTCCAAAAGAAAAACTTAATTATTACAAGTGAAGATTTGAACCTGATTTTTAAATTAAAGTAGATGTGTCTTAACTAAGCAGCCAAACTAATATTATTGTTACTTTTTTGCAACATTTATATAATTAAAGTTTAATTGTTAAAGAAATCTTATATTTTATATTTATTATAAAATCTACCGTGTAAAATTTAAATTTTTAATTTCATCAATATATTTAAATATTGATTTTTCAATTTTAGCTTTTATTAGAATTATATGTCAAATTTATCGAGATGCTGTTAAATCTGATAATAATAAAAAAAATTGAGTGAGTGTACTAACTAATTTTTTACTAAAATATTACCGTTTAAATATATAAAATAATCTTTCTCCTTTCTTAAGTTTAAAATTTAATTAATTTTAAATATTTATACAATAATATTTAGATAAGAGTGTGACTCATTTTCTTTTTTTATCGTTAGAGAACGTGTCATATCAATAAATTTAATTGATAATTTCTTTTGAGTCCAAAATTACATGGTTTTTCTTTTACAATTAAACCTATAATTATTATTCTTCATTTTTCTAAATCTATAATTATTATTCTTCATTCTTTTACGTAAATAATCATTCAATAATAGAATATGATTAAATAAAATTTAAAGAAATTATTTATACAAAATTATAAATTATAAATAATAAGAATTATATTTTTTATTTTTTATTATACAATTTTATTAATTTCTTAAGAGTAAAAATTATTTTAATTTCTTAAGAGTAAAATTATTTTAGATTTAAAAGTTTTTTTTTTTTGAAAATCTGCTACATTGTACATACTAAATTTATTATAATGTTAATAAAATTTATCACGTGAATCTTGATAACTAAATGCGTTGTATAACAAAAATAAAATAATGATCAAATTTCAAATTATATGTACTTTTAGTTTCACAGACATAAATTTGAAATTAAATTATCGTTGATTATTTAATACGAAATAATTTAACATATAAATCTAAAGTAAAAAACTCTTAATATCAAAAAAAAAAAATTATACGAGTCTTAAACTACAAAATTCAATTTTCACCACAACACAAAGTTAAAACTTACTTAAGATAATATAAATTTAAGGTCCTTCTTTACATAATATATATTCTTTTCTTTTATATGTTTTACCCATTTAAAATTGCCAAAATTAGTTTAATCTAATTAATATGTAGATTAGTTATTTGATGAGCACTACTATCTTTTATTATTTTTCATTATTATTATATTTTTTATTATAATAATATAGAACTTCTTTTATAAAAATCTTATCCTTATACTATTATATTTTTTTATTAAATTATATTAAGTTAATAAAATATCAAATTAATCAATCTTAACAATATTAATCATAAAACTAGTTTAGTAAATTTCTCCATTCTCTCGTCCGTTTACAATATTATATGTATTATAATATATTAAAAATTACTAATTTTATATATTTTATATTTTTTTAAAAATTCTTATTCAATTTCAGTTCAACCTCAATTAAACTTTTGAACATTTAACTTTTTTTACTAGGCCGGTTCAAAATATGGGTCAAATTCAAAAAAATAGATCTCATATTTGAAATCCCTTAAAAGACTATAACTATCCAAAAAATGAAAAGTTAATCAATACACAGTAAAAATATGTGTCGATCTAAAATGACTAGAGATCGCGGGGGATGATCCACAATTATTCATACATTAACTTACAATCATTTATTTATTTTCTTTTTATATAAGCGTATAAATCTCAACAAGTATTTTTATTTTTTTGAAAGGAAAATTTCTTTTTCTTGAAATTGGTTAGGTTCTACTTCTGAGTAAGGAAATTTTATAACTACTTATATTATTTCAGTTTAATATTTTATTATCCGTATCATCCTAAATTTGTTTAGAGATATATCCTTTAATACTATTTGTATGTTACCCTAATATGCCTATATATTCATTTATTTTATTACTCTTATAAATTCTAGAAATGTAAATAAAAAAAAATATAAACACAAAATATCATCTCTCAGAACATTTTGATTCTGCATATCGCCAAAATAATTAAGAACATATACCGATTGATTTGAGGGAGGGTGCTTTTAAAATCATCTGGGAGGAAATAATCAGGTACCAACATCTCATATTTATCTTTGACGAACCACAAAGGGGTCGGATTTGGTAAATTGGAAGAATGACATATGATTAAACATTTTGGAGTTAAGAAAAATAGAGAAGAAAAGAACATCCAATCTTCAATTAGGTATTTCACTAATTACAAATATAATTATAATAGGATTTTAATAAACTCACTTCTAACTTGGTATTTAGGCTCATGTCCAACCTTACAATTTTTATTTTATGGCTAATACATAACCTTACAAGATTTTTTGATTATAGGATGACTCTAAAACTCAATTTCAAGTATTTAGACTAACAACTTCATGTTAAAGCTCTTATTACAACCTTACAAAGTCAATACTTAAAGATATAAATATAAGTAAGGTATAAAATTGAAGAGCAATAATATGGAGCTTATGGAGCTTAAGAAGGTTGTTATCAACCATAATGGTTTTTTAGAGGAGGTTTTTATAGCCCCAAACTACTAAAGAGATGTTACCTTTAAGAGTATAGATCATATCCTTGCTTTTAACTCTTAATAGTGCCTCACATATACTGTGAAAGCATAGTAGTCATCACGCGTAACACCTAAATAGGGATCCCGATTCTTAAAGTTCCAACGACTACACTCCATGTGGCATTTGTTATTTGCTGAAAAGTAACTATTGGCGATCTTTCTAGTGGGTATGAATATCGCAATCACAATTGTCAGCATCCATTTTCCAAACCTAGATATCGATGAAACTATGAAAAATTTGATGATGAAAGTTACTGCTCTTCTCAAGTCTAGGAGATTGAGAAGGGGGCGAATCTGAGAGTAAGGATGGAATAATTGGACTTAAAATTACTTTTCTAGAATCAATTTGAACCTAATTAATAGAAAAAATAAAGTTTGAAAGGTAAAACCGTAGTTTTTACAAGTTCATAGACTAAATTGTCAAAATCTTCAGAATTTTTGCTCCTTAAAATCAACCGGCTCTGTGCATAGCCGAATCTTTTATGCATAGAGTTGAGCCGCTTAGCATAGAGCCAAATCGGCTCTACACAGTACCGATTGGATGTTTTTCGATTCCGATGCTGTTTTATGTATATTTTTTTTATCTAAAATGCTAAAAATTAGTAAAATAAGTTTCTAGAAGGTATTTATGATAATTATTAGAATTTGTAGATATTTTTTTATGATAATTATTTAAAAGTAAAAGATTAAATATGTTTTTATTTGATATTAATATGATAAAGGGAATGGATAATTACAGTCTATTTTTAAAAATAATTGAATAATTATCAGTATCTCTTATGATTTTCTAACCCTACACCTATAAATAGAATAATATGGCCTAGGTCTAGGGCTAGCTACAATGATTAATTACTAAAGCAAAAATTTCTAAAATTTTCTACCTGCATCGATCTATACGGAAGCCCTTAGCAAGCCATGAAGAAAGAACTCCCAAATTAGAAATTCATTGAAGAACGACAAAAACTTTTCTGAAATTTCCAAAACAAAACTGGATTCCCAACTACTCTTTGACTCAACAGCTTCCTCATTTCTTGAGACTCGCATAACGACAACCAACGGTAACAACCTGAGAGTTTTCCTACATCCACATCATCAACATCTCTTCTCCAATTGCTTCTTATATATATTTATTTATAGAAATATATTAAATTTTTTTTTAATGTTTGTTCAACATGATTCATATGATTATACTAGCATTCCTTTTTATTTAACATGCTGATTTTATTGGATTTTGAATATGATAATAAGAGCACTTAAGGTTTTGAACATGATTTGATTGAATCTTGAATTTGACTAGATAATAGTAGAGATAATTATATTATATTTTAATTTTTCCGTTAATTTTACATGTTCTAACTGAATTTTTATCCTCTGTACATGTGAAGATTGGTTCTAGGCACGAGAAATCGAAGAAAATTGTTGAAAGCCACATGAAGCCTCCCAAAGCTGATCGACTCAATGCAGAGCTAATTGGCTTTGCTTGAGCCGATAGGATCTTCACTGTGAGCCGATCAGTTGTGTATAATATTAGACTGATTTTTGAGTTTTTGATGTATTTTTTGGCAATTTCATGTGATTGTAATTTAGTTTTAGGATTTTTTTTCAACTTTTTAGTTGTAGGAGGGTTGTAATAGCTAGATTTACTTTCTGCTCCTTATTTACTTTATATGTGATGGACGTTAAATATCTGCTACGTGATTATCTAATTAAAATTGCTATTTAGACGGTATTTTTCTACTCCCTTATCTTCCTCTACTTGCTATCCACTTTTCGACAATGTGCTGATATTCTAGATGACTCTTTAACTACCACATATACTATTCCTGCTCTATTATATTAACTTCTTTTCAATTCTTGATAATATGCAAGTAATTTCCGAAGCTTCCTTAACTGTTTTCTTCACCACTTTCACATCCTTAAATCCTTGATAATCACATATTAGTAATCATCAAATGATTATTAATCAATCCCTGGCCCGTTACTGAAGGAATTAATATAGGCTAGAAATTGGATATAGGTCAATATTTTATAGGCTTATATTATTATAATAAAAATTAAATAGACCTTTAAATTGGGTTTAAATTATTGAATTTTGTTCAAAGTTTGTATCTATCAATAAAGATTATCTTCTTATCTACCATTTTTAAGATTTAACAAGCGTATGCTCTGTGCTTGCCTCATCTGAGGATCCTGCACACCAGAAACTTGTTGATCTATCTGGCCTATTCTTCTTCTTTTTTTTCCCTATCTTGGTATCAGAGCCAATTGGGTTCCGGGAAATAAACATCATCTGCATAAAGAAGATTTTAAACTCATTTTAATCTGCATCATATCACTGATAAACAAGCACTGTTCATTTATGCACAGTAGTTAGTCCCGTCAGGTGTAAAGGCAGTAAAACTGGTGGCTTGGTTCATGTTTGTTTAGAAAGTTATTTTGGTTTATTTTAAAATAAATTTAGAACCATTTTTCTGTAGATCTTCTTCTTTCTTAAACTCTTCTACCTCTGAATCTTCAAGGTACAAAGGTTTAGTAAATAGTGAAGAAATCACCATTGAAGATTTTACAAAGCATATTGATGATTGGAAAATACCCAAAGTTCAAAAGAAATAAATTTATGAGTATTCAAAGTTTCTTCTGTTCAAAACTGATTTTACTATCAAAACTGAAGAAAGAGATATTCAGATTTTAAAGCCTTTTGAAGAAATTTATCTTTTAAATCCAAAGACCCTCCAGAAGCATAAAGAAAAAGATTATAAGTATATCCATATAGGCCTTGTCTAGGTAGGAATAAAGCCCCTTACCAGAGAAGGTTTAGATACTTCCATCTTAGCAGTCCTTAGAGATGCTAGGTTTACAAATTTTTATGATTCTTTATTAGGTACTGTCGAGTCAAGCCTCAATAAAGGACCAATTTCTTTCAATTATTTTCCAAACATTACAATTTCATTAAATGATAAAAATGTTTTAAAGAGCATTGTTCTTCAAATAAAGACACATAATTACAAAATGCTTAAAGGATCTATTCCGATAGCATTGATTTTCAAAATACATTACAAAGCTATGATTTCTGCTTTTGGTTCAAAACACAAGTTCCATTCACCAAAAGGAGAAACCTTATTCCTACAAACAGATCTCTCCAAATCCAACGCAACAATTCCAAAAACCATTCAATGGAAAGACATCACTCTTCCAGAAGAATGGATCCTTGAAGGTGCAACCCAACCTGAATCCCCAAAGCAAACAGAACCAAATACAAATCTAAAAAATATAACCCAATTCCCAGATGGAAAAGTAAAGCTTACATTCAACAGGAAATCAACCTCTTCTAGATTTTCTGATGATGATTCTTCAATATCGACCATAGATATTGGAAGGGTATCAAAAATACCTTATATTATTTATGCTCCTTACAAAGAACCAACTCCATCTCAAACACAACCCAGATTTTCAACATCTGATATACCGAGCTCAAACAACATACTACAGAATGTTGATTACCAAAGCAATATCCCCAGACCAGTCTACAATGAACCAAAGAAAGAAGATGAAGATATAGAGATCGTCTCTACCCCCTCTTCACCATCACCATCTGCAATAACACAAAATCTAGAAGCAGAAATCAACATGATTTCAAAAGATTTTCAAATTGATAAAAAGCTTTTACATGAAGATTTCTATTCAAAGAAAAACCATTCTAAAAAACTTTGGTTTTTTAAGAATTTTTTACAAGAAAAAGACAGTATTCAAGAAAGATACTATCAATTTTGCATTCAAAATAAAGTCCAAATCAAATTTTTTGATTGGTTTCAGATATATTGCAAAGAAAATAGTATTCTTTATCCCTTCAAAGAAAAACTTATTAGTCCTGTCACTGTAAGAAACAAGGCTCCAGAGTGGAAGGTTGGAGAAAACCTAACCATCCAGTCTGAACATCCTCCCCTTAGGAAGATAACCATTCCTTATGGAGAGAATGAAATAGAGGCTTCACCTTACAAATTGGTAGGAGAAGATCTTGAAAAGAATGTCAAGAACATTGTTCAGCAGAACAATTTCTCGAATACCTATCTTAACACAATAGGGAAGCAGCTTGTTAGGATAGAAAGCCAGATCCAAAAACCTTCGGTAGTCTGCACCTCTCCAATCCCCAACACTGAATATCCAAAAGAGACAAGCCAATCAGAAAAGCTCAAAAATCCAGTCTTCAAACCCTACCAAATCTCAAAGCCTAGCCAAGATCAATTTCAAAAGCAAACTGAGTTTGCTAGAGCGTCGAGCGACTTAGCAAATTAGCAACTTCTGAGTCCTCCAAAAACCTAGTGCCAGATACTCCTCAAAGCAGCAGGAATATCAGTACAATAGATCAAGCCCAAAGCGATGAATCCAATGATTCAAAGCTTGAAAGTGTCACTGAAAAACCATCCAACATTAACAAATTGGGATGGCAAGCCCCTAGATTAACCTGGCATACTCCTAGGAATACTGCTCCAGATCTAGGAATAGAAAATAGGAACAATATCCTAACCCAATCTAGATTCAATGCCTCCTCCGTCTATGAATGGAATACAGATGGAATGTCAGAATACAATATTCTTGGTCTCTTACAACAGATGACCATGGCAGCCAATGCTTACAAAACCCAAAGCGGTACCTCTGATAGAGCCATTGCTGAGCTCCTTATAGCTGGATTTTCTAGCCAGCTTAAAGGATGGTGGGATTACCATCTCACACGAGCACAACAGCTCCAAATCCTAGATGCCATCTAAACCACAATAGAAGGGACCCCCATCTTAGATGAACTAGGAAATCCGATTGAGGATGATGTGTCAACTCTAATCCTAACGATTTCCCTCCACTTCATAGGAGACCTTTCTCTTCTGAAAGATAAGAATGCTGAACTCCTTAGCAATCTAACCTGTAAAAAGCTTAGTAATTTCCAAGCCTACAAAGACACCTTCCTGACTAGAGTAATGCTTAGGGAAGATTCAAGCCAACCTTTCTAGAAAGAGAAATTCTTAGCTGGTTTACCTAAGATTCTAGGTGAAGGAGTTAGGAATACCATAAGAGAAGCCCATAATGGCCAGATCCCTTATGATTTCTACACTTATGGTGAATTAGTGAGCCTTACCCAGAAAGAAGGATTGAAGATATGCCATGACCTTAAACTCCAAAGACAACTCAAATGGAAAATGAAAAGACTAGGCAAGAACTAGGTAGTTTTTGTAACCGGTTTGAGTATAACCCTATAGAGCCTTCCCTCTACCCTGCGAAAGGAAAATGCAAAGAAGATTTTTCCAAATCTTTTAAGAAAAAATATTTTTTCAAAAGTAGAAGGACTCCCAAAAACAAAGAGAATTTCTACAAAAAGCCATCCTCTTCAAAATTTCTAAAATAAAATTCCAAAAAAGATTTTAGCAAAATCACTTGCTATAAGTGTGGCAAAAATGGCCATACTTCAAAATATTGCAAGTTTTCCAAAAAACTCCATGAGCTCCAAATAGAAGATGAAGTTTTAAGCAAAATTTCAGCTCTTCTTGTTGATTCCTCTGAATCAGAATTTTCGAATAGTGAGGAAGAGTTTCAAATTGATGAAATCAAAACCTCATCCGATTATTTTGAATCAGGTTCTGAAAGTATTTCAAAGAATATTAATATGCTCACTAGGCAACAAGAAGCTCTTCTTGAAGCCGTCAAACATATTAATGACCCCCAAATCCAAAAATAAGTTTTGAAAGAAATTCTAAAAACTGAAACCCTTTTCCCCTCTTCTAGTAAGAATACTTATGATCTTACTATGATCTTGGATAAAGGGAAAAAGCTAAAAAGCCCTCTTCCTACTGTTCAAGAACTTCAGAAAGAAATCAAAGCAATCAAAACTGAGCTCAAAGATTTGAAAGAAAAACAACAAAATGATTCTATTTTGCTTTAAAGCCTGATCCTCAAACAGAATAGTGATTCTGATTCTGAAGAGGAAAATGATTTTCAAAATCTTGAAGTTTCTGAAAGTGTTCCAGAAAACTTCATTAACGTTTTAAAGGAAATTACCTCAAGAAAATATTTGATCCAAATAAAGCTCATTTTCCTTGGTGATTTCCAAATAGAAACCATCGCTTTATTTGATACAGGAGCAGACCTTAACTGTATCAATTATGAGCTGGTTCCTAAAAGGTATCATCAAGAAACTAAAGAGAGGCTTACTTCAGCCAATAGTTCAAAGATTAGGATTGCGGGAAAAACTGAAGCTGCAATTCTAAATAATAATATTGCTTTAAAAAATATTTTTATTCTTACAAAAGATCTTCAGCAAACAGTTATTTTGGGAACTCCATTTATCAATTTGATTACTCCTTTTAAAGTAACTACTGCTGGTATTATTTTTAAAGCTAAAGATTCAAAGATTGTTTTCCCTTTTATAGAAAAACCTAAAAAGAGAAATCTCAATCTTATTAAAGCCCACTCAATTTATAATTTTGAGATAAATGCTTTGATCAAAGGAAAACAAACCCAGCTTTTCCACTTGAAACAAGATATGGGTTTAAAAAGAATCCAAAATCAAATGCAAAATGATTATGTCCAAAGAAAAATCTCTGATTTGCAAAAGAAGATTGAAAATGAAGTTTGTTCTAATCTTCCTAATGCTTTTTGGAGACGAAAATAATATATGGTAGATCTACCATATGAAAAAGATTTTTCTGATAAACAAATCCCTACGAAAGCAAGACCCATCCAAATGAATGAAACCCTAGAAAGCCATTGTAGAATAGAAATAAAAGATTTAGAGCAAAAATGTTTGATTACCAAGTCTAAATTCCCCTAGTCATGTGCAACTTTCTATGTCAACAAAAATAGTGAGATAGAAAGAGGAACACCAAGGTTGGTGATTAATTACAAACCTTTGAATAAAGCCCTAAAGTGGATAAACCCAAAGCGGTACCTCTGATAGAGCCATTACTGAGCTCCTTATAGCTGGATTTTCTAGCCAGCTTAAAGGATGGTGGGATTACCATCTCACACGAGCACAACAGCTCCAAATCCTAGATGCCATCTAAACCACAATAGAAGGGACCCCCATCTTAGATGAACTAGGAAATCCGATTGAGGATGATGTGTCAACTCTAATCCTAACGATTTCCCTCCACTTCATAGGAGACCTTTCTCTTCTGAAAGATAAGAATGCTGAACTCCTTAGCAATCTAACCTGTAAAAAGCTTAGTAATTTCCAAGCCTACAAAGACACCTTCCTGACCAGAGTAATGCTTAGGGAAGATTCAAGCCAACCTTTCTAGAAAGAGAAATTCTTAGCTGGTTTACCTAAGATTCTAGGTGAAGGAGTTAGGAATACCATAAGAGAAGCCCATAATGGCCAGATCCCTTATGATTTCTACACTTATGGTGAATTAGTGAGCCTTACCCAGAAAGAAGGATTGAAGATATGCCATGACCTTAAACTCCAAAGACAACTCAAATGGAAAATGAAAAAGACTAGGCAAGAACTAGGTAGTTTTTGTAACCAGTTTGAGTATAACCCTATAGAGCCTTCCTCTACCTGCAAAGGAAAATGCAAAGAAGATTTTTCCAAATCTTTTAAGAAAAAATATTTTTTCAAAAGTAGAAGGACTCCCAAAAACAAAGAGAATTTCTACAAAAAGCCATCCTCTTCAAAATTTCTAAAATAAAATTCCAAAAAAGATTTTAGCAAAATCACTTGCTATAAGTGTGGCAAAAATGGCCATACTTCAAAATATTGCAAGTTTTCCAAAAAACTCCATGAGCTCCAAATAGAAGATGAAGTTTTAAGCAAAATTTCAGCTCTTCTTGTTGATTCCTCTGAATCAGAATTTTCGAATAGTGAGGAAGAGTTTCAAATTGATGAAATCAAAACCTCATCCGATTATTTTGAATCAGGTTCTGAAAGTATTTCAAAGAATATTAATATGCTCACTAGGCAACAAGAAGCTCTTCTTGAAGCCAAACATATTAATGACCCCCAAATCCAAAAATAAGTTTTGAAAGAAATTCTAAAAACTGAAACCCTTTTCCCCTCTTCTAGTAAGAATACTTATGATCTTACTATGATCTTGGATAAAGGGAAAAAGCTAAAAAACCCTCTTCCTACTGTTCAAGAACTTCAGAAAGAAATCAAAGCAATCAAAACTGAGCTCAAAGATTTGAAAGAAAAACAACAAAATGATTCTGTTTTGCTTTAAAGCCTGATCCTCAAACAGAATAGTGATTCTGATTCTGAAGAGGAAAATGATTTTCAAAATCTTGAAGTTTCTGAAAGTGTTCCAGAAAACTTCATTAACGTTTTAAAGGAAATTACCTCAAGAAAATATTTGATCCAAATAAAGCTCATTTTCCTTGGTGATTTCCAAATAGAAACCATCGCTTTATTTGATACAGGAGCAGACCTTAACTGTATCAATTATGAGTTGGTTCCTAAAAGGTATCATCAAGAAACTAAAGAGAGGCTTACTTCAGCCAATAGTTCAAAGATTAGGATTGCGGGAAAAACTGAAGCTGCAATTCTAAATAATAATATTGCTTTAAAAAATATTTTTATTCTTACAAAAGATCTTCAGCAAACGGTTATTTTGGGAACTCCATTTATCAATTTGATTACTCCTTTTAAAGTAACTACTGCTGGTATTATTTTTAAAGCTAAAGATTCAAAGATTGTTTTCCCTTTTATAGAAAAACCTAAAAAGAGAAATCTCAATCTTATTAAAGCCCACTCAATTTATAATTTTGAGATAAATGCTTTGATCAAAGGAAAACAAACCCAGCTTTTCCACTTGAAACAAGATATGGGTTTAAAAAGAATCCAAAATCAAATGCAAAATGATTTTGTCCAAAGAAAAATCTCTGATTTGCAAAAGAAGATTGAAAATGAAGTTTGTTCTAATCTTCCTAATGCTTTTTGGAGACGAAAATAATATATGGTAGATCTACCATATGAAAAAGATTTTTCTGATAAACAAATCCCTACGAAAGCAAGACCCATCCAAATGAATGAAACCCTAGAAAGCCATTGTAGAATAGAAATAAAAGATTTAGAGCAAAAATGTTTGATTACCAAGTCTAGATCCCCCTAGTCATGTGCAGCTTTCTATGTCAACAAAAATAGTGAGATAGAAAGAGGAACACCTAGGTTGGTGATTAATTACAAACCTTTGAATAAAGCCCTAAAGTGGATCAGATACCTGATTCCAAACAAAAAAGATCTTCTTCAAAAGCTTCATTCT
This sequence comes from Ricinus communis, assembly GCF_019578655.1. NCBI lineage: Eukaryota > Viridiplantae > Streptophyta > Magnoliopsida > Malpighiales > Euphorbiaceae > Ricinus > Ricinus communis. The sequence goes on along the minus strand of NC_063261.1, from coordinate 10,003,471 downwards.
GCTTTTATTTTTTTCAAAGTTTGATATGAAATCAGGATTTTGGCAAATCTAGATTCATCCAAAAGACAGGTACAAAACTGCTTTTACAGTTCCATTTGGCCAGTACGAATGGAATGTAATGCCCTTCGAATTAAAAAATGCTCCTTCTGAATTTCAAAAGATCATGAATGACATTTTCAATCCTTATTCAAAGTTTTGCATTGTCTATATTGATGATGTGTTGATATTTTCAAATTCTCTAAAGCAACATTTCAAACACTTGGAGACATTTTTCTATGTTGTTAAGAAAAATGGTTTAGTAGTTTCAAAATCCAAGATATCTTTATTTCAAACAAAAATTAGATTTCTTGGACACTATATCTCCCGGGGAACTATTACCCCAATTGAAAGGTCTCTAGCCTTTACTTCAAAGTTTCCAGACAAAATTTTGGAAAAAACACAATTACAAAGATTCCTTGATAGTTTAAATTATGTTATGGATTTTTATCCAAATTTGAACTGTCTTGCAAAGCCCCTTCATGATAGGTTAAAGAAAAACCCCCCTGCATGGACTGATGAGCATACAAAGATTGTCCAAAGCATAAAAAAGCAAGTTTATGAAATACCATGTTTACACCTAGCTGATCCATCTGCATTCAAAATTGTTGAAACTGATGCATTAAATCTAGGGTATGGTGGGATTCTTAAGCAAGTTTAAAACAACAAAGAATGTATTGTCCAGTTTACTTCTGCACACTGGAATGATACACAAAAAAACTATTCAACTATTAAAAAAGAAGTTCTTTCGATAGTTTTGTGCATTTCAAAATTTCAAAGCGATCTTTTAAACCAAAAATTTCTTTTAAGGATTGATTGTAAATCTGCTAAAGAAAAGACATAGCTTCAAAATAAATTTTGCCAGATGGCAAGCCATTCTTTCTGTTTTTGACTTTGAAATCGAATACATAAGAGGAGATTCGAATTCAATTCCAGACTTTCTAACCAGAGAGTTTCTTAAAAAACAGGAGTGAAAATGCCAAGAAATCAAAAGCAAAAGAAGAAAAGTCGACAGCAAGTTCAAAGCCTGTCCAAAGTCCAAAGAAGGAAATTTTGCCTTCTTCTTCAAAGCCCATCAGAACCTGGACCGAAATCATCCAGGAAGAAATTGACCAAAGCAAGGCCGATCCGGCCCAACAACAATTGCAAATTCAGGAATGGTTAGCACAACAAGATCCTGAATTCCTGAAAAGGGTTGAAGAATATTCAAAGCAAATGATAAAACTTCAGCCTGAAGCCTCTCCAAAGTCATCCTCCTCCTCCAACAAGGGTAAAGGTATACTTTATATCCCTTTTTCAAAACCTGAGATAGAAATTTTCCCTCAAAACCTATCTCAGAACTCTAAAAGTATTTTAAAGCCCAACTCTCAAGAAATAATTTTATCACAAACAAAGCTTTTTAAATCCAACGAATATATAGAAAAACAAAATTTTCAAAACATTTTGACTATTGAGGAAGGATTCTGCACAGAAAGCCCCTCAAAACTCATTTCAAAGATTTTCCCTCCAGGATGGTATTTCAAGCCCTGAAATATTTCAAAGCCTCAATCCTACTACCAGTCTATCCTTGAGGTAACTGGTTCTGCAAAGTTTAAACACTTCAAAAAACACAAAGACCATAAAGACCCTGCATATTCCACATGCACCATACAAAGAATCCTTCACCCTACAGATTGGGGAATGGATTTACACTCTTTAAGATCTTTCCCAACTACTCTCCAAAGAACCTACCCATCAAGCCTAAACACTTCCTTCAACTATTGGGATTACCAACAAGCTTGGTTTAATACCTTTCTTCTCCAAAACGAAGGACAAAGCCATTCTTGGCTTTTCTACTTCAATACAAGCTCAATCCAAACTTCAAAGATCCCCTATTGGTTTAAACAATGATGGAATTTTTATGGCAATGTTCCTGAGACCATAATTCCAGAAGTTCTACCTCTGTTTAACCTTTTCAAAGCCCACTACAAACCAAACAAAATTGAAAGACGTTTTCCCCCGTTACTTCTATTTTGTTCAAACTTTTTTCTCTCCTGGGTATGTGTTTGGTATTTCCATTTCAATCAAGCAGCAGATGGAGAAATCATCCTTACCCGAAGGTTCAAAGTCAAATGGTGGGATAAATTTAACCACCAGGATAAATTATCACTAACGTTGGTACAAAATTTCCTTTCAAAAAATAGCTTCTTGCCACCTCCGAAAGAATAAACCACTTTCTTGGAACAGAAGTCCTTCATAATTCCAAAGCTAGCAGCAGCTCAGACAGAAGAGGATTTCTTACAGTTGATCAAACAATTGTCGGAAACCGCTTCTTCCAAAGGAAAATCAAAAGCTTCATCTTCCTCTTCCAGCACCAGCTCGGCAGCAATAGACCTAGATGGTGACTCAAACGAAGATGACTGTTTTGGGATTTTTAAGCCCATTAAATGACACCTCTGCAAAGCCCTTGGGTTGAAAACTAGAAATGGCAGCCCAAGATATTTTTGTAATGGGCCAAAAGCCCAATGAAAAAAAAAAGAAGAAGAGAAAAGAAAAAGAAAAAGGAGTCATAGAAAAAGAAAAAGAAAGAAGACAAAAGAAAAGGAAAAAGATTCTTATCAATAGCATGGCCGACAACGTTCACAAAAGGAGTGAAGTATCTAACTCCATTATCAGAAGACTACAAGCACAAGTGGAGCCCCCTTTATTCCACTAAGAAAAGCATCCAAAGCCTCAAGAAGAGCATCCAAAGCTTCAAGACCTCTATAAATAGAGAAGTTTTCCTTAGAAGAAGGCAAACTGAAAAATACGAAGAACCTCTTGTATTCTTCAAGTCACACAAAGAAGAAATATAGTGAGAAAAAAGAGAGTATAGTGTGAGAGTGATAGTGAGAAGAAACACCTTCCTCTTATATTCTTATCCTCCTCTTGTAAGTTATATTTCTCTAGTTTAAAGCTTTCATTTTTAAAGCTTTTATTTCAAAGCTTATATATCTGTTTAAAGTTTTTGTTCAAAGTTTGTATCAATCAATAAAGATTATCTTTTTATCTACCATTTTTAAGATTTAACAAGCGTATGCTCTGTGCTTGCCTCATCTGAGGATCCTGCACACCAGAAACTTGTTGATCTATCTGGCCTATTCTTCTTTTTTTTCTCAAACTTGATATATATATATATTTCTAAAAATATTTTGAATTTCTATTATAAAATAATAGAAATTTAAAAATAATAATAAAAAAATTAATGGTAAAATAAGATAAATATTATGCATATTTACGAGATAAAAACTCTTAGATCCTAAAAGTTTATGTAACTTAAAATATTTGACAAATAATTTATTCTAAAGCCAATTAGTTTTCAACCAAATTCTAATGATACATTTTGGTTAAGATGTTTTAAGAAATTTATTTTATTTAAAAAAATACAAGAGAAAAAATAAAATTGAAATAATAAAATTAAAAAATTATTTTTATATTATAAAATATATTGATAAATTAATATGAAATTTATTTAAAAATTTTATTTATTTTATTAAAATTTATTTTAAGTATAATCAATTCTACCCTTCTTTCTTCTAACAAGTCCAAGCATAGCCTCATGTAATCTTTGTTTTTCTTCTCATCAAAGCATCATATTCGTAAGGTCAGCATTCCCATATTGTCAAGTTACAATGGTATGAGAAATGTCATATATGCACATTATTTCTCTCTAAAGGAAGTCTGTTATTCTTTTTTCTATGATGGTTGCCACAACTTCTGCTTCAACCCACTTTATGAAGTGGTCACTAGCTACAAGGAGAAACTTCTCCTAACTTACTATAGGTGGGAAAGGTCTGACGATGTCCATGCCCTATCCTGCAAAAGGCCATAAACTGATGATCGAACATTGAAGTGCAGCGGGTAGATGAGTCACATTTTGATGCTCTTGTCATTTTGTGCAAGTTTTTACGAGTTTCTTGGCATCTTTATACATGATTGGCCAGAAATATCCTTAATGGATGATCTTTCTTGCTATAGTGCTTACTACTTCATGAGCTCCATAAATTCCTTCATGAATTTCTCTAAGACATATTTGACTTTTTCTTTCATGATACACCTAAACCAAGGATAAGATAGTGACTTTTTGTATAGTATACCCGCCAGAAAGAAGTACATGGCTGAAGTCTTTACTATTTGGTTGCAACGTTCTTGTTCTTTGGTAGCTTTCCTTCTTCTAGTTATTAGACGATTTCTTGCATCCAAGGGTCATATTCTTTAACGACTAACACCTCTTCTTTGTTATGTTGGGCTCTACAAGTATGTAGGATGTCACATTGTTGCTCCGCTCACCCTATGAGGCTAGCTTAGCTAAGCATTATATTTCTTTTTTTTCATCTTGTAGGACTTGGATGATACTCCATAGCCTCCATTGTCCTTAATTCCTTTTAATATAGCCTTTACCCAACTTATATACTTGGCGAGGTTAGGGTCCTTTACCTTAAAGATGCCCATCATCTGATTGACTACCAGCTATGAGTCACTGATATTGTTTAGATGCTCAACTCAGACTGTTAGTGCCATCCTTAATCCAGCGAACAATGCTTCATACTTGGCTACTTGTTAGAAGTTTTAAATTCAATTTTTACCGAGGATTTGAGTTGGACATTATTCAATCCTTCAAGAAGCATTTGAGTTGGATGCTGCACTTAAGAATATTGTTTAAGCTTAGTGATGGTAATGATAATAGCCAAAGCTAGCTGATGTGTGCTACTCGTGTTAGCTACAATCTAAGGCAGTGTACCTATCGATGCAGTCTAGCACTAATGGCGAGTATCAAGGTCATATTCCTCGAAAAAGTGAAAGCCTAGAGTTACTCCTTTGTTCTTTGTTATATTAACCTAAAATTAGCGATAAATAATTTCTAAACTAGCTAATAGCTACAAGCTAAGTCCTAAGGGAGATGAAAGAGTAATTGATAAACGAAATAATCAAGACAAAAAGACAAACCCAAAGGGAATCTAAACTAGTTGGCAATCAAACAAAAGATAAAGGATTGGTGAGTCTAATTATGCTACCCGTGGATGAATTCTTAACCGAATTCCTAAACCTAATAACCTAAAGTTGGAATCTCTTCCTAACGATTGATTCTTAAATTAGCATTAAGCTTTAATCCGCCTCTATTAAGCTTTGTTAATTCTTAATCCAGCTAGTTAATTATCCTTATCTCTAAGCGATTATTAACCAGTTCTTGCTATTCAAAATTCCAATTGCCAAATGGACTTCTCAATCACACAAGGCAATCTAAACACACAATTCACAACGTCTCATGAATAATGCATTATCTTATTAATACTGAAAACAAGAAGAATACAAAATTAACCCAAACAATCCAACAATATAATATCAAGCCAACATAGTAAAGAAATCCAAATGGATTTAATCAATCTAGCTAATCATGTTCATTCTCAAAGTATACAAGAATTCAATTACAACAATAAGCAAAGATAGAGAAAACCCGATTACACCCTTGGATGAGAGTAAACAGCCCCAAATCCTTTTGCTTCAATTGAATCGATTCTTGTTCCTCTTGCTCGATTTGAAAATCAATCAACGAACCTCGCCCAATCTTCGATCCTTCAAGGGAATCTGATTGAAACCTTGATCCAAGTCTCCTTTTCTCTTAGTTTCAACTCAGAAAATCCTTAGAGAAAGAAAAATTAGGGTTTGGGACATTCTAGCCCTAGCCTCCTTCTTTTTTCCTCTCTTCTTTCTTTTAACTAATTCCCCATGTCGCCTCCAACACGACCGTGTTCCCAACACGAGCTGGTGTTGATGCCCGTGTTACTCTCTGTGGCCGTGCTCCCTAAAACTTATGTTTCTTTGATGTTTGAAGCACCAACACGGCCGTGTTGGTGAACGTGTTGGGAACACGGCCATTGTTGAAACCAACACGGCCGTGTTCAGCTTCCTCTTACTCGTACTTAGCTTGTTTCAGCAGCTTCGGCGTCCAATTATGCTCCAATTCTTCCCTTTATCATCATTTGACTTCTTTTGGACCTAATGCACACAAACAGACGCATAGGGTGAGTGTTGGGACAAATTCACATCTAAATGTCCATAAAATCAATTTTAAAAACCCCATTTAGATGTGTGTATTTTACGCACATCACTAGCTTCTCTATATAGGATACTTGGTTTCTATCTCTTTTACTACTTTGCTTGTATAATATATGGGCTTTTGCTCTCTATCATCATTTTTTATGAGGAATGATGCGATTATCTTCTTTATCACTACTAGGTATAAATACAAGCCCTCCCCATTTAGAGGTCTGCTAAGTAGGGGTGGCAAACTAAAACTCTTCAAAGGCATTCTAGCACTCTCATTCAAAGTTCTTCACATTCTTCAAAGTTCTAAAGAAAGATAAGCATTTTTTTGCTGAATAAGAGATGAAACGACTAATAGTAATAACTCTATCATTTAACTTCTAAACCTCGTTGATGCTACTTAGTGGCCTCATTTCTATGATTGTCTTAATTTTTTCTAGGTTGGCCTCTATCCGTCTCTGTGAGATTATGAATCCTAAGAATTTTCTAGCTTTGACACCAAATGTGCACTTATTAGGGTTAGGCCGGTCAGTTCTCTAGGATGTTAAATGCTTCCCTTAGATATCTAGCATGATCCTCGGGCCTTGCCGACTTGATGATCATGTTGCCTACATACAACTCCTCGATTTTGCCGATATAATCTTTGAACATGGTGTTGACCAATTTTTAGTATGTTGCTCTAATGCTCTTTAGATCAAAATGCATTATTGTGTAGCAGAATGTGGCTATGTCAGTGATAAAAGAGGTCTTCTCCTCATTAGATTTGAACATCTTGACCTGATGGTATCCTTGGGTAGCATCAGTAAAGCTATATACTCTGTAGCCACTTGTTGAGTCCATCAGCTAGTCGATATTGGGAAGAGGATAGCTGTCTTTTAAGCATGCCTTATTTAGATCTATAAAATCCACACACATTCTCCACTTTCTATTTGGCTTCTTAACTAAAACCATATTGGCTACCCAATCATGATACATAATTGATATGATAAACACCATATGAAATAGCTTATTGGCTTTTTTAGTAATGGCGATTTGCCTTTCAAGAGCAAAATTCCTCTTCTTCTACTTGATTGGATTAAAGCCCCAATTGACATTTGTGTGAGATTATGGCTGGATTGACACCTACTATCTCTTGTGGCGTGCTGGCAAACATGGGCTTTTCCTCAGTTAGCACTTGCTCTATACTCTGAATTACTTGATTGGTCAAATAGGTGTTGACCTGTATTGTCTTTTCTAGCTCTCCACCTAGGGAGAATTTTTTCAATTCTTCCATTAGCTCTACTTTTGTTAGACCTTCTGAAGTCGGATGCATCAATGTCTCTATAGATAGTGCTTGGCATGTTCCTTTGCGTATAATGAGATAACATTCTCTTGCCATCTTTTGATTTTCATGCACTGTTATGACCCTTCTAGAAGTTAGAATCTTTACTTTCAAATAGTTGAGCTCATGTCTGCCTTGGTTTCCATTAGCATAGGTCGTCCGAAAATTACATAGTATGCAAATTGGATTTCAATGATCATAAAGGAAGTGCACCACTTTTTGGCCTGTCCCTTGATTATGTCTGCTTTTTTCATCTCTTCTCTAAGCTCTACAGTTAGCTCAACTATTCATAGAGGTTACACTGGTTGGCTTTCTGCACTGAGAAGTGGAGTTGTAAAAGATTTCTGATTCATTACGCCCCCACCAATGGCTTTGTAGCACTCTAGAGTCATGATATTGATCGCGCTTCTATGATAAATAAACAACCTTCTTACCTAATAATTTTCAATGAATTACAATATTACCAGGGCATCTTAGTGAGGCGTCTTAATTATTTTTCCATCCTCCTTTGAGAAAGCTATGTCTGAAAGTTTCTTATGCTCATACATCATAACTCAGCCTCTTTTTCTCTTGGAGCTTTTAGCGACAAACATAGCTCCTATAAGTATCACATAAACGACACCTTTCTCAGAATTTCTGTTCTCTAGTACCGATCTTTGCCCCTTGATCCTTTGGAGCTTCTAAAATTTTTATAGCTATCTAAATTGATCTTTTTTTCAAGCAATGAACCTTTTAAGATGTCCTCTTTAAATCAGCCTTTTGATCCATCTCTTAAGATGAATGTAGTCTTCTAAATCATGCCAATGACCATTATAGAAATTACAAAACTTATTTTTGCTCCTAGAATCTATACTCTGCTCTCTCATTGGGTTAGTGTAGGTGGCTGTTTCAAGCACGCACGCAGGTGTCTTTAGCGACTACGGTACTATAATGCGTTTCAACCTAATTGGCAACGTGCTAACTAATCATAGAGACTAGCGTAGATATGGGGGTTGCCACTCGGGTAATTCTCTAGGACACTTTTACTAATTGAGGGGCGTATTAGATTCCATAAGAAAGCTTCGCCACATCTAGAGACGGATCCGGAAGCCAACTTCCTTATTTGTGTATCTTAGTTTTTAATTTTATCATTTAACACGCTATTCTCTATAAATGCCACAGTTTATATTTTACAAGCATCCATTATAGTATGTGAGGTCCTCTTAAGTTTAGCCCATTTTTATTAAGTCCAACCCATGTTCGATTTATTAGCCTATTTAACTAATTAATTATGTACAAGGCTTACTTAATCTAGTCCAATTATAAATTATGAATTTTATTCCATCATTTAAGCCTAAATGGACTACCTTTTATGTTGAGGCCGAGTTGTGTGATCCTAAATCTAACGTGGTTCAATTAATTTTATTTAATTAAAGCATGGCAAAACCACTAAGTCTGTGTGGATTTTAAATTTAAGCCCATTTCTCCATCCTTTAACCTAATGGACTACTTTTTCATGTTAAGATCCAATTTTAATCTAAGGTCTATATGTGCAGTTTTAATTAGGCAATCACATAGCAACTATTTAGCATCCACTAATACAATACAGGAATTAAAGTGTAAAAAATTAAATATAGCTATTACAACTCACCTACAACAAATAAACTGAAAGAAAAATACTAAAACTAAGCTGCAGTGTAAAAATAGGCCAAAATACACAAGAATTCAAAATTAGGGCAAATAATGGTGCATAGTCGACCGGTTGAGGTCATGGAGCCGATTGGCTCTAAGGCTTTTCTTTGACTAGTTCTGCGATTTTCTTGAAGTTCTCATACCCCGAAACCAATTTTACATGCACAAATGGTTAAAATACTATTAAAAAAATACAAAATAATGAAATAAAAGTATAGAAAACAAATTACATAGACTGAAATGACATAAAATAACATAGATGCATAAAAGGAACAAACTGGCAAAAGGTCAGACACCTTGCATGGCAGATTCTAGATTTGAGCATATAACCTTAGAACTCTCATTTAACTACATAATCATTCATAAAAAGACACAAATCATATAATCTTAACTCTTTTAATCATTAACTCAGAATGCAACAAATACATATTATCATATTCAAATCCTAAGAGAGATAATGTTATCAAATTCAAAATCCAATTAAATCAAAAACATGTTAATTCATTAGAAACCCTAATCTATCATGCAAATCATGTGTATCATTCAAAGATCAGCCTAGACATGTTTCTAGAATCATAAATTAACATAAAAAGAGTTAGGAAAAGATTGGTTGATATGCTGGATGTGGGAGCACCCTCACGTTGTCACTATTGAATACTGATCTTTGAGTCTCTAGAGATGATGAGGTGGTGGAATTGAAGATTGGTTGAGAATCCGGTGTTGTCTAGGATCTAGAAAAGCTCCTGTTCTTCAATAAGAATCTTTCCTAGTCTGAGTGCTTTCTTAGTGACCTATCACTAAAGTACCAAAAAGAACTCTTTGCCTTTGAGAATGTAGATTTTTTTATGCTTTTTTTTGCTAACGACTAATATTTTCTAAAAATTCCTAAGATTTGGTAACTCTAGAATTAGGTTATAACAATGTATATATAGAGCTAGGTTTTCTCAGAAAACCCTAAAGGAATAGATATAATCATATAGATTTTTAAATTCAAAAGAAAAAGTTTCTTTATCAGTTATTAATATCCAATAAATCAAACAAATACCAATAAAATATATCAATTATCGTTACATGATAAGTGCTAGAAGCACTTACTATTGAGCTATGTTTGTGCATTGATTTTACCCTTAAATGAGTTTGATTTGTTTGTTAGAACTTGTTGTTTAGTACTTTTTAAACATTTTGAGGATCCTATATAAAGAGAGATTTTTAGCACCAAAAAGCATGAAAATCAGGCAATGAAAATGCATGTTCATGAAGGTTTGGAATCTCACACGGGCATGACACGGGAAGCTCTTGCCCGTGTGGTCTTCTTGTGCAAGACAAGAATAATGGCAGAATGGTAAAAGGCATGACATGGGAATCACATGCCCGTGTGCTCTTCTTGTGTGAATTAAGAAAAAAGAGAGATTGTGCTAGAAGTTCACATAGGGAGGGGATATACCCGTGTGCCCCAGAAGGTGATTTCAAGTTACGAGGAGTTTAAGACATCATACGATCATGTGGTCCCTGTGTCAATCATAAAAATGCAATATTTAAAAGAACTTCTAGGGTTTTTTAAGGGAGTTCCTCATTAGTACATTTCTAGAGAGAGAGAGAGACACTTAGAGAATTTAATTTCCTTTCATTTCTTAGGGTTTTATTGGTTTGAAAGAAGAACATCGTTTCCATCATTGTTTCCTAAAATTAAAGATCCAAGATTGAAGTTTTTATCTCTATTCTCTATGAATAGTTTTAGATCTTCTTTTCCTAATCTTTATTTTTTTTATTGCAATGTGTAAGAACTAATCTTCTTGCTATTTGGATTTTAATGAATCCTAATTTGTATTGTATGGATTGATTCAAAGTTAATGCAATTAAATCTTTTCCTTGAGTTGTTTTGTTCCTTTGATTGCTTAATTATATATTCTTATTGATAAGTCAACATATTGATTGGCATTTGTTTTCATAAATTGATTAGAGATATCTATTTATGAATTCATCACATCTTACGGATTGAGGATTAATTAGGATACTAGAGATAGATCTATAAGATCTTTTGGTTTAATAGTTCCTTAATCTTAATGCATGACCTAAAGTGAGTGGGTTTGAGAAGAGATTCTTTGCCCTCCTCTTAAGAATTAAGGGTTTAATCACTTGAAAAAGGCGTTTACCTAGTTTTGTGTAATGCCAACTCAATTCTTGATTTTGATTTAATTATTGATTGTTCATGAAGTATACAACTTAATAGAGAGATTCATTACCTGAATAGGCTTTACCTTTGATAAATACACTAATTGTTTAATCCTTATTTTTTAATATTAGTTCACTTTTAATTATTACTATAACCAACCTACATTTGATTATTAAACATTAGTATATGATTGCAAATAGTATTTACAATTAAGTCCCTAGTTCAACGATACTCTTATTCATCACTTTATTACTTGATACGATCGGTGCACTTTTTCGTGCGCGAATAGCGCGCATCATTAGACACCTTGTAGATCTTCTTTTTGACTAATTTTTGGTGCTTTGAAGTTAAAATTCAAAATGACATTGGATTTCAAAATCTAACCAATCAGCAGTGTGTATAGCCAATTTGGATGTACGCAGAGGCGATTGGCTTTAAAGGTAAGCAATTCTAAATATTTTTCCAATTTAGTCCCCAAACTTATAAAAACTATCGTTTCACCCCATAAAGTTAATTTTTCGTGACAATTGAGTCCAAGTTGATTCTTAAAAAGTATTTTTAGTTCAATTATTCTGAACTCTAAGTTGGATTTGGCCATCCTCAATCTCCCGAGACTCAAAAAAGATAGTAACTTTCATTATAGGGTTTTCTAGTAATTCCTTCGATATCTAAATTTGAAAAATGGATATTGATAGCTACCCTCGGTTTGTTGAATTTTATAAGCACTCACACGATTAAATAAATTGAGACAAATCATAATATCAAAGATATGGTTATAAGAATATATTGATGAGTTGTAAAAGCCACGCCTTGTAAGCTTGAATTAATGCAAAATTTGGTTTGGTGTGGGGACCACACCCACTTGAATTTTGAGAACTATGCCTATTTCAGTTCTTGAGGACTTCACTTGCTTGAATTTTTAGGACTTCGCTTGCCTTAATTTTGAGGACTTCGCCTGCTTTTGAATTTCTAAGGAACTCGCCTACTTTAGTTTTGAGGATTTGCCTGCTTTAATTTTAAAGACTTTGCTTGCTTTTGAAATTTTTTTTATTTTTCCCACTTCCAAATGCTGAATTTGACTTTAAATTGAAAATTCCCACCTTAGGATGCAATTGACTTTATAGATGTCTTCTAGGGACTATTATAGTAATTGGCCCATCTAAGGACTAAAGTGTGATTTTAGAGGTCAGGGATCAAAATGACACTTTTTTCTTTCTTTAGGACTATATCCTTATATCCATTTCTATATCCACTTTTTTATCTATTTTCTTATTTTCTTTCAAAATCCCTTTCTTCACTTTCTTTGATTCTCACTCATTTCTAATCCAAATTTCATGAAATCAGTCTCAAAATAGCTGGCTCTTGTTCTAGATTTATTGGGCGCACCCCAATCATACTGAATTAGGAGTTTTCACTACTGATTTCTTACTAAAACAATCTTGAGTTTTTCAAAAAGGAGGAAATCTCCATTTTGGCAAAAATGAGTACTCATCGATCATTTTCGGCCATCGAAGAGGCATGTTTCTTGTTTTAAATCTTATTTCTTATGATTTGAATACTAGATACAAGCTTATTTGCTTAAAATACATGAAAAATTATGAAAAAATTAAAAAACATTTGTGTCCTAACCCACACAGCCGATCGACTTTATGCAATGCCCATTCAGCTCCGCATAGCTCAAATCGACCATGCACAGACCGAAAACCAATTTTAGGAAATTTTGACAAAAAATATCAATAAACAAATAACATACTTACTTGTTTCAAGTCTTGATGTGTGTACATTGTGTCTTTATACCTATTTTTGTGCTTTTCAAAGTGGCATCATCTCGATTAGATGTGCTGGGTACTTCTTATGATGCTCGCAAGTGGTTCAAATAGCTCTTGGACTCAATGCAGGCTCAGATTGGAGACGTCAGGTCTCGCCAGTTTTTCGTTACTTTGTCGTCTGTCACCGGGAGGACTAATCAGTCTACGCATTATTAAAGAGGTGGATGGACACCCCTCATACTTTCCATACCCCGGTTGGTAAGTTAACTCTATCTCCACTCTCTTTCACTGCTATCATGGGGATAGACTTTACAGGTACCCCTGTACCAGTTGGTGATGTTGAGTGGTTTGATATTCGGGACTAGTACATCATTAAATTACTAGGGTTCTTGCCGAGGCGTAAGAACACTTATTGTTTGGCTTATCAGAGTATCCCTCTACATTACAGAGGATTTGTACCCAGGACTACTCGAGAGATTGACCAGGTGGCCCGAGCTTTTCTGGTTCATCTTTTCGGGACCACTATAATACCCGAAATTTTATATTTAATAATAATTATATTAATAATGAGTTTTTATTTAAATTAATTTTATTTTATCTTTATTTAGTCTAGTTGGAATGATTTAAATGCAAATTTTGAATTTTAATATTAGACTAATAAAGGAGTCATTCTTTTTATATCCTATTAGTTTGAATTTTTAAGAAATTAATTAAGTAAATCATTGAGAAATAATTATATTTTGGTTATTCAAATTTTTTCCAAATATATATATATAGCATATATATAAATAAAATTATATATTGGAAAATTATGGTAGAAATTGTAAAGGATGTTTTTATAAAAGAATTTTAGAGAAATTGGTATTTGAATTAGCTAGTGGTATTTAATTTTAAGTTGGAAAATATCTAGCAAATTGGTTATTTAATTTAATTGTGTGTTAGGACTAAATTGGAAATTTATTTTTGGAATAAGAATTAAAAGGATAATTTTATTTTTATGGGGTTTTAATGGAAATTTGTGAGTTTGGTATTTTCGTAAATCGGCCAGCGAACAATGCTCTTAATTGAAAGGCTAAAAGAAAGTTTAGGGGTTAAATTGGAGTTCTGCTGGATGAAATTGTAAGTAATTAAGAAGGTTAAGGGACCAAATGGTAATAAGGAAAATTTTGGGGGTCTAATGTCGATATTGAAAGAAAAGAAAGAAGAGAGTGTCGGGGGAGAGAAAGAAAATCGGGGGAAGAAGGGAGAGAGAGAGAGAGAGAGAGAGAGGGCCAGAGGAGGCGTCTTGGCGAGTGCAAGGCGGCGGCGATGGTAGCAGAGCGCAAGAGAAGAGAAAGCGGGCTGAGACTTCCTTGCTGCCGTGCGTGCGTCTCCGGCGGCGGTAGCCGTTGATCTTAGTGGCGATCGACTCCTCTCAGCCTTGGCTTTATTTTGGCGGCGGCGGTGTCGACAATGGTGGCCGGAAATGAAGGTTCACGATGGAGAGAGAAAGTGGAGGCAGCCGAGGTTTTTGGGCATTTCCGGCGAGCTCCGACAAGCTATGGACGATCGGAGGGCATATCCCGACTCTGCTCAACTCAAACTTCGTAATGTCACCAGTTTAGTGGCGATCGGGCTTCGTTTACAAATCGACGGCCGAGATAGTCTGTAAATCTCTCCGGATGATAAGGTGTCAGATCAGAAAATCAAAAGCGGGGATCGTCTTCAGCGCATCGGGCGATGGTAGCAGCGCGCGAGAGAAGAGGAAGCCGGCCGAGACTTCCTTGCTGCGGTGCGTGCGTGCGTCTCCAGCGGTGGTAGCCGTTGATCTTGGTGGCGATCGACACCTCTCAACCTTGGCTTTATTTTGGCGGTGGCGGTGTCGAAAATGGTGGCCGGAAACGGAGGTTCACGGTGGAGAGAGAAAATGAAGGCAGCCGAGATTTTTGGGCATTTTCGGCGAGCTCCGGCGAGCTATGGACGATCGGAGGGCATATCCCGACTCTGATCAGCTCAAGCTTCACAATGGCAACGGTTTCGTGGCGATCGGGCTTCGTTTGCAAATCGACGGCCGAGATCTTGTGTAAATCTCTCCGGATGATCGGTTGTTAGATCGAAAAATCAGAATTGAGGATCGTCTTCAGCGCATCATTTCGAATCCGATGGTGAGTTCGGATTATCGATCAAACTCCGGCGGCTGGAGGCCAGTCGACCGAGCGATCGAGCGTTTCGGTAATTTTCTCTAGCCCGCTGATTTAAGAATTCTTTGATTCAATTTATGCTTATTGATTTGTGTTGAGTATTAGATGATATTTGTGAGTCAAAAATAATAGTTTGTCGGACTGCCTGCCGTAGTTGTGATTTTTGTGTTGTGTGGTGGAGTCGGGAAATGAGTGAAGTCTTGAGGAACCGACTCCCGTTGTGTTAAATTGTTGGATATTTCTAGTGTTTTCTAGCAGGTCCTGGACCCATTTTTAGGGGGAGTAAATTTCCGTGTTGTAAGGGAGGTTCTGTTAGATTTTCAGGAGAATTCTCCCGAATCGGGATTCTTAGACAGTCAGTCCTAGGAGTCTAGACCTAGGATTAATGATCAATTGTTTTAGCGTTTTAATAAATTATTTTCCGTGATTAGATGATCTGTCTGTTCGGCTCTCTCCAACCGAGGCACCGGAGCAGAGTTAGGAGGTCGCCAAACCAGTGAGTTAAAGTCATATATCGCTTATGCACGTGTTATGCATAAAATTTGATTTTGCTACTGTGATTGTTCATTTGCAATTCCAATTATTCATTTAATTACTATTATATGCATGATGCTTTTTAATTACTATTTAAATATGTTCTTCCTTTATCACCAATTTTAATATTGCATGATGACTCCGGATGAGGCTTTAGTAGAACTTGCCACCTGATGGGTCGCATCAGGACCGCGTGCGCACCGGTAATGATCAAAGATAGGTAATAAGGTTATTATGGTTTTGTTTGCTCTAATCGAGCATTGCTCTCTGGGCTGAGTTCAGTTGATGGCCGGAGTAAAGGTCCCTGATGGAGCTTTGCTCTCTGGGCGCCAGTCCTGTTGGAATGAGAGAGTTAAAATATAAGTGACCAGACTGGAGGTAAGGTCCCTGATCAAGCTTTGCTCACTGGGTGCCAGTCTTGTTAAAATGAGAGAGTTGAGATATTATAGTTAAGCTTAGTCGAGATGTAAGTTTTGAAATTTATCGAGATGTTGAGTTGGGATTAGGGTTCTACAGAAGTACTCCATCCCGTTGCGTGTGGAATAATTTTTGTTTAAGCATGGCATGACACATATGTTTTAACATGACACGTATGGTTTGCGTGATTTATTAATTATTTTAAAATTAAATGAATGTGATATTGAGATGTTTGAGACTCTTTTAGATATATAATTTTAGCTCACTCTCGAGACTGATAGTCTCCATTTACTGTTTTTCAGATTCATGACTGTTAGTCTTCCCACGACTCTTACTCAGTAACCCGACTTCTTCATCATCGGGTGGTGTTTGGGTTGGTATGTCAAATTGTAACAATCTTAGATTCTCCGCAGTAGTAATAGTAGAGGTATCGTGGTAATTTTCTGTAGTTTCGGGTCTCGCCTAATTCTTATGGCAGACCTATTCAATTGTGTAAGATTTAATGTTAAGATAATTTGTGGCTTTAATAATATTAATTTGAGATAAGATTTGATTGAGTTAGTGAGTGTCAGGCTTACTACGGGATTCGGTGGCCTTACGCCTACCCATTCCCTAGTGCCGGTCACGGGCCCACGGATGGGGTCATGACAAAGTTGGTATCAGAGCTTAGGTTTAGATTTCCTTCGACCTAAGTTAAGATTTTTCTTGGTACTGCGGAGCTAGGATCAAGTCTGTCTTGTTGTTTTCATTGACTCTAGTGTCTCAGCCTTTACTGTTAGAGAGTCAGTCTTTCCTTTCTTGTGAGCTTGTCCTGGATGCTGTGCTGAGAATGAGCTTTGTAGCGATGGGTAGATCTGAGGCGCGGTAGACTCGTGCCGTTTTCATCAAGTGATTAGTGCAGTCAGGCCCTTGGGTGCTTCAATTGTTATTTCGATAGTGGGCACCGTAGTCAGAATTTGTGCAGAGCGTGGTTGCAGTCGTGTCATGAGCTGCCTCATCATCGTATCAGGCATCGCCTTATTGAGTAGCGCCGAAGTTAGTGAGTGGAAAGTCGAGCAGATGTCAGCTTTTATGGTTGAGTTTGTGATTGTAAGAAGCTTAAAAAAGGTAGTAGGAGTATTTTCGGATGCTCGGAATCTAGAGAAACTTAAGTGAACACTATTTATTTTTTTCTAAGTAGAACCAGTGTTTTAAAATACAATATCGCGCCCAGTCCCGTAAGAGTGCATTATGGCATTTTATTGTAGGCATACACAATTTCATTTTTAGGACATGCATCATACATCGTGTATTGCAACCCTTGGTGATAGGGGCATCATCACCCTGGTGCGCGATATTGTAGAATTTTATATATAGAAATGGCTAGAGGTTTTACGATTTTATAAGAGTGTTTTTCCAAGATAATAAAGCTTATTAGTGATGATTATGAGGTAAATAAATAAGTAAATCTTTCAAGTAAATTATGTTAGCTTGAGAATTCTCTGGATGACGAGCTGGGTTGCTGTGAGAGTAAGTCTGTGGTGCTGTAGGCCCCATGTTAGATTATAAAGGAGGCTTCTGGGTTTCAGTTGAAAATGAATTTCATGTCAGGATGGCATGGTCTTGTGTCGGTTATTGCGGCCAGATGGATGATATGTCGAGGATGATGTGATGTGGATGTTAAGGAATTTTTCTGTGCGTGCAAGGGCCACGTCATTAGGAAGGAAATATGGTGAGTGAATTTTTGGCAGGATCAGAGTTGGCCCTTCTTGTGTGGAATCTTTGGTTTTGTCGGCAGGTTGGTGAGGTGGCACGTAAGTTGGACTTGCCGCTAAGTAATGTTCTCTAAGGTCAAATCCAGTGGTTCGTAGGTCTGGGTTGAGGAAGTGTATTTTCGATCCTTGCCCGTGTTAGACCCTCAATATATGGAAGTAAGTGAAGTTTTGATTTCCGAGGAGCAGTAAGTCAAGATCGCAGATTCTCAGGTTCGCCAGTTTTGCTTAAGGGTTTTGTCGATGGGTCTTGTGATTGAGTTTATTTCTGCCGAGGAAAAGTTCTCGAGAAGCGGAGTGGAGATGAGAGGTTCCTAATTAGTTTCAGTCTTGAGTGAAGCCCCTTTTCTTTTAAAATTCGAGGACAAATTTTTATTAAGGGGGGGGGAGAATGTAATACCCGAAATTTTATATTTAATAATAATTATATTAATAATGAGTTTTTATTTAAATTAATTTTATTTTATCTTTATTTGGTCTAGTTGGAATGATTTAAATCCAAATTTTGAATTTTAATATTAGACTAATAAAGGAATCATTCTTTCTATATCCTATTAATTTAAATTTTTAAGAAATTAATTAAGTAAATCATTGAGAAATAATTATATTTTGGTTATTCAAATTTTTTCCAAATATATATATAACATATATATAAATAAAATTATATATTGAAAAATTATGGTAGAAATTGTAAAGGATGTTTTTATAAAAAAATTTTGGAGAAATTGGTATTTGAATTAGCTAGTGGTATTTAATTTTAAGTTGGAAAATATCTAGCAAATTGGTTATTTAATTTATTTGTGTGTTAGGACTAAATTGAAAATTTATTTTGGAATAAGGATTAAAAGGATAATTTTATTCTTATGGGGTTTTAATGGAAATTTTTGAGTTTGGTATATTCGTAAATATTTATGTCTGCCAAGGGTATTTATGTAATTATGTATTTTTAATAATTCTGATTTGACCCAAATTAATTAGTTAGGGGCTTAAGTGAAAGGCTAAAAGAAAGTTTACGGGTTAAATTGGAGTTATGCTGGATGAAATTGTAAGTAATTAAGAAGGTTAAGAGACCAAATAGTAATAAGGAAAATTTTGGAGGTCTAGTGTCGATATTGAAAGAAAAGAAAGAAGAGAGTGTCGGGAGAGAGAAAGAAAATCGGTGAAGAAGGGAGAGAGAGAGAGAGAGGCGTCGGCGAGGGAGCTTGCATCGTCCGTAGGTGGCCGTCGTCGAGCGGCTTGCGTCGTCGGCAGGCAGGCAGAGCGGAGAGGAGAGGAAGCCGTGAGACTTCCTTCATGCGTGTGTGCGTCTCCGACGGCGGTAGCCATTGATCTTGGTGGCGATCGACTCCTCTCAACCTTGGCTTTATTTTGGCGGCGATGGTGTCGACAATGGTGGCCAGAAACGGAGGTTCACGGTGGAGAGAGAAAATGAAGGCAGCCGAGGTTTTTGGGCACTTTCGGCGAGTTCCGGCGAGCTATGGACGATCGGAGGGCATATCCCGACTCTGATCAGCTCAAGCTTCACAATGGCAACGGTTTCGTGGCGATCGGGCTTCGTTTGCAAATCGACGGCCGAGATCTTTCGTAAATCTCTCCGGATGATCGGTTGTTAGATCGAAAAATTAGAATTGAGGATCGTCTTCAGCGCGTCGTTTCGAATCCGATGGTGAGTTCGGATTGTCGATCGGACTACGGCGGCTGGAGGCCAGTCGACCGAGCGATCGAGCGTTTCGGTAATTTTCTCTGGCCCGCTGATTTAAGAATTCTTTGATTCAATTTATGCTTATTGATTTGTGTTGTGTATTAGATGATATTTGTGAGTCAAAAATAATAGCTTGTCGGACTGCCTACCGTAGTTGTGATTTTTTTGTTGTGTGGTGGAGTCGGAAAATTAGTGAAGTCTTGAGGACCTGACTCCAATTGTGTTAAATTGTTGGATATTTCTAGTGTTTTTCTAGCAGGTCCTGGACCGGTTTTTAGGGGGGGTAAATGTCCATGTTATAGGGGAGGTTCTGTCGGATTTTGGGTAGAATTCTCCCGAATCGGGATTCTTAGACAGTCAGTCCTAGGAGTCTAGACCTAGGATTAATGATCAATTGTTTCAGCGTTTTAATAAATTGTTTTCCGTGATTAGATGATCTGTCTGTTGTTCGGCTCGCTCCAACCGAGGCACCGGAGCAGAGTTAGGAGGTCGCCAAACCAGTGAGTTAAAGTCATATATCGCTTATGCACGTGTCATGCATAAAATTTGATTTTGCTACTGTGATTGTTCATTTGCAATTCCAATTATTCATTTAATTACTATTATATGCATGATGCTTTTTAATTACTATTTAAATATGTTCTTCCTTTATCACCAATTTTAATATTGCATGATGACTTAGGATGAGGCTTTAGTAGAACTTGCCACCTGATGGGTCGCATCAGGACCGCGTGCGCACCGGTAATGATCAAAGACAGGTAATAAGGTTATTATGGCTTTGTTTGCCCTAATCGAGCATTGCTCTCTAGGCTGAGTTCAATTGATTGCCGGAGTAAAGGTCCCTGATCGAGCTTTGCTCTCTGCGCGCCAGTCCTGTTGGAATGAGAGAGTTGAGATATAAGTGACCAGACTGGAGATAAGGTCCCTGATCGAGCTTGCTCTCTGGCCGCCAGT
The DNA here is from genome assembly GCF_019578655.1 of Ricinus communis. Classification (NCBI taxonomy): domain Eukaryota; kingdom Viridiplantae; phylum Streptophyta; class Magnoliopsida; order Malpighiales; family Euphorbiaceae; genus Ricinus; species Ricinus communis. The sequence continues at coordinate 9,982,900 of NC_063261.1, read as the reverse complement.
CCTGTTGGAATGAGAGAGTTGAGATATAAGTGACCAGGCTGGAGGTAAGGTCCCTGATCGAGCTTGCTCTCTGGGCCCTAGTCCTGTTGGAATGAGAGAGTTGAGATATAAGTGACCAAACTGGAGGTAAGGTCCCTGATCGAACTTGCTCTCTGGGCGCCAGTCCTGTTGGAATGAGAGAGTTAAAATATAAGTGACCAGACTGGAGGTAAGGTCCTTAATAGAGCTTTGCTCTCTGGGCGCCAGTCCTGTTGAAATGAGAGAGTTGAGATATTAGAGTTGAGCTTAGTCGAGACGTAAGTTTTGAAATTGATCGAGATGTTGAGTTGGGATTAGGGTTCTACAGAAGTACTCCATCCTGTTACGTGTGGAATAAATTTTGTTTAAGCATGGCATGACACATATGTTTTAACATGACACGTATGGTTTGCGTGATTTATTAATTATTTTAAAATTAAATGAATGTGATATTGAGATGTTTGAAACTATTTTAGATATATAATCTTAGCTCACTCTCGACCCATACCCATTTCATCGCTTTTCAGATTCAGAATCGTTAGTCTTCCCGCGACTCTTACTCAGTAACCCGACTTCTTCATCATCGGGTGGTGTTTGGGTTGGTATGTCAAATTGTAAAAATCTTAGATTCTCCGCAGTAGTAATAGTAGAGGTATCAGTGGTAATTTTCTATTGTTTCGGGTGTTGCCTAATTCTTCTGGCAGACCGATTCAATTGTGTAAGATTTAATGTTAAGATAATTTGTGGCTTTAATAATATTAATTTGAGATGAGATTTGATTGAGTTAGTGAGTGTCAGGCTTACTACGGGATTCGGTGGCCTTACGCCTACCCATTCCCTAGTGTCGGTCACGGGCCCACGGATGGGGTCGTGACAACCACCTTATTTAGTGATTTGGAGAATTTGCTGAACCTCCATTACTTAGCTCCATTGAGGGATTTTGATCAAGTCTCCTCCTTTAATTGGGGGTTCGCAAAAGGCTCTATGACTTTTGGCACGCCGTGCACGTAAGTTCTTTTTTATTTCTTCTTCGTTTCGATTTTCTTATCTCTGCATATGGGCTGACAAATATTTGACTTGCAGGTATGGGCTTTAGAGATCGGATTGCTGGTAGGCTCTTAGCCTATTAGCACATCTCGTGCTTTTCCTCACTCGAGCTATTGGGGCTCGAGTTGGAGCATCCCGCTAGAGTAGGCACAAGTTCATATGGATCATATATGGATCAACTTTTTAACTTGGGATAGGGTAAAATAAAACTTATTAGTCGCATTTGTATTTTACAAGTTTTAGTTACTTACCTTTGTAATTTGTAGATTCGTACTAGCTGGCTCGGTAAGTGCCATCACTAAGATCCCAATATGCTCTCCATTGTGGACCCTGAGTATGGGGGGGTGTCCTCTTGGCTGCCATCATTAAGATCCCAATATTAGGTGTCACGACCCGATCTGTGGGCCCGTGAGCGACACTAGGGAATGGGTTGGTGTAAGGCCACCAAATCCCATAGTAAGCCTGACCATTCACTAACTCAATCAAGGTATAATTCAATTTCTAACCATTATAACACTAATTCATCACCAACTTTTAATCATTCAGATATTACACCTTTAATTCGGTCTGCCAGCATACTTAGGCAAAACCTGAATTTATATAAAATTACAAAATGATAAGTCTAAAATTTCTACTGCGGAGACTCTAGAATTTTAAAAGTCAAACATACCAAAAATCAGTTACATTAACCCGAAGATGAAGGAGTCGGGCTGTTAGAGGAAAAGAATCGCAGAAAAACTAATAACACCTAAAAAACAGTTAAATTGAGACTCTCGGTCTCGAGAATGAGTTAAAATCATATATCCAAATCGAATACAATACTTAAATAAGACATTTGTTTGACTAAAATAAAATACTAAGTCATGCAAAAACATGTGTCATGCCATGCTTCTGTAAAATAAATTTTACATACTACGCAATGAGTACCTCAGCAGAACCCTAACTCCCAAAACTAACAGTCTTAGCCTTTCGGCTCTCTCACTCCAATAAGACTGGCGACTAGAGAGCGAAGCTCGACCAGGGTCCTCAAATCTAGTCTAGTCACTTAATTTCCAATAAAGCCGGCGCCTAGAGAGCAATGCTCGACTAGGAAACTTTACTCTAGCAAACACACTCTACACAGCCCAAATAGTTGAACTCGACCACAGGGCAAGTCCCAAATTTACCTTTTACTACCTGTCTCAGATTCACACTGGTGAGCACGCGGTCCTGATGTAACCCATCACGTGGTATGTTCTACTACCTTCTCATCCCTAGTCAACATTCAATGACGTAGAAAAGGATATATACATGAATACTAATTAAAATAATAATTAACATCTTAAATAATTTAATCAGAATTTCTTATGTAAAACTTTAGCATGACATAAATGTAGCAGATACATGACTTTAACTCACAGTTCTGACGACCTCCTTGCTCTACTCCTAAGTCTCCGGTGAAGCGAGTTGAATTAACGGATTATCTATTCACGAGAACAATTCAATCAATAAAAGTAAAACATTTAACAAATATCCCTAGCCCTAGACTCCTAGAACTGACTGTCTAAGAATTTCGACTCGAATAATTTCTACTGAAAGTTCAGTAGAACTTCCACTAAATACGGACATCTACCCTCCCATATAACGGGTCTAGGACCTGCCAGAAACACTTCTAATTTTCAACAATTGAATAACGGGAGTTGGGCCATCAAAACTACATCATTTTTTCTGACTCCGCAACACATCACAGATCACAATTATTAGTAGATAGTCTGACATACTAATTATTTCGACAAACAAGCCTCACATAATTTTTCTGGTGCTCAACACAATAATTAATCACATAACTTTTATCAACAAACTCTAAAATTAACAGGCTAGAGGATTACCGAGACGTTTGATCACCTGGTCGACTCGCCTCCAGCCGCCGTAGTCCAATCGACAATCCGAGCGCGCCTATGGACTCGAGACAACACGCTGATGATGATTCCAGCACTCGATCCTCCGATTCGACCCTTGATCATCCGAAGAAATTCACGGACGATCTCGGCTGTCAATTTTCAAACGGAGTTTGATCGCTGCAAAACTAGTGCTATTGGAAAGCATGAGCTGAGGGGAGTCCAGATATGCCCCCTGCTTGGCCAAAACTTGCCGAAGATGGCGGAGAAGTCCTAAAATTCCAACTGCCCTCACTTCGCCGGAACTCCTTCCTCCGGTGACCATTGCCGATGCTGCTGCTCCCAAAAGGAAACCCACACTCAGGTAAGTCGATTGCCACCGACTCGGCCGCCATTGGTGCCGGAATGCCTCGCAGGGCGTCAAGAGCTGCTGCCTCCTCTTTTTTTTTTCACCGCACTACCGTCGCTGCCTGCTAGAGCTATTGCTGCCGGCGCCAGCTCTTCCGCCAGCTACCACCACCGCACCTCGAGCTCGATGGATGGTAGCTCCTCTTCTCTCCCTCTTCCTTCTTCCCCGACATTTGCTGATTTCCCCTTTCTTTCTTTCCTTCTTTTCCTTTCTTTCTTTCTTAATTGAAATTTAATCCCTCAACTTTTTCTTAATAACTATTTAGTCCCTCTTTTTTTAATTACTAAGAATTTCTCCCTGCAAAAATTTTTATTTAACCCTCCAATTTTTCTTTAGCTTTTCAGTTAAGCCCCTAACTACTTAATTTGGGTTAAATTACAATTATTAAAAATAGAGAATTACTTATTTACCCTTACTTTTAAAGATGAAATTATAAAAATTCCATTACCGACATACTTCATTACAAAAATACCAACCATGAAAGTTTTCATTTAAACCCCATATTAGAGAAATTATATTTTTAGTCCTTATTTCAAAATTAATTGTCAAATTAGTCCTAACACTTAATTAACTTAAATAATCAATTTGCTAACTATTTTCCATTCATATTGGGGGAAAATTAAGTGGCCTATATATATATATATATATATAATTTATCCCCTAAGGAATCTACTTAATTAATTTCTTTAAAAATCAAACTAATTAGATATAGAAAAATAATCCTTTATTTTTGTCTAGCATTAAAATTCTATTTTAAATCATTCCAAATAAATTAATTAAAATAAAGTAAAATTAAATTAAATAAAAACTCATCATTAGTTGTTATTAATATTATTATTATTATTAAAAAGAAAATTATGGGTATTACATTAGCCTTGATATTTAGGCGAGAGGATTTATGGCTAGGAGAGAAGGCCTAACAGACGTTGAGTTCTTTTTTCTCCCTCTCTTTCTATGTTCTGGACAACTGATCTTATTGGCATGGAGCTAGTATTGAGTTTAGAGGGATATGATGACCCTAAGGATCTCACTATCCAATCCCGGAGGATAAAGTATACCTCCTTTTATTCCCTTGTTGCTAGGGCCAGTGCCTTTGGATGACGACATAATGGCCCAGGTTCTTTCCCGACTACATTATTGAGTTTTACTTTTCTTCTTTTTTTCTATTCTTTGCTTGATTATTTATTTAGTGGTTCGCTCGCGATTCTAGGCCCTCTCATATCCTAGGATCTTTCGCGGACGCTACATTTAAGGCGCCTCCTATAGCAGTGTCAAACATGATCCTAGGGAGTGTCCCTTTTCTCCCTAATCTGATGGTATCCTACTGGAGCTCTTCCGATGCCATAAAACATCGGCTTGCCATGGCGCATTGCCTTTCTTTAGAGTTCACTCTGAGTACTTTCACACATGTGAGTTATACTCTTTTGATACTTTGCATCTTCTCTTTTTCCTGAAAGGAGGCAGTACATCAGCTGGTCGAAGCTGCAAGGAGGCAGTTCTTCGTCCTTGGCAAGTACTAGAGGATACAAATTGAAAAATAAAGCATATTATAAAATGCATGATATATGTATGTATCCATTGAATGCAAGAGCTAACTCCTTTGGGTTCTCTTCAAAGGGATCACGAGGGCTTGTAAGGGCAACAAGATAACCGCTAGTGCCAGATCGAGGCCCAGCACATAGGATCAACACTTTGACATTCCAACTGTCCACTCTACGAACTCAGGGGATATAAATTGACTCGAATGATGGGATGGGGGATTCGGGATGGAGCCATGACTTTTGATTTTTGTTGTATTTTTTTCTTTTTCCTAATTTTTCTATAAAACTTCAACTGTTAAGAGGTAAAATTCTACATTTTGATGTTTAAATCCATGCTTGACCTTAATTTCTTCTTAATTATCACATATTTTTTACTTCCACATGACTAGGGCTTAAGAAAATGCCAATAATCCTTGAAAAGCTTGAAAACTAAGCGATGGCATCACACAACTGATTCAACTGTGTGCTAAGTTGATTCGACTTTGCGCACAGCCGATCGGCTGTGTGTTCAACCAATTTGTCTTTACAGTTGTAAAGTCTAAATAAAACACTGGTTTTTAGCCTTTAAATATGCGTGCACCTTTCACACTTCCCCATACGCAATTCATACCTCAAAATAAAAAAACCATGACTTAGAAAAGCACCGACACCCTCCAAAGTCTTCTCAAAACCCTAACTGATGATGAATGGATAAAACTTGAGAAATTCCACCTTTCATGCTTCAAAGCCATAAAACATACCAAACTTGATTATGGGTTTCTTCACTCTACCATCAACTTTTAATGCCTAAGAGACCATGTTTCTAATTTAATGGGCAAAAGTTATATCCTATGATTAAAGTTGTACCATTCTTGGAGGCCCTATGGATTCTACTTATCTGATTGCTTTGCCAAGGCTTGATAATCCTTTTCTTGGCAAATTGGTGGAGTTATTCAATATGCCCCGTACTGAGGTACTTTCCAATTCTATTGGTGAGTGTATTAACCTTATCTTGCTGATCTCTTATTGTAAGAAAAAGGAAAGAAGAATATTTGCTTAGGTTAGGATGCTGAGCTTTTACCTCTATGCCTAATTTCTGCTGATTTCTCCTCAAGGAGGGGGAGATATTATAATTGCTAGCATTATTGATCAGGTGGAGTATGGAACAAACTAAGTTCTAATCATTCTAGCTAGAACCATTATTAGGTTGGACATGTACAAAACCCATCAACAGTTTGGTGTAGCCTTGTCCTCTTGCGGGTATGAAACTGAATCTCTTTTTCTTTTATTTTTTCCCCTTAATCTTTTTGTAAGCTGCCCCTTTGAGTTTTCAACTTAGTAAGTATCTTAACTTTTGCCTAAGCCACCCTTTTAGGTTTTTAACTTAGCTTTTTATTATTTTTTTCTTTTCTTTCTTTTTTCAGATTTGGTTGCACGAGAAGTTTAGATACTAGCCATCCCAAGGGACATCGATAAGTATGAATCGAAGCATATGCATGTCCAATCCATTACCACCATGCGGGACAATAAAGCTAGATTTCTTAGATGAAGGGCATCCTTGACTCACTTATCCACTAGACTTGCCCTTGGTGGAGAATCAAGCATGTCACGCTTATAGTGTACAACAACTGCGTACCTATACTTAGATTACGGACATCCAATTTCTACACACCTGTAAATCTTTGCTGTTAATACGAGCAGAAGCAACAAATTCCCTCATGAATTTGAAGGCTTCCCACTGAGACAAGACTTCTTAACTTTTACCTAAGACACCCTTTTGTTTTTTCAACATAGCAAACTTTTTTTTGCCTAGGCCGCCCTTTTAAGTTTTTAACTTAGCTTTTTATTATTTTTTTCTTTTCTTCTTTTTGCAGATTTGATTGCGCAAGAAGTTTAGATACTAGCCATCTCAAGGGACATCGATAAGTATGAATCGAAGCATGTGCATGTCCGATCCATTACCACCATGCAGGACAATAAAGCTAGATTCTTGGATGAAGGGCATTCTTGACTCACTTATCCACTAGACTTGCCCTTGGTGGAGAATTAAGCATCTCACGCTTATGGTGTATAGCAACTGCGTACCTTTACTTGGATTACGGGCATCCAATTTCTACATACCTACAAATCTTTGCTGTTAATACGAGCAGAAGCAACAGATTCTGGAATTCCCTCATGAATTTGAAGGCTTCCCATTGAGACAAGACTTCTTGAATAAGACAAGAGACTCTAGCTCCGTCAAGATATAGAGCACAATCTTGATTCAAAAGGTGATCTAACTACGGATGACAGCTTTAAAGCTTAGGTTCAGCTTTAGATTATCACTTCTCCTAGACTCGCAAGGTTCAAGAGGACTTGAGAGCTAGCTGCTGGATTTAGGAATGCATATACAAAGAGAAGAAAATGATAAAAATATACTTCTTTTTATATCTCATTTATTTTGCTTAGGACTTTAGTTTAGTTTTTTGTTTAGTTAGTGCATAGAGTAATAAATAGATATATATATATATATATATATATATATATATATATATGTTTGATAAAAATTCTAAACAATTTATCATTTAGTAAAGGCCCGGGATGGGTACATTTTGATTTTCATGATACAACTCCTATCATCAGCCAGTCTTTTCAAATTTTCCAGCTAATTGTTTTCTCTCTTATTTGTTCTGATTTTTGCTTGGCCAGCCTTTTCAAGTTTTCTAATCAACATGCTATTTGTTGTAATTTTTATTTATTCTTTATACATAGTATTTCTTGAGATGATCTAGGTTAATGGGCTCAAAGAACTTGTTCTCTTCCAAATCTGAGATCTTAGGGGGACCTTTAAGCAGGATCTTCTTTACCAACTAAGGCCCTTCCTAATTAGGTCTGAATTTTCCTCTTGGGTCGAATGCAGTAGGTCTTTTATGTTTCAACACCAGGTTGCTAGCTCTGATTTTTTCTAGCTTTACGTTCTTATTGAATGCCCTAGCTATCTGCTTCTGGTATAATTGCATATGGTAATAGGGCTTACATCCTTTCTTTATCGATTATAGCCAACTACTGGTATCTCTGCTCCTCTAACACAACTCTCAAATATTTCAGTTCTAACTCAATGAGTAAAACTACATCAGTCCCATAAACTATAGACTATAGAGTCTGCCTTGTCGATGTCTGCTCAGTCATTCGATATTCTTAAAGTGCCAAATGTAACTAAAACAATCAACTTTTATGATTCTATACCATATTCGAGAGTCTCTTCTTTGAGTTCTTGTTAGTTTCTTTCACCACTCCATTTACTTGAGATTTGTACGGAGAAGACCTATGATGTTTGATTTTGTATTCTGCTAACAAGTCTACTATTTGGCCCATGATTTGTATGTCATTATCCGTCACAACATGATGCGGGATCCCGTATCTACAAATCAGGTTCCTCGGGATCCCGTATCTACAAATCAGGTTCCTCTCTATTAATCTATCCATTTATCTTGCCCCACAGTAGTGAATGATTTAGCTTTAACCCATTTAGAGTAGTAGTTGATTGCCATGACTATGACTTGTGACCATTCAAATTGCAAAAGGCCACAAAGATGTCAAGTTATGAAGTTCGGTCGGGGGAATTTGACTCAAGTCATTGTAGAGCTGACACTCACGATATTTCTTTACCAAAGCTATATAATCCTTTTTTACTATTAACCAGTAATAACATTGATGCATGATATTTTTAGTTAACACTATGCTATTCATTTGAGGTCTATATACCCCTTTATGCATCTCTTACATTACCACTTGCGCTTCTGCTTTAGTCGGACACTAGAGCTAGACACTCGAAGCTGTCCTTTTATAAAATACTCCGCCATGGTTGATGTAATTTTTGGCCTAAATTTGCAGTGCATACCTTTCCTTTGTAGTCGTTTCCTCTAGATATTTCTTGTCTTCTATAAATATCTTCAGATCATAAACTAAGGCTTCTCTTCTAGTCCTATCTGGACTTGCATTATCCGATCTCCCTGATAACAAGGTGCACCTAATTTTACAATCAGTAGCAGCTTCATTGGAAGCTATGAAGGGTTGTCCTATATAAATGAAAGGGTGGCCATTGCATCTGCCATCTGGTTCTCATCTTGCGGTAAGTTTATAAATGAACACTTAGAGAAGTTACAAACTAAAGTCTTGAGATTATTAACATACGGCTCTAACCTCTCTTCTTTCACTTGCCACTCTTCAATGCCTACTGGAGTACCAGAATGGAGGCCCTGTAGACCATCAGCTTCTTTGCTCCTACTACCACGACCGCTTCTAATCCAAATAAACAAGCTTTGTACTCTATCATGTTATTTTTCACAAAAGTCCAATCTCTTGGATATTGGTAGCATCTCTCCTTCCAACATAATTAGAACTACTTCTAACCTTGCACCTCTCGTATTCACTGCTTTATCGAAGTACATCTTCCATTCTTGAATCTCGATTGCCCACAGGTTTTCATCAAGAAACTCCAAATCCTAAGGGTCATAACCGTTAATTGCATTTTGAGCTAAGAATTCTACTACGGCCCTTCTCTTACCCCTATATTCTTTAGTCCAAAAGGCATAACTTTATAGCAATACATACCCCATTCGATGATGAATGCCATCATCAGTTTGTTCAATACTACCATCATGATATGATTGTATCTGGAAAATCCCTCAGCGAAGGAGTACATTACACTTGATGCGGCACTGTCAACTATCACATCCATGTGAGGAAAGGGAGAAATTGTCCTTAGGATAATGCCTTATTTAAGTCCTGATAATCCACACACATTCTTACCTTTCCATACTTCTTCTAAACTAGGAAGATATTCACCAACCATTTAGGATAATCAACTATATTAAGGAAATTAGATTTTATCTAGTTAGCGACCTCCTCTCAGATATTTTCTACCCATTTCGGCCTCAGTCTTTTCATCTTTTACTCGACAGGCTTGACGTGTAGATAAGTCGAAATATGGTGCTCCGATATTTTCCTGTCTAACCTAGCATGTCGTTATAAGACCAAACAGATACTAATTTTCTTTTCTCAATTATTTTTCAAACTCTCTCCTCTCTTCGAGAGTTATATCATGAACTATTAAAATGTGCTTTAGATATTCATATGTACCTAGATTAAATGAATAAATTTGAATTGAATCAATGTCAAACATGCACATGTCATGATTATTAAAATGCACACTATCATTAGGGAAAACATTGCACAAGTAAGCAAAATTAGAGTTTATATCATTGATCTTTGAAGCAAAAGAAACATCATCCTTATAAAGATAAGATGTTATTACATTATCATAAAATACACCAATGATATTCTCCTCTATTAGAGCAACTAGCTCTTGTTGACTCTGCTTTTCTAGCGGGCAGATGAATTCTTCTAGGCTTCAGGTCTTCTAACTTAATGGTGACCTTCTCAAGGACTTGTTTGATGCTTAGCTCAACCATCCTGTTGATGATCAGACTCTTGAATATCTCAAATCCCAATACCTCAGTCCTAACTACTATAACATGTTAAGGCTCCTTAAAGTAGAGCTTGTATTCCTAGACAAAAATGTCTTTTAGAGTCTTACCCTTTGGTTTACCCTCGTCTTTCTCTTCACAATAATCTAGCCCCTGTAGGGTCTTCTGTCCTTTGAAATCTGGCAGCTCTATGATATTCTATTGAATCCTTCTTAGCCCCATTCCATGAATGAAGTCTATTTTCTTAAACATGTTGGCTACTTTAGGATCTATGTAGTTCTTGTAGAGAATAATAACTTGGGATCCAATAGGGGCTTCTAGCTCCTTGATAGCTTCTGGAATAGCCGAGACAATGTTACCACCTTTAGCATTGGTAGTCACTATCTCACCTTCGTAAGAGAACTTGACCTTCTAATGTATAATGGAAGGAACTCCTCCTAGGGCATGAAACCATGGCCTACCCAATAATAAAACAAAGGTTACTGGGATGTCCAAGATAGTGAATTCCAGCCAGAATTCGATGGCCACATTTTTTCCAGTGTTGAAAACGTCCCTTCCACGTTCCTCATCGTCTCATTATATGCTCTTATAACCACATCTAATAGTTTCAAGTCTTTTGTAGTCATCCATAGCTTAGGGAGTATGTGAGAAGTAGACACATATTGATAGTTGACCCATCATCCATCATTACACATGGGGTTGTTTTTCTTTTCACCTTTACTGCAATATAGAGAGCCTTATTCTGGTTTCTTTCAACCTAAAGGAGAGTCTATATGACTAAAAAATAAGGTGTTAGCATGACGCATGCAATGCATGAGATGCATGATGCACGTGTAATGCACAAGGACAAAGAGAAAAAAAGGTCAGCAAACACAAGATATTTTACACGTTACTATACAAAGCATCCTTCCGCCTTTATTACACCCGCATATAATTCATGGAAAGTCTTTCTCTCATAAGATTTTGGACCTGGACTTTCTACCAGCAGGAGATAGTAGGCCCGACGCGCATGCCTTAAGCTCTCAAATCATATTAAAATAAATAAGATGATGTTTTCCGGTATAAATATAAAGCCTGCATATTTTGGGCCTAATGCCTAATTCCATATGTTTTTGGGCCAAGGCTTTCCAATATGTGGGCTTAAGTACTTATAAGGAAAAGCATCTCGAATAGCAAGCAAGATGGGTTCCTAAGAGAGATTGCTACTGTCATTACCATGAGTTGAGTCTTGGGTAAGGATAAAAGACTCCCATGGATAAAAGATATTCTCTCTTGGCTGGTCTCCCCGCTCAAGGGTCCATGCAACAAATGGAATTCGCCCATTACTTGTGAGTGATGGTTAGCCAGTGTCACAATTCCAATGTCTGAGTGAAAGCAAAGAACCACTAACCAAAGACATTGGGGCCATTAGGGGTAAGAAATTAACCATGTAGATGATGCAAGAATCTCTTGTTAAATAATAGAATTAAAGACAAATATACATTAGACTCAGCTTCTCTTGTCCTTAGTGGAGTCGACACTATTGGGGCGATTTTGATTGCGCACCCAAATGTCTTTAGCGACTACGATACTGCAAGATTTTTCAGCCTAATTATGAACATATTAACTAGTCACAGAGACTAGAGTGGAGATGGGAGTCACCACATGGGTAATTCTCTCAGACACTTTTATTAATTGAGTGGTGTACTAGATTACATAAAGAAGCTTCGCCACATCTAGAGATGGATCTGAAACCCAACTTTCTTATTTGTGTATCTTAATTTTAAATTTTATTATTTAACAGACTATTCCCTATAAATGTAAAAATTTATATTTTATAAGTATTCATTACAACATGTTAGGTCCTCTTAAGTTTAGCCCATTTTTATTAAGCCTGACCCATGTTTCATTTATTATCCTACTTAACTAATTAATTATGTACAATGCTTACTTAGTTTATCCCAATTATAAATTATGCATTTTATTCCAGCCTTTAAGCCTAAATAGATTACCTTTTATGTTGAGGCCTAGTTAAGTGATCCTAAATATAATGTGGCCCAATTAACTTAATTAAATTAAAGTATGGCAAAACCCACTAAGTCTATATGGATTTTAAATTTAAGCCCATTTCACCATCCCTTAACCTAATTGACTACTTTTTTCATGTTAAGATCCAATTTTAACCTAAAGTCTAGTTGTCCAATTTTAATTAAGTAATCATATAGCAGATATTTAGCATCCACTAATATAATATAAAAATTAAAGCGCATGAGATTAAATCTAGCTATTATAAACCGTCTACAACTAATAAATTGAAAGAAAAACACCTAAAACTAAGCTATAATGTACAAAATAGGCCAGAATACATAGAAATTCGAAATTAGGGCAAACAATGGTGCAAAACCAACTGGTTGATGTCACATATCATATTATCATATTCAAAATCCAATAAAATCAAAAATATATTAATTCATAAGAAACCCTAATCTATAATGCAAATCATGTGAATCGTTCAAAGATCAGCCTAGAGATGTTTCTAGAATCATAAATTAATATAAAAAAAACCAGTAAGGGAAAGATTGGTTGATGATGATGGATATAGGGGAATTCTCAAGTTATCACTATTGAATGTTGATCTTTAAGTCTATAAAGACGATGAGATGGTGAGATCAAAGATTAGTTGAGAATCTAGTGTTCTCTAGGATTTGGAAAAGCTTATGTCGTTTAATGAGAATCTTTCCAAATCTGAGTTCTCTCTTAGTGACCTATGACTAAAGTGACCAAGAAAACTCTTTGCCTTTGAGAACATAGGGTATTTTTAGTGTTTTTTGCTAAAGATTGATATTTGCTAAAAGTTCCTAAGTTTTGGTAACCCTAGAATTAGGTTATAACGATGTATATATAGAGCTAGGATTTTTCAGAAAAGCATAAAGGAATAGATAGACTCATATCGATTTTTAAATTTAAAAGAAAATATTTTCTTTATTAGTTATTAATATCCAATAAATCAAATAAAAATCAATAAAAATATATTAATTATCGTTAAGCACCTTATAAAAACTTCTTTTTTGACTAATATTTTAGCATTTTAAAATCAAAATACACTCAAAACGGCATCAGATTTTGAAATTTAGCTAATCGACAATATGTAGAGCCAGTCGGCTCGCACAAAGCTAATTTGGCTGTACGTAAAGATAATTGGTTTAAGGGTAAGAAGTTATAAAATTTTTGACAATTTAGTCTCCAAACTTATAAAAACTACCATTTCACCCCTTAAAGTTAAGTTTTTTTTAACAATTAAGTCTAAATTGATTCTAGAAAAAGTATTATTGGTTTAATTATTCTCAAACCTAACTTGGATTTTTCTGTCCTCAATCTCTCGAGACTCGAGAAAGTCAGTAACTTTCATCATAGGATTTTTCATAATTTTCTTGATATAGATCTAGAAAATGGGTGTTGACAGTTGGGATATTGAATATCTCCTTTATTCTTTTAAATCCACATCAAGATATTGATCTTTTAGTGTGTATAGAGGAACAAACTCTTTATCATCACCTCTAGAATTGCTTTTCATTTTCATCACCTCTAGAATTGCTTTTCATTTTATCACCCATGTACCCTTTCTTAGGCTGATAAGATCTTCCATTCAACCGATCATCATAGTCAGTCTTCCTTCCAACTTTATATTCCTTGTCCAAACTAATGAATCTCGATTTACAATTCTAATGGATCTATTATCAGCAAGTCTTTGAATTTTTTAATGCAAATGTTTTCGGTCATTGCATCTATCATTATATCTTGGTTGAGTTCTCCATCTAAACAGCTTTCTTATTAAATCTCTTAATAAAATCATTCAGACTTTCATCTCTCTTTTAAATACACTTCTTCATATCACTAGACCTCTTCTTCAGAGAGATACTAATGATGAACCGAGCTTTAAAGAGTTCAACAAGCATTAGGAAGTCATATATTAGCTAAATGATAAGCTCTAATACCAATTTTGAGCATTTTATTTTTCAGGGTTATTGGAAAGACCTTGCACCTGATCGGATCTGATACAATCTTGATGTTGGAATTATTGACACCCAATGGAACTCCTAGGCCATCATAGGAGTCTAAGGGCGGCAAGGTTAACTTTTCAAGAAAGTGCTCTAGTAGGATGCTCTGGCATAAAAGATCACCCTTGGGAAGGACAACGTCTCTTATAGTTTTGTATTTCTTTAAAGCTCATGTTGTCCTTTTATTAATAGTATCTTTAATCCATTATGAATCATGAGTCTAAAAACCAGAGCTCTCATCCTCTGTATCTCTAGCTCGATTGTTTCTCTTTCGAGATCGGTTATCTTTCTATCCGTATGTCTGACAACCTTAGTATATGTATTGTCGGTGGTGGACCAATATGAATGGTCTGATCAGTTGTAGTAAGAGCTCGACTGGTATTAATAGGCATGGCTTGCCTTACAAGTTTTGAGCAATACACTCTTATAATATTTTTTTCATCAGTTTCACTTACCAATTGTACATATGACAATGTCCTTTGGCGTTGGCTACTAAGGAATTTGAGGAATCCCTAGAAGTCAGCTCTGTAGTGTGATTGATGTAGGATAGAACAAGAGTTAAGACAAAGGTGGTGGAGGCCTTTGTCCCATCTCCCTCTACAATGAAGTTGCAAAGTCTTTCATGCGAGGTGGACCTCTCTTAGGTGTAGTTTCCACTAAAGATTTGTTCTAGAATGAAATTATTGAAAAACAAATTTAGTCTCCAAGGCTGGGATGATAGTATGATCAATGCTGGAGCATCAACCCGAGGTGTATAGATCTAAGGGGGATCAACTTAAGAGGGATCAGTTTAAGGTGGATTAGTAGTTCTCGTTCTAGTTCCTGGAGGAAGAACATCTTCATTCTGATTCTGGTTGGATGCCATTTAGCTTAACTTGATGAGGTTAGAAACTTTTTTGCTCAAAACTTCCTACAAATTGTACCAATTGATAACTTGGTTAAAAGAGGTAAGCTATCAACAAGATCTTCAAGTCTGACATGAGCTCCGGAGTACCTAAAAAAATAGTTACAAAGCACCGAATGGGGTTGTTCGGCCACTCATTTCGATAGCTAAATCAGTAAAGGTTTAAATTATATAATATGTAGTATGTGTGTAAAGTAGGATGTACTTATCATGTTGCACCTCAGTTCTTTATATAGAAGCTAAATGTATTCAAGTCCTCTAATGAGTAGGACTTCATGGAGGTAAGATCCTCTAATCCTACTAGGATTAGTCTTCTAGCTCATACACTAGAGTTTTAGGTCGGGTCAGACTATTCAATTAGAATTCGATCATAATATGTCTCCAACACTTTTAGTTGTATCTGAATATGAAATTATTTAATTTTATGTTCTTAGCTATGACAATTTGGCATATGATGTTCAGTTAAGTGAATTGAAATATTATTTCATTATATAATTCTTTGAAATAAAAAATTTAACATTTATAAATAAATGTATTAAAAATGCTCTAAATAAATTATATATAACGGAGTAAACATCAAAATAATTGAAATGTTTTTCTTAATTTTTTCAAAATTGTAAAGGATATATATTAATAATTTTTAAGAGCTCGACTTTGGGTTTATAGATGAATGGGCTTGCAGCTCCACCTATATTATCTATTTTGACTTTATGGACCTTGAGGATTTGGTCGGTCATTTTAGAATTTACCCATCAGGACCATGTTAGTAATAAATGATGATGATGCCAATGGGAACGCTTTACGAAAATTGTAGGCAGAACACAAGCCAATGTGAAATGTCAAGTGCTGTTTTAGAAAAAAATATACTCTCTATTTCCCATCTTATTATAAGTCGTAATAGTAAATTATAACTTTATAGAAAATATGTTTGATTTTCTGGTACTAAATTATATATTAATTTTATAGATATTTTATAATGAAATTAATTATTTAATATTGAATTTAAATATATTTTTTTTATTATTTGTATATAAAATAATTTAATATGGACGTCACCACTCTTATAAAAGAAAAATTTATCATTTTATAAAATAAAATTATATAATTTTATAAAAATTAATATTTATTTATTAAAATCAATTAATAAAAAACTAAAACAATTACGATTGATCTAAAAAAAATGATAACTTTAATCACGAATAAAAGAAATTAGAGATAAATTTGGCGAGTGCTTTGGATGAGGCATAAATGAGCATATTTAAACCGTTGATGATCCTAATTTATGAAATTGTGGTCTTGGAAGTATATTTAGCCTGATGAGCAATTGACATTTAAAGGTTCAACAATTGATATATGAAATTTATTACTAAAGTTGCATTATTTATTTAAAATATTTTTTTATTTACAACCGTACATAATCAATGGAAACAATTTGAATTGTGCAATTCATTATGAAAGTTTCAAAATTAATTGATACAGATTATAGTAAACATTTTATTTCAAATGCTCAATTAAATATCGTGACTTTTTAACATAATTTTTTATATATAGACATCATAACCTTCTATTATTATTATAATTAAAAGAAAAAAATGGTTTACATATAACTACATATAATAAATCATCTTAAAAAAAGTTTAAATATCTTTATTTAAATTGTATAATCACAAATTACCAACCATTTTTAATCAATTACAGATAAATCACTGGCCTAAGACCATATGCTGCTGGCCGCTGCCACTAACCGCCACTCACAGACTTACTTTTGAACTATGGTAGAACAATATATTATTTCATAGATAGTTGATTAATATTTATTAATTTTAAATAATATAATAGTTATAAATTTTTAAATATTTAAATACATATATCACTCTCTTATTAATTATAATGTATATATTAAAAAAATTATATTAATTTTTAAAATAAAATTATGAGTGAGCTAGTGAATTATTGAAATTTATTAGAGCATTTCCAGTAGTATTCATTATTTTAAAGAGCATATTTTATTTTAAAAAAATTATTTATATTTAAATAGAAAAAAGTAAAAAAAAAATTGAGTCTAATAATTTCTTTATTTTTATCTTTTTTTTTACTTTATCCAATAAGTATTAATATTTTAAATATTTTATTTAAATCTAATGGACTCTTTATATTTTATTCTATATCTTATTTTTATTTTCATAAGCACTAATAGTTTTAATTTTTTTTTTTAATTTTTACTAATAAAAAAATAAGAATTATAAATATCAGTTAAGTCAAATGCATAAAAATATATAATGCATTTATTAAATATAGAATAGAGAGTGAATTCTAGCTCTCCATTTGTAGAAAGTCAAATTGACTCTCTACTTTATATTTAAAAAATAAAAATACATTGAAATGTCATTTATGATAGGACTCTTTAAAATAAAAAATTTAACATATATAAAGAGTGCATTAAAAATGCTCTTAGAAAAAAAGAAATTATTTAAAAAAAATAGTAGATATCAATTAATAAAATATATAGTTATAATATATTAATTACAATAAAAATAAAAATTGTATTTGGTTCTCCAAATGTAGAGAGTAAAAACTATTTTTAATTTTATATTTAAAAAATAAATATATATTAGAGTTTTTTTTTATTAAATGATTCTATATAATAAAAGAGTTATTTAAGAATACTCTTAGAAAATCTGAACCCTTATATCATTCAATATTTTCTTCCCTCGTGCTAATGTAAAATTTTGCAAGTTTCACATACAAGATCGGCATTTATGTGTGCCATCTTCAGCTGAGAATTAATTTGGGCTATCTAATAATGTCAACTTTTCAAAAATAAAAAAGCCTCCAGGATAAAATGAACACGTGAAACACTTGGAAAGACCTAATCCAACGGTGTGGATATAGGTCCCGTATCCAAAGGCTAAAAGAGCTATTAATTGGAAAATTCTCGTGTAAACTACATTTATGTTTCTATTTATATATTAAATTAATAAATAATTAATATATATTATTTTTATTATTTAATATCAAAATATAAAACATATGTGTTACTTTTTTATTAGTTTTGAATAAACATCAAGCCTATATAAAAATTTTACCAGTTGAATGGTTCTTAAAAGATGTGTATAAAAAGGAGTATTATTAGTTTTAAAAAAAATATTTTTATTATTCAATATTAAACTGTAAAATATTTTTATATGTGTCATTCTCTTATTAATTATGAGTATCCATTAAGTATATGTGAGAATTCTATCTGTTAGACGGTATTTTAAAAGATGTATATAAAAAAGAGGTATTACTAATTTTAAATAGTATATTTTTATTATCCAATATTAAAATGTAAAATTTTTATATATGTGTCACTTTTTTATTAGTTATGATTGTACATCAAATCTATGTAAGAATTTTGCCCGTTCAATGGTCCCTAAAGATGTGTATAAAAAGGGGGTGTTGCCATGAGAAATGAACGCCAAAGCTTGAAACCATGAACATAATTATGGGACCTAGAAGCTCTCTGCTGTTAGGATTGTTAGTCCTGCTGATAATTGGCTCTCTTGATACTAATGAGTCAAAGAAAGAAGAGATTCCAATTCTTAAGTTTGATAGTAATCAGTTTCCAGATGGTTTTTTCTGGGGAGTAGCTACATCTGCATACCAAGTATAATATTCTAGCTCACGCTGCCCTTTTCTATACATGTTATATGCTGCTATTTCTAAGTTATTGATGTACTGTACACTAAGGAAGAAGCTCATGTTTTTAATAAAACCACGTATTCTTAAGTTTGAGGTATATATTTGGATTTTCCAGGCTTACAGGATTTCTATGTTCTTTTGGTGTTTCTTTTGCCTTCTTGGAGCTTGAATTGTTTAGTCTTGTATTGTTGTTGCCTGTACGAGGGTTTGTACATCATAAATATCAACAAAATTTCAATGCATATATCATTACCCATTTAACTTTTATATGCTTTTCAGACCGAAGGCGCAGCAAACAAAAGCGGAAGAGGACCCAGTATATGGGATACATTTACCCATGAGTATCCAGGTTTCTCTTTCTCACTCTCTCTCTCTCTCTCTCTCTCTCTCTCTCTCTCTCTCTCTCTGTGTGTGTATGTGTGTGAATATGAGTAGTAAATATAACCAATTTTTCTGTGAATGTTGCAGAAAGGATAGATGATGGCAGCAACGGAGATGTTGCGGTTGATTTTTATAATCTCTACAAAGTATGAAGTATTTCCTTGAAGTATACTTTGCTATTACTAGTTAAGGTTGAGATAAAGAACATTAATCCGGCATTGATGTTTCAGGAGGATATCAGAAGAATGAGTAAGCAAATTGGTATGAATGCTTTCAGATTCTCCATCTCATGGTCAAGAGTAATACCCAGTAAGTACACATATAGATGTGATCAGGATGGTTAACAGCTAACCTCTGTTGGCTACCTATATAATCCTTATATACCATTAATTGTGAAATTTTTAAAATGCAGGTGGAAGGGTAAGGGAAGGAGTAAACGAAGAAGGGATTGAATTTTACAACAATGTCATTGATGAAGCTATCAACAATGGTGACGATTATCTCTTCTCCTTCTTTAAACTTTTTTTTGTATAGTGATGGATTGGTATTCAGATCCTGAGGTCTTATGTCTATAAGATTAATTTTTATAGAGTAAAAAACTGGAAAAGTATGGAATTAATTTTTCATAAAGTAAAGCTAAGCAAATGTAGAATCCATAAGCAACTCCTACTGTTCCTCAAACTGGAACTCGAGATAATAGACCAGCTATGAAGTAAATTCACCAACCACTTGTACTAATCACTATAGATGAACCATATTAATTATTAATAGAACTAGTTTCCACAAACCGCGCTAAGAAGAAATTAATTTCTTTAGATGATAAAATCAAGTTATTTCCTTTGAAATGTATTAAAAGTAGTCAACTTTAATCTATAGTATAGATTTAATATCCCCACCATTTTTAAAATATTAAGTTTATATTTTTATTCATCTTTGCAGGCCGAATAACAAAGAAAAGTTATAAATAAAAAGTATTAAAATTTATTATATCTTATGACAAAAATAAGTAAATAATAAAAAAAAATATTAAGATTTTACTTTTTTTTTTCTAACATTGTTTACATTGTATTTGTTTGAAATTTATAAAATCTAGCCTAGTGCTTTTCCTATAGCAAGCATTGTATGTGTATATGAATAGAACTTAAAAGACCCGGTTAAAATTGGTATACTTCTCATTTTTCCTTCGTGTACATAGGCTTGGAGCCTTTCGTGACTATTTTTCATTGGGATGTTCCTCAAGCACTTGAAGACAAGTATGGTGGCTTTTTAAGCCCTAACATTGTGTAAGCATACACTAAAAATCGACTTTATGTAACCTAAATTTAGCATATTTTAATTGTTTTAGAAGTACAAGTTTACAAGACATCTAGCTAATAAGATCAACTTTGAATAGGGATGATTTTAGAGATTATGCGGAACTATGCTATCAAAGATTTGGGGACCGAGTGAAACACTGGATCACTTTAAATGAACCATTTGTTTTTTCCACTCATAGCTATGAATCTGGTAGTTTGGCTCCAGGCCGATGTTCACCTTGGGTGAATAGGGCATGCCAAGCAGGAAACTCAGCAACTGAACCTTACATAGTTAGCCATCATTTGCTCCTTGCTCATGCAGCAGCTGTTGATATATATAAAAAGCAGGTAAGCAAAATATATTACAAGATAGTTGTCCAAAGATGTATGACATAAAGAACATAAGACTATTAGCAGCCTAGTAACTTTCGTATATAAAGCTCACTGTCTATATTTTTTTTTTTATTATTAATGTAGCATCTAAATGGCAAAATTGGAATAACACTGGATGTAACCTGGACTGAACCTTACTCCGACAGTCCTGCTGACCGTGCAGCAGCTCAAAGGAATCTTGATTTCATATATGGTTGGTGAGTATTGCTTCTCACATAAGTTATAGCTATGTAATTCTTTTAATAATGTATATATATATATATATATATATATATACTAAGGCTTATACATTGTAATAAACTTATTTTCTTTTTTATTGTAAAAGGAATATCTCCCACATATATATATTTAGTAGGAAAATATATTCATTATAGTATGATTTAATTAGGATTTGCGCCTTCGTTAATAAAGTAAAAAAGCAAATACACTTGCCGATATTGAATGGAACCCTTCAAAATTATATTGGTATCAGTCTTATTTCATCTTTACACTGATGAATTAATATAAAAAATTGCATCGTGCTTTTAGGTTTATGGACCCTTTAACCTATGGTCAATATCCAAGGACAATGCAGACTCTAGTTCCAGATCGATTGCCCAAATTCACTAGGAAACAAGTTCGAATGCTAAAGGGATCATATGATTTTATTGGCATAAACTCCTATACTTCAAGTTATGCTTCTGCCAATGCTACTATTGACCCTGATCCAACTCATATCAGATATGCAACTGACAGTCATGTTAATTTGACAAGTAAGTTGCTTTATTCTCAAATATGATGAGCAGTAAAGGAAATAATTGGAGAAGATTTGCTTTTTCTTTTTAACTAAATTAAATGTGATTTTCTTGAAAAGTTATATTTTATTGGTAAAATTTGATGCTGTAGCACTTTCACCTTTTAACTCATGTGAGATTCATTAATCACAAGATTTTGTTATTCTTTTTTTATCACAATATTACATTCTAGAGTTACAAAAGTGCAAAACTACAAAGTGTTGTCTCGTTTAGTAACTTTCTTTTTCATTTATTGGAAGCTCTAGAGAATATGACAGGTAATTTTTCAAAATAAAATGCACTCCAGTAAAAAGAAAGGAGTTTTTTTTTCTTAGAAAAAAAGAAGGCATAGAAGAGAAAGGAAAACAACTTAATTAGCCATAGTAAAAGGTGATTAATCATATAATTCCTAGTAAATAACAGTTTCATTTTCTTGTTTGCAGAGTATAAGAATGACAAACCCATTGGCTTACAGGTTAGTGTTGAGGAGAAAAAAAGAAATATTTTCAGTGCATTACATATTAAACCTCTGCTTATGCCTTATACTATTTAAGAAAAATGTTCAGTCATCACACTGTTAATTAGCTCATTTGTTATAGATACAACTGAATAACAAAAATGCTTAAAGAAATAGAAATAAGAGAATTTTATATAATATATAATGAATAAATTTGCAGGCTTCTCCAAGTTGGTTGTATATTTACCCAGATGGAATCCGATATATTTTGAACTATACCAAATCTACATATAAGGATCCAATAATTTATATTACTGAAAATGGTAAGTACCTTTTTCACAAAGCAGTTTGCTAGTTAATTAATTTTTTCATGATTTATTAGCCTAAAATATTTAATTTTTGAATATATTCAGGAATTGGAGATGGAATAAATCTCTCTTTAGAAGAAGCTCGAAAGGATTTACAGAGGATACAATATCATGAGGAACATATTTGGAAAGTCCTTAGATCCATTTGGTGAGTTCGAGTGTCTAAAGTAAATGTGTTAAAAATAAAAGTTTGACATTAACTTTGGATATCGTTTAAGAAAATGCTTTGTTAGCTTATAAAGAAGGTATTACATAATTTTAATCCATCACGTCATTAAAAGAATTATAAAATAAAATAAAAATATTTAATCTAGTTTTTAGAGATATGCTAATATAAAAGAAATAAAATAAAATATTATTATTTTATTAAATGAGTCTTTTAATTATATGGCGAATAAGTATCAATAAGTAGGTATTAAGATTTTTTTTTTCTTTTTCTTTTTCTGTTTCTAAAATTGATGCACATCTTTGAATAAAATCATTAGAGAAAAAAAAAAGTATTTTTGTAAATTTTATGCTAATATAAAAGAAATAAAATAAAATATTATTATTTTATTAAATGAGTCTTTTAATTATACGGCGAATAAGTATCAATAAGTAGGTATTAAAATTCTTTTTTTTTTCTTTCTCTTTTTCTGTTTCTAAAATCGATGCACATCTTTGAATAAAATCATTAGAGAAAAAAAAAAGTATTTTTGTAAATTTTACTTTAACTATTATAGAGCAAATTACTTTTTGCTGTCAGAATTATGCCCTTTTTCACATCTCTTTCCTTTTATCGTAAAATTGAATAAAATACTTTTTATTTTTAATACATTTATAGTCTCAAATTTGTTATTTTAAATAATAACACTTTCATTCTTAACTTATATCAAATTAAAAGTCTTAGTCCTTAAAAGGTTGTCCAATGTGGGACTAAATGTTATTTTGATTTAAAGTAAAGCTATTTTTATAGTAAACGGTTACTGATTGATGGATTTTTTCTTTTGGCAGTGAGTTCAATGTTAACGTGCAAGGTTATTTTGTATGGTCTTTTATAGACAACATGGAGTGGTCAAGTGGATATACTATAAAGATGGGTTTGTATCAAGTGGACCGCAAGAATAAACTGACAAGACGCCCAAAACTTTCAGTCAGTTGGTTCAAGGAATTTTTAAAAAATAAAGCTTCTATTGGTGGACCCAAATGCACTCTACTATACAAAACCCAGACCCAGGAGGCTTCTTCAGAGGATACAGAAGAGCTGTAGATAGGTCTCTTCCTGAGTACTATGTGAAGTTAGGAGGGGAGATGGATTAGTCTACAGATACCATCTGACCTTTAGTGCGAACCAAAAATAAATAAATAAATAAAATCGAACTATCTATCTATTGGTGGTATTATTTTTAATTTTCTTTTGATAAATTAGTTTGAATTTCTACTTATATGGTACTATAATAACACCAGCTGCAAAAGGCGAAATCAAGCAAAAAAGAGTTTGCAAACTAAGATAACCAAATCTTAGGAAATATAACAAAAATGACATAGTATATAGCAGAGTGTGAACGAAATAAATTGCTAAAGTTAGAGTAACAAGGGCATGTGCGATTACTATGCGGATAGATGTATGAAAGCTTTTATCTTATTTGCTTTGATTGTGTAAGGCATAATGCATAATTAGATATTTGAAATTTGATCGTTTAGTTAGAATAACAAGGGCATGGGTGATTAATATCTTAACTTTTAATTTAACCTAATAAATACCTAAATTATAATTTTATAGCTCATTTAGTACTTTTGATTTTCAATTTAACCAACGAAACCTTTAAAACAACCTAGAAATTCCAAATTTGCATGCTTATGATCAATCAATAATTATACAACCATTTATGACTAAATTAATCAATGGAAGCTCTGATACTATTGTTAGGAATTGATATTAAAACATAAAAAAGGTATCACGGGAGCAATTTAAAATTTTTTCAATTCTCACAAATGATCTTATTGATTAAGATAGTAATAACACACAAAACAAGCAAAAGATGGAAAAGGGTTAAAAAGAAATTTCTTAGCCAATCGAAGAAGTGCTTCTTACTTTGTTGATTCTTGATTCTTTATAGATGATTGATACACTTCAAAGCTACTCAAGTGACCAGCATCTTTTGGTGATCTACAGAAGTTTCTAAGTAAAGATCTCACTAAACCACTTTCAGGAGATTGAGAAGAGATGTTGGAGATTGAATGCTAGTTCCAAGTAAGGCAATGAATAAAATAATCGTATTGATTAATTCACCTAGAGTATATATCTCAAGCAAAATATTTTTCTCTGTTAGATATGCAATCAACCTTGTTACCCCATATGCATCTCTTTCTATATGTGGCCTTTAATCAAGATTTTAAAGGTTTAAGACTTCTACAAAATCCTAACTTACTTTAAGTTGGATTTTATTATCCTAAATGAAGTTTAATTAATATAAGAACTAATCAATGGATAATAAACCCATTATAGGTTTATTATACAAGGCTCATTAGCTTTAACTAATTAACTTTAATTAGGCCTAATACATATCAGCTTCAGCCTACTGCTTAATGTCTCATTTTAATCCTCACTTAAAGCCTATTTGTATGTGACCTAAAAGGTTCCTAACATATTGGCAATGAATATGGATTATGAATTAAACTCCTTTAATTCAATATTAATTCTCTAATTTAACTTAATCCATATTCATATATAAGATTGGCATCTAGAATGCATCAATGACCACCCAAATGTGTAGGAATGATTAAAGTGTTTTAATCAACCTTTACAGTAAACAATTTTACAATGTAATTCAATCATTTTATTGTACTTTTATCCTAATTGATTCATAGAGCATGTATGCAAGTATCAACTCTAATTGAACCAATCATATTTGTTCTTGATAATTGTATATAACATCTTGAATAAGATCTATGAAATACTTTTCATAATCTTCATTCATACAACCTTGGCCAAGGATGTCCATGTTAAAGCATATCAAGAATCATCAGGATAAGGTGTCATGATATATTAACTTGGGCAATAATTATTTATTGATAACTTATTATCTTCATGTAACTCTTACTATACCCTATTGACTATCCCTTGAACGCTCCATGGATAGGAGAATAAAAAATAGTATTAAAGTATAGTAATATTTATATAAGATAATATATTATTATCTCAAGTCCAAGAATCACATCTTACATGATTGTCACAAGAGTATTGTCCATAAACACTTGGGGTAAATTCCATATAGATTACTTAGTGGGGTCATGCTCAGTAAACTTGTTCTTATAACAAGCACCCATATTCTTATCTTGGAGTCCCTATTCCTCAACTTGATGAAACAAATTGCTTACTTCATAAGTAAGTGATAACACATTATGGTAGTCTCGAGCGTTTGATCAATATCCAACGATCAATATCTAACTCTTGATCAATTGTTAGATCTTTAAATCTTGTGAACAAGGAGTGTTCTATTTTCTAGGGATTTCTAGATGAAGTATCCTAGTTGGCATATGACTCATCATTAGTGGTCTTAGAATTATAATTACTTGTCCTAATATAATTAAGAGATTAATTAAAATGTTAATTAATACAAGTACTATTAATCCTTTATGATAAGAACTTGTAATTTTAGAATCCTAGTTGAACTAGGAAGTTATCTAGATTAAGACAAGAGTTTGACTTTTATCCTAAATTCTAGACATGGCCAAAAATTTCATGAATCAAAGGCAATTTCTATTTTTAAATTTGATTTAATTAATTTAAATTCTTATTAATTTATGTTATACTAGGATTTATATCTTAGTATTTTAGTATGACTAGGTTGTTTGTCTTAATTAAGGTATAAGTTTGACTTTATGACTTAATGTTTGACTTTGTGTCCTAAAAGAACATAAAATTAAGGATATTTTAAAGAGAATTAGTTATTAATTAAATCTGATTTAATTAATTTTAATTCTCTACAATTTTCTTTAACTAAGATTAAATCTTAGTTTTCTAGTATGACTAGGATTAGTAAAGTTTGTTTGGTCAATGATTGACTTTATGCTCTAGTTTTTGTTTTGACCGAAAATTACACTCTAAAATAAGAAGAATTTTTATTTTTAAATATAATTTAATATTTTAATTTTCCATACCCCATTTAGTCCTAATTGTATGCAATGATCAAATAACTTGAATTATGCTATCTTGATTCTTTTATATGTTGTATATAATATGATTATATTCGGCATGATGGATGGTTATGGACTATAAAGATTAATGTGATTGTGTTGAATGGTTGAATGCTTTGATTTGGTATTTTTGAAATAAGGATTGTATTCCTTGCCTTTCTTTAATTTTCTCTATGTTATAAAATTCTTTTCTCATCTAAATCTCTTTAAATACAACTCAAGGTTTCTCTAAATCTTATGTAAATAGATATATAGTTTTAGAATAATTAGATAGAATTTTATTTTATAATCTCGATAGAGATATGGTGCCAAATGGAGATGAAATGGATATTGCTTCAAGACTTGGAGATCATGAATGCAATATCTAAGTTTTGACCATCTAGTTATCTTTGATGGCTTGAGATAACTAGTTTAAAAAGTCTATAATCATCCATAGTAGTTAGGCATGCTTTGCTTATATTATGCATGTGATGTATGGTATATGCATGATCATGACAAAGCACGAAACTCTTATATTCAATATTTTTATTTTCATGCCAAAGCATGAGACTTTAATCACTATTAATAACAAATCCCTCATTCAATATTAAGTCACATATTAAGCACATGATTAAGATGGCTTCCATAATTAAAATAAGAACGAGAGTCTTGTTCATTGGTCAATTTATTGAGTTACTCAAGGTTGCTTATTACCCGAGCATGTTCTCCATTTTAATTGATGGGTCTTACTTAACTATCTTATATAAATTCAATGAGTCATTCATGTTTATATGTAGATAGATGCATGAATTAGGTGAAACATATATGATATTTGGAACATCGTAAAATATGTATAGACAAATGCCGTTGTCACATAATTAATCTAGAATTTGTATAGAGATATAATTGACAACTAGTTGTCCACCTAATTTATTTTAATATGGTTTGTTGAGTCACTCAATGTCAAATTAAAATAAATGGGATTCTAGCCGTGAGGATATCTAAATTGTTAGCATCCCCAATTGATAGTGAGGGCTATTAATTTGTATTAAAAAATAGTGGGAGCATAAGTAAATGGTGGCAAGACCTTTACTAGTTACTTGTATAAATTAACTTATATTCGTCCTCTTTATATTGGAAGGTTGTAAGAAAAGATGAGTGGCAAACTATCTTTGCATAATATCCTCGACACCAACAAGCTTACTAGGTCGAACTTTCTTGATTGACATCATAATATGTAACTAGGCCATATTAGGTGGGCTTCATATATAACTAAATTTTAAAAATAGACTAACAGAATAAATGGGGATTAGGCCTAACTAAAATGGGGCTAGACTTAGGTGCACCTCACATGCTATAACTGATATTTGTAGAGATATAATTATTATAGGGAATAGTCTGTTAAACAATAAAATTAAAAATAAAAATACATAAATAAGGAAGTTGACTTCCGGATCCATCTCCGGATGTGGCAAAGCTTCCTTTTGAAGTCGAGAAACGCAACTCAATTAGTAAAAGTGTCTCAGAAAATTACTCAGATGGCGACTTTCTGTCTCTACACTAGTCTCTTTGACTAGTTAAAATGTTCCCTATTAGGTTGAAAAGCCTTGCAATGTCATAGTCATTATAAACACTTGGGTGTGCACTCAAAACTGTTGCCCACACTTTTGCTATTATTTATTTTTATTTTATTAATATTTTATATTCTTTTTAGATTTTTAAAATACATGTAAATATTGGTTAAATTATTCATCTAAATTTAATATTAAAAGAAATTGATATTTCATATTATTAGTATTTAAATATAAATATAATTAAAATCAACTTGTATTTATGTAGTTTGTGTCAAAAGTATACCAGATATGTATTATTTTTTGTCAATATATACTTAATATATATTTTTTTACCTTGTAGCAATTTATCTTATTTTTTAGATATGATATTCTCAACAAATTTTTAAATCTTTAAATTAGATGAATATCTTTTAGATTTATTTATTTATTTATTCATCACTAATATCACAAAATCAAATAAAATATAAGATTTGTTTACAAAAATTAATGTGTTTTAGATTTATTATTTATCAAAAGTATACTGAACAATACACTTTTTTTCAAAGTATATCTAACATTTATATCTTCATCTTCAAAAAATAAATTGAGTATCTTTTTAAATAAAATTTCATTTTAGAGTAATTTTATAAATAAAATTCTATTTTTGAATATTTTTATTGTCAACAATTTTTATAGGTATTTTTATAGTTATTTTATATTTTTC
Organism: Ricinus communis; assembly: GCF_019578655.1. Taxonomy (NCBI): domain Eukaryota; kingdom Viridiplantae; phylum Streptophyta; class Magnoliopsida; order Malpighiales; family Euphorbiaceae; genus Ricinus; species Ricinus communis. The sequence goes on along the minus strand of NC_063261.1, from coordinate 9,953,837 downwards.
TGATATTTATAAAAAAATTAAAATAACAATTAAGGATAAATTAGTAAAATTTAGAAATGAAATTATATATTGTGTCAAGATTTTATGTGGAAGCCCAAATTGGGTTGGGAACCTAAAGCTGAGATACAAAATTATTTTTTCTTATTCTATATGCATTCTCCGATTCAATTTGTTAGGTTTGGGCTTCTAAAGTGTAATATAAAACGTAACAAGCCTAGTCCTAGCCTTATGTGATCTATCCACAACACAATTTATAAGGCCCGTGTGAAGCCTTATATAACTATATTAAATTACATATACACCATGTCCGGAAACTTGAATAAGAAACAAAGTCAAGAGTAATGATCAGCCGAGAGCAACTACCTAAAAAGTAAAAGAAAAGACAGATTTAGTACATCTATGTTTTTATTCAAAATCTGTATTTATAAACATATAAATTCTAGATATAATTTTTTTTATATACGTATTGTTTTTAACATATGTGACTCAAATTGTTGTATGCGACTTCTTCTTTTATCTAAGTGAATGAGAAATTATTATTTTATATCTTTTTACAATAAAAAGCGAGTTAATATTTTTTTAAATGTAAAAAATATATATATAAGTAAGAAAGAGTTAAAAAGGTTTCTTTTAATTTCTAAATCTAACTAGATGTCATGTTATTATAAGTTGAAATAAACAAAGTTAGCTTTAAGGATATGATTTTTTTATTTTTTAAATTTTAGAGATGTAATTAAAATACTTTGGAGTTTAAGAATTAATTACACTTTAGCTTAAAAATCTTATCTATAGTTTTTACCTTTTCTAAAAAACTTAATTACTAATTAAATCTTGAACTTGACACTTTTTAATAATTTTATCTAGTTATTTTAAAAGTTTAAAAAAAATGCCTACACTTTCCAATTTATTTTCAAAAATGTTTCTCCGTAATAGTTCTTAAAATTTTATAATAAAAAAATAATGTAATAAGTGAATTCTGCTTATTAATATATAAGTTAGTGAGTTAATAAAAAAATTGTTGCATTTAGATGGAAAATATGAAAAATGATAAATATATGTAAAAATTTAAATGACTATATATCGATTAATAATTATTATTTTGTTAGTGAGCACAGTCGACTTTTCTATTGTAAATATAAAACTTCAAAAGTTGTTGTCGAAAAGTATTTTTGAAAATAAATTAAAAGAATTGACACTTATTTTAAAATTTTGAAATAATTGAATAAAATTGTTAAAAAATATAAATTTCAGAATTTTATATATAGCTAAGCCTCGTATGAATTTAACTCGAATTCGACTTAAGTAACATCCAAACTGGTCAAAATTCAGCTTTACTTAATTTAAATGCAGCCATGCCGATGAAGAAAATAACAATTTGTGGGGAAAATACTCGCATAAAAATTTGAAAAAGAATTAAAAAAATTAGGTCTTCCTCTATTTTGTTTCCTCAATTCAAAGCAGTCTGTTTGATTATTTTGTAGCTATCTTAATCTTACCCTACTTATCAACTTTTTAAGTCAAATTATTCATCGAGCAGCCCACATTGCCAAGGACATCATATTAAAGTTCCACAACATACCTACATGTAGGCAATAAATTGAGGACCCCTAACTTTTAAGGTATAATTATTAATTAAATTTTATATTTTATATTTATTAGTAATTTTATTTAATTATTCTAAAATTTAAAATATAAATATTTATACCTTCATTTTATTTTCAAAAACATTTTTTGATGATAACTTTTATTACAAATTTACAATGTGAAAGATGACATTGTAGTTTGTTATTAAAAAAAAAAAGAAATTTAAGAATTAGTAAATTTTTTGATACAATTAGATATAAAAAGTGTAAAAAAATAGACATATGTAAGACTTTTAATTACTATATTATTAAATTTAGTATAAATTTTTTATTGATTTTTATTATTTTTTAATAAGTAGATTTCACTTGTCACATCATTTTTTTTACTGTAAAATTATGAATATTGTCTCTCAAAAATATATTAACAATAAATTGAAAGCATAAATATTTAATTCTAGAACTTGAAATCAAAATAATTAGTGTAATAACTGAAAAATGTAGAATTTAAAATTTAATTAGTAATCAAACTAATTTTTAATTAATTCGTATATATAACGGCAAAAAAAATGATACATATATATATAAATATTTTAATAATTAATAATCGATATCTATCAATTTAATATATAAATAAGAATATTTATCAAAATTATGGAAAAATAATTTTTATATGGACAAATACAAGAAAACCCACATCTTTATTTGCCCAAAATGCCCCTGATTTAACAAGAATGGGGTACCATGAAAGAGTTCTTGTGGTGTTCAATTGGTACCTTATTATTCTGTGTCCAAAAGTGCCAAACAAGTGACCCACTGCATGTTTTCTTCTTGTTTATCCAGTCATCACACCACAGGAAAAAGAAAAAAAAAATGTCCACTCCATGATTGGCATTAATCAAAGAACAATGCAGCACTCAAATTCATGCATAGGTTTGTGGTTCATAATTAATGTCTGTTAAACAGGATGCAAGACAACTGGGATTTTGATAGATTTTACTCTTGTTAATATGGTCACTGCACTTGATTGTCTTAATTATAGATAACTATTATTATTATTATTATTATTATTTTAAATCTCTACTTATGGTGTTTAATATAATAATTAAAAAAAATCCTACAGATCTTCAAAGGATAAATCCTGCAATTTTTTTTGTCTGTGTCAGAATTGACCAAAGAATTTCAGTTCTTCCACATGGTTAACGGCTAGAATAGATCTTCATCTGATAAAGATAATAATAATGACTTCAATGTACATTGTTTCTGGATAAGATGTTAATAGAGGAAAGATTATTTTCTTTTTGTTAAGATTATTGTTTTTCTTTTTGTTTTTACACATTTATACTATATATGCTCAAGCTGCATTGTAATGGAAATTGAGAATCAGTATTAGGGTATTAGTAAGATAAAATGACAATAAAGAGAACCTCTGTCAGAAAGATTAGCTACAGTCACATAACTAAAACACAGAGGGACAATGAACTAAACACTGATAAAATTATCCAAATTCAAACTCAAATATTATACAAAATATGGCCAAGATTTGGACGTACCCTTTACGTATTAGAACATCTCAACTCGCTGTTTATATATCTGTTTTATTAAATTATAAATAATTAATTTTATATTTTAAATTATCTCGAAATGTATGTAAATGTGAGTACGCTACCAGTTTAATTTTTTAGTAATAAAGAAAAAAAGAAAAAATATAGATTTAAAAAAATAAAAAAGAGATGTAATAAAATATTCTTAAAAGTTATTCTTTTTTAACAATTATTAAAAAAGAAGAACAAATTAGAAAGGCTCCTAGAGTTCTAAATTTTGAATAGCCCTTATAACAGAAAAATAAATATTATATAAGAGCTTGTTAAAATCATAAGCCAATATTTGATAAGATGCAAGGCATGGATGCATGCAATGGCATCTAACCTAGCTAGACAAAGAAGTCTATGACACTTTATGGAGTTATCATCTGTTGTTTCTTTTTCTGTTTGTATTTGTTTTATTGTTATACTATGCAAGAAAAAATTAATAATAATTACAAGGGCTAGAAAATGAAAGAGATGAATAGTCTGTTCTGTGAATATGACCTATGAGATTATAGTAGATACATGGTTTTGGACCATTAAGGTGAAGGAAATGGGGGCCTAGATAATGTGGTGTTGTTCCATTCTTGACTGTTACAACAAGCATGATCATGTAGCTGCAAAACACCAGCTATTTTCTTGTTTTATACTTGAGCTATGTAGCTGCAAAACACCATCTCTAGCAAAAAAAATTTTGTTGCCCAAATGATAAGAAAATATCATCTTTTTATACATAATAGCCATTTGTGTCACTATACTATCACCCTCTTGGCATTTTTGTAACTACATGCCATCATTTCATTTATCTAATGCAAGTTTGCCATCTAAGAAAAGTAGAGTCGAAAAAGATTTTAGTGAATGAATCTTGAAGGAAAACAAGTGCGGAAGATTAATAAAATTGTGAATTCTGATAATGTAAGCAGGAAACTAGTCTTTGGGTCTAATAATGCTAGTTTCTTCTCAGGATAAGCTATCACTAATGATCACAAGCTCCATTATTGCTGAAGAGTCCAAGAGGAAAACAAGATAGAATGCAGATTTGGAAGGGAAAAAGAACTAGCAAAATTAAGAGAAACATATATAAGGGCACATGGGTTAAGGGACAAGACTCACATGAGGGTAACATGTACCTTTCTTTCCCTTTCCATAGTCAAATAAAAAACAAGCCTAGCTAGTCAAATTATTTTTTATATTTAATTATCCAATACTTATCACCAATATAGATAATCTAAAATGCTGTTACTTGATATGACGTCTTAACTCTAGGACAACTATATATTTTCATCCAAACACAATACATTTGCCATGATTGTCCAATCAAAATCTAGTAGGCATGCTTAAGCTTTCACTTGAGCGGTAAGAGGTCTACTGTCCAAACCCTTTTCAAGCCTCTCAATTCTTAACTGAACAGTGATTTTTTTTTTCTTGAAAACAAAAATCTTGACTGAACTTTGATTTCATCTGGATGAAATAAATTAGCCATGTAGGGGAAAAAATTAGTGAGATAGAGAAGCAACTTGTAATGAGTATTCAAACAATTTAGCTAAAAATGTGAACTGAAGGAGCTGTCATATTTTATTAAAAGGACTTCTTGTCTGAAAAATAAACAACTCAATTACATAAAGAACAGACTTGTCTTTTTCAACAAATTTATTGATCATCTATGAAGGCTAACTTATCACTTATGATCACTACTAGATGCAGTTCACCACTAACAAAAATAACTTTGCCAATGTACTCACAGTAAAAATTTACAGTCCATTAACTTAAATAGAAAAAAACACACACACACACTACAAGATTAAAAAAATTATCTAAAAAAAAAAGAATTTCATCAACTTATAAAAATTGACATACAGCATCTATCAATGATCAATTGGATTGTTATGTATCCAGCTAACAAAGCATGCATTAGCCTACTCTGCTATGTTCCAAGATTATCCACAATACATATGGCAGTTAGTCCTATTATTAATTATCATTATTATTATTGGATGGCCCAATCACAATTTAGCTTGTCATTTTTGCCTATGTTGGGGGAGTAGGGACCTGAGTGGGGCAGTAGCATTATTGATTGGTTTCACATACTCTCCCAATAGCAAATGAATGTCTGTTTGCGAAGAAACTAATTTCTTCTTCTCGACTCAAGGGTTGAATAGTGTTTATGAAACCAATGTTTTGGTTTTTTTTTTTCTTAGTTAGGGTTTCTAGCTGACATTCTCAACTTACCTATCAATGGTTCTGCAGTATAATCAGCAAATATTATGAATTTATTTGAAATTATTAATTTTCTCTACTCAAGCCACCAATAAATATCAGAATCAGAATGAGATTTAACGAATTCATTATAATTTAAAAGCTATAATAGTAAATGTGAGAGTAAGGGTAAGATCAAATACTCATCTATTGCCTAATGCAAACATTGTATAAATGCAATACATAATGGACTAAAAAGAAAAATTACCATGCATTTCTGTTAACTGAAATTTTGCTAGGCTGTAAGAAAAGCATAAACAAGATGGAAGTGCTGACTTGGTGATATGAAAGGAAAGGGAAAACTACCAAAATATTCAGTGGACATAAATGCACATGGGGGAGAAACAATACTCACATGAAAGGAACATGGACCTTTATTTGGCTTGCTTCCCCAATGTAACACAAGCTTTCATCAAATTATTATATTGTACAGTACCAATTAGAAATACAAGCTAAAAAGAAGGTGCCATTACTTCATATTGGGTCCAAATTTAGGGACCCATTTTACTTGGAAAACACAAGCAAATACCAATTAAATCGCAGCTTACATTATAGGCTTTAAGGATTGAAAGATAAAAATTCTATAAGTATGCCATGTTCATTTATTAAGTGGTGCCCTTTTGTATCCAAAAGTCCCAAACTAATGACCCATTTCATCTTTTCTTTCTCTTGTTCTTATTTTCACCACAAATATTTCTACCCCATGATTGGCATTTAATCAAAAACTTGTGGTTCATTCTATGCCCACAATACAGGACACAATTGGGTTCCTATTAAGTCCTTTTTTTTTTCTCTCTCAAGAAAAGAAACCATTATACTAGATTATCCATAATGTAGATCACAACCCCCTAAATTTTTAAATTTGCATCTTGAAATTACATGGGGATATTCAAAAACTAGATCTTGACCGGTATTTTCTACAATTTTGTAAGTGACAGAATCAAGCGAAGGATAGTTGCTTTTGTCACATGACTAGATTCATGTCCTCAATGATATAAAAATTGAATTGAAAATTAAATAGGAACCACTGAAATCTCAGGGATTTCCATTTCCATTTTACTTTTCTGTACTTAAAACATCAATAATAATTGATAAAAAAAAAATGCTTGATGCTTATTCAGGCTAAATTTATGATTGTGATGATTCAATTCAATTACAAATGACATTCTACTTTTTTGGACCAACTCTTGATACATGTACATCAAAAGCCCAAAATTCACCAAAAGTTTCTATATTGAAATTTTAATCCAATTCTTGTGAATGCAAGCTCACTAGAATGATGAGGAACTATAGTGCAAAAACTATGGTATATGCAGAAAAAATATTTGATAGCACTAAAAGGCTACAATTGTACTCACCATCATTGATATTTATTTCTAAATCAGTATTATTTAGGACTGTTTCATATCTACCTTCCCATCTAATTCTATTATAGAATTTGGAATTTAACTACTACATACATAGAAATAGATTTCATCTTTTCTTTCCTACCATTAACCAACTCTTTGTTTCTTTTCTTAATTTGACTGTATAAATAAGTTATGGTAGTTCAATTCCTAATGTCATAATCTTAATTAGCCAACCAATTAAGATTTTGCTTTGGGCTTGTTTCGAATAACTACTAGGCATTAAAGAATCGGGTTTGAATTTTTTTATTTAATAAATCAAAATTTTAAATATTTTATCAAATTATTCTTTTAAAAATTTGTTTTTTTTCAAACACAACCCCAAACATAAATTTTCAGAAATGATCCTTATCCACTGACAAAAAGAAAAAGATCTTCTGTGAGGAAAAAAATGTGCCACCTAACAACTATTTATTGATAGTAATTATGAAATGGAGGGTTAGTGGCATGAAACTTTAGTTAATCTAATCAAAGATTAATTATGCCCATTGGCTCAGTACAATTTTCTTGCTTGGTGTTTACATTTTCTTGAATATTGCTTGACAAACAATATATACTTGTTTAGTAATCCAATCTTCCCTTGAAGTTGCTGCATCCCAAAAATCAAATAATCACCAGATTAAACCTTCACATTTCTTTTTTGGCTTGCTATGATACTGGCGATAATACAAATCATTGAAGCTTTGCTTGTGACAATAAAACAAACTAATCAATGTATTGGTTAGAACATAAAAACCTTGAAGAGAATTATAGTGGCAAAATGGCCACCTATTAGAAGGGATACACCTGTTCTTACCTAAACAATGATACACAATTAATTATGAAATTGTTAATTAATCTGGGATTGTTAGTTAGAATGATATCATTAATTCTACCCAATTATTTACCTAATTAAACAAAATTAAACAACTACACTATAACTATTATTGAAGTTGTTAAGGTATAATGCCAACTTTGATCATTTTGCTACTTGCCCATTTCTAGTTCAGGATATTCTTAGAGTAAAATAATTTAAAATTATTATGGTTTAACACATATATAGACTATTACTATTATTATAATATTAGAAAAATATGAGAAATAAGAAAATTCAATTAGAGTAAATAATTAATTCAATTTGAAATATATCAATTAACAAAATAATATTGTCAACACAAGAGTATACAACCAAGTTGATATTAACATCCGTGAACCTTTCCTTCATTGAAAATATAAATATTATATTATGTATAACATCTTTCAATAAATAAAAACAAAAAATTCTCGATAATAAACAATATATAATATACACAATCATAAGTTAATAAACATTTTGAATAATACATATTAAAAATAGGAAAAGCCAAAGCATTATTCAGTAGGTTTTAGTTGGATTCAAGCATGGCATATACCTTCGCAACCCAACTTGCACACACGTCTAGGATACAACCTCATATTGATAGAGGATTATAAAACAAATAATAAAATTGATGGCCTAACAAACAAAATATTAAAATAATTTATTTAGACTATACATATGTACACATTCTATTGGATAATAATAATAAATTACAATTAGTATATTAGAAATTAGCCAATGGCGTGATGTTAACCTTTCAACAGCTTATATGCATGCTCTGATCATGATCTCATATCAATAATATTTATATTTTCTTATATAACACATAATTAAATTAGGCATGTATAAACAAACACTTGTGAATAATTTGTATCGTAATTAAATTAATAAAATCTTGTTGACTTTAGTTATTATATTACAATAGAAAAGGGCATCACGAAGCTGAAATGATGTGAACAATATGAAAATAAAAGTTCAAAAATACTTGAGTCAGGAAAGTATTAGCTTTCATTTATATGTAAAATGTTTTATATGATTTTAATTAATATGTCTCCAGTAAGTTATTAATTAAATAATGATTTTAATATTAAATATAGTGATTTTTAAATTAACAATATAATTTTAAATTTTAGCAACAGTTTGTGCAAAAGGTGAATATCATATTAATTATATTTAAATGCATAGATGACGAGAGGAATCAAGACCTCTTTTACATAAATTAAAATTGAACCACTTGTAGATTATAAGTTAGAGAGAAAAATTAAAAGGAAAAGGAGAACTGATCCAGTTCATAAACATGTATTTTGATTAAGAAATCTTTTTTTTTTCTCTAATTTAAATCATATTTACATGTGTTATATGTGTTTATACTTTTCTAAGTCATTTACATACTCACCTACAGTAGAAAACAAAAGAACAAAGTTTCTTTTTCGATCAATATTCTTTATATTATATTCATGGTATTTCTTTTTTTTTTTTTCTGTGGAAGTACATTGGGATGATATTTTCAATTTTTCAATTTGAATTTTAGAATTGTAGCTTTCTCATTCAATTATTGAGAATAAAGAAAACTTCTCTATATAACAAAAGGTCAAAAAAGGTTTTAAAAGGTTTTATAGGGACCTAAAACATTTATACAAAAACGAAATGATATTTAGGAAAGATGCATTTAATAATCCAATTCAGCACTTAAAATTAAAATAGTAGCACTTATATTTAAAATTAAAATAGTGGCACTTTTATTTTTAAGTAGGTAGTGTGTTTCGAATTTAAGCCTTAGTTCGGATTTAAAATTAAATTAAATAATAGCACTTTTATTTTTAGATAGGTAGTATGGTCTTAAGCCCTACTTCAGATTCAACATTTTAAATGGAGAGATATTTTTTAACTAAATTTATTATTTCATAAACAAAAGAAAGGATCAAAATTCAGTAACTTTTAAAAGCTCTTTACTCTCTAAAGTTTTTCAGTGTAAAAGATTTTAATTTCTTGCTTAGGAGGTAGAAAATCTTAAAGTTTACTATTAAAAAATGAAAAATTATGGTAATATTTTTTAATTTTAATATTATTTCTAATAGATTTATAACATTTCAAAATTATCCTTAATCTTAAAAAAGAAAAACCATCAATCCATTGCTTTTATGTTTAATCCATAATTGAAATTATAAAAATTCGTAGCTTTCATAATCTATGAATTTTAAGTCAATGGATTTTGAATAAATGCATAGATTTTAGAAACTTTAACCTAAACAAGACCTACAAGTTTTAATGAAGTAAAAATACTTAAAACGGTAAATTAAAAAGTTTAACTGAAGATTTTTATCCACACACTCAATTTGATTTTTAGAACTTTTCTATTTAGATGACTTCTATATTTTGAATATATTTGAACACTCCATCTAACATTGAAAGGAAAATAGGTTGAATGTCCTTATATAGTGATATCTCCATATTATACATAGTTAATTAGGATATTATAAAACTTTAATGATATATTTTCTATATATAAGATGATAAAATATGTATTTATACCTCACTTAAGTTTAATTGTCTAATTTCATATAATTTTGACCATAAAAGAGAAATTACAGAGTAAAATACTCGAAAAAAACTTAATAAAACGTGTTGTTATCAATAACTAAGATCGAGACACATGAATTGATTATTTACTATGCTGGCTGAAAATTACTATTCATCTGGGGCATTGTAAACTTTTATTATTTAAAAATTTATATTATTATTTATTTATTTATTGATAATTAGGAATTATAATACGTATATCCATAGATAGACTTATCTTTGGTAGAGGACTCTATATATATATCTTTACATAACTAGATCTAGGGCCGCCTAGAAGTTGCTCTTTATTGTACCGGCATTTTCCACTATTTTTGTCTCAAATTTTTTAATAGATCTATAAAGTTTTATAGTAAAGAAATATAGTTTATATTGATTTAAGTTAACTATATTATACACAAACTATATTATTTTCATACATGATTTTTATTTCATTATTATACTTAAATTAATTTATGACAAAAAAATAATTTGATAAGATATTAACAATAATTAAATGAATCAAATGCCAACTTAATTAACAATGTATTAAATTAGCATTGTTTAAGCAACATTGAAACTTTTTAATTAGAAAATTTATATTTAAAACCTAATGTGTTAGTATATATTGTTACTTTAATGTAATAAAAATTGAATTTTTATTATCTATTTATTTATTTTTTAATTAGAATATATTTATTTTTAATTATTTATTTATTAAGCTAATACACGAGCTAGCTCGCGAACTGCTTAAACGAGCCAGCTCGCGAGCTTCTTAAACGAGTCAGCTCGCGAGCTCTTTAAACAAGCTAGCTCATGAGCTCCTTGACGAGCTAGCTGGCGAGTTAGCTTGAGAGCTCCTTAAACGGACCAGCTTGCGAGCTCTTTTATGAGTCAACTTGCGAGCTCTTTTAAACAAGCTAGCTCGCAAGCTCTTTAACGAGCCAGCTCATGAGCTCAAAGGACCCAAGCACTACTGAGCTCGAGCTCCACTCACTTAGTAAACGAGCTCGAAAATGAAGCTTGAGCTTAACTCGTTTATCCTTATGAACAAACTCGAATGAGCTTTTATCAAGCGGTGCTTTGAATAGCTCGCGAGTGGCTTGGCTCATTTGCGGTCCTACCTAAGACAACCCATATATATATATATATGTTGACTAAATGAATGAATAATACACAACTTTTACATATATTCTAAATCTCTATATGGTATCAGAACTTTTGCACTCTTAACCACACGTCTAACCTTCTCTTCCTCCTTTTCATTTGAAACCTAAATCATCTTTTTTCTTACTTTTCTCTCACCAGGACTGAAAATTTCAAATTCAATCTTATCTACAGCAGCACCATAAGTTGTCATCTCAAATGGTCATCAATCTCTCCTCACACAAGCATATTAAACTAACTCTTATAAACTACATAGCACGGAAACTATAATTCCATGTCACCCTGATCGGAGATAATCTAGACAAACATGTAGATGGAACTACACCTTATCCATCAGCAATAAGAGCTACCAACAATACCACTACTTATAATCATGATTTCATCACCTAGAAATGCTAGGACAAACTCATCTTTAGTGTCATCATCAGCTTTCTCCCTCCTAGAGTCAATCCACTATTTCATCTCACTAAAACCTCCTAAACAGCATGGTGCATACTTTCTTTCACCTATGCTAAACCTTTTAGAGGTCATATCAAATAATTCAAGATCACTCAAAAATATCACTAAAGGAACTCAAAGTATATCTGAATACTTGATGTACATTAAAAATTAAGCTAATCAGCATGTCGTCCTTGGAAAACCTATAAATGATGAAGATTTCATTAGAAATATCCTAGATGGTCTGAATAATGAGTACAAGTCAATTGCATAAACTATCTATAGTAAGGACACACTCATCTGTTTGATAAACTACATGAAAAGCTTATCAATAAAGACTTTTCTTAAACAGTCTCAAATCATAACCTCTCTACCAACAATAAATCAAACCCCCAGAACAACCAACTGGAAACCCTCTTTAACTCAAAACACTCAACATCGAAGCTCAAACCAATAAAGTGACTGATCATCTCTAGAACCCTACCTTGGTAAATGCCAAGCCCATAATAATCAAGGACACACAACCAGGAGGTGTCCCATGTTTACATTGATCACCTTCCAGTCTCCAAGTACTCAACAACAAGCATAATCTTCAATGATCGGATCTCAAGCACCATAGCAACCCCAACCCTCTAGTGCCTAGCAGCCTTATGCTCACCTCTTAACAACTACATCCAATAATCCTAAATGGCTTTTGGACAATGGAGCATCACACTATAGGACTACTAACTTTAGCAATCTACCAATTCATACTCCGTATGAAGAAGCTGATGGCATTGGGATTGGTGATGGCTTAAGCCCACTTATTACCCATATTGGTTTCACCTCTCTTCCTACACCTTCACGTGCTTTCAAAATGAACAATGTCTTACATGTATTTAATATGAAAAGAATCTTATTTCAATCTCATAGTTGCACTTATAATAATACATTTATTGGGTTCTTACTAACTTGTTCTATATAAAGGATCTTCATGCTAAGGCACCTTTCTTACAGGGACAACCTAAAGATAGTGTCTATGAATGGCTTACTCCTACTGTAATAAAATCTTTCCTCTTCTTGCCTTTGCTAAAGTTGAGACCATTCCATCCGAATGTAATAGAGGTCATCCAACTCCTCTTATACTTAATCATGTTCTTTTTAAGTTTAAGTTAGGTGTCTCTTCTTCAAATAATAATTATAATATTTGGCAATGCAATAAAAGTTATAAAAACTTCATTTTTCTAAGCCTATTATTTTTTGAAGTCTTGTTCTCAGATGTATGGACTTTCCCTATTTACTCTTTAGATGGTTCTAAATACTATGTTATTTTTTTTATCATTACACCAAATATATATGGTACTATCCCTTCCTGCGTAAATCAGATTTGCATAATGTCTTCAATTTAAAGATTTAGTAGAAAGTCTCTTTAACTAAAATATTACCACCCTCTACTTTGACAATGGAGTCCAATATTTGGCTATAAAGAACTTCTTAGCCACCAACGATATCTCCCACCTTACAACATCACCACATATCTTCGAACACAATAGGTACTCTAGAAGACATTATTGTCACATTATTGAAATAGTGTTGACCCTCTTAAGTCATGTGTAATACCCAGTTTTTCTCAAAAGAAAATTATATATAAAAAAAAGAAATTTTTTTCTCTCTTTTTCTTTCCTTTCTCTCATCTCTCTACCTCTTCCCTTTTCTTTCCTTCCTTCTTCCTTTCCTCCCTCTCCCTCCTCTCTTCCTTCCCTTTTTCCCCCTCTCCCCGCCTGCTGCCTCTCCCTCCCCCTCTCCATGCGTGTCGTTCAGGCTATCACCGCAGCTCCCTCTTCCCCTTCCTACTTTCCGCCGACGTCGTCAAGAGTGAGGAGGCTGCCATCATCGGTTCGGCCTCCTGTTGGCATGCTTTCAGTGATCCAACACTGGATTCAGACTCCCCACCCCCGAAAACCCCAGGAACAACCTCCCTTGCCGAAAAAATCCCCGCCGGCAGCCTCAGGAAGCGTCATCGGTGCAGCATCTTTTGGCCTCGATCAAGCGCCTTCCGGTCACTTTCTAGCCGGAATTCTTGTACTTTCGGACTCCTCGTAACTCGAGCTTCGCGTAGCCGTTTCCGAATTCAAATTCTGACACCGTTGGTAGGACCAACTTCCAGACCTAGTGTTTTTCGGACGCGTTAAATATTACAATTTCAACTTGGTATAATGTTATTTAGGCTCTAAAAATTATGTTGTAAATTTATAAAAATATTGTGGCTATTAATTACATGTGATGGATAATTTAAAAATTTATTGAATTTAATTAATTGTGTTGTGGTGTGTTGCGGAGTCGGAAAAAATTAATGCAGTTCTTGTGGTCCGACTCTTGTTATTTAATCATAGTATATTTGTTGTGTCTTCGGCAGGTTCTGGACCTGTTTTACGGGCGGTAAATATCCATAATTTAGGGAAAGTTCTGTCGAATTTTTGACAGATTTCTCGAGTCTAAATTAATTTTAGGCAGTCTAATATAAAGGTCTAGGCCTAGAAAAAATTTAAGAATGTCTATTAATTGAGTGTTTTCGTGAATAGATAATCAAATCATTTCCGCCAGCTCCACCCGAGGCATAGGAGCGGACTGCGAAGCGCGTCAGAACTGTGAGTTAAAGTCACATAATCGCTGCACTATTATCAAGTCTAAATTTAATATGATGTTTTAGAAATTATGTTTAATATGATTATCAATATCGTAATATAAATAATTTCATTTAATTATTAATTACTGAGAATAATTTTAATAGTATTATCAGTGATATTATATCGTTATTTTAATATCATACTTAATGTTATATTAATACAATCATTATTATTATTTCTAGACACAAATTGCATGTTTACTTTCCCCGATTTTCTAAATCTTTATCTCGGTATGTGTTGAATGATTATGTTAGACAATGATTATTATTTATGAGTTGATTGTAATATTGGGATGAGGCTATAGTAGAACATGCCACCTGATGGGTTACATCAGGACCGGGTGCGCACCGGTGATGATTAAAGATAGGTAACAAGGTTATTATGGATTTTTTCCCTGGTCATGTATAACTCTCTCTAGGCTATGAAAGTTGACTGTCAAAGAAAGGTCCTTGATCGACCAATGTTCTTTGGGCACCGGCTTAGTTGGGAATCAAGTGTTCAGGCTGGATGTAAGGACCCTGGTCAAGCTTCGCTCTCTGGGCGCCAGACCTATTGGAATTAAGAGAGCCGAAAGGCTGCTAGTAATAGGGGTTAAGATTCTATTGAGCCACTCGTCCCACAAGTGTTAAAATATATTTTATTTTTAAGTTTATGGTATGATTATAGTATGACTCGTATTTGACGTACATGGCATATTATACTGATGTAATAATTATTATTTTTTTGAGAAGACTGCAATAGTCACGAGATTATTTGATTTTAACTCACTCTCGAGACTGACAGTCTCAGTTTTATTTTTCAGGTGACAGTTAGAGTTCTTCGCCATCCTACATTGTGACAGTCCGACTTCTTCTTCATCGGGTTTTTTTTATAAATAATCTGTACTTCTATATTTTAAGTTATTTTATACTCTAGACCTTTCGTAGTAGAATACTTTTAAATTTGTTGTGATTATTCAGGTCCATGATGGACGTGTGATGTTATAAAGACTAGTTAGAATTATTTATGGCATGTCAGTCATGATTAATGATATTTTATTAGCTTTTATTTGAATTATTGGTCTGTAAGACTTACTACGGGATTAAGTGGCCTTAAGCCTACCCATTCCCTAGTGCAGGTCACGGACCCACATATCGGGTCGTGACATCATATTTCACTTCCTCTTACATTTTAGAACACGTGCTTTTACTATAGTTGTCTACCTCATAAATCACATGCCCACTCCCATTCTGCACTTTAATTCACCATATGCTAAGTTATATGGCTCTCTTCCCAACAAAATTTGTGTTTACAACTATTTATGCTACCTATAACTCATACCATATTCTAGTCACAAACTCAACCTCCGATCCAAAGCTCTTGTGTTTTAAGTACTCTACAACTCATAGTGCATATATTTTCTTGATCCCAAGATAAATAAAATCTACATCTCTTGCCATATCGAATTTGTAGAGTATGTTTTTCTCAGTCCAAAATTCATAAAGTCTCCTTCCTTTTGTGAATATACATGTATGACTTCCACCTTTTCTTGCTCTTCCTCTATCTAGAATCGCACTTGTCCTTATACATTGCCTCAAGGTTGTTCATTCTAAGAGATGTTGTCTTTGCTCTGCAAGTCTGAAAACATGTTGATCCCCTTGCACAACCGACCTCGACCATCTCTACTAAACATCCAGTACACTCGACTTCACCATTATCCAACACCTTCCCAGTACTCAACCTATTTATAGAATTAACCTCAACAAACTCTAATCAAGCACCATCTAACCCCAGCCTCACTAAAATGCCCACAAGAAACAACTATTCTATGACCACTTGCTCCAAACAACATTCATAAATTTATTCATAAACTAAACCTGCATGCTTAACTCCATTCCAACATCGACCTTGAGCCACCACCATTACTCAAGCCATCAATGATTCACAATGGTGTTAAGAATTGTTAAAGGATTATGATGCTCTTGTTTAGGGACCTCAATTCACTTGACCCATTATTGGATGTAAGTGGATATGAAACAAAAAAACTAATGGTTCTATTGATAGATACAAGGCAAGGTGTGTATTAAAGGGCTTTAATCAACGATATGAAGCGGATTATATTGAAACTTTTAGCCTGGTGATTAAACCCATAATAGTCTGGCTGGTTCTTAGTCTAGTTGTAACTCGAGGCTGGCCACTAAGATAATTAAATGTTAACAATACTTTTTATAAGCTACTCTTACTGAAGCAGTTTACATACACCAACCACTAAGATTCATTAACAAAGGTCTACCTTCACATGTATGTAATCTACGAAAGGTGATATATTACCTCAAGCAAGCACCTCATAATTCATGATAATTCCTACAGATCGTTGGATTCACCAACTCTTATATGTTGGCACCTCTCTATTTTTTATCATATTGATGATATGATCTTGTATCTTCTTATATATATTGATAATATAATCATTATAGATAACTCTGCTCACATTTTTTAAGAATTCATCTCAGTTTTCGTAGCTCGATTCTCCCTTAAGGACTTTGGAACCTTATCATAATCTCTTTGGGGCTAAAGTGCTCCCCCACCCCACTAGGCTATTTCTTTTGCCAAGATGTTATATCTACTAACTCAGATGAAAATGTTTAAGCCAAGTCGCTCTCTACTCCTTTGGCCATTTAACTATCTCTTACTATAACTTAAGCACTATCTTATCTAATCTAAGGAAAATCGGTAGGTCATGGGTAACCTTTAATATTTATCACTTACTTGTCTTGATATTACTTATGCAATCAACAAGCTCTCTTAGTTCATGCACAACCTAATTATCGAACACTAGAATATAGTCAAAAGGTTGCTTTGCTACTTATGTGGCACCATGAATCATCGTCTACTCTTACATGTCGATCTCCTTTTATTCTTCATGCCTACTATACTATTGATTGGGTAGGGAACAAAGATGACTACAATAGTCCACCTAATATAACTGCTACCCTTCCTTAAATTCCTCAAGTGCCATTGCCCCCACCTGCCCTAAATCAAGAATCCGAATCTGGGGCAAGGACAAGGGAGGAATAAAAATGCCCACCTCTGGAATGTCGTCGATTGGAGCCTCATTCCTAATCTCCTATGTAGTATTCTTTTTCTACCCTCCTTTGATTGTCTTTGCTTTTTAAATGGATGGCTCGTAGCGAGGGTTATTAACCTTTTGCTCCTATCGTTGTTGCTCGAGCTTGATTGCTGATTCGACTTTCCTATCCTTCTCCCGATCGTTTCATTCTCACTTCTCTCCTTTAAAGTCTTGTATTTCATATGTCATATAGTCGCATCTTAAGTCTTAAGGAAGGAAAGAGCCAAGCAAGGGATACGATCACACCAATAAGACCAGAGCTAGGATAAGATCTAATTAAATAGCTGCCTACTTTGCGCATGAATGTGCAGCTACTCTTATTTTTCTTATTATAGTTATACGATTAAGGATTAAGACCACTAAATGAAACTTTCCTTCCTTCCCTTTGAAAGTTGGCCAATTCCTTGTAAAAGAAGAGTCCATAATAGTAAAAGTATAAAGAGAAGTGATCGTATAATTTATCTCAGTAAGATTCCAATATCTTAGAGCTTAAAGAAACAACATATAGTTGCTCGGTCTTCGACTGAGGCCCAAATAGGTTGCTTCCACTGCAGTTGAATTGTCTTGGCTTTGCTTGCTGCTCAGTGAGCTCGGTATATCACTACTGAACTCACCTATTATTGATTGTGATAAAACGGGTGCTAGTCAACTCTGTTCAAATCTAGTTTTTCACTCACATAAAGCATATAACACTTGATTATCATTTCATCTGCAACAAAGTCCAAACCAGCACTCTACAAGTGGCTCATGTCACCTCGACAGATCAATTTGTTGATGCTTTCATGATACTCATTTCCTAAGCTAGGTTCGTACTCTTATGTGACAAGATTGGCGTCTCCTCTGAGAGCTCCATCTTGCGGGACATATAAAAGGAACTAAATATTTTTTTAATTTATAGGATTTGTACAATTATAATTTACTTCCATTGTATTTATTTGTCTTATTAGGAATTTTTCTATTTTGGTAACCCTAATACAATTTATATATATTGACCGAATGATAGAATAAAATATAACTTTTCCACATATTTTTATATTTATATATTATTTTTATATGCTTGTTGTTTCTAAATTTTATTATTTATAATTTCTCATTTATAAGATAATCTAAAAGATATATCATGACTAAGATTAAAAAATTAAATATGTTAAAAAATTAATAAATTCTTTTTATTGATTAAATGTTAAATAAATTTACTAAAACATTTAAAAAATTAAATTTCTATTATCTATTTAGTGCTTAAAACTAATCGCTAAATTATATAATAATGATCGCTCAAAATATAGATAAAAGGATAAAAGTTACAACTAAACAGAAATTTTTAATTGAGCTTACAGCGCTATCGCACCTGATGCAAACAAAAAATATATCTGATACATGTAGAAGTTGAAAGAAGTTTCTTAAGGAAGTTCCTTAATGCCCATCATTATCATGTGTTCCATTAATCTAAATAAAAAATAAGAAAAAGCAAAAGCAGTCCTTCTCTTCTTTGAAAAAACCTTGCACACAAATTAAACTTTGATTGGCCACAAGTATATGACTAGAAGGAATATTTGACTTCCCAAAATAAACCCACCATTGGTTAGTAGTTGGCAAATATGAATCAGAAACTCATTAAAAGCATCACTAGGTTTTCTTCCTTTGAACAGTAGCAAGTGTGTAGGGCCCACAGCTGGTATTGTTGGAAGAGTTTTTTTTTTTTTATAAAGAATGATAATGACAGTGACAGGCCAATGGATGACGCACCCTAAACTGGTATTATACAGCTGTGAGTGACAGACTCGGTGAGAATAGCGTGATGGGGAAGCTAAAAACATTTTATTGATTTTTGTCTTTGGTTTGGCCTTGGGTTTTGTTTGTTTCCTTGTTTTAAATTCGGTTTTAGATTACTATGAGGGAGTACAAATTGATATATCTTTCCCATATGTCATAATTGCGTTTTGAAAGGGTTTTAAAGAAAAAAAATGTTAAAATTACTTATGTAACAAGCAACCATCCATTACCTCCTCTCTTTTGGTTCAAAAATGACGCAGACGTATGACTAAATTGTTAGGGTGGTAGTCTAATTGTTGAAGTACTTTTATTAAATTATAAAATCTGAAATTAAATTTTAGGAGAAATAATCTTTTTAGATGTTTATACATTTTATAAAATCATCTGAATTATGTTTCTTCATCTGTTTCAATATTATTAGTACGATAATAATTTTAAATTTCATTTTCAGCTAAATATGACTCTAGCATTTCATGTTTTAGTTCAAAGAAATTACACCACAGTTTAGAATCTATTAATATATACAGTCTATTGAACTATGGTCTAAATAAAACTTTTTATTTTTTTTTCTTATTTCATGAGAGTTTGGAGTTTGCACCCATTGGGGAATGAGTTATTAAGTTGTTATTTCTATGACAAATTGGTCCATATAAATTTTTTTCTTTCGTTGGTTGGATATATTACCTTTTACTCCATGAATTTTGGTATTTTACTTATGGAATACAGATCTAAAGTTCTTGGAAAATCTTAAAATGGTCAAATTAAATAGAAAATCTAATATGCAAGCTTAATTATGTATATAAAATTCACAGTTGTGAACCTTGATTTTAGTGATGTATATGGACCACAATAAAGTTTTAAAAACCCATTAAGTATCTGGCCTCTGCCTTTAGTTGGGCATGTAGTTTAAGGTACAACAACTTTTAGCAACTATATATATATTCAGTTTTCTACCTTTCTTCTGCATGATGCTACCTTTCTTCTATATATTGGAGATGTTTATTTTGAAAACAGAAAACAAAAAGAAATATTACTTTTTTATTCTTAAAATTTGATTTTTACTTTTATGAAATAATTTTTAGTATCTCGTCATTTCCTTCCAATTAGATGGAAATACTCTTTAACAATTTTTATAAAGACTTTGGACTTAATATTCTTTTTATTTCTTTAAATATTTTTTAAAATATTTTATATAAATTTAATAATATATTTTTATTTATATATCAAACAGATAAATAATTGATATATATTTATAAATTCTAAAAGAAAAAATATGTTCCAATCATTTAATATATTATATTTTTAATAAAAATTAAATAATATTTATTTTACCCGATTCCAATGCACTAAATAAACCGTTACTATTTATATAATATATTTTATTAAGTTTTAGAAGAAATAATATTTTTTTAATTATATATAATGTAAAATAAATATATATGTTTGGGAACATTGCGAGAAAATGGTTGGCAACATAAAATCTTGGGTAGCTCCCTGAGCACTGTGCCTTTACCTTGGACTGAGCAACTTCCATGGACCCCACACCCCCAAGAAAAGCTTAACTGGCAGAAAGACAATGGTAAACTGACGTGGCAAACATTGAGAGGTCACTATCTGTCACGTGGAATTTTGTGCCAGCATGGACAAACATTGGACGACAACTGGCAGCTCAATAAATTATTGGAGGTTAATCTTTATTATTATTATTCTTATCCTTTTTATTATTACTACTATATAGCCTATCCATATTTTACTCCCCCTTATAAAATTATTTCATGTAAAAAACTAGACGTATATTTCTCTCTTTTAAAAAACTTTTACCTATAAAATTTAATTAAAAATAGACTAAAATTATAAATACAATTTAAGAAATTAGTTAATTATTTAACTAATTATATTTACATATATAATTTAAAAATATAATTAATTTATTTTTATTAATACAAAACTTTTATTTAATTAAAAAGTAACCAATTTATATATATATATATTAGTGTATATCTACATAAAAATATAATAATATTAATAATAATAATAATAATAAATTATATTTAATAACTTATTTATAAAAATAGAAACTTTTTATTTATACAACAATATTAATATCATACACTAATAAAATAAATTAATATATTTTAAAATATTCATTTAATTTTTATATATATTATATTATTTGTTTTTTTTTTTGGATAAAAAAAGGAAACAGAGAAGATGAAAAAGGAGGCAGAAAGGAAAACATAACAGGCTGGATGTGTAAAGTGAAGAGAGGAATGGCGGCAGGTCACATGGATGGCTCAGTGCAGAATTACAGCTGGCTTTTCCACAATAAGACACGACGACTCCTCTCTATTTATGGGTCTTTTATTTCCCCTTTTTCCTCGTTTTTGGGCTTTCGAATAATTCTCTCCCATTTCAAAATTTTCGAGCCCTCTTTTCTTTTACCATTTACTTGGTCTTTTATTAAGATGAATAAAATTAATAATATTTATTTATAAATTTAAAATTTAAAATATAAATTAAAAAAACTAAATTATAATTTTATATTATTATTATTTATATAAAATTATTAATAACTAGATTAAATTCTATTATAATAAATAAAATTTTTATATAAATTTATTAATATATTTTATAATATTTTTATTTTATGATTATTATTACATATCTTTTTAAATAAGATAAATTTATAAGAAAATTCACCTAAATATAATATTAAATAAAATTAAAATTAAACTTAAAATCATATAGTTATTATGGTGTATAAACATTAATCTATATTGAAAAGCTTTATTGTCACAAATAATATATACCATATATTTTTCTGATAAATCTGAATATTATATATCAACACAAAATTAAATTATTATATAAAAATCTTTCTAATTAATTATAAAAAACGAAAAGAAAGATATAGAACTAAAATTTCAGAAATAAAATGGTATAACCTTTTGTAGAATTTGTTGAGATTTTAACTTTACAAACTTTTTTTAAAAGAAAGCTTTGAAAGCTAAAAATGAAGTCAACAATATTTGTTTAGAGTTTAATTACTAAACCATATTGATTTGAATTAGAAAATTAAATTCAAATCCAAATAGGAGTTTATTAGGTTTTCACTTTATTTATATGAAATTGCAATAAAGTGGTGATAAGTAAAAGGCAAATAGCCAATTGAATTTTCTTCTTTCTCAAATTCTCACGTTTATCATACATATTCTTATACTTGTCAACTATTATTAAATTGCCTATTTAAGGCATTATTCCATAAAATTCATCTTACTTACATTCTTGTTTTAAATATTTTTAATGTATTTTACAAACATCAATTTAATTTAATTATTATTTTGTATAAAGAAAATATGTTGAATTTAAAATATGCACTACCCACTGCATTAAAATTATGATCATGGATTTAAACTGTAATTATATAAAGCTAAAGACTACTACTACTATTACAACTTTTAATTAATCAAATATTAATCTTAATAGCATATCATTAAATAAGTAAATTCCACTTAGATTTTAATTATTATCTTTAAATATTCCCACGCCTCTAATAAAAACGTCCAAAGCAGACCACCCCATTCACTCGTCTCTCTATTTCTTTTCAAAACAACAACCACAACAACGCGTAAACAGACTCAGACTCTGCCTGAGAGGCTGAGAGACGCTTCTTCTTCGCCTTCCCGCTGCCCCATTCTCTCTCTCTTGCATTAAAAGAAAAGAGTTATTGTTAGGTTAGCTGAGCTTTAGCTAATAGACATAGCTGTAGTTTCAATGGCGAAACCAAAGAATAATGCAAAAAAAGTGTCTTACATCTCAGTTCCATCACAAGTAATCAACAGTTTATCATCTTCTTCCTTGCAAACACTGCTTCTTTCACCAAAGAAGCCATCGAGAAACAAGTTTTTGAATTGGAGCTTGTTTAAGAGTCCCAAAGTTTGGTTCTTTGCTCTTTTTATCTTTGGTTTTCTTGGTATGTTAAGGTTATGGTTTGATCTTGACCCTTTAGTTCCTCTCTATTCATACCCTTGTGTCACTAGTCAAACTCAAGACAACTCTTTCTCAAATGGGTACTCAGGATCAAAGCTTGCTTCTGCTTCAAATGTTGATATAAATAGCCTGAAGGATCAAAAGGATGGGTTTGCGACTATTAAAGGGTCAAACTCAGTAGTGGGTTTGGCCTTAATCAATGAAAGACTTGGTGATAATGAAAAATCTAAATCTCTAATCTCAAATAGATATGAAACATCAGAAGGAGAAGAGAGTGAGTTTTGGAAACAGCCTGATGGACTGGGTTATAAGCCATGTTTGGATTTTAGTAAGGAGTATAGGAGAGGAAGTGAGTTGGTTGTAAAGGACAGGAGAAAATATTTGATAGTTGTAGTTTCTGGTGGTATGAATCAGCAGAGGAATCAAATTGTGGATGCTGTTGTGATAGCAAGGATTCTCGGTGCTGCTTTGGTTGTTCCTATCTTGCAAGTCAATGTCATATGGGGAGATGAAAGGTGAAACTACTATTAACATTAATATTCAGCTAATGTTTCCATTTCCACCCAACTAAATTGCTTCTTTAGCTCTTACAATAAGTTGCATTTATGTTTTCTGGCCAAAAGATTTTGTTACCTAATTTGCTTGCAAGTTTATATTTCTTTTGTCATTTAGGAGAAGATAAGGGAAGAAGAAAAACAGAGAACTGCTCTGTTCTGAGCTTTAGTCAACGCTTCCCAGAAGCAACAGAAAAATTCTTTCTTGGTTTTTTGTGACTTTTGATTCAAACTTAGAATGGGAGCAGGACATTGTTACTGGTTCATTTATTTACCTGATTTTGATTCAGTTTAGAATACAGAAGTTTCTACTTTGGTTGATGTCGTGCTATTAGTTTATCTTAATTCCGCATTTTCCATCATAGCTTATGCAGATTACATTTAATTTCTATAATTGGTTTATTGTTCCTTGTTCTTGGCTTCTTCCATTGTGGAGAAAAATTGACTTTGGTTTCTGTTTATCTGTATTGTGAATGCAGTGAATTTTCTGATATATTTGACTTGGAGTATTTCAAGAGAGTTCTAGCAAATGATGTGAGAATAGTTTCATCGTTGCCATCAACACATATAATGACAAGACCAGTGGAGGAGAAACGGACTCCTCTTCATGTCTCCCCTCAATGGATTCGTGCACGCTATCTAAAGCGAGTAAGAATTGCCGCTGAGTTTATGGCTTTTGAGTAGCTGCTTTTTTCCTTTTAATTGTCTTTTACTTTAGAATTATTGCCCATTTTGTTCTGTGGAGTATCTAATTCTTGGTTGTTTGTGAGTAAGACTGTATGTTTTTGGTAAATGAAAGAAAGAGAAGGACCAAAAAGGATAGATAAGTGGGCAGTTAGTTAATTTGTTCCCAGGCAAAAAAAGTGGCCCATGAGTTTAAGCATATTTGGCCATGAGTTGGTGCTTTCTGGGGTTTTCTTTGCTTTAGCTTTGAGAATAATTGGGCTGTGGTTGTTTTAGAAGGAGGTTACTAACTGATTCTCAGGATGTTAACCTTTTAGGATTCTGCATGTTCTATAGAGACATAAGAATTGGACATTTAAGAACAATTTCATAATTTGTTGGGACCTACTGGCTATACTGTCTTATAGCCGTCCATGTTTGGTTGGTTCTATAATCTCATATTGTTGTTAAGACTATATTTATAAACAGAATATTTAAATCTATTCATATTTTGACTCCCTGATATAAGAGAAAAACCAATTCAATTTTATTTGAATTTAATTCCCATTTGTAATTTGTTTTTGGTTATCATTCTTGGTTTTTTTGATACTCCATTGGCTGTCAATTGACATAGTTTTTCTTACTCATAATGCTCTTGGTTTCTGCAGCTTAATCGGGAAGGTGTTTTGCTTTTGCGTGGTCTGGACTCAAGGCTCTCTAAAGACCTTCCTTCTGATCTTCAGAAACTTCGATGCAAGGTATGTAGGATCTCCCATTGTTCTTCTAGTTTGGTCAAGTTAATAACTTGATTTGGACTTGCTTGGAAAAATATAAGATATTTCTTCAATTCCTTTTCCCTCTCATCATAGAAAAGAAAAGTTTCAAATTTTAGGTGGCAAAAATTATGCTTGAAAACTCCATCTTGTTCTGTCTTGGATTCTTCATCTAAATTCATGCTTCTTAAGTAAGGCTTTTAATGTGGCAGCTTCTGATTTCTCGCTTGTTTTTAACTTTAGGTGGCATTTCATGCACTTATATTTGCTCCATCAATTTTGGAGCTTGGTAACAAGCTTGCAGAGAGGATGCGGAGCAAGGGACCCTACCTCGCTCTTCATCTCCGTATGGAGAAGGATGTGTGGGTGAGGACAGGGTGTCTTCCTGGTTTGAGTCCCAAGTATGATGAGATTATCAGCGATGAGAGAAAACGACGGCCTGAACTCCTCACTGGAAGATCTAATATGACTTACCATGAGAAAAAACTTGCTGGTCTCTGCCCTTTGAATGCTTTGGAGGTGACAAGGTTAGTATTTGAAGCCAATGGAATTACCAAATATTATTAAGCAAAACTGTATTAAAAATCTATGCCTTTTTCAAGTATGGCATCTAACATACTGGATCTGGTGTTAATAATTTAGGCTGCTTAAAGCTCTTGGAGCTCCAAGTGATGCAAGAATATACTGGGCAGGAGGACAACCTCTTGGTGGTAAAGAAGCTTTGCTACCAATAACCAACGAATTTCCTCATTTCTACAACAAGGAAGATCTTGCCTTGCATGGTGAGCTAGAACCTTTTGTAAACAAAGCTTCGGTTATGGCTGCCATTGATTACATAGTCTCCGAAAAGAGCGATGTTTTCATGGCATCTCATGGTGGAAATATGGGTCATGCTATCCAGGTATAGTGCAGCTTCTACTTCCCAATTTCAGCAATCACAGTAATGACAATTTGCCAGCGTATAAAGTGTACGAAAGATGCTTACCTAAACTAAATCTTTGTTCTTGATACAGGGACACCGAGCATATGCAGGGCACAAGAAATATATTACCCCAAACAAAAGACACATGCTTCCTTATTTTCTCAATTCTTCTCTTCCAGAAGCAGAGTTCAATGTGATCATAAAGGACTTGCATCGCGATTCCCTGGGGCAACCAGAACTGAGGACCAGCAAAGACGGAAGGGATGTCACAAAATTTCCTATTCCAGAATGCATGTGTAATGATTCACATACACATTCCTCCTTATGATTCACTGCTAAAGATTGCCAGAAGACTGGAAGAACAGATTACGTCTGGAAAATGACATGCATCAGGAAAGTCGTTGAACCTGAGCTATTTTCTGAAGGGCAGTAGCCACAATATTCCAAGCAATGATGGTTCTGGAGATAACATTTCTGAAGTACAGGTGCGGTGGATGTGCTTTCAATGCAAGTAAACTCTTTATTCACCCATCTACTTTCTGCTAGTGTGTATTTGTTGTACATTGAGAGAGCCAAGATAGGTATATTTAGGCAAAAATGATATATTATACAGAGTCAATTTTTAATATTCTTTTATAGGTTCTAGGCCAAATTTTCCCTCTATAAGATAGATTTCTTTTTTCAATTTATTATTATTTTTTTATTGTACTAAATTCATTCTTTGCACTAAGTCTATGTACCACAGATCTATATGTTGTATATGTATAATAAATATTCCCCACTACCGATTCCATCAAGATGAGAATCTCATTTGTATCTTACTATTTTTCAATTGCAATGTCAGCTTTCATACAATGTGCTCCTACTGATTAATAGACTCTGGTCAATAGTATCTACTTTTGCCCTATGTTTGGGAAATTTTTAGGGAGGAAAGAAAATAACAGGAAAATAATTATTTTCGATTCTCATATTTGGGTAAAAAGAAAAGAGGAAAGAAAATAAATCTGTTTTGCTTTGTTTGGAAAACAGAACATGAAAGGAAAAAATTGTCTCACAACTTTATTATTTTGTCATTATTTTCACTTTTTTTTTTTTTTTCTTTTGTTAAAACCAAAGAAATATTATTACTGAAAAGCTATATCAACCCCTGTACTAGGAAACAAAAATAAGACCTTTTATAGTTGCCATACTATAGGTTAAAAGTGTCAGTTTACCTGAATTTAGAGTCGGTCGGTAATTAGCTTATATTTTAATTTTCTGATCAATTTATCTAGGAATTTGGCAAAAGTGATCGATTCACTCCAATCAAATTATTTAGTAAATATAAAAAGTTTAATTTGGTCATTTAACTTCATAATAAATGTCAAATTTTATAAAAATAATTTTTTTTGTAAAGTTAGAGTAAAAATAATTAATTTTAATATAGAATTTACTCTAATTATTGAATAAAAATAATTAAATAATATTCTTAATTAAAAATTTTAATTAAATATTATTATTAAATTCATACAAAATTATTTTTTTATAAATTTAGAACGAATCTTATATTTTAGCAATATTTAGTCTTAATTTCGAATAGAAAAATAATAACTTAATAATTTTTCAGTCTCAATTAAATCTTGACTTGAAGAAATATTTATAAAATTATTTAATTTAATATTACCAAAATTTATTTAAAATATATTTTTAAAATTTTAAATTATTTATATAATCATCGAATGAAGAACTGAGGTACTAATTAAATTATTACTTTAATAAAAATAAAACTAAATATTGTTAAAATATACGATTTTATTCTATTTTGTAAAAGCATAATTTTTATGAGTTTGATAATATTATTTAATTTTAATTTTTTAATTACAAATATTATCTAATTATTTTTATTAAATAATTGAGGCGAATCCTATTGGCATTAGGAGTCCTACTCCAATAAGGAATCCTAGTTTAACTAAGATTTAAGATCCATTTTGCATTAATGGAGGCCCAATTACAAGATCCAAGACTAAAAAGATAAAAGAAGCTCTCAATGGGTCTATTCAAGATGTTTGGGCTAAGGACACATCAAAACTTGAAGAATTGATTTCAAATTCAAGACTCATTAATCTAATTCAATTTATTGGGCTTGAATGAATCTAATATGAGCATAATGAGCATAAAGGTGTACATAAGGAAGTTTGAGCCTAATTAGCGCCACTAAAGATGGCCTATGCATGTGACTTAAAGAAACTAGGATTTCTTACTCCTACTCGGCGGCTATATAGTACTTTAGGAGTATTAGGACTATATCCTATTTGAATTGTAATTCCTCAATAGCTTAGAATTAGGATTTTTTAAAGACTATAAAATCCTACTATGAATTTTCAGTTTATTGATTAATGACTAATATATTTTATGAACTTTTACTCTATTCTTAGTTATTATTTAGAGCTAATTTAAGACTTATGAAGTAATTCATTGATTGTGGCGTTCAAATCTCACTTATTGGCGTCTTCTACCTTTAATACCTTAGGCTTGTGTAATACCCGAAATTTTTCTTTTAAGAATAATAATATTAGTAATAATT
Organism: Ricinus communis; assembly: GCF_019578655.1. Taxonomy (NCBI): domain Eukaryota; kingdom Viridiplantae; phylum Streptophyta; class Magnoliopsida; order Malpighiales; family Euphorbiaceae; genus Ricinus; species Ricinus communis. Next base: position 9,924,997 of record NC_063261.1, on the reverse strand, counting down.
AAGAACGAGTTTTATTAAATTAATATTACTTTATTTTCAATTGATTTATTTGGGATGATTTAAAAATAGAATTTCAATGCTAGATAAAAATAAGAGAGTTATTTTTCTATATCTAATTAGTTTGATTTTCAAGAAACTAATTAAGTAAATTTCTTGGAAAATAAATTATATTTTTGGTCACTTAATTTTCTCCCCATATGAGTATATGAATTAAATTCTATATTTGAAAGTTATGAAAGAATTTATTAAGGAATAACAAATTTTAATTAGCTAAAGTTTTTGTTTTTAATTGGAAAATAGTTAGTAAATTGATTAATTAAATTAATTAAGTGTTAGGATTAAATTGATAATTAATTTTGGAATAAGGATTAAAATATAATTGCTTTAATTTGGAGTTTTAAATGAAAATTTGTATGATTGGTATTTTTGTAATTAAATATTATCGGTAAGGGCATTTTGATAATTTTACTTTTAAAAGCAATGGTAAATAAATAATTTTCTATTTTCAATAATTTTTAATTTTGGCCCAAATTAAATAGATAGGAGATTAATTGAAAAGCTAAAGAAAAGTTGGAGGATTAAATGGAAATTTTACAGGGCGAAATTATTAGTAAGTTATAAAGTTGAAGGACTAAATGAAAAAGAAGAAAACTTCAGGGACCAATTGTCGATAAGAGAAAGGAAAAGAAAGAAAAGAAAAGAAAGAAAGAGATCAGGGAAGAAGAAGAGAGGAAGAAGGTGGAAATTTGCGTCAAGCTCGGTAGAGCATGGTGGGGGCTAGAAGCCAGGGGCGAGTGCGGCGATAGCCGAAGCGGCGGTGGGAGAACACGAGGAAGCGGTAGCGGCTTTCTTGCCGCCGTTCCGGGCATTTCCGGCGTGGTTGGTCTCAAAATGACCGGTGAGTTGAGAGCTTCCTTTTGGGAGTAGCGGCGTCAGTGTTGGTGGCCGGAGGAAGAAGTTTCGACAAAGTGATGGCAGTCGATTTTTTGGGCTTTTCCAGCCGTCTCCGGCGAGCTTTGATCGATCGGAGGGCATATCTAAACTCCCCTCAGCTCAAGCTTTCCAATGGCACCGGTTTCGCGGCGATCGGGCACTGTTTGAAAATCAACGACCGAGATCGTCCGTAAATTTCTCCGGATGATTGGGGTCAAATCGGAAGATTGAGTGCTATAGACGCGTTCGGATCGTCGATCATACTCCGGTGGCTGGAGGTGAGTCGACCAAGTGATCAGGCGTCTCGGTAATTCTCTAGCCGTTGATTTTATAGTTTGTTGAGAAATGTTATGTGATTAATTATTGTGTTGAGCATTAGAAAAGTTATGTGAGGATTGTTAGTTAAAATAATGGTTTGTCGGACCGTCTGCCAATAATCGTGATTTGTGATGTGTGGCGGAGTCAGAAAAATAATGAAGTTTTGGTGACCCGACTCCCGTTAAATAAAATTGTTAGAAATTTGAAGTATTTTCTGGCAGGTCCTGAACCCGTTATACGGGGGGTAGACGTTCGTATTTAGGGGAGGTTCTACCGAATTTTTGGTAGAATTTACCCGGGTCGAAATTCTTAGACAGTTAATTCTAGGAGTCTAGGCCTAGGGTTATTTATCAAATGTTTTACTTATTCTGATTGAATTGTTCTTGTGATTAGATAAATTTGTCAGTTCGGCTCGCTCCACCCGAGGCACCAGAGCAGAGCTAGGAGGTCTCAGAACTGTGACTTAAAGTCATATATCTGTTTACATGTGTCATTGATAGGTTCTCTAAGATGGCTCATTTCATTCCATGTCGTAAAATTGATGATGCAACATATATTTCCAACTTGTTCTTCAAAGAAATTATGTTTTTGCATGGTAATGCCTAGAACTATTGCTAGTGATATGGATACTAAGTTCTTAAGCTACTTTTAAAAGACTTTGTAGGAAACGTTGGGAACTAAGTTATTGTTTTCTATTATATATCATCCATAAATTAATGGTCAAACTGAAGTAGTTAATAGGAATTTAGGTACTTTGTTGCGTTTTATGGTTAAAAAGAACCTAAAATCTTTGGAAGCATGTTTGCCGCATATAGAGTTTGCATATAATCATAGTATGCATTCATTTACTTAATTTTGTAATTTTGAAGTTTTTTATGATTTTATTTCTTTATCTCCATTAGATATAATTCCTTTACCTTTGAGTGAACGTGTTAATTTAGATGGAAAGAAAAAAGTAGATTTTAATAAGGAGTTTGCATGAGAATGTCTGTGCAAATATTGAGAGAAACAATGGATTTTTTGCTCAACAAGCCAATAAATGATGTGTGAAGGTTGTTTTTGAACCCGGTGATTGGATTTGGGTGCACATGCGCAAGGAAAGGTTTCCTTCATAAAGGGGTTCCAAGTTACTTCCACGAGGAGATGGTCCTTTTCAAGTTCTTGAAAGGATTAATGATAATGCATATAAATCGGAATTGCCCGGTGAGTATGAAATTAGTGCTACTTTTAATGTTGCTAATCTTTCTTTTTTGATTTTGACATAGATGGTAATTCGAGGACGAATCATGCTAATGAAGGAGGAAATGATACGAATCCTATTGGCACTAGGAGTCTTAATTCGAGGATGAATCATGCTAATGAAGGAGGAAATGATGCGAATCCTATTGGCACTAGGAGTCTTACTCCAACAAGGAATCTTACTTTAACTAGGATTCAAGATCCACTTCACATCCATGGAGGCCAATTACAAGGTTTAAGGCTAAGAAAATGAAAGAAGCTCTCAGTAGGCTTATTCAAGACGTTTGGGCTAAGGACACATCAAGGCTTGAAGAGTTGGATTCAAATTTAAGGCTCATTAAGCTAATTCAATTTATTGGGCTTGAATGAATATAATATGGGCTTAATGAGCATAAAGGAGCACATAAGAGAGTTCGGGCCTAATTAGCTTCACCAAAGATGGCCGATGCATGTGACTTAAAGAAACTACTGTTTCTTACTCCTAATGGGCGGCTACATAGTATTTTAGGAGTATTAGGACTTTGTTTTTAATTATCTCTTTTAGTTAGGATATTTATCTCTATCCTATTTGACTTATAATCCTTAATAGCTTAGAATTAGAGTTTTTTAAAGACTATAAAAGCTTAGTACGAATTTTCAAGTTTATTAATGACTAATATATTTTATGAGTTTTTACTCTTAGTTCTTGTTTAAAGCTAATTCGAACTTATGAAGCAATTCATTGTTTGTAGCGTTCAAATCTGACTTATCAATTTAGAATCCATACTAAATTGTGGTGTCTTCTATCTTTATTACCTTAGGTTTGATAGTTTAATATACTTAAAGGGTCTAAGGTTTCCCTTGATCTGGTTCTAGATAGATCTTGAGCAATGAAATCAAACTTGCGTACGGGTTTAATCATTTGATATATGTTAGGTTCGTATCAATAATATGAATAAATCACATTAAAATTAAAGAATTTTACTTTAACTCAATAAAAATAATTTGCCTTTTACTATGAAATTCAAAGATCAAATTGAACCTTTTGTATTGAGTAAATCTTTTGATTTGATTGAATTGACAATTTTTGCCAAGTTGCTGGATAAGTTGATCAAATTTAATTATATTGAATCAATCGGCTCAGATTTTAATTTTTTGGTCAATTTGCCCTTTTAACTTGGAATCAATAAAATATATTTTAATCTTTTTTCTACTCGAACATACTCAAATTTAATTGTATTTTATATTCATGAAATATATTTTATGTATGTTAATTGATAATGGGTATTGTAATCACTAAAATTGTACCTATATAAATAAATTTAGATAATAAATAGATACTCGTGTTTAACGTATAAATATTGATAAAATAAAAAAATGAAAAATAAAATTATTAAAATAACTTATTATAATAAAAATAATAATTAGAAAAATAAAAAATTTATAAAATCTAAACTAATCACATAAAAATAAAAAGTATAATAAAATATTAATATTAAATGGTTACCCTCTACTTATGAACTCTAAATTCGAACCCCAACGAAATTCATTACAAGTATCAAAATTTAAATCCAAACCGCTCAAATCTATAATATTTATATAAAGAAGATAAAATTTTTCGATAGACTCTATATGACAAAATTCTATAAAGTCATATTATATTATTTTCTAATAAAAAATTGACATATGACATATTCATAAAAATATTAACTATAAATTTTTATAAGAGAATTAAATATTATTTTAGAGGCCAATAATTAATATGGTATTTATGACTTATTTAAATATAAAATTACTATATAGTATAATAATTATTATAGCTGCTACAAATTAATAACAAATTTTATTGTCTTTCTATAAAATATATATTTATATTTATATGTATAAATAAAAAGATTTATGAAATAGTTAGAGAATAGAGATTTTAAATCGGAATCGTAAAAATAGTTAAAAGAAATTGTAACACGTTGAAGAACTTATTAGTCCAATATAATAAATAGAAAAAAGTTTCATATATATATATATGTGTGTGTGTCTGTGAGATATCAATAAATAATAAATAATAAATAGGAAACTTACAATCTTATTTATTAAAAATAATTATTATTTGGATGCATCAAAATTTATTAGTGTAATAAATTAGATAAAAAATATTAAAATTGATAAGGTATATATACTTCTTATGTTTATTTACCTTAGCATATAAAAATATAAGAATTTTATAAGAATGTATTAAATAATTTTTATAAAAAACTTAATATAAATATAAATATAAATACCATAAAATAAAAATTTATATTTATACTAATATAATTATAAATTGAATTTTATATAATATATAAAATAAAATTGTTAAATATAAATAAATAAGTATATATATAAAAAGCCTCAAGTTTTTCCACGAGACTCCACGTGATAGAATTTTATGAAGCTATATTATATTATTTTTCAATGAGAATATGATACATGACATACTTTTAAAAGCATTAATTATAACATTTTAGAAAAAATTTAAATGTGATCTAAATGCTAATTATGAATATGGTAAAAATTTATAATTTATTTAAATATAAGAGTATTATGTTTTTATTTTCCCATGAGACTTCACATGGCAGGATTTTATAAAGTGTTAATTATTATATTTATAAAAGAATCAGATGTGATATTAAATGCTAATAATGAATATAGTGAAAATTTATGATTTATTTAAATATAAGACTATTATGTTTTAAAAAAAAATTATAATAAGCATAATAATTATCACAGCTACTACATGTTAATAATAAACTTATTATCTTTCCTGATAAAATATATATCTATATTTATATATATATATATATATATCTATATATATATATTTAATATATATATATATAATATAATATAATATAATAATAAAACAGTAAAGAATAAAAATTCTAAATTTTGATCATAAAAAACTAGTTAAAAAATTTGTGACACGTTTGATAACTTATTGGTCAAATATAATAATTAGAAAAAAGTTTCAATCTATATATATGTGATATTGAAAAGTAATAATAATAAAAAATAAATAGCAAGAATTCTGATGATCTGATTTTTAAAAAATAATTATAATATAAACGTATGAGAAGTTATTGGTGCAATGAAGTAGATACAAAATTAGAGTTGATAAATATATATAATTCTCATGTTTATTTGGCTTAGCATATAAAAAATTTATAAAACTATATTACGTGATTTTTATAAATGACTAATATAGATGTAAATAGAAATATCATAAAAATAATAGTAAAACTTATATTTTAAACTAATATTATTATAAATTAAATTATATATAATATATAAAATATAAATTTTAAATAATCTATAATCATTATATATATATAATAGGCAAAAAGTTTTCATGAAAATCCACCTAACAATATTTTATGAAGCCACATCATATAGAGTTTCAATAAAAATATATATGTGGCTTTAATATAGTTATATGGAAATTTATTATGACATTATTCTAATATCAAATACCAATAAAATAAAATGATGTAATTAAGTATTTATTAAAATAAAATAATGACTAAATATAATTAAACAATTAGTGATTATATAATCCTACTAACTTATATATCTATTATTTATTATTATTATATTTATAATCAAATAAGATATTTAAACTAAAAATTCAGATTAAAAAATTATCAATAATTATGCATTAGTACAAGTAAATTGCTAGTATATATATATAAAATAGGTCAAGTTTTTTCATAATGCTCCAGTTGGCAATATTTTATAAAGCCACATCATGTAGAGTTTCAATAAGAAAATATATGTGGCTTTGATGTGGTTATATGATAATTTATTATGATATTAAATATTAATAAAATATTAATTACTAATAAAATAAAATATTAATATTAAATACATTATAATATTTATTTGAAATCCAAAAGGAGATTGCATTAAGAAGAATCAGATAAGATTACATCATGAAGAAAGTCTGGACATGAACCCCAGACCTGGACACCAAACAAAGAACAAGCCTCACATGCAAGAGCGTGTGCAGGCTTGTTTGTTGAGCGTTGCATAAAGGAGATTTCAACATTCGCGAATAGTGGAACTAGAGCCTTACAATCAGTAATAATCAAACCAAAAGGAGAAGGATCCTTGTTGTCACACATTAGTGCTTGGAAAACAACCAAAACACCCATCTCGATAATAATATCAAACCACTGTTGATCTTTCAGTTAACTGAGAGCCTCTCTAACCCCCAAAGCCTCAGCCTCCTTTACTGAAATAGAACCAAGTGCGCAATAGAAAAGCCACCAATCATTTTGCCATGGTAATCTTGAACTACACACCCAAGACCAATTTGATTCCTTAAAAGGAAAAACAGCAGCATCGACATTGGCTTTCACTTTGTCAACAGGAGGACAAGACTAAACAATACCTCTTAAAACCGAAGGACAGGTGGCACTGAACAGAGTGTTACAGTTCCTAACTGATTGCCATTCAAATAGATTATCCCCAATATTATTGACCAGGAATCGAGCACAGTTCCACTTATTTCTCCAAACCACATCGTTTCTCTTCCGCCAAACCCACCAGCAGACCATGACCAAAATACAAGAAGTCTCCAAGTTGTTACGAGCAATATAGCTTCCAAAGAAAGTGGCAATAACTGTAGAGAGAGCCCTAGCTGCATTCAAACCAACTAATAACCAGTAATTGCGGGGCAAGAGGATAGTAAGAAAGAACATGAGTGGTGCCCTCAAGGTGAGAATGACAAACTAGGTAAAGAGCATTAATAATAACCTGTCTCTGACGAAGCAAGTCCATAGTTGGCGAACAGTAAGATTAAATTACATACCCTGTAAGGAATTGGAAGCTTCCATAGACGATTCCATAAAGGATGAGCATGCCTATGGAAATCCCCACAAAGCAAACGATAACAACTTTTCACAGTAAAATCACCTTTAGGATTAACTACCCAAAAGAGTCGATCTACTACTTGCCTATTAGATAAAGGAATATGTAGAATAAGACTAGCATCATGCTGGTTAAAGATATTTTCAATAAGATCCCTATTCCATCTCAATTGCCCATGAACCATCAATAGGGACACAGTCGCACCTTGCAAATTTGGGGGGGGGGGGGTTGTGTGGTGGGGTGTGGGGTGTAAAGGGGTTGAAATAAAGCAACTATCATCTGATGGTAACCAGGGATCGTGCAAAATTTTGATTGCTTGCCTATTACCCACTCTATAACTACTACCAAAATACAAAATGCTCCCAATCTCCCATAAGCCCCTCCAAACAAAGTTCAGCCAATTGCTACAGCTAGCATTAACAAAATCACATGAAGGTATAGTGAGCCTTAAAGAATTTGGTTGATAAACTAGCCGCCAAGCTTGTTTTGAGAGTATAGAAGAATTAAATTCTTTCAACCTTCTAAACCATAGGCCACCGAACTTCTTAGGCCAACACAAAATTATGCAAGAGTTTCATTTAATACCTTTCCTTTGCTGAGCTGAATGTCCCCACCAAAAAGAGTTGAACATCCTTTCAAGATCCTTACAAATAATTGGCAACAAAAAAACACTCATAGCAAACATTGGTAAAGCTTAGGCCACAGTCTTAAGCAGTATTTCCTTAACTACACGGGACAATTTCTTTGTCTGCCAACTTTATATACGACTCCAAGCACGATCTTTAATAGGCAAACACCTCCGTTTTGTTTTTGCCAATCAAGGAAGGTAAGCCCAAATATCTCCCATGGTTAAGAGTTGCCTAAACGCCTAAAGACGTGTTAATACTTGCCTTAACCTTATCCAAAGTTTCAGGACTATAAAGGATCACAGACTTTTGAAAGTTAATCTGCAGCCCTAAGGCTTGCTCATAGACCTACAAGCATTCCTTGATCACTTGACATTCCTTAGAGATAGCCTTGAAAAACATCAGACAATTGTTCGCAACGAATAAATGGTTGATTTTAGGGGCATGCCAGCTGATATCACACCTATGAAGTAGTCCAACATTCTCCTTGTGTCAAAGAAGTAAACTAAAACCTTTAGCACATAGAATAAACAAGTAAGGGGATAAGGGCTCCCCTTGCCTCAAGCCCCTACTAGGAATGATTGAGCCAAATTCCTCCCCTTTCTGAAGGACATAGTAGCGCACCATGTCATATAATTCATTATCAAATCCACCTAAGCATTGCCAAACCCCATGGATAGCATCATGTTCTTAAGCAATTGGCACTCTATCCGATCACAGGCCTTGATCATGTTAATTTTCAAGGCTGCAACACCTCCTTTCCTTGTCTCTTACATTTGATAAAGTGGATAGTGTCGAAAGTGATCAGAATATTATATGTGATCAATCTGCTAGCCACAAACGCACTTTGGTTATCCGATATCATAGTAGGCAGAACCTTTTTTAAACGATTCGCAAGGAATTAACCACTATCTTATATGCCATATTACACAATGCAATGGGACGTAAGTCCCCTATAATCTTCTTAGGAATCAGAATAATGCCTGGGCCATTCATGTCAGCCTGAGAACCACCATCAGTGAAGACATTTTAACAATGAGCCAACACATCACCTTTTACAATTGCCTATAATTTCTAATAAAAGGCATCGTTAGTAACATCCAAGCTAAGAGACTTGTTGGGATGCATATCAAAAATCAGTTTCTGGACTCTTCTTCTAATAAAGGCAACATAAGGTCAAGGTTTTAATCATCAGTGACAATTTTCGGAACCAGGTTAGTAATCAGATCCATGTTGCGTTAACCAAAGGAAAATAACTCATAGAATTAAAAGACCATAAGATTCTCCAAGTCAATGGTCGTCGTACACCATTCTCTGTTGCCATCTTTCAACCTATCAATGTTATTCTTCTTGCATCGTATAGAAGCATAGGCATGAAAAAACTTGGTGTTGGCATCCCCATCTCGTAGCCAAAATTGTTTGGCTCGCTGTCTTGAGTAACTCTCCTACTATAATAAGAGCTCTTTATAATTAGCTACATATTTTTAAAATTCTTCCAAGCCCACAACATCCTTCCTGGACCTAAATTATTTTATTTTGGTTCGATTGGCCACCAAATGACCTTTGAAATCAAGTGGTGACGCCCCCAATTTTCAAGAGCCACACCACAATCTAGTATTTTCTCACTCAAAAAACGAGAAGCATCACTATTCTAACTTTCAAAAACAACATCAGTAATAGAATCATGTCTAAGTTAAAGATTTTCGAATTTAAACTATCGTAGTTTGGGAACATAGACAACCTTCTTCAGATCGAAGAAGAGAAGAAGGTGATATGAAGCTGTAGAATCAAGAGAATAAAGTCTAGCCTCCAAAAAAAATTTGAACCAACTAGACGAGACAAAACATCTATCGAGCTTCTCTTCAACCTAACCAACAGAGCCATGAGAGCGTTCCCAAGTATAGGAATAAGCATTAAACCAAAGCTCCTCTAGCTGACAAAATGAAATCGACGACCAAAATAAATTCAAAAGCCATGTAGGGTAAGCACCAGCACCTCTTTTTCATGAGAGAAAAGCATATCATTAAAATTCCCTATGATGCACCACGACAAAGGAGAGACATTAGTAAGACGACGAAGAAGCCCCCAAAGTCCTTCCTACGTTTTCGGTCAAGTTGACCGTAATAACTAGTAAGACGCCATTCATCAAAACCATTTATAGCAACCAAAGCATCAATGAAAGAAATAGAAGAACCCTGAATTCGGACCTTGTCAAAGTCCTTCCAAAGAAAGGCCAAACCCCACTCCGGCCCACACAATCTACTACATGGCAACCGTCAAAGCCCAACTAATGTTGAAGGGCAATTATCCTATCAATCTTTGCAAGAATTTGAATTAAAAAATAACTTTCAGTTTCTTAACTAGGACCAAGTCTTGCAACATACAAACTGCCCATGGGTTACCTATCCTATAGCAGTTCCAAGATAGGCAACTCATTGGGCTAGGCTTCTAACTCATTTTTTGGACCAACAATATTCTCATCCATTGGGCTTGAATCAGACCTATATTCCTTATCTTCTATATCACCCAAAATCTCCTTCCTTCTTTGCTTTGGATCAATAATAATAACACCTATCCCCTCCCCTTTATCAATGTCCATGACTATAGGAGTTAGAGGGTCACCCTGAATCAAATTTGTCCTAGAAATCACTCCCACCTTCCTTAGTTCATTTCCTCCATCAAAGAAAATTACCATAGCAGAATTTTCAATAGCAGCGTCAACGTGCATGGCAGTGCCATCATTGGCGACAGTGCGAGACAGCGGATCATTCTGAAAGCATCTCCCACCATGGGTTCGCCCTCTCCTTCCTTTCTCCACCAACATGAATTCACCATAAGGCTTCTCAATCTGACCCGTCGGACTAGCATAGAACTTAGAACATCCACGCTCTGTATGATTAAGAAAACCACACACAAAACAAAACTGAAAATCTTCTCATATTTAAGTTCTATCCACACCCAACCATTGCCTATCTTTTTAATGCACATTTTCCTTTTAAGAGGTCTCTTGACATCCAGAGAGACAAGAATCCTCACATAGCTACATCAAGTACTTGAAAACTTATTAGGATCGGTAAATAGAACCATTCCCAGTTAGTTATCTACATTCTTACTGGCATTCTCAGACATGAACCCAATGGGCATATTAAAAATTTGAACCCAACCTTAGCTGGCTAGTCATTGTCACCTACATGCCTCATCACTAGTAAGTGCCTATCAAAATGCCAAGGACCCTTATCCAACACCCTAGAGATATCAATTTTGTGGAAGGACTGGAATAAGTAGATTTGATTCCCTAGCTCATTAACACAGACTCCACGACCAGGCCTCTTTAGGGATGCCATCTAATTTTGCATAGCCACAAAATTAATTTTTTTGTCTGTCAGGAACCTCCTATAAAGCACCATTTAAAGTCCTCTAGGATTGGAACTTCATCCTCGCCTTTAAAAAACAATCCTCCCTCCTCTTCTTCTACAAGAGAAAAAGATGCACAAGCCTTTTCTTTTCGATGTTACAAGTGGCAAACATGCTACTGCTAGCCATGATCACATAAATAAAAGAGACTAAAAGAGACAAGAAGGAACTTTTGAGAAATACTTATCAAAAGATAAGAGAAGAAAAGACATGTCAGAGAGACAAGAAAGGATCGCTTTTACACTTGCTTACTTGAGGCATAATACATTATAATATTAAATATTAATAAAATAAAATGATATTATTAAATACTTGTTAAAATAAAATGATAGCTAAATATAATAAAATAATTAGTGACTATATATTGCCATTAATTTATTATAATGTATTATGTTTTTTATTGTTTTTATAATCATTAAATTTTAAAGTTATTAAAGTAAAATAATAGTATTAAGTTCTTATAAAATAAAAAATAGTAAAATACAATTATTCTTTTATAACATAATATATTTATAATCAAAATAAAATATTTTAAATTAAAATTTTTGATCAAAAGATTATTAATAATTGTGCATTAGCATAAAAAAATTTAATAGTATAAGATTAGGCTGAAAACACCATATGTTACCATTTGTAACAGGCTTGGTTTGATTTGTAAGATTTTACTTTTTGGGAAATATATTCTTAAAAAATTGAATTCTCACGAAACTATTTTTTTTTTTTAAGAATTATAGATCAATCATATTATTCATATAAATTATGTTTATATGAAGTACAAATTTTATCTTTTAATTCATATCTTATAAAGATAATAATACTTTCACTCATTACTATATATTTTTAAATACAAGAAAAATGCTTTTTAGATAATTAATTAGTGACAAATGATTTTATGTATCTTATAGCCAACAAAAAATTGAGATCTATGTGAAATAATAAAAATACAATTTCTGTTAAATTTTAAAAATAAAAATAAATAAAAATTTAAATATTTTTAAGGATATAATAATATATGTAAATTTCAAAATTTATTAAATAAATAATATAAATATAAATAGAAGTTTTATTAATTTTAAGGATCAGTAAGTTCATTATTTGAGAAAAGAAACCTTGTTTGATTAACTAATTATTCTAAAAGTAAAGTGGGAACAGATTCAGTCAAATATAATGTAATCGGTAAGGGCAATGCCACATAATTGATCATCTAGGAAGTAGGGAACGACAAATTACAAGATGGACCCGGGCCATGTAGCTACATGGTTCCAGAGTCCATACGACAATAATTTCATTTTAATAAAATTGGTATTTTAAGTTTCACATGTGTGAGGCTTTAATTATTATGCCCTACTTTCTTTTCATTGATTTTTGTGTTTTTATAACAGAAAACTTTCATACTCTTTTTTTTTTCTTTCCTCCAACTCATTTTCTTCCTGTTTCCTTCTTTGTTGACAACTTGTTTTCTTCTTTCATCCATCTCGTTTTCTTCGTTAACAGTTGCAAAAGTTTTATTTTTCTTTTGCAATTGAGAAGCTTCGTTTTTGGTGCATAAGATTTTACTCATTCTTCTGCAGAAGCTTTTTTTTTTTTTCTTTTTAGTTTGTATGCTTTGTATTTACTCATTATCGGATTAAAGAAGAAAAGTTGGACAATTAAAAAAAGTTCTTATTTTACGGTTCAAAGTATGATAGATTTGTTTTAAATAAAGTTTTTCTTTCAATTGCGATTCAATGGAGAATAATTTGTAAATGAGTAATTTACAAATAATATCAGTAGATGAATCACAAGTTGAATGTTTTGATTCATCATCTAGTAAGTCAGGTAAATATTTTTTGCTATTTGATTTTTTTAAGATAAATATTCATTAGATGCTATATAAGTGCTCATTATTTCGAGTTATAATGTTCATGTATTGTTGTTATAATGTTTACCTATTTTTCTAGTAGTTGATTGTAAATATAATTTTTTATGTTGATGAATTATTGGGAATGTTTGCTGATGAAACTTATGGTTTATATAATAATTATGCATTTAGAACTGGTTTTGGTATGAGAAAGAGAAAGCAGATTGGAAATCATTGATAATGAAAAGATTCGTTTGTACAAAGGCTGGATTAAAAGAGAATGTAGGCAAGATAAATAAATATTTCTCAAAACTTAAGATACGTACTAATTGTTGAGCTTTCATAGAGTTCCATATTGATGAAGAAGAGATTTGGACTATAACCAAACACCAAAAATAGCATAATCATGAGCTATGTCCGACAAGAAAAATCTACTTTGTCCTTATAGACGAATTATAAAAAACTAGCTTGATTATCTTAATGATTTAAAAAGAAGTAGAGTTGCAATAACTAATGGGATTAGATTATTGTAAAACCAATCAGGAGGATCACTATTGGTTGGATATACAATAAATGGTGCTTATAATCATTTGGCATTGGAAAAAATATGGAGAAATTAGATGATAGTGATTTGAATGCTTTGATTGAAATTTTCAAATAAAAAAAAAAAACAGTCCAATGAAAATGATTTTTTTCTTTAATTTTGAGGTTAATAGTGAAGCAAGATTATGCAACTCCTTTTGGAGAAATGGGCAAATAAAACAAGATTATGAGTTTTTTGAAGATTTATTAGTGCATGATACTAAATATTGTACTAACATATATTATATAATTTGTAGTCCTTTTGCAGGTATAAACTGGTATTGCTTAAATAACTTTATTTTATATTATATTCATTCCTTTTTCTAATGATGTTCACGATTGATATCTATAATATTCATATGTTTTAATACATTCTACAGATATGTAATGTTCATTTGTTTTTATAGTTATCATGGATATATCATATTATTGTTGTACAATATATGATATATTTTGTTATGCTTTTATAAGTATGAATCACCATTGCATGAATATTATGTTTGAATGTAGGAATGAGAGAATCAAGTCTTTTATTTTGCTTTTCAACACTTCTTTTAGATCTATGGAAGAAAAACATCCATAAAAAATTATAACATACCAATATTTTGTTATGAGTGATACAAATACTCAAGTATTTCCTAACTCATGCTAAAGGCTTTGTATATGGCACACATAAAAGAATTCAAAGAAAATATTAAATTCTTAAAAAGTCAGAAAGGATTTATAGATTTGTTCAATTTTTTACTAAAATATATAGAAGCTAAGTTTGAGTTTTATTGGACCAGGTATGTATTATTGTTTGTTGTTTATTTATATGTGCTAACATATTCATTTTTCAACAAGTATAATGTTCATGTAATTTAATATCTTATAGTAATTAATTTTTTAGGTTTAACTATTCATTATTTTTGAAATTAATATTGATGCTAATTTTATTTGAATTATTATTCATCAGTGTTTATCTTCATGTTCATTATCTAGTACTTTAATGTACATTGTTGGTACGTATAATGTTCATCCATACTCTCAAATGCATATTGGTTACAGAATTTCATTGTCACAATAATCCTTGAATGGAAAAGTTATACAAGTTCAAAGATAAACGCGCCCTACTTTTAGTAAAGATAATTTTTCAAGTGGTATTTTATCATTGCAAAGGAGTGAGACAACAAATAATTCTATGTTTAGAAGACTATTTAAGACTGCTGGTCTTTATGACTTTTATAATTTATTTGTTGATGTAGTCTTAGAATGGAGGAATAAAGAGAATAAAAAAGATTGATGTTGCATAGTAGGTCAACCAGCTGTGGTAATGAATCATGTGCAGCTTTTTTCACATGTAGGATATATACACAATAGTGACATTCTTATGATATTATGTTCATCAAATGAATCTGGTATAGCTACTTTACTTTAGAGAATTCAAATGTTTAGAAAATTTCAGAAACTTATTTCAATTAGAGAACATAATTTGCATGCTCGAGAATAATGTGAGTTAGCTTTTCTAAGAATGAAAAAAGTAATATTGTGAGTGATGTTGATGCTGTATTTTTAAGAGATTATGACGAAACTTCAGGTTTGAAACACAAGAATCCTTCTAGCCGTAGAGTAAAAGGTGAGCATAATAAAAGGGTCAAGAGTGTTATAGAGAAAAAATATAATCAAGAAAAAGGGCTAGGATAAATTCTCAAAGGGCTGCATTGCAAACAAAAATGATTCATAATTCAATTCTACTTTATTTGTTGATATTTTTTTTATTTATACATATTATATTTATCTAAGCTTATATTTTTTCTAGGATACTGTTCATGAAGTAGTTGGAGAGGGATATCTTGCAGACCTAAGTTGTGGCAGTTTAAATTTGGTAAATGTTATACCAAATTCGAATTCAAAAAGTTATTCTTCAATTGTACATCTATTGAATTTTAATGCTTCGAAAAGTTGATGAAAACTCACTTCTTTTTTGTTATTTGTTAACTAAGTTTTATGACTTCTTAATATAATGAGTGGTTTTTTTCTTTTAAAAGTTACTGTTATGTTTCTAATGTATATGTTAATAAACATTTAACACTATCTTAATGTACACTTATTTAAACAAGAATAAAAAAGAATATTCATTTAGATCATATGACAAAATGTGTTGGAGAATATTCAATTGAGTAACTATAAATATTTAACATAACCATAATGAATATTAGTGGTTTGTTTATTATTTAATTAAAAATTATTTATGAAAATATCCTATTAATGTTCATTATTATAAACATTTGATTATCAATGAAAAAAATTTAAGAAATGTAATGACAATGTTATAAAAAATAGAATGATAATAATAGTGCTAATATTAATAGTAACGCTATAGTGATAATAACAATAATAATACTAATTAAATAATTTGAATTCAAATAATGACATATGATATAAATTCGGTTGATTATATGACTTTTAACTCACAGTTCTGCCGAATCCTTTAGCTACTGTTATACCTCCGGCGATGCTGGTTAAACTGCTAGATTATCTATTTACGAAAGTAATTAAATTTATATAAAATTCCATAATTAATCCTAGACCTAGACTTCTAATTAACCTAGACTTCTAGAATTAGACTGTATAAAAATTCTGGCTATCTCTGATTTGAAAATTCTATCGAAAATCCATAATGTTTCTCCTAAAATACAGACGTTTAATCCCATAGAATGGATCCATAACTTGCTAAAAATAGTTCATTTAATCAAGAAAGTTTTAAGGGGAATTGAGTTATCCACATCTGCAATCTTTTTCTAACTCATCAACATATTTCAATACAATAAATACTGATAATTTAACAAAATTAATTATATCAATCACAATTTGCTCAGAAATAATTCCTAACATTTAATTAAGTCAATCAATTATCTATAATATATATCAACTAATAATTCATTTACAAAAATTAATCCATAATAATACACAATTAACTATTAATTAGCAAAATTAATTATTTATTAATAACTAAAAATTAATAAATAAAATATTCACTAATAATATTACATAGATTTTTAGGTCCAAAAAATTTATGCCGAGACGAATATCAGTGCCACGAATGTCTTAAAAACACTAGGGTCCAATAGCCGGTATTTTCAATGGTATCAAAAATTAAATTCGAAGGTAGTCACGTAAAGCTAGCGACATGAGGAGTCCAAAAACGCAAGAATCACCACCTAAAGCTCACCAAAAGTCACTAGATCGAGGCCCAAAAGTTTTGGCTTCTGTGAGGCTAATACAAGGCTGCCGACAAGGAAAAATGATGGGGAGGGCTGCTCTTAAAGTTTTTGATGATGGGGATTACAATGTCGACATCGGTTTGGCTAACCAACGTTAGTAAGGGGCTAAGTTGATGGTGACAATAAGTGTGTCCTCTTTCTCCTTTGATCCAGCGTTTTCCAAGAAGGAGGGAGGAGAGGGGGTCGCTGGTGAGAGGGAAAGGATGGGGTGAAGATTTAGTGTTGGGTGGTGGTATGGGTGACTTAAATGGAAGAAAATGGTAGAGGTAGGGGAGGTGTGGCTGATATACGGGGGAATGGAGAAGAAGAAGATGGGAGGAAGTTAGGAGGTTATTTTCTGAATGGATAATTTTTCAAAGGTCCATCGTTTAAGAACTTGCTACAATGACACCTAATTTTATTTTTATATTATTATGTATGCATATATGCACTTAATCATTATTCCCATAGTTCAACACTATTTTTAGGCTCATTAAAAATTGTAATTACATTACAAAATAGATAATAATTAAAATAAATTTAGTCCATTATACATTTTAAAAGTTAATATGTAAATAAGGCTAATTCAGAAATGAAATTTAATTTGCTTAATTAAAATCACAAAGCTACTTTAAAATTTGTCAAAATCAAGGAAATATAATTATTTGTAAAATTAATGAATTAATTAGTACTTATGTTAATTGATTAGTAGAATAATTATAAGTGCTTAATTTTAATACTAAAAATACTCATTTACCAAAATGCCTCCAAAATTAAATAAAATTAAAATCTAAAAATTACAAGGTATTACAATTAGGCTCTCCCTTGTTATGACTTTTGTCAATTCCTTGATTGGATTTTGTCCAAAAAATAGATCTTAACTTGAATGGAAGGTGCTTGTAATTTTTTACTGGTCTTATTCTTTTGTTTACATCCTCTAGTTCTAGTTCTTGTTCTTCAATCTGTTCTACATTATATACAGATGAACATGGATAAAAAAAGTAAAAATATATTTTACACAGAGTTAGTGAACATTTAAGGAAAAGATAATGAATATTTAACACAGAGTTAATGAACATTTAACAAATAAGTAATGAACATTCATGATAGAGTTGATGAACATTAATGAACATTTAAGATAATTATTATGAATTATCAACCAATTTGAAGATTAAAGTGAATTCTGATTAATATACTATAAATAGATTATAAATATTTGAATACATAATTTTTTATAATCTACACATTAAACATAAAGAATAAAATTCATAAAATCTTTTAAGACTTAATGAGCATTATCCATAAAATGTTGGATCTTGGATTTTAATCAGCTTTCTTTTGTTTCTTGCTTGTTGTTGTTTTTGGAGCTGCTATAACTTGTTCTTGTGGTAGTTCTTATGCTAGTTCTAGAGGTTCTGAAACATCAAGAAGTGTTCCACTATTGAATATTTCAACATCTTCTTCATTCTCTTGATTCTTCCCACTCTCTTTATCCGGTATAAGCTCAAATGGGAATGTAGGTTAGTCAACAACTTTTGTGTGCTTCAGAATTGCATTTTCAAGCTTAAGAAATTTTGAATCACTGAAGGAATCATCATCTTGATATAGATTTCTTAAAGTAGTTGGTTTGTCGTTTTAGGAGCTTGTTAAGTTGTTGTACATTTCCGAAATAGAATTAAAAGTCTTCTTGAGAATATTATTTTATGGTTCTACCCTTTCTGCTTCTATCATAGCTTCTCCAAACTCTATTACTATACTTGTCATGTTCTTCAATGCAGCAGCAACTTTGTCCATAGACTTCTTCAAAATGAATTTTTTTTTTATTGAATATTTATTCTAATAAAAATGAACACTATTATATCTAAGTAATGAACATTTACCTTTTTGACATCAGCTACAATTTTTGTTGATTCTACAAAAATGTTATCACCAACATTAATATTACTCCCCTCTGTGTGGGGATCCCTCCGGCGCTTTCCTAAGCTCGTTCAAGCCTAGATCTCGGTCGAGGGACGTTCCCCCCCCTACTACAATGTCTTTAGGGGTATCCATTCTATAATATTGCTATCATCAACATTAACATTATCTTCCTTGTTTTTTCTTTGAAGATTTCATTAAGGTTCTTACAACCTTTCGTTTTCTAAAAAGGCCTTGTTCCATTTCCTTTTTCACTCTTTTTGAAACATTTTTTATTTATTCGAATTCAACAGTACAAGAAATTTTCTATCAACATCTCTTCCTTTGAGTTCTACTATATCTAGGTAAGATAATTGTTTATTGAAAAAATAATAAATAGAGAATACAGTATAATAGTAATGAATATTTAACAGATTAGTAATGAACATTAGAGAGATATGGTATAAATATTATTCTGATAGATAAATGGACATGGAAGATAATGCTTATGAACATTTAGAAACGTATTAATGAACATTCAATGAGGTCTTAATGAACATGCAAGAATTATAAAGATAAGTTCGTCAACATGTACAATAAAAACATAAAACTATTGAACACTATCATGTATAGCACTAAACATTTTAACTTTTAAGAATGAATAATATTAAAACAAATGATTTTTATCAGTAAGAAAGTGACAAGTTTACAAAATAAAGATGCTAGATTCTTCGTCCAATCCTCTATAAAATGGACAGGAATATTGATGGTGTAACGACACCAATTTATTTTTATTATTTTTTGCACTTTGATAAGGGAGTACAGGATCTTGAAGTTGCATTACCTATTCTTCGAGTCCTTTTATCATAGAACAGACTGTGAAAACAATGAACACTCATTTGAATTCCTCTCCATGGTCCAATATATTTTTTTATTTCTTCTGGCATCTTACTTGTGAGAGGATCTCCAGTTGTTACATTCTATCTTAATCTCTATTTTTTAGCAGCTGATTGCAATTTTTATTTTTTATTGTCTTGCTTAATTCAATAATGGTTATATTTTCATGAGAAAGATTCAATGTAGATACAACATCTTCTTTGTTCAATGCAAGCTGATATTTCTACAATTTCATTGCACATTTGCAATGGTTGAAATTTTGAATAAAAAATTTAGTTCTGAACCTAATATGTTGAATAACCTCTCTCTGTTTTATGGATAGTCTTTGAATTAGTTTTATCAGACCAACCAGTGATATTTTAGTATAAAATCTGATTTGGTGCACTCTTTTTTCTTCTTTTATTTTTCATCAACAACATTCTTGCGTCTATTTTCATTTGAAGAGTTACTCTCTTGTTGTTCATGTTGTTTTTCTATTTTGGAATTGTAGGGTTAAGCTTATTCAAATATTTTAACAAGTGGTTTATTCCATGTAGCACTAGCTTCAGTTGGAGTAGCTTTTCTTTGCTTTTTTTTGCGCATGATCTTCTTCTTTAGCTTTTCTTTCTTTGATTTAGAAGTATGTCTTATTTGTATTTCTTATCACGATCTACATTATATCGTTTAGAATAGAAGTAGAAAAGGAAAGTGTTCATTTGATGTATAATAATCATTATGCTATGTTGTGGTGTTCAGTATCTAAAATACAATTGTTCATCATAAATTTTTTATTATGATGAATGTGCATTGGATAATTATAAAATATTTATCACCAAATAACAATAATTTTTATTAAAAATGCCTATAATATTCACATATAAATTATACAAATTTGTATACAAATATCATTGATTACTGATATCTGCAAAAAATTTTCCTTAATCATGTCCAGATTCATCTTCAAATATCCTAATTCAAAATTTCATCTTTATAAACCCTAACCTAAAAAGTTTTGTAAGCTATTGTAAATCATAATCATTAGATTTCTAAATTATATAATTAAAACTCAAACGGCATAACTGTAATGATTATGTCACGACCAAACTATGGGCCCATTGACCAGCGCTAGGGAATGGATAGGCGTAAGGCCACTAAAACCCATAACAAGCCTGACCATTCACTAACTCAATCAAAGTATATTCTATCCATCATAACACTATTTCATAACTAACTTTCAACCACTCAAAAACTACATGTTTATTTAGTCTATCAGCACAATTAGGCAATACCTGGTTTAATATGCCAAAATAAAATAATAAGTTTTGAAATCACTACTGCAGAGAATATAGAATTCTAATAATCAAACATACAAATAAAATTAGTTACATTAAACCCAAAGATGAAGAAAGTCGGACTGTCAAACACAGAACGACGGAGAGCCCTAACTGTCACTTGAAAAACTTGAAATTGAGATTGTCAGCCTCGAGAGTGAGTTAAAATCATATAATCCAAAAATACAAACAACCATCTCAAATAAATATTTGTTAAATCAGAATAAAATATTATATAATATTAAATGCGTATCATGCTATGATTTAGTAAAATACAATTTAGACGTTATGGGATGAGTACCTCAGCAGAACCCTAACCCCAATACTAATAGCCTTTCGGCTCTCCCACTCCAATAGGACTGGCGCCCAGAGAGCGGAGCTCGACCAGGGTCCTTAAATCCAGTCTTGTCACTTGAAACCCAATAAAGCTGGCTCTCAGAGAGCAATGCTTAACCATGGACCTTTAATCCTATAATCAAAATCTTCATAGCCCAAAGAGTTGAACTCGACCAGGGCAAGTCTCAAAAATATTCTTTTACTACTTGTCTCAGATCTATACCGGTGCGCACGCGGTCTTGATGCAACCCATCAGGTGGCATGTTCTACTGCCGTCTCATCCCGAATCAATATGTAATCATAATATCGATGATGTGAAATATATAAATAGTAAATAGATAATTAATTCCATAAAACAGTTATTTAGATGAATAATAAATAAATAAATAATTTAAACCTGTAAATCAATTAATTAAATATAGAATAAGAACCAATAAGAATTTCTAGCAATATCTACCATAACAAAATATATGATGATAATAATATACGTAGTAATTATTAATCAAAACTGCTATATAAAATTTTGGCATGATACATGTATAGCAGATATATGACTTTAACTCATAGTTCTGATGACTCCCTTGCTCTGCTCCTAAGCCTAGGGTGGAGCGGACTACAATGATGGATTATCTATTCACGGGAATAATTCAATCAATAAAAATAAAATATTTAATAAATAACCCTAGCCTAGACTCCTAGAATTCTGTCTAAGAATTTCGACTCGAAAAAATTCTACTGAAAATTCGGCAGAACCTTTCTTAAAATATGGACGTTTACCCCCGTATAACGGGTCTAGAACCTGCCATAAACACTTCTAATATTCATCAATTATTTACCAGGAGTCAGGCCACCAAAGCTGCATTATTTTTCCCGACTTTGTAACACAACACAACTAAATAAAAGGTCTTATATAAAATTATCATATTGCTCAATTTCGATAGCATATATTTTTAATTTTCAAAAGATACTTACACATGTACCTTAAATTATTTTTCTCCAATAAATAACCAATATAATTTTTAAATTAACAATTTCTAAAATCAACATGCTAAAGAATTACCGATACGCTTGATAAATCGGTTGACTCGCCTTCAGCCGCCACCGGAGTCTGATTGACAATCCAAGCGCGCCTACGGACTCAAAACAACATGTAGACGATGATTCTAGCATCTAATCTCCGATCCATCCTTGATCATTCTAATACATCACAAACGGTTTGAATCGTTGATTTTCGAATGGAGTCCGATAATTGCAAGATTTGTGCCATTGGAAATGACAAGGGGAGTTCATCCATGAACTTTGATCAGCCAAACCTTGCTGGAAGTTGCCGAAAATCAAGAAAAAATCCAAATTGTCCCTATGAGCTTATCTCGCCGGATTTCAATATTTCGGCTTAAGGGATGAAGATGACCGAAAAATGAAAGCCCACGAGCTGCTGGTCGTTTTGAGACCATAAACACCAAAAATGGACGCCGGAATCACCCTGCACGGCAGTAAGAAGCTGTTGTCGTCTTCCTCATTTTTCGCTGCCCCTTGCCGCTCGCAGCTATTGCCGTCACTGCTGCTGCACTCGCCGGCGCCTCCTCTGTCTTCGGTCAACTTCACCGCACCTCAGACAAGCTCACCTCTCATTTGCCATTAATGGGCGTTCCCAAGCTCCCTTTCTCCTCCTCCTTTTTCTTTCTTTTTTCTTTTCTTTCTTTCTTTAAGCCATGTACTCCCTTGAACCTTAAATTCTTTAGTCATTAATTATTACCCTCTTGTAAATTCTAATTTAACCTCCAGCTTTTCTTTAGTATTTCAATTAAGTCCCTAGCTATTTATCTTCGACAAAATATAATTATTAAGATATATAATTATTTATTTAGCCTTGTCTTTAATGGTAGTATTACTAAAATACCCCTACCAGCATAATTAATTATAAAAATACCAATGACGATATTTTTCCACTTAAACCCATTTTAAATCAAACTTTGATGTTTTAGCCACCTTCTGATAAATAAATATCAACTTAATCCTAGAACCTAAGTAATTCAATTAATCAATTTATTAACTATTTTTAATTAAATCCAACCATTTAGATAAATATTATTTATTTTTTTATCATTTTACAACTAAAATCTTCATGAAAAGTATTTAATAAAAGGCTCAATTAAACATCAACGTATTATTTACTAAAATACCCCTAGTAAATCATTAAAATTTTATTTAAAAAAATTTTCAGGTATTATAGATCATATTTATATATTAATAAACATTACTAATTCAACAAATGAAATTTCCATTGAAATATATAACGGAAAACTATTGAGCATAATCATTAGTTTTGTAAATCACATAGTTAAAACCTGAACTATATAATCATAATGATTACATTCATATAAGAATGGACATTACTGATTCAGGAGATGAAATTCCCATTGCAATATAAAACATAAAAATATGAAACTTACTTTTGAGTTATGAATAACGATGATAGACTTCTTTGAGTATTGATTGTTTATGAACACATCAATTCTTGAGTTGGCAGAAGATTTTAGTGTAATATGAGGGAGGAATTTGAATCAACTGCCATTAGTAAAGAGAGAAGTAGGTTTAAGTAGCGATAAAATAGGAATTAACCTTTGAGAAGATCATGCTTTTGATTATAAAGGTGTGTTCATTTTTTTAAATTAATGAAAAGGCAGCAGATAGAAGACACATGGGACGCATTGTTTTTTGGATAGAAATGTGGGATTAGTTTCTTTCCCACGTCCAAATTTAAATTATTCAATCTTTGATTCAACCTCCTTTACTCGTGAGGCTCGAATATCTGCATAATACGACGATAACCTAAGGTTCTTAAATCCATTAGCTCATCATCTTCTTTTCATGATTCCTTATAATTAGTAACATGATATGGTTATTGAATGAATAATAATATGCTCTATGTAAAACTCATAAATATATTTTTTTATTTTCTCTAATATTTTAATTAATTTTATTTTCTTTTATGTATAATTAATTAAGACATTAATTTATTTATTTCTTTTCATTTTTATAGTTAACCTTATGATGCAAGTATGCACTATATAATATATCGAATTTATTGCTTGAAAATATAATTTGAGATACTCAACCTTATAAATATTTCTATGACTTTCACTGGACTTTATTTAGAAGGAATTAATCAGACACTACTTTAAAATCAAGATAAAAGAAAGAGTAAGAATACAAATTAAGTAAATTTATAAATATATATGTATATATAGCATGTTATTTGGTTCTCTTTGCTATTGATTTGTGGTTTCTGTCTTAAAGCCTGCATGTTCAACATTCTTTTTTCATGTTTCTGCCTTTATTATTTGCTTGTTGATTCTATAGTAGTTTTAACTGTTGAATTGTGCATCTAGTGCTTCCTCCTCTATATATTTACCATTCATTGTTTGTTGTATTTTTTTAGAATCTTTTCATGCACGCTGGATTTCATGCTTTTGGTTTGTAATTGGCTTAATTGGGCTCTCTTATTTTTCTTTGATTTTGATGGGCTTTGCTGGACCATTTGGGCTCCTTTAATTGAATAAAGCAGGCCTTACGTGGTCTGGGTTTACTTTCATATGTTAGGCCTTAGGTAAAATGCATAATAGAATAACTCTTACGAGATCATCCACTTGCTATGCCGCTTGCTACATAATATGACCTATTATGATTACGGTGCTGCCGGTATTATGATTATACTGTTTTACCAATTCCCAAGCAGTGATTCATGCATGTATTTTATACCACATACCGATTAGTATGTCATCCCGCAGTCACACATTCGAGCAAGAGCCTTTGTCTTTCTTCGCTATGTAAATAGTTGTTGGTGTATCGAGTATTCTTTATTATTCTCCCTCCCATGCATGCATCGTATGACACTCAGCCAGACCTCACGTATTCTTTGTTACCGTTTTTGTATACCTATATAGGATCTTTACATATCTAATCTTGACTAACTAATTTAATGCTCCACCGCCTCTAGAACCCCTATACTTATTTCTAGAGTGTCCCTAATGTACAGTTGCCTTCTTGAGGAACATTGTTATTTATTTTACTTATATATACTCTCTTACTTTGGGTGTTTTTCATTTGCCAACTCATTGCGTTCCTTAAGTGAGTTAACTGAGTTTTGAGTAATATTTGAAATAGTAACTGCATAGTAGTTTCACTCTTTATTGTTAACGTCCATGAGTCCTACTGTTTTAGTTAATGCTCACTTCTTCTTCTTCTTACTAGCATTAATGGCTTTGGGTGCCTCATTTATTATGACTTATTTTTTTCTGCATGATACTGTGATAACGTTTTGCTTGAGAAGTACATGTTTTCTTTTTCTTTGTAAAAGAGGGGCTTAACTCTTTCATTTTGTAAAGTTTTGAACTTTATGGGCTTTTCTACAGGTTTAATAGATGCTTTAATATTAGTAGCATGCCATTCGACCTTATGTTTTAACAGAAAAAATATTTATTTTAGTGATTCTTCTTTGATTTCTTTTTTGTTCTTTTCGAGTGTTCTGTTCGATTAAACCTGCTGCTTCTGGTTCTATTTTGTTTATTCAAATGTAAACTCACTTCTTAGATGTTTTTGGAATGAGCTGTTTGTTCTATTTAAAAAAAAAAAAAATTGCAATATATTACAAAAATATAAAATGAAATAAAAGCCCTAGATAAATAAAGGCCTTACATATTTTGCATAGATCTGCATGCCTACATTCAATGATATATATGCATGCCCTTGTTCATCTGCTTTTGCCTTTGCTTAGATTCATTTGTTGTGATTCCTTTCTAATTGTTTGTTTTACTTTGCTATTTCCATATATGTTTTGGTGATAGCGCAAAAGATATCTCAGATATTAGCTAAACATCTCGGATTAGCACTGTAAGTTGCATTTATTATGCTTATGTGTATTATCGTTATGCTTTATATATACGTGATTGACAAATATTATGTGATATTTTGTCTTGAACTTTCTTTTTTCAAATATTATGTGATATTTTGTCTTGAACGTTCTTTTCCAACTGTTTTATTTATCTTAGTTGTTTCCATTTTTACTAGACTCATTTGTACCATAATATTTCCTGCTTTTGCTTATAGTTGATTTTGTGTATTTAGCATTTTGTTATTTTGTGTAAATGGCTTTGAAATGTAGTTTTAAATCTATAAATATAAAATCAGTTGCGTGTGAATGATTTGTTGATAGAATCATTTTCTTATAAATGCTTTTGGTAATTATTTCTTAGGATTTGAAGGACCTGTCCATTGCTGAATGTGAAAGTGTACCATGGACAATTCCTTTTTTAATGTAAGAACATATACTTGGATAGCTACTAAGCTATACTGTTACTTTGTTGTGCATTCTTTTCTACGACTTTTTGTCTCTAGAAAATTAGATTGTATGATTACTTCCATTTTTTCTTTCACTATTAATTTGTACATATAGTTGTTTTTTCTTTTTCTTTTTAAGTGTCTTGAGTTTCTTTTCTTTAAACAAAAAAAAAAAAATATCTCTAAAAGCTCTACATTAAAAATGGTTACAAGAATATTTACAGCCTTGCTTTCCGAATATTTTTGTTGGTTGTGATCTTTTTCTCAGATTTTATATTGTTGTGGATGGATTTGCATGCTTATTTATAGATGGTGACAATCAGTATCCCATTAGAATATATTTTAAATTGTGTGTTGCAGCAGCTTGGCTTGCCCTTTGCAAGCTATGAAATGCATCAATCTGATGATGCTGGGCATACCTGTCGCGTATATTATCCATATGTTGATAACCTACGAATAGGTTTGTTTCTTTCAGTATTGGGATTAGCCTCATTGTTTTGGTAATGCAAAGTTTGCAGTAGCTATAGGTGCCTTGGACCATCTTAATGTTGTTTATGATTAGGAAATTATCGACTACAATTTTCGAAACATGATGGTTTATAGGTTGAATTGTGAATACTATGAAAATCAGGACATAAGGGTGTTGAAAAGTGCCTATGATCAACTGTATGAACAGTTTGAGAGTCTTGCAAAGAGATTTGAGAAACTGATAAGGATTCTCAAGAAGATTAACAACTACATGAATGGAGTGTTCAATATCCTTTGAGCTGCCTGTTTCACTTGTTTTATGGAGTGACTTAAATCTGCAATTTTGGGATCTCTTCTCTTAACTTGAAAGTGGATTTTGTCCCTCCTTTAGTAGTCTTTTTTTTTTTTTTTTTTATCAGAAGTTGCAGTTGTGATTTATTACGTTTGGAAGTTTGTAAGTTGGGTTTCTAACTCGATTAGGTGCTTTTATTTTATTTGTGTAATATGGTTATTTGTGTATGACTTGCGACCATCTCTGTAAAATATATGCATATCCTTTTAATACTATAAGTATATTACACTTTTCATGGTTGTATCTTAGTTTCAAAAGTTAAATGAATCTCATTCTTTTGTTAGGCTCTGTCTAATTTTGAAATCAACCCGAGTTTATAAAAAAAATTAAAGCTCTTAGTAGATGCCTAGACATGTTCCATTTATGTTGAAGTGGACTTCTTTTAATTAATAAAGATTAACATATTTTAAAGTGAACATAAAATATAAAATGATATGGACAAATAAAGTTTGATTAATTGTTTAGAAGTAAGAATTCACATGTAAGCTTTAAGAATCTTGCATTAATTTTTTTTTTTAATCTAATAAACCTAATTATACATATTAACTTTATATATTATGATATATCTATTGAATTTGGTGATCAAGTTAAGATTTGAAAATTTCTATTCTTTAGTTATGGATTATAACATATTATTTAATAATTATACAATTGTGTAGAAAAATAAATATACTCTGAAATATTTATTAACAGTGTATCACATCTAATGTACAATCATTTTTGAGATTTAGAAATAACACATGCAAAATATTTATTATAATATATTATTAAATGGTTGAGCAGTTAATTTATATATTATAAATAATATATATCATAACAAATTATACTTCAACTAATAGCTCTAATAGTGAATGATAAGGAGGTTCAATGCTAAACTCAAACTCTTTGTATGACGCATTGGAAAATGGGATTAGGAACCAAGAGAGTGCTAAAAATTGGGATACCCGTGCATCTTTAGAAGCTCGAGTGGAATCGTTTTGCAGGGCTACCGATCAACTCTCCACTCCTATCCTTTCATCTCAAGTTTTTTGTGAATTTTGTTGTGGTTTACATTTGAGTAATGATTGTCCATTGTGCAGTGATTTTACTCCTTATTCTTATAACTGTGAACAGGTGAATTATACGGGCAATTGGCCAAGTGACTCGTATGGAAGCACCTATAATCAAGAGTGGAGTACTCATTCACCCTATGGATGGAGCTTAGATGGCCCAGAACCATCCGAATCTCAGCAACCACATCAGCAGCCTACTCTTGCACCTTCAACTCAAGATGAAGAGTTAGTGTCGGAGGAGCTGATGATGAGGTTCATTACAAGTCTTGATGATAGATTCCAACAAACAGAGAGGATACTTGAAGATCAACAAGCCTCAATTAACAACATAGAGCATCAAGTAGGCTTAATCTTCAAGTTACTAATTTGAAGAGCAATCGAGAACTCTATCAAACGCTACCGAATCCGAGGAACATTTGAGCGCCCGTCACTTTGCGTTCGGGTGAGAATTTTCTGGTTTATCTATTATGTTTGACGATGATGCTTATGTGCGGGACGATTTCTTGAACATGGAGATGGAACCGGAAAGGAAGAGGCGAACATAATTCCTCTGAAAGACTATCAACAGGAATGTACAGTTGATGATGCTGAGTTGTAGTTAGAGGAATTGTTGGTAGATTTTCCACAAGTCCCTTCGATGATGGAAGATGAGCACGAGTTATCCAATGAAGAAGTCTTGGAGGAGCTCGAGTTTCTTCTAGCAAGTGAACCAAGCCAGGGACTGAAGAAAACCATCGACACTCCTGAAGAGATTGTCCAACCATCGATCCTTCCAATTGTTGAAACTCCAGCTTTCAAATTGGAAGAACCCCTAGAGCATCATGACTACGTTCAATTATATGAGGAGCGAGTCTTGCCCATCATACTGGCAGCTTGCTTGATAGTCGGGAAGAGGAAATCGACGATTATCCCTCTAAGCGGATACTTGAAGCCATTTGCTCGGAAGAAGGATGGATGGTCGTCAATCCCCACCGTTTGCTTTTCATCACGAGTCTAGCTAAGAAGACTCATCACATCAAAAAGAAGCGCTTTTGGGAGGCACCCCAAATTTTATTTTATTTCTTTTTCATTTTTAATTTTTTTTACCCTTTCATTTTGAAACATTTTATTAGTTTTAGTTTTCATATTTTATTTAATTTTTATTTTAGTTTCGATTTTAATTCCTTATTTTATTATTTGCAGCCACTCCTCCACCACGGACCGGCCGGTATACGATATACTGGCGATGCACCTCTTTTCACTCCGGAGCCATAATCAGGGCAGTATTAGTTTCTTTTTCCTTTTTCATTTCATATATTTTGTACACTGAGGACAGTGTGTCCTTCAAGTGTGGGGTGGTGATATCAATATATACTTGCTTTCATGTTCTATTATTTTGTATATGAAATTCATATCCTTTTCTAGTGTATATATCGCATTTCATTTATTCCATCTCAGTTATTTGTTTATTCTTTGTGCAATTTTTTGTAAAATTTTGAAAATTTTTCACTTTGTTTCGATGCTCTTACTGTTGACTTGCTTTTAAAATCCTGTTTATGTCCATGTGATCGGGTAAAATCGATAGTGTTGAGTCTTGTGGAAGAATGTAAGATAATTAGTTTGAGTTTTGCACTAAGTTGCTTTGGTTTATTTAATTCTGTTTTGATGATTTTTGTTTGGAACCTACTCAAAAGCACACTTGTGAGAAATTGAGCCTAAATTGTAAGCATAACTTTATATGCTTGTATTTATTTCTTGTTGAGAGTGTCGATTACTGTCTTTACCTTTAGAACTTGCTCGGTAATGCTTATGAGGGACACAAGGAGAGTTTAACACTTTGGTATGATAGAGGCACTTAGGTTTTCATTCTAGCCAAATAGCCTTCATTCGTTTATTGATTCTGTAGATAACCCCCTCTTTCACCATTTTCTATCATATTCCATTATCACTTAATTTTATTCTGCTTTGGGTTATGATTTTGCATGAGTTATTTTTATTGGGAATTTTTATCTTGGGAATAGCGTTGGAATCTTATAGCAGCTTACTTCAATCCAAAAAGAAATTCACTCTATTATGTGAATGTTATTCCCTTATGAAAAAGAAGAAAAAGAAAAAAAAAGAAAAAGAAGAATAAGAGGGAAAGGTGATGAAAAGAAAGAAAGTAAGTGAGCTAAACATTTTGACTTGATTCTTATTTCCCACCTTGGACTACTGTTCATTGTTTATCCCTTATAATTTTTGTGGCTTGTGTGCATGTCATGTATTTCATTGCATAACACTATAGGTTCAACTCTGACTAAATTTACCTACCCCTACCTAATCCCCATTACAACCCTTATAAAGACCTCTTAACATGGTTGTTGACTCTCCATAAGTGGTAGGAGTAGGATTTAAGAGCAAACATATAGTAAGTAAGGCAATAGTTGATGCATTGAGCGATTAAACACTACCCCTTTAAACACTTTGAGTGATTTAGAGTGAATCTGGTGAGGAGTTGGTTCTAAATAATTTTGTTGAGATAGTATTTTGTGAATTAATAACATCTTGGTTGTGATACTTGAATTGATTGCTTCGTTTCTTTCTGTTTGACTTACACTTGTTAAGGATATGTGCATGAGCTTTCTAGTTTGTCTGTCAGTTTAAGTGTTGTTTCTTAGTGGTTTATTTTCCTTATTTTACTTTTGATTGCTTGAGGACAAGCAATGAGCTAAGTGTGGGGTTATTTGATGTGCGTAAAATACACACATCTAAATGGGATTTTTAAGATCGATTTTATGGATGTTTGGATATGAATTGGTACCAACACTCACCCTATGCGTATGTTTGTGTGCATTAGGTCCAAAAGAGGTCAAAGAATGAAAAAGGAAAGAATTGGAGCATAATTGGACGTCAAAGCTGCCGAAACGAGCTAAGTACGAGCATGAGGAAGCTGAACATGGCCGTGTTGGTCTCAACACTGGCCGTGTTCTCAACACGATCACAAACACAGGCCGTGTTACCAACACGGCCATGTTGGACATCAAAGAAGAAGTAGATCTTATGGAGCACGGCCACAGAGAGTTACACGGCCAGGAACACCAGCCCGTGTCCTTAACACGGCTAGGGACACGGCCGTGTTGGAGGCGACAGGGGGTATTAATTAAAAGAACGAAGAGAGAAAAAAAAGGAGGAGGCTAGGGCTAGAACGTTCCAAACCCTAATTTTTCTTTCTCTAAGGGTTTTCTGAGTTGAAACTAAGAGAAAAGGAGACTTGGATCAAGGTTTCAATCAGATTCCTTTGAAGGATCAAAGATTGGGCGAAGTTCGTTGATTGATTTTTAAATCGAGAAAGAGAAACAAGAATTGATTCAATTGGAGCAAAAGGATTTGGGGCTGTTTACTCTCATTCAAGGGTGTAATCGGGTTTTCTCTACCTTTGCTTATTGTTGTAATTGAATTCTTGTATACTTTGAGAATGAACATGATTAGCTAGATTGATTAAATTCATTGGGATTTCTTTACTATGTTGGCTTGATATTATATTGTTGGATTGTTTGGGTTAATTTTGTATTCTTCTTGTTTTCAGTATTAATAAGATAATGCATTATTCATGAGACGTTGTGAATTGTGTGTTTAGATTGCTTTGTGTGATTGAGAAGTCCATTTGGCAATTGGAATTTTGAATAGCAAGAACTGGTTAATAATCGCTTAGAGATAAGGATAATTAACTAGTCGGATTAAGAATTAACAAAGCTTAATAGAAGCGGATTAAAGTTTAATGCTAATTTAAAAATCAATCGTTAGGAAGAGATTCCAACTTTAGGTTATTAGGTTTAGGAATTCAGTTATCTCGAGAGAGAAACCGAATTCAGTTAAGAATTCGTCCACGGGTAGCATAATTAGATTCACCGATCCTTTATCTTTTGTTTGATTGCCAACTAGTTTAGATTCCCTTTGGGTTTGTCTTCTTGTCTTGATTATTTCGTTTATCAATCACTCTTGCATCTCCCTTAGGACTTAGCTTGTAGCTATTAGTTAGTTTAGAAATTATTTATCGCTAATTTTAGGTTAATATAACAAAGAACAAATGAGTAACTCTGGGCTTTCACTTTCCCGAGGAATACGACCTTGATACTCGCCATTAGTGCTAGACTGCATCGATAGGTACACTGCCTTAGATTGTAGCTAACACGAGTAGCACCCATCATTAACATTAAATAAAGCTTTTAATTTCATACTATAATTTTCATTGTCCATTTCTTTTCCTTTTACTTAAAAATTATCTTTTTAATGGAGTAGTTGGCTTTATAAATTTAATGACAGAAATATACTTAATATATTATTTTGATATTACACAAAATATTTTATTTTACATAATAACTAATGAATTATTATTTAAACAATTTTTATGTTAGTTAATATAATAAAAAAAATATAAAAATGCTATTTCTTCATAATTATTCAGTACATGAATCTTTTATTGTTTTGTACTCTTATTTTTTTCCAAAGTGTAATTTTCAAAGCTTTTTAATATTTAATTTGTGTTTGATTATATTTTAATGAATTATTGTACTAAAAGCTAATAATTATTTTATAAATATTTGCACCTTTTTCACCGGCTCTACCCACAGCTATCCATCATATTCTTTATCTCTGTCAAATGAGTTATGTACGTATTCATCTATCCCAAAATTTAAAACTCCATTATTTATTTGTAATCATCGATCGATGTTGTTTATTTTTAAATTTTGATTTTTAAGTGTTATCCATTTTTTATGGTGTGATTATAGCATATGAGGGCTGTTGGTGATCCTTTTGAAAATACAAGCACATTAATTAATATCCCAATAGAATTAGATGCTACACGATCAGGTATAGTTGATATTTTTTAATATGTTCCTAAATATATTCAATAGTAATATAAGCTAATGGAATCAAAACTAATTATAGAAAATACAGCATCTCAAGTATTAAGTGATGCTATTGACCGTTTCTCTGATGATGACGAATTTCATTTGTCTGTCAGGATGGAGTTAGATTTAGTTGATATCCCAATTATTGATAACGGAATAGTTTTAGGTACGAAATTCATAGGTTATCACTTAATTTAATTTCATAACATTAAATATTCAATTATCTCATTCATTTTTAAACAAATAATATTCGGATTCTAATGATTTAACACAAATACAGCGAGGGCAGTTAAAAAAAGATGAACTCCGGAGCCTTCCTCAGTCGCTTCGACATCTGTTTCATGTGTTACAACCGGGAAAAGTATAAAATTAATAAATACTAATTTTTTTATATGCTAGAAATTCATTATTAAAAAACTAAATTATATTTATTATTTAATAGCTTCTTATCTTCAAAAGTCGGACTTGGCCTCACCGAACAATCAATTTCAGCAGTGTGGTGTATTATATTGGCTTGCTGAGCGTGTTGGTGAAACAACTCGTAGCGCAGCAAAACATTATATTATTGGTTGTTGTAAAGGAAAAATTAGATTGTCATTCCTTTCCAGAACTCCGAAATTTCTTGATGATTTATTGACTTATAATACGTCTAAATTTAGAAAAAATATAAGACTTTTAATTCTATGTTTAATTTTACATCAACTCGTGGAAAAATAGATTATGATGTAAAAAAAACTGCGAGCCCTTATGTGTTTAAAATTTATGGACAATCATCATCTTATTGGTTCATTATTGCCTATTGAAGGTGATAAACCAAAATTTGCTCAATTATATATTTATGATACAAAAAATGAGGTACAAAATTGAAATTTGTCATTTCTAAATAGTGAATCTCACAAGTCCTTGAATGAAACTATTATACAAAGTCTCATTAAGATGTTTGATAGTCATAATGAAATTGTTAAGTCTTTTATAATATTTCATGATAGATTTGAGGAAAATAGTTTTTTAAACATAAAATCGAAATTAATTGAAAGAAGACTTCAAGATAGCTCACAATATAATTTATCATCATCTTCAGAAATAACTGGTTCAATAGTTGGTGATTTTGGTATATTTGATAAAGAGCGAGATATAATTGTTGAGCAAAAATCTGGAAAATTAAAACGAATTAGTGTCATACACCCAAGTCTTACTTTGATGCAATAACTTATATTATTTTCTTATGGTGAGAATAGATATAGAATAGATATTGAATATGCTATTGCAGATGTAAACTCACCTCATGGCAAGAAATATGTTATTATGTGAATATTATGCATATAGAATATAACAACGATTTAATAAGGGGACAACTTTAATAAGGGGTGGTAGTTTGTTTTAGCAATTTATAGTTGATGCTTTTCGTACGTTGAGCAAGAAAGACTGGATTTTATTAGACGTAATAAAAAAGAACTAAGATCTGAAATATATATAGGAATAAAAAATGCGGTTTGACCCGGACATAATAACTCTAATGAAATAGGAAAGTCTGTAATAATATTACCATCTACTTATACTGGAAATCCGAGGTATATGATTGAACAATATCATGATGCGATGGCAATATGTAGATTTTACGGATATCTAGATTTATTTATAACTTTTACTTCCAATCCGCTATGGCCTGTGTAACACCCGAAATTTTTATATATTTAATAATGAGTTTTTATTTAAGTTAATTTTAGCTTCATTATTATTGGGTTTAATTTGAAATGATTTAATGAAAAATTTAATATTAATCAAATAAATGAGTTATTTTCTATACCCAATTAGTTTGAAATTTTAAGAAATTATTCAAGTAAATTATTTGAGAAATGATTATATTTTGGCTATTCAAATTTTCCCAAATGCATATTTATATAAGTAAAATTATATATTGGAAAATTTTGGAAGAAATTATAAAGGATGTTTTAATAAAAGAATTTTGGGAAAATTGGTATTATAATTGATTAGTAGTATTAAATTTTAAGTTGGAATTTGATTATTTAATTTAATTGTGTGTTAGGACTAAATTGGAAATTTATTTTGGGAATAAGGATTGAAAGTATAATGTTATTTTTATGGGGTTTTAATGGAAATTTGTGAGCTTGGTATTTTTGTAAATAAATATGTCGGTCAGGGGTATTTTTGTAATTGTCTATTTTCAATAATTCGGATTTGACCCAAATTAATTAGTTAAGGGCTTAATTGAAAGGCTAAAGGAAAGTTTGGGGGTTAAATTGGAATTCTGCGGGATGAAATTGTAAGTAATTAAGAAAGTTGAGGGACCAAATTGCAATAAGAAAAAGTTCAGGGGTCAAATGTCGATATTGAAGGGAAAGAAATCGGGGAAGAAGAGAGGAAGAGAGAGAGAAAGCGGGCGTCGCACGTGAAGAAGGAGGACCGGGTCTGCGTCGTCGGTAGGTGGCCGAAGCCGGGCTTCTTGGCGTCGGCAGTACGGTAGCGTCTGGCGGTAATCGCGTAGGAAGCGGCTTCTCTTTTGGCGGCGCTGTGGTGGCCGGGAGACGGAAGATCCGGTGGAGAGAGAAAGTAGGGGGCAGCCGCGTTTTTAGCTTTTCCGTGAGCTCCGTGGGAGGATGGACGATCGGAGGGCGTATCCCGACTCTCCTCATCTCAAGCTTCAGCGATGGCACCGGTTTTGTGGCGATCGGGCTTCGTTCGCGAATCGGCCAGTCGAGATCGTCCGTAAATCTCTCCGGATGATCGGGTGTCGGATCGGAAAATCGGGCGAGGGATCGTCTTGACGTCGTTGTGAGTTCGATGGTGTGTTCGGATCGTCGATCGGACTCTGGCGGCTGGAGGCGAGTCGACCGAGCGACCGAGCGTCTCGGTAATTTTCTTTGGCCCGTTAATTTTGGAATTCTTGGTTTAATTGTGTCTATTGGATTATATTGTGTTTTTGATGATTTTTGTGAGTCAAAAATAATTGTCTGTCAGTTTGCCTGCCTCGTATTTTGTGATGTGTGGCGGAGTCGGGAAATAGTGAAGTTTGGGGACCCGACTCCCGTTGTTTTAATTGTTGGATATTTGGAGTATTTTTCTGGCAGGTCCTGGACCCGTTTTTACGGGGGGTAATGTTCGTGTTGTAGGGGAGGTTCTGCCGGATTTTCGGTAGAATTCTCCCGAGTCGAGATTCTTAGACAGTCAGTCCTAGGAATCTAGACCTAGGATCTATTGTAATTGTTTCATCGTTTTGATAAATTGTTTTCCGTGACTAGATTGTCAGTTCGTTCGGCTTGCTCCTACCGAGGCACCGGAGCAGAGCTAGGAGGTCGCCAAACCTGTGAGTTAAAGTCATATGTCGCTTACGCACGTGTCATGCATAAAATTTGATTTGCTACTGTGAATATTTATTTGCAATTTCATTTTTTCATTTAATTATTATTATTATCATTTGCATGATGCTTTTAATTACTATTTAAATATGTTTTTCCTTTATTACCAATTTTAATATTGCATGATGACTCAGGATGGGACGGCAGTAGAATATAGGAGTTGGATGAGTGTCCCAATATAATCTGAGAGAGATAGGGAAAGGGTAAAGAGGTAAAAATTTTAAGAAAGAAAGATTAGGACCTGCCCTGGTCGAGCATCGCTCTCTGGGCTTAGTAGAGTGTGATTGTCGGAGTAAAGGTCCCTAGTCGAGCATTGCTCTCTGGGCGCCGGCTTATTTGGAAATTTAAGTGACCAGACTGGAGGTAAGGTCCCTGGTCGAGCTAAGCTCTCTGGGCGCCAGTCTTATTGGATAAGAGAGCCGAAAGGCTAAAAATTTGAGAGTTAAGTGGACTGGAGGTAAGGTCCCTGGTTGAGCTTTGCTCTCTGTGCCGATCCTATTGGAATGAGAGGTTTGAGATGATAGAGTTGAGGTTAGTTGAGACATAAGTGTTGAAATAATCGAGATTTTAGAGTTGGGATTAGAGTTCTACTGAAGTACTCCGTCCCGTTGCATGTGGAATAATTTTTGTTTAAGCATGGCATGACACATATGTCTTAACATGACACGTATGGTTCGCGTGATTTATTAATTATTTTTAAAATTAAATGTATGTGATATTGAAACGTTTGAAACTATTTTAGATATATGATTTTAACTCACTCTCAGTGACCGGTCTCCATTTATATTTTTTCAGGATTCGTATTTAGTTCTCCATGACTCTTATTCAGTATCCGACTCCTTCATCATCGGGTGATGTATTTGATTTGGTATGTAAATTGGTAAATCTTAGATTCTCCGCAGTAGTAATAGTAAATGTATCAGTTGTAAATTTTCTGAGCTTCGGGTCTCGCCTAGTTTTTCTGGTAGACCGAAGTAATTTTGTAAAATGTAGCATTTAAGATAATTTGTGGCTTTAATAATATTAATTTGAGATGAGATTTGTTTAAATCAGTGAGTGTCAGGCTTACTACGGGTTTCGGTGGCCTTAAGCCTACCCATTCCCTAGTGCCGGTCACGGGCCCACGGGTGGGGTCGTGACAGCCTGAAATTCAATGTATCTTAGATTATATTTGAGGCCAACGACCTGATGATAGGCCAAATGTTATCTGCCGAGTTTTTAAAGTAAAAATTAATCAGTTGATGAATGATATAAAAAAAACATGAACATTTTAGTAAAATTATTAGTTTTTTATATACTATCGAATTCCAGAAAAGGGGGCTGCGTCATATATATTACTTAGTATGGTTGCATAAAGATAGTAAACCTGTAAAGTCCTCAAATATAGATTTGTTGATTTCTGCTGAGTTGCCATCAAAAGAATTAGACTATTTTGCATATGAAATTGTTTCGAAATTTATGATACACGGTCCATATGGTGCTATTAATCCATCGCTACCGTGTATGGAAAATAATAAATGTAGTAGATTTTTCGTAAACACTATCAAGAAGAAACTATTATTGACAGTAATGGCTTTGCTATATACAGGCGTCATAACAATGAAATTTTTTTTATAAAAAATAATAAAAAATTGATAACCATTTTGTTGTTCCTTATAATAAAGATTTAGTATGTAAATACGAAGCTCATATTAATATTGAGTATTGTTGTAAACCTACAATGGTAAAGTATCTATTTAAATACATCAATAAAGGTAGTGATAGAATTCGTGCTGTTATTCAGAATTATGGAAAAAGTATTGATTTATCTAAAGACAATGATGAATATGTTATCGATGAAATTAAAATATATCTAGATTGTCGATATATTTCACCTTGCGAAATAGCATGTCGCTTATTTGAATTTCCAATATAACATAGAGAACCAACTGTTGAAAATTGATAATACATTTACAATATATGAATAGAATTTTATTGAAACCTTCTCACAATTTAAGTTATACTACAAATGATGTAGATTTTGGTCGCACTATGTTTACTAAATGGATGAATGCTAATAGTATTTATGAAGATGCTAGGACTCTCGCGTATATTAAATTTCCTACAAAATGAGTATGGCAAAAAAAAGAAGAAAAAAATATGGACTAGAAGAATAAAAAGGTCACTCTATCAGTAGAATTGCTTTTGTCCATCCAAACTCTGGCGAACTATATAATCTAAGAATGCTCTTAAATATTATTAAAGGTCCACAGAGTTTAGAAGAAATTGGAACTATTAATAGAATATTGCATCCTACATTTAAATCTGCATGTAATGCATATGATTTGATAGGAAACGATACTGAATGGGTAAACGCATTAGAAGAAAGTATTTTTTCTGCTAGCACTTTTGAATTTCATCATTTATTTACAGTTCTAATACTTTTTTGTGAAGTTGGCGATCCTAATAAAATTTTTAATTTGTTCTGAAAATTTTTTACTGATGATATCAAATATGAATCTCACCATAATTTAGAAATTCCTCTTATGTATATTTATGATAATTATTTAAAAAATAGAGTTCTATTTCAATTAGAAAAAATATTTAATAAAAATTGTGCTTCTTTAACGGATTATAATTTACCTTTGCCTAATAGCTCATTTATTAGTGATCTTGAAAATTGATTGATTATTGAAGAGTTAAATTATAATATTCTTGATTTAAAATGTAAACATGGTAGTTTGATTACGTCTTTAAATATTGAACAACATATAGTATACTATGATATTATTTCTGCTGTTGAAAATAATAAAGAAGGATTATTTTTGTTTATGGTTATGGAGGAACTAGCAAGACATATTCATATGAAGTTATTATAGCAAGGCTTGGATCATAAGGAAAAATTATTTTAGTTATTACTTCATCAGGTATTTTTGTATCACTATTATCCGGATGTAGAACAACTTATTCAAGATTTATAATACCAATTAATTTAAATGAATTTTTTACATGTGAAATTAAGAAAAGAATACAATTAGCAAAGTTAATTGAAAAAATGAGTTTAATAATTTGAGATGAGGCTCCTATGAGTCATAAATACTGTTTTGAAGCCTTAGATAGATCATTAAGAGATATTTTATATAAAAGCAAAAATGATAAATTAAATAGTCCTTTTGGTGGAGAAAATATGGTATTAGGCGGTGATTTTGGATAAATTTTACCAGTTATTTTGAAGGGTAGTAAAACAGATATAA
Organism: Ricinus communis; assembly: GCF_019578655.1. Classification (NCBI taxonomy): domain Eukaryota; kingdom Viridiplantae; phylum Streptophyta; class Magnoliopsida; order Malpighiales; family Euphorbiaceae; genus Ricinus; species Ricinus communis. The sequence goes on along the minus strand of NC_063261.1, from coordinate 9,884,787 downwards.
TAAATGCGTCACTAACAAAATCTTATCTTTGGAATTTTTTAAAATATATAAATTAACAATTAATATACGTCTCTCTTATACATTAAATTAAAATAAACATAATAATGAACTTAGTGATTTTGCAGAATACATTTTATCAATTGGAGATGGTACGACATTAACTCAAAAAAAATATAAAAGCTGATGATGAAAATTATTTAGTTAGAATCCCAGAAAATTTATTAATATCAAATTATATGAATGGAATCAAATAAATAATATAAGAAACATATCCAAAAATAATACGTAATTATACCAATTATTCATATGTTAAAGATAGATCTATAACAACAACTATTAATGAAGTAGTTGATAATATTAATAAAGAAATAATAATTTAATACCTGAAAAAGAGAAAATATATTATAGTTCGGATTCAATATGTAGGAAATCAAGTGATGTTGATGAATTAGAAGTATTATATCCAAGCAAATTTTTAAATAGCTTCAATTTTAATGGTTTTTGTAACATGAATTAAAGGTTAAAAAAATATTCTTCTTATGTAATTGCAAAATATTAATCCTAGCTTCGTTTATGTAACAGTACGAGATTTATGGTAATGAATTTAAGAGTAAAAGTCATTGAAGCTATCATAATAATTGGCTCGCATGGTGGCAAAAGAGTTTTTATACCTAGGATAATTCTTTTTTATAGTGAAAATAAATTCCTATTTATATTAAAAAGGAGACAATTTCCAATAAGAATTTGTTACTGCATGAAAATAAATAAAAGTCAAGGTTAAACATTAGAACAAGTTGGTTTATATCTGCATGATTATGTTTTCTGCCATGGACAGTTGTATGTTGCACTATCAAGAGTCACTTCACATGAAAATTCACGTATATTAATAAATAATAATAATAAAAATTCTGACCATGAAAATTTAAATTGCATAGAAATATTGTATATTCTGAAATTTTTGAGGATTTATTAATTAATAATTAACTTTTGTATATATATATTTTGATAGTTTGTTTTTGTTATCGTTTGTATAGACATTTGTAATTTGTTATTTTCAAAGATATGTCGTACATATTGCTATCTAAAGTGAATAGCGGTAGCAAAAATATTCGATTAAGAGTTTGTGTTGCAAGAATATGAGAGTTTGTGAATGTCACAAATCCTGATGACTTATTTAGCATTGAATTTTTAATGATTGACGAGAAGGTATTTGTTGTTATGATGTTCTTATGTGATTACGTGATACAATAATTTTAGTTTGTTTACATTTATTATTACAATTATATTTCTTACTGAAGTTTTTATTGGTAAATAGGGCGACACGATGCAAGGAACCATACCAAAACAGCTTGCTGATCATTTTAAACAATTACTGAAAGAAGGAAATGTGTACCATATTTCTGATTTTATGATAGTACTTGCACAGCCTAATTATAAGATAAGCAAACACCCGTTTCACATTAGATTGCCGAGAAGTAATTTTGTTAAAACTGTCGATGATGATAATTTGTTGATCCCATTTGATCGTTTTGACTTCATTGATTTTGATAAAGTCATAGCCAGAGCAGGCGACAGGACCTTGCTAACAGGTACACAGAATTTATAATTTTTTAATTTAATATAAAAATATACTAAAATAATAACTTTTGTTAATTTATAGATGTTTTAGGTCAAATAATTTTAATTGGAGACATTGAAGAAATAAACATCATAGGCAGGATGGCAAAAAGACGCCGAATTAAGATAAAGAACTCAATGTAAGTCTTTTTTTTCTATAATCTTATTGAAGTATTTATTTTTCTATTACATTTATTCCTATCACCTGTTTATTTGCGATTAGCATAGTAATGAGAAGCTGGATGTAACTCTTTGAGAAAAAATGGTGATTCAATTTCCAGAAGATGAAGTTATTACAAAGGAATCAAATGGCCCTGTGGTTGTCGCTTTTTTTTTAACTACATTTTATATATATATATATAAAGCGCTTTCAAAGTTGTTTATATGTTTATGTTCAAAGTCTGTTATTATCAATAAAGCATTCAAAGTTTATTTCTTTGACTATCTTCTTCTTCCCTGTTTCTTTCATCAAGCGTATGCTCTGTGCTTGCCTCGTAAGAGGATCCTGCACATCAGAAACTTGCTGATTGTTTCTGTTCAAATTTATTTTCAGATCTATAAGTTTATAGGCTGGAAAACAGATTCTGCAAGAGCGTTTAAAGCTCCCACAGGCTGCTGAAAGCGTGAATCTGGTTACAACGCCACGAACTTAGATCTAAATCTTCACTGCTTATTATTTTCTTCTATTTCCTAGATCTTGTTCTAATTTGGTATCAGAGCCTATTGGGTTCCGGGATTAGAAGCATATCTACATTACAAAGATTTTACATTCATTTTAGACTGCATCAGGTTTCCTATAGGCAAGTTCTGTTCATTTTATGCTTGTGATGGTAAGTCCCGACGGATAAAGGCGTGGTCCGAGGCTTGTCTAGAAAGTTATTTTGGTTTAGGTTAAAATGAATTTAGAACCTTTCTTCTGTAGATCTTCTTCTTTCTCAAATTCTTCTGCCTCTGAATCATCGAGGTACAAAGGTCTAGTAAATAGTGAAGAAATCACTATTGAAGATTTTTCAAAGCATATTGACGATTGGGAAATACCCAAAGTCCAAAAGAAACAAATTTATGAGTTTTCAAAGTTCCCTCTCTTCAAGACTGATTTTACAATCAAGACTGAAGAAAGAGATATCCAAATTTCAAAACCTTTTGAAGAGATTTATCTCTTAAATCCAAAGACCCTCCAAAAGCATATGGAAAAGGATTATAAGTATATCCACATAGGTCTAGTCCAGGTAGGTATTAAGCCCCTTACCAGAGAAGGTCTAGATACTTCCATATTAGCCGTCCTTAGGGATGCTAGGTTTACAAATTTCTATGATTCCCTGTTAGGTACTGTTGAGTCGAGCCTCAATAAAGGACCTATTTCTTTCAATTGTTTTCCAAATATCACGATTTCTTTAAACGATAAAAATGTTTTAAAGAGCATCGTTCTTCAAATCAAAACTCACAATTACAAAATGCTTGAAGGATCTATTCCGATAGCATTAATTTTCAAAATTCATTACAAAGCTATGATTTCTGCCTTTGGTTCCAAACACAAACTTCACTTACCAAAAGGAGAAACACTGTTCCTACAAACAGATCTATCCAAATCCAACGCAACTATTCCAAAGACCATTCAATGGAAAGACATTACACTTCCAGAAGAATGGATCCTTGAAGGTGCAACCCAACCTACTTCTCCAAAGCAAACAGAACCAAACACAAACCTTAAACACATAGCCCAATATCCATATGGAAAGGTAAAGATCACATTCAACAGAAAGTCAACTTCCTCTAGATTTTCTGATGATGGTTCTTCAACCTCGACCATAGATATTGGAAGGGTATCCAAAATTCCTTCTGTTATCTATGCCCCTTACAAAGAACCAATTCCATCCCAAACACAACCTAGATTTTCAACATCTGATATTCCAAAAACACTCCAGAATGTTGATTACCAAAGCAACATCCCCAGACCAGTCTACACTGATCCAAAGAATGATGACGAAGATATAGAGATAACCTCTACCCCATCTTCACCATCACCATCAGCCATTACCCAAAACCTTGAAGCAGAGATCAACATGATTTCAAAAGAGTTCGAAATTGATAAAAAAACTCTTGCATGAAGATTTCTATTCAAAGAAAAACCATCTTAAGAAACTTTGGTTTTTTAAGAATTTTTTAAAAGAAAAAGATAGTATTCAGGAAAGATACTATCAATTTTGTATTCAAAACAAAACCCAAATCAAATTTACTGCAAAGAAAATAGCATCCTTTATCCCTTTAAGGATAAGTCCATTAGCCCTGTCACAGTAAGGAACAAAGCCCCCGAGTGGAAGGTAGGAGAAAACCTAACTGTCCAGTCTGAACATCCTCCCCTTAGGAAGATAACCATTCCTTATGGAGAGAGTGAGATAGAGGCAACGCCTTACAAACTGGTAGGCGAAGACCTTGAAAAGAATGTCAAGAATATTGTTCAACAGAACAATTATTCGAACACCTGTCTAAACACTATAGGAAAGCAACTGGTTAGAATAGAAAATCAGATTCAAAAGCCCCCTGTAGTGGTGACATCTCCTATCCCCAGTACTGGTCAACCAAAAGAGTCGAACCAGTTAGAGAAGCTTAAAAACCCCGTTTTTAAGCCATATCAGCTTACAAAGCCAAGCCAAGACCATTTCCAAAAGCAAACTGAGTTTGCCAAAGCAGTCAGAGAACAGCTAAGTAGATTAGCAACCTCTGAGTCATCCAAAAATCTAGTGCCAGATACTCCTCAAAGCAGTAGGAATATCAGTGCAATAGGACAAGCCCAAAGTGATGAATCAAATGATTCAGGGCTTGAAAGCCCCATTCCAAAACCCTTCAACATCAACAGACTAGGAATCCAAGCCCCTAGATTAACCTGGAATACTCCTAGGAGTACCGCTCCAGATCTAGGAATTGAAAATAGGAACAACATCCTAACCCAGTCTAGATTCAATGCCTCCTCCGTCTATGAATGGAATATAGATGGAATGTCTGAGTACAACATCCTTGGTCTCTTGCAACAGATGACCATGGCGGTAATGCCTACAAAACCCAAAGTGGTACCTCCGATAGAGCCATTCTTTGAGCTCCGATAGGCTGGATTTTCCGGCCGACAAAGGATGGTGGGATTATCATCTCACTCAAGCACAGCAACTCCAAATCCTAGGTGCTATCCAAACCACAGTAGAAGGAACTCCCATTCTAGATGAAATAGGAAATCCAATTGAGGATGCAGTGTCAACTCTAATCCTCACTATTTCTCTTCATTTCATAGGAGACCCTTCTCTGCTCAAAGACAAAAATGCCGAGCTCCTTAGCAACCTTACCTGTAAGAAGCTTAGCAATTTCCAAAGTTACAAAGACACTTTCCTAACCAGAGTCATGCTTAGGGAAGATTCTAGCCAACCTTTCTGGAAAGAAAAGTTCTTAGCCGGTTTACCTAAGATTTTAGGTGAAAGAGTTAGGAATACCATAAGAGAAGCCCATAGCGGTCAAATCCCTTATGATTTCTACACTTATGGTGAGTTAGTTAGTCTAACCCAGAAAGAAGGTTTAAAGATTTGTCATGACCTTAAGCTTCAAAGACAGCTCAAATGGGAGATGAAAAAGACTAGGCAGGAACTAGGTAGTTTCTGTAACCAGTTTGAGTACAACCCAATAGAGCCCGTGTCTAGTTGCAAAGGGAAATGCAAAGTTGATTCTTATTCAAAGTCTTTCAAAAAGAAGCGATTTTTCAAATATAGAAAGCCTTCTAAAAGCAAGGAGAATTTCTATAAAAAGCCATCTTCTTCCAAATTTCATTCTAAATTTCCAAAAAAAGATTTTTCAAAAATTACACACTTTAAATGTGGTAAGAAAGGCCATACTTCGAAGTATTGTAAGTTTTCCAAAAGACTTCTTGAGCTTCAAATAGAAGAAGAAGTTTTGCAAAAGATTTATGCTCTTCTAGTTGATTCATCTGAATTAGAGTTCTCAAACAGTGAGAAAGAATTTCAAATTGATGAAATCAAAACCTCAACTGATTGTTCTGAGACAGATTCAGAGAGCTCTTCTAGGAACATTAATATGCTCACTAGGCAACAAGAAGCTCTTCTTGAGGCTGTAAAGCATATTAGTGATCCTCTTATTCAAAAGCAGGTTTTAAAAGAAATTTTAAAAACTGAATCTCTGGTTCCTTCTTCTAGTAAGAATACTTATGATCTTACTATGATTTTAGACAAAGGGAAGAAGTTGAAAAACCCTCTTCCTACTGTTCAGGAACTCCAGAAGGAGATTAAAACCATCAAAACAGAACTCAAAGAGTTGAAAGAAAAACAACAAAATGATTCTGTTTTGCTTGAAAGCCCGATCCTCAAGCGAGCGGTGACTCGATTCTGATGAGGAAAACGATTTTCAAAACCTTGAAGTTTCTAAAAATGTTCCTGAAAACTTTATCAATGTTTTAAAGGAAATTACTTCAAGAAAATATTTGATTCAAATAAAGCTTGTTTTTCCTGGTGATTTCCAGATAGAAACCATCGCGTTGTTTGATACAGGAGCAGACCTCAATTGTATCAACTGCGAACTGGTTCCTAAAAGGTTTCATCAAGAAACCAAAGAAAGGCTAACTTCAGCCAATTCTTCAAAAATTAAGATTGCTCCAGATCTAGGATTTGGAGTTGCTGTGCTTGAGTGAGATGATAATCCCACCATCCTTTAAGCTGGCCAGAAAATCCAGCTATCAGGAGCTCAGCAATGGCTCTATCGGAGGTACCACTTTGGGTTTTGTAGGCATTAGCTGCCATGGTCATCTGTTGCAAGAGACCAAGGATGTTGTACTCAGACATTCCATCTATATTCCATTCATAGACGGAGGAGGCATTGAATCTAGACTGGGTTAGGATGTTGTTCCTATTTTCAATTCCTAGATCTGGAGCGGTACTCCTAGGAGTATTCCAGGTTAATCTAGGGGCTTGGATTCCTAGTCTGTTGATGTTGAAGGGTTTTGGAATGGGGCTTTCAAGCCCTGAATCATCTGATTCATCACTTTGGGCTTGTCCTATTGCACTGATATTCCTACTGCTTTGAGGAGTATCTGGCACTAGATTTTTGGACGACTCAGAGGTTGCTAATCTACTTAGCTGTTCTCTGACTGCTTTGGCAAACTCAGTTTGCTTTTGGAAATGGTCTTGGCTTGGCTTTGTAAGCTGATATGGCTTAAAAATGGGGTTTTTAAGCTTCTCTGACTGGTTCGACTCTTTTGGTTGACCAGTACTGGGGATAGGAGATGTCACCACTACAGGGGGCTTTTGAATCTGATTTTCTATTCGAACCAGTTGCTTTCCTATAGTGTTTAGACAGGTGTTCGAATAATTGTTCTGTTGAACAATATTCTTGACATTCTTTTCAAGGTCTTCGCCTACCAGTTTGTAAGGCGTTGCCTCTATCTCACTCTCTCCATAAGGAATGGTTATCTTCCTAAGGGGAGGATGTTCAGATTGGACAGTTAGGTTTTCTCCTACCTTCCACTCGGGGGCTTTGTTCCTTACTGTGACAGGGCTAATGGACTTATCCTTAAAGGGATAAAGGATGCTATTTTCTTTACAGTAAATTTGATTTGGGTTTTGTTTTGAATACAAAATTGATAGTATCTTTCCTGAATACTATCTTTTTCTTTTAAAAAATTCTTAAAAAACCAAAGTTTCTTAAGATGGTTTTTCTTTGAATAGAAATCTTCATGCAAGAGTTTTTTTATCAATTTTGAACTCTTTTAAAATCATGTTGATCTCTGCTTCAAGGTTTTGGGTAATGGCTGATGGTGATGGTGAAGATGGGGTAGAGGTTATCTCTATATCTTCGTCATCATTCTTTGGATCAGTGTAGACTGGTCTGGGGATGTTGCTTTGGTAATCAACATTCTGGAGTGTTTTTGGAATATCAGATGTTGAAAATCTAGGTTGTGTTTGGGATGGAATTGGTTCTTTGTAAGGGGCATTGATAACAGAAGGAATTTTGGATACCCTTTCAATATCTATGGTCGAGGTTGAAGAACCATCATCAGAAAATCTAGAGGAAGTTGACTTTCTGTTGAATGTGATCTTTACCTTTCCATCTGGATATTGGGCTATGTGTTTAAGGTTTGTGTTTGGTTCTGTTTGCTTTGGAGAAGTAGGTTGGGTTGCACCTTCAAGGATCCATTCTTCTGGAAGTGTAATGTCTTTCCATTGAATGGTCTTTGGAATAGTTGCGTTGGATTTGGATAGATCTGTTTGTAGGAACAGTGTTTCTCCTTTTGGTGAGTGAAGTTTGTGTTTGGAACCAAAGGCAGAAATCATAGCTTTGTAATGAATTTTGAAAATTAATGCTATCGGAATAGATCCTTCAAGCATTTTGTAATTGTGAGTTTTGATTTGAAGAACGATGCTCTTTAAAACATTTTTATCGTTTAAAGAAATCGTGATATTTGGAAAACAATTGAAAGAAATAGGTCCTTTATTGAGGCTCGACTCAATGACCTAACAGGGAATCATAGAAATTTGTAAACCTAGCATCCCTAAGGACGGCTAATATGGAAGTATCTAGACCTTCTCTGGTAAGGGGCTTAATACCTACCTGGACTAGACCTATGTGGATATACTTATAATCCTTTTCCATATGCTTTTGGAGGGTCTTTGGATTTAAGAGATAAATCTCTTCAAAAGGTTTTGAAATTTGGATATCTCTTTCTTGATCTTGATTGTAAAATCAGTCTTGAAGAGAGGGAACTTTGAAAACTCATAAATTTGTTTCTTTTGGACTTTGGGTATTTCCCAATCGTCAATATGCTTTGAAAAATCTTCAATAGTGATTTCTTCACTATTTACTAGACCTTGTACCTCGATGATTCAGAGGCGGAAGAATTTGAGAAAGAAGAAGATCTACGGAAGAAAGGTTCTAAATTCATTTTAACCTAAACCAAAATAACTTTCTAGACAAGCCTGGACCACGACTCTTCGCCTCAAATGAACAGAACTTGCCTATAGGAAACCCGATGCGATCTAAAATGAATGTAAAATCTTTGTAATGTAGATATGCTTCTAATCCCGGAACCCAATAGGCTCTGATACCAAATTAGAACAAGATCTAGGAAATAGAAGAAAATAATAAGCGGTGAAGATTTAGATCTAAGTTCGTGGCGTTGTAACTGATTCACGCTTTCGGTGACTGTGGGAGCTTTAAACGCTCTTGCAGAATCATTTTCCGACCCTATAAACTTATAGATCTGAAAATAAATTTGAACAGAAACAATCAGCAAGTTTCTGATGTGCAGGATCCTCTTACGAGGCAAGCACAGAGCATACGCTTGATGAAAGAAACAGGGAAGAAGAAGATAGTCAAAGAAATAAACTTTGAATGCTTTATTGATAATAACAGACTTTGAACATAAACATATAAACAACTTTGAAAGCTTTAAACAAACATACAACTTTGTAAAGCTTTGAAACAAGAAGAATATAGACTTACAAGAGGAGTTACAAGATTTCTCTCTCTCTCACTCACTCTTTTTACTCTAATTTCTTCTGTGAGAACTAGATAACAGAAGAGCTTCTCTTTCTCTTGTAAGTTCTTCTAAGTTATAAGTTCTGAGGGATGAAGGAGGAGGACTCCTCTATATATAGAGGTCTTGGAGCTTTGGATACTTGTCACGGGCTTTGGAAGCTTTGCTTAGTGGAGTAGAAATGATTCCACTTGTCTTTGGAGTCTTGTGGAGATGCTTCACATGCTTTGGAGTCTTTTGATAATGCCAACCGTCTTTTGAGAAAGTTGTCGGCCATGCTTTGAAGGAATCTTATGCTTTTTTGACTTTTTTCTTTTGTCTTTTATCTTTTCTTTTCTTTTCTTTTTCTTTTTCTTTTTTCTTTTTCTTTTCTTTTACTGGGCTTTAGTGTGGGCTTTTTGGCCCAACAAAAATAACCTTGGGCTACCATTTCTGGTTTTTAACCCATGGGCTTTTAAAGGAGGAGATAATATTTATGAGATTTTGAGTATCCCATAACAATCGTCTCCCATTTGGATCATCCGAATCGAATAAATACCGGAAGAGGATGATGATGAGGCTTTGGATTTGCCTTTAGAAGAAGCCTCTCGGACAAACTGTTTTATAAGTTGTAGGAAATCTTCTTGGTTTGAAGTGCGGCAAGCTTTGGAAGGAGAAAAGACTTTTGTGCCAAGAACGTTGTTTGTTCTTTAGGAGGAGGCAAGAAGCTATGTTTGGTCAAGAAGTTTTGAACGGCTTTTAGGGACAGTTTGTCTTGGTGGTTGAATTTATCCCACCATTTTACTTTAAATCGACGGATAAGTGTAATCTCACCATCTGGAAGCAGATTGAAATGAAAGTACCATACACATACCCAGGGTAAAAAGAAATTTGAACAGAAAAGGAGAAGCGGGGGAAAACGCTTTTCCATGGAATTTAGTTTGTAATTTGCTTTGAAGAGGTTGAACAGGGGTAAGACTTCGGGAATAAGAGTCTCAGGGGCATTACTGTAGTAATTCCACCTTGTTTAAACCGATAAGGGATTTTGGAGGTTTGGATATTGGTGTCGAAGTAGAATAGCCAGGAGTGGCTTCTACCTTCGTTTTGGATAAGAAAGGTATTGAACCAGGCTTGCTGGTAATCCCAATAGGAGAAAGAGGTGTTTAGATTTGAAGGGTAGGTTCTTTTTAGAGAAGTAGGAAAGGAACGAAGAGAGTGTAAATCCATACCCCAATCAGACGGGTGAAGGATTCTTTGGATTGTGCATGTTGAATATGCAGGGTCTTTATGGGCTTTGTCTTTTTGAAATGCTTGAATTTGGCTGAACCGGTAACCTCGAAGGATTGGTGGTAATAAGCTGAGGCTTTGAAATATTCCAGGTTTAAAAACCAACTGGAGGGAAAATCTTTGAAACCAATTTTGAGGGGCTTTCATGCGAATCCTTCCTCAATGGTTAAAACATTTTGAAAAATAGGTTTTTCCAAATACTCATTTGATTTAAAACGTTTTGATTGCGTCAAAACAATCTCCTGAGAGTTTGGCTTTGAAAAACTATTTGAGTTTTGAGATAGATTTGGAGGGAAAATCTCTATCTCGGTATTTTGAAAAGGGATAGATAGTATACCTTTACCCTTTGTAGAGGAAGAGGACGACTTTGGAGTCGCTTCTGGCTTTGGAATAATTTGCTTTGTAGATGGTTCAGACAGGGATTGAACCATTTGTCTTTTGTATTCTTCCACCCTTTGAATGAATTCAGGGTCTTGCTGAGCAAGCCATTCCTGAATTTGTTTGGCTTGATCGGCTTTGAAAGGATCCATTCGTGTTTGGACTGGATCCGGTTGATCAATTTCTTCTTGGATTATCTCAGTCCAAGTCCTGATGGGCTTTGAAGTTGAAGGGAGAACTTCCTTCACTAGGCTTTGAAATTGGGCCAGCTTTGAAATTGGGCCGGCTTTGAACTAGCCGTAGACTTTTCTTCTTTGGACTTTGATTTTCTTGGCATTTTGTATCACTCCTTTTTTTGTAAGAACTCTCTGGTTAGAAAGTCAGGAATAGAATTTGATTCTCCTCGAATAAATTCAATCTCAAAATCAAAAACAGATAAGATAGCTTGCCAACGGGCGAAAATCTATTTTGAAGCTATATTTTGGACATCTTTTTGTAAAACTTCTTTTGCAGACTTGCAATCAATCCTTAAAAGAAATTTTTGATTTAAAAGATCGCTTTGAAATTTAGAAATACAGAGAACTATCGAAAGGATTTCCTTTTTGATAGTAGAATAATTCTTTTGGGTATCATTCCAGTGAGCAGAAGTAAACTGGACAATACATTCTTTGGAATTTTGAACTTGCTTTAGAATCCCACCGTATCCTAATTCTGATGCATCCGTTTCTACAATCTTAAATGCAGAAGGATCAGCTAGATGCAGGCAAGGAATTTCTAAAACTTGTTTTTTAATGCTTTGGACTATCTTTGTATGCTGATCGGACCAAAGAGGAGGGTTTTTCCTTAGCCTATCATGCAGGGGTTTTGCAAGACAGTTTAAATTAGGATAAAAATCCATGACATAATTTAAACTACCAAGAAATCTTTGAAGCTGGGTTTTTTCCAAAATTTTATCTGGAAACTTTGAAGTGAATGCAAGGGATCTCTCAATTGGAGTAATTGTACCCCGAGAGATGTAATGACCAAGAAATCTAATTTCGTTTGAAAAGAGATATCTTAGACTTTGAAACCACTAAACCATTTTTCTTAACAACATAGAAAAACGTTTCTAGGTGTTTAAAATGCGATTCAATGGAATTTGAAAAGATTAAAACATCATCTATGTAGACAATGCGAACTTTGAAATGGATTAAAAATGTCATTCATGATTTTCCGAAATTCGGAAGGGCATTTTTAATCCAAAAGGCATCACATTCCACTCATATTGACCGAATGGGACTGTAAATGCCGTTTTGTAACGATCTTTTGGATCAATCTGGATTTGCCAAAATCCTGATTTCATGTCAAACTTTGAAAAGATGAATGCAGAATGCAGTTTTTGTAAAAGATCTTTCTTATTTGGAATAGGATACCTAATCCACTTAAGAGCTTTGTTCAAGGGTTTGTAGTTGATCACTAGCCTAGGAGTTCCTCTTTCTATTTCGCTATTCTTATTGACATAGAAAGCTGCACAAGACCAAGGTGATCTAGACTTTGAAATTAAACCTTTAGACTCAAGATCTTTAATCTCTAATCTGCAATGGCTTTCTAAAGACTCATTCATCTGAATGGGTCTGGCTTTAGTAGGGATTTGCTTATCTGAAAAATCGTTTTCATATGGCAAATCTACCATATGTTGCTTTCGATTCCAAAAAGCATTTGGAAGATCAGAACAGAGTTCATTCTCAATCTTCATTTGAAAATCAAAAATTTTTCTTTGAATAAAATCATTTTGCAGTTGATCTAGGATTCTCTTCAAACCCACATCTTGTTGGAGATGAGAAAGATGGGTTTGTTTACCTTTGATCAAAGCATTGATTTCAAAATTGTAAATGGAATGTGCTTTGATAAGACTCAAATTTCTCTTTTTTGGTTTTTATAGAAAAAGGAAAACAATCTTTGAATCTTTAGCTTTGAAAATGATTCCAGCAGTTGTCACTTTAAAGGGAGTTATCAAATTGATAAACGGAGTCCCTAAGATAACAGTTTGCTGAAGATCCTTTGTAAGAATAAAAACATTCTTTAAAGCAATGTTATTATTAAGAATTGCGGCCTTACCGAAGCAATCTTAATTTTTGAAGAATTGGCTGAAGTTAGCCTTTCTTTGGTTTCTTGATGAAACCTTTTAGGAACCAGTTCGCAGTTGATACAATTGAGGTCTGCTCCTGTATCAAACAACGCGATGGTTTCTATCTGGAAATCACCAGGAAAAATAAGCTTTATTTGAATCAAATATTTTCTTGAAGTAATTTCCTTTAAAACATTGATAAAGTTTTCAGGAACATTTTCAGAAACTTCAAGGTTTTGAAAATCATTTTCCTCATCAGAATCAGAGTCACTGTTCTGTTTGAGGATCAGGCTTTGAAGCAAAACAGAATCATTTTGTTGTTTTTCTTTCAACTCTTTGAGTTCTGTTTTGATGGTTTTAATCTCCTTCCGGAGTTCTGAGCGATGGGAAGAGGGTTTTTAACTTCTTCCCTTTGTCTAAAATCATAGTAAGATCATAAGTATTCTTACTAGAAGAAGGAACTGAGATTCAGTTTTTAAAATTTCTTTTAAAACTACGCTTTTGAATAAGAGGATCACTAATATGCTTTACGGCCTCAAGAAGAGCTTCTTGTTGCCTAGTGAGCATATTAATGTTCTTAGAAAAGCTCTCTGAATCATCTCGAACAATCGATTGAGGTTTTGATTTCATCAATTTGAAATTCTTCCTCACTGTTTGAGAACTCGATTCGGATGAATCAACTAGAAGAGCGAAATCTTTTGCAAAACTTCTTCTTCTATTTGAAGCTCAAGAAGTCTTTTGGAAAACTTACAATACTTGAAGTATGGCCTTTCTTACCACATTTAAAGCATGTAATTTTTGAAAAATCTTTTTAGAATCTTTCTTTGGAAATTTAGAATGAAATTTGGAAGAAGATGGCTTTTATAGAAATTCTCCTTGCTTTTAGAAGGCTTTCTATATTTGGAAAATCGCTTCTTTTGAAAGACTTTGAATAAGAATCGGCTTTGCATTTCCCTTTGCAACTAGACACGGGCTCTGTCATTTGTACTCAAAGTTCTGAAACTACCTAGTTCTGCCTAGTCTTTTTCATCTCCCATTTGAAACATCTTTGAAGCTTAAGGTCATGACAAATCTTTAAACCTTCTTTCTGGGTTAGACTAACTAACTCACCATAAGTGTAGAAATCATAAAGGATTTGATCGCTATGGGCTTCTCTTATGGTATTCCTAACTCTTTCACCTAAAATCTTAGGTAAACCAGCTAAGAACTTTTCTTTCCAGAAAGGTTGGCTAGAATCTTCCCTAAGCATGACTCTGGTTAGGAAAGTGTCTTTGTAACTTTGGAAATTGCTAAGCTTCTTACAGGTAAGGTTGCTAAGGAGCTCGGCATTTTTGTCCTTGAGTAGAGAAGGGTCTCCTATGAAATGAAGAGAAATAGTGAGGATTAGAGTTGACCGCATCCTCAATTGGATTTCCTATTTCATCTAGAATGGGAGTTCCTTCACCGTAGTTTGGATAGCACATAGGATTTGGAGTTCTTTGTGCTTGAGTGAGATGATAATCCCACCATCCTTTAAGGCCAGAAAATCCAGTATCGGGAGCTCAAGAATGGCTCTATCGGAGGTACCACTTTGGGTTTTGTAGGCATTAGGCACGCCATGGTCATCATTGCAAGAGACCAAGGATGTTGTACTCGGACATTCCATCTATATTCCATTCATAGACGGAGGAGGCATTGAATCTAGACCGGGTTAGGATGTTGTTCCTATTTTCAATTCCTAGATCTGGAGGCGGTACTCCTAGGAGTATTCCGGAGTTAATCTAGGGGCTTGGATTCCTAGTCTGTTGATGTTGAAGGGTTTTGGAATGGGGCTTTCAAGCCCTGAATCATCCCGATTCATCACTTTGGGCTTGTCCTATTGCGATATTCCCTCTTGCTTTGAGGAGTATCCGGAACTAGATTTTTGGACGACTCGGAGGTTGCTAATCTACTTAGGCTGTTCTCCGATTGCTTTGGCAAACTCAGTTTGCTTTTGGAAATGGTCTTGGCTTGGCTTTGTAGGCCGATATGGCTTAAAAACGGGGTTTTTAAGCTTCTCCGGCAATTCGACTCTTTTGGTTGACCGATCTTTGGGGATAGGAGATGTCACCACTGGGGGGCTTTTGAATCTGGTTTTCTATTCTAACCGGTTGCTTTCTTATAGTGTTTAGACAGTGTTCGAATAATTGTTCACATTGAACAATATTCTTGACATTCTTTTCAAGGTCTTCGCCTACCGGTTTGTAAGGCGTTGCCTCTATCTCACTCTCTCCATAAGGAATGGTTATCTTCCTAAGGGAGGATGTTCAGACTGATTAGGTTTTCTCCTACCTTCCACTCGGGGCTTTGTTCCTTCTTGTGTGGGGCTAATGGACTTATCCTTAAAGGGATAAAGGATGCTATTTTCTTTGCGATAAATTTGAAACCAATCAAAAATTTGATTTGGGCTTTGTTTTGAATGCAAAATTGATAGTATTTTCCTGAATACTATCTTTTCTTTTAACAAATTCTTAAAAACCAAAGTTTTTAAGATGGTTTTTCTTTGAATAGAAATCTTCATGCAAGAGTTTTTATCAATTTCGAACTCTTTTGAAATCATGTTGATCTCTGCTTCAAGGTTTTGGGTAATGGCTGATGGTGATGGTGAAGATGGGGTAGAGGTTATCTCTATATCTTCGTCATCATTCTTTGGATTTAAGAGATAAATCTCTTCAAAAGGCTTTGAAATTTGGACTTTGGGTATTTCCCAATCGTCAATATGTTTTGAAAAATCTTCAATAGTGATTTCTTCACTATTTACTAGACCTTTGTACCTCGATGATTCAGAGGCAGAAGAATTTGAGAAAGAAGAAGATCTACAGAAGAAAGGTTCTAAATTCATTTTAACCTAAACCAAAATAACTTTCTAGACAAGCCTGGACCACGACTCTCGACTTTCTTGCCATCGTGGGACTTACTCTAGCATAAAATGAGCGAACTTGCCTATAGGAAACCCTGATGCAGTCTAAAATGAATGTAAAATCTTTATAATGTAGATATGCTTCTAATCCCAGAACCCAAGAGGCTCTGATACCAAATTAGAACAAGATCTAGGAAATAGAAGAAAATAATAAGCAGTGAAAATTTAGATCTAAGTTCGTGGCGTTGTAACTGATTCACGCTTTCATATATATATATATATATATATATATATATATATATCAGAGATATAGTTTCGGTGAATAGCTCTTTTACAACAAAGTATATTGTCAATATAGATATTCTGGAACATCATGATTTCGGATTGAGGTAATCACAAAATTATTCTACATCTATTTAATCTCAATACAGGCTGACATTGCAGTTTTATAGTCCTGTTTGTGATCGAAAATCATCTTATTTGTGATATCGAAGCTGAAAAAAATGCTAATTGAAAAACAATTGCTAAACTACTGGCTTTCAACATGTCAAATGATCCACTGTTTATATTTGATAATTATTCATATTCATTAATTGTGTAGGATATCAAATTCAAATGTAGGGAAATTATTAGAAATGTCCATGTAACAAGCGGGTGGTGATACCGAGCATGTTCGCAATGTAAGAGTAGTGATCAAAATTATAAAAGTCTGGTGCAATAATTACGGAGAGTTAAAAGACCCTCCAGTGTATTGGTATATCTACATGTAATTTATATCTATAATGGTAATATTATTGATACATATTATATGAAAGAAATAATAAAATTTCTTTTACATTTGTTAATAGGTACAAGTTAATTACTATTGTTTAAGATGATAGTGGAACTGCAAAATTTCTCATATTCGGTTGTTCTACAATTGATCTTATTGGGTTACTGGCATCTAATCTTGCTCAGGGATGTAGAGATAAATTTTCGATCCCTCCGTTAATAATGAGAATCTTTAGTATGGAATAACTTTTCTAGGCCGTGCTTAACAATAGAGCAGATGATTCTTATAATTTGTCCTTTAAAATCACTCATATGCTTAAAGACGATGACATCTTTGATGGCTTCAATTACCGAAAAAAAAGAACTTTCTAGGTTCAATGTTGATTCGAAGATCAATAGAACTGGAAACTAAAAGAAATGTGAAAAAGAGCCCTTAATTTTACATGTATAGGTAGTAGCTCTTCAAAAGAAATTCCTAAATTTGATAGAGATTGAAGATCAATCAACAGTTGTTTCCAGTAACGAGCTTCAATTCGATCTTTTTGCAGATGATACACCAGCCAAAAGAATATTTACCAAGTAAGTACTATTAACCAACTGATGTAATAAACCATTCGCTATATATACTGCACATACAAATCAACTTCTTTGTTATCACCTGCAGACGACAATTGTTAGAATAACAATATTGACATTTAATTGTAAGTACAACTGAATATAATATGTTACTGTTATTTAATAATGTTTTATGAATTCATGCCCTTTTGTTATTTGTCCTTATGTAGGTTAAGTCGGAATCCTCAAAAAATTATTGTCCAATGTTCTTCAGTGATTGCATTTTGTTTTGCATTTTGATAGCTGATTGTTAGTGTTATCTTTTTATTTTATATTGTAGTTCAACCATACCGATGATTTGGTAGACTGTTTAATATCCAAATTGTACGGTATTAAAACACTTAAAGTGATTATTGCTTAGCATGCATGAATTTTTATTTCAGATGGTTCTATTTTATTTGTGTACTGATAATTTAGCAAATATTAATTATCAATCTAAACAACAACTACACAAACTAGTAATAAACTCTATACTAAATACCTCCAGCATCGCGTGGGTAGCTTACTAGTATACATATATTTTATATGATAAATGCTTTATCTTATAAGAATTTTTTTTAAATAAGGAAAAGTTGAATTAGAAAGATGAGAAATATTTTCTATAGCACCTAGGAGCCGACAATGGTATTTTAAATTCTTATTACTATTATCAAAGGATTATGCTCTGAATGGGATAAGTGTACATACTCATTTATGTAGCTTATATGATCACACCGTGGATGTCAGGTGTTGATTAAAATATATTGTCTTTAGGATAGCACTTAGTATACAGATGCTTTTGGGGCATATAATGGGTGATTACCTTTTGAGGGTATTGTTTGTGCATTTATGACAGGGATTTGCGCTTTGATGCTGCTAGGTCAGACATCTATTGCACCTAAAGCTGCCAGGGATCAGTAGGAGACATTTATATTGTACACAGGGTTTTATTATAATTCTAATTATTAATACTATTGTCATTTTTATCATTATTCTTATTGTAGTTACTAATATTATTGGTAAGGATAGCAAGTGGTTTAATTTTATGATTCCGCCCTCTGACGGTTTAACCAGCCAGATTCATAGTCATATTTTTTAAATATTTTTGAGGCAAATGATGTATAACTCCTTGCCTATTCCCCCTTGTTATTTGTTTATTCTTTCACTTAGTTTTATACTCACCCCTTTATTTTTAACATTTTCAGATTTACTTGTTGCTTAGTAGTAGATTCCTTTTTGAGCATTGTCCTCATTTCTATTTCATCAAAACTTAGCTCCAGTGGAGGTTGGGCCAATAGTCTTAGTTATTATTATTTTATTAATTTGGAACTGTGTACTATCTTATTGTTAGCCTATGGGCTATTTAAATTATTTTGTCACT
This sequence comes from Ricinus communis, assembly GCF_019578655.1. NCBI lineage: Eukaryota > Viridiplantae > Streptophyta > Magnoliopsida > Malpighiales > Euphorbiaceae > Ricinus > Ricinus communis. The sequence continues at coordinate 9,866,270 of NC_063261.1, read as the reverse complement.
CTTATTTTATAACTCAGGCTTAAATATTCTTGAGCGTTATTAAGTGTTACAAATTTGATATTAAAGATTGGATGTCCTAATGCACTAGTTTACATTCATGATAAATACTTTAGAGGTATGTTGACCAGTTAATTACAGTATAAAGCTACAGGGTTAGTCTCTTTATCACCCATCTATTAGTGTAAGGTCTATGATTTTGTTATGATTGTTTTTTTAATATCTGTCTCACATGCTTTATGTGCCTAGATTTGTGGTTATTATGATTAATTACATAATTTTGTGTGTTTTTCATCATGTTCATGTTCTCGGATTTTGAAACTGATAACTTCTTCTTTTTTTGGAATTTGAATTTGATGAATCATATGAGTATATTAACATGCTAGATTTACTTTTCTTTAATGATAATTTCTATATTTGTATGATTAGATCTAGATTATATTAGATTTGGATGTTTAATGTAATGTCAATTTTTTAAGGGAATTAGCATGTTTAGGAGGTTTTATTTACTATAAGTTTACCTTTTAATTAATTTGAGTTTGCCCTAAAAATATATTTATTTATATGTTATTTTGTGTATTATATGCATATTAATCATTTTTTATGTGTTCTTATGCATGTATCCGGGTATATAGGAGTCAGAGCATCAAAGTTACTGAATCCAGCTTAGGAGAACCCTAGAGCTGATCGATTCCATGAACAACCAATCGACTATACATAGAGCCGATCGGCTGTTCATCTGATAATAGCCTATTTTTGCTAATATCGAGGATTTTAGCCATTTTTTGCCAGTTTCTGCATATTTTTAGTTGTTTTTGAGGTAATTAGTTGTAGGAGGATTGTAATAGTTTAGTTTTTTTATTGATTTCTTTTATTTTGCTTTATATTTCTATAATTTAATGGAAAAATACTTGTTATATGATTAACAACTAAAAATGGACATCTAGACCTAAGGCTTTTAATTGGATTTAGTATGTAACTTGTAGCCTACTAGGTTAACAAGATAATAAATTGGGCCTAAATTATAAAATTTATTTTGGCTTAGCGAGCTTTGCCATATTTAATTAATGAACTAACCCACTTATACTAGAAAAATCAAAACATGCTCTAGCATGTAAAATGCAGCCCATTTAGGATAAATACTTGGTAATTGAAGCATAATTTATAATTAAGCTAGACTAGATGAGCCTTTTTATACATAATTGAATAGTTAATCAGGCTAATCAAGTGAATAGTTAATCAGGCTAATCAAGTGAATGATGAATTAGGCTATCCTTAAAATATGCTAGAATTAGGTGGACCTCATATGTTGTATTGTTTGGTGAGTAATTGCATAAATAGGGAATGGACAATTAATTAATAAAAGTAGAGATACACAAATAAGAAAGTTGGCTTCTGGATCCGTATCTGGATGTGGTGAAGCTTCCTAATGGAATTTAGTACGCCACTCAATTAGAAACAGTATACGGAGAATTATCCAAATATCGACTCCTTTTCTTTGCGTTAGTCTTTGAGACTAGTTAGCGTGTTCTCGATTAGGTTGAAAAGCCTTGTAGTACAGTAGTCGCTAGAGACACTTTGGTGCACAACCACAACTGCTGCTCACAGTGGCAACTCCATTGGGGATAAGAAAAGCTGATTCTAGTGTTTATTTAGGAGTCTTGGCCGCATATCCTAGTCCTTCTAGGATTAGGATTATTTTGTTTTAAACTCTATAAATAGAGCTATGTAATTCAGCAAAAGCATATTATCTTTTGATTGAATAGAAAATCTTATTTTTATATCACTAGTTTTAGGTTCCCTTTGGGTTTGCTTTCTTGTCTTGGTTATTTTAGTTATCAATTACTCCTGCATCTCCCTTAGTTTTTAGCTTGTAGCTATTAGTTAGTTTAGAAATTATTCATTACTAATTTTAGGTTAATATAATAAAGAACAAAGGAGTAACTCTGGGCTTTCACTTTCCCGAGGAATACGACCTTGATACTCGCCATTAGTGCTAGACTACATCGATAGGTACACTGCCTTAGATTGTAGCTAACACAGATAGCACACATGACTCCCTTTCCTAGGATTTTTGGTGTGGGCTTACTATCAATAGGGGATAATAAGTACCGACACACATGCCAATAGCTTTCGTAGCATTTTAAACATACAAGGTCATATTCTCCAATATAAAGGTAAAGCCTACATGTTTTGGACAAGGCCTTCCAAGATGTGGGCTTCAAACTCTTATAAGGAAACATATCTTAAACAGCAAACAATTGGGTACTTAGGGGAGATTTTTACTATCATTACCATTGGTGAGTCTCTAATAAAAATAAGGCTTCCACAAGTCAAATATCCTTTCTTTGCTCGTCTTTCCACTCAAGGGTCCATGCGACGAAGGAAATTTACTTGAAACTTGTGACTATGGTTAGCTAGTGTCGTAATTTCAAGGTCTAAGTGGAACTAAAGAACTACTAATTGACGCCATCAAGGCTGTAGGGACCAAAGTGCACAATGTGTAAAAATGGTATAGTGATATAAAAATAGACTATTAAGTGAACTAGTCTCAACCACAACTACTCTTTTACTTCAAGTTTTGTTTATTTAGGAGTCTTGGCCGCATATCCTAGTCCTTCTAGGATTAGGATTATTTTATTTTAAGCTCTATAAATAGAGCTATGTAATTCGGCAAAAGCATATTATCTTTTGATTGAATAGAAAATCTTATTTTTGCTTAAAGAGTTTCTTTGAGTGTTCTTGAGATTAAAGCTTATTGTTTAGGTTTTGATTTCACTTATACCTTAATTTAATTCTATTAACTTGTTAGTTTCTAGGATTAATTAAGTTCATCTCATTATAGCCATTGATCTTATTTCTTTAAATAAGGGTGATAGTTCCGCAAATAACTTTTGGCAAACTTTATAAGTATTGATCTTGGCGTGTAATCTTCTCTTCCATAGAAGGTTTACATCATTTGGTATCAGAGCTAGCTCACAAGGTTTGGTTACATATCCTATTTGTTATCTTCGTTGTTCTTCTACTCACATACTCTTTTATTTTCAGATTTCTCTTCATCTTATCCTCTTCGTAAATTTGTTTGGTTAAAGTCTTCGAGACGTTCTAGATAAATTGGTCTGTGATATCTTTATTTTGTTATTTCGTTTCCTTTAGTTTGCTTGGTCAAAGTCTTCGAGATGTTTTAATCAAATTAAGCTCTATATGTTTTGTTCTTGTTTGGTTAAAAAGAAAAGAAATTGTGTGTGGATCTGAATTATTGATCCGAAGTGAGGCTTAAGAAAAAAAAAGAAAGAGTATAGAAAGCAAGATTTGGAGCTGATTCAAAAAAAGAAGAAGATTGACTTGGTCAAGGTTAAATCCAAACAAAATCAGGTTTGAAGATATCACATAACCTTCTCTTTTCAATTCCTTTTCCTATTCTACTTTTCCTTAATTGTTTCCTATTCGGTTTCTTATATTCCTCTTTATCATTCTGTTATTCTTTATTTCTTCTACTTCCATCCTTATTCTTAGTTCGTTATTTTATTCTCCTTTTCCTCTAATTCATCTTTAGCTTAATTAATTTATGTTCTAGCTTGTTAATTATGTTTTATTAAGTTGGTTATGATTTTAACTTTTACAATTTGAGTTAATTTTGAAGGGCACAAAGATAAAATCTTTCTTTGATTGAGTGCAAACACGTGAGGAAGAAACCAATCTTCTTGAAACCATATCTAATAAGTCTTCTTCCAAAGATTCTGATAACGGAATTCCAGATATGAGAGCATTCATGGAGGCTATAAACTCCAAACTTGAATGACAAAGGCTTGATAATGAAAATAGATATGCTGAAATGATGGATGAATTAATAAAAATCAAATCTGAATCGAGAGGTAGGAGCTTTCGAGGTGAGGAAAGTATGTCTAGAGCAAGGAGAGGAACGTGGAAAGATGAAGAAGAATGGGGAGATAGAACCGAAACTCACTATGGGAGAAATAAGGTAGATTCAAACTTGGGTAGTATTAAGCTTACAATTCCTTCTTTCCAAGGTAAAAGTGATCCCGAGTTGTATCTAGAGTGGGAAAAGAAGGTTGAGAGAGTATTTGAATGCCATAACTATAATGAGGAGAAGAAAGTAAAACTGGTAGTAGTTGAATTCACCAATTATGCCGCAATTTGGTGGGATCAACTAGTGAGTAATAGGCATAGGAATGGTGAGGGGGAGATCCAAACATGGGCTGAAGTGAAACGAATAATGAGAAAACACTTTGTTCCTTCTCATTACTATAGAGAGTTGTACAATAAGTTACAAAGTTTGGTACAAGGTGGAAAGAGCATAGAGGAGTATTATTAAGAGATGGAGGTTGCTTTGATTAGGGCCAACATAGAAGAGGATAGGGAGGCTACTATGGCTCGATTTTTGTATAGTCTTAATAAAGATATTACTAATCTTGTTGAATTGCAGCATTATGTAGAGATGGAGGACATGCTACACATGGCAATCAAGATAGAGCGACAATTGAAGCAAAAGAGCAAGAACTCCTCTTCAACAAATTCTAATTGGAAATCCAATTGGAAAGGTACAAATTCTACCCAAAACAAAGGAGAGGAAATGTCTAAAGATAATAAAGCCGAAATAAAAGGGGATCAAAGCAATAAAAGCCGAACTCAAGAAAGCAAGCCCAAAAATATCCAATGCTTCAAATGCCTGGGCTATGGATATATCTCTTCTCAATGTCCGAACAAATGCACTTTAGCATTAAAAGGAGGTGAATTGGTGTATGCTAGTGAAGAAGAAAGTGGAGCTGAAAGTGATGAAGATTCAATGCTCGAATTGGAAGATTGCTATTCCGATGATGGAGCTAAGCAAGAGGGGCATTCAGGTGAGCTATATGGAGTCACCATTAGATCCTTGAACATGCAACAAGAGGCTGATGATGAAAGCCAAAGAGAGAACATCTTCCATACACGCTGTTTGGTAAGAGAAACTCCTTATGTTTTAATTATTGATAGTGGTAGTTGCACTAACGTCGCTAGCACAATGATGGTGGATCGATTGAAACTTCCAACAACCAAACATCCAAAATCATATACTCTTTAATGGTTGAATGATTCGGGAGGTATCAAGGTTACAAAGCAAGTTAGGGTGGCATTTGGTGTGCAAAAGTTCCAAGATGAAGTATTGTGTGATGTGATCCCAATGCAAGCTTGTCATCTACTTTTGGGAAGACCATGGCTGTTTGATAGAGATGTCATCTACAAGGGGCGTTCAAATTGCTATTATCTTACACTTCACAATAAACTTTATACTCTTACACCTTTAATGTCACAAAAACAAATACTTGTGCTTGTCTACAAAGAAAGTTTACTAACCACTAACGATCTTAATGTTTCTTTGCCTTCAAGTTTCAAGTCTCTTTTGCGGGAGTTTGAGGACGTGTTTCCCGACAAAATTCCAAGTGGGTTACCACCCATTCGTGGAATTGAGCACCAAATTGACTTTGTACTCTGTTCTACCATACCCAATAGGCTGGCATATAGAGCAAATCCCGAAGAAACCAAAGAACTACAACGCCAAGTGGAAGAACTTCTTAATAAAGGTTATGTTAGGGAAAGTTTAAGTCCATGTGCTGTTCCTGTTATACTTGTCCCTAAGAAAGATGGTTCTTGGCGTATATGTGTGGATTGCCATGCAATTAATAAAATAACTATTAAATATCGTCATCCTATACCTAGGTTAGATGATATGCTTGATGAGTTGCATAGGGCTGTTGTGTTCACTAAGATTGATCTAAAAAGTGGTTATCATCAAATTAGAATGAAAGAGGGTGATGAATGGAAAACAACATTCAAAACTAAATTTGGTTTATATGAGTGGTTAGTCATGCCGTTTGGTTTAACTAATGCACCTAGTACATTCATGAGATTAATGAATCATGTTTTGTGTGCTTATATAGGCAGGCTTGTGGTTGTCTATTTTGATGATATACTTATTTATAGCAGGTCTTATGATGAACATGTAAAGCACGTGCAGTTCTTGAAACTTTATGAAAAGAAGTTCTATTTGCTAACCTCAAGAAGAGCGATTTTTGCACAAACAAACTTATTTATTCTTGGTTTTGTTGTTACTGCAAAAGGAATTGAGGTTGATGAAGAAAAGGTGAAGGCAATCAAAGAGTGGCCGATTCCCACAAATGCAAGTGAAGTTCAAAGTTTTCATAGACTAGCAAGCTTCTATAGGCGTTTTGTGAAAGATTTCAGTACCATTGCCGCACCATTGAATGAATTAGTGAAGAAAGATGTGAAGTTTAATTAGGGAGAAGCACAACAATCGGCGTTTGACTTGCTCAAACAAAAACTTACTTCTTCTCCTATTCTATCTCTTTCTAATTTTGATAAAACTTTTGAGATTGATTGTGATGCTTCCGGTATTGGTATTTGAGCTGTTCTAATGCAAGATGGAAAGCCAATAGCCTATTTTAGCGAAAAGTTGAATGGAGCAAGCCTGAAGTATCCAACTTATAACAAAGAACTCTATGCACTTGTTAGAGCTTTATAAGTATGGCAACATTACTTGCTGCCCAAAGAGTTCGTGATCCACACCAATCATGAATCCTTGAAGTACTTAAAGGGTCAAAACAACCTGAATAGACGACATGCTAAATGGAGTGATTCATTGAAGCATTCCCTTATGTCATCAAGTACAGGCAAGGTAAAGATAACATAGTGGCCGATGCTTTATCTAGAAGGTATGCTTTAATTGCTGTTTTAGATGCCAAATTACTAGGTTTTGAACAAATAAAAGACTTATATTATGATGATAGTAATTTCGGCCAAGTGTATAAGGCATGTGAACAAGGTGCGTTTGATAAGTATTATAGGCATGATGGTTTTCTTTTCTTTGAAAAACGTTTATGCATTCCTTCTTATTCTATACATGATTTACTTGTGAAAGAATCACATGAGGGTGGTTTGATGGGACACTTTGGTATTAAAAAAACTTTAGATATATTGCATGATCACTTTTATTGGCCTTGCATGAAATAGGATTTTATGCGATTTTGTGCAAATTGTATTGTGTGCAAACATGCTAAGTCTAAGCTTCAACCATATGGTTTGTATATGCCTCTCCTTATACCTAGTTCACCTTGGGTTGATATTTCTATGGATTTTGTACTTGGATTACCTAGAACTAGGCATGGGCATGATAGCATATTTATTGTTGTTGATAGGTTTTCAAAGATGGCACATTTTATAGCTTGTAAGAAAACTAATGATGCACGACATATTGCTGACCTATTCTTTAGAAAGGTAGTGCGTTTATATGGTATGCCATGCACCATAGTTAGTGATAGGGATGCTAAGTTTTTTAGCTACTTTTGGAAGACTTTATGGGGTAAGTTAGGTACACGCTTGTTATTTTCAATAACTTGTCACCCACAAACCGATGGTCAAACTGAAGTAGTAAATATAACACTATCACAACTACTACGCACCATGGTAAAACACAACATTAAGAGTTGGGAAGATTGCTTGCCGTATATAGAATTTGCTTATAATAGAACCATGCATTCTTCAACTAAATTCTGCATTTTTGAGATTGCCAATGGGTTTGTACCTTTGAGTCCTTTAGATTTGATTGCTTTACCTTTAAAGGAACAAACTAACCTTGATGGCAAGAAAAAGGCCGAATATGTGCTTAAATTGCATGAACAGGTTCGAGCTAATCTAAAGCGCAAGAATGAAGCAAATGCTAAACACGCCAACAAAAGAAGAAAAGAGGTGATCTTTGAACCCAGAGATTGGGTGTGGATATACATGCGCAAAGAAAGATTCCCAAACCAAAGAAAAAGCAAGTTGATGCCAAGGGGAGATGGACCTTTTAAAGTGTTGGAACGCATCAACAATAATGCTTACAAGATTGACTTGCTCGGTGAGTATGGAGCTAGTGCTACATTCAATGTTGCTGATTTATCTCCATTTTCTTTTGATTAAGGTCTTGATTCGAGGACGAATCCTTTCGAGGAGGGAGGGGATGATAAAATCAAGGTTGATCCTTCACCAACAAGCAAGCACGAATGGATCCATTGAAGTATGAGGGTCCAATCACACGACCTAGAAGCAAGAGATTCAAGGCTGCCTTGTGCTCTTTCATGGTCCACGTGACAGACAAGATGCATTCAAGAAGCAAGGCCAGCGAGTTGGACTTAGAAGATCAAGATTCAACTTTGATTAATTGTATTTCATTCATGGATTAAAGCCCAACATAAAGACATCGATCTGATTTATGTTGAATTCAAGCCCAAACGTAAAGCCCAAGTCCAAGGTTGAATATTCAAAGTCAAAATCCAAGTCAAAATAAGGATTTTCTTTTAACAAGTCCAAGTCAAAATAGGAGTTTGCTACTCTTTTACTTCAAGTTTTGTTTATTTAGGAGTCTTGGCTGCATATCTTAGTCCTTCTAGGATTAGGATTATTTTGTTTTAAATCTATAAATAGAGCTATGTAATTCGGCAAAAGCATATATATCTTTTGATTGAATAGAAAACCTTGTTTTTGCTTAAAGAGTTTCTTTGAGTGTTCTTGAGATTAAAACTTATTGTTTAGGTTTTGATTTCACTTCTACCTTAATTTAATTCTATTAACTTGTTAGTTTCTATAATTAATTAAGTTCATCTCATTATAGTTATTGATCTTATTCTTTATAAATAAGGGTGATAGTTCCGCAAATAACTTTTGGCAAAGCCTTATGAGTATTGATCTTGGCGTGTAATCTTCTCTTCCATAGAAGGTTTACATCAGGCCTTTTCACCATGGGCGACGGTTTTGTGCGCGCACCCAAGTGTCTTTACCGACTATGACATTGCAAGGCTTTTTAACTTAATCAGGAACACGCTAACTACTCACAAAAAGACTATCATGGAGATAAGAGTCGTTGCCCGGATAATCGAGATACTTTACTAATAAGTGACGTTTCTCTATTCTATAAGAAAGCTTACATCATAAATCTAGAGATGGATCCATACAGCAACTTTCTTATTTATATATATTTGCCTTTAATTTTATTGTTTAACGAGCTATTCCCTATAAATGCAACATTAAATTTTCTACACATCAAGCACTACAATATGTGAGGTGCACCTAAGTCTAGCCCTATTTTTATTAATACCCAACCTCTCAAAGTTATTAACCTAAGTTGCTATTTAATTACATACAAACCCCACCTAATATAGCCCAATTACAAATTATGCTTTAATTTCCAACCTTTAACTATAATAGGCTAGTTTTTATGAAAGACCTAATTCGGTGATTTTAAATCTAATATAACTTAATTTAATCTAAATAAAGCATGGCAAAGTCCATTAAAGTCTATATGGATTTTAAATTAAAGTCTGATGTGGCATCTTATTACCTAATGAACTACAATTTTCATGCCAAATCCAATTTCAAGGCTTAAGTCTATCTGACGAGTTTTAATTACACAATCACACATCATCAAAATTATTTTAGAAACCCAAACTTATTTTTACTAATTTTTAGCGTTTTAGGTCGAAAATACACATAAAAAAACGCCAAATTCAAAAAATAGCCAATAAGCCCTATAGAGCCAATCGGCTGTGCACAGAGTCGATTGGCTCTAAAGAGCAAGAGTTCTAAAAATTTTAACAATTTAGTCCTTAAACTTGTAAAAATTGTCATTTTACCCCCCAAACTTGATGTAGTGCCAATAATATCTATCTGTTAGTTGAGAAATTTCAGCAAGTTAGTTTTGTTTGTAAGTCTATATATAGGCACATTTTATTCAGAAAGAATATGTAGTAACAAAGTCTTCTCCTTTCAATTAAGTTTGCTATATTTTCTTCTTAGTTTAAACTTCAATTTCCAATAATTTGTGGTATCAGAGCCTAGTTTGATTATAAATTGACATAGAACTTATTACAACTAATGGCAATGTTGTGAGTGTTTCTCAATCAGCAATTCATGTTCTTCAAAGGTGAATACTATGAATTCTGGAGCATCAAGATGAATAATTTGTTCAAATCTCAAGCCTTTTGCGACTTTGTTGAGAATGGGAATGCTAATCCAAATGAAGAGGCTAAATTGAGAGAGAACAAGAAGGACTTTAAAGCATTATTCTTTACTCAACAAGCAGTTCATGACTCAACTTTTTTAAAAAATTTAGTAGCTATCACAACTAAAGAAGCTTGGATGTCCCTGTAGATGACATTTCAAGGCTCATCTAAGCTAATCACAGTGAAACTTTAATCTCTTTATCGTGATTCTAAAACCATGCAAATGAAAAGTGGAGAATCAGTGCAAGATTTTCTTGCAAGAGTAGCTGCAATTGTTAATCAAATAAGGTCGTATGGAGAAGAAATTTCAAATCAAACCATTATTGCAAAGGTATTACGGAGTTTGACTCGTAAGTTTGATCATGTAGTTGCAGCTATTGAAGAATCTAAAGACCTAGCTACATACTCATTTGATGAACTAATAGGATCTTTGCAATCTCATGAGGCAAGAATCAATAGATCAAATGAGAAGAATAAAGATAAAGCAAAGAAGCAACAAAAGGTAGTTGGTAGAGAATGTGGTAGATAAGGAATTCATGGAAGAGGTGTTTCTGGTAGAGGACGAGGGGATGAGCACAACTATCCAAAGCAATCAACTAAAAGGCAAAGAAGCAACAAAAGTGGTGTCTAATGTTACTATTACAAATGAAATGGACATGTAAAGGTCGAATGCTAGAAAAGAGAAAAATAAGTAAGCTGTGTAGAAGAAGAAAAGAAGAGGAAGAGGTCAAGCTATTCATGGCCTGTTATGATGATGCAAATGTTTGCTACTGATATTTGGTGTTTGGAAAGTAGGTGCTCTAATCACATGACCAGTGTAAAGTCATTATTCTAGGAGCTTGATGAATCATTGAAGTTGAAAAGTGAGAATTGGTGACAACAAGCATATGCAAGTTGAAGGACAAAGGTATTATGGCAATATGGTCATGGTAACATCAAGGTTCTTCATTATGTTTATCTTATTCCTAGTTTGTCACAAAATTTGTCGAGTATTGGGCAGTTAATGGGTGGTGGTTATTCTCTCTTTTTTGATAATGGTACATGTGTTATTAGAGATAAAACATCAGGTCAAATAGTAGTTGATGTTTGTATGACTAAAAATAAGTTGTATCCTCTTGAAATCTCTTGTGTCGAGAGTCATGCTCTTGTTGTGAAGGAGAATAATGAATCTGTAATTTGGCACCTATGATATGGGCATCTAAATACCAATAGGTTGAAGTTGTTGAGTCAAAAAGAGATGGTTTTTGGGCTGCCAAAAGTTGAATTTTTAGATTTATGGGAAACAAAGTAGAAAGAAGCTGTAATCCAAAGCATATAGGTTATATAATCTTATTAGTGGAAAAGTAATTGTGAGTAGGAATGTTGTGTTTGACGAAGAGGCTAGCTGGAATTGGGGTGAAAATAAAGAAGCTGCATATATTAAAATTGTAATGGGAAGTGAAGATTCACAACTATTGCAGCAAATCAAACTCCCATAAGCTCACCAAATTTGTAACCATCTTCATTAAGTAGTAGAAACTCTACTTCTTGTCAAGTATCCTTGGATGAAACTTCACAAGAAAGTTCAGATCATTAAGAGACATCTATGAGAATACACAAGCTTTGTATATGATCCTACAAGATATAATAAAGCAGTAGAAAAAGAAGAATGGCAAAATGCTATGAAAGAAGAGTTGGAGGTGATTCAAGAAATGAGACATGAGAATTGATGGACATGCCTGAAGAAAAAAACGTGATTGATGTCAAATGTTTAGAACGAAGTATAATGCAGATGGAGAAATTCAAAAACATAAGCCATAGCTTATGGAAAAGGTATATAATGTGGCAAAACTTTTTCTCTAGTAGCACGGTTTGAAACTGCGAGAATGGTTCTAGCTATTGCTGCACAACTGAAATGGCATGTTTAGCAATTTGATATAAAGTCTGCATTCTTAAAAGAAGAGGTCTATGTCACCCAACTAGATGGATTCATTATACTTGATGAAGAAGAAAAGGTATACAAATTAAAGAAAGCACTCCATGGCTTAAAGCAAGCTCCACGAGCATGGTACAACAAAACAGACTCTTATTTTCATCAAAATGGCTTTGAGAGGAGTAAGAATGAGCCCACACTTTACTTAAGAGAAATGGTAACAATAAACTTCTCATTGTTTGTTTATATGTTGATAATACAATTTATATGGGCTCTTCTTCTTCTCTTATTGAAGAGTTTAGATTTTGCATGAAGAAAAAATCTGAAATGTCTGATCTAGGTCTATTGCATTATTTCTTTAGTTCGGAAGTGCAACAAGGTGAAGATGGAATATTTATTTCACAAAGGAAATATGTAACTGATCCTCTTAAGAGGTTTAACATGTTCAATTATAATATTGCAGCTCCACCAATGAATGTGAATGAAAAAAAGGTTTCAACTTGAAGATGGTACTGAACCAACGAATGCAAGATATTAGAAGTTTGGTGGGAGGTCTGATATATTTAACTCATACTCGACCAAATATAGCCGTTTCAGTTATAGTGATTTCTAGGTTTATGCATTCTCCTCAAAGCATCATCTTGTAGCAGCATAGAGAGTCTTGTGCTACATAGCTAGAACACTTGAACTTGGATTGTGGTAGTCATGTTTCAAATTTCAGGTCGGTTGGATTTACTGATAGTAATTGGGCAGGGTGTTCGGATGTTCTAAAAGACATGTCTATTTTAGCTCAGCTTGGTGTTTGTAAGTTTGAATCAAGGGCGAATGTCGAGAATTGATTCAACTTTGGACTAAGACTCACCTAGACTTATCATTTTAGATATTTCCTTGTTTTTCTCATTTTTAGTTCAATTATGATGTAGCGCCAATAATACCTGTGTTAGTTTTCTGTTAGTTTTGTTTGTGAGCCTATATATAGGCACATTCTACTCGAAAATAATATGCACTTAAGTTTGATATGCTTTCTTCTTATTTTAAACTTCAATTTCCAATGATTGCTACTTTCAATATTTCTGCTCAATTACAGAGTTGTTTTGGTACTAATTATCATGTTTTATTTATTTACTTCACATGATTTTTTTAACAGGATTCTTTTTATTGCTGTAATGCCATAACAAGAGCAAATCGAACACAGATAGGCTTGCAAACTATCATTAAGAGGGAGGTTGTAGATCTTCAGCGAGTACTTATGACACAACATATAGAAAGAAACCATAAGATAGATTACACAGTTAACATTTTCTGGAAGAAACACTAATCACATTTACAAATAATAAGAATAAAAGAACATTGAAATTTCCTAAAACTTTTTTGGGCAATTATTGTTCTGCAGGGCCGCAGATGCTTAAAAGCCTTCTATACTTGAACATTATTGGTTACTGTATACCTGACACAAGATATCAACCCTTGAGGTATTAGATGGAAATGCTAGTAGGAACTCCTCTCCCTGTAACACCCTCTTTTGAGAATGGCTTCAAGAGCTGATATGGAACAACACCAGCTCCAGATCTGTTCTTCAGACTCGGGTCACTGTTTTTGTCATCAATGATTGCTTCAAGCTCCTTCATTTTGGCATTGAATTTTACAAATGCAGCCTTTATGACAGGATCTTCATCCCACGATGGTTCCGATTTCTGACCAATATACTCCTCATCTGGTGAATGAGTAGACAGAACATCCAAAACAGCCATAACTTGTGTTGCTTGAATTTGTGAAGGGAAGCATCTTAACAATGTGATTTCTGGTTTATTAATAAACTGATTGAAATCCTCTTTTGATATTGGATCCTCATTTGGCATGTTGGTTCGAGCTATCGAAGGTCGATTAGGGAAGTAACCACCATATAGATATTGGCCAAAGTTCACAGCTGCATGGTGACCTGAACTTACCCAAATTATAGTAGATAAAGTTTCAATCAAATCATCTTGAGTTTTGAGGATAGGCCACCATGGTTCGTCTTTCTTGTCTCCATGTCCTTTTGTTCGAACTTCTGTCCACCAATCTTGAAGCTCACTATCACTTTCCACTTTCTTTGCTTCCGGATAGTAGTGATTCACATAGTCAGTCACCCATTGCTTAATGGAATCCCACATGATCAGAGCATCATTGGCAAATGGGTAGTCTTCAATTGCTAGCTTCAGGCCATGCGTTGCTGTTGGGTCCTCAACGGCCATCCCTCTGAATTCATTAAAACAAAATTGTACTCAGAACAGTACCTCCATAATTCTGTCATAAATAGTGCAATGTATATATACAATTTATTGACTTGAGTTTATGCTATACCTTCGAATGAGGTCAGCTGGCAAACCCTCCATATCAAACCGCCAAAGCTTGTCATAGACAACTGAACTAAACTCCATGGAGTATTTTCCTGGAGAAAAGCTGCTCTCAATGATTCCACCTGCATTTATGAGGCTATCCCGAGCAAGAGCATTGATTTCCAATGTGTATCGGAAGTGAGGTAACAGAAGTCTGTAGATTGGATGCATTGCACTTAGTTGCCTGTTAGCTGCAATTATATAAGGCTCTGTGACGCAGTGAGTCCTTAGCCTGCAGGGATACACACAAGAGTCAGTTTTACCAAGGCCGAAAGGGAGGATGAATTACATTGAACATAGCATAATTAATCCTCATATACAACACCAGAGACCCTGTAATTGATGCGACACTACCATATATAATTCAGCAGTTCAGATTTGCACATGTACTTCTTTTGTAAATACAATTGTTTAAAAGAATTCTTGCATAGTTTAGGTATATACCTCCAGTTTGATAGATGATCGACACATATTCATCTTTTTTAAATGATTGAGTATGTGTCAATTATTGAATACCAAAGTGTTAAAAGACATATATATGTATCACTCTTATATTAGTTGTATACTCCTGATGTTGGTAAGAAAAAATAGTTTGTTTATACTATCTATCTATGGATTACATCTACTAACCAGTGAACAATAAGCTGATGGTAGCCAGAGTCATGAGCACAAACGTGAGCCTTAGCCATCCTCCAGAGCCAGCAACTAGTGGCATCAAAGCTTGGTGTAAACACATGCCTCCATACTGGCTTGTCACCAATAGGTGGGCGAGTGAGCTCAATGGCAACAGGTTTCAATGTGCCATCGTTAGTAAGGAAGAATAGTGTTCGGGAACCATACAATGTGGTGCCTTCAAGCTCTCTAACTTTGCTCACATATGGTAAGAGCAAGTCATGATAATCCAACATAAAGAGCCTCTTTTGCTTGAAAGCCTACAGAACCATGAAGATTTACAAAGCTAATTTAGAGTAAATATTTGTGGTTGATTAATCATTGGAAAACATTTTAAGTTCTAACATAATATAAGACAGTTTTTAGTTTAGAGATATAGAAAAGTGAATAATATGCCACTACAGTTGCAGTAATAATAAAGTCACCTCTTCAGCAGTCACTGTACCACAGATCTCGTATTCAATTAGTTTTTCCGTAAGCAATGAATCAGCAGGACCATAGGTTTTAGGGTCAAGTTTACTTCTTATTGGCCATTCCTGAAATGAAATAGAATCATAAAATTAACTCTCTTTATTATTTTTTGGTTCACATAAAATCGTAACATATCTATATAATTTCACATCAATAGCAACAATCTTACCCTGACTAATTCAATGCTGAATGGGTTCAGACCAGCAAGAGTTTCGCGAGCAAACTCTTCATCACTGAACCAAGAAAACTTATCTCCTAAAGAAGAGAAGAAAAGATATTCATGTAAAATTTAGCAAAAAAGAGCGCTGATACCGTATTAGAAAAAACAAAAAAGAAAAAACAAGAGATGAAAGGATCGTACTCTCGAACAGTTCTGGAGTCGGGAAGAGAAGAATATTTTGTCCAGTCTCAGCAAGAGTCTGGACTAACTTGGGAAAAGCCCCAACATTGGTACCCTTGGGCAGCAAGATACCCTGTTTAAACAGTGAGTCAATGGCAGTGAAATTAGGGAATCCAAGGGTTTCATCAACAATTCTTGTTGCAATTTGTGGCAGTAGGCTGTGCAGCACATTTTTGAGGGTCCTTTCCGTGAATGCATCTTGCTTTATGTCTGAGAATTTGTCGTCCCTCGGCACGTAAACGTCGCTGCTTCTTGATTCAGATTGTGGATCTTGCATATATATTACATATTTATAGAAATTAACTTAGCAGATTATTTTGCATTAGGAATGTTCTCAAACTATTATGTTTCTGCTGTAACCAAAATAATAATTACTTAGATTAAAAAATTGATTTATCTACTTTTTAGGATTCTTTTTAAAAGAAAATTAAAAAATAGTTTTGCCAATCACAACGGCGAACGAGATTATATAATCTTAGAACTTTTCTCTTTATATTTCTGGTAACAATATAAGTCTTGATGCATGTTGGATATCTTCAGTTGAGCTAACAATTTTTGAAAAACCATGTTGGCTAGAAGAGCGCAAAGATAATCATTTGGTCCCTCCAATAGGATTTTTATTTTCTTTAAATAGTAAATGACTAATATTCTTTTATGCTTAAAACAAAAATGGACAATTCTTCCAAATCTACTCTTAAATTGTACAAAAGTTCAAAGACATTATTTTCTTAAATTCTTTTAGATTATTTTTATACATATACTATTTTTAAGTAAGCAAACAATATTGGATACGTTAACCCAGTTAAGAAATATGTTTACCATATTGGAAATAAAAAATTTATTTATCTTTTTATTTTTTGGTAACATTTTCTGTAATTAATCTTGGCATCTATTAAATATAAAAATTAATTTTCTCTTATTTTTATCATGTCATGCCTCTTGTTTTGATTGTGCTAAGAGGATAGTATTCAGTAAATAAATTTCCATGCATAAAAATAATATCATAATAACATATTTTGTGATTCTGAATTCTGAGTACCAGTTTTAGAAGGTTTGCGTCCCGTTCTGCAACGTCTTGGGTATGGATGTTTCTTGCCACCCAAAACAGGTCTTAGGAGATTAATGTCCGAATCTGGATCACCAAGATCATTGTATGTATCATAATCATAAATCCTGTCAGATTCCTTCCTCTCTCCTTTTCCGTTTCCACGTAGATTTTCCAATTCCTTTTGCCTTAGCTTCTTCAATCCACTTGGTGTCTCTGACGGTAAGTAACACTGGTAGAATTTATAGACTATTTAATTTCAGATTACAGAATATATCTAAAAGACAAAATTAATTATACTATGAAGTTTTTAATAATACGATAGACTTTCTATGCTTCATTTATTTATTACTGTTTATATATTTAAAATAAATAAATATTATTTCGAATTTATTTATTTTAATATCTACATAGAATACTACAAATGAATATAAAATAAAATAAAAATCTGACGTAACCCTTTATCAATATTCTATTTTATTTTTATTAATTTTTTTAATTTAAGTCTAATGATAGATGTGATGTCTGTACTAGTTTTATGCAAGTGGTAATGCAAAAGTGAATTTTCAACCCTAGACGTTATGTAGGGCAGGTGGAAACCCAAACACTATAATAATTTTCACAGGTTTAACTAAACTCTTTTGTTATGTAGTTTCCATAGCTGGACCATAGATTGGTTCAGCAACCGAACAATATAACGAAATTCAAATATGTTTCAAAAGAATTTGAGGAGGATTAGATGAATCCATCTTAGTCCCTCAAGGTTGCAGGCAAAATTTGATTCAAATTCTAAATTAACAAATTTTATAAATAATCCCTTAAAAGATCTTGGACTCAGAATGGATTGAGAAGTTCAAGAATTATATAAACTTGGTAAAAAATTTATAGATTTTTTATGCATAAATGTGAAATTCATGAGCAGTTTTTCAGCGTCTGAAATCTCTAGACCTCAGAAAAAAGAATAAAGAAAAGTAAAAGAAAAGATATTTAGGGCAGGAGCTTAAGACCTTGTTGCTAAAGAAAATTCTCTTGTCAGGATTAGCATACTTGGAGTGAACCCAAGACTCACAGGCGAAATTAACAGGACCACTGGAGAAGCCTTCAAGAGCAATATCATTGATGAATATTTCTTTTGTTGTTTCATTCTCCACCAGAATAGCTCCAACCTCTCCAAAATCTTTTGGAATGTTGAATTTGCTCTCGTATTTCACCACATTATCTTTCTCACTGACCTTACGAGCATACCCTTTGATCCCTTCCTTCTCCAAATTCGTCGCTTCAATACAGAAAAATAAAGATTTAATCATTAAATTCATCATACATATATTTATCAAAATCTAAACAAACAAGTGTTTGTTCATGCATGCATGCTTAGCAGAATCTAAAAAGCAAGCGTTTGTTCATGCAGGCATGCCTGTAATTCCTAATAAGCTTCACTATAATCACTTACATGGATGAAGCTCCGAACTAACAAGCTCCAGAAGGAAAGTTTTTCCCAGAAGATCTTTTAGGCCATCAATAGGAGTTGTTAAACTAATGTTAGATAATAACCCATCATCAGTTTCTTTAACTGTAACAACTGCCTTAACTGTTACAGACATCTTTAAGCTGCTTGCTTCCTGTTTCTGCCGGTAATAATATGTTATATGTCTAAAAGGGTTTTAATATATATTCTTTACTGTGAACAATTGAAGGTTTAATATATTCTTTCTGTAAGCAATTGAAGGGTTTAGTTTGCTATGGTAGAGAATGCAATTGGAGTGCCTGTAATTTATAGATGGTGGAACATATGGTAACACAAAGACATAGGATACGCAATGCAGAAATGGAGAGGAAGATAAGATCTAAAAACGTGGTGCTTCCTGTTTGATTAATATTAAAATTTTGTTCGGACTACTAGCCACCTATGTTGAAAAAGAGATGGTTTGTCTGCCTAACATTAATCTTTATGTATCTTTTTTTCTTTGATAATTAAATGCTACAGAATTTAATTTTCAAAGTCTTTACCTGCATCTTGATAGGCCAGATTTTACATGTTCAAGTCCTCCTTAGAGATGACTATTCTTATAGATATTTTCACAAAAATTTTGGAGAACTTTTTTATATAAGTGTTATACATTTTAATATTAAATTCTTAATACATATTTTATTATTTAAAATTAATAAATATGTGTCAATTATTTATGAATTGAACATATATATATATATATATATATATATATATACACGTGTCACTTATTTATTTATTATAATATATACCAAATTTAAATAAAAAAAATTTTTAAATTTTATCTATCATATTATCTACCATCTAAAGATAGAGTCAATTATATACTAGAATCATTTATATAAATTTTATATTATAAACATAAATTGTTGTTTTCATTCTTCTTTTATCTTTTCCATATTTATGTGTTTTTCTTTCTATTTGTCTATCAATTTTCTAATGGACGAGGAATAGTCTTGGATGGGTCCTTCCCTTTTATACTTTCTTTAAGACTAGTGGATGAGGTTTTGATGAATTGTTCTACGTTGATTTTCGTTATCAATTAGTCTGCTTCTTTATGAAAGGGTCTTAAATCTTCTCTTGTGGAAAAAGTCGTTCTATCTTTCTTTAAAAATGAAAAGTATAATGCTTTGACTAATCTTT
Organism: Ricinus communis; assembly: GCF_019578655.1. Classification (NCBI taxonomy): domain Eukaryota; kingdom Viridiplantae; phylum Streptophyta; class Magnoliopsida; order Malpighiales; family Euphorbiaceae; genus Ricinus; species Ricinus communis. The sequence goes on along the minus strand of NC_063261.1, from coordinate 9,846,690 downwards.
ACCGAATACTATGTTTAAATCAATGTTTTATCTTTTTTATATTGAGTAAATAATAATTATTCAAAACTAATAAAAAGTATTACTCATGTATCAGTTCAGAATATATTAAAAATATATATTTGTGATATAAAATGGTTTTAAATTATTAATAGATGTTTAAGATATTCTGAAGTTTATTGTATCCGATATTTGTGAGTAATAATTAGCTTAACATTAAAAAGTAAAATCATAATTTCATTTGTTTACAAATTAAATTAAATAAATAAAATTTTAATTTCTTTCATTAATTACTTTTGATGTATTGTATTTTATAGTTAAATAAAAAATAAATATAGAACAATTTTTAAAATGAATATAAAATAGTTATATATATATATATATAAAATATAAACTACTTTAAATACTTGTCCCTTGTTTGGCTGTTGGATTTAGTAGGCTGTTTCTTTTTGGTTTGATGTGGTTTTGATTAAGATAAGCTTTCCTAATATAGTTTACATTTATTATTATGCACGAGGAAAGTACTACTGTTTAATTTGAAAATGGTCTTTATATTTTGATGACATAAATATTATCATTCTTCAACTTCGTCTATAAAAATTTGAAACTAGATTAAGAAAAGTCAATTACATAAACTATTATTAGGAAAAAAAAGAAACTCAAATTTGAACCCAAATTTGTAAATACAATTAAGAACTACTTGTATATCATACCACTTGTCAGCACATCACATCATGCCAGTTGTTTAACACAGGCTGCTAATTTGTTCAAAGTTGCCGATGGCTATAGCGCTTCCCCGTCAGCTCTGTCAAAAAGAGAAATCGTCGTTACAAGTTGTAGTTTTAATAAGAAAAGAAACGAGTAATTAATATTTTTGAGATATATTACACCGACAGTGAAATTTAAGTTTTGTATCATTATTATTTTCAAATTATTTTAATATTCGCACACATTGTGCAGAATTTGATTAAATATTTTATTAATAAATTATATTTTTTAATTTCATATCAACTATCTCTTTTTTAAATAAATTTTTTATAATCTATTAATTTGCAACATTAAATTTTTTAATTTTATTCTTGTATTAGGATAGTACGTGTAATAAATTTTATAAGAAAGTTAATTTAGTTGAACTTAACTAATTTTTTTCTTATAACTAATTTAAATATATTTTTAATCTACATAAACTATTAAAAAGTGTCATACTAGAGTATATATTTAATTTTTACATTAAATTTCTATTTATATTTTATAGCTTAATTTAATATATTTTATATAATAATTATATTTATTAATTTTTATTTAAATTATTATAATTTCTAATATAAACAACATAATTATTAGAGCATATATGTTAAATTTTTCATATTGATATTAATTTGTATGTCAAATATAATTATAATATATTCTAGCATATATAGAAGTAGCTTTTGTGGCAATAGAGCCGGCCGATTCCAGTTCATAGTTCCGATTCAATTGGTTTCAACTAATTTTCAATAAATAAAAAAATTAATTAAATAAATTATTTTATTTTACGTTTTGGAATTGAAATTGATAGTTTGGATTCTAATTCAAGGGAAACCAATCTTAAATTGCTCTCCTGGCTTTGAGCCGATTCCAGTCTATTTTGACTAATCCGGTTCTATTTACCCAATTTATAAATTATTGACTTGAATATTAAAAACTAAAATAAATAACAAGAAAATCTATAAAATGTAAAAAGAAATAAAAAAATATTTCATACTTAAGCTCTAATTTTATTGACAATATAAAATATACATGAACAAATATAATTAATATAATTAAATTTCAATAATATAAAATAAAATTAAAATTAAAATGTTGAAGTATAGAGAAAAAAAATCTTTGATGTGATATAAGAAAACTTAAATAGCTGTAATATCTAATTAATTAAAATAATAATAAAACAATATATAAAAGTTTAAATTCAAAAATTTGTTATTATTATAATTATGGTTTAAAAGAAAAAAATATAATAACTTTTTATAAATTAATAACTTTTTATAAATTAATAACTTTTTTAAAGAAAAGAGACAAATAAAAAAAATGGTTTAGCTACAACTTGCCACGTAAGATCACTAAAGTAATATTTGTCTTTTTTAAAAAAAAAAAAGAATCGTATTGTAATACCAAACTCTCCCAATTAAAACTAGGGTAATAGAAAAGCCCATGTTGTAAGTTTCTATTTAAATTGTTAACAAAATGTTGATATAGCAGTATATGAGCTATAAGGAAAAAAGAGACATGTAAAAGTTGATATGTTAGCAAGAGACATAACTGTTTATCATGTCCAACCGAATGGAATTTCATGCACTCATTCTTTATCCTTTGTAAACATTTCCCTTTTTTCTTTCTAAGTCGCATCGAAATTGGCATTCGTAATTCACACTTCAAAGATTGTCTATTATATGTAATGATCCACAAGTAATCTATTCCTTTCTATATATCTTAATTCATTGCAGCGGGGCTTATCATTGTTCATTAGGCAGCTTTGTCTAAAAAGAGAAACTATTTTTGTCAAAGCTAAAAGCTTGATGGTAGGTTTGGTAAACAAGTTAATTGAAGAAAGCGACTAATTTGGTGGGTCCACAACTTAAGGATGACAACAATAGGAGAGCTAGGTATGCAAATTAACAAGAAAAACCTTAACTTTATTAAAGATGAAGTAATAAGTTAAGTTTTTTAGTTATGCAAATTATCAAACTAACTTACTCCATCTAGCACTATGATGGTTCACAAAGTATTTACTAAATATTTATTTAGAGTTGCACATATTGAGGTGTGTATCTTTTGAATAAATTGCTAACTTAGGGTTTACAATTGTATGATAATGCAAGTTTTTTTTATTCATTTGTGTTAATTAGTAAGTTATAAACTATTGAATTGGTCCACATGTAAACATGTCTTGTGCATCCTAAAACTTTCACAATAGCTTTATATCATAGTAGTCATTTTGGGGAATTAGGGTATCACGATTAGGATGTTGATTACAAAGATTTTGATACTGATAGGATATCATTAGTTAGGATAGATTTGTGGGTAGATTCATTAGGATTTGTTGGGAATATGACGTACTATAGGCATCTAGGTAGTGAAGTTAAGGTCGACTTAAAGTCTTTAGAAAATAATATATGTGGCATTAGACTAAGGGCAGGAGGGGGCAGAGATTAATGTTGAGTGAATAAGAGTTGTTGAATTCATTATATCCTCAAAAGAAGATACCTTTAATATAGGTATAGAATCTGTTAGAATTTGAGTTGGATTGGTCATGATTGGTTGACCCCAATCCATTATTAATCCAAACCCATTTGCCTTTAACTTGATTGATTAATATTGATTAATTAAATTAAGTTAATTAATCTTATTTTAGTAACTGCTATGTAGTTAACAACACAAGAATAATTAATCCACGTGAAAGTAGATAAAGAAAAAGTTTAACAAAGAATATACTACTTTCATTTTGGAAACACATCAATTACTCTCTATCATTTTTTACTAAAAATAAGTATTTGGATTGTCTGGTATTAGAGCTTTATGATGATGCTCTTATTGTGATTTATTGTTTCTTGAATATGGCATATAAAAGTGGAAATTTTGAAAATTCTTTGATCATATTTAGGGCAGTACTTTAGAGTATTATTTTGCCTTAATGTCCTACGATTTATGTTATAAAAATTTAATATTCTAAAACAAGAATATGAGAGCTTTAAAAAGACATAGAACAAAACTTTTAGAGTTCTATAATTAAAGTTAGTTGGGTTCATTACATGAATTCTAAAAATTTTTGTTTTATGATTTATGCATTGACTTTGGCCTTTTCTTTTTATATTTACTACATATTATAATATAATATTGATATGTTGATATATAGAACACATAAAATGGATTTTTGTAGAAAAAGTTATAGATTTTTTAGATTGGAATGTTGAAAGATGAAATAGAAATACACTCTCTTCATCTCTATTTTTTTCTCAAAATATTTTTAGCCATCAAAATTCAAATCTGATTGTGCCATTGACCTCACAATACACAAAAATGGGAGGGAGGGTGATAAAAGAATTTGTGAAGACACTAGAGCAAAGTAAGGCGGAGCATGGACCTCACGTGCCACCCACGATGCGTGTAATAGCGCCTGACTGCTAATTGCACAATGGTCAGCAACAAAAATTTCCCCCATACGCCCCATTGGCGTGTGGGAGCATGTGCAGCATCTCCTTGTAATTTTTGACACCACCACCATTATTGGGCACCATATTTTTTGTGGGTACTTTTGGATATTAAAATTATTCTTTTACACAATTTATTCTAATCTTTTTTATAAATATTAAAATATTAAAATATTTTTTATGTAAAATTAGTTAGAAAGATATAAATAGATGCACCAGCACATCCTTGTTAGGCAAGCACCTACTTAGCACCTTCATCATTTATTCCCTGCTAAAATAACATAAAAAAAAAATACAAAGAGTAATAATCAAAAGGGATAACTAAGAAAATATAAATTTTTCCTTTTATGAGCATCAAAATCTAATAAATCAAAATAATAACTAAGAGCTTGAGACCACCATTCTTTGTAAGGTATAGTAAGAGCATGCTTGGATAACTTGTCAATAACCATGTCTACTTATCTATAAATGTGAGAAGCTATGAACTCAATTATAGCTATCTGAATTAAATACTTTTGCCAATCAACAAGTAAAGACCAAGGAACATTTGTCTCTAATTTTTTATCTTGACTCTCAAATTGAGTGTGGTACTAATGCTTTACCAAGTGATGTCTCTCTATAGAAATACTATGTAGCATTTTTAATGAAGTTAGTCTACTCAGTAAATTGCAACTCCACCATCCATAACGACCGCGAGATGAACCTTGAATAAGGCAAATAAATTAAGTAAGAATTGCGACCATGCCCTCAAGCAACGTGATCGTCAAAAGTGAATATTTTAAGGCAATAGGTTCTAGAGTTTTACTGTTCAAAATTGCGACTGCTATTCTTAAAGGCACGACCACGAATTTCATACCATCTTAGGACCGTTGCAAACCGCCAATGAATATTTTTGAAATCAAATCACAATTTGACACATCATATAGTCATTGGGAAAACTTCAAGAATCGCGACCGCATAGCAAGAGCGCGTATGAGATTTCCATACTAATAGTGCATTTAATGCACGATGATAAAGCAAAAAAAAGAAGTCGATAGCCATTTGTGGGTAATAGCTCTTTGATGTTTCTAGGATATAAATACCCCATCAAATGACCTTAAATGGTGGATCAACAACCTTTTTCTGTATACATTTATTGAGTTTTAATTTCTCATCTTCTTGCAATCAATTTCTTGTAATCAAAGTGATTTTGGTATGTTGAATCTTTAAGGGTTATTAAACTGAATTGGATGGTTACAAATAATTGAGTTTGTTTAACAATTTCAATTGAGTGTATATGTGTAAAGGAAAGAAGAATTAAAATCTCTTAATTTCTTAGAGGAGGGTAGATTCAAGCCCATGAACTTTTATTCACAATCATAAATCTCACTTTCCTAGCCATGAAAAGTTTAAAGCTCAAGACAAAAAGGATATTAGCATTCATGGGGAGCCTTCCTAGTCATGAAGGTCAAGATTCACGGCCATGAACATGAATTCACGCCCTTGAAAAATCATCTCATCTCAAATCTTTGAAGAAATCTCATATGCATTCATGAGCAGCCTTCCGAGTCATGAAGCTTAAAGTTCACAGCCATGAACAAATCTTCCCAGTCGTGAAAAAATATTCACGCCCATGAAGAAGTTCTTCCTCACAAATTCAATAGCCTTCACGACTAAAGTTTCCAGCCATGAAAGCATATGTTCCCAACTGTGAATAAAAGTTGGATAAGGGATTAATTGCTCTTGTAAGTAAGATTGAAAATCTTATACTGGGTTTGAGTGTGAGTCTAGAAAAAACGCTTGAGTTAGAGTACGAGCCTTAGAAAAATACTTGGATTTGTCCTTAGCCTTGTGAAAAAAGAACTCAAATAGGGTTAGGTTGTAATTCTATTTAATAGTGAAAATCTCAAAGAGGATTTTTAAGGAGTGGATGTAGGCAACAATTGGTCGAACCACTACAAGAAATTATGTTATGTGTTTTATGCTTGATTCGTTACTTAGTTTTGATTTTTGATTTTTAATTCTAACCAGTTCACCCCCTTCTTGGTTGCCACTAGAATTACATCGTTGTTATGAGTGTTACTATAAACACTTAGGTTTGAGGTTGGGAGTTAGCCTTTGTAAAACTCTTGTGAGGTTGTGTATTAGCCATAAACATAAGTTGTAGGTTTGTGGTAAGCCAAAACACTAAGTTGAGAGTTCTCCATTGTTTTTGTGAAAACAAGTAGTGGAATACTCAATTTGAAATTGGAAGGTGGACGTAGAGTTAGTTAATACCCAAACCACTATAAATTCTTTTGTGATCTCTCTTATTCTCTATCTCTAATATTTATATTGAAATTTAATTTACCATCCTTTCTACTTCACTAATTCATCAAGGGCAAACAAGTGGCATTAGAGCTAACTACTCTTTATGAAGCTTAAGTGCAAGAGTCAAAGATCAAGATGGCCAATAAATAAGTTCACCACCTCAAGCTATTATTTAATGGGTCCAATTATGCGCATTGGAAATACAAAATGGTAATCTATTAGGACAGTGATGTGGTGGACATATGGGATTGTGTTAGAAAGGAGTGGAAGCCTCCAATAAAACAAGAAGATAGTATAAAGGTTCCTCTTAATAAAGATGAGTGGGTGGAAGCTCATAGAAAAGCAAATAGAATAAACAAAAGAGCTATAATCATCCTTTTTAGTTCTTTGTCAAAGGAGAAATATGAAAGAATTCAACATATCCCTACTGCATTCAAGATTTAGAAAACTTGGGAAACCATGAGGGTACAAGACAAGTAAAATCCAAGAAGATCTGACTCTTAGCGACGAAGTATAAGCTCTTCAAGATAAAGCCAAATGAGAGCATTAGTAACATGACCAACTGGCTTCTTATAATTATTAACAATTTGAGAAGATTGTGTAAGCATTATGAACTTATTGACATTAACAACAAAATCCTTAAAGCTCCACCACACGAGCACTATGGTTCAAAGGTGGCTAGTATTGAAGAAGCAAATGAAGACTTGAGGAAAGTATTAACATATGAGCTTATACGCAAATTGCTCACCCATGAGATGGCTGTCAAGAAGGAATGAAAAGCAAGAAAAAGAAAGGAAGGTCAAGAAGAAGCCCTAGGCTCTCGAAAGCTCCATAAGACAACATTAAAAAAGAGTGAAAGCTCAAGTGCATTAGAATCTAGTATGATGAGGATGAAGAAGTTGCTATGCTCTCTATAAGAGACAAAAAGATCATGAAAAATAGGAAAAGAGAAAAATAACCCTTCAAAAGTCATCCTCCAACTCCAACTCAAGTTTCAACAATAGCAAGGAAAAAAAAGTAAATTTATTTGCTATGGATGTGGGAAGCAAGGGCACATCAAGGTTCATTGCTTCAAGAGCAATACCAAGGAGAAATTTAAAAAGTAAAGAAGAAGAGAAAAGCTTTTAAAGCTACATGGCATGACTCTATCTCAAGGGAGGATGATAAAGAAGTGGCAAACCTATGCTTCATGGCACTTAAAGATTACTTAAATGAGGTGTGCTCTACATCTCATTCTTGTGATGATAATGATTGTGCATTGTGTGGATATGATGAGCTTCTTGAAACTATAAATTTAAAATGTAAAGAATATCGTTTAAAAATGAAATTCTACAAGGAAAAGTGCTCTAACCTTGAGCAAGATTTAAAGAATTTTAAAAAACAAGTTTCATTCCTTGAGTGAGCTCTCATCTCAAACCTCATCTCTTAAAACTTTTCCAAAGAGAATGATGCCTTTAGATTGAAGATTGAGAAATTGAGAGGTTCAATCTCAAAATTTCACAAAGGAAAGAAAGCTTTAGATATATTAAGTGTATTTCAAAGACCTCCTCTAATCAAACATGGTCTTGGTTATAATAGTGCTTCATCATCTTCCACTTCATCTTCTTCTATATTTAAATTCATCAAAGCCTCAATACCACAAACATCTACCTCAAAGAGTGTTGATAAGAAGGCGAAGGCACACAATAAAGCTCCTAATCCAAAAGGAAATAGGGAAGCTCCACAAAGCTCTAGAGGTAAACCTCAAAGAGCTAAACATGCATTTATATATGAGAAGAGAACTAGTAATGACAAACTTTCACATAAAAGTTGTTCTTACAAACATGAGAAGGAAAAAGGTGTGTTTAAACTCAAGTCTTAAGCAAGAAGGCATATATGATTAATAGGAACTTCAAGTCCAAATGTTCAATGCCATTGTTGCATGAAACTTGGGCAAATTAATATGTTTTGCTACATTAGGAAGGCACATCCCCAATTAGGAGACCCCTTCATGACTGAACCCCAATGACCCAAAATAATTTGGGTACCTAAAAGGAAAGGCACTTAATTTTAGTTTTGTAAGTATCCTTCAAATCAAGTTTGAAAGTGGACGATTGGCATGTTTATAATGGATGCTCAGGGCACATGATCAAAGAAGCCAACCTCTTCACCCACTTGAAGAAAATTAATGGAGGATAGGTAACTTTTGGAAATAATTCTAAAGTTAAAATTGTAGGCTTTGGGTCAATTGGTAAGAAAAAGAAAAACTCTCCTCTCATTGATAATGTACTTTTGGTTGATGGTTTGAAGCATAACCTAATGAATGTAAGTCAATTGTCTGAAAAAGGTAATAAGACCACCTTTGACTCTAAAGGTTTTCAAGTCACCTCCTTAAAGAGTGACAAAAAAATCTTTAGTAGAGAAAGGTTTGGCAGTACCTACACAATCAACTTGCACAATATCATTAATGAATCTTTTGAGTGTCATGTGTCTATGAGTGAGGAATCATAGGTATGGCATAGGATGTTAGAACATGCAAGCATGAAATACATTTAAAGCCTGAAGAAAGTTGATTTAGTGGTTGCCTTACCTAAAGTCAAATTTTCTAAAGACAAGACTTATGGACCATGTTAAATGGGAAAGTAAAATAAAGTATCTTTCAAGTATAAGAATATAGTAAGTACTTCTAGATCTCTTCAATTAATTTATATGGATCTCTTTGGACCTATTAGGATTACTAGTTTGAGTGGAAAAGATTATGCATATGTGCTAGTTGATGATTACTCTAGATTTACTTTAGTTAGCTTTTTAGCTCATAAGAATGATGCTTTTGATGCTTTAGAAAGTTATACTAAAAAGGTTCAAAATGAGAAAGGTTTTTGTATTTATAAAGTTAGAAATGGTCATAGAAAAGATTTTGAAAATGTTCTATTTGAAACCTTTTATAATTAAAATGGAATTTCTTATGATTTTTCATCTCCTATAACACCACAATAAAATAGTGTTGTGGATAGAAAAAATAGAGCTCTTATTGAGATAGCTATAGCAATTCTTAATAAGTATGATTTGCCCATATACTTTTAGGTGGAAGTCATCAACACTTATTATTGCATTATAAATATAGTTTTCAAGCAACCTATTTTAAATAAAATCTCTTATAAGCTTTAGAACAAAAGATATCTCAAAATTTCATATCTTAAAGTATTTAGGTACAAATGCTACATTTTAAATGCTAAGGACAATCTTAGGAAATTCTCATCCATAATGGATGAAGGTACTTTTCTTGGATACTCCACCTCTAGCGAAGCCTATAGGATGTTTAATAAGAAATCTATGATTGTTGAGAAATCTATGAATGTAGTTTTTGATGAATCTAGTAAGTTTAATCTTGGAAAAGGTAGTTTTGATAATTTTGTAGGTGTTTTTGAGAATCTTGATATAAATGAAGAAAAATTTCAAAAGGAAGGAACTTATGAAGATCAACCTCAAATTAATGAATCATCACCCCACCTCAAGATCAATCTCGTTTTAAGCATTTAGATAATAATCTTACATTTATTTCTCAAATTGAGCAAAGGAACATTAGTAAGGCTTTTAATGATGAATGTTGTGTGATTGCTATGTAAGAGAAATTCAATCAATTTGAGAGAAATACGGTTTGAGAACTTATCCTTAGACCTAAAAACCATCCAATCATAGGATGCAAATGGGTTTATAGGAATAAATTGGATGAGTAAGATTCCATCACTAAAAAAAGGCCTGATCGGTCGTGAAAGTGAAGAACAGATGTCTAAGAGGGGGAGAAGGTGAATTGGACTTCTTAAAAATTTATGGCTTACTCAAATGATTTATTACATAAATGATAAAACTTAGTAAGAGTTTGATTATGAGCTTGATGCTCAACATACAAATATCGAACTAAGCTTGGTGAGCTGATTATTAGATATCTACAATAGTAAACGAGCTACTTCAACTTATACCTCAACTACAGCAGCTTATATACTTTGTTTCTTTGAATAAGTGAGAGAGATGAGATGCAAATGTTGTAAAGTGTTTACTTGAGGATATTAGATGTTTGAATCAACAATTATTAAACTTAATAGTAGTTAGACGACTAATCAAGTTTTGGAGATAGATATCTTGTAAATTAAATAAAGATTAACACGAGTATTTATCCTAGTTCAGTACAAAGACCTACATGTAGTTCTTGAAGATATACTTCAAGATTATCTCCACTATTTTGACTCTAGTAATGCTAGAGATGAAGTTTTACAATGTTTAGTACTAAGACACCTGATATAGTTCAAAATATCCCCTCATTAACAATCCCATAGAAATTATTAAGCTTTTATCAACCCTCTTATTTACTTTAATAGGTGCAAATAGACCTCTCACAGACTTTGACAAGGGAGGTTATATCACCCTACAAATTACAAGCTTTACTACACGGTGCTTAATAACCTTAACAACAACATTTTCTTTGAAAAGCGAAATAAAAATATACAGAATTCCTATATGGATCAATTGCAAGATAAATGCAAGGAAAACTAGTTTTAGAAAGCAATAAATACAAACACTTGAGAATGAAAGAAGAAGTAAATGAAGAATGACAAATGCAACTTTTGGATCTTGAGGATTTTGAAGAGTAAATGCAATTCTTTCCTTATTGATTTTGGTAGGTGAGTCTTATATTTATAGAGCAATAAGAAAACTAGTTGTTATAGCTAAGATTTACATATGTATAAAGAAATCATTTTAATTTTTGCTTAAAATCTCTTTACAATTGCTAATTTAGACATCTGACAGTTTTTATACCTTTCTATCAATGGACAGTAGAAAGCTGTAAGAAAAGTCTGTCACTATAACAAACAACTAAACTTGACAAATAGAGATTGTTTTTACTTCACCCAATCTAAACTACAGTTTGGATATATATAAGGAGTATGTAAGTGTGTGGGAGCTAATGTATCAGTTCAGATAACAAGCATATACCTTAAAGATATCAAACATATATCTGATCCAAAGCAGATACCTTAAAAGTGTAATTTTAAAAGAAATGAGATTTATGTCTTCTGAATCACTTTAAAAAAATCAAACTATATCTTTTCATGATTTAAAATTATAAAAGCATTTGAAATTTTAAGGTGTTGAAAATGGCTTATTTTATTTTGATAGAGACACCTTATCCATTTAATAAGATATCTAAGACACATACATTCCTTAATGGAGATTGCTTGTTATATAGACTTCTTTTGGAGCGTATTACTAATTTCCCTTAGCTAAGATAGATGTCTGATGGATCTTATCTACTTCGCCAGTAATTTGATCCAATTCAACCTACATTATTAGACATCCGTATATACAATATATAGTTTTGTTATCATCAAAATTCAGATCATTAGCATCTTGGTTTAACAATATCTTCCTTTTTTTATGATGGCAAAACATCTAATTTGAATTTAAGTATTTTTTAGAAGTATAACAGTATAAGAAAATTTTATACATAGTAGATGTTGTAATTCTTATCCTGCAAGTTAGATACCTGAACAAGAATGTATATAACTTAATATTCAATCTCATTTACAATATGCAAGATGACCAAAAGTAATAGTAGGATCATTGTGAGCGGCTGACTTTTCGTGCCATCCACTGTCGGTCTGGGGTCCACTTTTCGTACTAGGCCCATTTTAAATGAGTTGTTCAATTGAAGGCCCTAACGGATTATGAAATGGTTTTAAGACCATTTCGGAGGAGCTACCACCCAATAAGATCAAGATAGTTCGGGAGTGAGGATGACAACTTTGTACCCTTCGCAGAGAGTCTGAGTTTCTCCTTCTCTAAAATCAAAGATTCTAGGTTTGGAAAGTTAGGTACGAATAGGGAAGTGTCAGCACCCCTTTTTCAGATTTAGATATCGAGAGAATTATGTAAAGCATTATGATGAAAGTTAATGCCTTCTCGAGTCTTGGGAGATGAGGACGAGCGAATCCGAGGCTAGGGTTAAGGTTAATCCAACTAAAATTACCTTTTCTAAAATCAATTTGAAATTATTTATCTAGAAAAATAAAGTTTGAGGGTCAAAACGAAGGATTTTACAAATTTAGGACCTAATTGCAAATTTTTTTAACTTTCCATATATAGCGCCAATCGGCTTTACATAGTGTCGACTGAGACTTTTTCAATTTGATGTCATCTTTCTTGATGATTTTATATCCATATACATATTCTAGAAGGTTTTTAATGATAATCATGGATTCTTAATGATATTTTTTTAAATTTAAAGAATTAAATTTAGATATTTATCAACATATTTTTATATGAGATTATCATTTCCTTTGGAAACTCTACCTCTATAAATAGAAAGAGGTATCAAGGGTTTTAGGGGAGAATACTCAGAGATAACAAGAATCAACAGAGAGAAAAAGAGAAAAAGCTAAGAGAAAAGAAAACAGAGAGTACAAAAGCTAACATTGAGAGAAGAAAGAAAAAAGGCTACTAAAGATTTAGGTCACTAAGAAAGAAGGCTACTGAAGAAAGAACTTTTTTTGGAAACCTTTTCTTAATCGACAGAAGTTTTCTTAATACCAAATCCAACACTAGATTTCCAACTAGTCTTTGATTAAACTACATCTTCATCACCTGAGACTCATAGAAGCATCAACTATGGTGACAACTTGAGGGTTCCTCCAAACATGTATCTATCATCATCCTAAACTAGTTTCTTTATTTTTTTTATATTTTTATGTTCTTCCTTAGAAACATGATTAGGGTTGATTTTATATGATTAGATTAGGGTTTCTTGTGGATCTGCATGTTATTAGTTTATTGGATTTTGAAATCTAATAATAAGAACACTAGGATTTTCAATTTGATAATTTTACCAATATTAGAATTTTGAATATGATTAGAAACATACATAGGATTAATGATTAGATTTATATATTCATTATGATTCAGTAATTAAATATATTTATTAGAATTGTATGATTAAACTGCCGCCTTTGTTTACCGTATGTTCATTTTTATAGGACTTGCATATTTTTTACGTTTTTAGCTCAGATTGACTGTTATTTGCTATTTATTTTATTTCTTATATATCTAGTCGATTTTTTCCCTCTGTGCATGTGAAAGTCAGCTCTAGAGATGCAAGAAACACACTGACAAGTCAAAAAATCCTGTTTGAATACCCAGAGCCGATCAGCTCTATGCCTAATGTCGATCAGCTCTACTCTTATTTATCCCAATTTTTTGGCTTTCTGCAAATTTCGATGTATTTTCATCAATTCTATGTACTATATTAGATTTTAAGGCTTTTTCTTTGCAATTTTAGTTGTAAGTCAGGCTGTAAGAGTTAGATTTATTTCATGCATCTTATTTTGCTTATTTTTGCTTACTGTAATGATTAAATACGTGTTGTGTGATTGATTAACTAAAATGGACCATATAGACTTAGGGCTAAAATTGGACCCAACATGAAAACTGTAGTCCAATAGGCTAATCAATATTAATTGGGCTAAAACTCTAAAATTGAAATACACTTAGTGGGCCTTGGCATGTCTTAGTTAGGATTGGGCTTTATTAGAACAAAGTTCACATAGAATGGGTCTTGTCATAGTAAGTAGTCCATTAGGCCTAAAGATTGGAAAGCAAAAGCATAACATATAATTAGGCTAGACTAAGTGGGCTATATACATAAGTAGTAAATTAGACTAACAACTCTAATATAGGTTGGGCTTGAGTAAAATGGATAGACCTAGGTAAACTATATGTGCTATTTGGTATGTCTGTGTATGAACTACTTGTGTTTATAGGGAATAATTTATTAAACAATAAAATTAAAGACTAATATACACAAATAAGGAAGTTGGCTTCTGGATCCATCTCTAGATTTTGTGGCATAAGCTTCCTTATGGAATTTGAGAAATGCCACTCATTATTAAAAGTGTCCCGGTAATTACCCGGACAACGATTCCTATCTCCCCGCTAGTCTTATTAACTAGTTAGCATGTCCCGGATTACAATGTCGTAGTCACTAAAAATACTTTGGTGCGTGCCCAAAACTGTCGCCCACAGTAGCGACTTTGCTGGGGATAAGAGAAGCTGATTCCAGTATATGTTTATCATTAATTTTATTATTTAATATATTATTCTTGCATCACTACATAATTTTTTCATACACTGTACACTTTGGTCCCTATATCCTTGATGGCTTTAGTTAGTGGTTCTTTCGTTCCATTTAAACCATAGAATTACGACACTGGCTAACCATCACTTACAAGTAATGAGTGAATTTTCTTCGTTACAAAGACCCTTGAGTGGGGAGACGAGCCAAGGAAGAACACTTTTTAGTAATGGGAGCCTTTTATCCTTATCCAAGACTCAGCTCATGATAATGACCGCAGTAATCTCCCTTAGGGACCTTGTTACTTGCTATGTGAAATGTTTTTCCTTATAAGTGTTTAAAGCCCAAATATCAAAGGCCTTGGCCTAAAAAATGGCTCTAGGCCCAAAATATGCAGACTTTTATACTTACACTGAAAAAATTGCTTTGCTTGTTTTAAATATACTTTGAGAGCTTATGGCATGTGCGTCGGGCCTATGATTCCCTATTGATAGGAAGCCCAAACCCAAAATCTTAGGGAAGAAAGACTCACCATAACCGTGTGTGGGAATAATAAGGTTGGAAGGATAAATTGTATACTATTATGTGTGCTAACTTCTTCTTTTTCCTCTCTTTGTGCATTGCACGTGCATCATGCATCTCACGATCGCATGCGTCATACTAACCTTTATTTTTTAGCCATATAGATTCTCCTATGAGTTAGAAGAGGCAAAATAGTGGGAGATTGGAAAAGGATGCCTATTTTTCTGAGAATCTGAGCTGTATTAGAGCACCTTGAAAGACCAAGACGCCAAGCTACCGAATAGATGGCTAATGAGAGAGCTAATGAACAAGATGTCTAGATCATCAAGAACGATGTCATCGATGATTTATGGGGTGTGATTCAGGAAGAACTCTAGTAACTCTTGGCCGAGATGGCTGTAAATCAAGCCCCACCTACTGTTCCCATTGCACCGATTAATCCCCTTATTGCTATTGACCTGGCTGTGGTTGCTGCTAAAACTGCTACTACGGCTAATGTTAATGTTGAAGAACCAGCTAGAAGGGGAGTACCCCAGAATTTTTGGGACTTTGATGAGTTCATGCTAAGCCAAGCTAAGAAGGAGACAGCCCTTGCACTAATGAAACTGTGAGTGGCCTAAGTGCCAGGCTTGAAAAAATGCAGGGTATGCTAAAAATCAAAGGTTTGGACCTTACCTAGGATTTCGAAGAGCTAGTTTTAACGGGAGAAGACAAGCTGCCTGCAAAGTTTAGAATGCTCGAGATGAACACTTTCAACGGGATTGGTAACCCGAAGATTCATCTAAAGAAGTATATAATTATCATGGGAACTACTCAGCTGAGTAAGACCCAAATTGTCAAGCTATTTGTACTGCCTCTTAAAGAACTCGATGTCAACTGGTACCACGGTCTGAAAAAATTCGCCAAAGCTGAATGGCGCGATTTATGTCAACTGGTGCCCGTGTTGGGAACACGGCCAGTGTTGAAACCAACACAGCCATGTTCAACTTCCTCTTGCTCGTACTTAGCTTGTTTCGGCAGCTTCGGCGTCCAATCATGCTCTAATTCTTCCCTTTCCTTTGACTTCTTTTGGACCTAATGCACACAAACAGACGCATAGGGTGAGTGTTGGGACCAATTCACATCCAAATGTCCATAAAATCAATCTTAAAAACCCCATTTAGATGTGTGTATTTTACGCACATCATTCATCTTTAAGGATTGAATAGCTTTGCTTGAGGTTGGTAGTGTGAGATAACCTAAAGGATTTGCAATTGTGAATTTCTATTTGATATTCTAATAGAGACATCATCAATAATCAAGAATTGAGTTCTGTTTTTCAAAGGTTGTAGTCTTTTTCTTTGTGTTCTTCATGTTCATAAGAGAAAAATTATTTCTTTTTCTCAATTTAAATCCTCAATTACAATTTGTAACCTTAATTTTCATGAGATGTAAAATTTCTAGTGCTTCCGTTGCGTCACTGCATGTGTTTTTCCAACAATTTTCTAAAATTAAAGTCATTGTTTGATTAAGAATATAATTTATTAATTAATAAATAAAAATAAAAATAATTAAATTATATATAATTTTGAATTTTATATATTGTTAAAAATAAATTTTTATGTCAAAATAAAAATTTATGCGTTACATATGTCAAAATACTTTATGCCACATAATTTAGTGTATATATAGAGATTGTATCGAGCCTTTATGTTCCTTGTTGTTGAGTTTTTGGTTTTCAAATGATTATAAATGCACGAAGTTTAGCAGCAAATTTCTCACCTTAATAAATATTTCCGGACAAAAGAATTTCATTGACTCATGAAAGGATAATCCATCAATTATCAATAAAATGGAATTAACAAAATCCATACAAAGGTACTTTCAGAGCCATAAAAGGAAATTCTATACTCCCATAACAAAATTAGAAAAGCTACTGAGAAGTGCATAGTATGACTATACAATTCAGTTTATAATTTGGTCTCTTTATTTAAAAGAATAATTTAAAACCTTTCATAATTTGATAATCTTATGAACTGTAATTTTAAAGTTTTTTCTTTTCAATAAAAAGAAAAAGATCTATGTTATCAAAAAAAATAAAAGTTAATTAAATACTTAAATATCTTTATTACATTGAAATTATAAGTAAATTGCCGCCTAGCATTGTAGGTAATAATAACAAAAAGGGTAAAGTTTAAAAAATTACTATGTGGTTTAGCACCCTTTCAGTTGAGGGGACATAAATATTTTTCGTATTAAATAAATATTACGTGCTTTATTTTTTTCATAATTTTTAAGTATATATTTATATTTTTATTATTTCTATATAATTTTACATATATTTAATATGAACCATTACTAAATTCTGATTTCATAAATAATGTGTCATCTAATAATATATTATAGAATTTATAAATATATTAAAATTTTATTTAAAAATTATTTTTAAATTTGATTAAAATTTAAAAATATATATATCTTAATAATCTGTTATAATTATAAAATATATAATCAAATGCTAAATTACTTAAAAATACTTATATTATTAAAAATTTATGTTTCTATTAATATATCGAATCAAAGAAATCAATATTCTACAAGGATCTGGTTCCGCGTCTCGATTTGATATACTTTCCAAATTCATAAAAATTTAGCTAAAAAATAAGAGTTTTCCTTATTCTCCGGAAAAATATAACTATTATGCCTATATAAAGACTAGTATCACTTGTTATGGTGAGTAGATTATTATTATAAAAATCATAATATAAAAATATTTGATAAGTTAATATAGAATATAATCTTTATTAAAAATATTCAACTATTTTATGAGTATCTTTTTTTGTATAGCATGTATTATGATATATTTTATAGATTTAATTGATATTTAGACTTTAAATAAATTAATAAAATATTATATAACAATGAATATATAAATTAATATATTAATAAGATAAAATTAAAAATATTATAAATTTTTTAACTTCTTACCTTCAATTTATTCAAAAATCTATATTGAGTTATTTAAACTCAATTGTAAGAATTTTAGAACTTTAAGAGATTATATTTTTAATTTTTACGTTCAATTGTAATGAGTATGAGAGAAGAAAATGATAATTACCTATTAATAACTTATTAAAGAAATTGATGATGTGGACTAAAGGCTTTCTTGTTTCTTTTATAAATAAATAAAAGAATTAAAGTGATACTTTTTAGACTAAATATTTATTTATATTTTAAATTTATATCAATTAGTTAGTGTAATATTTTAATTTTTAATTTAAAATAATAAGTATTTAAATTTTTTTATATTTAAATATTTCTAACTTTCAATTTAATTTAATAGACACTTGAATTTTAGCTTTTTGATAATAATATAATAAAATGAAAACAAATGATCTTTTATAAGTCAAAAACTTTTAATGACAAGATATTTATTTTATCACGTTTTTATATTTATATAATTTTCTATTTAAAAAATAAATATATATTTAAAATTATTAAATATTGAAATCACTCAATATTCTTTTTATATTTTCCCTATTAATCATCAAATAAATACATTAGACTTCTGACTTTTCTCTTTAAAAGCCTTGACCTAGCTTGTTCATGAGAATAAATTCAATGGAATTAAGAGAAAGAAAAGTCTTGTTGCAATCTGATATTAAAATATTTAAAATTTGACTTTACACGAGAGTATTTTACCTGAATATGGCCATTGTGTGTCTGAAGCCGTAAAGATTTGAAGTTTGCAAACACTTGTGGATAAACTAAATTAATATATTAATTAAACCATTATATAATAAAATGAAATTAAAATCTTGTTATTGTAAGGTCAATGAAATGAATAATTAACCAATAATATTTTTTATAAGATAAAAGAATAAATAATGATTATCAAATATATATATAAAAAAAATATATAATATTATCCTTTTATTTAAATGATGATATACTAAGAACCAATCAATTGCATTACTACAGCTTCCCAAATGATAAAGACAAAGAACACCGCGTTTGGGTCTACAATTCCAGGGCTCAGTCATCCGTCTTCAAAGATTACAAGATCAACATTTCTGTTTTTGTTAATTAATTAAAAAAAAAAGTAAAATTTGCACAAAAGTAAATTCCTATATATTTTTTCACATGGTACAACTTTTTAGCCCATTGGATGACAATATAATTAATTAATTAATTATGCATTTGACAATAATAATTGTTCTTCTGGTACTGCACGGCTATCAAATTATTCGAGTTGCCAGATCCATTGAATTTGCCGGGTCAGTTCTGTCAGAAAGGTAAAACTCGATGATAATTCTTCTGCCTCTTTTCTTTTTATAGTTTTTTTTCCATATAACCCATTTCTCAAGCTATTCAACTTTTATGTTTTATTATGTTTTATTTTTATTAAACTCCTAAAACTTTAATTTATATTATACTAAACTTTTAGAATTTTGATTAATATTGCACCGAGCTTTTATAATTCGCGAACAGCATGTTTCATTTATTAATTTTTTTGGTTTTTTAGATGATTATAAATGTAAGGAATTTAGCAGAAAATTTGCCAACTTAGTGAACATTTATCATAAAAGGAATCAATAAAAGGGAATTAACAAATTCCATACAGAGGTACTATCACAACCATAAAAGAAAATTCTAGCCCACAACAAAAATAGAAACAATAAACTTTCTAAAAAAAAATAGAAACAATAAGAATATAAAAAAATGAATTGGAAAAATAAACGAAAAGAGAATGAGAAAGAAAAAAAGGAGGAAGCGACTATAATTTAGTCCATTAGGAGTTCGTGTAAATTATCGTTAGTTACTAAAACAGGAATTTGTTTGGCTGAAAATTACGGAATGTGCCATCGTTTGGAGAATAAATATACTCTAATGACTTCTAAGCGGTTGAATTCTTAAATTTCTTTGCCATAATTTACTTGGATTCTCAACAAACAACCAATAAATTGATAATAATTATAGTAAATAATTAAAAAAAAAATAAGTTGGAAAACTTAAAGTTCATTAAAAAGGTAGGTAACAACAGTAAACATAATTTTGCTGAAGATTGTTGAATTGCGTTTTGAAAGTGTGTGGATAGTTTGTGTGTTTGATCTGTTAATCCCTTGATGTCGTTATCCACTACTGTTGATGCCCCCTTTAGTCTTCAATTTATAGAGCTTTTTATGATATACTTCTCTTTTTCAGTCAATAGAGCTCTATTATCCTATTATTTTGGAATGTCAAACAGTTATTGATTTGGTGCTAATTGATATTTATGCTCTTATATTTGGCATCACTTTCTGATTCTTTTGCAATTATATCTCTTAATTTATTAACTAATTAATCATAAAAAATTACGCTGTATACGCTTTTCTAAATAATTACAAAAATACTTTTATTTTCACATTCTTACATTTTTACTTTTTCTCATTATATTTTTACTTTTTTTTTTTTTTTTGAGAAAGTCAATTTTCTAGCTCCTTAGTCTTCTTCACCGGTTATGAAGCATATTCAAGGGCTGCAACATTCCAGATCTAAATTTTAAGGGATGGAGAAGCTAATTCTGGCCTCAAATCCGCCAAAAATTCCACAAGTATGCTGTCCAAGAATGGCACCAAGAGGCGATGACTTCTTCTCTTTGCTTCGCCGATACCAGGTCGTTTCCAATGAGACTGGTTTACACATTGAATGGCAACCGGAAAAGAAGAACAGAAGGGAGAGGGTGTGACGGTGAGAAAGAGAGCTGATCAGGGAGAGAAAAGGCGAGTAGAGACTAAAATATAATTTTTGCAATAGTCTAAATTACTTTTGGACAACTGAGAAGATGTTGAAGTTGTTGTACTAAGAGCTACTCAAATGGGTAAGATAGTTGAGAAGGTTTCTCAAGAGAAGTTTTGGGTCAGCTCTTCTCTACTGCTGCCACCACTGCCCTGAGTTTCAAATGGATAATGATAATTAAGAAATTACAACTTAAAACTTCTGATATTTTTTGGGTTCTATTTAGCTATGATTAAACTTTGGCTTAGAGGGTTTTGTTTTATTTTATTGAAGTTTTTAATTTCCTTTTTGAAGTCTAAATTGTAAGATGATAAATGATTGCAGAGCTAAAAAAGAGGTAGAGGGGACGAAGGTGAGATTCCTGCTATCTTTAAAGCCATCTTGAAGAGAAAATTAGTTGGAATTTCTGTTTTTAATTCTAATTGTAATTTTGATGGTGATATAGATTTATGAGATGCAAAGAATTGTCTTTTTAGTCAAGAGGGAAATAAATATCATTAGTTATAAGTGAAAATGATGAGACTGTATTTTCAAGTAACTACGGTTGTATGTATCAGAAATTGACTTCTTGTGTCTTTTAACATATAGAGTAGCATTAAGGTTGTTTACTGATGATCATTAATAGCTTTGGCCTTTGGATGCCTGTTTCGTTTTCTTTTTTATTTTTTTGCTATGTTTTTCTTTAGTCAGATTGTAACTTTAATTACATATTTGTTGACGCCACAATGAAGCTAAGAAAAGCAGAGGTAATGATCTCAAATAAT
Source organism: Ricinus communis (assembly GCF_019578655.1). Lineage (NCBI taxonomy): Eukaryota > Viridiplantae > Streptophyta > Magnoliopsida > Malpighiales > Euphorbiaceae > Ricinus > Ricinus communis. Next base: position 9,825,073 of record NC_063261.1, on the reverse strand, counting down.
TTGTTAAGCAGTGGATGTGAAGTTTAACAATGTGCTGCTATTGCAGGGATCTATGATCTTGCATATACTTATAATCAACTGATGAGAAGCATTCATGAAACCATGATCTTACATGTACTTATAATCAACTGATGGGAAGCATTCATGAAGCTCTTGGCAGGGACATGGAGAGTGAGGTGTGTGCATGTGGTGCGTAAAGCTAATAGCTTTGCCTATTGGTTTGCAAACAAAACTTTAAGTTGTAATATTGGAGTTCACGTGACTGATATTGATTAGTTTTTTTTTCTTTGCTTCGACCATGTTATTTAAATTAGACTAAAATAAAGATAAGAATAATATAAAGTAATTGTGATAAATTATATTTATAAAATAAAATAACACTCACATATATATTAAAATAATTAACCAATCGAAAATATTTAAGAATTAAACAACTCCCAAATAAATAAACATTAAATTACTAAAATATTTCTAAAAAATTATCATTAAATAAAATTAAAAATTTAGAGTGTTATATTAGTTGAATGATTTTCCGTTGATGTTTAGTTGATGTCTGGTTGATGTTAGATGTCTATAGTTCATGTCAAGATGATGTTAGATGTCTATGGTTTATGTTTTGTTGATGTTAATTCTTTGTTTATTTTCTAATCCATATTTATTTAAATTTAAATTTTATTCGTTAGTTTTTATTTAATTTTTATTTATTTTATATTTTTATAACTTATTGATTTTAGTTGATGTGTATTTTCTAAAGGTACTTTTTAGATATAGTTATTAGTTGATTTTTAGAATATCTGACTTAAGCGTATTTTTGCAAATATTTTTTCAAAAAAGTGTATTTTTGCAAATATTTTTTCAAAAAAGTATATTTTTGCGAACTCTTTTTTCTTGAGGTAAAAATATAATTATTCTTATAAAAAGAGATATTCCTGTAAAAAAATCCAATTAATTAATTGAGAAATCTTCATGGGCTTTAACTGACTGCATTTTTATCACATTTATATTGGGCTTGAGTCCAAAAATAATTACAGGCTCAGCAATTGCCTCCTCGTATATATGTCTGGGCCAATATTCAAGGAAACATATGTTTTCTTTAGAATCCATAACTTCACTTTCAAAATATTATCCGAAAATTGAAAATGCATAGAAATTTTCTGTGCAAAGTTCAATATCACCCATATGACACTTGGTATTAGAAGCACAAGGCTAAGTAAATTCAAGAGTCCTAAGCAACTTCAAATTGTCACTTTTTATCTTCTTTTGAGACTCTTGAATCTCCATCTTTTCAACTTCATCCTCCAAGAATTAACTCCTTTCTTGATTCATACTAATAAAAATTCTTTAAAATCAATAGTCAAACCTCAAAACCCATTCCTTTATCACCAAATTCACAAACATAATTTCACTATTTCTCTCTCTTCTTCACCTTCGACTTTCTCTCCACCTTCGATTTTCTCTCCACCAGCAGTCATGCACTATTCAGGATGTCACACCTCGTCTCACGTAGCTCGAGATGAACATTTAAAACCAAACACTTGCTAAATTTTTTTAGTTTAGTTGAATTATAACATACTTAAATATATATGTAATAATGTATCTGAAATCATAATTACAAAAAATAAATAATTATTTTAGTGGATATAATGTTTCAATTCAACGGCTATAACTAGAAATTACCTTTATTAAACATTATTAAATAAGTTAATATAAAAATTTTACCTTTATACATTAATTTTATAATATAACCTTTTATATGTACACAACCACCATGGTGAGAAACAAGGATAAAAATTTATGTACAAGTTACAATCCAGACGAGAAATGTTGGCCAACCTTACTCTCGCTATCAGCACCTATTTTTTGAATTTAGATATTGAGTGAATTACGGAAAATCCGATGATGAAAGTTGCTATTTTTTCCGAGTCTCACGAGTTGGAGAAGGTCAAAATCCAGGTTAGAGTTATAATTAATTGAGCTAAATATTGTGTATGGAAATCAAATTAGGTTAAATTGACTAGAAATTTAAATCTTAGGATCAAAATCAATCAAATGGCCAAGTTCAGAGGCTAAATTGCAAATTTTTACGAGTCTGCCAACATTTAGAGCCATTCGGCTGGGCATATAGCCAAATCGGCTCTGTGTAGTGTCAGTCGGCTCCGCACAGTGTTGGTTGGCTCAAACCTCAATTTTTATGGTCGTTCTTTTTATGTATTTCCAATTTAAACACTTACAACCGTCAAAATCGACTTTCTAGAAGGGAATTTATCAATAATTATCTAATTTTTTATTATTCTTATGATTAAATGGGTTTATCAATATTATCCCAAGTTATTAAAAAAACCAGTATTTATCGATTAGAAAAAAAGATTTTGTAAAGCCATTTTTATCTTTAATTCTTTGAATTATCGATAATTAAATGGAGAGTATATCTCAGTCTCTAGGGTTTCCCTAACCTTTCCCTGTAAAACCCTAGGCTTAGGAGGTTGGCAACTAAGTGCAAAATGATTGGTAAGATTTTTGGCATACGTACTATGATTTTAAAAAATCAAACACAAAACCTATTAAATACTCTAAACCCCTACTCCATCTTTGGATCAACTTCCTCCTCTACTCTTAAGACTCAAGGATTCGCTCAATATGGTGACAATCTAAGGCAGTGTACCTATCGATGCAGTCTAGCACTAATGGCGAGTATCAAGGTCGTATTCCTCGGGAAAGCGAAAGCCTAGAGTTACTTCTTTGTTCTTTGTTATATTAACCTAAAATGGATGATGAATAAATTCTAAACTAACTATTAACTACGAGCTAAGTTCTAAGGGAGATGCAGGAGTAATTGATAAATGAAATAATCAAGACAAGAAGACAAACCCAAAGGGAATCTAAACTAGTTGGCAACCGAACAAAAGATAAAGGATCGGCGAGTCTAATTATGCTACCCGTGGACGAATTCTTAACCGAATTCGATTTCTCTCTCGAGATAACCGAATTCCTAAACCTAATAACCTAAAGTTGGAATCTCTTCCTAACGATTGATTCTTAAATTAGCATTAAGCTTTAATTCGCCTCTATTAAGCTTTGTTAATTCTTAATCCGGCTAGTTAATTATCCTTATCTCTAAGTGATTATTAACCAGTTCTTGTTTATTCAAAATTCCAATTGCCAAACGGATTTCTCAATCTCATAAAGCAATCTAAACATCACAATTCACAATGTCTCATGAATAATGCATAATCTTATTAATACTGAAAACAAGAAGAATACAAAACCAACTCAAACAATCCAACAATATAATATCAAGCCAACATAGTAAAGAAATCCCAATGGATTAAATCAGTCTAGCTAAACATGTTCATGTTTAAAACAATCTAGGAAATCAACTATAATGAAAGAATAATGAAAATAAAACATGTACACCATTTTCTCTCGAATTGGATGAACAACTCCAAATATGGATCTACACTTTGATTAATCTCCCAAACTGCCTCTTGAATTGCTTCCACTAGGGTTTTGCACTCGGAACCTTGCGATTCCGGGATTCTTACTCCCCACAACTCTCTCTTGCACTCAATACTATGCAAAAATCGAACCAGCCGCCAGGGCTCTATGTCACTTCTTCCCCCTCTCCTCTCCTTTCTAAGAAAAATTCATTTTTCTTATATATTTAACTCAGCACGGCCGTGTTCAAGGCCGTCTTTGGTCAGCTCTGACCAAAGTCCAGCCGTACGAAATCGTGGATCTCACCAAGTAGGGTTTCACCACGGCCGTGTTTCTCCCCGTGTTGGCCACCACGGGCCGTGTTTCTCCCCGTGTTGGCCACCACGGGCTGTGCTGAAGGCCGTGGTGGCTACGGAAACCGTGCCCAAAGTGCCAATTTCAAGAATCAAAGCCAATGGTTGAGCACGGCCAGAGTCCAGGCCGTGCTCAATGTATGCATTGCGGGCACTTGTCCGATCTTGGTGAATTCTCGTCCGTTTCCGCACGTATTGATCTATAATTGCTTAAACACCGATGATGGTCCTATAAATGTTCCTGAAATGCAAAAGAACATAAAACACGGGTGATCTGGGAATAAAAGCACAATAATTGCTAAGAACATACGCAATAATATGCAAGCAAATATGTGTAAAACTATGCTCATCAAATTACCCCACACTTAAGCTATTGCTTGTCCTCAAGCAATTAACAACTCAACCCACAAAACTACAGTTAGCAATTCATTTCAGTTTATGCCCCTAGTCCACAACAGAGAGTATTCAACACATCTCAAAGGATACTCAATCATAAATCAAATTACAAATCATTAACAAAGAATGGAAATAATATTAATGCATGAGTAACTTAAATGACAACTCAACACCAACATCATGAACCAATGCCTCACAGGGATCACTCAAGTTGCTCAAAGTGTATATTAGGTAAATAACAAATCCCTCAAAGCAAATGCATAAGACCCGCTCACCATAAGCTTGCTTATAAATCATATCTTCGCTACTGTGAATAAGTAAATACCAAAATCAAAGGGTCTTTACCAAGGTTGTAATGGGGCTAGGGCAAAGGTACGGAGATTTGGATAGAAGTATGAAAATGCTAGAATTCGTGCGATAAACAATAGTATATGCTCAAAGGATTAAATGCCTAAGATCACAAAAAGAATCATTCACTAAAATTCCTACTTCATAGAATAACGCTCACAAATGCTCTAAATCCAATAAAAAGATAAATAATTAAAGAGATTTGTTTATTATATATTCTTTTTTTTTCTTCTTCTTTTCTTTTTCTCTTTTTTTTTCTCTTTTTTTTCTCTTTTTTTTTTTTTTTTTTTTTTTTAATAATAATGAACTAGCAGCTTATTAGCGATCGCTGCATACAACTCGAATAAACATAAAGAATAACAAATACAAATTGGATCAAAGGGAGCATTTAAAATATCAAAAGATTTAGTGAATTTACCAACATAGCAACTAGCATTTTAATCCCACATAAAGTTGAATAAATCACGGAAAGAAATTCCAAGCATAAGGGTAAAGGAAAGATAAATGTAAAGAATGGTATAATTGGAAGTGTATAGGTGTAGATTATGAAGAAAAGGTTAAGGCTCAAAACTGGCTAACTAATGGAAACATAAGGTGATAGGCTTTTGGTCAAATGTAGTGAATCCTAAATCGCCCAAATCATCTCATGGTATTCACAATATTCATGTAACTTCAACACGCATTACAAAGCAAGTTCTAGAAGCAAAGTTAAGTACAATGCACACTTAAACAAGAAATATAAAGAGCATAAGTATAATGAATGCTCAACCGGCTCAAAATCTCACTTTCGGGGTGTGGTATTAGGTGCAGTTGGTTCGCAACATCATTAATTGAATCATTACTTAAGAAACACATACATATGATATTATCAACGTTCTAAGTTAAAATTCGACAATTCGAAAAATAATTAAATAACACCGGTTTAACCCTAAGTAGGTTGATGTGTAAAACACCATAAATTGTTTTCTAAGGACAATGAACAAAGAAAGAAAAGTAACTACAATTCTATAAATCAAGTCATCAATCAGCTCAAAAATAGCATACTCAAGTGCATAAAAACACAGTGTCCTAACATCCCCTAAAAATACACAACACCTAGCCATAGCAATTTCAGATATATTAAAAATCCATATGAGAGATTAAGGTTTATCCATAAGCACCCCACACTTGAAGAACACACTGTCCTCAGTGTAAAATGTTATGGATACCCCGCATGGAATGCTCAACTAAGAGAACAAAGGCAATACAATCCAAGTGCATGACATGTATGAAAAATAAAGTAAATAAATGTAGAAAAATAAAAAGATCTAGGGGACTGCCCTGATCATCCATCGAGGCTGATGTTGTGGAAATTCAGTGCCTCCTCGGTAGAATCTGAAAATAATAAAATAAAGAAATAAAATTAAAACTGAAAATATGAAAACTAAAACTAATAAAATGTTTCAAAACAAAAGGTTAAAATATTAAAGATTAAAGATAAAGTTTGGGGTGCCTCCCAAAAGCGCTTCTTTTTGATGTGATGAGTCTTCTTAGTTGGACTCATGGTGAAAAGTAAACGGTGGGGATTGGCGACCATCCATCATTCTTCCAAGTAAATGGCTTCAAATATCCGCTTAGAGGGATAATCGTCAACTTCCTCTTCCCGACAGTCAAGCAAGCTGCCAGTATGATGGGCAAAACTCGCTCCTCATATAATTGCACGTAGTCATGATGCTCTAGGGGCTCTTCCAATTTGAAAGCTAGAGTTTCAACAATTGGAAGGATCGACGGTTGGGCAATTTCTTCAGGAGTGTTGATGGTTTTCTTCAGTCCCTGGCTTGGTTCTCTTGCTAGAAGAAACTCGAGCTCCTCCAAGACTTCTTTATTGGATAACTCATGCTCATCTTCCATCATCGAAGGGACTTGTGGAAAATCTACCAACAATTCCTCTAATCGCAACTCAAAGATCATCAATCGTACATTCCTGTTGATAGTCTTTCGGAGGAATTATGTTCGCCTCTTCCTTTCCGGTTCCATCTCCATGGTCAAGAGATCGTCCCGCATGTGAAGCATCATCATCAAACATAGTAGATAAACCGGAAAATTCTCACCTGAACGCAAAGTGATGCGCTCAAATGCTCCTCGGATTCGTGATGGCGTTTGATGGAGTTTCCAATTGCTCTGCCGCTAGTAATTGAAAGATCAAGCCTACTTGATGCTCTATGTTCTTAATCGAGGCTTGTTGATCTTCAAGTATCCTCTCTGTTTGTTGGAATCTGTCATCAACACTTGTAATGAACCTCATCATCAGCTCCTCCGACACTAACTCTTCATCTTGAGTTGAAGGTGCAACATTAGGCTGCTGATGTAGTTGCTGAATTCCTAGTGGTTCTTGGCCATCTAAGCTCCATCCAAAGGGTGAATGAGTACTCCACTCTTGATTATAGGTGCTTCCATACGAGTCACTTGGTCAATTGCCCGTATAATTCACCTGTTCACAGTTATAAGAATAAGGAGTAAAATCACTGCACAATGGACAATCATTACTCAAATGTAAACCACAACAAAATTCATAAAAAACTTGAGATGAAAGGATAGGAGTGGAGAGTTGATCGGTAGCCCTGCAAAACGATTCCACTCGAGCTTCTAAAGATGCACGGGTATCCCAATTTTTAGCACTCTCTTGGTTCCTAATCCCATTTTCCAATGCGTCACACAAAGAGTTTGAGTTTAGCATTGAACCTCCTTATCATTCACTATCTGAATCATAAACTTAAGCTAAATAAATATGTACAAATAAAATAAAATAAATAAACAAATAAAAATAAAAATCATAAAATAATAAGAAAGAAAAAAAATGGCTAAATTAACAAATAGCAAATTTCACTCTAGTTTTCAAACAATTCCCCGGCAACGGCGCCAAAAACTTCATGTGTGCTACTCGTGTTAGCTACAATCTAAGGCAGTGTACCTATCGATGCAGTCTAGCACTAATGGCGAGTATCAAGGTCGTATTCCTCTGGAAAGCGAAAGCCCAGAGTTACTTCTTTGTTCTTTGTTATATTAACCTAAAATGGATGATGAATAAATTCTAAACTAACTATTAACTACGAGCTAAGTTCTAAGGGAGATGCAGGAGTAATTGATAAATGAAATAATCAAGACAAGAAGACAAACCCAAAAGGAATCTAAACTAGTTGGCAACCGAACAAAAGATAAAGGATCGGCGAGTCTAATTATGCTACCCGTGGACGAATTCTTAACCGAATTCGATTTCTCTCTCTCGATAACCGAATTCCTAAACCTAATAACCTAAAGTTGGAATCTCTTCCTAACGATTGATTCTTAAATTAGCATTAAGCTTTAATCCGCCTCTATTAAGCTTTGTTAATTCTTAATCCGGTTAGTTAATTATCCTTATCTCTAAGCGATTATTAACCAGTTCTTGTTTATTCAAAATTCCAATTGCCAAACGGATTTCTCAATCTCATAAAGCAATCTAAACATCACAATTCACAATGTCTCATGAATAATGCATAATCTTATTAATACTGAAAACAAGAAGAATACAAAACCAACTCAAACAATCCAACAATATAATATCAAGCCAACATAGTAAAGAAATCCCAATGGATTAAATCAGTCTAGCTAAACATGTTCATGTTTAAAACAATCTAGGAAATCAACTATAATGAAAGAATAATGAAAATAAAACATGTACACCATTTTCTCTCGAATTGGATGAACAACTCCAAATATGGATCTACACTTTGATTAATCTCCCAAACTGCCTCTTGAATTGCTTCCACTAGGGTTTTGCACTCGGAACCTTGCGATTCCGGGATTCTTACTCCCCACAACTCTCTTGCACTCAATACTATGCAAAATCGAACTACCAGCTGTGGCTCTATGTCACTTCTTCCCCCTCTCCTCTCCTTTCTAAGAAAAATTCATTTTTCTTATATATTTAACTCAGCACGGCCAAAGTCCAGGCCGTGCTGAAACTGTGGATCTCACCAAGTAGGGTTTCACCACGGCCGTGTTTCTCCCCGTGTTGGCCACCACGGGCCGTGTTTCTCCCCGTGTTGGCCACCACGGGCTGTGCTGAAGGCCGTGGTGGCTACGGAAACCGTGCCCAAAGTGCCAATTTCAAGAATCAAAGCCAATGGTTGAGCACGGCCAGAGTCCAGGCCGTGCTCAATGTATGCATTGCGGGCTCTTGTCCGATCTTGATGAATTCTCGTCCGTTTCCGCACGTATTGATCTATAATTGCTCAAACAACGATGATGGTCCTATAAATGTTCCTGAAATGCAAAAGAACATAAAACACGGGTGATTTGGGAATAAAAGCACAATAATTGCTAAGAACATACGCAATAATATGCAAGCAAATATGTGTAAAACTATGCTCATCACATACGTACTATGATTTTAAAAAATCAAACATAAAACCTATTAAATACTCTAAACCCCTACTCCATCTTTGGATCAACTTCCTCCTCTACTCTTGAGACTCAAGGATTCGCTCAATATGGTGACAACCTGAGGGTTTTAAAGCATCCATATCATTATTCTTCTCTTTTTTCCTAATTTCTTTATTACTTTCTTTGATCTTTCTATTATTAAAAATATACTAGGATTTTGTAGTTTCTTTCAATGATTGTTATTTTTTAATGTTATATGTGTTAGAAATAGGTTTTAGGATGACTTGCATATTTTTATGATATGCATGTTTCTTGAATTTTGAATATGATAACTTCTATGTTCTTGGGTTTTAAATTTGATAACTTTTGTTTTCTTGGGTTTAGAATATGATAGTCCTATGCTATAAATTAATATATGTTATATCTACTTTTCTTTGGTGATGACTAATGTATTTGAATGATTAGATTTAGGTTAGGCATGATTTGTTCAATATGCATGTTTTAGAAAATTGACATCTTTATTCATTGTAAGTTTTCTTTATTCATGAATTTTAATTTTTAATGTCTTTAAAATTAGTTTAATTATGTGTTTTGTACATATTCTAATTGTTTCTACGTGTTTCCTTACATGTATTTTGAGTATTATGGAGTTAGAGTGCCAGGAGATTGCAAATTCGGCCTAGGAAAACTCTAGAGCCGATTGGCTCTATGCACTATGCACAGTCGATCGACTCTATGACATAGCCGATCAGTTGTTGGTTTGCCAGTTTCCTGATTTTGATGGTTTAAAGGATTTTTGTCATTTTCTGCCAATTTTAGCCTATTTTTAGTTATTTTGAGTTATTTTAGTTGTAGGAGGGTTGTAATAGTTTAGTATTTTTCTACTTTCCTTTATTTGGCTTTATTTTTGTAACTTGTGATGAAAAGTACTTGATTGATTGATAAAACTGATCACCTAGACTTAAGGCTCTTAATTTGGACTTTGGCATGAAACCTGTAGCCCATTAAAAATAGTTAGACTTAGGTAGGCTTTGCCATGTTTGAAGTTAATCAATCAACTCACTTAGAATAGGATGACTGGATTGGGCCTTATCATAGAAAGTAGTCTATTAGGCCTAAAGGCTAGAATTGAAGAGCGTAATTGGTAATTATGCTAGACTAGGTGGGCTACATGCATAATTAACTAGTAAATTAAGTTAACAACTATAATAGGGGCTAGGTTTGAATAAAACGGGGTAGACTTAAGTGAATTATATGTGTTTTGGTATGCATATGTATAAATTACTTGCATTTATAGGGAATAATTTGTTAAATAATAAAATTAAAGACTAATATACACAAATAAGGAAGTTGGCTTTTGGATCCATCTCTGGATTTATGGCGTAAGTTTCCTTATAGAATCTGAGAAACGCCACTCATTAGTAAAATTGTCCCGGTGATTACCCAACTGGCGACTCCCATCTCCATGCTAGTCTCGGTGACTATTTAACGTGTTCCCGATTAGGTTGAAAAGCCTTACAGTATCGTAGTCGCTAAAGACACTTGGTTGAGCACCCAAAACTGCCACCACAGTGGCGATTTTGCTGGGGATAAGAGAAGCTGACTCCAATATATGTTTATTTCTAAATTTTATTATTTAATAGATTATTCTTGCATCACTACACTTTCACACATTGTACATTTTGGTCCCTATAGCTCTGATGGTGTCAGTTAGTGGTTCTTTGGTTCCACTCAAATCTTAGAATTACGACACTGGCTACCATCACTCATAAGTAATGAGTGAATTTCCTTCGTTGCATGGATCCTTGAGTGGAGAGACGAGCCAAGGAAGAAAACTTTTTTACTTATGGGAGCCTTTTATCCTTACCCAAGACTCAGTTCATGGTAATGACCGTAGTAATCTCCCTTAGGAACCCTGTCGCTTGCTATATAAGATATTTTTCCTTGTAAGTATCTTAAACCCAAATACTGAAAGGCCTTGGCCTAGAAATGTGGAACCAGGCTTTAGGCCAAACTATGCAGGCTTTTATGCTGATACGAGAAACATTACTTTGCTTGTTTAAATCTACTTCGAAAGCTTATGACATGCACGTCGGGCCTACTATCCCTTGTTGATAGAAAGCCCAGACCCAAAATCCTAGGGAAGAAAGACTGACCATGAACCATGTGTAGGAGTAATAAGGTTGGAAGGATGATTGTATAGTTTCTTTATGATTGCTAACCTTTTTACATCTCACGCGCATCATGCATCTCATGCATTGCATGCATCATACTAACACCGTTTGTTTTAGCCATTTTAGATTATCATCCTTAGTTTGGATAAAGAGGACCCATTTCACCAGTAATCGAGGCAATACTAGATAAGAGTCCAAGAAGTCCACTACTTTCAAAGATGGCCTATGCGCAAGACATTGATGCTATTAAGACTGCAATCATGGCTGACCTAAGAATTATGATCAGAGAGGAACTCCGGCAAGCTTTGGCTGAGACTTTTGAGAAACAGACTATCTAAAAGATTACTACTGCCCCTAAAACTAGTGTTGCTGCTAATCATGATGTGGAAGCACGTGGTGAGCACCTTTGGAATTTAGACGACAATATGCTAGAACAAGCTAAGAAAGAGTCTGCTCTTACTGCAAAAGCTGTTATGGAATTTGAAATTTTGTATAGTCTAACTAAAAGGATCGACAAGATAGAAGATATGCTGAGAGAATAAGGTTTAGATTCAACCTTTGATTTTGACGAACTAGTCTTGATTGGAGAAGACAAGTTACCTCCCAAATTTCATATGTGTGAAATGTAAAAGTTCAATGAAACTAGAGATCCAAAGGTGCACTTGAAGCAATATGCTACTTTCATGAGTACTACTCATTTGGCTAGGACCCAAATTATCAAGCTGTTTGTACTTTCATTAGAAGGGCTAGTTGTAAACTGGTACCATGGGTTAGAAAGATCCATCAAGTCCGATTGAAAAAAGTTTTATGATGCTTTTATGCAACAATATGACTATAATGCTCACCTAGAAGTCTTTGTAAGGGATTTGGAATCGATAAAGCAAAAGACTAATGAATCCTTTTCTAACTTCTTGACTAGATGGAGGAGCAAAGAAATTTTAATAAAGAACAAGCCTTCTGAAAAGGATCAAGTTCAGATGATAGTCTGAAATATTTTTTCACCTTTGATGGAAAAACTGCAAATGATGAATCCCAACTCCTTTGTGGGCTTGTATGATGATGGCCTACAAGTAGAAAAAATTAAAAATGCTAAAGTTGGTTGGAGCACAGAAAACTATGAAGCTACAGAGATTGAAAAGCTACCATCTGAAGATGATGGTGCTTTCCAAGATTCAGCTATCGATCTATTTTAAAACAATGGCATGATTCTAGGATCAATGATAAAACTTTAGCTTTGCTTATTTTATGTTTATTTTAATGGAATTGGGCATTATAATGATTACTACATGAGTGTGTTTAATATTAATTTTATTCAAATTGGTTTACTTAATATGGGCATAAATAATAATCTTAGGTAAATTTCTATCCTATATAATACCACACTTGAAGAGAGAAAAATGAGAAAACAAGAAAAAGAAGAAAAAGACAAAGACAAAGAGAAAGAGATACTATTTGATATGCACGATTGAATTTAAGGTAGCAGAATTATCTAACACACTAGGGGCAAAGCAAGAAGACTAAATTCAGCCCTCATCATATAACAACCTTAAGAACATCAAGGACCTCTGAAGATAGAAGTGACTAAAGATTGGTGCTCTAATCCTAAAATATGCAAGGCCTATTGCATTTAACTCCCAAAAGAAATTTAGATCGAGCTGGAAAACTTCCATATCAAAGAAAACAAGATTATTAAGTTTTAAGATGCTAAAAGGAGTTTAAATCTCGGGGACAATAAGCTCACAATTTAATTTGGACAATATCATATACTATCTTTGAAGAAAAGGAAAATAGAAAAATAGAATGAAACAGAAAAATAAATCCTATTGACTGGAAGACTTGTACAGGCTAGTCAGGCAAAAGTTAAGGAAATAAGGTAAGAAAAAAATAGTCGACTAGAAAATCTAAAAGGACTAGTTGATAACAGGAGTGCTATTATGTGAAGTAAAAAATGTACCCGTTTTTGCATTTAATCACAGTTACTAGCTCAACCACCCACTATCAAGTCTTTCTTCTTGAATAAATTTATGAAAAGAGTAAAATGAGTATAAAAATACTACGTATTTAGATATAAAAGTAGAAAACAGTTTAGATAACTGTAAGTATAAGAAAACCACATAATTATATAAAATATATAACATTATGAATCAAACTCTTGAGGCAATTAATATTATCAAGCAAGAATACACCACTACAGAAACTATTCCAACACTCAGATAAATAGTAATACTAATTATCAACATCATATACTTTAAATGGTATAAAAAGTCTCATAGATTTTAACCATCCTCACAACAATGATCACCAACCAACCATTATTCAAAAACTCACTATGGGTAGACTTGATGGCTAATCCTTCCTCTACATTAGCACGATCCGATCCTTCTCTCTTCATTGGCCTACAATCAAGTGCCCCATTGTCTAATGTGCATTAACAACCATAAACAAATTACATGTGCATATATCAATCTCAGCATAATTCAAACACATCACTGCGAGGAGGCATTTCTTGAAAATAAAGTACACTTTTACTTGCTCAAAGACATTGGATGAATGTTATTTTTAACATTAAAATAGAATTACATCAGGCTGCCCCATAATTGTAAAATATAAGTAATGTATAATCAATAAAATTAAGGCTATCAATATTTGTGCTCATTAAGAAGAAGCCAAAATCTTTAATTAACATTATATATTGATTAATTAGGCCAACTAAAGGCTAAAATATTCTTCTTCTTGAATTGCAAAATCATCACATGTAAAATCCAACATAAACAACCTACTTTTGATGATTATACTTCAAATTTGTAAAACCAATTGAATATATCTTGAAATTAGTTCCAAAATGAAATTTAATAAGCTCAAAATAACAACTTTAAGTTTTCTTTTTTCTAAGTTCAATATTCAGACTTTAAATCAAAGAAATCAACTTTGCAAGGGCTTGACATCTACTCACCAAATGTTGCCTTTAGTTAATACTCAACTAGCTCCATAAAATATCTACCTTGAACTTGCACTTTCCTTGCCTTTTTCAACACTTAATTCATATATTTCACTTAGAATTCAATAAACCAATAAGCCTACATGCTCTCCTATCATACAGCCCCTAAATAATATGCAAATTATGCTTTTAAACTCAATCTTACATTCCTATCTCAACAACCATAATATGGCAAATTTTGGGGCCAAATTTTAAAAAATTATTGAAAATTACACATGAGGTATTTGAGACTAATATTTTCTATATTTCAAGGTATTCAAGTCTATAATATGCAGAAAAAAGTTTCATTTCAATTAGACAATTATATGAGTTAAGCACAATTTCATACACCAACTCAAACTATCTTGATAGAATGAGGAGTAAAATATTTGGTACGATTAAACACAGATAGAGATAGAATTAGTAAAAACGTAAAACTAATAAGTTATAGATAAATTTCCAAGGTCTCCTACGCATCAAACCACACATAATTTGGAATTCTCTAGCTCAAGATATGAAAGAAATATAGAAGCTGAAAAATAAAAAAAAATCCAACCCGATAATACAGCTTACCAATCCTAACTCAAATCAATCAAAACTCTTAAAATACTTACCAAATAAACCTTTAAAGCCTTTAAAGATGAAGATTATGGCCAAGAGTGCTCAAACCTTGAAATTTCTCTTAGCAAAAGATTAGACCAGGTTATTTAATTAAGAAACTCCCTCAATTCCTCTATTTTCTTTTCCCCGTGTTAAGTGTGTATGTGTGGATATATATATATATATATATATATATATATATATATATATATATATATAAAGACTTAGGAGTAGAGAGTGGATGATTTTAGACATAGGTTAGAATAGGATTAGTTGTAAAATATCTCCTTAGATCTTTAATGAATTGTTCATATTATTTATGAACCCTCTAACTTTTATTCTTTCATCCTAATTCAATCCACCATCTTTCTTTCATTTCAATTAAGTCCCACTATTATTTATTATTAGACACACTTAAATACTACCTTAATTCAATTAAGATACTATATCATAACAAATGCTAAAAGGATGAATACATACTTAAAATACTTAGAGTGCAGGTGTGACACAAGGACTTCCACACTGATTTTGACAGCAGCTCCCTTTCTCTATGTCGCTCGCTCGATCGTCCACTACAAGGATTTGCTAATTCACCAACCAAGATTATCAATTAATTAATTACCAGTACCATTTCCAACAATTTTCCAAAGATATTTTTACCGATAAATGTCATAGTAGGCAAATCTGGCAACAAATAATGCTGCCACAATATAGCGATGATTTTCCTATGATTTAACGATAATATTTTACCCACAGACGACTTTATTGCTAAAATTAGGCATTAAATTTAGCAATAAATTTTTTCAATAATTTATCGACAATTTACCAACCATTATTTTTTCTCGGTAAATATAAAAATAAAATTATTATACTTAGTCTAGTTGCCTATGTTTTTGCGACAAAAATGGTTGTCGGTAATTTGAAAATTCTAATGCCTACGATTTAGCGACAAGCTTTGTTTTCAGTAAATTGGTAATAACAAGACACATAGTTTTGCTTAAAACAATGTTGTTTTCTAAAGCTAAATTTTTCCCTCCTATATTGCATTTCTCCCTCTTTCTTCCATTTCTCTTTTTGATTTCATTTCTTTGATTTCTGCCCTCAATACTGCTGCCATAGAAGCCGCTCACCATCACCTCCATTAATCTATCACTAGCTTCGTCACTCTTCCTTTCTCTGTCACTCACTCACTCACTCTCTCTATCAGTCACTCTTTCTATTGGTCTCTCTTTTAATTAACTTTAGGTTAAATAATATCTTTTTTTAAAAAATATTTAATAGAAATTTTATCTTGTAATATATTAGTTATGGTGGATTTTTTGTACTGGATCTCGCATACACAGGTACCATGCATTTGGTTTTATTTTTTATTTTAATTGTTTGGCTAATTTTTTTAAATTGTTAGGGATTTTTCTTTATTTTTAATGATAATAGTGCTATTTATATTCAATTTGAGTGGGTGTGATGAATGGGTTTTCTTTTATAAATCATAAATTAATTTCTATTATGAACGAAATCTTTATTTTTGTTTGTAATTTTATTTATATATTTATAATATGTAGTAACTTCTTTAGTTTGATCTTGTTGTCCTCTATTTGTTGCAGTTTTTGAGTCTTTCTTTTATCTTTGGGTTGAGAATAAAAACTTTAATAATGTTTGTAATTGTTAGTAATTGGTTAAAATTGTTAGTAAATTTCTGGTATTTGTTTGTTAATTGTTAGAAACTTTAGTAATGTCTATAATTATCACTAATTGGCTAAAATTGTTACAAATGAGTTCATTACACTAATTTATAGTTATCATAACAAATTGGATTTCTGAATGAGATTAAAAGATAGAAAATTGGAGAAAAGATGACAAGTAGGATCCAAATTGTCAAGCTATTTGTGTTGTCTTTAGAATGACCTATTTTAAACTGGTATCATGGTCTAAAAAAATTAAAAGATGGAAAATGACATGATTTATGTAAGTCTTTTATCAAGAAATACAACTACAACACTCATTTGGAAGTGTCAGTCAGGGACCTCGAGTCCACCAAGCAAAAGCGAAATGAGTCCTTCTTTGATTTCTTGACTAGGTGGAGAAATAAGGCTGGGTTGATAAAAAAAACCCTCTAAAATGGACTAGGTTCGTATGGTGGTCCAAAATGTTCTTCCTGGATGGGTCGAAAGGCTTTAGATGATGAACCTAAAGACTTTCATGGACTTATATGATGACGAGCTTCAAGTCGAAGAGATAGAGAATGATAAAAGAAAGACTGTGTGAATTGGCAGAACGCCGAATTACTAGGTTGGAGGGAGTAGGACCTTGGATGTGAATGTTGTCCACCAACCGAGAAAGTTCTCCAACTTCAAGCAACTATCTCGAAGATTTTTGAGAGGTTAGTGAAAAATGGCACATGCTCTAACCCTCTACCCTCAAGAACCCACCTAACCTTAATGCCCCCTGTTATAAGCCCAATACCTATTGCAAATTCCACAAAGCACCTAGCCACCATACAAATAACTGTATCCGGCTTAAACATGAAACTCAAGATTTTATTAACGCTGGAAAACTGACCGACCCAGACCAGCCCAACACCAGAAGAAAATCCTTACCAAACTATAATAAAACACCACTCTCGAACCAAGTGTCCATGATCACTCCTGATTTCAATAAAGAGGAGGTCATGAACTCTTTTCAAGATATATCCCAACTCGAGCTAGAGCCAAAGGCAATGCTAAAAAGCCTACAAAAAACCTTCACCAAGCTAGGGACATCACTATTCTTGATGTTCTAACATATAAAGAGGAGCAGGGAACTCAAGCCCCAATGACTAAGAATAAGTCCTAACCTTCACAATGATTAATATTATGAGTATCATCAGGCTTTCAATCATATAATGGATCAGTGTAACCGTCTTAGGCATGAAATTTAGGACTTAATAGAGTGCAAGGAATAAAAATGGAGTAACTTCCTCAGCATGAATGTGAAGACCTGCTAGGGCAGCCCTCAAGCAAATTTAATTTTAAGGTTTATTATTTGAGGCCTCATTTGGCTGACATTCAAATTTAGGATATTGTGCTGAGTGGTTAGGGATTAGAAGATGATCAAGCGGCTTGTGAGCCTTATCTTCTAGAGGTATGGAGGGAGGGTGAGAAGAAGTTGGTAATAGCCTTTGACAAGGGATGAGAGTGAAGTCTAAGAGACTAGGGCAAAGGATATTGGACAGACAAGCAAGTGTGTAAGGGTGAAGACACGGGGGTACAAGAGTTCGAGTAAGTCAAGAAGACACCTAAAGAAGGGGACAAAGGGTTGTTAGAGTAGTTGAAAAAGGATAAGAAGACGACCGATATATGGGAGCTACTAATGTACTCATTGGATCATAGAGAGGCTCTATTTCAGGCGTTGCCTAGTATAACTAATAACACGACAGCTATCCCCGAGGAAATGATCAAAACAATAATTGACAAAACCACTAGGATGAGGACTTACCACTAGAGGGAAGAGACCACAATAAAGGTCTCTACATTATAGTAGAGGTCAAAGGGAAAAGGACTCCATGTCTTATGGTGGACGATGGGTCAACCATCAATGTGTGCCCTTCTTGCATACTCCCTAAGCTAGGGATGACTACAAAAGACCTACAACCATCAAATATGGTTATATGCGTCTACAACGAGACAAAAAGATATTTTTTAGCACTGGTAAAAACGGGACCTATAAAATCCTGGATGGAATTCACCATCCTAGACATCTTGGTAACCTTCGCTTTCTTATTGGGAAGGCCATGGTTTCATACCTTGGGAGGAGCCCCTTCTACTATACACTAAAAGGTCAAATTTCCTCATGAAGGTGAGATAGTGACCATCAATATCGAAGGTGGTAAGGTTGTCTCGGCCATTCAAAAAGCTGTCAAGGAGCTGGAAGCTCCTACTGGATTTCAAGTTGCTATTCTCTACGAGGACTATATAGATCCTAAAGTAGCCAACATGTTCAAGAAAATGGACTTCATGCTTGGAATGGGGCTGCAAAAGAACCAGCAGGGTATCATAGAGTTGTCAGACTTCAATGGTCAGAAAACTCGACATGGGTTGGGTTATTGTGAAGATGAAGGCAAAGAAAAACCAAAGGGTAAGACTTTAAAAGATGCCTTTCTCTAGGAGTACAAGCCCTACTCTATAGAGCCTGAACCTATTATAATAGCTGGGACTTAGGTGCCAGGATTTGAAATTTTCAAGAACTTGATCATCAACAGGATGGTCGAGCTGAGCATCAAGGAAGTCCACGAGAAGATCACCACTGAGGTAGAAGAGCTGAAATTAGAAGAGTTCATTTCCTTGCCTGATCAATAGGAGCTAGCTGCTCTAATTGATGAGCATATCATTGATGTATTTTATAATGATATAATAATTTCCAATCTTTTATGAGGATGATGTTTCTTTTATTTCCAAGATTAATGATATAAACTTCGATTTTGCTTACTTGTGCGATAAGGACGATTTTCCCCTTCCTCATATATATTGATAGTCGACAATGCCGCTTCAAGTGCGATATACTCCTTCACCGTTTGGTTCTCCAGATACAATCAAATCATGATGGCAGTAGTGGAAAAGTTGAAGATGACATTCATCACCGAATAAGGTACGTACTGCTATAAAGTTATGCCTTTTAGATTGAAGAATACATGGGCAACTTATCAAAGAGCAGCCACTACCTTATTTCACGATATGATGCACAAGGAGGTGGAGGTGTATGTGGATGATATGATGGTAAAGTCTGAAATAAGGGAAGGACATTTTCAGGCTCTTGATAAGTTTTTAGGATGACTGAAAATGTATAACTTAAGGCTTATTTCAAAAGAAGAGCATATTCGGAGTAACGTCAGAAAAGCTGCTAGGACATATAGTGAGTTAATGGAGAATAGAAATTGAGCTGGACAAGGTAAAGCCTATACAGAAGGATGACTTCAGGTGTCCAGCTTCAATGTGTTACTAAGCGGAAGCATAGGTTGTAATGGAGGAGGTGCATAAAGGGGTATGCGAGCCTCACATAAACGGCATAGTGTTAGCCAAGAAAATTATGCGTCATGGCTATTACTGGTTAATGATGGAAAATGATTATATAGCTCTGGTAAGAAAATTCTGTGAGTGTCAGCTCTATAATGACTTGGGTCACATCCCCCTGATCGAACTTCATAATCTGACATCTCCATGGCCTTTCGTAGCTTGGGGAATCAATATCATCAAAGAGATAAAACCTACTTCAAATAATCACAGATACATAGTCGTGGCAATCGACTACTTCTCCAAATGAGTTGAGGCCAAGTCATTCACTACTATAGGGGCAAGGCAGATGGCTAGATCTATAGAGAGAAACCTGAATTGTAGGTATGGGTCCTACACCATGTTGTAATAGGTAATAATGTGCAGTTCATGGGTGAGATAGCAAACCTGTTAGTAGAATACAAGATCAAACATCACAGGTAGCCTCCGTACAGACCTCAAGTGAATGGAGCAGTAGAAGCAACTACAAAAACTTAAAAAATACTCTCGAAGATGGTATGGAATCGCAGGGATTGATCATTTTGGTAACCCTTTACACTTTAGGGATACCAAACAATTAAGCGAACATTGACAGGACAAACACCATACTCTATGGTTTATGGGACTGAATCAGTCTTGCGAGTTGAGTTGGAATTGAAATCTTCAAGAGCTGTATTAGAGTTTGAAATACCAGAATATTAGTGGGTTGAATATAGATACCACCAGTTGGCTCTGATTGATGAAAAAGGATGAAAGCCATTGACCACATGCAGTTGTATCAGAAACGCATAGCTAGGCATCCAATAAGAAGGTAAAGCCAAGGAAAATCAAAGTTGGTGACTTAGTGTTGAAACATACAAGACCTACTGCATTCGACCCAAGAGAAAAGTTCAGGCCTAATTAGAAAGGTCTATATTTAGTGAAGAAAATCTAGCCTAAAGGTGCCACTAAGATCTCAGACCTAGAAGGGAATGAGTTCTCTGAGCCTATTAATCTAGATCGTCTCAAAAAATACTATGTATAAAAATAAAAAGATAAAATAAATAGCATAAAGAATAGCCTGCTAATCAGAAAATCTGAAAAAGCTGGTCAGACAAAAATCAAGGCAATGAGAGAGGAAATAATCAGTTGAAAAATCTGAAAAGACTGGCTGATGATCGGAGTTGTATCATGAGAAATCAAAATATACCCATTTGGGCCTTTACTAAATGAATAAATTATTTTAAATTTTTATCAAATGTAGCTATGTCTGTTTATTACTATATGCACTAACTGAAAGAAAAAACTAAGCTAAAGTCCTAAGCAAAATAAATGAGATCTAAACGGAAGCATATTTCATCTTCTCCTTATCTTTACAGCCGCATTCCTAGATTCAACAGCTAGCTCTCAAGTCCATTTGAACCTTGCAAATTCAGGAGAAGTGGTAATCTGAAGCTCGACCCAAGCTTTGAAGCTGTCATCCGTGGTCAGATTGCCTTCAGAATCTGGGTTGTGCTGTATATCTCGACGACACCAGTGTCTCCCTATCTTATCCAGGAAATCTTGTCTCAGTAGGAGCCTTTGAGTTCAAGAGGAAATTCCAAAATCTGTTGCTTCTACCCATATTGATGGCAAAGTCTCCCAGATGTGTAGAAAGTGGATGCCCGCAATCCATATAAAGGTACGAAGTCGCCGTACACCATGAGCATGACATGTTTGATTCTCCACCAGGGGCAAGTCCAACGAATATGTGTTTTCGGAATGCCCTTCATCTAGGAAATCTAGCCATCATGGTCTTTTGGGGTAGCAATTAATCAAAGTTGCACATGTTTCAGGTAATACTTGTCAATGTTCTATAGGATGGTCAATATTTGAAGCTTCTCGCGCTAAAAAGAAAGAAAATAAAAAATAGAAAATGGAAAAAAAGAAAAGCTAAGTTGAAAACCTAGAAGAGCGGCCTAGGTAAAAATAAAGTCTGCTAAGTTGAAAACCCGATGGGGCGGCTTAGGCAAAAATAATAAAAGAAATGAAAAAGAAGATCTGGTCACATACCTGTAAAAGAATGAGGCTGCCACCAAACTGTTGATAGATTTTGTACATGTCTAGCCTAATGATGGTTTCAGCTAAGATAATTGGAATTGGATCTACTCTATACTTCACCTGATCAATAATGCCAGCAATTATGATATCTCCCCCTCTTTGAGGAGAAATCAGCAGAAATTAGGCATAGAGGCAAAAGCCTAACATCTTAATCCAAGCAGGTGTTCCTCTTTCCTTCTTTTTACAATAAGAGATTAGAGAAGTAAGGGTAATGTACTCACCAACAGAATGGAAAAGTACCTAAGCAGGGGCATGCTGAATAACTCTACCAATTTACTAGGAAAAGGATCATCAAAAGCAATCAAATGAGTAGAATCTATGGGGCCTGCAAGAATAGAGAAATCATTTTTAATCATAAGATATAGCTCTTGCATGTTGAATAAAAAAACATGGTCTCTTAGGCACTAAAAAGTTAACAACCGAGTGAAACAAACCCATAATCTAGTTTAAAGTGTTACATGCCTCTGAAGGAGAAAAGGTGAAATTTCTCAAGTTTGATCCATTCATCACCAATTAGGGTTTTGAGAAGAGTTTGGAGGGCTTTGGTTTTTTTTTTTTTTGAGTAATGGTTTTTCAATTTTGAAGTGTGAATCGTATAAGGGGAAGTGTGAGGGATGCATGCATATTTAAAGGCCCATAATCAGAGTTTAATTTACACTCCGTAAATGTAGAGCCAAATCGACTGAGCACATAGTTGATCGGCTGCAAGAATAGATAACGTGGAGACAGAGATCTCGGGTAGGTTGGCTAAGTGAAGGGGATAGGAATACTAAATTTTCCCATTTCAAAGCTTCTGAGAGAAGAAAGCCGAATTGTATTTCAAAAATTAAAAATGCAAATGCTTGAAGAAAGAGAACCAAAACAAGGAAAGGATGATCAAAATGGTTAATTCCTTTAATAACTTTTAACAGCTAGTCCTTTGTTATTTTCTAAATTTGTGGCCCCATAATTATGGTTACCGTTTTGTAACCAACCACCTATTGTTCCTTTTTTATTTTTTTCTTTCCTAATTAAGTTTTTGTGTGTAATGTATTTATATGAGAGGATTCTCCTCCATCTTCTCAAGGAATGAGATTTTAATTTACTAGAATCCTCTTTAGTGCTCAGGGGAAAGGGAGATTGAGGGGGTGGAAATCTTAAGTAATTCCATTAATTCGAAGTATTGGAGTTCATCACCATCTTGAAGATGATAATGAACCACCAAAAAGGATCCAATCTGATGACAAGGAAGTGATTAATCCAGCTTAGAGCACTTGGCTCAACAATGATGGCCTCTTGACCATATGGTTACTTGGAACCATTGCTGAAGATGTTTTGCTTGACTTGGATGATACAACCACTGCCTTTCATGTTTGGAAATCTATTAAGGACAAGCTCTTACTAAGATCCAAGAAAAAGGAAATTCTCCTAATTGATACTCTCATGTCCCTTACAAAAGGGAACATGATACTTGATGAATATCTTCGTAAATTTAAAGGTCTTTGTGATAACCTGGCTGCCATTGGGAAACCTCTTGATGAAACCAACAAAGTCTTCCAACTTACACGAGGTATGGGTCCAAAATACAAAGATTTTTGAATGGTAATGCTATCCAAACCTCCTTATCCCTCTTACAACTAATTTATTCTTTCCCTGAAGGCTCACGAGCAAACTTTACAAATGGAAACTGAAATTAGTGATAACCAAACAAATCATCATCAAGCTTTCTATGGTAGGCGTGGAATTGGTCGTGGTCGTAGAGGTCGCTTTAATTCTAATGTTTGTGGTTTTGGTCCTGCTGCCAATCAAAATCAGCAAACTTTCAAAGGCAAAACGGAGGAAAATCAGCCAAGTAATTCATCGCACAAAAGGGATGACATCATTGTTTGCCAAATCTGTGGCAAAAGAAATTATATTGCAATAAAATGCTGGAGCAGATTTGATCATTCCGTCCAACCCGAAGAAGAGCTACCTCAAGCATTGGCTGCTCTTTGCATAAATGAGGAACATGATTCAACTCTCTATGCTGATTCAGGTGCTACAACACACATCATGAACCATATTGGTAAAAACTCTAAACTCACTCCCTATCATGGTAAAGAATCATTATATGCTGGTGATGGTAATAGTCTCAAAATTACCCATGTTGGTGAAGGTCTTATAAATGCTAAAAAAGGCAACCTTAAATTAAATAATATTTTGATAATACCTGAAATTAAGAAAAATCTATTATCTGTTAGTCAATTAACTCAAGATAATGCTTGTAATATTAAATTCACTGCTAATGAATTTTTTGTTGAGGATTTACAGGGAAGAATGATAGCTAAAGGTGTGAAGAAAGGTGGTCTCTATGCTTTAGAAGAATTACAGAATTTTGCTCTCTGCTGTCTCTAATACTGCATCTTCAACAATTTGGCATCAACGTTTGGGTCATGCAAATTCTAAAGCTTTAAATTTCTTAAAAAATAAAGAGTTCATTAGTGTGTCAAATTGGAAAAAACAAAGAATCGGTATTTGTCCCTTTTGTCAAATGGGAAAAAGCTGCAAACTTCCTTTTATTTTATCAATGAATACTTCTCATCAACCTCTTGAAAAATTGCACTATGATTTATTAGGTCTTGCACCTATTTTTTCTTTTCAGAACTTTAAATATTATGATGTCATAATTGATGATTTCTCTCGTTATTCATGGAATATACCTTTAAAAAGAAAATATGATTTCTTTGAACAATTTGTTAAATTACAAAAACTCGTTGAAAATCGGTTTGATAAGAAAATTAAGATTTTCCAAAGTGACGGGGGTGGTGAGTTTACATCAAAAACTTTTGAAACTCATTTACAGCAATGTGGATTCAACATCAATTTTCTTGTCCTAACACCCTCGAGCAAAATGGTATAGCCGAAAGGAAACATCGCCACATTATTAAGATGAGATTAACCTTACTTTTTCAATCAAAACTTCCAATGAAATATTGGGTTGATGCTTTTCTTACCTCAGTTTTCATTATTAATAGGTTGCCAACAAAAAAACTCAAAATGGAGTCACCATTCTTAAAAATCTTTGGTACTAACCCCAATTATGATAATTTAAGGAGCTTTGGATGCAGGTGTTATCCCTACCTTTGCAATTATGGAAAAGATAAGTTTTCTAAAAGAACATATCCTTGTGTTTTTATTGGGTATAGTCCAATGCACAAAGGATATCATTGTCTTGACACTCAATCAAATCGAGTGTATATCTCCAGGCATGTGGTGTTTGATGAAAGCCGATTTCCTTTTGATAAACACACCGAGGATGTCAATATAGCTTCTCTAGAATTAGTGTCCTATACTGATCAGGAAACTTGGATTCAAAAAGGGAACCAGCAGCTAGACACTCCAAATGAGCTAATAAATCCTTGTCCTACAAGGATACAAATTCTTGATGACATAATAGCAAATATACATGATGTTACGAGTTCAGTCGTTAAGCTACACGTTGGGCGGAGTAAGCCTACACTAGGTGAACAGCCGGTTACTACTAAATGAAATAATAACTAGTGGTGAAAAAGTACCAAAACAACTGAAGCCTACATCCTACTACAGAAAGGTTCCCTGTTCCTATGAACATGAGTCTATTTTTTGTCTAACCTTGAGTCAATAGGGTCAACTACACAAAAGTGAAAACAAAACTAAAAAAATAGCTATTAGTGGGCTTGTTTGTTCAACTACTATTGAAATACTGAAGGTCGCCCTACCATTCTCAAACTCACTACTAAAGAGTTGGGTTACGCCAAACTAAAACAACAGTGGATAATGTCATGGATAATTCACAAAAAGAAGCAACAATGATTAAAGGAGCAAATAATTCACTCACTGAAGTGGGAATCCTACAACAAGTAGACTTGGATCAGGATATGTAAATTGAAGAAAGCTCCCATGACATTGATGTGAATCAACAAGTTGATCAACCTCTACACCAACTTGAACCGATTTCACAGGATGACTCAATGCAAAATTACTCTTCTTCATCTTTATCAAATAACTATCGAGATATCTCAAATAATTTAAGTATTGATATTCCTCTTGTAGGTACCACGAATGAACAACAACGTAAGATGATAACACGAAGTCAATTAGCTCAAAGACCTGAGCTTGATCTTGAGTTAGCTATGGCAACACAAAGAATAAGAGAGAAGAAAAACTCTAAACCTGAAGCATTCACATGTATGACGGATATAGCAGAACCCACTACATGAAAGAAAGCTATCTCTATTCCCTATTAGTACAAGGCAATGAAAGAAGAACTTTCGGCACTCCACTCAAATAAAACATGGTCTCTTGTACCCAGACTTGCACACACCAATATCATAGGATCCAAATGGATTTTCAAGACCAAACGCAACAAAGATGGTACCTTGGATCGTTATAAAGCACGTCTAGTCGCTCAAGGCTACACCCAAATACCAGAAATTGATTACTACGAGACCTTCAGTCCTATAGTAAGAGTCACTACAATTCAGATCGTTCTTGCCATTGCCATAACATGTAAATGGATATTAAGACAACTTGATGTGAAAAACGCATTCCTTTATAGGGAATGATAACTCATTTATTCAGCAAATCATGGATGCTCTAGGACGAGAATTTGCTATTAAAGACTTGGGACAATTGCACTACTTCTTGGGAATAGAAATTCAATACACAACCTCTAGCATCCATATCTCTCAAAGCAAATATGCCAAGGATATAATTGTCAAAGCTGGATTGGGTGCAAGTTCTTACTTCAACAATTTTATGACTATGAAAGTTCAACAAACAGACAACGATCATACAACATTTGAAGCCAAAACTTATCGAAGTCTAGCTGGTGCTCTTCTTTATTTAACTCACGCTCGAGATATATTATTCATGCTATACATAAGATATGTCAAAAGGTACAGAATCCTACAATAAGGGATTTCAAAGAAATTAAGAGAATAACTTGATATGTCAAAGGAATATTAAATTTTGGTCTTCAATTCACTCAACAAAGCTCTCCCAACTTGTATGGTTTCTGTGATGCTGACTAGGCCGGATGTCCTACAACAAGAAGAAGTACATCGAGTTATTGTGTATATCTTGGAAGCAATTGTATTTCTTGGTCTTCAAAAAGGCAACCAACTGTTTCTAGGTCTAGTTCCGAAGCAGAATATAGGGCTATGGCAGTGGCTACAGTTGAACTTATGTGGATCACATTCATCCTACGGGATATTGGAATTAGTTTGCATCAACCACCACAATTACTCTCTAATAATTTAAGTGCTTTATACATGACTTTGAATCCGATTTTCCACTCTCGGTCTAAACATATTGCCATTGATTATCACTTTATAAGAGAGAAAGTTGCTCTTGGAAGCTTGGTTATAAGATTTGTTCGATCCTCTCAGCAAATAGCAAATATATTTACTAAATCATTAGCTAAAACTGCTTATCAAGTATTGCATGACAAACTTGGAGTCCATGTTCTCCTTTCCTCCAACTTGAAAAAGGGTAAAGAAACAGAACCAAACAAGGAAAGGATGATCAAAATGGCTAATTGCTTTAATAACTTTTATCAGCTAGTCCATTGTTATATTCTAAATTTGTGGCCCTATAATTATGGTTACCGTTTTGTAACCAACCACCTATTGTTCCTTTTTTGTTTTTTTTCTTTCCTAATTAAGCTCTTGTGTGTAACGTATTTATATGAGACTCCTCCATCTTCTCAAGGAATGAGATTTTAATTTACTAGAATCCTCTTTAGTGCTCAGGGGAAAGGGAGATTGAGGGGGTGGTTCATGACTATTTCCAAGGTTTGTTCTCGAGTTCTATGCCATTGGATACTTTTGAAATAGTTGCAGCTATTGCTTCGAAGCTTGATGATTGTATGGTTAAGATTTTAGCTGCTTCGTTTACATTAGATGAAGTTGAAAGAGCCCTAAATAAATGCATCCTTGTAAGGCTCTTGGCCCAGACAGTGTATCAGTCCTTTTCTTTACTACTTATTGGCATATTGTAGTTCAGGATGTTACTCGCATGATTCTGGATTTTCTTAATAGCAGTGTTTTGCCTGATAATGTTAATCACATTTTTATTACTCTTATCCCTAAAGTTAAGAACCTTGAGTCAATGAAAGATCTTAGACCTATCTCTATCTCTAAAGTGCTTACTAAATGATTGAAATTGACTTTATCTCATGTTATTGATCAGAGTGAGTCTGCCTTTGTACCTAATCGTCTAATGCTATTTTAGCTTTTGAGATATTTCATTCTATAAAACATAGGATGAAGAGTAAGAAGGGCTCTCTTGCTTTTAAATTAGATATGAATAAAGCTTATGATAGAGTTAAATAGGTCTATTTGGAAAAAATTATGCTTAAAATGAAATTTCCTAATTATTTTATGCAGCTAATTATGTCTTGTATAAGCTTTGTTACCTTCTCTTTTCTTATTAATGGTTGCGCTAGAGGTTTTCTTCGACCTAATCACGGACTCCCGTAAGGAGACTTAATCTCCCCATGTTTGTTTGTGTTGTGCGCAGAGGGGTTATCAGCTCTTATTTATCGAGCAGTGCAGAATGGTAAGATACATGGTACATGTGTTAGTCGCAATAGCTCAAAGGTACCCCGCTTATTCTTTGTCAATGATAGTATTCTTTTCGCTAGAGCTATAGTTTCTAAAGCGTTGAAGATCAAATCAAGAGCATACTACAAGTCTACAAAAATGCAAGTGGTCAACTAATTAATTTTGCTAAACCCGAAGTTTCTTACAATCAAAATGTGCCTCACGGGGTTAGGGATAGTATCAATGGAGTCTTTGGAGTTAATAAAATCCAATCCTACGTTCGGTATCTAGGGCTGCCGTGAATGATTGGGAAATAAAAAAAGATTACTGTTGGTTCTCTAAAGGAGCGGATTTGCTAGAAACTTAAGGTTTGGAAGGAGAAGATTTTATCTAGGGCAGGGAAGGAAGTTTTGATTACGTCAATTTTTGCAATCTATTCCAATGTAGATCATGAGCTGTTTTGCTCTTCCTCGAACTTTCTATGAGGAGATTCATAATATGGTTTGAAAGTTCTGGTGAGGCAGTATGCAAAATGATAAAAAAGTCTGTTGGGTTAAATGGGAGAGAATTTGTGATGCTACAATGGAAGGGGGCCTTGGCTTCTAGGATTTGTGGTGCTTTAATTTAGCTTTGCTTGCTAACCAATGCTGGAGGGTTTTGCAAAACCCTACATCTCTTTGCGCAAGGTTCCTTAAGGCCAAATATTTTCCACGCGTTGAGTTTTTTTCTCTAGTACTGGTTATTTGCCAAGTTACTTTTAGTGTAGCTTGCATGAAACGAAGGAGTTTATTGCTAAAGGACAAGCTTGGTGTGTTAGGAACGTGTCATCTATTAGCATCTGGAATGATCGGTGGATTATTGATTAGCCTTCTAGGAAGTCCCTTGTGCGAAGGTCTCTACTCGTGATGCTACCATGGATATGTTAATTGACTTTGATTTAAAAATATGGAATCGGGCTCTTATTGAACATCTTTTTTTGCCATTTGAAGCAGAATGTATTATGAGAATTCCTTTAAGTCTTCAGACACTGCAAGATTCTCGTTATGGGCCTTTTGAAAGGAGAAGTAATTTCACTATGCGCTCATACTACCACTTCATCCGTCAGCTGCTGAAATCAGGTTCACAACAGGCTTCATCGTCTGGGACGAGCGGTTGTATCTGGAGATATATCTGGAGTTGTGCCAAAGAACCCAAAGTTAAGCACTTCCTGTGGTGACTACTTTTAGGTACTCTCCCTACTGCTGATGTACTCTCTCATAGAGGACTTAATTGTTCACAGTTGTGCTTAAGATGTGGTCAAAATGTTGAAACAACTATGTATGTTTTCAAGGACTGCGTATGGGCTAAGGGCATCTGGTTTGGTAGCCCATTAGGTATGAGGGTTGATGACCTGATGGTCTGTAATTTAGAGGACTGGTTTATTCAGTTCAAAAAGATGCTATTGGATCCCCAATCCTCTTTGTTTTATTACTTACTATGGGAGTTATGGAGCGAGTGAAATAGGTTAATCAATGATCGAAGGGGTAAGACTTCGGCTGCGATTATTGAGTTTGCCAATACTAAGTTGAAAGAATTTATGTCCCTGAAGAAAACGACAGTTCTATCTCGTTCTCCTATATTTGACTGTTGGGTGCCTCCTTCTTGTGGTTTTGTTAAAATAAATATTGATGCTGCTGTGCTAAATGGTAATGGCAGGACAAGGCTAGGCTTTATAGTGAGAAACGAGATGGGAAAGGTTACGGTGGCTGGTGGCAGGTGCATTCTTGAGGTTTTTGACGTTGAGGTTGTTGAGGCTATGTCTTTGTTATTTGCTATTAATGTTACAGCTGATTTTGGTTTTACGAATGTCATGTTCGAATCTGATGCAGTTACTCTGGTCTCAAAATTTAACATTGGTAAAGCTGATAGTTAAGGTCCTTCCTTTTCAGTTATTAGTGACATCTTATCCGGTGTTTGTTGTTTCTTTGGTTTTCAATATCTTTATGGAAAACGGTCAAATAATAAGGTTGCCCATGCTATTGCTTAGTGGGCTCTTTCTCTGGATGAGGACAATGTACTTATGGAGGATGTTCCCTAACATATTAGTTCTCTTGTTTTGGATGATTTCTCTTCAGATTAATAGATTTCATGCTTTTGTTCTCAAAAAAAGAATCACAGTATATTAAAATTTACAATTGAATTGTGCAATTAACAACCCAATGTTGTTTTTATTTTTGAAAAAACCCAATGTTCTTATTACTCAAGTAAGTTACACTAGAAATAAAATTCCTATTAGTTAGTTATTAAAAATCACAGCGTATTAAAATTGACAATTGAATTTCGCAATTATAACCCAATGTTGTACCACCGACTTAAAAAAAAGGGGTATTGCATCATTATTATAATTAACTCACCTACACCTCAGAAACAATATTTACCGAAAAGAATTGTGAATATTACAAACCAAGCAACATTAAAGTGATCCACGAGAAAATTCCAACTATATTGCTCAAATGATAGCCAGCATTTAGGGATTTATATAATTTTGAACGCAGTATTTTAAGATTAGAAAAGGCACAAATACTCATCACATGATTCAGCGCCTTTTCATATAAAAAATATATATATTGACATAGTTTATACTGCATTTTTTACGTGTTTATTAAATAAAAATTATAAAATTTAAACTAATTTAATTTAATATTCATTTAAAGATTTATATAAATATTATATATTAATATATTTTATATAAATCTGACCCATATAAATTTTTTTGAATGAATAGATAAACCACTAAACAAGAATTACATCACTATAAATTACGGTACGTTAAAATTGACCGTTGATTTTATAAAAATGATATTGAAATAAATATTAAAATTTAAAAAGAAATTCATTGACAATTAAAGTCATATTTTAAAATATATGCATATGCATTAAAATTCAGAATTTCTTTATTTGATGTGTCAAACTTAGTACTCGCAAGTGTACAAACTGTACTTATAGTAAAAGTAGTAGAACAACCCGAGATCGATCTCTCAAGAAACTATAAGGCCACTTATTATAAGAACTAATTATCAATACAAAATAATAAAAGTAAATCTAAACACTCTAAACAAATATTTTTAAAAAATATAATATTTATAAAATAATAAAGTAAATATGGAGTGAGATGATTTTAATAAGGGCTAACGACACTAAAAATCTAAACTTTTATGTCTAACTGCGAATTTGGTCCATTCTTTTAATTTTTTACTTTAATGGCCTGATTTGGCTAATTGATTGCAATTATAGCCAAATTAAAATATCAGTCAAAATAGGGTGACGTGTCATTATCAACAATTTATATATTACTGCCATATATATTTATATATCACACACAAGTTACCAAGGTCAGGTTATAGATGAACAGAAAAGTGAATGACAAGTGAAAATTATGAATCAAGAAGAAGAATGAAAGGTGAAGCCATTTCTTTCCTCACTTTTATCGTGATTATATATATATTTTTTAAAAGACGATATTAGTAAAGTAAAAAGAGATTAGTATATGGAGTTAAGAGAGTAGCATCTAATTTTGGTCGAGATTTTAATTTGGTTATAATTGTAATCAATTAGCCAAATCAGGCCATTTAAATAAAAATTTAAAGGATGAGCGAAATTTGCAAAACGAGACAAATGTTTGGATTTTTAATGTTATTAGGCCTTTTAATAAACTACACAATAAAAGTAATATTTAGTCTAGTCAATTACTTAGTAAACTCCTTGTTTAACACTAAACATAGATCTAATGAATGAGATGGTGATGTTTTTTTTTCTTTAGTCACTCAAACTAATGGTGCGACTAAAGTTTCTTATATCAACACAGCTTGAAGCAAAGATGACGTCTCTAATACATTCAATCTAAATATTTATAATAATTATTATTATCAAACTAATACGATGGTTATACAATAATAATAACTGAAACTAATAAAGATATGTTGATAAAAAAATTATTTACTAAATATAAAAATAACAAGATTCATACAAAGTAAATAGGTTAAACTAAATATTAAGAGAAATTTAGCCTAACATATTTAATCTCATGGTCATAATAATTAAATAGTTACTATGAAAATAAAACTGAAAACAAAACTCCCTCTAGATCCATAAATTCTTCATGGTAAGAAGATGACTGATCCTCACTCTTCACTTCCCAAAAGCCTTCTTGATCTTGAAATAATAAGAATTTGAAGAACTAAAATGTTTGTGATGAAGAACTATAGAAAGAAAACTTTAGAGACAGGAATAATTGACAAATGATGAATAATGAGTAGTGTGTCTATAGTCTCCAATACTCATATAGATTTGCAGAAATTCTTCTTGCAGAGTTCTCCTTAATTATCTTTATTTAAATAACTAACTAGTAATAATTCATAAATACAAAAAGACTAATTTGTCCAATAATAATCTATAAATATAAAAGACTAGTTTGTCCCCTTTGAGCTATGTGATTTTCGACTAGCCTTGAAAATAACCAGTCCACGAGTCTTAATCTTGGATCTTGACAACAACATGTCTTATTAGGCCCATTCATGAGTATTTTTTTTAATATTTTCCCCTTTGGTTAACATTACTTGAAATTTGACAATTAAGCTTATATATATATATTATATATAAAATATGGACCTATCAAATACCTCCACACTTAAACATTTGCTTGTCCTTAAGTAAATAATAACTTATGAATTAACCTTTGCAAAAATCATGAAAAATATTCATACTCAACTTCAAGATTTTACTCACTAATGCAAAGATCATGCCAACCAAAGAACAACTTAAATCATAAAAAATTTCTTAAAAGCGTAAACTCAATCATTGTTAACAAAAGATTCAAGCATCCCATCCTTCATACACATTTTACAACAAATAGCCTAACTCATCTTCAAAGGATATAACTATGATGCATAATCCAAATTATCATAACCTTGTTAAAAAAGTAAAACCTTCATTCATAATAAGACATTAATAGGCTTTTATTTCATAAAACTTTCTTTTAAGCTCTTTTTACTTTTTTTTTTCTTTCTATTTTGCTTATATCCCTTAGATTTTCATCTTGATACTTGGGAATTATTTTGTATGTTAAGATGTCATGTCATTTACACAAATATAAATATGGGTAATGAATACACCTGGTTACTCCACAGAATATACAATCAAGATGCTTTGCATACTCATAATTTTAGTTTCTGTTTGACATGAAAATCATCATTGGTCATGAAGATCCTTTGTTAATATTAGACTTAGCGGTTCTTATTTACCTATATCATATCACACTAAATTTAGGCAAGATAATTTAATAACAAGAAAATAATAATCTAAATCATACATTTCTAATTATATCCAACTCAAACTTACCAAACTACTTATCATGTTCCTATATAAAGAATGGATACTTGATCAATTCTAGTGCAGTTAACTCATAAATTCATATATATATATAGGTTAAAAACTAACTCAAAAGATCAAGGATCAACATAATAGCACTCCTTCATTGACTTTTTAAATAGAATAATAACAAAAAGCCAAGTAAAAAAATTTAAAATCTTACAAAAATCAATTAAAAGTTGCTAAACACATGGCTATTAATTAAAATAAAAGAATTATTCTTATTCCTCCCTTGCCACACTTATTTTTGACATTGTCCTCAATGTCATAGGCATATATGAACATTAAAAAATATAAAGCAGAAAAAGATAGAATACTTCCTTAATATTTGGACTGTAAATTTGCTATGGAAAATCAAGCTTAAATAAATGCCATTGATTAAAAGAAATACCTTAGCTAAAATAAAATTCAAATATTTAAATTAAACATAATCATAAAATTATGATTACATAATAAAAAGTATAAAATAAATCCTAAATAGCTAGAAAATAAGAAAGTTCTAAGGTAGCTAGAAATAAAATAATATTCCTAAGATAACTAGATAGCTAAGTCCCAAAACATAAAAATAAAGTCTTAACGCAAACATCTAAAATCAATTATGAGGAGGGGATGGAAGGAGCATCAATGTCTACCGACTTGAAGCAACAATGTAACTTATAAGCTTGTCGGTTTGGCTTCGCTCTACATTAGCCAATGGGTGTTAAAAGCATCGAGCCTTTGACTAAGGCTAGTGTTCATTACTTGTAGTTGATTTAAAACTTGGTGCCAACCTTGACTATACCATTCTTGACCTCTCCTTACTTTATTATCGGATTCCTCCTCTCTTTCTTCTCCAATTGGCTCTTTTCTAACCACATTACTACTTCCTCCTCACTAGATCCACTCTTGAAGGAAATAGGACCACTACAACAATTAACCAAATTAGCTCTAATCAAGACATTAATATCAAATTTTCCCATAGAGGGTATTTCCTCAAATGGAGAGCTCTCTGAATCAAAACCTCAAAGGTTACAAGCTAGACACATTACAATGTGTCCTAAATCGATACAATTTTTAGGCCTAGCTGGAGGCCTAAGTAGATTTACATTATGAAATAGGCCGAGGAGATGGACTTACAATTTTCCAAACACTACAAAAGATTAAGTTCTTATTTAGTCGCTTTGCTAGTTTTTTTCCTTCTAAAGATGCCACCACACATAAATTTAGAAATAAACAAATAAAAATTATCATAAAAAGATGGCATTTGACATGTTATTCACATCATGTTTGTCTTCCCCATTATTTTCTTATAAAACTTATCAATATCAAACCTAGAATGTTTTTTACCAATTCTCCCTTTCTTTAGTCTAAAGGCTTGCACAATTGTGTCACATGTAATTATGTAAGTATGCTCAAACATCCTAACTTTAATCTCTCTATCATTTGAAGGCTTACATTATAGAGTAGTGAAGAACTGTAAATTTAATTTACTATAGGAAGGTAAGACTTTAGAAGCAAAATCTTTTCAACCTAGTCTATCTAAGAGAATCATCATTGTTTTAAAATACCCAATTGATTTAAGGTAGGAACATCTAAAAACTTACATGATATTTGTTCTTTAATGGCTAAGCTAAGAAATCTATTACCTTCTTCATGGATATAGATATTAAATGGAGCTCCATATGTGGCCATTAAATTGATTTCTTCTTTATAAGAGCTTGAAGCCATATCGCCCTTTTCCTTGTTCTTATTCTTAGTGCCATTTTAAGTTTTAGAATGGTTCTAGGAGATAATTTAAGTGTAAATATTTGAAAGGGTGGAAGAAAACTTGAGTTCTTTTATAGAGAGAAAAAGTGAGGAGGAGAGAGAAAGCTTGAGGTGTTATTAATGATGGAAAGGGATGAGATATGTAGAGAGGAAGAAAGAGATATATATATATGTGGGAAAATTTTAAGGTTTTTAGAAGAGTGTTTTGACTTAAATTAACTAGTAAGTGTTTATCATTAATGCCCCAATGTTTAATTAATTTTATTAAGTCCTACAAAAAATTGACCAAAATCCCTATATTTTCGTACCTTCCGCGACCTAGGGTGTCTCGTGCCTATACGGCTGATGGTAGGCAGCAGCGCCTGCCCACATCATGGAGTCTTCTGCACATCTTAGAGAGTTTTTTTGCAACCGTACGACTGGCATGCATGCATGCGTTTGTTGCCTCACGTCTGTCTTATTCATGGAATGCTCCATGAGCCCGCAACCTCATGAAGCTCCTTGTCTGGCTTAGTCGTGGATAGACTCCAAGGGCTATAGAGTCTTCATACAAGCCCGTGCGATTTTTGCAATGACGATGCTATAGAGCGTGCGGTTTTGCATTGCTACAACATGGCTTGCCCGAAAAAAGAAATTGAAGAAATTTTTAAACACTTTAAATAAACTTTTATACATTTTAGGGACTAATAATTAATTAAAAATATGTAATTAAATGAAATTATAAAATTTTAACATTAAAAAACTTAAATAAATAAAAATTAAAGAAATTGGCAATTTTAACTAAAATTTAATTTTTTTAATAAAAATTTAACTAAGAAAATCAATAAATCTAAAACTAACTAATATAACTAAATAAAATTTGGATAATTTCTAACTAATGCCAAGCAAATTAAAGAAATAACTAATTCCTAATTTACCTGTTGTATTTCATTGGGCGTCCTCTTCCCGTCTTGGCTTTTGAAGGTGTAGCATCTTTCTTGGGCGTCCACCACCTCTTTTAGGTATTGATTAGTTCAAGTAATGATCTATTCATACTTCCTTGGATGCCCATGACCTATTCTTGAGTAGATGGTTATCTCCCCCTCACTTTCATAATCATTCTCATTATGTTCCTGAGAAAACTCTTCCTCCTTAGAAGAATCTGCATCAATGAGGTACCTCTCTTAATGTCTTCTTTTAGAATGCTCAAATTGCATAAGTTGCTCAAGAGTGGGAGGTCTTTCTATGGGTTTAGGATAAGCTCTTCGATTGGCATAAAAAGCAGTGAGCTCTTTAGGCCTAAAGTCTTATTTCGTCCTAAGCCTCCTTATTGGACACCAACCTCTAAGGAATGATAGTGGAAGAAACGATAGGGGAGGAGATGATGGAGAAAAGTGTGTAGATGCTCTTCTTTTGATTTTTTCTATTTTTCTAGAAGCTTTCTTGAACTAGATGGCATGGAAGGTAGTGTATAACGAGGTGGAGATTATGGAGGTGGGAAAGAACTTAGGTTTTACTTCACACTTGTTTGCCTAGAACTCATGATGTCTTAAGAGCTAGGAAAAGAGAAACTTTTTCGAATAGTGCTCTTAGTGGCAGCGAGGGTGGGGGGAGGGATATGTGCCTATATTTATAGAGTTTCCTTCAATCCTAATCTATTTAGGAGTTGGTTAAACGAAGTCTTTACTAATTAGAATTTTTAGTTCTCTCTTAATTGCTTGTCTTAATCCTACAAGAAACCATATATCCTAATTCTAAAAAAACTTTACGATTATATGCCACATAATTAATAATTAGTTAATATATAATATAATAAATAATAATCATATGATACATAAAATTTAACTAACCATTAAAACACAATATTGAGCAATAGAATTTAATTTTACCACATGAAGAACCATTTGTATTTGAGAATCCATATAGATGCTTGAATCTCTTGCAAGTCCCTAAAAATAAAACCAAAAATACTAATGAATTAAAATTTAAAATAAAAAATAAAAAATAAATACTTGAAAATTAAAAATACATATGCTAAGTTTATTGTCTATAGTTAGACATTGCTGAAATGAGGTCAAATTGGTAGTGCACCTATGCACTCCACTTTGTGGCCATAAGTCATTCCTTTATAATACGCTCTAAACGATGACCATTCACTTTGAATTGCTCTTGCATTTTAGTATTTCGTAGTTCCACTACACCATGGGGAAATACCATCACTATTTCGAAAGTTCTATTCTATCTCGACTTAAGCTTTCTTGGGAAAACTTGAAATACGAGTTAAACAATAAAACTTTTATTCTATGAACAAAAGACTTATGAAGTAGATTCTTTTCATGTTGTCTCTTCATTCTTTCTTTATATAGTTTGGCATTCTCATACGCCTCACTATG
Source organism: Ricinus communis (assembly GCF_019578655.1). Lineage (NCBI taxonomy): Eukaryota > Viridiplantae > Streptophyta > Magnoliopsida > Malpighiales > Euphorbiaceae > Ricinus > Ricinus communis. The sequence goes on along the minus strand of NC_063261.1, from coordinate 9,787,217 downwards.
CATCTCCTCAAGTTCATTTAAATACAATAGATGCTCTTTTCCTGCTTTGGTTAAGTCCATATTTAGCTCTTTAATACGACATTAAGCCTTGTGTTCTAACTCAACTAGTAGTTGGCAAGCTTGCCATATACTAGCCTATAAGGACTCATTCCAATAGGTGTCTTGTAAGCCGAGCGATATGCCCAAACAACATTGTTCAAATGTGTTGCCCCAATCTTTCCTCGATAGGCGTATTGATTTTTCAAGCACTGACTTGATTGCCTATTACTTACCTCTACTTATCCCGCTGTTTGTGGGATGATAGAGGATTGCTACTCTATGAGTTACTCCATACCCCATCACTATTGATTACTCTAGGTGTTCCAAACCTACTAAAAATATTATGCTTACAAATCTACATACTATATTAGCATCATTAGTCCTGGTAGCAACTACTTCTACCCATTTGGGCACATAATCAACAACAACAAGAATTTATTTATAACCATGAGAAGGTGGAAAAGGTCCTATGAAACCAATGCCCCACACATCAAATAATTCAACAACAAGATTAGAAGTTTGAGGTATTTCATTCTTTTTACCAATGTTTCCACTTTTTTGGCATCTATCATGTTTTGCAAAATATATGGCATCTTTAAATAAAGAAGGCTAAAAGAAATATGATTAGAGAACCTTGTAAGTTGTCTTCTTACCACCAAAACGACATTCACAATGTAGATCATGGAAAAAAGTAAGAATACTTTGTCACTCATTTTCAGGAACACATCTTCCATTCAATTGATACAAATAATGTTTGAACAAATATGGAACATCCCAATAATAATGCCTACAAACATTATAATTGTTTTTCTTTTCCTACCAAGTTAAGTCAAGTCTCATAATACCACAAGCTAATAATATCAACATACCAAGGCTCATGATTAATAGCAAATAATTGTACAATAGGAAAGGTTTCATTAATCACTTTCTTTGAACCAAGATTATCAAAATCGAAAATCAACCTAGAAGGATGATCTGCAACCATATTTTACTACCTTTTTTATCCTTGATTTCTAGATCAAATTCTTGTAAAAGGAGCAACCACCTAATAAGCCGTGGTTTAGCATGTGGCTTAGTTAAAAGATATCTCAAAGCTACATGATCTATATGCACAATAACTTTAGACCCAACCAAATAAGATCTAAATTTTTTAATGAAAATACTACAATCAAAAATTATCTTTTTAGTAATTCATTTAGGCATCATTAAGAGTTTTACTAGCATAATATTTAAAAGCTCATATCAAGTTGTAGGAGTTTTAAGTTGATGAATCACCTGATTCGGTTTTCTTGCTAGGCATACAAAATAAAGGAAACTTTCAGATTTAACAACTTAAAAGCAAAATTTAAAATAAAAAAAAACATAAACTAAATGCAAAACATAAAACAGAACTTTGAAAATTAATTAATAAAATAAAATTTGAACACAGTTTTTCGGCAACACTAAAAACTTGATGTGTCAAACATAGTACTCGTAAGTGCACGAATCATTCTTATAGTAAGAGCGGTAAAACACCCCGAGGTCGACCTCTAAACTAGTATTTTGAGAAATTATAATATTCATAAAATAATAAAATAGACTAATAAAGTAAATATGGAATGACATGATTTTAATAAACTATATGATAGAAGCAGTATCTACCCTAACCAATTATTTAGTAATCCCTTTTGTTTAACACTAAACGCAGATCTATTAAATGAGATGGTGATTTTCTTTTTTCTTTAATCGCTCAAGCTAATGATGCAACTAAAGTTCATTATATTAAGATAGATGGAAGCAAAGATGGTGTTTCTAATACATTCAACCTAAATATTTTTATAACAATTATTATTACCGAATTAATATGACGGTTAAACAATAATAATAACTGAAGTTAATAAAGATTTGTTGACAAAGAAATCATTCACTAAATATAAAAATAACAGCATTCATACAAAGTAAATACGCTAAATTAAATTAATACTAATGTAAATTTAGCCTAACATATTTAATCTCATGGTCATAGTAATTAAATAGTTAAACATGAAAATAAAAACTCCATTTAGATCCAAAAATTTTTCAAAATAGGAAGATGATTAGTTAGCGTATTCCTGTTTAGGTTGAAAAGCATAGAGCCGAATCGTTAATGCACAGAGTTGATCGCCTCTATGGGTTAGGACACGGTTTTTTTTAATTCTTTCGTAAAATACATGTGTATTTGAGCAAATAACATGTATATATAGTATATAAGTCACAAGAAATATGATCTAATGCAAGAAAAATACCTCTCTAACGACCAAAAACGCCCGATGAATGTTCAATTTCAGCAAGAGATGGATTTCCTCCCCTTTGACAAGCCCAATCGTTTTAGCATAAAATTAGCGAAGAAAACTCCCAGCTTGATGCCATTGGAGTATGTCTTGAGAATCTAGAAGTTGAAGCTGCCATTTTAAGACTGATTTTACAAAATTTGGTTAAGAAATGAGAGAGGAATCAAAGAAAGAGTGAAAAAGAATTTAAGAAAAAAGTAGAGTTGAAATAAGATAAAGTGAATGATGAATGGATGGAAGAATACTTATATCCTAAAGAGGCAAAAATGCCATTTTGGTCCTTGACCTACTAAAACTAAACTTTAGTTCCCGAATGGACCAATTAACAATATAAGTCTCTAGAAGACATCTAAAAGATCAATTTGCATCCTAAGGCGGGAATTTTTTAAAAATTACAATTTTGGTCCCTGACCCATCAAAATTATTTTTTAGTTCCTGAGTTGGCCAAGTACTTGTATAACTTCTTAAAGACATCAATCGAGTCAGACTGCATCTTGAAATAGGAATTTTCAACCAAAAGTACGCGAAAGTGGAAAAGTTTACCAAATTGACCCAAATGGCAATTACAGCATAATTATATTCCGAAGTGGAAAGTAGCTGGAGGGAAGTCTCTACAATGATAAAATTGAGGGGTGTGGTTCCTAAATCGATGGGAGTGGTTCCCAAATTACATGAAAGTCCTCAAAGCTCAAGCAGGGAAATTCCTCAAAATTTCAAAAGCAGGCAAAGTTCTCAAAATTCAAGCAAGCGCAGTCCCTATATCAATTCGAGCTTACGGGGTGTGGCTTCTACAACTCATCAAGATATCCTTTTTGTTGTATTCTTGATATTTATTTAATCACATGAGTGCTTATAAATTTTGACAAACTGGGGGCAGTTGTTAGCACTCATTTTTTAGGTTCAGATATCTATGGAAAACCCAATGATAGAAGTTACTGACTTTCTAAAGTTTCAAGAGACCAAGGACGGGCAAATCCAAGTTAGGACTGAGAATCATTACATTAAAATCACTTTTCTAGAATCAATTTGGATTCCAGTATAAAAAATAATCAACTTTGAGGGGTAAAGCGGCCATTTCAGCAAGGTTAGGGACCATATTGCCATAATTTCCAAAATTATTAGCCCTTAGAATCAATCAGCTCTGCGTACAGCTGAATTAGCATAGCACTGAATCGGCTCTATGCAGAGTCGGTTAGCTCTACACTGTACTCATTGGTTATTTTTCATGAATTGACATCGTTTTACTCGTATTTTCGACATTTAAACAGTCATAAATATAAAAATAAGTTTTTAGAAGTGATTTATGATAATTATTAGGATTTTAGATATTTTTTATGATAATTTTTTGAACATAAAAGATTTAATTTCATTTTATTATATATTAATTTGATAAAGGGAAAGGATAATCAATAATTTTTACTTTCAAATAATTGAATCTTTAACTATTTCTCCAGGGTTTCTTAACCCTACTACTATAGAACATGACACCTTAGGTTTAGGGTTAGCTACATTCCTGAAATGATTCTTTAAGCTGCACTCTTATTTGATCGACATATATATATATATATATATATATATATATATATATATATATATATATATATATATATAAGGATTTAGTTATTTAGCAAGCCACTAAGAAATAACCTTAATTTAGGAAACTCATTTAGAACGATAAAAGTTTTTAGATCTCGAGCAAAACTGGATTCTCAGCCAAGTTTTGATTCAACTTCTTCCTCGTCTCCTGAGACCTCTAAAACAACAACCTACAGTGACAACCTGAGGGTTTCCCTACATCCACATCATCAACATCCTTTTCTTAACTATTTTTTTTATGTTTATTTATGAATCTAGAAACATGATTAGGTTTATTGTTTGAATGAATAAACATGATTCATATGATTAGATTAGGATTTCTTTTCATTTAACATGTTATTTTATTAGATTTGAATTTGATAATAGGAACATTTAGGGTTTTGAATATGATATTATGACTTTATTGGGTTTTGAATCCGATTAGTTTAATAATAGGGAAATAAAATTAATTTGTGTTTATTTGAATTAGATTCTAGGGTTGTATGATTGAAATTGGAATCTAATTTAAAATACCATATTAGTTACTATCAAGTTAGATTTCTAGGGTTTATATATCTTTTTAGGTTTTCTTTATTAAATTTTAATTTTTTATGTTTCTTATTTTATTTTACATATTTTAATAGTTTTTTATCCTTTGCGCATGTAAAATCGGCTCCTCGGCGTGAGAAATTAGAGGAAAATTGTAGAATTGACTTGTAAAAGCCCTAGAGCCGATCGGCACAATGTAGAGCCAATTCGGCTCTGCGTTGAACCGATCGGCTCTATTCTTTAGACTGATCAGCAGTGCATATTTTGACCCTGATTTTTGAGTTTTTGATGTATTTTAGCAATATTTTTGTATTGTACTTAGTTTTTAGGTATTCTTCTTTCACTTTTTAATTGCAGGAAGGGTTGTAATAGCTAGATCTAATTTTCTGCACTTTTATTTTTATTTTATATTTTATATATGCCAAATAGCTATAATGTGATTGATTAATTAAAATTGGACACATAGACCCTAGACTAAAAATTTGACCAAACATGAAAATTGTAGTCCATTAATTAACCAAATGGTAATTGGACTAATCTTTAAATCAATATAGATCTAGTGGGCTTTGCCATGCTTTAAATGAATTAATTAGATCATGTCACACTTAAGTCACATAATTGTGCCTCTGCATAGAAAGTAGTCCATTTAGGCTTTAAAGGATAGAATCAAAGTATAATTTGTAATTTGGCTAGACTAGGGAAAGCCTTGTACTAATCAATTAGTAAGATAGACTAACAAATCAAACCTATGATGGGCTTAAATAAAATGGGCTAGAATTAAGAGTATCTCACATGATATAATGAACGCTTGTAAATATAAATTGTTGTATTTATAGGGAATAATTCGTTAAATAATAAAATTGAAGACTAAAATACACAAATAAGGAAGTTGGCTTCCAGATCCATTTCTAGATGTGGCGAAGCTTCCTTATGGAATCTAGTATGCCACTCAAAATAGTAAAAGTGTCCTGGAGAATTACCCGGGTGGCGACTCCATCTTCATGCTAGCCTACATGACTAGTTAGCGTGTTCTCGTTTAGGTTGAAAAGTCTTATAGTCCATTGTCGCTAGAGATATTTGGGTGCGCGCCCGAAACCATCACCCACAATGATTGATCCTCACTCTTCATTTTCTAAAAGCTTTCTTGATATTGAAAGAATGAAAATCTAAGAACTAAAATATTTGTAATGAAGAACTGGAAAGAAAAAAACTTTATAGACACGAATAATGAACAGATGATGAATACTGGATAGTGTGTCTGGTCTCCAATACTCATCTAGATCTATAGAGATTTCTTTTGCAGAGTTCTTCTTTCAACATAAGATTTCTAAGAGTTATCTTATAATAACTCTTAATTATTCTTATTTAAATAACTAACTAATAATAATCCATAAATACAAAAAAAAAACTAATTTATTCCCTTTGGGCTATGTAACTTTCGGCTAGCCTTGAAAATAACCAGTTCACACATATTAATCTTAGATCTTGACATCAACACATCTTATTAAGCCCATTTCTGAGTATTTTTCTTCACGATTTCCTTTATTGACTAACATTAACTAAAATTGGATAATCAAACTTAATAGCTTAAATGAGATAAAAAGAATACTTTTACCATGATATATATATACAATATATCAATATAACATTAAAATATACTATAAATATATATAATATAAACTTATCATTTGTATATAATAATTAACTCTGGATAATAATGTATTAATATAACAAAGTAAAGTAGTAAATAATTAACTAAACTAAAAACCCTACACATGTATAATAGTCTTAGACCCCTAACCACCGTCCAAATCCCAAATTGGAATCACTCTCTCAAATTACTCAAGTGGCTCCAACTAAAAGTTCCATTAGAATATAAAGTAGAAAGAGAGATAGTTATCGATTAAAATATGACTCATCAATATTTCATAGAATTTTTCTTCATTTCTTAAAGAATTATAGAAAACAAATTTAAAAGAAATTAAAAGATGTATTCTATAATTATAGAGGAAAATAATAATCGCTCAATTATTATTATTCTTTTAATTATTTCTTTTTTAAGGTAAAATTGACTCATCTATTTTGATTTTTTTACTATTTTTGTAAATATATCCTCACCTTTAAATTTTAACATTTTGGTCCATTATCTTTGCATTTTTTATCAAATTTATCCAAACTCATTTAAACATTATGCCTTTGATGATTAACATATAGATGTGCTTTACTTTTTGTCAACATGGTATCCAGCCCGACCAAAACTATCCATCTGCCCTCACTTTTAGTTAATTGTTTTATAATATATCATGTGAGTAGATAAATAATAATAAGAAAAAAATATAAACAAGTGCCTTGTAGTTTAGCGCTTTTGTACTTAAGGGACTATAACTTTTTCAGGAAAAAAAAAGTACCTTGTGATTCAGTTTTCTTATTTTTTACTACCTAACAAACTAATATCTTTAGATTTCTATGATTTAATATTAGTTTAATACTTATTTTCTATTAAGTGATTTAGCATATAACTAATTACATTTAATGCATATTAAATAAAATTAATATATATTTTTTAATTTTATTAGAAATAAAATAAAATAAAAATATTTTTAGAAGTATCCTGATAGGTAAATCATCTACAAAATCATTTTGTTAGTGAAAATGAATATTATACTAATATTAAATTATAGAAATCTGAAGATATTAATTTGTAAGGTAGTAAAAATATAAAAAAACTAAATAACAAGATACTTTTTTATCACGAAAAAAAATCACAGTCCTCTAAGTGCAACATCATCTAACCACAAGTATATTTTTATACATTTTCCTAATAATTATTATAATATAATTGACCAGGCCAAATTACAATGTAAATGTCAATCTATTTTATAAAAAATTATTTTTATTTTAAATTTAGTGGTTGTTTTATTTTCTATTATCGAGCAATAATGAGTCCAATTCTTAATATTAAGTCTAATTCTAGAGGTTTAAAGAAAATATATAAAATATAAATTTATTTGTATTATATATTTATTTATCCTATTTACAGTGCATACTTGCACCAACATAATTTAATTTAAAATTTTCTTCTACAAAATTAATTAATTATCACTTTAGTTTCTGTATTTATATTAATCATTTAAGATCATTATCAAAAATTAAGAAGAAAAATAAATAATAGGAAGCATTAATTAACATTTTAATGTAATATAAGTATTTATTATATGTTTTTAATTAAACTAGATTAGATTAATTAAAATATGCCTTGAATAAGTTCAATGGCAGACCTCAAGGGAAATCCATACTCCTACATATACAATCTCAAACCAAGAAACCAATCAAACTTCTCGTGGTCGAATTAAGGAAGGAACTCTAATCCTAATGCAAATCAAGGGTATAAAGCACCATTTCCACTAGGTTTTCAGCAAAAAAATTATTATCCTCAATCTGAACCCAAGACAAACCTCAAGATGATGATGGAAAACTTCATCTAATCACAAAAGAAGGCAATGCAAGCAGTTCAAGCAAGTTTAAAGTAGTAAGAAGAAAGGTTGGAACAATTGGCCACGTACAATCAGGTGCTAGAACACCAAATAGCATCAGAAACAAGTTCCTCAAATTTTTGTCAGATGGGCCATTTGCCTAGCCAATTTGAAAATCCTAGAGAGCATGTAAATGCTGTAACTTTGAGGAGTGAGAAATAATTGCCTGAAGTTGAGCAAAAGATTGAGCAACTAATGGAAGAGCCAAAACTGACTCAAGTTGAAGGTGATAAGCCAAAGAGTGATGATCATTAGCCTATGGAAGCTGTAATACCCAAAAAAATTTCTTTTAATAATAATGGTTGTTATTTTTATAATTAAATATGTCGGTAAGGGCATTTTGATAATTTTAATTTTAAAAGTAATGGTAAATAAGTAACTCTCTATTTTCAATAATTTTAATTTGGTCCAAATTAAGTAGTTAGGGGATTAATTAAAAAACTAAAGAAAAGTTGGAGGATTAAACATTGATTTTGTAGGGCGAAATTGTTAGTAATTAATAAAGTTGAGGACTAAAGAGTAAAGAAGAAAAGTTTGGGGACCTAATGGCGATAAGAAAGAAAGAAAGAAAAAGAAAAGAGAAAGAGATCGGGGAGAGAGAGTGATCGCGCGGGGGAGAAGAGCTTCCTTTTGGGAGTACTGGGCGTCGACATTGGTGGCCAGAGGAAGGAGTTCTGGCGAAGTGATGGCAGTCGAGTTTTCAGGCTTTTCCGGCCGTCTCCGGCGAGCTTTGGCCGATTATAGGGTATATCCGTACTCCTCTCAGCTCAAGCTTTCCAATGGCACCAGTTTTGCGACGATCGAACTCCGTTTGAAAATCGACGATCGAGATCATCCGTAAATTTTTTCGGATGATCGAGGGTTGAATCGAAAGATCGGGTGCTGGAATCATCATCAGCGTGTTGTTTCGAGTCTGTAGGCGCGTTCGGATCGTCGATCGGACTCCGGCGGCTGGAGGCAAGTCGACCGAGTGATCAAGCGTCTCGGTAATTCTCTAGCCCGTAGATTTTAAAGTTTATTGAGAAAAAAATTATGTGATTAAATTATTATGTTGAGCATTAGAAAAATTATGTAAGGTTTGTTTATTGAAATAATAAATTGTCAGACCATCTGCCAATAATCGTGATTTATGATGTGTGGCGGAGTCGAGAAAAATAATGAAGTCTTGGTGACCCGACTCCTGTTAAATAAATTGTTGAAAATTTGAAGTGTTTTTTGGCGGGTCCTGGACTTGTTATACGGGGGGTAGATGTCGGTGTTTAGGGGAGGTTCTGCCGAATTTTCGGTAGAATTTACCGAGTCGAAATTCTTAGACAATTAATTCTAGAAGTCTAGGCCTAGGGTTATTTATCAAATGTTTTACTTTTTCTGATTGATATTTCCGTGATTAGATAAATTCGTCGGTTCGGCTCGCTCCACCCGAGACATCGGAGCAGAGCTAAGAGGTCGTCAAAACTATGAGTTAAAGTCATATATTTGTTTACATGTGTCATGCTAAGATTTTACGTAATAATTCTGATTAAATGATTTAATATTTTAATTATTTATTTAATTACTATTCATATATGTATCATTTTCTGCATCAATGCTATTGGGAATGCATGTTGACTCGGATGAGATGGCAGTAGACCATGCCACCTGATGGGTTGCATCAGGACCGCGTATGCACTGATATGAATTTGAGATAGATAGTAAAAGGTAAATTTAGGACTTGCCCTGGTCGAGTTTAACTCTCTAGGCTGAGTAGAGTGAGTTTGCCGGAGTAAAGGTCCCTGGTCGAACATTGCTCTCTAGGCGCCGGACCAGATTGGATTTAAGGACCCTAATCGAGCTTCGCTCTTTGGGCACCAGTTCTGTTGGAACAAAAGATTCGAAAGGCTAAGACTGATTAATAATGGGGATTAGGGTTCTATTGAGGTACTCCGTCCCGTAGTATGTAAAATTCATTTTATAAGAAGCATGGCATGACACGTGTTTTTGCATGACTTAATATTTTATTTTAAATTAAACAAATATTTTATTGAAGTGTTTGTATTTGTTTTTGGATATATAATTTTAACTCCCTCGAGACTAACAGACTCATTTTCACTTATTTTCAGGTGTTGTTAGCTTTTTTGCAGTTCTTTTCATCTAGCAGCCCGATTCCTTCATCTTCAGGTTTAAAGTAACTGATTTTTTTGTATGTTTGACTTTTAAAATTCTAGAACCTTCGCAGTAAAAATTTCAAATTTATCATTTTGTAATTTCATGTAAATTTAGGTCTTGCCTATTTATGCTGGTAGACTAAATTTAAAATGTAGTATCTTATGGCTAAAGTTTAATTATGGAAAAGTGCCAATGGACAGATTCTGAATTGCATTTTGTTTGAGTTAGTGAATGGTCAGGCTTACTACGGGATTTGGTGGCCTTAAGCTTACCCATTTCCTAGTGCCGGTCATGGGCCCATAGATCGGGTCGTGACAAAAGCCTAGATTCCTCACTTGCCATTCCCTCAAAGGATTAACAATGGAGCATTTGACAAGTAATTTTAAAAGGTTTTGAAAGTGTTCAAACAAATAGACATCACCATTCCTCTTTTGGAGGTGGTCACTCAAATGCCAAAGTATGCCAAATGCCTCAAGGACATCATATATAACAAGAGAAATTGGGATGATTATGGGACTATACTAATGAATGAGGTATGTAGCACAATCATCAGAAATAAGCTTCCTCTAAAGTTTAAGGATCCAGGGAGTATCACTATACCTTGTGTAGTTGGTAAATTATCTATTGATAGAGCACTTTGTGATTTAGGAGCTAGTGTAACTTTAATGCCTTTGTCTTTGTACAAGAAATTGAATATTGGAGAACCTAAACCCACCAATATTTCCCTACAACTAGCCGATAGATCCATAGTCTATCCCGAAGGAATTTTGGAGGATGTTTCTATAAAAGTTAGGGAGTTCTATGTGCCTTGTGACTTTGTGATTCTAAAGATGGAAGATCTTCAAATCCCTATAATTTTAGAACGACTTCTCCTTACTACAACTAGAGCAATGATTGATGTAAAAAGGGGTAAGATCAAACTTGAAGTTGGGGAAGAAACAGTGGAGTTTGATGTCTTCAAAGATGGCACAAGACCCTTTAATAATAAAATCATGTTTTATAGTTGATGCAATGCAAGGCTACATTTAAAAGGTGTTCCAAAAGCAACATCCTCAAGATCCATTATAAGCATATCTCATTCATGAAGTGGAATCCAATGATAAAGCTCATGAGGTAGTTGCATATAATAACACCTTGAATGCATAATTAGCACTTCCACGTAAACAATCTTAAAGGTATGAGCCCTTACCTCGTGATTTGTTTTCTATGAATGCTTTGAGGGAGGCAGATACCCAATGTCACGACCCCATCTGTGGGCTCGTGACCGGCACTAGGGAATGGGTAGGCATAAGGCCACCGAATCCCATAGTAAGCCTGACACTCACCGACTTAAATAAATCTCATCTCATTTAATGTTATTAATGCCATAATTTATCGGAACCATTAAATTTTACACAATTAATTCGGTCTGCCAGAAGAATTTGGCAAGACCCGAAACTAAGAAAGTTTACAACTGATACATCTACTATTACTACTGCGGAGAATCTAAGATTTTACAATTTAACATACCAAATCAAATACAGCACCCGATGATGAAGGAGTCGGGTTACTGAATAAGAGTCGCGGGAAGACTAACAGTTACAAATATGAAAAAACAGTAAATTGAGACTGTTAGTCTCGAGAGTGAGTTAAAATCAATAATCTTGTGACTATTGCAGTCTTCACAAGAAATAATAATTATTACAATCAGTGTAACAAACCATGTACATCAAATACGAATAATATTATAATCATACCATAATTTTAAAAATAAAATAGATTTTTATATTTGCAGGACGAGTGGCTCAGTAGAACCCTAACCCCAATTACTAGTAGCCTTTCGGCTCTCTTAATCAAATAGGTCTGGCGCCCAGAGAGCAAGCTCAATCAGGGTCCTTACCTCCAACCTGAACACTTGAATTCCAACTAAGCCGACGCCCAGAGAGCATTGCTCAATCAGGGACCTTAACTCCGACAATCAACTGAACTCACCCCAGAGAGCAATGCTTGATCAGGGCAAACAAATCCATAATGACCTTGTTACCTGTCTTTGATCATTACTGGTGCGCACGCGGTCCTGATGCAACCCACCAGGTGGCATGTTCTACTAAAGCCTCATCCCAAATCACATTCAACAAATATAATAATAATCATAGTCTAGCAAAATTATTAAACACATATCGAAATAAAGAATTAGAATTTCGAGGAAACAACGTGCAATTTATGTGGAAAAATAATAATAACAATTGTGTGAATATAACATTAACTATCAAAATAGCGATATAATATTACTAGTAACAATATTAAAACTAATCTCGGTAAATAATAATTAAATGAAATTATTTATATTGTGATACTAATAATCATATTAAATATGAATTTTAAGATAGCATATCAAATTAGGTTTGGCAATAGTGTAGAGATTATGTGACTTTAACTCACAGATCTAACGCGTTCCGCAGTCTGCTCCTACGCCTCGGGTGGAGCTGGTGGGAAGGCTGAATTATCTAATAACAAAAGATATGCAATTAATAGACATTCGTAGATTTTTCCTAAACTTAGACCCCAGAGTAGACTGCCTAAAATTAAATTAGACTCGAGGAATCTGCTGGAAATTCGGTAGAACCTCTCCTAATTTACGGACATTTACCTCCCGTAAAACGGGTCCAGGACCTACCAGAAAAACACTACAAATATCCAACAATTCAAAACAACGGGAGTCGGGTCCCTAGACTTCACTATTTTCCCGACTCTGCCACACAACACAAAACACAAGGGCAGGCAAACCGACAGACAATTATTTTTTACTCACAAATATCATCTAATACTCAACACAGTCAATAAGCATAAATTACATCAAAGAATTTCAAAATTAATGAGCGAGAGAAAATTACCGAGACGCTTGATCGCTTAGTCGACTCGCTTCCAGCCGCCGGAGTCCGATCGACGATTCGAACTCACCATCGGACTCGAAATGACGCGCTGACGACAATCCCCACTTTCGATTTTTCGATCTGATCCCCGATCACCCGGAGAGATTTACGGTCGATCTCGGCCGTCGATTCACAAACGAAGTCTGATCGCCACGAAACCGGTGTCATTGCGAAGCTTAAGCTGAGGAGAGTCGGGATACGCCCTCCGATTGTTCATAGCTCGCTGGAGCTCGCCAGAAAAACCCAAAAATGCAGGCTGCCCATATTTTCTCTTTCCACCGCGAACTTCCATTTCCGGTCACCACAGTCGACATCGCCGCCGCCAAAACAAAGCCAAGACCGAGGGGAGTCGATCGCCACTAAGATCAGCAGCCATCGATGCCGGAAGCACACATACGACGACAAGGAAGTTTCAGCCATCTTCCTTCTCCCGTGCTCTGTGGCCATTGCCACGACTCGCCGGCCTTGGCATCAGGGGCCGACAATCGGCCACCACTGGACGACGCGACCCTCTTCTTCCTCTTCTCCTCCACGCGTTCTCTCTCCCTAATCTCCTTTCTTTTCTTTCTTCTCCATATCAACATTAGGCCCTTGAGCTTTTCCCTCTTACCATTTGGTCCCTCAACTTTTTTAATTACAACAATTTTACCCTGCAAAGTTTCCAATTAACCCCTAAATTTTTCTCCAGCCTTTCAATTTAGCCCCTAACTATTTAATTTGGGCCAAATTAAAATTATTGAAAATACACAAATACATATATACCCCTGACCGACATATTTATTTATAAAAATACCAAACATACAAATTTTCATTAAATCCCCATAATAATAAAATTATACTTTTAATCCTCATCCCGAAATAAATTTTTAATTTAGTCCTAACACACAATTAAATTAAATAATCAATTTACTAATTATTTTCCAACTTAAAATTTAATACCACTAGTTAATTAAAATACCAATTTCCCCAAATTCTTTCATAAAAACATGCTTTACAATTTCTTCCAAAATTTTCCAATATATCTAATTATATATATATATATATATACATTTGAGGAAAAATTGGAATAACCAAAAATATAATTTACTCTTCAAATAATTTACTTAATTAATTTCTTAAAATTTCAACTAATTGGATATAGAGAAATAACTCATTGATTTGTCTAATATTAAAATTCAAAATTGCATTTAAATTATTCCAATTAAACCGAATAAAAATAGAAAAATAAAAATAAAGCTAAAATTAATTTAAATAAAAATTCATTTATTAATTATTATTAATATTAACATTATTAAATAAAAATTTTGGGTATTACACCCAAGGTAAAGCTTAAACATCTCCCTCCCGATTTGAGGTATGCTTTTCTAGGACCTAACTCTACTTATCCAATTATTATTAATGCACACTTGAATGATAAACAAGTTAATGAGTTGCTTAGAAGAGCTAAAGATCATAGGAAGAGTTTAAGGTACATCGTTGATAATTTGAAAGGGATTAGCCTTCTATTGAGAACATTTAGAAGAAGGATGTAATCCTTCTAATGAGAACATCAACGTAAATTAAATCCTAACATGAAAGAAGTGGTTAAAGAAGAGATCATAAAGTTGCTTGAAGCAGGAATCATATGTCCAATCTCGGATAGTAATTAGGTTAGCCTAATTGTGGTTCCTAAAAAGGGGAAATGATGGTTGTTATCAATGAGAATAATGAATTGATCCCTACTAGAACTTTCATAGGTTAGAGGATGTGTGTTGACTATAGAAAGTTGAATAAGGCTACTAGGAAAGACCACTTTCCTCTTCCTTTCATTGATCAATTATTAGAAAGATTAGCTTAACACTCTTTCTTTTGCTATTTGGATTGGTATTCAGGGTTCTTCCAAATCCTAATTCACCTTGAGGACCAAGAGAAAACTACTTTCACTTGGTCCTACGACACATATGCTTATAGATGCATGCCCTTTGGGTTATGCCAATGATTTCTCTGTTTATAGTTCTTCTTTTGATGATTGCTTAAGAAATCTATCCAAAGTTCTACAAAGATGCAAAGAAGCTAACTTGTTTTAAAATTGGGAAAATGCCACTTTATGGTCATAAAAGGAATAGTTTGGGTCACCTACTGTCCGATAAAGGCATATAGGTTGACAAGGCCAACATCAAAGTCACTGAGAAACTTTCACCACTTACAAGTGTGAAGGGGACTTATAGATTCTTGGGGTATGCTGGTTTTTATAGAAGATCCATTAAAGATTTATCCAAAATAGCTAAACCCCTTGCTTATCTTTTGCCCAAAGATGTTCAATTTATATTTGATAAAGAATGTCTTGATGCTTTTTGTAGGTTGAAAGAAGCATTAATTTTTGCACTAATCTTGTAACCTCCCGATTACAGTCTTCCTTTTATGATTATGTATGACGCAAGTGACTATGTTGTGGAACCATTTTAGATAGCAACGATATAAACAAGCTTATGTTATTTATTATGCTAGTCACACTCTTAATGAGGCTCAATTAAATTATGCTACAACTGAAAACGAACTCTTAGCTGTGGTTTTTACAATTGATAAGTTTCATTTTTATTTGACAGGTAGCAAGGTGGTTATCTTTACCAATCATGCTGCCTTGAGGTATCTTCTTTCAAAGAAAGATGCAAAGCCATGCCGCATAAGATGGATTCTTCTCCTTTAAGAGTTCGATTTGGAAATTAAAGACAAGGTCGAAGCTAAAAATGTTATAGCTACCAATTAATGACTATTTCAAAGGTGAACACCTTATGCAAATCAAGAGTTCGACGCCTTGGTATGTTAATATTGTAAACTATATAATTTGCGGGTCCTTCCTCCTAACCTGTCTTACCAATAAAAGAAGAGATTCTTTTCGGATGTCGAGTTCTATTATTTAGAGGAACCTATTATTCTATAAGAGGTGTGGAGATGGTTTGATTATGAGGTGTCTCCGAGGATGAAGACCACGATATGCTTTCCCATTACCATTCTCTTGGGTGTGGTGGACCTTTAGTTCTACTAAGACTGTAGCCAAGGTACTTCAATGTGGATTTTATTGGCCAACCCTTTTCTAAGTCACTAGAGACAATGTATTGAAGTGTGATAGATATTAGTCGATAAGCAGCATAGGAAAATGTAATGAAATGCCTCTCAATGGCATTTTAAAAGTAGATATCTTTGATGTGTGGAGACTAAATTTCATGGGTCCCTCACCGAGTGATATTCTTGATATTACACATATTTGCATGCTTGATTTTGAGTTATTTTTAGAGCAATTTATGTGTTTTTGTATTAGAATCACGTTGTTTTAGTTTTCTTTGTATCTCAAGTGTTTTTCTAGGTACATCATCAAAGTTAGAGAGAAATCAGACCAAAATCGGGAAGAAATGGTCGAATCAGTCACGTTAGACTGTTCAACGCGTCCTGCCAACATGCCTGTGCTGAGAAGCACAGTCAGGGTCAAAGGGTGTGCTGAAATACCTTACCTATAGCGAAAGGAAACGATTTGCAACACGATTTTTGAGAGTGACATGGCCTAGGTTGTTAATTTAGCCATTATTTGTTTTTGTTCAATTTTATTATTTTATTCATATAATGTTGTTAGTTATTTGTTGTTTTAGGTAGTGTTTGACTAGGAGGTCCAATCCTGATCTAGTAAACCCTATACTAGAACCAGAGTGATCCCTCAGGCAATTGAGAAAGCGATTGAACGTAAAGGAGGAAGAGATTCATGTTGAGAAAGTAGTACACAAGAGTGAATCAAAAAATATTACAGTAGAGATGGCAGAAGCCAACGACAATAATGAAAATAATTGGATAATGTATGATCTTGAGAAACCATCACTGTAGGGGACACGAACATGCATTACAAGACCAGTTATTGTTGCCAGTTTTTTGAAATAAAGTCTAATGTTATTTAGATGGTGCAGCAAACGGTTTAGTTCGAAGGCTTGCCAGATGAGGATCCTAACACGATATAGCAAGTTTCTTGGAGATTTGTGATACCTTCAAGATTAATGGGACAACAGACGATGTAATTCGTCTCCGCTACAGTCACTAAGTCCAAACACTATCACTACTTAGAAATCTTGGGTAGAGAAATTTATGTTTAAGTACTTTCCTCCTTCTAAAACTGCTAAACTTAGAAATGACATATCTTCTTTTGTGCAGTTTGACGATGAGTCAATGTACGACACCTGGGAAAGGTATAAGGACCTACTGCGATGCTGCCCACACCATGGACTACCAATATGGTTACATGTATAAACTTTTTATAATGGTTTGAATTTGGCTACTAAGCAGATGGTAGATGCAGCTGCATGTGGTTCTTTGAGCAGCAAGACACCAAAGCTTGATTGAGGAGATGGCCACAAACAATTACCAGTGGCACACTACTAGAAATAGGATGGGACGTCAAGGGAGTGTACACCAGTTGGATGCCACTGCAGCATTGGCGGCTCAAATGGAGTTATTATCTAAGAAACTGAATCAACTCCAAATGCATGTCCAAGCAGCTCAAGCGGGTTGTGAGTTTTATGGTGGCCCATATTACAATAGTAAATGTATATCGGGAGGTATGTTTGCTTCCTCTTCTTCATCTAACCATGAATAGTTTGACTATATGGGGAGTCAGCCTAGGCAGCAGAACAACCCGTATAGCAACACCTATAATCTAGGATGGAGAAACCATCCGAACTTCAGATGGAGAAACAATAATAACCAGGGGCCACCAAAGTTTCAACGACTACATCAGCAGCCGCAACAATCTGTTCTCCCGCCTTAGTCTCCTCAGACTGAAGAGAAAAAACCTAACTTAGAGGAGCTGATGATGAAGATTGTGTCCACTTCAAAGACTAGATTCCAGCAAACGGACGCAACTCTTAGAAATCAACAGGCCTCCATTCAGATAGGCCAGGTTTCTAAGATGATGACTGAGAGGAAGTTAGGGACTTTGCCTAGTAATACGAAGTCTAACCCGAGAGAGCACATGAAAGCTATCACTTTGCGATCAGGTAAGCAACTATCTAGTTCTATTCCTATTTCTAATGATGATGATGTTGTGCAGGTAGATTCAGAAGAAAAAGATGGAGATAGCAAGGTGATGGAGCCAGAGAAGGTAGAGGGCAAGAAGAAAAGCCGTTTGAGGGAATACTAGCCCCCAATCTCATATCCTGCCAGGTTGAAGCAAGAGAAAGTTGATAAGCAGTTTGGTAAGTTTCTGGACTTCTTTAAACAACTGTGAATTAACTTACCTTTTGTTGAAGCTAATTTGCAAATGCCCAGGTATACGAAGTTCTTAAAGAAGATCCTTAGCAATAAGAGGAAGTTAAAGGACTTACCGATCATGACCTTAAATGAGGAGTGTTCGGCTATACTTCATAACAAATTGCCAGAGAAGAAGCATGATCTAGGGAGTTTTACTGTCCCTTGTGTGATTGGTGGTTTGACAATTATCAATGCTTTAGTTGATTTAGGAGCTAGCATTAATTTGATGCCATACAGTTTGTTTACCAAGTTGGGGCTGGGTGAGACTAAACCCACTAGGATGAGCATACAGTTAGCTGATAGGACTATTAAGTATCCTAGGGGTCTTGTAGAGGATGTGCTTATTAAGGTTGACAAATTTATATTTCCTGTTGACTTTGTGATAATGGACATGGATGGTGAGAGTAATATACCTTTAATTCTAACTCGACCTTTCCTTGCAACGTCTAGGGCTATTATTAGATGTTTGTGATGGAAGCTTGAACTTAGGATAGTGGATGAAACTATCACTTTTGATTTGAACAGTTATATGAGACAGTCCTTAGATCATGATGATATTGTGTTTTTTGTTGATTTACTTGATGAAGTTCTTAATATACAGCTATAGGAAATATTGCTTGATGATCCCTCACAAGTTGCCTTGCAGGCAGAGGATGAGCATGAGCTACCCAATAAGAGTGTCTTGGAGCAGCTTGCCTTTTTGTTAACTAATGAACCAAGCAAGAATATTGATAAGTTTGTTAAGATTGACAGGGTAGGTGTGCAGAAATTGAGGCCATCACTTGAGGAACCACCGGTCCTTGAGTTGAAAGAGCTCCTAAAGCATCTCAACTATGCATATCTGGATCAAGACAACAGGTTGCCCGTCATTCTAGCAGCGGACTTGACACCTGAGAAGAGGGAGATAACTTTCACCTCTCTTAGAAAGTACGAGAAGGCGTTTGCTTGAAAAATTACTGACATTCCTAGGATTAGTCCTAGCTACTGGTCGCACAAGATCCTTGTGGAGGATAGTTACAAGTCAGTGGTGCAACCATAGTGCAGACTGAACTCGAACATGAAGGAAGTAGTTAAAAATGAGGTAATTAAAATTTAAAAGAAGAAAAGGTCGCCGACTGCTACTAAGAACCTAACAGAACTTTTCATGATGTAGGTTTAATTTACCCTATATCTAATAGTTCTTGGGTTAGTCTTGTGCAGGTGGTTCCACAAAAGGGATGTATGACTGTCGTTAAAAATGAGAAGGATGAGCTTATATCGACTAGAATAGTAATGGGCTTTTGAGTGTATATAGATTATAGAAGGCTAAATGATGCCACTTGAAAGGACCATTTTTCCATTCCTTTTATTGACTAAATGTTGGAAAGGTTGTCTCGGCATATGTTTTATTGTTTTCTAGATGGTTTTTCAGGTTACTTCTAGATTCCTATTGCACCTGAGGACTAAGAGAAGACAACCTTTACTTGCTTGTATGGTACGTTTGCTTATAGGAGGATGCCATTCGGATTGTGTAATGCACCTGCGACTTTTCAAAGATGTATGATGGTGATATTCCACGATATGATTGAGGAGTCCATGGAGGTCTTTATGGATGACTTTTCTATATTTGATAACTTCTTTACTCACTGTTTATATAATCTAAGACGCATGCTTGATTGTTGTGTGGATGCTAACCTAGTCCTTAATTGGGAAAAGTGTCATTTTATGGTTAGGGAAGGTATAGTGCTGGGACATAAAATTTCGCATGAGGGAATGGAGGTCGATAGGGCCAAAGTGGATATGATTGCTAATTTACCCCCCACCTAGTTCAGTTAAGGCTGTAAGGAGCTTCTTAGGTTATGCAGGTTTCTATAGGAGGTTTATTAAGGACTTCTCTGAGATTGCTAAGCCTTTAACTCAATTGCTTGTAAAGGATGTACCTTTTGTAGTTTCTGATAATTGTTTATAGGCTTTTAAGTTATTGAAGGAGAAACTAACCACAGCCCTAATTATGATTTCACCTAATTGGGAGCTACCATTTGAGCTTATGTTCGATGCTAGTGATTTTACAGTTGGAGCCATTTTATGAAAAAGGAGAGATAAGAAGTTTCAACCAATCTACTATGCTAGCAAGACATTGATTGATGCCTAGGAGCACTACACCACCATTGAAAAGGAGCTTCTTGCTATTGTTTTTGCATTTGACAAGTTCATATTTTATTTGGTGCTATCAAAGACTGTGGTTTACACGAACCATTCCACACTCAGGTACTTGTTCAGTAAAAATGATGCAAAGCCTAAACTCATTCGCTGGATTCCGTTGTTGCAGGAGTTCAATATTGAGATCAAGGATAAGAAAGGTGCTGAGAACTTGGCAACAGACCCCCTTTCTAGGCTAGAAAACCCAACTTTGGAGGTGCTTGATGAGAGGGCGATTGATGACAATTTTCCATATGAGTTTTTATGCTCAGTTCAGGTTAATTCTAATATCCCTTGGTTTCTGATTTTGCAACCTATCTGGTTACTAAAGTCCTTCCGAAGGGTATGACATTTTAGCAAAATAAGACATTCTTTTCTGAATTGAAATACTACCATTTGGGAGGACCCTTTCTTGTTCAGTGGTTTGTGCATATCAGGTTATTCGGAGATGTGTACATAGGGAGGATATCCTCCAAATTCTAGGGCATTACCATGAAGGACCAATGGGAGGTCATTAAGCTAGAAATCACACAGCTAGGAAGGTGCTAGACTCTAGATTCTACTGGCCGACGACCTTTAAGGATGCTAGAGCATTTGTTCAGGTTTGTGAGGGATGCCAAAGATCAAGTAACATCTCTACTAGTGATGAGATGCCCTAAACGAGCATTCAAGCTATTGAGATTTTTGATGTTTGGAGCATTGACTTCATGGGACCCTTTCCTTTTTTTCTATGGTAATAAATACATCTTGGTTATCATTGAGTACTTTTCTAAGTTACCCAAAGTGCAAGCTTTTCCCATTGATGATGCTAGGGTAATTACAAGATTCCTCAAAAGACTTTTTACCTAGAGCTCTTACTAGTGACAGGAGGACTCATTTTTGTAATGCCCAATTAGAAAAGGTACTTAAACGCTATGGTGTATCACATAGGTTTTCTACACCCTATCAAACACAAACCAATGGGCAAGTGGAGGTTACTAATAAGGGTTTGAAATAGATTTTAAAGAAAACTATAAGAGTGAGTAGGAAGGAATAGGCGGAGAAGCTAGATGATGCCTTATGGGCATTTAGGATGGACTATCGTACTTCAATTAGTTTTACACCATATAGGCTAGTTTGTAGGAAAGCATGCCATTTGGCTGTTGAACTTCAGCATAAAGCATTGGGGGCTTTGAAAACTTACAATTTTGATGTTGTTAATGCAGGTAAACACAGACAGTGGCAGCTTAACGAGTTGGATGAGTGGCATAACCAAGCATATGACAACTCCTTAATCTACAAGGAGTGTACCAAGAAGTGGCATGACAAGAGGCTAAGGAGCACCAAGGAGTTCCAAGTTGGTGATAGTGTGTTATTGTATAACTTATGACTCCAACTCTTATGTGGGAAACTAAAGAGCCGTTGGTCAGGACCGATCACCGTCCAACAAGTTTTCCCATATGGCACAGTGGAGTTACACCATCCAAAAAAAGAGAAACTTCAAGGTCAATGGACATAGGTTGAAGCATTACTATGGTGATTCATTGGAGCTCGAGGAGCGAGTCAACCTTGTATTACATCAACAAGAGTAGCTCAAGCATTATGAGAATAGCTAAATGACTCGGGGAGAAAAAGAAGTGCTTTTGGGAGGCACCCCAACTTTTATTTTATATTTTTTTTGGACATTTTGATAATTGGTTTTTAGAACATTGTTTTTCTAGTTTAGTCTTTATTTTCATTTAATTTTTGAGTTTTATATGCCATTTGAGTGTTTAGAATATGTGGAAGGTAACTTGAATGTTTGATTATTGAAAATTGTAGGAAATTGAGCGTGAAAAAGTGCTGGAAATGAATTCTGAGTCTTAGCACGGTCTTGGCAGCTCAGCACTCCCCGTGAGCACACCCATGCTAGTCAACACGGGCGTGTTGTGGGTAAGCAAACCGTGTTGAGAGAAACATGTGATTTCAGCACGATTTCTAAGAGTAACACATGCTGTGAACATGCCCGTGTTGTGGGCACTTAAACCTTGTTGAGCTGAAATAAGAATTCAACACATCCTCTGAGAGTAACACGTGTTGCTGGCACGTCTTCCATATTGGTATGTGATTTTACTCTTTTCTCTAATTTCTTTCTTTATTTCTGAAATTTTGGTATTGTTTCTTATTTTCATAAATCTCCTTATTAAGTTTCTTATGTCGTTAAATTCGTCACTTTTGTTGCATTTTATTCGTTGTTTCATTGAATTTCTTGTTTTTCTTTTAATGTTGATTTGCTATTATTGTTTGTTTTGCTTTATTTGTTACTATTGTTTATATTTTTTATTTCTTCTATTCAGCATTTGAATTGCCCTATTGTCGCTGTTTAGTATACTTGAATTTGCTGGATTGTGAGCTGGTTTGGTGAATTAGTTATTATGATGCTGAATTGGAAATTAACTAATGCAAGTATGTTGAGAATATGTTAAATTACTATTATATTGCTATTAAATTGTTGTTGCTATTGTAATGATTATCTTTAGTGTAAGAATTACTGTTTTGGCAAGAGTTTTGATCAATTTCCATGCAGGTACTATGGCTGAGCAATATGAGAGGCCCCGGAAGGTGGGTGTCTCCAAGAGAAGGCGTTCATACCCGATTGACGCACTTGCTACCTCCACCTGCACCACCTGCACCTGCACCACCTGCACCTGCACCACTTGCACCCCGATCACTTGCCTCTAGAGCTCCACCTCCAACTCCCGCACGACATAGACTTTTACAGTTTCAGAGCCCTACTCACGAGGCTCATTACCAGCAGCTGCGGTATTGGTAGTTAGGCTGTAGGAGATGCATCGACTGGCAAGCATTAGAGACAGTTGGCCTAGCTACTAAGGTTTGAGAGTTACTTCAGACTCCACCTTTTTAGGCCTTCTTTGGTATTGTGGAGCCCACTTACAAGGAGCTCACACTTGAGTTCGCCTCCACTTTCTTCCTTCAGATGTAGATCAGGGACTGGTCACGGCCAAAGGCCATTTCGTTTCAGTTAGGGGGCAGACTTGTATGATGAGTATTCTCCAGTTTGGTGTTGCACTTGGCCTCTATGACCAGGCGACCATAGAGTCAGATGATTTCAGAGGTTCCTTATACAATCTGGGAGTTTCTATTGACAAGGCTTAGGAGACCATCTAAAAAAGGGACGAGCTTTACTACCCGAGCAAGTCCAAGGCGTCCAGCCTCTCTGATAGCCTACGTTATCTTCATTGCCTGCTCACATATACATTGATAGGGCAAGGGGATAGTTTCGGAGTGGTCACCCAGCCTAATGTATTCTATTTATAGGCCTGCATCAGAGAAGGAGGGTGGACATGGGGTATGTGTTAGCCAAGCAGTGCAAGACTGTTACTAGGGACCCGAACAAGACTTTTATCTGTTTCAGACCTTATGTGACTAGGATTGCTAGGAGGATGGAGCTACTAGACAGAGCTCTGTTGGATGAGTTAACGCTTGTGGGCAAGATGACCCCCGCTGGCCTCTCTACTATGCAGCATATGAGGATGATCATCCGAAGCACAAGGCCCCTAGGGCCAGAGTACAGACTTATTCGATCGATAGCCCGGGCAGCTCAGGAGGAGCAGGGGAAGCACCCTAGACCTGCAGATATTCCTAGCTCTTCCCGACCTTCATCCTCATCAGCTCCTCGGCCATCTAGTGTGCAAATTGATGAGCTGACTGCGAGATTTGATCGGATCATCAACATGCAGCAACAGCACATAAACATGTTCGACAGGTTTGAGCAGGAGGTTAGAGCACAATTCTAGCATTTTGACGCTACGCAGAGGCAGATTCTAGATTCGCTACAAAGGTAGTTGGCCCAGGGAGACAAGATAGAGGCAGCCTTGTAGCAGAATAGGATGGACGATTTAGACTTCGCTGATTTTAGCAAGTATTTTCCACCTCCAGCAGCCGATAATGCACCTCCTTCAGCAGTACCACCTCCACCGCCACCACTGCCACTACTAGCCTAGTAGGATGAATAAAGCAATATCTCTTCGTATTTATCTCTTTTTTTGTGTACTTATTATATTGCTTTCCAACTCTTTTATACACTGCAGACAATGTGTCCTTCAAGTGTGGGGTGGGTAAGCCGTTGTTTTGGCTTTTTTTTTTATGTTTTCTGATTGTTATGTATTGTATTATTGATGATGTATATATTTAGGATACTTAGGATATTTATTAGCTTTTTGTTTATCTTTGAAAGATTGATAGTTATGATTATGAGCGTGAGAATTTTCCTCCTTATTGTTTGTTGCTTTTGGAATATTATTGAGCAATTTTTAGTTTATTATAATGGCTGGGTTAAACTAGTGTTAGTTGACCATTCTTTAAGTCAGTTAATTTGAATTTGATTAGTTGTTTTGTTTTGCGTTTGAATTGATTAAATGATGATTTGATTGATAATATTTGGACACCTTATGCAAATGTACACACTTAAATTGTGAGTTTTTGAACCTAATTGAGCATACATCATAAATGCTCCTTTTTCTTGTTTGAGTGTGCATTATATTCTTCTTATTTCTAGAACTTGCTCGGTAATGCTTGTTGAGGTCACATGAACAATCAAATGTTATGAAATAATAAGGGCACTTAGGATTCACCATTGTAGCCAAAAGCCAACCTATGAAATATTTCCCATTAGTCAGCCAAGTTGAGCCTATCCACTTTCTTCATTTTTACCATTATACTCTATCATCACATTTGTTAAGCCTTTCATTTGTCAATCCTTACCCTTTTTCTAGAATTTTTGCAATGTGTTCATTTAGTTGTTGGGTAAAATGCTAGTTTTATTTATACTTCAAATTCACTAAGTCCTTTATAAATTTGGTTTAGATGCTCCCTTCAATCCAAAGTAATTCTATTATATTGTTTCTTCTTAAAAAAACAAACAAATAAACAGTCCTTTATTAAGTGTTCATTCATTTTTCACTCTTTGAGCATCTTGTTTTAGAGACTTAGGAACTTTAATGAATTTAATTATTAATATTTCTTTTGGCATTTAGTCCTTTTTGAGCGGAACTTATGGGTAACACATTGCAAAATTCCATAAATTATTTACACCTCACTTCCAAATCTCCATACCTAAAACTAAGCCCCATTGCAACCCTTGTGAAGACCCTTTCATTGTGATATTTGATTGTTTGTAGTAGTGGAGATGGGATTTATGAGCAAGCCTATGGTAAATAGGTTGAATATAATTGCACTGAGGGATTGATGACTACCTTTTAAACACCGAGTACATATAGTGATTCCTTGTGAGGCATATGGTTCCTTGAATATTTGATGTTGAATGTACTATTTAATTTGTTCATAAACTAACATGATAATTACTCTTGTTTAAATTACTAGTTTAGTTTTTGTTTGAGTTTCAATTTGGGATAGATTGAATGTTGCTTAATTGTAATAAAATACATGAATTTTAAGGAGGATTGATTGCAAGCTTATGATCTAAACTGTTGATTTTTTTAGGACAAGCAAAAGCTTAAGTGTGGGGTGATTTGATATCCTTGATATTACACATGTTTGCATACTTGATTTTGAGTTATTTTTAGAGCAATTTATTTGTTTTTGTATTAGAATCATCCTATTTTAGTCTCCTTTGTGTCTCAGGTGTTCTTCTAGGTACATCATCAAAGTTAGAGAGAAATCAAACCAAAATCGGGAAGAAACGGTCGAATTGAGCGCGTTAGACTGTTCAATGCGCCCTGCCAACACGCCCGTGCTCCAATGATTAAGAAGAGGAAAATGGAGACGAATTCCACTTCAACATCATCTAGATAGCTATTCTTAAGGATTGGATGGAAGATTCAAAGGAAAGAAGAAGGAGATCTTGAGCTTTAGAAATTACATCCAAAGTTATTCAAGAGGGGATAGCATCTCACCATTTGAGAAAAGGGTGTTCATGTTCTTCTCGATTCTTGTCTACTTTGTATTCAATTCTTGTATTAGTTTAATCATAAACATGTGTAACTAATTCTATTAAGCCCATTTAGGGATGATCTTTAGCCATGTTAGGCTTGTTTTGTGCTTAATTGATTGGATTATTGATTTAAGGTTGTAGTTTTCATTCAAGTATAATAAAATCTATTGTTTCTTCTTCATTGTTGAATCAATTTGAGAACTCCTTTGCAATTGAGAAATTTAATTGAATTTGGACAACTGCTTGTGTGATTAAGTGATTTGCATCTTAGAGATAAGTGTAATAACTTACTGGAATAAGAACTGGACATATTAGTGGTAATTTAGAGATTAATGCTATTCTAAAATCAATTTTTAGGAAGAGATTCCAGCTTTAGATCTTTAGGATTAGGAATTGGTTAACTCGAGAGAGAGGCTGATTTTTTAAGAAATTACCCACAGATTGAAATTCCTGATTAATCAAATCATAATTTATTGTTTTAAGCTGGCTAGCTAAAAGGATCCCCAATTAGGTTAACTCATCTCATTATCCTTTTTCAACTTTCATTCTCTTTGTTAAAATTTAGCTTTCGATTGCATTCTTAATCATTTTTAGTTAATAATCTTGACCACCTTTTGATTGGTTAGATAATAGGAATAGCATACTAGCAGTAGTTTCTCAGTTTCTATGGGATACGACATTGATACTTGCCATAGCTAGATTACATTAGACAGGTGCACTTGCCTGTAGATTGCTAGTTGTGTTAGCGAGCCATCACCGAGCGGATTATGTGTCCAAGTAGTGGAAGCAATAGCATCCTAGTAATGATGCTAAGATTGTGACAAAATTCTTGCGCAAGAACATTTTCTTAAGGTTTGGAACACTTGGAGGAATTATTAGTCATGGTGGTTCACACTTTTACATTTACCAATTTGAGAACTTGTTGAAGAAGTATGAAGTCACTCATAAGGTTACAAGTCCTTATCATTCCCAAATTACTAGGCAAGTAAAGATCTCTAATAGAGCCATCAGGACCATACTTGAGAAAACTATGAATGCTTCAAGAAAGGAATGGTCTTCTAGACTCAATGATGCCTTATAGGCATATAGAACTACATTCAAGACTCCTATTGGTGCCTCTCCTTTGAGACTACTTTATGGAAAATCTTGCCACTTGCCTGTAGAGCTTGAGGACAAAGCAATTTAGGCCACTAAGTTCCTTAACTTCAATCTACAAAGAACTAGTGAAAAGAAACTGCTACAATTAAATGAGCTTGATGAGTTTCAACTCAACTCCCATGTAAGTGCTAAGATTTATAAGGAAAGAACTAAGAAATGGCATGCAAGCACATTATGAAGAAAGGATTTAAGGAGGGAGATCAAGTTTTATTATTCTACTCCAGACTTAAACTTTTTCTAAGTAAGTTGAAATCGAGGTTGTCAGGCCCCTTCCTAGTCAAGTAAGTATTCCCTCATGGAGCTATAGAAGTTTGGAGCAAGGACACTATAGCATTTAAAGTCAATGGACAAAGACTCAAGATTTACCTCAGCAATGAGAGCATTCCAACTAGTGCCTCTTATGCACTACTCAATGTCGTTTAATCTTATGCTGGTAAAAGTCAAGCTAACACTTTCCTACTCTAGTTCTCATTTTTTCTCTTACTTTTGTATTATACTTTTCCTTTATTTAGCTTAGTTTGCTTTTGTTTTTGACTTAGGGTTACCATGCATGAAAGGGAACATTGTAAGTAAAATGAACGTGGAACAAAAGTCAGTCATGGCTACAAACACAGCCATGGTGTTGGTCGTGCTCAAGCTTACATACTTATTAATGTCTGCACTTTTTAGCACATGCCCATGTGTCAATTTGCGTCCTTTAAATTTAAAATCTAGTATCACACACGGGCAGAGACATGGCTTTGCACAGGTCATGTCTGCCCGAATCTTTTCAAGCTCTAATTTCCAATATCATGCACGGGCATAGACACGGCTCTGCATATGGCCTTGTTTACTTGAATCTCTTTTTAAGCCAAATTTCATAACAGTGCACGATCTTAGACATGATTGGAGCATAACCGTGTGTCTCTTCTTAACTCAATAACCATTTTGTTTGCAGTACTACACACGGTGAGATACATGGTACACATGACCGTGTGCTTAAACTTTAAAAATCTCCAGACTTCCACCTGAGCAAAGACATGGGCAACCGTATGCCCATGTCATGCTTTTTTATAAATAAGATGTGTTTGAAACCCTAGCCTCCATTCATTCTATTTCCTATTTTACTTTTCTTCACCTTTTTCTTCCAAATTATACCAACCCCACACCCAAATTTATCATCTTTTCCATGCAATCATCATGGTTAAGATAAAATCCATAGGACAGAAGAAAAGTCTGTCAACATCCCTTTTCTAGATCTAGATATCAAGGAAATTACGGAAAATCCTATAATAAAATTTATTATCTTTCTCGGATCTCGGGAGATAAAGGACGGGCGAATTCAAGGTTAGGGTTGAGTTTAATCCAATTAAAATTACTTTTTTGAAATCAATTTGGATTTAATTGTCAAGAAAAATGAAGTTTGAGGGTCAAAACGATGATTTTCATAAGTTCAGGGACTAAATTGCAAATATTTTTGAACTTTTTGTCCCTTAGAGCAGTGTAGAGCCGATCAGCTCATCATAGAGCCGAATTGGCTCTGTGCAGAGCTAACCGACTCTACACAGTGCCGATTTGTGGTTTTATTAATCCGACGTCGTTTTTTGGCATTTTAACATCTGAAATGACTTTCTAGAAGGATTTTGTTGATAAATATGGGATTTATTTGATTTTATCAAAAATCATCTCTAAAATAACTTAAAATAAATTGATCTATTCCTAGAGTTTCCTAAACCCTAGCCCTATAAATACATGCTTAACCCTTAGGTTTAGGGGAACCAAGAATTGGTAGTCAATACATTATTTGAAAAAAGATACAGAGAGTTAAGACAAGCAAGAACCATAGAATTAGGATGATTTGAAGATAATGAAAAAAGTTTCTTTTCATATCCTAAGTAGCATTGGATTCTCAACCGATCTTCGATTCAACTACATCATCGTCCCTTAAGACTCATAAAACAACCAACTATGGTAACAACTTGAGAGTTTCCTAACATCACCATCATCCATATCATCTCTCAAACTTGGTCCGTTTTATGCTTTCCTAGGAACATGATTAGGGTTATTGATTTATGTTTCTTATATGATTAGAGTTTCTTTATGGATGATTGCATGATAAGAACTTCTTGGGAATTAAATATGATAATAAGAACTTCTTAGGAATTGAATATGATAATAGGAACATATAGGGTTTAGATTGTTTTATTTCCTTTAATTATTAGTAACATGATTAAGATGTTAAATTAGATCTATAATTTTGTAATAATTAAATGTTTTAGGAATTGCATGATTAAAATTTGATATTTAGCCTATGGGCAGCGGTTCCGGGCGTGCACCTAAGTGTCTCTAGTGACTAGGGCACTGTAACTTTTTTCAACCTAATCGGGAACATACTAACTAGTTACTAAGACTAGCCAGAGATGGGAGTCGCCACTCGGGTAATCACCGGGACACTTTTACTAATGAGTGGCGTTTCTCAAATTCTATAAGGAAGCTTACGCCACAAATCTAGAAATAGATCCGGAAGCCAACTTCTTTATTTGTGTATATTAGTCTAATTTTATTGTTTAACAAATTATTCCCTATAAACATAGCAATTCATACATTGGCATACCAAATAACCAAATAACACAGCAATAGGTCTAGCCCATTATATTAAACTCAATCCATATTAAATTTGTATATCTAGCTTACTAATTAATTGCGCACATAACCCACAAGTTATGCTTTAACTTCCAACCTTTAAGCCTAATGGAATTCTTATTATGATAAGGCATGTTTTGTGTGAACCTAATTCCAATATAGCCCAATCCTTAACTAAAAACATGGTAAAGCCCACTAAGTCTACTTTAATTTTAAAGTTTAAGCCCGATTAATATTAGTTAGCCTAATGGACTACAATTTTCATGTTGGGTCTAATTTTAAGATAAAGTCTAAATGTCCGTTTTTTAATTAGGAAGTCATGTTACAATTATTCAACATACATTAAATCCATAAATAAACAAAAATAAAGAGCAGAAAAATAAATCTAACTATTACAACCTAGCCTATAAATAAAATTGCGAATAAAAGCCATAAAACCTAGCTATAGTACATAAAATCGATAGAAGTACATCAAAAACTCACAAAATATAAAGAAATAAGGCAAGGGACGATCAACTATAGACATAGAGCCGATCGGCTCAACACATAGCTAATTAGCTCTGCGTTGAGCCGATCGGCTTTGGGGCATCTAGACTGGTTCCTTCGACTTTTTGTGTGTTCCTCATGTCCCAGAGCCAATTTTAACATGCACAGAAAAACGATTAGAATATGAAAGAAATAAAATAAAAATAACAAATATCAATCGATTGAACTATACCCTAAAAACTGAAAACATAGTCTATAGGAATTGTAGATTAACCATACAACCCTAATCAACTAATTTGGTTTCATAATGAAAATAAAAATCTAATCATATAATCCTATGCATGTGATTAACAAATCCAAAATCCTAATGCTAGCATATTATTAGATTCAAAATCCTAATTTTCTTATTATCATATCCTAAAATCCAATAAATCAATGACATGCAGATTCATAGGAAACCTAATCTAATCATATTAATCATAAAAATAAAAATAAAAAGGTGACTCTAATAATGTTTCTAAGAAAAAAGCATAAAAGACAAGAAAACCAGTTAGAGTGATGCTGACGATGATGGATGCATGTTGGGGAACCCTCAAATTGTCACCGTAGTTTATGGTTCTACGAGTCTCAAGAGATGAAGAAGCAGTTGAATCGAAGATTGGTTGGGAATCCAGTGCTGGATGTAGTATTGGGAAAGCTTCTGTCGACTTCAAAAAAAGGTTTCCAGTAATTAATTCTTTCTTTAGTGGCCTTCTTTCTTAGTGACCAAAACCCTTCTGCCTAGTAATGAACATAAGTTTTTTCTCTTTTCTCAAATCAATATTAGCTTTTGTTAATATTCTCTCCTTTTTTGTTATTGTTAGCCCTAACCCTAGGATCTTTTTCTATTTATAGAGGTAGTATTGCAAAGAAAATCCTAAAGGAACAGATAGTCATTAGTTTTTTTTTAAAAAGAATCAATAAATATCTAATATTAATTTATTAGAATTTGAATAAATATCATTAAAAACCCATGAATATCGTCAAATTCCTTCTAGAAGTATCTAGACGTAAAAGCGACAAGAAGAAAAATGACATTGAAGGAGAAAACCCTAATCGACACTATGCAGAGCGATTAGCTCTATGATGAGCCGATTGGCTCTATACATGGGAAGTTTGATAAAATTTGTAATTAAGTCCCTGAACTTGCAAAATCTATCATATTGACCCTCAAACTTTATTTTTCTTGACAATAAACTCCAAATTGATTTTATAAAGGTAATTTTGGGTAGGTTAACCTCAACCCTAACTCGAATTTGCTCATCCATCATCTCTCGAGACTCGAGAAGGCAATAACTTTCACCATAGGATTTTCTTTAATTCCCTCGATATCTAGTTCTAAAAAATGGATGATGACATAGTTGTTTCTTGTTTACTGCTAGTTTAGGTAATTTAGGGTTTCCATGTTATGTTTAGAGTTTTCTTAGTTGATTTATGTTCTTTTTATGTTTTCATTTGACATTACAAGTTTTAATTGATTTCACATTTCCTGTGCATGTGTGATTGGCTAAGTGGGATGGGTAGTCTTGATCAACTAGGTTTTCTTGAACTGTTTAAGAATTTTTGTCTACCTTTTCGCTTGCTAAAAGGTTAGTAGATTTTAATAACCTTGAGTACTACAATTTCCACTTGGGGGTAAGCAGTTCTTTATTTATTTAAATGAGTTTGCTGTTGGTTATAGATTTTATGACTCTACTTTTATTACTAGTGATGCTTGCTTTACTCCCCCAATTGATTATAGATAAGCACTTCTGGTGGCATATTAGTGAGAGATCATTCGCCTCAATGCCAATTCTAACTATGGCCCTAGGATTAGTAAGTGCAGTTCTATAGCTAGTCCTACTTTTTGATATTTGCATGGACTCGTTACATTTATCATTTATGGCTGTAAGGAAAGCACAGGTGTGGTCACTCGTTAGGATTTGTTTTATTTGCGTTATTTTGATAAAGGACTGGTACCACATTTAGGCTATGAGTTTGCGGTGCATATGGCTAGTATGTTTAGAAAGAGAAAAAGGGTGCCATTTGTGGTGGCTCTTACATCACTGATCTAGCCTAAAATTTTTGGGTTTTCAACTTAGCAAACTCTATTTTTGCCTAAGCCATCCTTTCGGGTTTTTAACTTAGCATTTTCTTTTCTGTTTACTTTCCTTTATTTTCTTTTTTCTCTTATTTTCTCTTTTTGTATATTTGGTTGCACGAGAAGCTCCAACTGGTGGTAGTTCCAAGAGACATTACCAAGTATGAGCCAAAGCATTTGCGGACTCGCATTACTATCAAGCAAGGAGCTAACTTCATTGGTGAGGACTGAGTTGACTGGATGAAGAGCCTACCAGACACCGTTATCTGATGGATTTGCCCCTATTGGAAAATCTGACATATCACTCTTTGAATATATATGGCATGTGTTCTTTTGCTAAGACTTTTAGAGTCTACTTTCTATACCCCATCTAGGCTCTGTCGTCAATAGCTTATTCTGAAATACCCACCTGACTTTGAAGGTTTCCTATGGAGGTATAATTTTTAGACAAGATTGAGAGGTTGTGGCTTGCTGCTTAAGTATGATGTCAACTGATAGAGACTTGAGTGCTATAAGGAAATGATCATGCTTCCATTAGATCTCATAGATTCTTATTTTTATTTTGTTTTCTCCTTCTAGTAGTGCTCACGCAATGAAGACTAATTTGCAAATTTAACAAAAAATTTAATCAAATTTTTTTCATTTAATAAGGGCATAAACGAGTATATTTTCTATTTCACATAATACTACTCTTATTTTTAACTAATCCATTTAGATTTTTTGTCGAATATTTTTTCTCATTTTTCCCTTAAATTTGGCTTGACTTGTAAAACCCGGGATTTTTTTTTAATAATAATAATATTAGTAATAATTAATAATGAGTTTTTATTTAGATTAATTTTATTTTACTTTTATTTGATTTAATTGGAATGATTTAAATAGAATTTTAATGCTAGACAAAATAAGGGAGCATTTTCTATATTTAATTAGTCAGATTTTTAAGAAATTAATTAAGTAAATTCTTTGAAAAATATATTATATTTTTTGTCATTTAATTTTTTCCCAATATGAATATATGAATTAATTTCTATATTTGAAAGTCATGAAAGGAATAGTAAATAATATTATAAAGAATTTATTGGGGAATGATAAGTTTTAATTAGCAAATGGTGTTGATTTTAATTGAAAAATGGTTAGCAAATTGATTAATTAAGTTAATTAAGTGTTAGGATTAAATTGATAATTAATTTCAAGTAAGGGTTAAAAATATAATTTTATTGATATGGGGTTTTAATGAAAATATGGATGGTTGGTATTTTTGTAATTAAGTGTGTCGAGAAGGGTATTTTAGTAATTTCATATTTAAAAGCAAGGGTAAATAAGTAATTCTATATTTTTAATAATTCTAATTTGGCCCAAATTAAATAGTTAGGGGTTTAATTGAAAAGCTAAAGAAAAGTTTAAGGGTTAATCAGAAATTTTAGAGGGTGGAATTGTTAGTAATTAAAGAAGTTGAGGGACTCAATGGTAAAGAAGAAAAGTGGAGGGACCAAATGTCAATAAGGAAAGAAAAGAAAAGAAAAGAGGATGGCGTTGGGGGAAGGGAGAGAGAGAGGACCTTCAGCTGCCATCCATGGCCGACCGTCTGGGGTGCGGCGAAGCAGATCGGAGGTGCAACAGAGGCCGACGAGCATGTTGGCATCAGCGGCGGCAGCTCTAGTAGACGGGTGACGGTTTTGGTGGCCAGAGTTGGAAGTTTGCGGTGGAGAGAGAAAATAGGGGCAGCCGGGATCTTGGGCATTTTTCAATGAGTTCCGGCGAGCTTTGGCTGATTGGAGGACATATCCAGACTCCCCTCAGCTCAAGCTTTCCAATGGCACCAATTTCGTGGCGATCGGACTCCGTTTGAAAATCGACGACTGAGATCGTCTATAAATTTCTCTGGATGATTAGGGGTTGGATCGAAAGATCGAAAGCTGGGATCGTCATCAGCACGTTGTCTCGAGTCCGTAGGCGCATTCAGATCATAGATCGGACTCCAATGGGTGGAGGCGAGTCGACCGAGTGATCAAGCGTCTCGGTAATTCTCTGGCCCGTTGATTTTAGAATTCATTGATAAAAAATTATGTGTTTAATTATTGTGTTGAATATTAGAAAAATTATGTAAGGCTTATTAGTTAAAATAATAATTTGTCGGACCGTTTGCAAGTTATCGTGATTTGTGTTGTGTGGCAGAGTCAGGAAAATAATGTAGTGTGGTGGCCCTACTCCTGTTAAATAAACTATTGGAAGCAGGTTCTGGACCCGTTATACGAAGGGTAGACGTCCGTGTTTAGGGGAGGTTCTGCCAAATTTTCGGTAGAATTTACCCGAGTCAAAATTTTTAGACAGTTAATCCTAGAAGTCTAGGCCTAGGGTTAACTGTCATATGTTATTGATTGAATTGTTTTCCATGATTAGATAATCCTTCAGTTCGGCTCGCTCCACCGGAGACATCAGAACAGAGTTAGGAGGTCGTCAGAACTGTGAGTTAAAGTCATATATCTATTTACATGTGTCATGCTAAGATTTTATGAAATAGTTCTGATTACATGATTTAATATTTTAATTATTTATTTAGTCACTATTTATATATGTTGCGTTTTCTGCATTATGATTTTATTGATTGCATGTTGACTCGGGATGGGACGGCAATAGAACATGCCATCTGATGGGTTGCATCAAGACCGCGTGCGCACCGATAGGAATTTGAGATAGAGGGTACATTTAAAAAGGTAAATTTAGGACTTGCCTTGTTCGAATATTGCTCTCTGGGCCGAGTAGAGTGAGTTTGCCAGAGTAAAGGTCCCTGGTCGAGCATTCCTCTCTGGCGCTGGCTTATTTGGAAACTTAAGTGACCAGACTGGACTTAAGGACCCTGGTCGAGCTTCGCTCTTCGGGCGCTAGTCTTATTGGAGTAAGAGAGCCGAAAGGCTAAGAATGTTAGTGATAATTAAGTGACTGGACTAGATTTAAGGACCCTGGTCGAGCTTTGCTCTCTCGGGGCCAGTTCTGTGGGAATGAGAGAGTTGAGACTGTTAGTATTAGGACTAGGGTTCTACTGAGGTACTCCGTCCCATAATATGAAATAAAAATTATTGTATTTTACAGAAGCATAGCACGACACGTATTTTATTTTAATTAAACAAATATCTTATTAAAGTATTTATATTCGTTTTGAGATATATGATTTTAACTCACTCTCGAGACTGACAGTCTCAATTTCACTATTTACAGGTGTGGTTAGTTTTCTGCAGTTCTTTTCTCTAGCAGCCCAACTCCTTCATCCTTGGGTTAGATGTAACTGAATTCATTGGTATGTTTACTTTTAAAATTCTAGATTCTCCGTAGTATAAATTTTAGACTTATCAATTTGTAATTTTATGTAAATTGAGGTCTTGCCTAATTATGCTGGTAGACCTAATTAAATATGTAGGATTTGATGGTTAAGGTTAATTGTGAATCAGTACTTTGGGAGTCTGAATTTCAATTTGATTGAGTTAGTGAATAGTAAGGCTTACTACGGGATTCTGGTGACCTTAAGCCTACCCATTCCCTAGTGCCGGTCACGAACCCACAAGTCGGGTCGTGACATGACTAGCTTGCAAAGGTTTTCTAATCAACAGGAAGCTTCTCTTCTCTTTTTTGTTTTCCATTTTTTTTTCTTTTTCTTATTTTCTTCCTACAAAGATAGTATCTATAAAACAATCCATATTGACTTGTAAACTTATTGCCCTCGAGATTTAAGCATCTTCGAGCATAATCTTTATTTTTTTTATATGGAAGTTTCTAACTCAATCTAGATTTTTTTTAAAGATAGTATCTGACATAGTCCAGATTGACTTGTGAACTTATTGCGCCCAAGATTTGACTCCTTTCAGCATCTTCGAGCTTAATCCCTTTTTTTTATATGGAAGTTTTCCAGCTCGATCTAAATTTCATTTTGGAGTCAAATGCAATAGGCCTTGCATTTTTCAGGGTTAGAGCACTTATATTTAATCTCTTCTAATCTTTGGGGATCCCTACTTCAAGGTTGTTATGTGATGAGAGATGAATTTGGCCTTCTTGCTTTGTCCCTAGTGTTCTGAATAATTTTGCTACCTTGAATTCAATTATATTATATCAAATATTATCTTCTTTTTCTCTCACGTCTTTTCCTCTTTTCAAGAGTTATATTATATGTAGTAGAAATGTACCTAGAATTATCATTTGTATCCAAATTAAATAAATAAATTTGAATGGAATTAATGTCAAACATACACATGTAGTAATCACTATCATGCAAAATACCATTAAGATAAACATCATAAAACAAGCAAAAATCAAAGTTATATCATTTATCGTAACAACATAATCATGTTTTTGTCTTAAAATAAATCAAGCCCTGAATCTTGTGAAGCTTCATCATCTTCAGATGGTAGCTTTTCAATCTCTATAGCTTCATAGTTTTCCATGCTCCAACTAGCTTTAGCATTTTCAATTTCTACTACTTGTAAGTTTTCATCGTACAAGCTCGCGAAGGTCTTGGAATTCATCATTTGCAACTTTTCCACCCAATATGGGATAACATTTTGGAATATCATCTGAACTTGATCTTTTCAGAAGGCTTGTTCTTCATTAAAATTGCTTTTTTCATCCATCTAGTCAAGAAATCAGAAAATGATTCATTAGGCTTTTGCTTTGTCGATTCCAAATCCCTTATAGAGACTTCCAGGTGAGCATTGTAGTCATATTGCTTCACAAAAGCATGATAAAGCCTTTTCCAATCATATTTCATGGGCCTTTCCACCCATGGTACCAGTTCACAATTAGCCCTTTTAATAAGAGTACAAATAGCTTGATGATTTGGGTCTTAGCCAAATGAGTAGTACTCATGACAGTAGAATATTGCTTCACGTGCACCTTTGGATCTCTAATTCTATTGAACTTCTATATTTCAGGCATACAAAATTGGGGAGGTAGCTTGTCTTCTCCAATCAACATCAATTCATCAAAATCAAAGGTTGAATTTTAACCTTGATCTTTCAGCATATTTTGCATCTTGTCAAGCCTTTTAGTCAGATTATGCAAAATCTTGGATTCCAAAACAGCTTTTGCAGTAAGAGCAGACTCTTTCTTAGCTTATTCTAACATGTAGTCATCTAAATTTTAGAGATGCTCACCATGTGCTTCCACATTATGAGTAGTTGTTACAGTAGTTGTAGGGCAGTAGTAGTCTTTTAGATAGCTTGTTTCCTAAAAATATCAGCCAAAGCTTGTTGTAGTTCCTCTTATATCATAATCCTTAGGGTTTCCATGATTGTAGTTTTGATAGCATCAATATCTTGTGCATGGGCCATCTTTGGAATTAGTGGACTTCTTGGGCTCCTGTCTAGTATTGCCTCAATTGATGGTGAAATAGGTCTTCTTGACACACTTCTAGTCTTATCAAAACTAAGGATGATAATCTAAAATGGCTTCAAAATAAAAAGTTAGTATGATGCATGAAATTCATGGTATGCATGATGCCCATGAAATGCATGAAGACAAAGAAAATGGTTAGCAAACACATAAATATTTAGAAGTTCCTACACAAAACGTCCAACTTTATTTTTTCTGCTCACGGTTCATGGTGAGTCTTTCTTTTCTACAATTTTTGGTCTAGGCTTACTATCAACAGGGGATAATAAGTACCGACGCGCATGCCAATTGCTCTCAAAGCAATTTAAATAGATAAGGTGATATTTTCCAATATAAGGGTAAAGCCTCTAGATCTTCAGTCCTAAAGCTTGATTCCACGTGTTTTGGGACATGGCCTTTCCATATATAGGCTTAAAACACTTATATAAGAAAATATCTCATATAGCAAGCAATAGGATTCTTAGGGTAGATTGCTATAGTCATTACCATGAGCTAAGTCATGGGTAAGGATAAAAGGCTCTCATAAGCAAAAAGCATCCTTCCTTTGCTCGCCTTCCCACTTAAAGGTCCATGCAACAAAAGAAACTTGCTCATTACTTATGAGTGATGGTTAGCCGATGTCGTAATTCCAAGGTTCAAGTGGAACCAAAGAACTACAAACCAATGCCATCGGGGCTATAGGGACCAAAGTACAAAATGTGTGAAAGTATAATGATGCAAGAATCACTCGTTAAATAATAAAAGACAAATATACAATAGAATCAGCTTCTCTTATACCCAGCGAAGTCGCCACTGTGGGCGACGGTTCCGGGCGTGCACCCAAGTGTCTTTTGCGACTACATCACTGTAAAGCTTTTCAACCTAATTGATGACATGCTAATTAGTCAGTAAGAATAGTGCAGAGATGGGAGTTGCCACTCGGGTAATCACCGCGACACTTTTACTAATGAAGTGGCATTTCTCATATTCCATAAGGAAGCTTATGCTAGAAATCTAAAGATGGATTCGGAAGCCAGCTTCCTTATTTGTGCATATTAGTCTTTAATTTTATTGTTTAACAAATCATTCCCTATAAACACTAGTTCATATGCAGACATACCAATTAACACATATAATTTACCTAGGTCTAGCCATTTTATTAAACCCAACCCATATTAAAGTTGTATATCTAGCTTACTAATTAATTATGCACATAACCCACTTAGCCTAGCCCAGTTACAAGTTATGCTTTAACTTCTAACCTTTAAGTCTAATGGACTACTTATTATGATAAGGCATGTTTTGTGTGAACCTAATTCTAATATAGCTCAATCCTTAACTAAAACATGGTAAAAGCCCACTAAATCTACTTTAATTTTAGAGTTTAAAATAAAGTCTATATATCCATTTTTAATTAGGCAGTCGTGTTACAATTATTTAACATACATTAAATCAAGAAATAAATAAAAATAAAGAGCAGAAAAATAAATCTAACTATTACAATCCAGCCTACAACTAAAATTGTAAATAAAAGCCATAAAACCTAGCTACAATACACAAGATCGACAGAAGTACATCAAAAAACTCACAAAACACAAAAAATAGGATAAGGGAGTGTAGAGTCACTCGGCTATAGACATAGATTCAATCAGTTTCTAGGACATCTAGACTGGTTCCTTTGACTTTATGTGTATTCCTCACGTCTTAGAGTCGATTTTAACATGCACAAAAGGTAGAAAATGATTAGAATATGAAAGAAATAAAATAAAAATAACAAATATCAATCGACTGAACCAAAAACCCTAAAAGCTAATACAAATCCTAAAACCTGAAAACATAGTGAATAGAAATTGCATATTAACCATATAATCCTGATAAACTAATTTGGTAACAAAATCATAATGAAAATAGAAATCTAATCATATAATTCTATGCATGTGGTTAATCAGATTCAAAACCCTAATGCTGGCAAATTATCATATTCAAAACCATAATGTTCTTATCATCATATTTCAAAACCGAATAAATTAGTAACATGTAGATTCATAGAAAATCCTAATCTAATCATATTAATCATAAAAATAAAAAAATGTAACCCTAATCATGTTTCTAAGAAAAAAGCATGAAAAATAAGAAAACCAGTTTAGAGTATGTTAATGATGATGGATGCATGTTGGGGAACCCTTAGGTTATCACATTAGTTGATGGTTCTACGAGTCTCACGAGATGATGGAGCAGTTGAATCGAAGATGGTTGGAAATCCAGTGTTAGATATGGTATTGGGAAAGCTTCTGTTGACTTCAAAAAAAGATTTCTAAAAATCAATTTTTTCTTTAGCGGCCTTCTTTCTTAGTGACCAAAACCCTTTTGCCTAGTAATGAATGCAAATTTTTTCTCTTTTCTCAACTCGATATTAGCTTCTTTTAATATTCTCTCCTCTTCTTTTTTTGTTAGCCCTAACCTTAGAATCTTTTTCTATTTATAGAGGTAGGGTTTCAAAGAAAACCCTAAAGAACATATAATCTTCAGATATTTTGAATAAATATCATTAAAAATCCATGATTATCATCAAATTCTTTCTAGAATCTCTATATGGACAAAAAAGCATCAAGAAAAGAATAACGTCGAAGGAGAAAACCCTAATGGGCACTGTGTAGAGCCGATTAGCTCTACACAGAGCCAATTGGCTCTATACATGGAAAGTTTGACAAAAAATTTTAATTAAGTCCCTGAACTTGTGAAATCCATCATTTTAACCCTTAAACTTTATTTTTCTTGACAATAAACTCTAAATTGATTGTAAAAAGATAATTTTAGTTGGATTAACCTCAACCCTAACCTCGGATTCACCCGTCGTTTGTCTCTCAAGATCCGAGAAGGCAGTAATTTTTATCATAGGATTTTTCATAATTCCCTTAATATTTAGATCTGGAAAATGGGTGTTGACATAGTCGTTTCTTATTTATTGCTGGTTTAGGTATTTTAGGGTTTGCATGTTCTGTTTAGGGTTTTCTTAGTTGATTTATGTTCTTTTATGTTTTCTATTCGATTTTACAAGCCTTAACTGATTTCACGTTTCCTATGCATGTGTGATTAGCTTCGCGGCATCGGATCGAGGGAAGAACTATCAAAAATCGCCTGCCAAAGCCCTAGAGTCGATCAGCTCTGCACTCCAAAATCCTAAATTTAGACTATTTATGAATTTTTGATGTATTTATTAAGTTATTTACGTCATGTACTTAGTTTTAGGCCTTTTTCTGCCCCCCTTTTAATTGTAGATGGATTGTAATAGCTAGATTTGTTTTGCTGCACCTTATTTTGCTCATTTTTCTTACTGTATGTGTCACGACCCCACCTGTGGGCCCGTGACCAGCACTAGGGAATGGGTAGGCGTAAGGCCACCGAATCCCGTAGTAAGCCTGACACTCACTAACTCAAACAAATCTCATCTCAAATTAATATTATTAAAGCCATAAATTATCTTAATAGTTACATTCTACATAAATACTTCGGTCTGCCAGAAAAATTAGGCGAGACCCGAAACTCATAAAATTTACAACTGATATATCTACTATTACTACTGCGGAGAATCTAAGATTTACCAATTTACATACCAAATCAAATACATCACCCGATGATGAAGGAGTCAGTTCTTGAATAAGAGTCAGCGGGAAGGCTAACGGTCACGAATCCGAAAAGCGATAAATAGAGGTATGGGTCTCGAGTGAGTTAAAATCAAATAATCTAGAGACTATTGCTTTCTTCACAGAAAATATTAATCATTCGAATCAATATATCAACCATGCATGTAAATACAACTCATATTATAATCATACCATAATAAATAAATAAATGAATAAATAAAAATATATTTTTACTTTTATGGGACGAGTGGCTCAGTAGAACCCTAACCTCAAATTCTAGTAGTCATTTTGGCTCTCTTAATCCAATGAGACTGGCGCCCAGAGAGCAATGCTCGACCAGGGACCTTACCTCCAGTCTGGTCACTTAAGTATCCAAGTATGCCGGCGCCCAGAGAGCAAGTGCTCGACCAGGGACCTTAGCTCCGGCATCTTATTCCAATAGGACTGGCGCCTAGAGAGTGAAGCTCGACTAGGGTCCTTAATTCCAGTCCGGTCACTTAATATTCAAATAAGCCGGCGCCTAGAGAGCGAAGCTCGACTAGGGTCCTTTACTCCGGCATCTCACTCAAATCAGCCCAGAGAGCCATGCTCGACCAGGGCAAAACTCATAATAATCTTATTACCGCAATTTACTCAAATCAGCCCAGAGAGCCATGCTCGACCAGGGCGAACCCATAAAAATCTTATTACCCGTCCATGATCATTCGGTCGCTGCGGTCGATGTAACCCATCAGGCGGCATGTTCTACAAGCCACATTTCCCTAATCGCAATCACCACATTTAATAAATATTATTGTCTAAAGAAGTCATTCAACCATATCAAAATAACGATTAACAATTTAGAGTAAGACATCATGCAACTCATGTGGAAAACTGATAATATTTGGTATTATTATGACATTACTATAATAATACTTATATTATCTTCAATAATTAATAATCCAGTGAAATTATTTACGTTGCGATACTTATAACCATATTAAGCATAAACTTCCAAAATAGCATATTAAATTCAAACTTAGCAATAGTGCAACGATTAAGTGACTTTAACTCACAGAATTGGGCGACCTCCTAGCTTTGCTCCGGTGCCTCGGTTGGAGCGAGCAGAACAAACGGACAATCTAGTCACGGAAAACAATTTATCAAAACGCTGAAACAATCGATCATTAATCCTAGGTCTAGACTCCTAGGATTGACTGTCTAAGAATCTCGACTCGGGAGAATTCTACCGAAAATCTGGC
The DNA here is from genome assembly GCF_019578655.1 of Ricinus communis. NCBI lineage: Eukaryota > Viridiplantae > Streptophyta > Magnoliopsida > Malpighiales > Euphorbiaceae > Ricinus > Ricinus communis. Next base: position 9,744,149 of record NC_063261.1, on the reverse strand, counting down.
AGAACCTCCCCTACAATATGGACATTACCCCCCCCGTAAAAACGGGTCGAGGACCTCCCAGAAAAACACTTTAAATATCCAACAATTCAAACAACGGGAGTCGGGTCCTAAAACTTCACTATTTTCCCGACTCCACCACACAATACAAAACACGAGGCAGGCAAACTGACAGACAATTATTTTTGACTCACAAATATTAAATACTCAACATAAAACAATAAGCACAAATTTAAAATCAAAGGATTTCCAAGATCAGCAGCCAGAGAAAATTACCGAGACGCTCGATCGCTCAGTCGACTCGCCTCTGGCCGCCGGAGTCCAATCGACGATCCGAACACACCATCGGACTCACAACGACGCGCTGATGACGATCCCCGCTTCTGATTTTCCGATCTAACACCCGATCATCTGGAGAGATTTACGGACGATCTCGATCGCCGATTTACAAACGAAGTCCGATCTCCACAAAACCGGTGCCATTGCAAAGCTTGAGCTGAAGAGATCGGGATATATCCTCTGATCGTCCATAGCTCCGCTGGAGCTCGCCGGAAAAACCTAAAAACCTCGGCTGCCTCCATTTTCTCTCTCCACCGTGAATCTCTATTTCCTGCCACCATTGTCGACACCGCCGCCGCCAAAACAAAGCTAAGGCCGAGAGGAGTCGATCGACACCAAGATCAGCGGCCATCGACGCCGGAAGTGCCCGCACGGCGGCAAGGAAGCGTCGGCCATCTTCCTCCTCGCGCGAGCTATTGCCGCTCCCTTCACTGGCCGGCCACCAGCGCCCGGACGGACGGCCCCGCAGCCTTCCTCCGCGCTCTCTCTCTCCCCGACATCTCTCTCTCTTTTTCTTCTTCTTCCCCGATTCCATTCCTTCTTTCTTTCTTTCAATATCGACATTAAGCCCCCAAACTTTTTTCTTATCACAATTTGGTTCCTCAACTTTCTTAATTACTTACAATTTCATGCATCAAAATTCCAATTTAACCCCTAAACTTTCCTTTAGCCTTTCAATTAAGCTCCTAAATATTTAATTTGGGTCAAATTAGAATTATTGAAAATATATAATTACATAAATACCCCTGACCGACATATTTATTTATAAAAATACCAAACTCACAAATTTCCATTAGAACCCCATAAAAATAAAATTATACTTTTAATCCTTATTCCAAAATAAATTTCCAATTTAGTCCTAACACACAATTAAATTAAATAACCAATTTACTAATTATTTTCCAACTTAAAATTAAATGCCACTAGCCAATTAAAATACCAATTTCTCCAAAATTCTTTTATAAAAACATCTTTTACAATTTCTACCAAAATTTTCCAATATATATAATTTTATTTATACATATACATATGCATTGGGGAAAAATTAGAATAACCAAAAATATAATCTACCCTTCAAATAATTTACTTAATTAATTCTTAAAATTTCAAACTAATTGAGTATAGAAAAATAACTCATTCAATTGACTAATATTAAATTTCCATTAAAACATTTCAAATTAAACCAAATAAAAATAAAGCTATAATTAACTTAAATAAAAACTCATTATTAAATATATAAAAATTTCGGGTATTACAGTATGATTAAATAAGTGTAACATGATTGATTAACTAAAATGGGTCACATAGACTTAGGCCTTAAAACTATACTTGACATGAAAATTGGGCCATATTAGCTTAATTAAGATGGCAATTGGCTTGAACCTAATATCCATATAAATATAGAAAGCTTCACCATGCTTAGTTAGGTTAAAATTGGGCCATATGAGACTTAGAGTCATTGAATTGGGCCTCTCCAAAAAAAGTAGTTAATTAGGCTTAAAAAGCTTGGTCATTAAAGAATAACTAGTAATTGGACTAGACTAGGTAGGCCTTGTACATAATTGACTAATAAATTAGGTTAATAACTTTAAGTATTGGGCTGGGCTTAAATAAAAGGGCTAGACTTAGGAGCACCTCACACACTATAAGTGCTTGGTATGTAGAAATATTATGTTGCATTTATATGGAATAGCCGGCTAAATACTAAAATCAAAGGCAGATATATATAAATAAGAAAGTTGGCTTCTAGATCCATCTTTGGATTTGTGACGTAAGCTTCCTTATGAAATCGAGAAATGTTATTCATTAGAAAAAGCGTCACAATTACCCGGGTGGTAACTCTCATCTCCGTGCTAGTTTTTATTACTAGTTAAGCATGTTACCGATTAGGTGGAAAAGCCTTACAGTGTCGTAGTCACTAAAGACACTTGGGTGCGTGTCCAAAACCGCCACCCACAAAACCCACCAAAGAAAAGACCTCAAACAACTTCGGATATCCCTCCTCGCCATGACGAACGCATGATGGTGTCATCTACTTCAAACCACCCTTCATCTTTGTGGCAACACCCTTTTTCACGATAACTTTATCCTCTTCTGACATTCTTATAGAAACAATATAAGGAGAGGTGTGTTGTTCTAATTTCTTTACCCATTCACCCTTCTTATAATATTGATTATCATGATTTAGGCTTGTTTGCATTTGGTGATAGTATTAGGACTATGCTTGAGGTATCTAAGTGGGATGGGTTTTATAGTATTGATCAACTAGTTTTTTTTGAACTATTTAAGAATTTGTGTCTACTTTTTTGCTTGCTAAAAGGTTAGTAGATTTTGATAAGCTTAAGTTTGTACAATTTTAGTTTGGGGGTAAGTAATTCTCTATTTATTTAAATGAGTTTGTTGTTGGTTTTGGATTTTATAACTCTACTTTCATTGCTAGTGATGCTTGCTCTACTACTCCTATTGATTTTGGCGAGAAATCATTCGCCCCAATGCCAATTTCAACTATGGCCCTAGGATTAGTAAGAGCACTACTACAACTAGTCCTACTCTCTAATATTTGCATGTACTCGTTACATTTAGCATTTGTGGATATAAGGAAAGTACAAATGTGGTCACTCGCTAGGATTTATTTTATTTGCGTTGTTTTGATAAGGGACTTGTACCACATTTAGGCTATGAGTTTGAAGTACATATGGCTAGTATGTCTATAAAGAGAAAAAGGGTGCCATTTGTGGTGGCCCTTACATCATTAATCTAGCCCAAAATTTTGTTGTTTTCAATACCATTACCGACATGACCAAAGTGTGTGGTATGCTACCCTTTAACTTGAATATTGTGAAGAAGATATGATTGTTTTACATAAGAGTAGGGTAGTACATTTTAGGCGACCTACTGATGGTGCTTCTATTGATGATATCCCTTAAGATTCTCAACCTAGTGCACCTTCTTTTTCCTCGTCGGCACCCCATGTTGATGCCATTCTGCAATACCATTCTAAACTTCTCATTGGCTTTGTGATAGTGTTTTTAACTTTTTCCAGAACTAGGGTCTTCCAATGGCCCATCGCCCAATGTTTCCTTCCTCTTCTGACACTGCTAGTACCTGATGAGCTTCACAAAAATGACTAATGATGAGGCTGATGATGAAGACAAGATTGTTTGTGATGATGAATGTAATACCTGTAATTTTCAAATTTTAAATTTTATTATTTTTCTGGGGCAATTTGATAAATTAATATTTTCCGTGATTAATTTAGCATCTAAGAATTATTTTAATAACCGAATAATATGAGTATTATTTAATTTAATATTACCCAATAATTTGATTTTGGTGAATTTTAAATATAGTTTTATGATTTTAAGTGAGTGAGTGAAGTTTTATTTAAACTAGCTTTATTAAAAATACTTGTTTTCTATTTAACTTGGATTTAATCTACAATACCTATTAATAATTTACTTATTTTCTATAATTATCATTATTATTATGAGTCTAAACTAGTGTTAATTTATTGGAATAGAAATTAAGAGTGTATGTAAATGTACGTAAAATAATAAAATATAATTATGGGTGCTACTGTAACAATGCTTTTAAGGGGAGGCTTGGGACATTTGTTTCCATTTTTTAGTAAATTGCATTTAGGCCCCTACCTATACCTACCTCCTCCTTCTCCTTCCTCCCCGCTGCACCATTTCTTCCTCCCTATTCCCACCATTTCCGTCGTCCCTCACCACCATCAGCCGCAGAAACTTCTTCCTCCCCATTCCCTTTCACCGGCGCCACCCTCCTTCCTCTTCTTCTTCATCATTCGACATCAAGCTTGAGGAAGGAGTTGGTCCTCCTTGCTACCGCTGCTCGTGCAGCCTCATACCAATGTCTTTTTGGCAATTTAATGCCGAGAACAGCTTCCCCACCCATTTAAACCCTAAAGCAACGTCCCTCACCTTCTTTTCCCCACCGGTAGTAATATCTACGCCTCGCCGGAGTAGAATTCTTTCCTTCATGATCTGTCATTTTCCATCAAGGGTTACACTGTAATTTTATGTATTTTAGACTCAGCACATCTCAAGCTTCGCGTAGGCGCTTCCAGATTCTAATTCTAACACCATTGTCTGTATCGGCTTTCGGACTCTGGTGTTTTCTAGACGCGTAGAATTTTAGATTCTTGGCTCAATAAAATATATTTAGACCTTAAAAATTATATAATGATTTTAGAAGATATTAACTCCATTAATTATTAATTATAAATAAATAATTAAACTTAATTTAATTAATTGATAGTTTAATTATAATATTATGAATTAAATAGTGCGCTTGATTATTATTCGGTTTTGTGAAAATTGCGGCTAAGAATAATTAAATTAGATTCCAACAAATTATTTGCGAGTTGGTAGTAGAATAAATATTAATGTTGGATTGTTATTTATTACTTGTGGTCTGAGTCGTATTGTGAAGTTGAAAAAAATAATATAGCTTTGGTGACCCAACTCCTGTTAAATATTTGATGAATATTAGAAGTGTTTTTAGCAGGTTCTGGACCTGTTATATGAGAGGTAAATGTCCAATATTAGCGGAGGTTCTACCGAATTTTCGGTAGAATTTTCAAGTCGAGATTTTTAGGCAGTCTAACTATAAGAATCTAGGTCTAGGATTAATTATGAAATATTTTATTAATTTAATTATTTTTGTTAATAGATAATCCGATGGTTCAGCCAGCTCCACCTGAGGCGTAGGAGCAACTATAGAAATTCAATAGAATTGTGAGTTAAAGTCATATAATCTCCTACACGTGTCATATCGAGATTTAAATGTAAATTTTATTTAGTATTAGTATTATTACATTTCATTTTCATTATTTTCAATATTACTTTTACTATTATTATTTTCTTGTCATTACATTATTATTATTCTTATTATTATTATTATAAATATTATTATAAATATTGCATTATTAATTTATGTCTGTTATAACTAACGTTATTTAATTTTAGTATTTAATGTTAGATCGAATAATATTATAAATGTTTGTGTATCATGTTATTTAATATTGTCGATGCTAAATTTGAAACGTGGCTCGGGATGAGAGAGCAGTAGAATATGCCACCTAATGGGTTGCATCAAGACCGTATGCGCACTGGTAGAGACAGTTTAATAAGAAAATATTATGTGATGTGTCCTGGTCGAATACAGCTCTCTATGCTTATAGAATTTTGATTTGTCGGAGGAAAGGTCCTTGTTCGAGCATTGCTCTCTAGGCACCGGCTGTGTTGGTATTTAAGTGACCAAACTCGATTTAAGGACTCTAGTCGAGCTTTGCTCTCTGGATGCCTGTCTTATTGGAATAAGAGAGCTGAAGGGCTAATAAAATTTGGGGTTTAGAGTTTTGTTGAAGTACTCATCTCGTATATATTAAAATTGTATTTTTCTAAATTATTGATATTACAAGCGTTTTATTTTGTGTGATATTCTATATTATTTAAATAATTATTTTATATGAATGGTTGCTTTTGATTCAAGCTATATAAATTTAGCTCATTCTTGAGACTCACAGTCTAAATTTATTAATTTTTCAAGTGTTAGCTAGCTCTTCTGCAATTCCTCTCATTTTGGCAGCCCAACTCTTTTCTTCCTCGGGCTTAACATAATTATTTTTCTTGTATTCCTAACTATTTAAATTTCTAGATACTCCGCAGTATTTACATTCAGACTTATTATCTCTACTCGCCATGATGAACAACCTAATGATATATTAATTTATTTATTGCTAATGAACTAGTATGAATTCTATTGTAATTGTGTGAGTGAGTATTAGTAGATGAAATATTGGTAAATTGGATAAATTATATTTTAATTGAGTTATTGATTAATCAGACTTACTACAGGATTCAATAGCCTTACACCTACCCATTCTCTAATGTCGGTCATGGGCCCATAGATTGGATCGTGACAATGAAGACAATGCATCTCTTGATGACTTATAAGTTTTATGTCTATTTTTGGATATTTATCTTTATTTTGGATATTTTTTATGTTATTTTTATGCGTTTCTTAGCACTTAGAGTCATGTTCATGTTTATGTCTAAAATAATTAATAATTTATTTTTTTTTTGTGTTATGTTTGCTATATTTTTCTGTTAATTATCTTATGTTTGAAAGCCGATGCACATTTTGTTCCAATGCCGCTAATTTAGGGCAGCACTTCTATTCACCTTTTTATATTCTTATTTTTGCTTTATGTTTCTTTTCATTATGTTTCTTTTTCTTATTTTAGTCATTGAGGATAACGTTTAGGATAGTGTGAGGGAGGAACATATATTTGCATATTGCATGTTATTTTAATTTTGCATAATGTTTAATTTTCATTAACTTTCAACTCATTTTTTACATTTGTTGAAATACTTGTCCTTAGAATTTTTGTTTTGATTTTTTGTGCAAAATTGAAGCTCAATTATGATCAAAGGACAATGATGTATAAATGTGCATTGTTTATTCAATTATCGAACTGCTAAATGGTTTATTAATTAAGATAGTTGGGCATGGCCTTTATGTATGAACAATTTAGTTCTTATGACCTAAGCATAAACTTGGAGATTGGATTTGAGCTTTATTTTAGGAGAAAATACATCTTGCTTCTAATTCTCTAAAAAACAAAGAAGAAAGCATTCCTTTTTGAAGAATAAGAGCAATTCTTGGAGTAGATTTTTATTCTCTAAATATACTCTAATGCTCTAATCAGAGTAAGAATATGCAAAGGACCCACTCAACGATATCCACACTTAGTAGTGCAAGAATGGTAGGGGATTATTAAAAGTGGGAAAATCTTATTTGAGACATAAAAAGGATAACATGGTGCGTAAAATGCACTCATTAAAGCAATAAAAGAAAATGTGTTATGAAATAGTGTAAAATTCATTCACAACCAGTTTTTAAAAGAATTATAAACTTTAATGCTTTTCTTTTAGAGTTTTGTTTAGTGGATTTTAAAGAGTTAAGAGCTTGTGTTGTGATTAGTAAATTACACATATATGATGTACTTTTATCTAATTATCATCTTTAGTAAATATTTTTTAGTTTCGGTGTTGTCAACTTGTATTACTTAGGTATTGTAACTTTTTGGTTATAGTTGAGCTAGTTTTAAAATTTTAAATTTGATGTTTGCTTGGGTACAAGCAAAACTCTAATGAGGAAATTTGTAATCTAATTTTACACGTGTTTCTAAGTTGAATTTAATGAATTTTGAATAAATAATTATTATTAATTGGGAAGAATTCAGGGTTAATTAGGTGTTTATTAAAGTTGTACCTTTATTATAATATCCTATTTATTTTTGGTTTATTTAGGAGTTTGTGTTTGATATTAATAAGTTTTTTCTCTTTTTGTAGGAAATATTAAAAAGGAAGCCTAAATGGTTAAGGAAAGCTGTGTAATGACCACTTATTGGCATGCTTGTGCCTATGTTGCATGCTGGAAGAAGAATCAAGAAGCATGGCTTGACACACAATCATGCTAAAAGCTGTGTGGACCTTGAGTCCCTGAAGAGTATGGCGCATGGGTGTCATACATTCGTGGTTGAAATCGTGATCGCTTCTGTTCAAATTGAAGAAATTATGAAACCTCGGTATAGGATCACACATGGTCGTATGCAAATCCGTGCCATAAGGAATATGACCTGACAAGACCGTGCTGAAAGCCGTGTCGAGCAGGAGAGAGTTTCCTTTTTAAAGGACACTCAGAAATTTAGGTCAAAATAGGTTTTCTTTTGAGTTTAGGATATAAAAGGAGGGGTAAAAAGCTATTTTTAATTAATTCTTGTCATTTAAAATTCTTGAAAACACAATCAAGGAGATCAAAGAGGATATTGTGCTAAAATTCAAGAGTTTGAATTCATTATTTCTTATTCTTTTGATTCATTTAATTATGTTTTTATATATTATCACAATTATGCGCTGCTAAACTCTTTTTAGAGTTTGGATTTGCATAGTTAGTTTACTACTTGTTTAGATCATTTTTTTCCTTATAATGAATTAATTTTCTGCCAATTTTATGAGTGACTTTTAATTATTCTTATATTTGATTCTTGGCATGATTAAATACATATTTTTGGATAAATTAAAGACAACCAAAGTTACATGATTTATCAGCTCATAGACTTGTAAAACTTATGAACCTTAATTATGAAATTAGACGAATCCTTCAAGGAGTAATAAGTTGCTAAGAAATTTAATGAACTCTAGTTAATTGATATGACCATGAAAATAGGCTATAATTAACTTTGGTATTCTTAGATGAACTCGAAAGAAACTCTAGGTAATTTGAGTGATTTACCCTTGACTGAATTAATAAATTGAATTGTGAAAAGATCTTCTAATCCAAGTAATAGTTAATGAAGCAAATCTGAGCTCTAATTTTTAAGTATTATATTTTTAAAAGGAATTATTTTAGCTTTAAGTTCTCTTTTATTGTTAGTTGATTATTTATTTTATTACAATTATTCAATTTTGTTAGATTGTGAAATATAATTGGGGCTAGTACTTGGTATTCACTTTTTATTTAGAACGATACTCATATTCACTTTTAACTATTTCTTGTGAACCGTGCACTTGCGGTATTTACCTAATAATATTTATAAAAAGAATATCAAATTTTGGAGCAACCATTATACCCATGAAACTACAGTAATAATTTATAAAACTATTGTAATAGATAATTTTGTCAATAATTTAATAATAATTCCCATGGCACTTTTAAGTGTTACTATAAAAATACTTGTAATAATATTTGATAAATGTCAATGATATAAGATTTTATAATGTGACTGTAAATGAATACCAAACTTTTATGAAATATTACTTTAGTAGGTAGCAACACCCATATTTGAGCAACATTTCAGAAAAAAATTGTATAGATTTTTAGTGACACTGTGGGCAGCTGTTTCAGGGACACACCCAAGTATCTTTAGCAACTATGATGCTAAAGACTTTGCAACCTAATAGGAACACACTAAAAAATTACAAAGACTAGCACAGAGATATGAAGTCGCCACCCGGTTAATTCTCTTGAACACTATTACTAATTGAGTGGCTTTTCTCGATTCCATAAGAAATCTTTACCACATCCGGAGATAGATTCAGAAACCAACTTCCTTATTTATGTATCTTTGTTTTAAATTTTATTATTTAACGAGTTACTCCCTATAAACATGACAACTATATTCTTTACAATAAATCATTACAACATTTCAGGTCCACCTAAGTCTAGCCCATTCTATTGAACCCAATCACGTTTAAATGGTTAACCTAGTTAGCTATTAGCTATTTAATTATGTACAAAGGCCAATCTTATTCTAGCTCAATTATAAGTTATGTATTTAATTACCAGCTTTGAACCTAATTGGATTACTTTTTATATCAAGGCCCATTTGGATGATCTTATTCTAATATGATCCATTAATTAATTAGAACATGGCAAAAGCCCATTAAGTCTATATGAATTTTAGTTTAAACCCCATTTTCCATTATTAACCTAATGGACTACAATTTTCATGCTATGTCCAATTTTAACATCTAATGTCTATATGTCCAGTTTTACTTAGACAATAAAATTGCAAATATTTGACATATATCCCAAATAAAGTAAAAGTAAAGTATAGAAAATTAAATCTAGCTATTACAACCCTTCTACAACTAAAGAAATTAAAGAAAAACAACTAATATTGAGTTACAAAGTATAGAAATTGTCAAAAAAAGGAAGAAATATGAAATTAGGGAAAATTTAGGTGAATAGCTGATTGGTGACATCATTAAGTCGATCGGCTCTACACTCTTATGAAGTCGATTTTGCATAGTTTTTCAATCCTCCAACACCCAGAATCCAAATGGCATGCACAAAAGACATAAAATATGATTAATACTCGAAAAATATGAAATAAAATATGTAAAAATGAATTAAACATGCAGAATACATAAATATAATGAAAACATGAAAAAGAGATGAACTAACAGAAGACAAAGACTTCACATGGTAGATTCTAAATTTAGACATATAACCCTAGAAAATAGATGCAATCACATAATTATATAACATAATCCCATATTTCACCCTAATCATTCAAATCATCATATATCAAAATCCAAAATAAAGCATTTTACTATATTCAAATTCCATCATAGATCATGTTATTAGATTTCACAATCTAGCATATATAATCGTGAGAAGCATGTTTATCCATAAAAAAAAACTAAATCTAATCATATAGAGAATATAAAGCATTTAAAATCATCCTAATCATATTTCTAAAACCATAAAATTAAATAAATAGTAAAGAAAAGAGAAGAAGATGAAGAAAATATTGATGATGTTAGATTTAAAGAACCCTCAAGTTGTCACCGTATTGTGCTGATCTTCAAGCCTCTGGAGGTGATGAGGTGGTGGAACGGACGATTGGATGAGAATCTAGTGCTGGTTAATTAAATTATTTTTTTGTTTAGTGAAGGGAAAGTTTTTGTCATTCTCAAAAAAGTTTTCTAATTTGGAGCTCCTTCTTTAGTGAATATTTTTCCTTAATTACCTAAACTCTCTACTATGTAGTTGTCGTAGTCTGGTAATTAGTAAGTGTACCTAATCCTAGATCTAGGACATCATGTTCTATTTATAGTAGTAGGGTTTGTAGGAAATCCTAGAGAGGCGGATATATTTAAATTTAAAAAGAATTGGTTGTTTCACTTATCGAATGATTAAACCTTTTTAATTTAAGTTAAATCTAATAAAATCAAATCTTTTAGATTTCAAATAATTATCTATAAAAAAAATCTTTTTTAAATCCCAATAATTATCTTCTCGAAGCTTCCTTTTACCAATTTTGGCGTTTTAAGTAAAAAAATACGCACGAAACGACATTAGATTTTTGAAAATAAGCCAATCGGGATTATATAGAGCCAATCTGCTCTGGTTACAGCCGATTCGGTTGTACGCGGAGCCAATTGGCTCAAGGGGCAAAAGTTCTAAAAAAATGTTTATGATTTAGTTCCTAAACTTGTAAAAATTGTTGGTTCACCCCTCAAACTTATTTTTTCTATCAATTAGATCCAAATTGATTTTAGAAAGAACAATCTTGGTTCAATTGCTCAAAATCCTAGCTAGGGTTCACTCGTCTTCAACCTCCCGAGACTCAAGAAAGGCAGTAACTTTCATCATCAGCTTTTTTATGATTCCCTAGATATCTAAATCTAGAAAATGAGTGCTGACAGCTGCCTCCGGTTTGTTGAAATTTATAAGCACGCATGTGGTTAATTCAATTGAGATTAATCATAATATCAAGAAAATGGCAAAAGAATATGATTTTTTGAGTTCTAGAAGCCACACTTGAATTGAGGGCGCAGAGCCGAAAATTAATATTCTATGCCTTTTTTATGAAAATTCTGAAAAATGGTTAGTATACTTACATGTTTTATCCCTCGATATGTGTGTATTGCATTTTTATACTTGTTTTTACACTTTTCAAGTGATGATATGTCGATTCGGTTCATTGAAAACTTCTATGTTGTGCGTGAGTGGTTTGATGAGCTACCAAGTTTTATCCAAGCTCGGATTGGCGACACTGAATTTTGCCAGTTTGTTGCTACACTATCATCCGTTGCTGGGAGGACTGATCACAACTTAATTTATGCGGTGCTCGAGAGGTGGATGGACACCACCCACACCTTCCATACCCTGGTTGGAGAGCTAACACTATCTCCACTTTCCTTCGCTGCCATCACTGGGATTGACTTCAAAATGTGCTTTTGTACCTTTTGATGATGCCATACACGACCAGCGGTCCGATGTCCTGAACCAGTTCATTATTGATCTGCTGGGATTCTTGCTTATCGCAAGAACACGCGATGCCTAGCCTATTAGAATATCCCCCCTCCACTACAGGGGATTCATGCCTTATACCACTTGGGAGTTAGATCAAATGGCCTAAGCATTCCTAGTTTATCTTTTTAGTACTATATTGTTCAGCGATTTAAGGAATTTGTTGAACCTTCATTTTCTAGCTCCATTGAGCAATTTGGACTAGGTTTCCTCCTTTAATTAAGGTATGTTGCACTCGCCTACTTATAACAATGGATGGACAACATTGTCCGCGTGAGTAAGAGGTTTTGCGGCTTTTGGCAAGCCGTGCATGTATGTCTTGATTATCACTTTGATTCTTTGCTTTTATTCATAGTTGTATACGATATGTTGACTTATCTTAATTGGTGGTATGGGCTTTGTAGATTGGTCTTCTAGTAGGCTCTTAGTCTATTAGCACATCTCGAGCCTTCCCCTCGCTTGAGCCACTAGGGTTCGAGCAGGAGCGTCCTATTTGAGTGGGTGCAAGTCCACGTGCACTACATGTGGATCAATTCCTTATCCTAGGACTAATAAGAAAAATATTTATTAGTTAAAATTTCAATTAAAAAGTTTGATTACTTACCTTCGTATTTTACAAATTCGCGGCGACTAGCTTAAGGAGCATCGTCACTTCGACCCTTATATGCAATCTACCGCAGATCTCGAGCAGAGGAGGGTTCTCCTGGTTCGCGCCGCCTATAGGGCGCGGTATTTGGGTACAGGATCTATGACTGGGAGAGAGGACCCGGCAAGCATCAAGTGCCTTTATCTCTTCCACTATCTATGTTCTAGATGGCCAACATTGCTGATGAGGAGTTAGCAATGAGCCTAGAGGGATATGACGATCTCGAGGACCTCACCATCCAATCTTGAAGGAAGAATTACACCTCTTTCATATCTCAGCCGTTAGGGCATGTGTCCTTAGATTGCGAGACCATTGTCCGGGTACTTTCTTACCTTGACTACTTTATCAAATTTTCTTACTATATAATTGTCATTTAATCCTCGTTCCTTTATCTTAGTTTTCACGCCCTGCACCTTGAGCTTCCGAGTCAGAGGGGCGTTTTGCTTGTTGTCTTAGGCCGACTAGCATCACGGGTTTGTCAACAATCGCTGCCTCTGAGGCACTACCTATGGTGACATCAGATGTGATCTCAAGGAGTATCAGATTCCTTCCTAACCCCACAGTGTCTTACTAGAGTCCTTCTAGCACCGTCGATCACCAGCTGGCTTTAGAGTAGAGTCTTCCTCTAGAGTTTACTCCAGCCGATTGTACACATGTGAATTGCTTCTTTGAATATTTTATACATGCTTTGTTTTTCCTGAAACATTAGTAACATATATACATGTAATTATACAGGTTCAGAGATATCAGTTTAAGCACGTACATCAGCTTGTTGCGGCCTCGAGGAGATAGTTCTTCGTTCTTAGCGAAGACTGGCGAGTAAGAACAAAATGTATGAAATGCAAGATGTATGCATTTATGTTATGAAATGCAAAAACTAATCCTTTTGGGTTTCCTTCTATTGCAGAAGGATCATGAAGGCTTGTAAGGGCAGGTAGATGACTATCAACGCCAGACAAGGCACACTAGTGTCAGATCGATACCTTGACACTTCAGTTGTCCACTCTTCAGACCTAGGGCAAGGATGCTAACTCTAATAAGGGGATGGAGGACTCGGGAGATAGCTCTGATGACTTTTGACTTTAGTTGCCCTTTCTCTATTTTTACTTTTGCTGCTTTGTATTATATGACTCTTCCTAATATATAAAACTTCACATTTTGATCTTTAAGTCTATGCTTGGTACTTAGTTTATCATTGAATATCATGCATATAGGTTTTATAAAGGACTAGGGCTCGAGAATGCTCAAAAATCCAAGAAAATCATAAAAATTTAGCTGATGACATCACACAATCGATCGGCTATACGCACAGCCGATCGGCTATGTGTTAAGCCGATCGGTTCTGCAGTTGCAGAATCCGCTTTGAATACCAAATTTTTAGTCTTTAAATGCACACACACCCCTTAATACTTCCTCATACATGTCTTATACCCTTAGATTAAAAAAACCATATGACTGCCAAAGCTCTCAAAACCCTTCCTAAAACCCTTATTGGTGATAGGTGGATCAAGCTTGGAAAATTTCACATTTCTTCCTTCAAAGCCATGCAGCACATCAAGCTTGATTATGGCTTTCTTCACTCAATTATTAACTTTTGGTGTCCAAAGGATCATGTTTTTTCCTTCAACAGGCAAGAGCTATGCCCCATGATTAAAGAATTTTCTGCCATTCTTGGAGGCCTCATGGATTCTACTCATCTGATTGCTTTACTAAGGCTAGATGACCCTTTTCCTAGCAAATTAGTCGGGTTATTCAACATGGCCCCTACTAAGGTACTTTTCCATTCTGTTAGTGAGTACCTTACCCTTACTGCATCGATCTCATGCTGTAAGAAGAAGGAGAGAGGTACACCTACTTGGGTTAGGATGTTGAGCTTTTGCCTTTATGCCCAATTCTTGTTGATTTCTCCTCAAGAAGGGAAAGATATCAGAATTGTTGGCATTATTGATCAAGTGGAGCACGGAGCTGACCCAATCTCAATTATCTTGGTTGAAACCATCATTAGGTTAGACATGTAAAAGAATCCATCAATCGTTTGGCGATAGCCTCATTCTCTAGTAAGTGTGCAACCAAATGTCTTCTCTTTATATTCTTTTTAGCCTTAATTTTTGCCTGAGCCGCCCTTTCGAGATTTTAACCTACCAGGCTATTATCTTTAATCTGGTTAAGCCACCTTTTTGGTTTTTAACTTAGCAGACTATATTTTTGCCTAAGCTGCCCTTTTGAGCTTTCAACTTAACTTTTATTTTATTTCTTTTTTCCTTTTCTTTCTCTTTTTATAGACTTGGTTGCGCGAGAAGCTTCAAATATTGACCATCCCAAGAGACATTGATAAGTATGAGCCGAAGCACGTGCAGATCCGCTCTATTGCTACCCATAAGGTCATGAAGATTGGATTTCTTGGATAAAGGGAATTCCAGACATACTCATATGCTGGAATTGCCCTTCATGGAGAATCAAGCATATCATACTCTTGATTTATGGCGACTGTGTACCCTTATTCGGCTTACGAGCATCCACTTTCTATGCACCTACGAGACTCTATCGCCAATACAGGCAAAAGCAATTGATCTTCGAATTCCCCCTTGAATTCAAAGGTTTCCCACTAAAACAAGACTTCTTGCACAAGATTGAGACTTTGGCCCCGCCGTACTATAGAGTGCAATCTTGATTCCAAAGGCAACATGACCATAGATGACAACTTCAAAGCTTGGCTCTAGCTTTAGATTACCACTTCACCTAGATTCGCAAGGTTCAAGAGGGTTTGAGAGCTAATTGTTGAATCTAGGAATGCATATGCAAAGAGACGAAGAAGATAAAATATGCTTCCTTTTTCTAGATCTCATTTATTTGCTTAGAACTTTAGCTTAGCCTTTTCTTCCAGTCTGTGCACAAAGTAATAAAAAGATATAAATATAAATATAAATATAAATATAAATATATATATATATATATATATATATATATATATGTTTCTAATAAAAGATATAAACAATTTATTCATTTAATAAAGGCCCAAATGGGTATTTTTTTTATTTCTCGGGATACAACTTATATTATCAGCTAGTCCATTTGGATTTTCCAGCTGAATATTTTCTCTCTTTATGTCTTAATCTTTTCCTAACCAGCCTTTTCAAGTTGTCTGATTAGCATGCCATTTATTCTAATTTATTTATTTTATTTTATTATTTTTAATACATAGTATTTTTTTGAGACGATCCAAGTTGATAGGCTCAGAGAATTCATTCCCTTCTAGGTCTGAAATCTTAGCAACACCTTTAGATAGGATCCTCTTAACCAAATACGGGTCTTCCTAATTAGGCTTGAACTTCCCTCTTGGATTGAACACCGTAGGTCTTGTTTCCTTCAACGCCAAGTCACCAACTCTGATTTTTCTTAGTTTTACTTTCTTATTAAATGCCCTAGCTATCCGCTTATGATACAATTGCATGTGGTATAAGACTTTCATACTTATTTCATTGATCAGAGCTAACTGTTGATATCTCTGCTCGGCCCATTGATATTCTGGTATTTTAGCTTCCTACACAACTCTCAAAGATTTAAGTTCTTACTCAATTGGTAAGACCGCTTGAGTCCCATAAACCATAGAGTATGGAGTCTGTCTTATTGACGTTCGCTCAGTCGTTCGATATCCCTAAAGTACAAAGGGTAATCGACATGACCAATCCTTGTAATTTCATACCATCTTCCAAAGTATTTTCTTTAAGTTCTTGTTGGCTACTTCTACTGCTCCATTTGCTTGAGGTCTATACGGAGAAGACCTATGGTGCTCGATTTTGTATTTTGCTAGCAAGTCTGTTGTTTTACCTATAAACTGCATGCCATTATTCATTATAACATGATATGAGGCCCCATACGTACAGATCAGGTTCCTCTTTATAAATCTAGCCATCTGCCTTATCCCATAGCAGTGAATGACTCGACCTTAACCCATTTAGAGAAGTAGTCGATCACTACAACTATGTATCCGTGACCATTCTAAGGAGGTCTTATCTCTCTGATAATATCAATTTCCTAAGCCACAAAAGGCCACAAAGATGTCAGATTATGAAGTTCAGTTGGAGGTAGATGACTCGAGTCACTATAGAGCTGACACTCACAATATTTCCTTACCAAGGCTATACAATCTATCTCCATTGTTAACCAATAATAATATTGATGGATAATCTTTCTAGTTAACACTATGTCATTCATGTGAGGCTTGCATACCCCTTTTTGTATTTCTTCTATTATCACATGTGCTTCCCCTTTAGTCATACACCGAAACTAGATCCCTGAAGTTATCCTTCTGTATAATACTTCCCCATGGCTGATGTAGTTCCTAGCTTGTAGACGCTTTTTCTGATATTCCATGTCTTCTACAAATCTCTTTAGATTGTAAAACCAAGGCTTCTTCTCTAGCCCATCTAGACTTGCATTACCGGATCTCCATAATAATAAGGCGCACCTGATTTTATAATTACCAATGGCTTTATCGGGAACTGCAGGGGATTGTTCCACATAGATGAAAAGGAAGTCAATGCATCTGCCATCTAGTTCTCTTCTCGTGGTAAATGTATAAATCAACATTTGAAGAAGTTACGAACCAAAATCCGGAGATAGCTAACATATGGTTTCAATCTCTCTTCTTTCATTTTCCACTCTTCAAGGGCTTGTTGAATTACCAGCATAGAGTCCTCCTTGACCATCAACTGCTTTGCTTCTATTACCACGACCACTTCTAATCCAAACAAACATGCTTCATACTCTGCTATGTACATAATTTAGAATTTATTTAGTATATATCTAGTATATAATCAGTATCTGAAAACTGATATCTAAAATTATATTTTAATATCTATTTTATAGTTTTTACATCTATTTTATATATTTTGATATATATTTACTAAATAATATACACCTTAATATATATATATATATATATATATATATATATATATATATATATATATATATATATATCAATCTTACTACCAGTCTATCCTTGAGATAACTGGTTTTGCCAAATTCAAACATTTCAAAAAATATAAATCCCATAAAGACCCTGCATACTCTACATGCACTATTCAAAGAATCCTTCACCCTACTGATTGGGGAATGGATTTGCACTCTCCCAGATCATTTTCAACTTCCCTTCAAAGAACCTACCCTTCAAACCTAAATACCTCCTTCAACTACTGGGATTACCAGCAAGCCTGGTTTAATACCTTTCTTCTCCAGAACGAAGGACAAAGCCACTCCTGGCTACTTTTCAAAGTTTGATATGAAATCGGGATTTTGGCAAATCCAAATTCATCCAAAAGACCGTTACAAAACTGCTTTTACAGTTCCATTTAGCCAGTACGAATGGAATGTGATGCCATTCGGATTGAAAAATGCTCCTTCTGAATTCCAAAAAATCATGAATGACATTTTTAATCCTTATTCAAAGTTTTGCATTGTCTACATTGATGATGTGTTAATATTTTCAAATTCCATAGAACAACATTTCAAACACTTAGAAACATTTTTCTATGTTGTTAAAAAGCAAGTGGAATCATCTTTACTCCACTAAGTACGGTATCCAAAGCTCGAAAGATAGCATCCAAAGCTTGAAAACCTCTATATAAAGAGGAGTCCTCCTTGGTAGAAGGCAGACTGAAAAATACGAAGAAGAGTCTCTTCTATTCTTCAAAACTGATTAAAGATTTTACAAAGCATATTGATGATTGGGAAATACCCAAAGTCCAAAAGAAACAAATTTATGAGTTTTCAAAGTTTCCTCTCTTCAAAACTGATTTCACAATCAAAACTGAAGAAAGAGATATTCAAATTTCAAAGCCTTTTGAAGAAATTTATCTTTTAAATCCAAAGACCCTCCAAAAGCATATGGAAAAAGATTATAAGTATATCCACATAGGCCTTGTCCAGGTAGGAATAAAGCCCCTTACTAGAGAAGGTTTAGACACCTCCATTTTAGCAGTCCTTAGGGATGCTAGATTTACAAATTTTTATGATTCCTTGTTAGGTACTGTTGAGTCGAGCCTCAATAAAGGACTTATTTCTTTTAATTGTTTTCCAAATATTACAATTTCTTTAAACGATAAAAATGTTTTAAAAAGTATTGTTCTTCAAATAAAGACACAAAATTACAAAATGCTTGAAGGATCTATTCCGATAGCATTGATTTTCAAAATCCATTACAAAGCTATGATTTCTGCTTTTGGCTCCAAACACAAGCTCCATTCACCAAAAGGAGAAACCATGTTCCTTCAAACAGATCTATCCAAATCAAACGCAACCATTCCAAAAACTATTCAATGGAAAGACATCACTCTTCCAGAAGAATGGATCCTCGAAGGTGCAACTCAACCTGCATCACCAAAGCAAACGGAACCAAATACAAACCTCAAACACATAACCCAATTCCCAGATGGAAAAGTAAAGCTTACATTCAACAGAAAATCAACCTCCTCTCGATTTTCTGATGATGGTTCTTCAACATCGACCATAGATATTCGGAGGATATCCAAAATACCTTCTGTTATTTATGCTCCTTACAAAGAACCAACTCCATCTCAAACAAAACCCAGATTTTTAACATCTGATGTTCCAAACAATACACTTCAGAATGTTGATTACCAAAGCAATATCCCCAGACCAGTTTACAATGATCCAAAGCAAGATGATGACAATATAGAGATTACCTCTACTCCTTCTTCACCATCACCATCAGCCATAACCCAAAATCTTGAAGCAGAAATCAACATGATTTCAAAAGATTTTCAAATAGATAAAAAACTTTTGCATGAAGATTTCTATTCAAAGAAAAACCATCTTCAAAAACTTTGGTTTTTTAAGAATTTTTTGCAAGGAAAAGATAGTATTCAAGAAAGATACTATCAATTTTGCATTCAAAACAAAGCCCAAATCAAATTTTTTGATTGGTTTCAAATCTATTGCAAAGAAAAAGGTATCCTTTATCCTTTCAAAGAAAAGCTCATTAGTCCTGTCACAGTAAGGAACAAAGCCCCTGAGTGGAAGGTAGGAGAAAACCTAACCGTCCAGTCTGATCATCCTCCCCTTAGGAAGATAACCATTCCCTATGGAGAGAATGAGATAAAAGCCACACCTTACAAACTGGTAGGAGAAGACCTAGAAAAGAATGTCAAGAACATTGTTCAGCAGAATAATTTCTCGAACACATGTCTTCACACTATAGGAAAACAGTTGGTCAGATTAGAAAACCATATCCAAAAGCCTCATGTAGTCCTAACCTCTCCAATCCCCAGCACTGGTCATCCAAAAGAGTCAAACCAGTCAGAAAAGCTTAAAAATCCAGTTTTCAAACCATACCAGATCTCAAAGCCCGGCCAAGACCATTTCCAAAAGCAAACTGAGTTTGCTAAAGCAGTTAGAGAACAGCTAAGCAAATTAGCAACCTCTGAGTCTTTCAAAAATCTAGTGCCAGATACTCCTCAAAGCAGTAGGAATATTAGTGCCCTAGACATTTTTTTCTAGGTCTTCTCCTACTAGTTTGTAAGGTGTAGCTTCTATCTCATTTTCTCCATAGGGAATGGTTATCTTCCTAAGGGGAGGATGATCAAACTGGACGGTTAGGTTTTCTCCTACCTTCCACTCAAGGGCTTTGTTCCTTACTGTGACAGGACTAATGAGCTTTTCTTTGAAAGGATAAAGGATACCATTTTCTTTGCAATAGATTTGAAACGAGTCAAAAAATTTGATTTGGGCTTTGTTTTGAATGCAAAATTGATAGTATCTTTCTTGAATACTATTTTTTTCTTGCAAAAAATTTTTAAAGAATCAAAGTTTTTTAAGATGGTTTTTCTTTGAATAGAAATTTTCATGCAAAAGTTTTTTATCTATTTGAAAATCTTTTGAAATCATGTTGATTGTGAAATCAGTTTTGAAGAGAGGAAACTTTGAAAACTCATAAATTTGTTTCTTTTGGACTTTGGGTATTTCCCAATCATCAATATGCTTTGTAAAATCTTCAATAGTGATTTCTTTACTATTTACATGACCTTTGTACCTTGATGATTCAGAGGTAGAGGAATTTGAGAAAGAAGAAGATCTACAGAAAAATGGTTCTAAATTCATTTTAAAATAAACCAAAATGACTTTCTAAACAAACATGAACCACGCTCTCAGCTTTACTGCCCTTACACCGGCGGGACTTACTACTGCGCAAAAAATGAACAATGCTTGTTTATCAGAAATATGATGCAGTTTAAAATGAGTTTAAAAACCTTTTTTATGTAAATATACTTCTAATCCCGGAACTCAATAGGCTCTGATACCAACTTAGAACAAAACTCATAAACAGAGAGGAAGATCAACAAGTTTCTGATGTGCAGGATCCTCAGACGAGGTAAGCACAGATATATATATATATATATATATATATATATATATATATATATATATATGAAAGTGTACAAATCATGAGTTCAATATGGCATATGCGATGCTTTTCACAAGATAAGGCTAAATAGCTACATAAATACGCTAGCAATGATGATTTATTGTCCAGATGTTGATTCATCATTAGGTAATTTTAATGCCAAAAAATTAAAGACAAATTATGTGGAAGAAGAACAACTTCTTGGAAATTTCAGAATGGGCACAACATAAAAAATCTGTATTTTATTACACTTAAATTCTTTAATTGAATAGAAAACAACTTACAATATATAGAGTTGCCATATGAATTTAAAGCTTCACACAGAAAGAAAGTCGGAATATGTAAATGAGTGGTGGATGATTTTGGAAGAAGATTGGAACATATGCTGACCAATATGTACATACATTTTCAAATTCATAAATATGAATTTAAAGCTTTAGACTGATAATTATAAGTTTTCATGTTACTTGCTACCTTTATAATTCTCTTTTTATCATAATTTTTTTATACGTTAATATGCATTTATTTTATTTTTTTACTAATTATCATTGAATATCTTTCAGCCTAGCTAATCTTCAATGTATTATACCTATCTACTAGATTAATTATAAAATCTATTATAATATTATATTTTAAATTTATATATGTCATCAACTAAAGCCAGTATTTGAAGAGACAAAAATTTCATTTTAAATAAATTTTAATTTATAATATCAGACATTCTTTCATATATTTTTCATCATTTTTAGTAAAAAGAAAATATGATTGACTTAAAACAAAAAAAATAAATATAAGAAAAAGAAATTGCTTATCAAATCATAACTTCATCTTGTAATGGGATTTCTCTCTAATTTCACACTTTAATAATTTTTTTATATGCTTAGTCATTAGACTTCACTGTACATATTATCACATTTTGATTAAGTAATGACTTTTGCGATGATAATATTCATGATGGATATGATGTGAGCAAATGATGGATGTGATGTGAGCAAGTGTAGAGTTTTATGTAAGAGTAGTGACAAGTATAGAAGAGGAAGAAGATTTAAAAGGAAAAGAAAGGAATAGAGGTTGGTCACGTGATAAAAAAAAAAAAAAAGAAGAATGTGCAGTGATTTTGAAAAAGCGAGTCATATATATTTAAAAGAAAAAAAGAATATACAGTATTAATGATATTATGTTAAAAAAAATAATATTTTATGTAATCTCTTCTTAAATTAAATTAAATGTTTCGAATTAAATGTCTAATACAATACAGAGGCAGAATTAGAGGGTAAGGAAGGAAGGGCAATTATGCTTCGGCTAAAGAGAATTCCAAGAAAAATATACATATATAATACCACTAATGCCCCCTGCTCTTTAAATTTTGGTCCGTGGCTGCTGATACAAATACTCAAATTCTAGTACATCACTTTCTCTTTCTAGAAACTTCTCTTCTTTCTTTTTTTTAATGCATTTAGATCATTATTCATTTCACATTTAGATGTTCAAATCAAGGCCGACAATTTGTGTCATGTTAGTTGTGTATAATCTAAAAATAAGTAATGATGCAATTCATTTATTAATCGTGTCCAATTATATTGTGTTGATTGTCTATAATATAAGAATGATTAACAATACAATTCATTTAATTAATTATGTTAAAATATCAAATTCAAATATAAACACATTTATTAACTAAGATTATATGAGTTGACTAATGTAACCTGTTTAATAAATTTGATTTAAAAATAAATATTCTTAAATAAAGATGAATTATTTAAGTTTAAAAAATTTATTTATTTAAGTATAAAATTACTCAAATCTTAATATTATTTTAAGAAATAATTAGATTGTTGTATTAAAATTATTTATATAATTACATGAAAAGACTGAATAAATATATTTATGTATTATGTATTCCATGTTAATCTAGTAACTCATTTAAATAAACATATTTATATATGTATCTTTCACGAATTAGATAAGATCAAATCCATTTAAAAATTTAATTATTTTATAATAAATAAATTAACTTGTTTAGAACCCGAGCTTATTTATTCCAAATATAAATTTATTTAATTATATATCACATTATTTCATATTATTTTATTCAACTATATTAAAAGTTGTCAGTCGTAGTTAAAATATTATTATTGATTAAAACCAGGACAGAGAAAAAAGCTTTAAATTATGATGGGCTTCTTGTCCGACAAGATTGGGGAAAGAACCTGACAAGACCCTGAATGAAGCTTGGGGAAGTTTTGGGTTGAAAGAGGCCGCAGCCATTCTATTTTCACACTTCAGGAAACCAGGCAACGTATCAATCCAAGGAGCGGCTTATTATTACTTGAATGCCGGTCTTTGGTGTATAGATATTTGGGGATACACAGGGTTGCTGCTGTTACTTTTTTCCACTCACTCAAACCGACCTGGCATGCTCCTTTTCATACTTGAAGGAAGTCTTTGATTTACATTCCATGGGAATTATCTCAATAATAAGACATTGTCAATAAGGTCCCTTTTTTTTTCTTTTGCAGTAAGAATACAGGTATTAAAACAGAAAATCCGTTAGGTTTTTATCACAAGGGTACGAAGTATATTGTTGGTAAGCCATTCCATTTTATTACTAAACAAAAGCAATTGAAGCCGATCCTAACACCAATTCGGAAGCAACCATATTCAAAACATATGTAAGGGATTGCATTTCCAAGGACAGAAACTAACAGAGACCTTTTGCTTTTGAAATTAAATTATGCCTGTATTAAAAGATTTAGCTCAAATGGCTCCAGTTTCCAAATATTCAAGTCTATAACTAACCGTATATTGCATGAATTAAATCCATTTCTATCACAAAGATGCATGAGTGACTGTGGAGGCACTAGGCAGCATAGTAATTTAACTGTAAAATTAACTTTAGAGAATGATTTTGAACATATGAAGCAGAGGAAAAGAAGATGTTGAAAGGAAGTGAAAGGCAACGGAGATGCAGCAATGATCTTGGCAAGAGTCTGTCTCTCTCTTCGTTTCTTTAGTAATGACATTACAGATAAAGTATCTGCAGAGTGATACTGCAAGAGTTGCATGTAGGATTCGACCAAGAAGGTAGAGCAGAGAAGCAAACCAAATTTAAAACTGTGGCTGGAAGATTAATTGGAATTTTGTATAATCCAAGGGTTCTAATTTTCTGAAGTGCTATCGATTGAAATAACAGAAATTTCTAATAGCGAAGAGGTGGTAGTGGGGATAAACTATCATAAAGGCTAGTATATTAAGAAATGAACTGAATGATATGTGACAGTGAAATATCAGTTGCAAACTTGCAATGTAGACAAGGCATTAGTATATATGACATGCCACTGAAGCTAACACAAACATTCCTAACGTTCAACATGTAAGTTAAGGGTGTAGTATCACTTACCGGTAAAAGATCATTATTTCATAAGTCATCTCTTTAAAAGATGAAAGTTTTTCATTTGATTTTCAACACCTAGGAAATCTTATCATACAGTATGCCTTTATCCATATTCCTTTCACAAAATCAATCTCTGCAACATCCTCTCTGAAGCCTGCCATTGCTTTAAGTAGCACTGTACACTTTTGTACATATGTGCATCTTCTGCCCTGTGCCAGAAAGCAGAGAAGAGACAACAACTATCAAAAAGTAGAAAACCATCTAGCTGAAAATGCTAGAAATGTTAAATTCCATTCAAGACCAGTCTGCAATTCATTGAAGACAAAAGGAGAACTTGAGAGGTGTGGACAATGAACATTCCCAAACTGAAATAAAGTCAAAAGCTTATACCAAGAAGAAAATGTAAAACCAGTAAAAAAATACTGCTCTTGTAACAAAAATTTCCTCTACCTAGGACATATAAAAACCCAAAACTGAAAATTATGAAGCATAACGTTGGCTGAAAATAATAAAATGAGAATCTCAAACATAAGCACATTCCTATAAAAACAAGTTGATAAAGTAATTACTTACTAGTATAATCATTGGGATCAAACACAAAGCAGGCACTCAAAATACTGATACGAATACCCTTCATAATCCAATGTATGGCTACTCTGACCAGGCAACCAGTGCCCTAAATTAAAAATACTTTTGAACTTCCCATTAGAAAGATTGTAAGTCAAGACTCTGCCAAGCATAGATATCACAATCACCAAATCTTCATTGTTCGTAGGGGCGATGCTCAATATTGAAAATTGCAAGCCAAGTTCAGGAAATGTCCTTCTTAAAGAAAGAAGATTCACATGATACATCACAAACCACCCAGAATAATCGGCTGCTATCTCAAGAACATCATAATCCAAACCATGGTACATATCATTATAAGCCAGAACATATAAATGACCACGGGACTCCCCAAAGTACCGGACTTTTAACTCAGCAGGAAAACATATTTTCTTGAAGGTGAAAGTATCGACATTAAAACAAAGCAACGACGATGAGCGTCCGTTATATCTTGACCAATGAATGGCAGCATTCGCATAAACCCCATCGCGAAACCCAATTCCTAAAGTGGGCGGAGGTACAAGATTCATACACAACTCAGTCACATCTTCCCTACGAGAAACCCACGAATCATTCTTAGACGAGTACACATAAGTCTCAACAACATGAGTTTCCTTATTTTTCCTTAACTCAAAAATGAAAACAATCTTGTAATGGGGAGACATTTTAGGATCAAATGCCAAAGAAACAGACATCAAATAGCGAGTCTTAAATTTTTGTTCAAGTGAAACAGGGTAACAGATTCTCTTCGATTGCTTAGTAGTGGGATTACACACAAAATACACAAACCCACCAATCAAATTGTGATCTTTTAACATGCTAGACCGGCATAAAAGCAACCCATTACAAGATTGTAGTATTTGAAGCTGAGAACCCTTAAAGAACTCAAAGAAATGTGCAAAGTTTCCCCTTGTGAAAGAATTTAGGTAGATGACATAGAATCGAGTAGAGCCCTTGTTGAGTAAAAGAGCGGCGGGTGTAGAGTAAGTACAGCGGAGACGAGTGTGGGAGATTGAAAAATAAGAACTAGAAATTAAAGAGTTCCATTGTTTCGATACACACTTGAACTTTAGCAGAGTTTTTACTGGTAATCGGAGCAGAATTTCTATGAGAAGGTCTTCGATTCCGGCAACCGTTGATGCCGCCAGCTTTGATGTTCTTGTACTCCTCCGTTTCATCTTCGTCGACTTCAATTTAGTCTCGTGATTCCTGAATTCTCAGTGATTTGGGAAATTTATCAGATAGGGTTTTCGAAAAGATTTTTGCATCAAAGGAAATGGCAACGCAGGGGTTGGCGGGATTCTTTTTTTAATCCATTGGAAGTAACGAAACTTCAGCCATTATAAATATTTTTTCTTAATATTAATTAATTATAAATACAAATAATAATGGCTCATAATGTACTTAATATATCAAGATAAAATCTAGAGTTATTTCAATTTATATGATGCGGTATTATATAAATTTATAAACATTAATATTTTTAATTTTAATAATTTAATATATAATTAAATATTATATTAGTTAATTATATATAATATTTAATTATCGTTCAATTAATTATATTAATTTTTATTTATTAAATTATTTATTTATTTTAAATTTAATTAGTGATATTTAATAATTATAATATTTAATTATAAAATTTTAATTTATATAAATAATTAAAAATTATATATAAATTTATTAACAATATATAAAAATATAAAAATAAATAAATTATTTTAAATAATATTAATTTATAATTTATAATTAAAAATAAATTTATAATGATAGGTGCCACGATATAACTCTAGCAAAACTCTAAAATTTAATATTTCAGATTTTTTATAATAATTTAATTGTATTTATAAATTAATAATAAATTATAGTTAATATATTATTAAAAAATAGTATTAAAGACATAATAAATTTAAAGTGTTTAATTAATTTATTAATTATATTGATATAAATTAATAATAAAATAATTATATTTTTATTTATGAATGTTGATGATATATAAATAAAAGTTTCATAAGTTAATAACATAAAAATAATATATTAAAACTATGTGGTCAATTTGTATTAAAAAAATTGTTACAGCCCAATCTGTATA
The DNA here is from genome assembly GCF_019578655.1 of Ricinus communis. Lineage (NCBI taxonomy): Eukaryota > Viridiplantae > Streptophyta > Magnoliopsida > Malpighiales > Euphorbiaceae > Ricinus > Ricinus communis. Next base: position 9,716,794 of record NC_063261.1, on the reverse strand, counting down.
ACAATATATAATTGGAAAAGAAATTAAAACATTAAACTGATATAAATTTGATAAATAAAATGTTATGTCTCAACTTTTACCTTATCCTAAAATTGGCAAAAAAATCAATGAAGCTTCAATATGAGATTTAGTCAGATTTGTTTTAATTTCAAATAATAATCAAATTTAGTTAAATTTGATGATTTTATTCTTAAATATTTATCAATCTAATTTAGATCCTAAAAATAAATCTTATAGACTCAAGTCAAGTTTTGACTCGCAAGTTTCCTTTTCAAACACTTGCTTCCCTGAATTTCAATCTTGAACTTCACAGACAAAAAGGTAAGATATATTTTTAAGTTTATAAATTTATAAATTTTATTTTATTTAATATTTTTATTTTAAAAAATTTAGTGATTTAATAAAATAAATAAAAAATTTATATATAAATTTTTTTATTCAAATTAAAAATATAAATATAAGAATTTAATAATTAAAATAAAAATTTAAATATTTATGTCACGACCCCATCCGTGTGCCCGTGACCGGCACTAGGGAATGGGTAGGCTTAAGGCCACCGAAACCCGTAGTAAGCCTGACACTCACTGATTTAAACAAATCTCATCTCAAATTAATATTATTAAAGCCACAATTTATCTTAACAGCTACATTCTACATAAATACTTCGGTCTCCCAGAAAAATTAGGCGAGACCCGAAACTCATAAAATTTACAACTGATACATCTACTATTACTACTGCGGAGAATCTAAGATTTACCAATTTACATACCAAATCAAATACATCACCCGATGATGAAGGAGTCGGGTTACTGAATAAGAGTCGCGAGAGGACTAACAGTCATGAATCTGAACAACAGTAAATGGAGACTGTTAGTCTCGAGAGTGAGTTAAAATCAAATAATCTAGAGACTATTGCTTCTTCTCAGAAAACATAGATTATTCAAATCAGTATATCAAACCATGCGCGTAAATACAATACACATTATAATCATACCATAATAAATAAATAAATAAAAATATATATTTACTTTTACGGGAGGAGTGGCTCAGTAGAACCCTAACCCAAAATTCTAATAGCCTTTCGGCTCTCTTAATCCAACAGGTCTGGCGCCCAAAGAGCAAGCTCGATCAGGGTCCTTACCTCCAGCCTGAACACTTGAATTCCAAATAAGCCGGCCGAGCATCGCTCGATCGGGGACCTTAACTCCGTGAATCAATCGAACTCGGCCAGAGCAATGCTCGATCGGGGCAAACAAATCCATAATAACCTTATGTCCATGATCATTACCGGTGCGCACGCGGTCCTGATGCAACCCACCAGGTGGCATGTTCTACGAAAGCTACATTTCCCAAAACGCAATCATCACATTTAATAAATATCATTGTTTAATGAAATCATTCAACAGATATCGAAATAAAGATTAAAAATTTAGGATAAGGCAACGTGCAATTCGTGTCGATAAAATAATAATATATGTATTATTATAACGTTACTAATAATAATATTTATATTATTTTCAATAATTAATAGTCCTGTGAAATTATTTACGTTGTGATATTAATAACCATATTATGCATAAACTTTCAAAATAGCATATTAAATCAGACTTAGCAATAGTGCAATGATTAAATGACTTTAACTCACAGGATTGGGCGACCTCCTAGCTCTACTCCGGTGCCTCAGTTGGAGCGAGCCGAACAGACAGATCATCTAATCACGGAAAACAATTTATCAAAACGCTGAAACAATCGATCTTTAATCCTAGGTCTAGACTCCTAGGACTGACTGTCTAAGAATCTCGACTCAGAAACTACCGAAAATTCGGCAGAACCTCCCCTACAACACGAACATTACCCCCCGTAAAAACGGGTCCAGGACCTGCCAGAAAAACACTCCAAATATCCAACAATTTAAACAACGGGAGTCGGGTCCCCAAACTTCACTATTTCCGACTCGCCACACAAAGACAAAACACAAGGCGGGGCAGCGGAAAATTATTTTTGACTTACAATATCATCAAATACTCAATATAATCCAATAGACACAATTAAACCAAGAATTCCAAAATTAACGGGCCAAAGATAATTACCGAGACGCTCGATCATTCGGTCGACTCCCCTCCGGCCGCCGGAGTCCGATCGATGATCCGAATACACCATCGGACTCACAACGATGCGCTGATGACGATCCCCGCTTCCGATTTTCCGATCTGACACCCGATCATCAGGAGAGATTTACGGACGATCTCGACCGTCGATTTGCAAACGAAGCCCGATCGCCACGGAACCGGTGCCATCGCAAAGCTTGAGATGAGGAGAGTCGGGATACGTCCTCCAATCATCCATCCTCCGCCGGAGCTCGCCGGAAAAGCCCAAAAACGCGGCCGCCACTCTAAGTTTCACTTTGCCGGATCTTGCAACTCCGGCCACCCCAGCGTCGCCAGCTGCGAGAGCCCTCACCGAGGGAGCCACCAACTCGGCCTTGAAACGGAAGCTGGAAACACACTGGAATCCATTGCCTTGGCTCTTACCACTCCACGGAGCTGCTTCCACCGCCTCCGTCGACCAACGCTCCGCCCGGCCCTGCGTCCCCATTTCTCTCTCTTCCGACGTGCCTCACTCTCTCCCCGACAATTCTCTCCTCTTCCTTTCTTCTATATCGACATTTGACCCTTGAACTTTTCCTTATTACAATTTAGTCCCTCAACTTTCTTAATTACTTATAATTTCATCATGCAGAATTTCAATTTAATCCCTAAACTTCTTTTTAGCCTTTTAATTAAGCCCTTAACTAATTAATTTGGGCCAAAACCGAATTATTGAAAATATACAATTACAAAAAATACCCCTGACCGACATATTTATTTATAAAAATACCAAGCTCACAAATTTCCATTAAAACCCCATAAAAATAACATTATACTTTAAATCCTTATTCCAAAATAAATTTCCAATATATAATTTTACTTATATAAATATGCATTTGGGAAAATTTGAATAACCAAAATATAATCATTTCTCAAATAGTTTACTTAATTAACTCCTTAAAAATCAAACTAATTGGATATGGAAAATAACTCATTTATTTATCTAACATGAACATTCAAAATTTGTATTTAAATCATTCTAATTAAACCGAATAAAAATAAAGCTAAAATTAACTTAAATAAAAATTCATTATTAAATATATAAAAAAATTCGGGGTATTACAATTTAATAGAATAAAATAAAATAAATTAGGAGTTCAATAACGGATTTATAAAATGAAAAATAAGTGGGAAAAAAAAAAAAAAAAAAGGCAAAACCTATTAGAATCTAGAAACCCCCTGAACGTTGCTGCCTTTTGTTATCGAGCCTTTAACTAAAATTATGGGCTAGTATACTACAAGAATTATTCACCATGAAGCCCTATTTTTACATAAAACTTAACTGAGAGTGGGATTAATTAACGGAGATCCACACCAAATTGTCGGTTCTTTTCTAAGAAATTTATATTTCTAAGAAAATAAAAGTTAAAAGTATTTTAAAAATTAAAATTATTAGCATGAACATGAACATGATAATTAAAGAAAAAATGATATAAAAGAGATTATTAAAAAAATTAATAAGCATATATCAAAAAATGTTTAAAATAATTATCTGAGACTGTCCCTTGGCCTGTAAGTCCTGTAGTTTTTCCAGAGTGGTATCTCACTGATGGTTCGGACCCTCCCGAAAGGGAGCCTTCTTCGCCTTCCACTTAAGCTGCATAGGAAAGGCCCAAAGCCAATTACAAAGAACAGTAAAGTTAAGCATATACCAAAAAATATTCAAAATGACTAACTTATAAAAGATTAATATTATATATTTCAAAACTAAAGAAATAAAATGAATATAAAAATTAACAAAAAAAGAGAAAAAGAAAATATAAGAGCTGAACAATTTAGTGATAGAAAAGGAAATATTCAAGAAAAATCTAAAAAACTTAGATTCAAAACTAAATTTAGTAATTTTTTTACAAGTCACATCAAAATGATCAAAATAGAGAAATATAAATAACAAAGAAAAAATGAACAAAAACATAAATATAAGAAATTTTTAAATGAACTTAACAATACCTTTTTTCTATTGATGGTGTTGGGCCTCGGCCAATAGAAATAAAATAGAAATCTATGGGTGGTAAGTAATTAATTAATTAGTTTGTTAAATATTACGAGTAAAACGGTTGAAAGTTTTAGCACGTAGAGAATATTATGGAGGCGATATCTCCAACTTACTACCACTTTATATTTCAAACTCCTTAAGTAAAAGAGATAATAGGCCATACAGACACAAAATCCAAAAGCATATTTTCAAATAAAGGGCAATTTAGAAACTCTATAAAAGAGGAAATAAATTGATCAATAAGATGGACAAACAATCAACAATCAATACAAGACATCAACAATCAACAAAAACAAGACTGCAAAATTAAAACTACTCAAATGCAAACTCTTTATAAATATTTTTAGTTATCAGCATACTATTTGTTTCATTTATTTCTTTGTATCAAACACCAGTTTGTTTAATGCAAATTTTTAGTAAATTAAATATAAATTCTTTAACTTATTTATTTGCAACTACCCGCTGCTTTTTACAATTAATTCTAAGGGAGCTTTTAGGAATTCATAAAATCTGATTAAAAAATCAATTTAAGATGGAATTAATTACAATGATTCGTACACCTACACAATTGGCACGTTCGATATTTATTTTTCTCAAACATTATTTTTAACATATTCAGTGGGAAGCATCCTAAAGAATTCATCAACTTCCAAAAATATTTATCGAATAACAAAGTGCAAATTCCAAGTTAAAAAATATTCTCAAATACAAGTAGAGGAAAGATATCTTCCACCACATAAGAAGGAAGAAAATAATAATAGTATAAAAGCACCACATGGTGGCTTCAATGGTAGATCTATGTTGCTACATTAGGCTTTTATTATTAAGAAATTTATGGGGCATTCCTCAAGAGTCTCTCAAGATGTTCTTAAAAGTACTCCTCAAAACAAAGGCAAGCAATATCAATAGGAGAAAATTAAGGAGAAGCCAACCAATTCTCCAAGAAATCTATCAAGACATGACCACCTCAATAACAAGCCACTTCCAATCGCCACATTTTATGAAAACAGGAGAGCAAATGAGAAATCTTTAGATGGGAAACATTTACGCAAGATGTGTGTCACGACCCCATCCGTGGGCCCGTGACCGGCACTAGGGAATGGGTAGGTGTAAGGTCACCGAATCCCGTAGTAAGCCTGACACTCACTAACTCAATCAAATCTCATCTCAATTAATACAATTGATTCCGCAATTTCGTAACCATTAAATTTACAATTAATTCGGTCTGCCAGAAAAATTAGGCGAGACCCGAAACTTAGAAAATTTACATCTGATACCTCTACTATTACTACTGCGGAGATTCTAAGATTTACCAATTTACATACCAAATCAAATACATCACCCGATGATGAAGGAGTCGGGTTACTGAATAAGAGTCGCGGGAAGACTAACAGTCACAAATTTGAAAAAAAATAAATTGAGACTGTCAGTCTCGAGAGTGAGTTAAAATCAAATAATCTAGAGACTATTACAGTCTTCACAGACAATATTAATTATTTGAATCAGTCTATCAAACCATGCACGTATATACAAATCATATTATAATCATACCATAATAAATAATAAATAAATATACATATATTTTTACTTTTACGGGACGAGTGGCTCAGTAGAATCCTAACCCCAAATTCTAGTAGCCTTTTGGCTCTCTTAATCCAATAAGATTGGCGCCTAGAGAACAATGCTCGACCATGGACCTTACCTCCAGTCTGGTCACTTAAGTATCCAAATATGCCAGCGCCGAGAGAGCAATGCTTGACCAAGGACCTTTACTCCGGCATCTCATTCCAATAGGACTGGCGCCCAGAGAGCGAAGCTCGACCAGGGTCCTTAACTCCAGTCCGGTCACTTAATATTCAAATAAGCCGGCACCCAGAGAGCGAAGCTCGACCAGGGTCCTTTAGTCCGGCATCTCACTCAAATCAGCTTAGAGAGCCATGCTCGACCAGGGCGAACACATAAAAATCTTATTACATGTCCATAATCATTACCGGTGCGCACGCGGTCCTGTGTAACCCATCAGGTGGCATGTTCTACGAAAGCCACATTCCCAAATTGCAATCATCACATTTAAAAAAATATCATTGTCTAATAAAATCATCCAACACATATCGAAGTAAAGATTAAAGATTTAGGGTAAAACAACGTTCAATTCGTGAGGGGAAAAAATAACGTTTGTATTATTATAACGTTACTAATAATAATATTTATATTATTTCAATAATTAATAATCAAGTGAAATCATTTATTTTGCGATACTAATAATCATATTAAGCACAAATTCTAAAATAGCATATTAAAATCAGACTTAGCAATAGTGCAATGATTAAATGACTTTAACTCACAGAATTGGGCGACCTCCTAGCTCTGCTCCGGTGCCTCGGTTGGAGCGAGCCGAACAGACAGATCATCTAATCACGAAAAGTAATTTATCAAAATGCTGAAACAATCGATAATTAATCCTAGGTCTAGACTCCTAGGACTGACTGTCTAAGAATCTCGACTCGGTAAATTCTACTGAAAATTCGGCAGAACCTCCCCTACAACATGGACATTTACCCCCTGTAAAACGGATCCAGGACCTGCCAGAAAAACACTTCAAAAATCCAACAATCCAAACAACGGGAGTCGGGTACCCAAACTTCACTATTTTTTCCGACTACGCCACACAGCACAAAAACACGACTATGGAAGGCAGTCCGACAAACAATTATTTTTGACTCACAAATATCATCAAATACTCAACACAATCAATAGACACACAAATTAAATCAAAGAATTCCAAAATTAACGGGCCAGAGAAAATTACCGAGACGCTCGGTCGACTCGCCTACGGCTGCCGGAGTCAGATCGATGATCCGAACACACCATTGGACTCAAAATGACCCGCTGAAGACGATCCCCACTTCCAATTTTCTGATCTGACACCCGATCATCCGAAGAGAATTTTCAGACGATCTCGACCATCAATTCACAAATGAAGTCCGATCGCCACGAAACCGGTGCCATTACGAAGCTTGAGCTGAGGAGAGTTGGGATATGACCTCCGATCGTCCATAGCTCGCCGGAAATGCCCAAGAACCTCGGCTGCCTCCATTTTCTCCCTCCACCGTGAACCTCCGTTTTCGGCCACCATTGTCGACACCGCCGCCGCCAAAATAAAGCCAAGGCTGAGAGGAGTCGATCACCACCAAGATCAACGGCTATCGCCGCCGGAAACGCACGCACGGCTTTCTCTCCTTGCGCTGCGTGCCACTTCCCGTGGCCTTGACGCCAACGCTCAGGTGCCCCATGACTCCTTCCTCCGCGCACTCCTCTCTCTCCCCCGACATCTCTCTTCCTTTTTCTTCTTCTTCCCCGATTCCATTCCTTTCAATACCGACATTTGACCCTTGAAGTTTTCCTTATTACAATTTGGTCCCCCAACTTTCTTAATTACTTACAATTTCATCCTGCAGAATTTGCAATTAACCCTTAAACTTTTCTTTAGCCTTTCAATTAAACCCCTAACTAATTAATTTGGGCTAAATTAGAATTATTAAAAATATACAATTACATAAATACCCCTGACCGACATATTTATTTACAAAAATACCAAACTCACAAATTTCCATTAAAACTCCATAAAAATAAAATTATACTTTTAATCCTCATCCAAAAATAAATTTCCAATATATAATTTTATTTATATATATTACATATACATTGGAAAAAATTAGAATAACCAAAACTATAATTTACCCTCCAAATAATTTACTTAATTAATTTCTTAAAGATCCAACAAATTGGGTATAGAAAAAAATAACTCATTTAATTGTCTAATATTAAAATTCAAAATTTGCATTTAAATCATTCCAATTAAACCAAATAAAGATAAAATAAAATTAATTTAAATAAATATTTATTATTAAATATATAAAAATTTCGAGTATTACAATGTGGATCTTTAAGAAATACTTGGTTCAAAAAGAAAAATCTCTAGAGATTCACAGTCGAAATATTTTCCATAAGATATGTATTCCTAAGCAGTTCTTGGTAAAAAAACAAGCAAAAATAGGAAAATAATATTCATTTCTATAGGAATCCTCCAACTCCTCAATTACTTATTAGATTACATAAGAAACATCTCAAGCATCATGAAGAACCTAGTCAACAGTGGCACTAACCACTCATAGGAACATAAGACGAAAGACTTTAAAGGCAACATGGTGATATAAAAAGGGTGGTATTTGATAAATCGGAAGAAGATCTCACCTCAACAGAGGAGCGTCTGTCAATATGTACTAAGGAGGTAAATAAAATTTATGGATTTTACCTATTGAGTTCACCATTGGCATTAAATTATTTTTACTTATTTTTCTTAATTTTATCACTAATTTTTATGCCTTGTTGGAAAGTACGTACCTTTATATAAATTATTGTATATTACTTAGCTTGTTTGATTTTTCTTTTGTGTGGAAAGGAAAAATCCTATTCGCTAGTAAGATTAGAGAAAAAACTATACAAAAGGTACAATAGACCTAAAAAAATTCCACTATATGGAAAATAATGAAAAATAAGTAAACAAAGAGGCAAAAGGCCGATCTACGGTCAAGAAAAAGATCTTGGAATAATATTTCCTACTACTCTTAAAATCTATAAGGTTAAAATAAATGCCCAATTTTTTTTAGTTATTTTCTATTTTTATTATTTTATTATAAGTTGGCCTAAAAGCCACCATTCAGAAATTAATAAAAGTAGGTCTCATGACCACTTTTGTTTTTAGTGTCTTATTTCCACTTTTGTTTTTAGTGTCTTATTTATGTTGTGTGATGAGTGAATAAAAAAGATGATGCAAGATGAGACAACACACATGCTAAAAGACACAGGTAAAAGGAAGAACTCGGTGAAAGTAGGTCCTACACAAAAGATAATATGAGAAAATAATAGGTACATATCAAAACTCAAGTTATAAGCAATAAAGAATTACCTTTGCATTAAGCAGTATCAGAAGGAACTCTATCTCCAGAAGAGGAATGATGATGAATTGAGCCATGATCCATGAATTCAAAATAAACAAATATGATTATATGGGTATGTGGAAACTAAGCATGTTAGGATCTAAATACTTTATTGGTCCTAGAAATATATGGTTCCTCAAGGTACAAATCTATGAAAGACCAATATAATTTTTTAGATGAAACCCTAAGAAAAGGTGCCTCTAGGGGGTCTAATTATGCCTATCGAGTTTTGAAAATTTGAGAAAAAATGCGGTCTAATACATATTCTGAACTAGAGTCCCAAGTAAAATGCTCTTGAGGAATCCATAATATTTTAATATGAGATCGCTAAATAAAACGATTTCTTGGCACTCTATTTTGTCATATCGGGTTCTTAAGTTTTAAGATATTGGAATATAGCACATATAGGGATCTAATTCTCTAAGTTGGAAATTTTCTTAGGGATCTAGTAATATTTTAAAATATTTAAATCAGAAGCCCTAAGTAGTTCCCTAAGTTAGAATTGTTCTTGAGGATCCAGTTGTGAGCGGTAGTTTCGGGCGTGCACCCAAGTGCCTTTAGCTACTACGGTACTACAAGGCTTTTCAACCTAATCGGGAACATGCTAACTAGTTACTAAGACTAGCGCGGAGATGGGAGTCGCCACCCAAGTAGTTTACCAGGACACTTTTCCTAATAAGTGACTTTTCTCAGATTCTATAAGGAAGCTTATGCCATAAATCCAGAGATGGATACGAAAGCCAACTCCCTTATTTGTGTATCTTAGTCTTTAATTTTATTATTTAACAAGCTATTTCCTATAAACACAACAGTTCATATACAAGCATACCATATAGCAAATAAAGTCCACTTAAGTCTAGCCCATTTTTATTAAGCCCAACTCATGTTAAGGTTTATTAATCTAATTTACTAATTAATTATGTAAAAGGCCTTCCCAGTCTAGCCTAATTGACCTAATTAAAGCATGGTAAAGCCCACGAAGTCTATATTGATTTTAGGTTTTAAGCCCAATTACCATTGATTAGCCTAATGGATTATAGTTTTCATGTTGGGTCCAATTTTAACCTAAAGTCTATGTGGACCATTTTAATTAAACAATCATGTTACAATTATTTAGCATACAGTAAAGAAAACAAATAAAAGATAAAGTGCAGAAAGTAAATCTTGCTATTACAGCCTATAACTAAAAAATGAAAGAAAAAACACCTAAAATCTAGTTACAGTATATAAATGTATCCAAAATCCATCAAAAATTAAAAATTAGGGTTTGGAGGAAGTTAAATCGATCGGCTCTAGGGCTTGTACATGCAATTTGATTCAATTTCTTCGCTACTTTCGCGTCCCAGAGCCATGTTATCATGCATAAAGAGATAAAAAAAAACTATTAAAACATGCATAATTGAACAAATAACATGCAAAAAGATTGAACTATAAAAAAAATCGTAATGGACATGTAAACCCTAAAATATTCAAACTAACAATGAACAAAGACGAGAAAGTATCAAACTGTAATCATTGAACCCTAGAAACATTTAATTACAAAAACATGAAAGAATTATAAATTTAACCTATAAACCTAATCATATTGCTAATCATTAAAGAGGAAACAAAATCAAAACCCTATATGTTCCTATTATCATATTCAATTTCAGCATTGTTCTTATTATCAAATTCAATTCACATCATATATTATAACATGTTATTTCATAAGAAAAACCTATTCTAGTCATACAAAAACACAAATCAATAAAAATAATCCTAATGGATGATCATAAAAAATATAAAAGAACCAGTTTTGGAAGATGATATGGATGATGATGCTTAGGGAACCCTTAGGTTGTCACCATAGTTGATTGCTCTACAAGTCTTAGGAGATGATGATGTAGTTGAATCGAAGATCGGTTGAGGATCTAATGCTAGATAGTGTTTTGAAAAAGCTTTTGTCATTCTTTTAAGGTTTCCTAATTTCAATTCTTTCTTAGTGCCTATATCTCTCTATGTGTGTTGCTCAAAGTGTATCGACTGCTTGCTAACACTTCCTTCTTCCTCCCCTAGGAGTTAAACAATGCATTTATAGACGTAGGGTTTAGGAAATCCTAGGAGCAGAATGATAGACTTAAGTTTTCTAGAGATTATCTCTAATAAAATCAAATAATATCCCATTTTTATTGTAATACCCGGAATTTTTATATATTTAATAATGAGTATTAATTTATTTAATTTATTTTATTTTATTTTTATTTGGTTTAATTTGAAATGATTCAATGGAAATTTTAATATTAGTCAATTAAATGAATTATTTTTCTATACCCAATTAGTTTGAAATTTTAAGAATTAATTAAGTAAATTATTTGAGAAATGATTATATTTTGGTTATTCAAATTTTCTCCAGATGCATATTTATATAAGTAAAATTATATATTGGAAAATTATGGTAGAAATTATAAAGGATGTTTATAAAAGAATTTTGGAAAAATTTGTATTATAATTGATTAGTAGTATTAAATTTTAAGTTGGAAATTGATTATTTAATTTAATTGTGTGTAGGATTTAATTGGAGGATTATTTTGGAATAAGGATTAAAAGTATAATTTTATTATTATGAGGGTTTAATGGAAATTTGTGAGTTTGGTATTTTCGTAAATAAATATGTCGGTCAGGGGTATTTATGTAATTATATAATTTCAATAATTCGGATTTGGCAATTATATAAATAGTTAAGGGCTTAATTGAAAGGATAAAGGAAAGTTTAGGGGTTAAATTGAAATTTTGCAGGATGGAATTGTAAGTAATTAAGGAAGTTGAGGGACCAAATTGTAATAAGGAAAAATTCGGGGCCTAATGTCGATATTGAAAGGAATAGGATCGGGGAGAGAGAAAGTAGATCGGGAGAGAGAGAGAGAGGGTGGCGGCTTGGTCTGGCCGTCGGGGCGGGCGTGGCGGGAGAATGGCGGCGTCAGGCGGGAATCGCGTAGGAGGCGGCCCGGGCCGGCCGTTTCGGTCGATCTCGGTGCTAATCGACTCCTCTCGGCCTTAGCTTTATTTTGGCGGCGGCGGTGTTGAAATGGCGGCCGGAAACGGAGGTTCGCGGTGGAGAGAGAAAATGGAGGCAGCCGAGGTTTTTGGATTTTTCCGGCGAGCTCCGGCGGAGCTATGGACGATCGGAGGACGTATCCCGACTCTTCTCAGCTCAAGCTTCGAAATGGCACTGGTTTCGTGGCGATCAGGCTCCGTTTGCAAATCGACGGCCGAGATCGTCCGAAAATCTCTCCGGATGATTGGGTGTCAGATCAAAAAATTGGAAGTGGGGATCGTCATCAGTGCGTCGTTGTGAGTCCGATGGTGTGTTTGGATCATCGATCGGACTCCGGCGGTAGGAGGCGAGTCGACCGAGCGATCGAGCGTCTCGGTAATTTTTCTCTGGCCTGTAATTTTGGAAATTCTTGGTTTAATTTTGTGTCTATTGATTGTGTTGAGTATTTGATGATATTTGTGAGTCAAAAATAATTGTCTGTCAGTTTGCCTGCCTCGTGTTTTGTTCTGTGTAGCGGAGTCAGGAAAATAGTGAAGTTTGGGGACCCGACTCCCGTTGTTTAAATTGTTAAGTATTTGAAGTGTTTTTCTGGCAGGTCCTGGACCCATTTTCACGGGGGATAATGTCCATGTTGTAGGGGAGGTTCTGCCAGAGTTTCGGTAGAATTCTCCTGAGTCGAGATTCTTAGACAGTCAGTCCTAGGAGTGTAGACCTTGGATTAATGATCGATTGTTTCAGCATTTTGTTAAATTGTTTTCCGTGATTAGATGATCTGTCTATTCGGCTCGCTCCAACCGAGGCAGCGGAGCAGAGCTAAGAGGTCGCCCAATCCTGTGAGTTAAAGTCACATAATCTCTACACTATTGCCAGACCTAATTTTGATATACTATCTTGAAATTCATATTTAACATGATTATTAGTATCGCAATATAAATAATTTTATTTAATTATTATTTGCTGAGATAAATTTCAATATTGTTACTAGTAATATTATATCACTATTTGATAGTTAATGTTATATTCACACAATTGTTATTATTATTTTTCCACATATCGCACGTTGTTTCCTCGAAATTCTGATTCTTTATTTCGATATTTGTTTGATAATTTTGCTAGACCATGATTATTATTATATTTGTTGAATGTGATTTGGGATGAGGCTTTAGTAGAACATGCCACCTGGTGGGTTGCATCAGGACCGCGTGCGCACCGGTAATGATCAAAGACAGGTAATAAGGTTATTATGGATTTGTTTGCCCTGATTGAGCATTGCTCTCTGGGCTGAGTTCAGTTGATTGCCGGAGTTAAGGTCCCTGATCGAGCAACGCTCTTTGGGCGCCGGCTTATTTGGAATTCAAGTGTTCAGGCTGGAGGTAAGGACCCTGATCGAGCTTGCTCTCTGGGCGCCAGACCTGTTGGATTAAGAGAGCCGAAAGGCTACTAGAATTTGGGGTTAGGGTTCTACTGAGCCACTCGTCCCGTAAAGTAAAAATATATTTTATTTATTTATTTATTATGGTATGATTATAATATGATTTGTATATACTTGCATGGTTGATGTACTGATTCGAATGATTAATATTTTCTGTGAACACTGAAATAGTTTCTAGATTATTTGATTTTAACTCACTCTCGAAGGTCTCAAATTACTTTTTTCTGATTCGTATTTGTTAGTCTTCCATGACTCTTATTCAAGAATCTTGACTCCTTCATCATCGGGTGATGTATTTGATTTGGTATGTAAATTGGTAAAGCTTAGATTCTCCGTAGTAGTAATAGTAGATGTATCAGTTGTAAATTTTATGAGTTTTGGGTCTCGCCTAATTTTCTTAGGCAGACCGAATTTATTATGCAAAATGTAGCTATTAAGATAATTTGTGGCTTTAATAATATTAATTTGAAATGAGATTTGTTTGAGTTGTGAGTGTCAGGCTTACTACGGGATTCGGTGGCCTTATGCCTACCCATTCCCTAGTGCCGGTCACGGGTCCACAGAGTGGGTCGACATTTATTAATAAAAACCTTCTAGAGAATCATTTTGGACGTAAAATGCCAAAAAATGACGTCGAATCAAGAAAACTATGAGTTGATGGGCTCTAAATGGGGAAAAGTTTGTAAATAGTCTGCAATTTAGTTCTTGAACTTGCGAAATTCATTGATTTGACCCTCAAACTTCATTTTTATTTATAATTAAATCTAAATTGATTTCAAAGAGGTAATTTTGGTCAGATTAACCTAAATCCTAACTTAGATTTATCCGTCCTTCATGTCCCGAGACTCGAGAATTCAATAACTTTCATCATAGTATTTTTCGTAGTTCCCTTGATATCTAGATCTGGAAAATGGGTGCTAACAACTGCTCTCGATTTGTCAAAATTTATAACTATGCAATGAGTTTAAATAAATTGAGACAAATCATAAACTTCAAGAATATGATAAAGGATATCTTTGTGAGTTGTAGAAGCTACGCCTTGTAAGCTCAAACTTTGATTATTGATTTGATGTGGGGACAATGCCCGCTTGAATTTTTGAAGACTTCACCTGCTCAGGTTGAGGACTTCACCTGCTATTTGGAGAACCATGTCTAGTGATTTCGGAACCACGTCCATTGATATGGGGACCACACACACTAATTTGATATTTGCAAAGACTTTCCTCTGGCTGTTTTCCATTTTAGGAAACAATTTATCACTTTGGGTCCATTTGGTAATTTTCCGCTTTTGGTACTCTTAGTTAGAATTTCCTGCCTCCGGGTGTGATCTGATTTGTTTGATGTCTTTTGTAAGCTATATTAGTACTTGGCCTCACCCAAGTGTCTTTAGCGACTACGGCACTGTAAGGCTTTTCAACCTATTGGGAGCACTCTAACTAGTCACTGAGACTAGCACGAAGATGGGAGTCGCCACCCAGGTAATCACCGGGTCACTTTTACTTATAGTGGCATTTTTCAGATTCTATAAGGAAGCTTACGCCACAAAGTCCAAAGATGGATTCGGAAGCCAACTTCTTTATTTGTGTATATTAGTCTTTAAATTTATTGTTTAATAAAGTATTCCCTATAATGCAATCAATTTATACATAGGCATGCCAAAAGAATACATAATACACCTAAGTCTAGCCCATTTTATTCAAGCCCAGTTTGTATTTAAGTTGTTAATCTAATTTACTAACAATTATGTA
The DNA here is from genome assembly GCF_019578655.1 of Ricinus communis. NCBI lineage: Eukaryota > Viridiplantae > Streptophyta > Magnoliopsida > Malpighiales > Euphorbiaceae > Ricinus > Ricinus communis. Next base: position 9,701,437 of record NC_063261.1, on the reverse strand, counting down.
TAAAGTCCACTTATTCTAGTCTAATTACATGTCTCTTTGGATTCTAGCCTTTAAGCCTATTGGACTACTTGTTATGACAAAGCCTATTTATTGTGATCTTAACCCTAACTAAACATGCCAAACCCCACTAACCTAATTGGAATTTAGGGTTTAAGCCTAGTTAAAATGGATTAGCCTATTAGACTATCAAATTCATGTTGGATTAAATTTTTTAGCCCTAAGTCTATGTGATCTATTTAAATTAATCAATCATGTAATCATTTGGCTAACATGTAATAATCAACAAAAAATAATAAAGAAAATAAAGCAGAAAAGAAAACTTTAGCTATTACAACCCACCTACAACTATGATTAAAAAACTAGAAAGACCTAAAACTATACAAAGGCAAAAATATATATTAAAAAATGCAAGAAATACTAAAGATAAAGTGGTCTCGCATGAAGAGCCGATCGGCTCTAGAGTCTAGGGGGCAGATTCCTTCAATTCTCCTTTGTTCACCATTTTAATCTCACACTCTAGAGCCAACTTTCACATGCACAGGTGTTAAAAAATTAATTAAAAGAAGATAAAATATATAAAAAAATAATAAAACAAAGTTACATAAGCTAAAAAGAAACACCTAAATCACTAAAAACCCTAAAATCCTATAAACTAACAGTTGATTATCAAAGCAAAATGAATCATGTTTTATTTAGGCTTAATTACTAAATTATATTGACAAAATACCTAATTATTAACTCTATAACATGTTTTAATCAAATCTAAAACCCTAATTGGCAAAAGAATCAGATCTAAAAAAACTTAATTCTTAATATCACATTCAAAACCCTATTGTTATGCATATTAATAAAACACCTAATCTAATCATATTTATCAAATACCAAAAACCTAATCATGCTTCTAAGAATAAATAATATAAAAATTAAAAGGAACAAAAGAACTGCTATTTATGGTGGATGCATATGTATAATGAAAGAAACCCTTAGGTTATCACCGTGTATATTGGATCTGCGAGTCTGGGGCGATGAAGAGGTAGTTGAATCAAAAACTAGGTAGGAACCCAGAGCTGGATCTAATGATCTTTCTTCAGTGGCTCGGATCTTTGAATATTGATTACGATCGTCAGTGTAGTTCCTTATGTTTTCTTTTGATTTTCTCTCTTTTTCTTCTTTCTTAATCACACTTACGATCAAATCTCAATTCTTGCCTCCCCCCCTGAAACCCTAAACACCTCTTAATATTTATAGAGGTAGGGTTTCAAAGGAAACCCTAGAGAAAGGAATAAATCCTAGAAAATATCAATAAATTTCCCATTTATTTATTTAAAATTTAAGTAATTACCGATAAAACAGTGATTATCGTCAAGGAAACCTTCTAGAATCTGTATCTAGACGTAAAATTGTCCTAAAAAACGACGTCGGGGAGTCAAAATTCAATATGTTCTATAAAGAACCGATTGACTTTATCATAGAGTCGATTGACTCTATAGAACAAGTTTTCATTTTTCAGTTTAGTCCATGATTTTGTAAAAATTATTATTTTAACCCTCAAACTTATTTTTTTCTGACAATTAGGTCCAAATTGATTTCAAAAAGATAATTCCAGCTGGATTAACCTCGACCCTAGCCTTCGATTCGCCTGTCCTTCACTTCTTAAGACCCGAGAAAGCAGTAACTCTCATCATATAGGGTTTTTCATTTTTCCCTTGATATTTGAATCAGGAAAAAGAGTGCTGACAAGCCCTTAGGGACTAAGATATAATTTTGGTGGGCTAGGGATCAAATTTATAATTTTTAAAAAAATTTCCACTTCGGGATGCGAACTGGAATTATATGTATCTTCTAGGGACTTGTGTCAAGACTTGGTCCATTTAAGGACTAAAATGTAATTTCAAATAATCAAGGACTTAAATGACATTGTTGCCCCTTTTGGACATATATACATTCATCCACCCCGTTTTATTCACTTCATTTCACTCTTTCCTTTGTTTTCTCTCAAATCCTTTTTTGCTATTTCTTTGATTTTTCAATTAATTCTTAACCAAATTTCGTGAGATAAGTTTTGCAATGGTGGGCTCTTCATCAAGATTTGCTGGATGCACCCCAGTCACTTCAAATTAGGATTTTTCATTTCCAATTTCTCATCAAAATGACTTAGGGCTTGTGAAGGGAGAGGAAATTCCCATTTTGGCAAAATTTAACACTCATCGGGCATTCTCGACCGTCGAAGAGTTATTTTTCTAGCTTTAAAATTTATTTTCTGTCACTTATATACTAGATACACGCGTTATTTGCTAAAAAAATTCATGAAAAGTTGCAAAAATATCCAAAAATTGCATGCCCTAGCCTATAGAGCCGATTGGCTCTGTGCATAGCCTATTCGGCTGTGCGCACAGTCGATCAGCTCCTTGTAGTGCCGATTCAGCTCTGTGCTGAGCCGATCCCCTCTACACAGTCCAAATCGATTGTGCACGGGCCGAAATAGAGTTTTCAAGATATTCTTATATAAAATATGAATAAATAAATGTATTACTTACCTATTTAAAGTCCTTTACGTGTAAATTATGTTTAATATCTATGCATCTGGCTTTTGAGAGTGACATTGTGTCGATACGGTTCACTAATAACTTCTATGGTGCTCGTGAGTAGTTTGGCGAGCTCCCAAGCTCTGTCCAGGCTAGGATTGGTGATACCGGCTTCTGTCAATTTGTTGCCATGCTTCTGTCGATTATTTGAAGGACGGACCACGCCTCTATATATGATTTGCTCAAGAGGTGGATGGACACCACCACACTTTTCATACCCTGGTTGGTAAGCTCACTCTCTCCTCTCTCTCATTTGCTTCCATTATGGGCCTTAATCTCATCGGTGCACCCGTGCCATTTGATGATGCATTCCATGATCAGCGCTCCGATGTCTGGGAGCGCTTCATTATTAATTTACTTGGGTTCTTGCTAGCATGCAAGAACAAGCACTGTATCACTTACCAGAGCATACCTCTCCACTACCGAGGCTTTGTGCCTCAGAATGCTTGGGAGTTAGATCAGATGGTCCAAGCCTTTTTGGTGTACCTCTTTGGTATGACTTTATTCAGTGATTCGGGGAATTTACTAAACTTCCACTATTTGGCCCCGTTGCTGGATTTGGACCAGGTCTCATCCTACAACTGGTGGTCTGCGCCTCTCGTGTACTTGTATCAACATATGGACATTACTTTTCGAGGTAGTAAGAGGATTTGTGGCTTTTGGCACGCGATCCAAGTGAGTTATGCACTGACTCAACTTTTTTGATTTCTTTTACTAGTATTGTAATTATTGATTATTGTTTTGAGGTTTGGGCCATGGGATCAGCCTTCTAGTGGGCTTACAGTCCATCTACACCTTACAAGCTTTCCCTTGCTTGAGTCGCTAGGGCTCAAGCAAGAGCGTTCCATTGGAGTGGGCCTAGATTCATGTGCACCGCATGTGGATCAACACCCTGACCTGGGACAAGGTAAAAAAATTTATTAGTTGTACTCATGATTTAAATATATAGTTACTTACCTTTCTGGTTTATAGATTTGGGGTGATTGGCTAGGGGAGCATTGTCAGTGGGACCCCTACATGCTTTCTGAAACTGACCTTGAGTAGAGGAGGATTCTGCTGGCTGGACCTGCCTGTCAGGCGTGGTACCTAAACGAGAGGATCTATGGGTGGGAGCGAGGCCTTAGCAGACGCTGAGTTCCCTTGCCTCCTCCTCTCTCTATGTTTTAGACAGCGGATCTCCCTAGGGAGGAGCTAGCAGAGTGTTTAGCGGGGTACAGCGAGCTTGAGGTGTAATCCATTCGGTCTCAGAGAATGAATTACACTTATTTTATTCCTCAGTTGCTAGGGACTATACCTTTCGACAATGATATCATGGCTCAGGTACCCATTTTGGTATACTTAGAATTCTTCATCTTTTATATTCCGCTTCCCTAACCATTTTATTTGCAGTTCCTCCATCGTGCCCCTGCTATTCATGAGCCCACCGATGGGCGATAGTTATGCCCCATAATTAAAGAATTCTTTGTCATTCTTAGAGGCCCTATGGATTCTACTGATCCCATTGCCTTACAAAATTTGATGAGCCTTTTCTTGGCAAACTGGTGGAGTTATTTGACATGCCCTTAATTGACGTACTTTCCCATTCTGTTGGTGAGAAAATTACCCTTACTTCTCTGAACTCCTGCTGTAGGAAGAAGGAAAAGTGCACACCTGCTTGGATTTAGATGTTGGGCTTTTGCCTTTATGCCTAATTTCTGCTGATTTCTCTCTAAGGAGGAAGAAATATCATAATTGCTGGTATTATTGATCAGGTGGAGCATGGAGTAGATCCAGTTCTAGTCATCTTAGCTCAAACCATTATTAGGTTAGACATGTACAAAACCCATCAATAGTTTGATGGCAGCCTTGTTCTCTTAAAGGTATACAATCAGATCTCTTTTCTTTTACTATTTATTATTTGCCTTAAATTATTTCTAAGCCGCCCTTTTGGATTTTCAACTTAGCAAGCTTGTGTCCTAACTTTTGCCTAAGCCATCCTCTTGGGTTTTCAACTTAGTAGGCTTTTTTCTTAACTTTTTCCTAAGCCGCCCTTTCGGGTTTTCAACTTAGCAGGCTTTATTTTTACCTAAGTCGTCCTTTCAGGTTTTCAACTTAGCTTATTTTTCTTCTTTTTTTATTTTTCTATCTTTTTTTACATATTTGACTGCGCAAGAAGCTTTAGATATTGATCATCCTAAGGAATATCGACAAGTACGAGCCGAAGCATATGCAAACTCGATCTGTTGTTATCCCACAATATCATGATGGCTGGATTTCCTAGATGAAGGGCATTCTGGACATACTCATCCCCTAGACTTTACTTTGGTGGAGAATCAAGCATGTCATACTCATGGTGTGGTGTGATTGTGTAACCTTACCTAGACCACAGGCATCCACCTTTTACATACCGTCGAGACTTTCCCGCCAGTATGGGCAGAAGTAATGAATCTTGGAATTCCCACCTAAATTCGAAGGCTTCTCACTCAGACAGGATTTCCTAGATAAGATCGAGAGACTTTGGCCCCACTGACACATAGAGCGAAACCCCAACTCCGAAGGTGATCTGACCACTGATGACAACTTAAAGGCTTAGGTTGAGATTCAGATTTCCACTTCTCCTAGTTTTGCATGATTCAAGAGGATAAAAAACTAGTTACTCTATCTAAGGATGCAGATGCGAAGAGAAGAAGAAGATAGAAAGCATGCTTCTTTTTATATCTCATTGATTTTGCTTAGGACTTTTAGCTTTGTTTTCTTTCAGTTAGTGCATGGAATAGTAAAAGCGCAGATGAGTATATTTTGATTTCTCAAGATATAACTCTTGTCATCAGCTAGTCTTTTCGGATTTTCTAGCTGATTTTTTTCACTCTTGCTACCCTGATTTTTGCCTGACCAGCCTTTTAAGGCTTTTCGATCAGCAGACTATTTTTTCTGTTTTTTACTCATTTTTATATATAGTATTTCTTGAGACGATCCAAGTCGATTGGTTCAATGAACACGTTTCCCTCCAAGTTTGAGATCTTAGCAGTACTCTTAGGCAGGATCTTCTTTACCAAGTACGAGCCTTCCTAATTAGGCATGAACTTCCCTCTCGGGTCGAATGTAGTAGGTTTTGTGTGCTTCAATACTAGATCACCATCTCTTATTTTTCCTAGTTTTACTTATTTAATGCACTAGCTATCCTTTTTCTGATACAACTACATATGGTATAGGGCTTTCATCCTTTTTTCATTGACTAGAGCTAACGGCTGGTATCTCTACTCGATCCATTGATACTCTAGTATTTCAGCCTCTAACATAACTCTCAAAGACTTCAAATCCAACTAAACCGGCAACACTGCTTCAGTTCCATAAATCATAGAGTATGGTGTTTGCCCAGTCGATGTTCGCTCGGTTATTCGATATCCCCAAAGTGCAAAGGATAACCAAAATGACTAGTCCTTATGATTCCACACCATCTTCGAGAGTATTTTCTTCAGGTTCTTGTTGGTTGCTTCTATCGCTCCATTCGCCTGAGGACTATACGGAGAAGACCTGTGATGCTCGATCTTGTATTCTGCTAGTAGGTCCGCTGTCTCACCCATGAACTGCACTCCATTATCCGTCACAACATGATGTGAGACCCCGAATCTGCATATCAGGTTCCTTTCTATAAATCTGGCCATCTGCCATGCCCCTACGGTTGTGAACGACTCGGCTTCAACCTACTTAGAGAAGTAGTCAATTGTTACGACTATGAACCTGTGACCATTCTAGGGAGGTTTTATTTCTCCAATGATGTCGATCCTCTAGGCTACCAAGGGCCAAGAAGACGTTAAGTTGTGCAATTCGGTCGGAGGTATGTGACTCAGGTCACTGTACAGCTGGCACTCACGACACTTTCTCACTAATGCTATACAATCCTTTTCCATTTTTAACCAATAATGTCATTGATGCATGATCTCCCTGGTTAACACTGTGCCATTCATATGAGGCCAGCATACTCCTTTATGCATTTCTTCCATCACTACTTGAGCTTTTATTTTAGTTACACATCTGAGCTATACACCCGACACCATCCTTTTATATAGGACTCCCTCATGGGTAATGTAATTCCTGTCTTAAATCCACAGCGTGTATCTTTCTTTGGCAGTCGCTTCCTCTAGATATTCCTTGTTTTCTATAAACCTCTTAAGATCATAAAACCAAGGCTTCTCTTTCAATCCTATATGAACTTGCATTATCCGATCCCCTTGATCAAAAGGTGCACCCGATTTCACAATCACCAAAGGCTTCATCGAAAGCTGCAAGGGGGTGGATCCACATAGACGATAGGGTAGCCAATGCATTCGCCATCTAATTCTCATCTCGAGACAAGTGTACAAAAGAACACTTGGAGAAATTACATAGTAAAGTTCTGAGATAGTTGACATACGACTTCAACCTCTCCTCTTTTACATTCCATTTCTCGATGGTAGTTGGATTACTAGCATGGAGTCCTCATCGACCATCAATTGCTTCGCTCCCGCTATCCCGGCCACTTCTAATCTAAATAAACACGCTTCATACTCTGCCATGTTATTCGTCACTCTAAAGTCCATTCTTTTGGCCATTGGTAGCATCTCATTCTTGGATTTCGATTGCCCCTAGATTTTCATCAAGAATTCTTAAATCCTAAGAGTCATCACCTTCGATAGCATTTTGAGCTAGAAATTTCGTTATAGCTCTACCCTTGACTACATTCTTGGTACATACTCGATGTCGAACTTTGTCAAGAGCACTAACCACCTAGCCAATTTTACTGTAAGAGGAGCTTCAAGAAAATACTTCAATGGATCTATTTTTGAGATTGCGTGTACCCTATAAGACTGAAAATAGTGTCTTAGCTTCCACGTAGCCCATATCATAGCCAAACATGTATTCTCTACGAGATTGTACTTTGACTCATAAGGCAGCAACTTCTTACTAAAATAGTAGACTATATGCTCCACGTCATTGGGTCCGCACTGTGCTACCATTGCCCCTATGGCTTCTTCTTCTAAGGCTAAGTATAGAATCAGTGGCTTGCCATCCTTTAGTGGCTTTAGTACCGACGGCTTCATAAGATACTCTTTAATTCTATCAAATGCCTTCTGATAATGTTCATTCCACACATCAGGTTGATGTTTCCTCAAAAGCTTGAAGATAAGATACAAATCATTGGGAGCTTGGAAATGAATATGCTAATGTATTGCAAGCGTCGGAGAAAACCTCTGAGTTCTTTTCCGTCTTCGGTGCTGGCATCTCTTGAATAGACTTGACCTTGTCTAGATCGATCTCTATGCCTCGCTGACTCACTATGTGCCCAACAGCTTCCATGATGTAACTTAGAGTACAACTGGTAACACCAATTCCATTGGTAATTCCAAGCTAGCTGAACTAGCAGCTCATCCGATCGACATCCATTCCTATCCTGCCTGGACCGGTGATTCAACTCTATCAGAACCACTCGTCCTAAAAACTTATCAAGAGCTTGAAGAGCCCTTCCCTTGTTTCAGACTTTACCATCATGTCAGCTATATACACCTCCACCTTCTTGTGCATCATGTCATAAAACAAGGTAGTGGTTGCTCTCTAATAAGTTGCTCCCTTATTCTTTAGTCCAAAAGGCATAACTTTGTGGCAGTACATTTCCTATTTGGTGATAAATGAGGTCTTCAACTTGTCCACTACTGCCGTCATGATCTGATTATACTTGGAGAATCCATTCGTAAAGGAGAACATCGCATTTGAAGCGATGTTATTGACTATTATGTTTATGTCAAGAAGAGGAAAGTCATCTTTAGGGCATGCCTTGTTCAAGTCCCGGTAATCCACGCACATCCGGACCTTACCATCCTTCTTTGGGACTGGGACAATGTTCGCCAGCCATTTCGGGTAGTCAACCACGTCAATGGAATTGGCCTTAACCTACTTAGCAACCTTTTCTCATATTTTCTCTGCCCATTTCGGCCTTAATCTTCTCACATTTTATTTGACCGGCTTGATGTGTGAATGAGTCGAAATAAGTGCTATACTGTTTTCCTGTCTAGACCTGGCATGTCGTCATATGACCAAGCAAATATCGTTTTTCTTTTTTCTATTATTCTTTCAAATTCTCTCCTTTCTTCAGGAGTTATATAGTGAGCTATCAAAATATTCCGTGGATTGGCATCTATGCTAAATTAAATGAATCAATCTGTGTGGAATTGATGTCAAACATGCACATATCATGATTATCAAAATGCACACTACCATTAAGAAAAACAATGCACAAGTAAGCAAAATCATTCATATCATTCATCTTAGAAATGAAAGAAACATCATCGTCATAAATATCGGACGTTATTATATCATCATAAAAGACATGAATAATAATATCTTCTATAAGGGCAGCTAGCTCCTCTTGACACATTTTCTCTAGCAGGATGGTGAACTCTTCCAGCTTTATCTCCTCTACCTTTGTGGTGACCTTCTCTCGGACTTTACTGATACTCAGATCTACCATCCTGTCGATGATCAGGCTCTTGAAGATCTCGAACCCCGATACCTCAGTCCTAGCTAGAATGATGGTTCAGGCCTCTACAGTAGGGCTTGTACTCTTGGATAAATATATCATTTAGAGTCTTACCCTTTGGTTTACCCTCGTCTTCTTCTTTGGAATAACCAATCCATGCTGAGTCTTATGACCTTTGAAGTCCTAAATCTCATGCCTAAGAACAGTTGTACTGGTCTGTCACATGCCCGAAAGCCTATTGATACTCACAAAATTGGCCATTATGAGGCTTAGATTGTCCTTTGGCAGTTGAGACTTGAGTTTTCCGATCCATTTTAGATTATAGAATACCATAGATAGTGATACTCCCAGCTTGGGTTGGGGTATGTCTTTGAAAGAGTTTATGACCTCCTCTTCGCTGAAGTTAGAGTTGATCATGGACACTGGTTTGGGGTAGTGTGTTGCTGTAGTTTGGTAATGGATTTCTTTTGGTGTTGGGTTGGTCAGTTTTTTGGCATTGATAAGGTCTTGAATTTCATGTTTCAGCCGGATATAGTTGTTAGTATGGTGGCCGGGTGCTTGGTGAAATTTGCAGTAGGTGTTGGGTTTATAATTGGGTGCGTTAAGGTTAGGTGGATCCTTGAGGGTAGTAGGTTGGAGCATATGCCATTTTGAGCTAACCTTTCGAAGATTTTGGAGAGAGGTTGCTTGAAGTTGGAAAACTTCCTTGGTTGTTGCACAACATTCACATCTAGGGTCCTGCTGCCTCCAGCTTGGTAATTCATCCTTCTATCGGTTCCCACAGTCTTTCTTTTATCATTTTCTCTTCGACTAGTAACCTAACGTAAAAATTCATGAAGGTTTTCAGGTTCATCATTTACAACCTTTCAACCCATCTTGGAAGAACATTTCAGACCACCATACAAACTTAGTCATTTTTAGAAGGCTTGTTCTTTATTAATCTAGCCTTATTCCTCCACCTAGTCAAGAAATCAAAGAAGGACTCATTCGGCCTTTGCTTAGTGGACTCTAGATCCTTAATCGAAACTTCCAAATGAGTATTATAATCGTATTACTTGACAAAAGAATTACATAAATCATGCCATTCAGCTTTGGCGAATTTTTCCAGACCATGGTACCAGTTTACAGCGGGTTCTTCGAGGGACAACACAAGTAGCTTGACAATTTGGTCCTACTTAGCTTAGTAGTTCCTATTATTGTTACATATTATTTTATATGAACTTTGGGATCACCAGTCCCGTTGAACTTGTTCATCTTAGGCATTCTGAACTTCGCAAGTAGCTTGTCTTCGCCTGTCAAAACCAACTCTTCGAAATCATAGGTAGGGTCCAAACCTTTGATTTCCAGCATGCTTTGTATCTTGTCAAGCCTAGCACTTAAGCCACTTACAACGTCATTGGTGGCAAGGGCAGTCTCTTTCTTAGCCTGGTCTAGCAAAAATTCATCGAAGTCCCAAAACATTCTGAGGCATTTCCCTCCTAGTTAGGTCCTCAGCATTGGCGTTAGCAGTGGTAGCAATAGCTACAATGGCAGCAACAGTTTTTCATTGTTTTCTCAGATTTATAAATATACACATTTTACGGGGTTATTTTCTTATATTGATAAATATACCACTTTTATGGGGTAGTTTTCTCATATTAAATTATTACCACTATTATGGGTACACATTTTACGGGGTTATTTTCTTATATTGACAAATATACTCCTTTTATAGGATTGTTCTCATACTCACAAATATATCAAAATTACGGGGTTATTTTCTCCGGTTGATAAATATCCCCGTACTACGAGGTTGTTTTCTCAAATTAAAAAATTTACCTCTTCTACGATACTGTTTTCTCATATTAAAAGATTTACTCGTTCTATGAGGCTGTTTTCTTAGACTCGCAATTACACTACTTTTACGGAGTTGTTTTCTCAGATTTATAAATATACACGTTTTACGGTGTTATTTTCTTATATTGATAAATAAACCACTTTTACAAGGTAGTTTTCTCATATTAAATTATTACCACTATTATGAGGTTGTTTTCTCAATTCATAAATATACACGTTTTACGGGGTTATTTTCTTATATTGATAAATACACCCCTTTTACGGATTGTTTTCTCATATTATAAAATTAACACATTTAAGAGAATGTTTTCTCATACTCATTTTCTCATACTCACAAATATACCAAAATTACGGGGTTATTTTCTCTGATTGATAAATATCCTCGTATCATGAGGTTGTTTTCTCATATTAAAAAATTTATCCGTTCTACGAGGCTGTTTTCTTATACTCGCAATTACACTACTTTTACGGGGATATTTTCTCAGATTCATGAATATACACGTTTTTATGAAATTATTTTCTTATATTGATAAATATACCATTTTTACAGGGTCATTTTCTTATATAAAATTATTAGCACTATTATGGGGTTGTTTGCTCAAATTCATAAATACAAACGTTTTACGGGATTATTTTCTTATATCGACAAATATACCGCTTTTACGAGGTTATTTTCTCATATTATAAAATTAACCCATTTAAGGATTAGTTTTCTCATAATAATAAATATACTAAAATTACGGGTTTATTTTCTCCGATTGATAAATATCCTTGTATTACGGGTTGTTTTCAGATATTAAAAAATTTACCCCTTCTACGGGGCTTTTTTCTCATATTAAAAAATTTATACGTTTTACGAGGCTGATTTTTAAACTCGCAATTACACAACTTTTATGGGATTTTTTCTCAGATTCATAAATATACACGTTTTATGGGGTTATTTTTTATATTGATAAATCTACCACTTTTACGGGTTCGTTTCTCATATTAAATTATTAGCACTATTTATGGGGTTGTTTCTCAAATTCATAAATATACACATTTTATGGTGTTATTTTCTTATATTGACAAATATAACTCTTTTATGGGTTGTTTTCTCATATTATAAAATTCACCCATTTAAGGGGTTGTTTTCTTATACTCACTAATATACCACAATTACGGGGTTATTTTCTCAGATTCATAAATATCCCCGTATTACGGGATTATTTTCCCATACCTTGTACGAGACTGTTTTCTCATATTAAAAAATTTACCCGTTCTACAAGTCTGTTTTCTTAGACTCGCAATTACACTACTTTTACGTGGTTGTTTTCTTATATTATTAAATTAACCCAATTAAGGGTTGTATTCTCATACTCACAAATATCCCAAAATTATGGGGTTATTTTTTCCGATTGTTAAATATCCCCGTATTACGGGGTTGTTTTCTAATATTTATAGATATACCTCTCTTACGTGGTTGTTTTTTCATATTAAAAAATTTACCCCTTCTACGAGACTGTTTTCTTAGATCCACAATTACACTACTTTTATGGAGTTTTTTTTTTCAGATCTATAAATATACACGTTTTACGGGATCATTTTCTCATATTAAATTATTACCACTATTATAGGGTTGTTTTCTCAAATTCATAAATATACACGTTTTACATGGTTATTTTCTTATATTGATAAATTTACCCCTTTTATGGTGTTGTTTTCTAGTATTATAACATTAATACATTTAAGAGGTTATTTTCTCATTCTCACAAATATACTAAAATTACGGGGTTATTTTTTACGATTGATAAATATTCTCGTATTACGAGGTTATTTTCTCATATTAAAAATTTACCCATTATATAAGGTTTTTTTTAGACTCGCAATTACACTACTTTTACGAGATTGTTCTCTCAGATTCATAAATATATATGTTTTACGGGGTTTGTTTTTTTATATTAATAAATATACCACTTTTACGGGGTCGTTTTCTCATATTAAATTATTATCACTATTATGGGGTTGTTTTCTCAGATTCATAAATATACACATTTTACAGAATTATTTTGTCATATTATAAAATTTACTCCTTCTACAAGGCTATTTTCTTATATTAAAAAATTTACCCGTTTTACGAGGCTGTTTTTTTAGACTCGAAATTACACTACTTTCACGGGGGTCTTTTCTCAGATTCATAAATATATAATTTTTACGGGGTTATTTTCTTATATTGATAAATATACCACTTTTATGGGGTCGTTTTCTCATATTAAATTATTAGCACTATTATGGGGTTGTTTTCTCATACTCACAAATATACCACAATTACTCGGTTATTTCCTCAAATTCATAAATATCCCATATTACAGGGTTATTTTTACATATTAAAAAAATTATCCCTTTTACGAGGCTGTTTTCTCATATTTAAAAATTTACCCATTCTACGAGGCTATTTTCTAAGACTTGCAATTACAATACTTTTACGGGATTGTATTCTAAGATTCATAAATATATACGTTTTACGAGATTATTTTCTTGTATTGATAAATATACCACTATTACGGGGTCGTTTTCTCATATTAAATTATTAGTACTTGTATGGGGTTGTTCTCTCAAATTCATAAATATACACGTTTTACAAGGTTATTTTCTTATATCGACAAATATATCCTTTTTACGGGGGTGTTTTCTTATATTATAAAATTAACCAATTTAAGGTGTTGTTTTCTCATACTCACAAATATACCAAAATTACGGGGTTATTTTCTCCGATTGATAAATATCCTTGTATCACGGAGTTCTTTTCTCATATTAGAAAATTTACCCCTTCTATGAGGCTATTTTCTCAGACTCGCAATTACACTATTTTTACGGGATTGTTTTCTCATATTAATAAATATACACGCTTTTTGGAGTTAATTTTTTATATTGATAAATATACCACTTTTACGGGATCATTTTCTCATATTAAATTATTAGCACTATTATGGAGTTGTTATGTTAAATTCATAAATATACACGTTTTACGAGGTTATTTTCTTATATCGACAAATAAATTCCTTTTACGGGTTGTCTTTTCATATTATAAAATTACCCTATATAAGGAATTATTTTCTCATACTCATAAATATAACAAAAATTACGAGGTTATTTTCTCCGATTGATAAATATTCCCATATTACGAGGTTGTTTTCTAATATTTATAAATATACCCCTCTTACGTGGTTGTTTTCTCATATTGAAATATTTACTCCTTCTACGAGGCTGTGTTCTCAGACTCGCAATGACACTATATTTATGGGGTTATTTTCTCATATTCATAAATATACATATTTTACGGGGTTATTTTCTTGACAAATATACCCCTTTTATGGGGTTATTTTTCATATTATATAATTAAACCATTTAAGGGGTTATTTTCTCATACTCACAAATATATCAAAATTACGTAGTTATTTTCTCTCATTGATAAATATCTTTGTATTATTGAGTTGTTTTCTAATATTTATAAATAAAACCCTCTTATGGGGTTGGTTTCTCATATTAAAAAATTTACCCCTTCTACGAGATATTTTTCTCAGACTCGTAATTACACTACTTTTACGGGATTATTTTCTCATATTCATAAATATACACGTTTTACGGGGTTATTTTCTTGTACTGACAAATATACTCCTTTTATGGGGTTATTTTCTCTTACTCACAAATATACTAAAATTACGAGGTTATTTTCTCCGAATGATAAATATTCCCATTTTACGGTGTTGTTTTCTCATATAATAAAATTTATCCCTTCTATTAGGTTGTTTTCTCAGACTCGCAATGACACTACTTTTATGGGGTTATTTTCTCAGATTCATGAATATACATGTTTTACAAGGTTATTTTCTTATATTGATAAATATACCACTTTTACGGGGTCATTTTCTCATATTAAATTATTACCACTATTATGGGGTTCTCTCAAATTTATAAATATACACATTTTACGGAGTTATTTTCTTATATTGACAAATATACCCCTTTTAGGGGGTTGTTTTCTCATATTATAAAATTAACCCATTTAAGGCGTAGTTTTCTCATACTGACAAATATACTAAAATTATAGTGTTATTTTCTCCGATTGATAAATATCCCCATATTACGCGGTTGTTTTCAGATATTAAAAAATTTGCCCCTTCTACGAGGCTGTTTTCTCATATTAAAAAATTTACTTGTTCTACAAGGCTATTTTTTTAGACTAGCAGTTACACTACTTTTACGAAGTTGTTATCTAAGATTTATAAATATACACGTTTTACGTGGTTATTTTCTTATATTGATAAATATACCACTTTTACGCGGTCGTTTTCTCATATTAAATTATTAGTACTGTTATGGGGTTATTTTCTCAAATTCATAAATATACACGTTCTACGGGGTTATTTTCTTATATTGACAAATATATCCCGTTTACGGGATTGTTTTCTTATACTCATAAATATACCCCTTTTACGGGGTTGTTTTCTCATTCTTATAAATATACAAAAATTACGGGATTATTTTCTCCGATTGATAAATATCCTCGCATTACGGGGTTGTATTCTCATATTAAAAAATTTACCCCTTCAACGAGGCTATTTTCTCAGACTGGCAATTACACTACTTTTACGGAGTTATTTTGTCGAATTCATAAATATACACATTTTACGGGGTTATTTTCTTATATTGATAAATATACCACTTTTACGGGGTCGTTTTCTCATATTAAATTATTAGCACTATTATGGGGTCGTTTTTTCAAATTCATAAGTATACACATTTTACGGGATTATTTTCTTATATCGATAAATATACCCCTTTTACGGGGTTGTTTTCTCATATTATAAAATTAACCTATTTAAGGCGTAGTTTTCTCATACTTACAAATATACTAAAATTACGGTGTTATTTTTTCCGATATAAATATCCCCATATTACAGTGTTGTTTTCACATATTAGAGAATTTACCCCTTCTACGAGGCTATTTTCTCAGACTCGCAATTACCCTATTTTTACGGGGTTGTTTTCTCTTATTTATAAATATACACGTTTTACGGAGTTATTTTCTTATATTAATAAATATACCACTTTTACGGGATCGTTTTCTCATATTAAATTATTAGCACTACTATGGGTTGTTTTGTTAAATTCATAAATATACACGTTTTACGGAGTCATTTTCTTATATCGACAAATATATCCCATTTACGGTGGTGTTTTGTCATATTCTAAACTTACCCTATTTAAGGGGTTGTTTTCTCATACTCATAAATATACCAGAATTATGGGGTTATTTTCTCCGATTGATAAATATTCTCGTATTACAGAATTGTTTTCTAATATTTATAAATATACCCCTCTTACGTTGTTGTTTTCTCATATTGAAAAATTTATCCATTCTACAAGGTTGTTTTCTTAGACTTACAATTACACTATTTTTATGGGGTTGTTTTCTCAGATTCATAAATATACACGTTTTACGGGGTTATTTTATTATATTGACAAATATACCCCTTTTAAGGGTTTATTTTCTCATATTATAAAATTAATCCATTCAAGGGATTGTTTTCTCATACTCACAAATATACCAAAATTACGGGATTATTTTCTTCGATTAAAAAATATCCCCGTATTACGGGGTTGTTTTCTCATATTAAAAGATTTACCCCTTCTACGAAGTTGTTTTTTCCAACTCGCAATTATACAACTTTTACGGGATTTTTTCTCAGATTCATAAATATACATATTTTACGTGGTTTTTTTTCTTATATTGTTAAAAATACCACCTTTACGGGATTGTTTTCTCATATTAAATTATTAGCACTATTATGGGGTTGTTTTCTCAAATTTATAAATATACACCTTTTACGGGATTATTTTCTTATATCGACAAATATACCCCTTTTACGGGGTTGTTTTCTCATATTATAAAATTAACCATTTAAAGGGTTGTTTTCTCATACTCACAAATATACCACAATTACGGGGCTATTTTCTCTGATTCATAAATACCTCCATATTACGGGGTTGTTTTCACATATTAAAAAATTTACCCCTTCAACGAGGCTGTTTTCTCATATTAAAAAATTTACTCATTCAACGAGTCTGTTTTTTTAGACTCGCAATTACAATACTTTTACGGGGTTGGTTCCTGAGATTTATAAATATACACGCTTTACGGAATTATCTCTTATATTGATTAATATACCACTTTTACGAGATCATTTTCTCATATTAAATTATTAGCACTATTATGAGGTTATTTTCTCAAATTCATAAATATACACATTTTACATGGTTATTTTCTTATATTAAGTATACCATTTTTACGAGGTCGTTAGTACTGTTATGTGGTTGTTTTCTCAAATTCATAAATCTACATACTTTACGAGGTTATTTTCTTATATCGAAAAATATACCCCTTTTACTAGGTTGTTTTCTCATATTATAAAATTAACCTATTTAAGGGGTTGTTTTCTCATACTGACAAATATAACACAATTACAGATTTATTTCCTCAGATTCATAAATATCCCCGTATTACGGGGTTGTTTTCACATACTAAAAAATTTACCCCTTCTCTGTTTTCTCATATTAAAAAATCTATCCGTTCTACGAGGCTATTTTCTTAGACTCGCAATTATACTATTTTTACGGGGTTGTTACCTCAGATTCATAAATATATACGTCTTACAGGGTTATTTTCTTATATTGATAAAAATACCACTTTTACAGGGTCATTTTCTCATATTAAATTAGTAGCACTATTATGTGTTTTTTTCTCAAATTTATAAATATACACGTTTTACCAGGTTATTTTCTTATAACGATAAATATACCCTTTTTACGGGGTCATTTTCTCATATTATAAAATTAACCCATTTAAGGGATTGTTTTCTCATACTCATAAATATACCAAATTACGGGGTTATTTTCTCCGATTGATAAATATTCCCGTATTACGGGGTTGTTTTCTCATATTAAAAAACTTACCCCTTCTATGAGGCTATTTTCTCAGACTCGCAATTACACTACTTTTATGGGGTTGTTTTCTCATATTCATAAATATACACATTTTACGGGGTTATTTTCTTTTATTGATAAATATACAATTTCTACGGGGTCATTTTCTCATATAAAATTATTACCACTATTATGGAGTTGTTTTCTCAAATTCATAAATATACACATTTTACAGGGTTATTTTCTTATATCGAAAAATATACCCCTTTTACGGGGTTGTTTTCTTATATTATAAAATAAACCCATTTAAGGGGTTGTTTTCTCATATTCACCAATATACCACAATTACGGGGTTATTTTGTCAGATTCATAAATATCCCGCTATTACGGTGTTATTTTCACATATTAAAGAATTTACCCATTCTACGAGGCTGTTTTCTCCGACTCGTAATGGCACTATATTTACGAGATTATTTTCTCAGATTCATAATATACACATTTTACATAATTATTTTCTTATATTGTTAAATGTACCACTTTCGTGGGGTCGTTTTTTCATATTAAATTATTACCACTATTATGGAGCTGTTTTCTTAAATTCATAAATATACACGTTTTACAGGTTTATTTTCTTATTTCGATAAATATATCCATTTTACGGATTTGTTTTTTCCTATTATAAAATTAACCCATTTAAGGGTTGTTTTCTCATAATCACAAATATACCAAAATTACGGGGTTATTTTCTCTGATGGATAAATATCCCTGCGTTACAGGGTTGTTCTCAAATATTTATAAATATTCCTCTCTTACGGGGTTGTTTTCTCATATTAGAAAATTTACCCCTTCTACGAGGCTGTTTTCTCAAACTCGCAATTACACTACTTTTACGGGGTTGTCTTCTCAGATTCATAAATATACATGTTTTATGGGGTTATTTTCTTATATTGATAAATATACAACTTTTACAAGGTCATTTTCTTAGATTAAATTATTACCACTATTATGGAGTCATTTTCTCAAATTCATAAATATATACGTTTTACAGGGTTATTTTCTTATATTGACAAATATACTCCTTTTACGGGTTTGTTTTCTCATATTATAAAATTAACCCATTTATGAGGTTGTTTTCTCATACTCACAAATATACCAAAATGATGGGATTGCTTTCCCCGATTGATAAATATCCCCTTATTACGAGGTCTTTTTCTCATATTAAAAAATTTACACTTGCTACGAAGCTGTTTTCTCAGACTTGTAGTTACACTACTTTTACGGGGTTATTTTTCAAATTCATACATATATACGTTTTACGGGGTTGTTTTCTCATATTATAAAATTAACCCATTTAAGGGGTTGTTTTCTCATACTAAGAAATATACCAAGATTACAGGGTTATTTTCTTCGATTGATAAATATCCCCGTATTACGGGGTTATTTTCTCGTATTAAAAAATTTACCCCTTTTAAGAGGTTATTTTCTTAGACTCACAATTACACTATTTTTACAGGGTTGTTTTCTTATATTCATAAATATACACGTTTTATGACGTTATTTTCTTTTATTGATAAATATACCACTTTTATGGGGTCGTTTTCTCATATTATATTATTAGCCCTATTATGGGGTTGTTTTCTCAAATTCATAAATATACATGTGTTACGGGGTTATTTTCTCATATTATAAAATTAACCCATTAAAGGGATTATTTTCTCATACTCACCAATATACCACAATTACAGGGCAATTTCCTCAGATTCATAAATATTTCCGTGTTACGGGGTTGTTTTTACATATTAAAAAATTTACCCGTTCCACAAGACTGTTTTCTCATATTAATAGAGTTACCAGTTCTACGAGGCTGTTTTCTAATATTTATAAATATACACCTATTATAGGGTTGTTTTCTTATATTAAAAAATTTACCTATTCTACGAGACTGTATTCTCAGACTCGCTATTACACTACTTTTATGGGGTTAATTTCTCAGATTGATAAATATACACGTTTTACGGGGTTATTTTCTTATATTAATAAATATACCACTTTTACGGGTTTGCTTTCTCATATTAAATTATTACCACTATGATGGGGTTGTTTTGACAAATTCATAAATATACACGTTCTACAGAGTTATTTTCATATATCGATAAATGTACCCCTTTTACAGGGTTGTTTTTTCATATTATAAAATTAACCCATTTAAGGGTTGTTTTCTCATACTCTCCAATATACCACAATTACAGAGTTATTTCCTCAGATTCATAAATATCCCAATATTACAGGGTTGTTTTCACATATTAAAAAATTTACCCCTTTTACGAGACTGTTTTCTCATATTAAAATATTTATCTGTTCTACGAGGCTGTTTTCTCATACTCACAATTACACTATTTTTACGGGGTTGTTATTTCAGATTTATAAATATACACGTTTTATGAGGTTATTTTCTTATATTGATAAATATACCACTTTTATGGGGTCATTCTCTCATATTAAATTATTAGCACTATTATGGATTTATTTTCTCAAATTCATAAATATACACATTTTACAAGGTTATTATCTTATACCAACAAATATACCCCTTTTATGGGGTTGTTTTCTCATATTATGAAATTAACCAATTTAAGGGGTTGTTTTCTCATACTCATAAATATACCAAATTTAAGAGGTTATTTTCTCCGATTGATAAATATCCCCATATTACGAGGTTTCTTTTTCATATTAAGAAATTTACCCCTTCTACGAGGTTGTTTTCTCAAACTCGCAATTATACTACTTTTATGGGGTTGTTTTCACAGATTCATAAATATACACGCTTTACGGGGTTATTTTCTTATATTGATAAATATACTACTTTTTACAGGATCATTTTCTCATATTAAATTATTACCACTATTATAAGGTTATTTTGTGAGATTC
This sequence comes from Ricinus communis, assembly GCF_019578655.1. Lineage (NCBI taxonomy): Eukaryota > Viridiplantae > Streptophyta > Magnoliopsida > Malpighiales > Euphorbiaceae > Ricinus > Ricinus communis. The sequence goes on along the minus strand of NC_063261.1, from coordinate 9,680,629 downwards.
ATAAATACATACATTTACGGCGTTTTTTTTGTATTGACAAATATACCCCTTTTACGGGGTTGTTTTCTCATATTATAAAATTAACCCATTTTTAAGAGGTTGTTTTCTCATACTCACAAATATACTAAAATTAGAGGGTTTATTTTCTCCAATTGATAAATATCCCCGTATTACGGGGTTGTTTTCTCATATTAAAAATTTACCCCTTCTATGAGGCTGTTTTTTCAGACTCGTAATACCCTACTTTTACGGGATTGTTCTCTCAGATTCATAAATATACACGTTTTACGGGGTTATTTTCTTATATTGAAAAATATACCACTTTTCCGGGGTCATTTTCTCATATTAAATTATTACCACTATTATGGAGTTGTTTTCTCAAATTCATAAATATACACGTTTTACGGGGTTATTTTCTTATACCGACAAATATACCCCTTTTATAAGATTGTTTTCTCATATTATAAAATTAACCCATTTAAGGGTTTTTTTCTCATACTCATAAATATACCACATTTTCGGTGTTATTTCTTCAGATTCATAAATATCCCTGTATTACGGGGTTGTTCTCACATATTAAAAAATTTACCCCTTCTACGAGACTATTTTATCGTATTAAAAAATTTACCCATTCTACGAGGCTGTTTTCTTAGACTCGCAATTACACTATTTTTACGGGGTTGTTTTCTAAGATTCTTAAATACACACGTTTTATGGGGTTATTTCCTTATACTGAGAAATACCATTTTTACAGGGTTATTTTCTGATATTCAAAAATTACCCCATTTAAGGGGTTGTTTTCTCATACTCACAAATATACCAAAATTACGAGGTTGTTTTCTAATATTTATAAATATACCCCTCTTACGAGGTTGTTTTCTCATATTAAAAAATTTACCCCTTTTATGAGGCTGTTTTCTCAAACGCGCAATTACACTACTTTTACAGGGTTGTTTTCTCAGATTCATAAATATATACGTTTTACGAGATTATTCTCTTATATTGATAAATACACCTGTTTTACAGGGTCATTTTCTCATATTAAATTATTAGCACTATTATGGGGTTGTTTGCTCAAATTCATAAATATACACATTTTACGGGGTTATATTCTTATACCGACAAATATACCCCTTTTACGAGGTTGTTTTCTCATATTATAAAATTAACCGATTTAAGAGGTTGTTTTCTCATACTAAAAAATATACCACAATTACGAGGTTATTTGCTTAGATTCATAAATATTCTCGTATTACAGGGTTGTTTTCACATATTAAAAAATTTACCACTTCAACGAATCTATTTTCTCATATTAAACAATTTACCCATTCTACGGGGTTGTTTTCTCAGACTCGTAATTACACTACTTTTATGGGATTGTTTTCTCATATTCATAAATATACACACTTTGTGGGATTATTTTCTTATATGGATAAATATACAACTATTACGGGGTCGTTTTGTCTTAATAAATTATTAGCTCTATTATGGAGTTGTTTTCTCAAATTCATAAATATACAGGTTTTACGGAGTTATTTTCTTATATTGACTAATATACCCCATTTACGGGGTTGTTTTCTCATATTATAAAATTAATCCATTTAAGAGTTGTTTTCTCATACTCACAATTATACCAAAATTACGGAGTTTTTTTCTCTGATTAATATATATCCCCGTATTACGAGATTTTTTTCTAATATTTATAAATATAACCCTCTTACGGGGTTGTTTTCTCATATTAAAAAATTTACCCCTTCAACGAGGCTATTTTCTGAGAGTTGCAATTACACTACTTTTACGGGGTTATTTTCTTATATTGATAAATATACCACTTTTATGGGGTCATTTTCTCATATTAAATTATTAGCACTATTATGTGGTTGTTTTCTCAAATTCATGAGTATAAATGTTTTACGAGGTTATTTTCTTATATCGAAAAATATACCCCTTTTACGGGGTTGTTTTCTCATATTATAAAATTAATCCATTTAAGGGGTTGTTGTCTCATACTCACCCATATACCACAACTACAGGGTCATTACCTCAAATTCATAAATATCCCCGTATTACGGGGTTGTTTTTACATATTAAAAAATTTACCCCTACTACGAGACTGTTTTCTCATATTAAAAAATTTACCCCTTCTACGAGGATGATTTCTTAGACTCGCAATTACACTACTTTTACGGGATTATTTTCTTTTATTCATAAATATACATATTTTTTACGGGGTTATTTTCTTATATTAATAAATATACCACTGTTACGGGTTCGTTTTCTCATATTAAATTATTAGCACCATTATGGGGTTGTTTTCTCAAATTCATAAATATGCACATTATACGGGGTTATTTTCTTATATTGACAAATATACCCCTTTATGGAGTTGTTTTATCATATTATAAAATTAACCCATTTAAGAGGTTGTTTTGTCATACTCACAAATATACCAAAATTAGTAGGTTATTTTCTCCGATTGATAAATATCCCCGTATTACGGGATTATTTTCTAATATTTGTAAATATACTGTTTTCTGAGACTCCCAATTACTTTACAAGGTTGTTTTCTCAGATTCATAAATATACATATTTTACGGGGTTATTTTCTTATATTGATAAATATACCAGTTTTATAAGGTCGTTTTCTCATTTTAAATTATTAACTCTATTATGTGGTTGTTTGCTCAAATTCATAAATATACACATTTTACGGGCTTTTACAATGTCATTTTCTCATATTAAATTATTAGCACTATTATGTGTTGTTTTCTCAAATTCATAAATATACACATTTTACGGGGTTATTTTCTTATATCGATAAATATACCCATTTTACGGGATTGTTTTCTCATATTATAAAATTAACCAATCTAAGGGGTTGTTTTCTCATCCTCACAAATATATCATAATTATAAGGTTATTTCTTCGGATTTATAAATATTTCCGTATTATGGGGTTGTTTTCACATATTAAAAAATTTACCACTTCAACGAGGCTGTTTCCTCATGCTAAAAAATTTACCCGTTCTATGAGGTTGTTTTCCTAGACTCGCAATTACACTACTTTTATGTGGTTACTTTTTCTAATTGATAAATATCCCTGTATTAAGGGGTTGTTTTCTCATATTAAAAAATTTACCCCTTCTACGAGGCTGTTTTCTCATATTCTAAAATTACCCCATTTAAGGGGTTGTTTTCTCATACTCACAAATATGCCAAAATTACAGGGTTATTTTCTCCGATTGATAAATATCCCCATATTACGTTGTTGTTTTCTAATATTTTATAAATATACCTCTCTTACGAGGTTGTTTTCTCATATCAAAAAATTTACCCCTTCTACGAGGCTTTTTTTCAAGCTCGCAATTGCACTACTTTTACGGGGTTGTTTTCTCAAATTCATAAATATACACGTTTTGCGGGGTTATTTTATTATATTGGCAAATATACCCCTTTTACAGGGTTGTTTTCTTATATTACAAAATTAACCCATTTAAGGGGTTGTTTTGTCATACTCACAAATATACCAATATTACAACGTTATTTTCTCGATTGATAAATAACCCCGTGTTATGGGGTTGTTTTCTTATATTCATAAATGTACACGTTTTACGGGGTTATTTCCTGATATTGATAAATATACCACTTTTAAGGGGTCATTTTCTCATATTAGATTATTAGTACTATTATGCGGTTGTTTTATTAAATTCATAAATATACATGTTTTATGGGGTTATTTTCTTATATCGGCAAATATACCTATTTTACGGGGTTATTTTCTTATATCGACAAATATACCTCTTTTAGGGGTTGTTTTCTCATATTCTAAAATTAACCCATTTAAGGCGTTATTTTCTTAAAGTCACAAATATACCAAAATTACGGGGTTATTTTCTCCGATTCATAAATATCCCCTTGTTACGGGGTTGTTTTCTAATATGTATAAATATGCCCTCTTGCGGGGTTGTTTTCTCATATTAAAAAATTTACCCCTTCTACGATGCTGTTTTCTCATACTTGCAATTACACTACTTTTCCGAGGTTATTTTCTTATATTGATAAATATACCACTTTTACAGGTCGTTTTCTCATATTAATCTATTAGCACTATTATGGGGTTGTTTTGTCAAATTCATAAATATACACATTCTACGGGGTTATTTTCTTATATCGATAAATATACCCCTTTTATAGGGTTGTTTTCTTATATTATAAAATTAACCCATTTAAGGGGTTATTTTCTAATACTCACAAATATTCAGAAATTGCAGGGATATGTTCTCCGATTGATAAATATCTCCGTATTACGGGGTCGTTTTCTAATATTTATAAATATACCCCTCTTATGGGATTGTTTTCTCATATTAAAAAATTTACCCTTTCTATGAGGCTACTTTTACGGGGTTGTATTCTCATATTCTAAAATTAACCCATTCAAGGCATTATTTTTTATGTGCGTAAAATACACACATCTAAATGGGGTTTTTAAGATTGAATTTATGGACATTTGGATGTGAATTAGTCTCAACACTCACCCTATACGTATGTTTGTGTGCATTAGGTCCAAAAGAGGTCAAAGGATGATAAAGGAAAGAATTAGAGCATAATTGGACGTCAAAGCTGCCGAAACGAGCTAAGTATGCCCATGTGGAAGGTTAACACAACCGTGTTGTATTCAGCACTGACACGGCCACCAACACGGCCGTGTTGGATGCGTCAAACATGAAAGAAAAAGAAGCTTTTAGGGAGCACGGCCACAGAGAGTAACACGGCCAGGAACACCAGCCCTTGTCCCCAACACGGCCAGGGACACGGCCGTGTTGGAGGCGACAGGGGGTATTAATTAAAAGAATGAAGAGAGGAAAAGAAGGAGGCAGCTAGGGTTAGAACGTCCCAAACCCTAATTTTTCTTTCCCTAAGGGTTTTTTGAGCTGAAACCAAGAGAAAAGGAGACGTGGATCATGGTTTCAATCGGATTCCCTTCAAAGATCAAAGATTGGGCGAGGTTCGTTGATTGATTTTCAAATCGAGCAAGAGGAACAAGAATCGATTCAATTGGAGCAAAAGGATTTGGGACTGTTTACTCTCATCCAAGGGTGTAATTGTGTTTTCTCTACCTTTGCTCATTGTTGTAATTGAATTCTTGTGTATTTTGATAATGAACATGATTAGCTAGATTGATTAAATCCATTGGGATTTCTTTACTATGTTGGCTTAGTATTATATTGTTGGATTGTTTGGATTAGTTTTGTATTCTTCTTGCTTTCAGTATTAATAAGATAATGCATATTCATGAGACATTGTGAATTGTGTGGTTAGATTGCTTTGTATGATTGAGAAGTCCATTTGGCAATTGGAATTTTGAATAGCAAGAACTGGTTAATAATCACTTAGAGATAAGGATAATTAACTAGCCGGATTAAGAATTAACAAAGCTTAATAGAGGCAGATTAAAACTTAATGCTAATTTAAGAATCAATCGTTAGGAAGAGATTCCAACTTTAGGTTATTAGGTTTAGGAATTCGGTTATCTCGAGAGAGAAACCGAATTCGGTTAAGAATTCATCCACGGGTAGCATAATTAGACTCACCGATCCTTTATCTTTTATTTGATTGCCAATTAGTTTAGATTCCCTTTGGGTTTGTCTTCTTGTCTTGATTATTTCGTTTATCAATCACTCTTGCATCTCCCTTAGGACTTAGCTTGTAGCTATTAGTTAGTTTAGAAATTATTTATCGCTAATTTTAGGTTAATATAACAAAGAACAAAGGTGTAACTCTGGGCTTTCACTTTCCTGAGGAATACGACCTTGATACTTGCCATTAGTGCTAGACTGCATCGATAGGTACACTGCCTTAGATTGTAGCTAACACGAAGTAGCACCTATCAAGTTTTTGGCGCCGTTGCCGGGGAATTGTTTGAAAACTAGAGTGAAATTTGCCATTTGTTAATTTAGCCAATTTTTTTTCTTATTATTTTATAATTTTTATTTTTATTTGTTTATTTATTTTATTTTATTTGTACATATTTATTTAGTTTAAGTTTATGATTCAGATAGTGAATGATAAGGAGGTTCAATGCTAAACTCAAACTCTTTGTATGACGCATTGGAAAATGGGATTAGGAACCAAGAGAGTGCCAAAAATTGGGATACCCGTGCATCTTTAGAAGCTCGAGTGGAATCATTTTGTAGGGTTACCGATCAACTCTCCACTCCTATCCTTTCATCTTAAGTTTTTTATGAATTTTGTTGTGGTTTACATTTGAGTAATGATTGTCCATTGTATAGTGATATTGCTCATTGTTCTTATAACTATGAACATGTGAATTATATGGGAAGTTGGCCAAATAACTCATATGAAAGCACCTACAATCAAGAGTTGAGCACTCATTCACCCTTTGGATGGAGCTTAGATGGCCAAGAACCACCAGAATTTCAGCAGCCTAATCTTGCACCATCAACTCAAGGTGAAGAGTTAGTGTTAGAGGAGCTGATGACGAGGTTTATTGCAAGTCTTGAGGATAGATTCCAACAAACAGAGAGGATACTTGAAGATCAACAAGCCTCGATTAACAACATAGAGCATCAAGTAGGCTTAATCTTCAAGTTACTAGCTGAAGAGCAATTGGGAACTCCATCAAACGCTACTGAATCCGAGGAGCATTTGAGTGCCATCACTTTACGTTCAGGTGAGAATTTTTCTGGTTTATCTACTATGTTTGATGATGATGCTTCTGTGCAGGATGATTTCTTGAACATGGAGATGGAACCAGAAAAGGAAGAGGCGAACATAATTCCTCTGAAAGACTATCAATAGGAATGTACAGTTGATGATGCTGAGTTGCAATTAGAGGAACTGTTGGTAGATTTTCCACAAGTCCCTTTGGTGATGGAAGATGAGCACGAGTTATCCAATGAAGAAGTCTTGGAGGAGCTCGAGTTTCTTCTAGAAAGTGAACCAAGCCAGGGACTGAAGAAAACCATCGATACTCCTGAAGAGATTGCCCAACCATCGATCCTTCCAATTGTTGAAACTCCAGCTTTCAAATTGGAAGAGCCCCTAGAGCATCATGACTACGTTCAATTATACGAGGAGCGAGTTTTGCCCATCATACTGGCAGCTTGCTTGATAGTCTGGAAGAGGAAGTCGACGATTATCCCTTTAAGCGGATACTTGAAGCCATTTGCTTGGAAGAAGGATGGATGGTCATTAATCCCCACCGTTTACTTTTCACCATGAGTCCAGCTAAGAAGACTCATCACATCAAAAAGAAGCGCTTTTGGGAGGCACCCCAAATTCTATTTTATTTATTTATTTATTTATTTGTTTTTTTTTCATTTTTAATTTTTTTTACCCTTTCATTTTGAAACATTTTATTAGTTTTAGTTTTCATATTTTATTTAATTTTTGTTTCAGTTTCGATTTTAATTTCTTATTTTATTATTTGCAGCCACTCCTCTACCACAGACTAGCCAAATACTGATATCCCTAATGATGCACCTCTTTTCACTCCGGAGCCATAGTCAGGGCAGTATTAGTTCTTTTCCCTTTTGCATTTCTTATATTTTGTACACTGAGGACAATGTGTCCTTCAAGTATGGGGTGGGTGATATTTATCCCATCTTAATTATTTGTTTGTTCTTTGTGCAATTTTTTGTTAAAATTTTGAAAATTTTTCACTTTGTTTCTATGCTCTTACTGTTGACTTACTTTTGAAATCCTGTTTATGTCCATGTGATCGGGTAAAACCGATAGTGTTGAGTTTTGCGGAAGAATGTAAGATAATTAGTTTGAGTTTTGCACTAAGTTGCTTTGGTTTATTCAATTCTTTTTTGATGATTTTTGTTTGGAACCTACTCAAAAAGCACACTTGTGAGAAATTGAGCCTAAATTGTAAGCATACACTTTATATGCTTGTATTTATTTCTTGTTTAGAGTGCTAATTACTGTCTTCACTTTTAGAACTTGCTCGGTAATGCTTATGAGGGCCACAAGGAGAGTTTAACACGTTGGTATGATAGAGGCACTTAGGTTTTTCATTCTAGCCAAATAGTCTTCATTCGTTTATTGATTCTGTAGATAACCCCCTCTTTCACCATTTTCTATTCATTCGTTTATTGATTCTGTAGATAACCCCCTCTTTCACCATTTTCTATCATATTTCATTGCCACTTAGTTTTATTCTGCTTTGGGTTATGATCCTGCACATGAGTTGTTTTTATTGGCAATTTTTGTCTTGGGAATAGTATGGAATCTTATAGCAGCTTTCTTCAATCAAAAAAAAATTCACTATATTATGTGAATATTCTTCCTTTATGAAATTAAAAAAAAAGAAAAAAAAGAGAGAAATAAAAGAATAAGAGGGAAAGGTGATGAAAATAAAGAAAGTAAGTGAGCTAAACATTTTGACTTAATTCCTATTTCCCACCTTGGACTACTATCCATTGTTTACCCCTTGTGATTATTGTGACTTGTGTGCAGGTCATGTATTTCATTGCAGAACACCATAGGTTCAACTCTGACCAAATTTACCTACCCTTACCTAATCCCCATTACAACCCTTATAAAGACCTCTTGACATGGTTGTTGACTCTCCATAAGTGGTAGGAGTAGGATTTAAGAGCAAGCATATAGTAAGTAAGGCAGTAGTTGATGCATTGAGTGATTAAACACTACCCTTTAAACACTTTGAGTGATTTAGAGTGAATCTGGTGAGGAGTTGGTTCTGAATAATTTCCTTGAGATAGTATTGTGTGAATTATTGGTATCTTGGTTGTGATACTTGAATTGATTGCTTCTTTTCTTTTTGTTTGACTTACGCTTATTAAGGATATGTGCAGGAGCTCTTTAGCTTGTCTGTCAGTTTAAGTATTGTTCCTTAGTGGTTTATTTTCCTTATTTTACTTTTAATTGCTTGAGGACAAGCAATGAGCTAAGTGTGGGGTTATTTGATGTGCGTAAAATACACACATCTAAATGGGGTTTTTAAGATTGATTTTATGGACATTTGGATGTGAATTAGTCTCAACACTCACCCTATACATATGTTTGTGTGCATTAGGTCCAAAAGAGGTCAAAGGATGATAAAGGAAAGAATTGGAGCATAATTGGACGTCAAAGCTGCCGAAACGAGCTAAGTATGCCCATGTAAAATACACACGGCCGTGTTGGATGCGTCAAACATGAAAGAAAAAGAAGCTTTTAGGGAGCACGACCACAGAGAGTAACACGGCCAGGAACACCAGCCCATGTCCCTAACACGGCCAGGGACACGGCCATGTTGGAGGCGACAAGGGATATTAATTAAAAGAACGAAGAGAGGAAAAGAAGGAGGCGGCTAGGGTTAGAACATCCCAAACCCTAATTTTTCTTTCCCTAAGGGTTTTCTGAGCTGAAACCAAGAGAAAAGGATACTTGGATCAAGGTTTCAATCGGATTCCCTTCAAAGATCAAAGATTGGGCGAGGTTCGTTGATTGATTTTCAAATCGAGCAAGAGGAACAAGAATCAATTCAATTGGAGCAAAAGGATTTGGGGTTGTTTACTCTCATCCAAGGGTGTAATCGAGTTTTCTCTACCTTTGCTCATTGTTGTAATTGAATTCTTGTGTATTTTGATAATGAACATGATTAGCTAGATTGATTAAATCCATTGGGATTTCTTTACTATGTTGGCTTAGTATTATATTGTTGGATTGTTTGGATTAGTTTTGTATTCTTCTTGCTTTCAGTATTAATAAGATAATGCATTATTCATGAGACATTGTGAATTGTGTGGTTAGATTGCTTTGTGTGATTGAGAAGTCCATTTGGCAATTGGAATTTTGAATAGCAAGAACTGGTTAATAATCGCTTAGAGATAAGGATAATTAACTAGCTGGATTAAGAATTAACAAAGCTTAATAGAGGCGGATTAAAGCTTAATGCTAATTTAAGAATCAATCGTTAGGAAGAGATTCCAACTTTAGGTTATTAGGTTTAGGAATTCAGTTATCTCGAGAGAGAAACTGAATTCGGTTAAGAATTCATCCACGGGTAGCATAATTAGACTCACTGATCCTTTATCTTTTGTTTGATTGCCAATTAGTTTAGATTCCCTTTGGGTTTGTCTTCTTGTCTTGATTATTTCGTTTATCAATCACTCTTGCATCTCCCTTAGGACTTAGCTTGTAGCTATTAGTTAGTTTAGAAATTATTTATCGCTAATTTTAGGTTAATATAACAAAGAACAAATGAGTAACTTTGGGCTTTCACTTTCTCGAGGAATACGACCTTGATACTCGCCATTAGTGCTAGACTGCATCGATAGGTACACTGCCTTAGATTGTAGCTAACACGAAGTAGCACCCATCAGTTTTCTTAAACTCACAGATATACTAAAATTACAGGGTTATTTTCTCCGATTCATAAATATCCCCGTATTACAGGGTTGTTTTCTAATATGTATAAATATACCCCTCTTGCGGGGTTGTTTTCTCATATTAAAAAATTTACCCCTTCTACGATGCTGTTTTCTTAGACTCGCAATTACACTACTTTTTCGATGTTATTTTCTTATATTGATAAATACACCACTTTTACAGGGTCGTTTTCTCATATTAATTTATTAGCACTATTATGGGGTTGTTTTGTCAAATTCATAAATATACACATTCTACAAGGTTATTTTCTTATATCGACAAATATACCCCTTTTACAGGGTTGTTTTCTTATATTCTAAAATTAACCCATTTAAGGGGTTGTTTTCTCATACTCACAAATATTCAGAAATTACAAGTATATTTTCTCCGTCTGATAAATATCTCCGTATTACGGGGTCGTTTTCTAATATTTATAAATATACCCCTCTACTGGGGTTGTTTTCTCATATTAAAAAATTTACCCTTTCTATGAGACTATTTTTTCAGACTCAAAATTACACTATTTTTACAAGGTTGTATTCTCAGATTCATAAATATACAAGTTTTACTTGGTTATTTTCTTATATTGATAAATATACCACTTTTACGGGGTCGTTTTCTCATATTAAATTATTAGCATTATAGGGTTGTTTTCTCAAATTCATAAATATACAAATTTTACGAGGTTATTTTCTTATATTGACAAATATACCCCTTTTAAGGGGTTGTTTTCTCATATATCTATTATGCATGTGTCATTCACAGATTTTAAATAGTGATTCTGATTAATTGATTGCAAGTTTAAATTATTTATTTAATTACTATTCATATATATCATGTTCTTCATCCTTGAATTTATTATTGCATGATGACTCGGGATGGGACGGCAATAGAACATACTTTGCTGAGTTGCACCAGTATGAATCCGAGACTGATAATAAAAGGGCACAAAGGGCAAATTTAAAAAGGTAAATTAGGACTTGCCCTGGTCGAGCATTGATCTCTAGGCTGAGTAGAGTGTGTTTGCTAGAGTAAAGGTCCCTGGTCGAGCATTGCTCTTTGGGTGCCGGCTTATTTGGACACCTAAGTAACTAGACTGGAGTTAAGGACCCTGGTCGAGCTTTGCTCTGTGGGCGCTAGTCTTATTAGAGTAAGAGAGCCGAAAGACTAAGAGTGTTAATGATAATTAAGTGACTGAACTGGATTTAAGGACCCTGGTCGAGCTTCGCTCTTTGGGCACTGTTAGAACGAGAGAGTCGAGATGTTAGTGTTGGGATTAGGGTTCTGCTGAGGTTCTCCGTACCGTGGTATGAAATAAAAATTTATTTTATTTTATTTTATTTTGTAGAAGCATAGCATGACATGGATTTTTATTTTAAGTTAAGCAATTATTTTATTGAAATGTTTATATTAGTTTTTGGGATATATGATTTTAACTCACTCGCAAAATTGATAGTCTCAATTTTCACCATTTTTCAGGGGATTGTTAGTATTTCCGCAGTTCTCATCTAGCAACCCGACTCCTCCCTCATCGGGTTGATGTAATTGATTATGGTATGCATGACTTGTAAAATAATTAGATTCTCCGCAGTAGAAATAATAGACTTATCAGTTGTAATTTTTTTGTGGATTCGGGTCTTGCCTAATTATACTAGCAGACCGAATTAAATATGTAGAATTTAATGGTTAAGATAAATTGTGACATCAGTGCTATTAGATGAGATTTAATTAAGTTAGTGAATGGTCAGGCTTACTACGGGACTCGGTGGCCTTACGCCTACCCATTCTCTAGTGCCGATCACGGGCCCACAGGTCGGGTCGTGACAATAAATATACACATTTTACGATATTATTTTCTTATATCAATAAATATACCCCTTTTACGGGGTTGTTTTCTCATACTGACAAATATACCAAAATAATGTGGTTATTTTCTTCGATTCATAAATATCTCGTATTACGGGGTTGTTTTCTAGTATTTATAAATATACCCCTCGTACTGGGTTGTTTTCTCATATTAAAAAATTTACCCCTTTTACGAGACTATTTCTCAGACTCAAAATTACACTACTTTTACGGGGTTGTTTTCTCAGATTCATAGATATACACGTTTTACGGGGTTATTTTCTTATATTGATAAATATACTACTTTTACGGGGTTGTTTTCTCATATTTTAAACTTGACCCATTTAAGGGGTTGTTTTCTCATACTCACAACTATACTAAAATTACAGGGTTATTTTCTACGATTGATAAATATCCCCGTATTAAGGGGTTATTCTCTAATATTTATAAATATACCCCTCTTACAGGGTTGTTTTCTCATATTAAAAAATTTACTCCTTTTATGAGGCTGTTTTCTTAGATTCGCAATTACACTACTTTTACGGGGTTGTTTTCTCATATTCATAAATATACAGGTTTTACCTGGTTATATTCTTATATTGATAAATATACCACTTTTACGGGGTCGTTTTCTCATATTAAACTATTAGCACTATTATGGGATTGTTTTCTCAAATTCATAAATATACACGTTTGATAAAGAAGGGGCAACTGCGTTTTCTGGCTTCTTCGGTGAGCTCCGGCAAGCTTTGGCCGATCGAAGGATATATCCGGACTCTCCTCAGCTCAAGCTTCGCAATGGCACCAGTTTCATGGCGATCGGACTCCGTTTGCAAATCGAAGGTCGAGATCGTCCATAAATCCCTCCAGATGATCGAGGGTCGAATCAGAAAATCAAAAGCGGGGATCATCATCAGTGCATCATTTCGAGTCCGTTGGTGCACTCGGATCGTCCATCGGACTCCGGCGACTGGAGGCGAGTCGACCGAGCGATCAAGCGTCTCGATAATCCGTCAGTTCGTTTCATGCACAAATTTTAAATAGCTATTGCGATTAATTGATTACAAGTTTAAATTATTCATTTAATTACTATTCATATATATCATGTTCTTTATCACTGAATTTATTATTGTTTGATAACTCGGGATGGAATGGCGGTAGAACATACTATTTTGATGAGTGCACCGGTATAAATCCGAGAGTGATAGAAAAGGGGTAAAATGGTAAATTTAAAAAGGGGTAAATTTAGAACTTGCCATGGTCGAGCATTGCTCTCTGGGCGCCGGCTTATTTGGAAATCTAAGTGACCAGACTAGAGTTAAGGACCCTGGTCGAGCTTCGCTCTCTAGGCGTCAGTCTTATTGGAGTAAGAGAGCAAAAAAGGCTAAGAGTGTTAGTGATAATTAAGTGTTTGAACTGGATCTAAGGACCCTGATCGATCCTTGCTCTCTAGGCACCAGTTCTGTTAGAATGAGAGAGAGTCGAGATGTTCAGTGTTGGGATTAGGGTTCTACTGAGGTACTCCATCCCGTAGTGTGTGTAAATTATTTTATTTAAGCATGGCATGACACGTTTATTTTTGCATGACTTAGTATTTATTTCAAATTAAATAAATGTGTTATTGAAGTGTTTGTAACTGTTTTTCTTTGGATATATGATTTTAACTCACTCTCGATACTGACAGTCTCAATTTTACTATTTTTCAGATCTGTGATTGTTAGTCTTCCCGCGGCTCTTATCTAGCAACCCGACTCCTTCATCATCGGGTGATGTAATTGGTTTGGTATGTTAACTTTTAAAATCTTAGATTCTCCGCAGTAGAAATAATAGACTTATCAGTTGTAATTTTATGTAGTTTCGGGTCTCGCCTAATTCTTCTGGCAAACTGAATTAAATATGTAAAATTTAACGGTTAAGATAAATTGTGGCATGAGTAATATCATATGAGATTTAATTAAGTTAATGAGTGTCAGGCTTACTACGAGATTCGGTGGCCTTACGCCTACCCATTCCCTAGTGCCGATCACGGGCCCATAGATTGGGTCGTGACAGAGTTGGTATCAGAGCTTAGGTTTAGATTTCCTTCGACCTAGGTTAAGATTCTTGGTACTGCGGAGCTAGGATCAAGTCTGTATTATTGTTTTCATTGACTCAAGTGTCTCAGCTTTCACTGTTAGAGAGTCTGTCATTCTTTTCTCGTGAGCTTGTCTTTAATACTGTGTTAAGGATGAGCGTTGTAGCGATAGTAAGATCTGAAGCGCGGTAGACTCGTGTCATTTTCTTCAAGTGATTGGTGCAGGCCGACCCTTGGATGCTCCGATTGTTATTTCGATGGTGGGCACCACAGACAGAATTAGTGCAGAGCGTAGTTGTAGTCGTGTCATGAACTGCCTCATCATTGCATCAGGCATCGCCTTAATGAGGAGCACAGAAGTTAGTGCATGGAAAGTCGAGCAGATGTTAGAGCATATATGGTTGAGTTTAGTGATTGTAAGAAGCTTAAGAAAGGTGGTAGGAATATTTTCGGACGCTTGAAATCTAGAGAAGCTTAAGCAAACACTATTTATTTTTCTAAGTAGAACAAAGTGTTTTAAAAATATAATATTGCGCCCAGCCCTGTAAGAAATCATTATGGCATTTCATTGTTAGGCATGCATAATTCCATACTCATTTTAGGGCATGCATCATACATAGTGCATTGCAACCCTTGGTGATAAGGGTCATCATCACCCTAGTGCGCGATATTGTAGAATTTTATATAAGAAAATGGCTAGAGATTTTACGATTTTGTAAAAGTGTTTTTCAAGATAATAATTTCTATCAGTGTTGATTTTAAAGTAAGTAGATAAATAAATTTTTCAAAGTAAATGGTGTTAGCTTGGAATTCTCTGGATGACAAGTTGAGTTGCTGTGAGAATGAATCTGTGGCGCAGTAGGCCCCATGTTGGATTATAGAGGAGACTTTTGGATTTCAATCGAAGAGGAAATTTGTGTCGGTTATGGCAACCAGATGGATGATATGACGTGGATGATGTGATGTGGATGTTAAGGATTTTCTGTACGTGCAAGGGACACGTCATTAGGTAGGAATTTTGGCGGGACCCAAGTTAGTCCAGATCTTTCAGAGAAGATTCTTTTTCTCGTAAGCGGTTGAAGACAACTTTCAGGAAGCAGAGGAGTTGTGCGAATCTGAAGTGGGTGCACGTGGAGATTTGTAATATAGAAGTATGTATTCCTAAGGCGTCTCTTGTGCAAGAAGTGATGCGGTTTGGTAAGGAAGGCAAGTTAGCCCTTCTTGTGTGCAACCCTTGGAATTATCAGAAGGTCTGGTGTGGTGGCATGCAAGTTGGACTTGCCGCCAAACTTTCTCGCAGGTCAATCTAGTATTTCGTAGGTTTGTGTTGAGGAAATGTATTTTCGTTCCTTTGCTCGTGTTGGACCCTCAATGTCTGGAAGTAAGTGAAGATTTGATTTCCGAAGGAGAAGTAACTCAGGATTGCAGGTTCTCAGGTTCACCAGTTTTTGCTCAAGGGTTTTATCAATGGGTTTTGTGGTTGAAATCGGGCCATGACAAATCCCATAATAGTGCTAATAATTTAATATGAGAAAATGACCCCGTAAAAGTGGTATATTTATCAATATAAGAAAATAACCCCGTAAAGCGTGTATATTTATGAATTTGAGAAACCAACCCCGTAAAAGTAGTGTAATTGCGAGTCTGAAAAAACAACCTCGTAGAAGGGGTAAATTTTTTAATGTGAGAAAATAACCCCATCAGAGGGTATATTTATAAATATTAGAAAATAAACTCGTAATACGGGGATATTTTCCAATTGGAGAAAATAACCTTGTAATTTCTGTATATTTGTGAGTATGAGAAAACAACCCCTTAAATGGGTTAATTTTATAATATGAGAAAATAACCCCCTGAAAGGGGTATATTTTTCGATATAAGAAAATAACCCCGTAAAATGTGTACATTTATGAATTTGAGAAAACAACCACATAATAGTGCTAATAATTTAATATGAGAAAACGACCCCGTAAAAGTGGTATATTTATCAATATAAGAAAATAACCTTGTATAATGTGTATATTTATGAATATGAGAAAACAATCCCGTAAAAGTAGTGTAATTGCGAGTCTAAGAAAATAACCTCGTAGAATGGGTAAATTCTTTAATATGAGAAAATAGTTTGGTTGAAGGGGTAAATTTTTTAATATGTGACAACCCTGTAATACGGGGATATTTATGAATTTGAGGAAATAACCCCGTAATTATGGAATATTTCTGAGTATGAGAAATCAACCCCTTAAATGGGTTAATTTTATAGTGTGAGAAAACAACCCTGTAAAAGGGATATGTTTGTCAATATAAGAAAATAACCCCGTAAAATGCGTATATTTATGAATTTGAGAAAACTACCACATAATAGTGCTAATAATTTAATATGAGAAAACGACCTCGTAAAAGTAGGATATTTATCAATATAAGAAAATAATCCCGTAAAACGTGTATATTTATGAATCTATAAAAACGACCCCGTTAAAGTAGTGTAGTTGCGTGTTTGAGAAAACAAGCTCGTAGAAAGGGTATATTTTTAATATGAGAAAACAACCCCGTAAGAGTGGTATATTTATAAATTTTAGAAAACAACTCGTAACACAGGATATCTTTCAATCGGAGAAAACAACCCGTAATACTGAATCTGAGGAAATAACTTCATAATTTTTGTATATTTGTGAGTATGAGAAAATAACCCCTTAAATGGGTTAATTTTATAATATGAGAACATAACCCCGTAAAAGGGGTATATTTGTCAATATAAGAAAATAACCCCGTAAACGTGTATATTTATGAATTTGTGAACACAACCCCGTAAAAATAGTGTAATTGCGAGTCTAAGAAAACATCCTTGTAGAAGGGGTCAATTTTTTAATATGAGAGAACATCCTCGTTAGAGGGGTATATTTATAAATATTAGAAAACAACCCCGTAATACGGGGATATTTATCAATAGGAGAAAATAACCCCATAATATTAGTATATTTATTAGTATGAGAAATAAACCCCTTAAATGGGTTAATTTTATAATATGAGAAGACAACCCCGTAAAAGGGGTGTATTTGTCAATATAAGATAATAACCCCGTAAAATGTGTATAGTTTTGAATCTGAGAAAACAACCCCGTAAGAATATTGTAATTGCGAGTCTGAGGAAACAACCTCGTAGAAGGGGTAAATTTTTTAATATGAGAAAACAGCCCCGTAATATGGGGATATTTATGAATCTGAGGAAATAACCCCGTAATTGTTGTATATTTATGAGTATGAGAAAACTACCTCTTAAATGGGTTAATTTTATAATATGAGAAAACAACCCCGTAAAAGAGGTATTTATCCATATAAGAAAATAACCCCATAAAACGTGCATATTTATGAATTTAAAAAAACAACCTCGTAAAAGTAGTGTAATTGCGAGTCTGAGAAAACAGCCTCGTAGAAGAGGTAAATTTTTTAATATGAGAAAAAACCCTGTAAGGGGTATATTTATAAATATTAGGAAACAACCCCATAATACGGTGATATTTATCAATCGAAGAAAATAACCTCGTATTTTAGTATATCTGTAAGTATGAGAAAACAATCCCTCGAATGGGTTAATTTTATAATATGAGAAAACAACCCTGTAAAAGGAATATATTTGTCAATATGAAAAAATAACCCAGTAAAATGTGTATATTTATGAATTTGAGAAAACAACCCCATAAAAGTAGTGCAATTGCGACCTTGAAAAAGCAGCCTCGTAGAAGGGGTAAATTTTTTAATATGAGAAAACAACCCCATAAGAGGGATATATTTATAAATATTAGAAAACAACCACGTAATATGGGGATATTTATCAATCGGAGAAAATAACCCAGAAATTTTGTCATATTTGTGAGTATGAGAAAAGAACCCCTTAAATGGGGTAATTTTAGAATATGAGAAAACAACCTCGTAGAAGGGCTAAATTTTTTAATATGAGAAAACAACCACGTAATATGGGAATATTTATTAATCGGAGAAAATAACCACATAAAAATAGTGTAATTGCAAGTCTAGAAAAACAACCTCGTAGAACGGGTAAATTCTTTTAGTATGAGAAAACAGCCTCGTTGAAGTGGTAAATTTTTTTATATGTGAAAACAACCCCGTAATACAGGAATAATTATGAATCTGAGGAAATAACCCCGTAATTTTGGTATATTTGTGAGTATGAGAAATCAACTCCTTAAATGGGTTAATTTTATAATATGAGAAAATAACCCCGTGAAAGGGGTATATTTTTCGATATAAGGAAATAACCCCGTAAAAGTGCAGATTTATGAATTTGAGAAAACAACCATAAAATAGTGCTAATTAATTAATATGAGAAAACGACCACGTAAAAGTGTTATATTTATCAATATAAGAAAATAACCCCGTAAAACGTGTATATTTATGAATCTGAGAAAACAACCCCGTAAGAGTAGTGTAATTGCGAGTCTAAGAAAACAGCCTCGTAGAATGGAAAATATTTTTAATATGACAAAAACAACCTCGTTGAAGGGGTAAATTTTTTAATATGTGAAAACAACCCGTAATATGGAGATATTTATGAATCTGAGAAAATAACCCCATAATTGTAGTATATTTGTGAGTATGATAAATCAACTCCTTAAATGGATTAATTTTATAATATGAGAAAAGTACCCCGTAAAAGGGGTATGATTGTCAATATAAGAAAATAACCCGGTAAAATGTGTATATTTATGAATTTGAGAAAACAACCCCATAATAATGCTAATAATTTAATATGAGAAAACGGCCCCGTAAAAGTGGCATATTTATCAATATAAGAAAATAATCCCGTAAAGCATGTATATTTATGAATCTGAGAAAACAACCACGTAAAAGTAGTGTAATTGCGAGTCTCAGAAAACAACCTCGTAGAAGGAGTAAATTTCTTAATATGAGAAAACAACCCCATCAGAGGGTTATATTTATAAATATTAGAAAATAACCCCGTAATACGGGAATTTTTTCCAATCGGAGAAAATAACCCCGTAATTTTTGTATATTTGTGAGTATGAGAAAAAACCCCCTTAAATGGGTTAATTTTATAATATGAAAAAATAACCCCGTGAAAGCTGTATGTTTTTTACTATAAGAAAATAACCCCGTAAAACGTGTAGATTTATGAATTTGAGAAAACAACCACATAATAATGCTAATAATTTAATATGAGAAGACTACCCTGTAAAAGTGGTATATTTATCAATATAACAAAATAACCTCGTAAAACGTGTATATTTATGAATTTGAGAAAACAACCCCATAAAAGTAGTGTAATTGCGAGTCTAAGAAAACAGCCTCGTATAATGGGTAAATTCTTTAATATGAGAAAACAGCCTCGTTGAAGGGGTAAATTTTTTAATATGGGACAACAACCCTATAATACGAGGATATTTATGAATCTGAGAAAATAGCCCCGTAATTGTGGTATATTAGTGAGTATGAGAAATCAACCCCTTAAATGGGTTAGTTGTATAATATGAGAAAACAACCCCGTAAAAGGGATATGTTTGTCAATATAAGAAAAATGATCCCATAAAATGTGTATATTTATGAATTTGAGAAAACAACCCCATAATAGTGCTAATAATTTAATATGTGAAAACGACCCTGTAAAAGTGGTATATTTATCAATATAAGAAAATAATTCCGTAAAGCGTGTATATTTATGAATCTGTAAAAACAACCTTGTAAAAGTAGTGTAATTATGTGTCTGAGAAAACAACCTCGTAGAAGGGATAAATTTTTTAATATGAGAAAACAACCTGTAAGAGTGGTATATTTATAAATATTAGAAAACAACCTGTAATACGGGATATCTTTCAATTGGAAAAAATAATCCCGTGATTTTAGTATATTTGCGAGTATGAGAAAACAACCCTTTAAATGGGTTAATTTTATAATACGAAAAAACAACCCTGTAAAAAAGGTATATTTGTCAATCTGGAAAAAAAATCCCGTAAAAGTAGTGTAATTGCGAGTCTGAGAAAACAGCCTCACAGAAGGGGTAAATTTTTTAATATGAGAAAACAACCCCGTAAGCAGGGTATATCTATAAATATTAGAAAACAACCACGTAATACGGTGATATTTATCAATCAGAGAAAATAACCCTGTAATTTTGGTATATTTGTGAGTATGAGAAAACCATCCCGTAAAAGAGGTATATTTGTCAATATAAGCAAATAACTCTGTAAAATGTGTATATTTATGAATTTGAGAAAACAACCCCATAATAGTGCTAATAATTTAATATGAGAAAAATGACCCCGTAAAAGTGATATATTTATCAATATAAGAAATTTACCGCATAAACATATATATTTATGAATATGAGAAAATAATTCCGTAAAAGTAGTGTAATTGCGAGTCAAAGAACACAGCCTCGTTGAAGGGTAAATTTTTTAATATAAGAGAACATCCCCGTAAGAGGGGTATATTTATAAATATTAGAAAACAACCACGTAATACAAGGATATTTATCAATCGGAGAAAATAACCCCGTAATTTTGGTATATTTGTGAGTATGAGAAAACAACCCCTTAAATATGGGGTAATTTTAGAATATGAGAAAACAGCCTCGTACAAGGGGTAAATTTTTTTATATGAGAAAACAGCCCCGTAATACAGGGATATTTATCAATTGAAGAAAATAACCATGTAAAAGTAGTGTAATTGTGAGTCTAAGATAACAGCCTGTAGAACGGGTAATTTTTTTAGAATGGAAAAACAGCCTCGTTAAAGTGGTAAATTTTTTAATATGTGAAAACAATCCTGTAATACGAGAATATTTATGAATCTGAGGAAATAACTTCGTAATTGTGGTATATTTATAAGTATGAGAAAACAACCTCTTAAATGGGTTAATTTTATAATATGAGAAAACAACCCTGTAAAAGGGGCTATATTTATCCATATAAGAAAATAACACCGTAAAATGTGTATATTTATGAATCTGAAAAAATAACCCCGTAAAATTAGTGTAATTGCGAGTCTAAGAAAACAGCCTCGTAGAAGGTGTAAATTTTTTAATATGAGAAAAGACCCCGTAAGAGAGTTATATTTATAAATATTAGGAAACAACCCCATAATACGGTGATATTTTTCAATCGAAGAAAATAACCTCGTAATTTTAGTATATCTGTGAGTATGAAAAAACAACCCCTTAAATGAGTTAGTTTTATAATATGAGAAAACAACCCCGTAAAAGGGATATATTTGTCAATATGAGAAAATAACTCCATAAAACGTGTATATTTATAAATTTGAGAAAACAACCCCGTAAAAGTAGTGGAATTGCGAGCTTGAAAAAACAGCCTCTTAGGAAGGGTAAATTTTTTAATATGAGAAAACAACCCCGTAAGAGGGATATATTTTTAAATATTAGAAAATAACCACGTAATATGGGGATATTTATCAATCGGAGAAAATAACCCTATAATTTTGGTATATTTGTGAGTATGAGAAAACAACCCCTTAAATGGGGTAATTTCTAGAATATGAGAAAACAGCCCCGTAATACGGGGATATTTATCAATCGGAGAAAATAACCACATAAAAGTAGTGTAATTGTGAGTCTAGGAAAACAGATTCGTAGAATAAGTAAATTTTTTAGTATGAGAAAACAGCCTCGTTGAAGTGGTAAATTTTTTAATATATGAAAACAACCCCGTAATACAGTAATATTTATTAATTTGAGGAAATAACCCGTAATTGTGGTATATTTATGAGTATGAAAAAACAACCTCTTAAATGAATTAATATTATAATATGAGAAAACAACCCCATAAAAGGGGTATATTTATCCATTTAAGAAAATAGTCCCGTAAAACGTGTATATTTATAGATCTAAAAAACAACCCCATAAAAGTAGTGTAATTCCAAGTCTAAGAAAACAGGTTCATAGAAGAGGTAAATTTTTTAATATGAGAAAACAGCCTCGTTGAAATGGTAAATTTTTTAATATGTGAAAACAACTCCGTAATATAGGGATATTTATGAATCTGAGGAAATAGCCCCCTAATTGTGCTGTATTTGTGAGTATGAGAAAACAACCCCTTAAATTGGTTAATTTTATAATATGAGA
Source organism: Ricinus communis (assembly GCF_019578655.1). Lineage (NCBI taxonomy): Eukaryota > Viridiplantae > Streptophyta > Magnoliopsida > Malpighiales > Euphorbiaceae > Ricinus > Ricinus communis. Next base: position 9,658,201 of record NC_063261.1, on the reverse strand, counting down.
AAACAACCCCATAAAAGGGGTATACTTGTCGATATAAGAAAATAACCCCGTAAAATTTGTATATTTTATGAATTTTAGAAAACAACCCCATAATAGTGCTAATAATTTAATATGAGAAAATGACCTTGTAAAAGCCCGTAAAACATGTATATTTATGAATTTGACAAAACAACAGCATAACAGTGCTAATAATTTAATATGAGAAAACGATCCCGTAAAACTGGTATATTTATCGATATTAGGAAATAACTCCGTAAAACGTATACATTTATGAATATGAGAAAACAACCCCGTAACACAAGGTTATTTATCAATCGAGAAAACAACCTCGTAATTTTGGTATATTTGTGAGTATGAGAAAACAACACCTTAAATGAGTTAATTTTATAATATGAGAAAACAACCCTGCAAAAAGGGGTATATTTGTTAATATAATAAAATAACCTTGCAAAACGTGTATATTTATAAATTTGAGAAAACAAAACCATAATAATGCTAATAATTTAATATGAGAAAATGACCCCGTAAAAGTGGTATATTTATCAATATAAAAAAATAACCAAGTAAAACCTGTATATTTATGAATATGAGAAAACAACCTCGTAAAAGTAGTGTAATTGCAAGCTTGAAAAAACAACCTCGTCGAAGGGGTAAATTTTTTAATATGAGAAAACAATCCCGTAAGTGGGGTATATTTATAAATATTAGAAAACAACCCCGTAATAAGGGAATATTTATCAATCAGAGAAAATAACCCCGTAAAAGGGGGGTTAATTTTAGAATATGAGACAACAACCCTGTAAAAGGGGTATATTTGTTGATATAAAAAAATAACTCCGTAAAATGTGTATAGTTATGAATTTGAGAAAACAACCCCATAATAGTGCTAATAATTTAATATAAAAAAATGACCCCGTAAAAGTGGTATATTTATCAATATAAGAAAATAACCCCCTAAAACATGTAAATTTATGAATCTGAGAAACAACCCTGTAAAAGTAGTATAATTGCGAGTCTAAGCAAACAACCTCATAGAACGACTAAATTTTTTAGTATGGAAAAATAGCCTCGTTGAAGTGGTAAGTTTTTTAATATGTGAAAAGAATCCCATAATACGGGAATATTAATGAATTTGGGGAAATAACCCCGTAATTGTGGTATATTTGTGAGTACGAGAAAACAACCTCCTAAATGGGTTAATTTTATAATATGAGAAAATAACCCCGTAAAAGGGGTATATTTATCAATATAAGAAAATAGCCCCCATAAAACGTGTATATTTATGAATTTGATAAAATAACCCCGTAAAAGTAGTGTAATTCCATGTCTAAGAAAACAAGTTTGTAGAATAGGTAAATTTTTTAATATGAGAAAACAGCCTCGTTGAAATGGTAAATTCTTTAATGTGTGAAAACAACCTCATAATACGGGGATATTTATGAATCTAAAGAAATAACCCCGTAATTGTGGTGTATTTGTGAGTATGAGAAAACAACTCCTTAAATTGGTTAATTTTATAATATGAGAAAATAAGCCCGTAAATGGGGTATATTTGTCGATATAAGAAAATAACCCCGTAAAATGTATATATTTATGAATTTGAGAAAACAACCCCATAATAGTGCTAATAATTTAAGATGAGAAAACGACCTTGTAAAAGCCCGTAAAACGTGTATATTTATGAATTTGAGCAAACAACCCCGTAATAGTGCTAGTAATTTAATATGAGAAAACGACCCTGTAAAACTGGTATATTTATCAATATAAGAAAATAACCCCGTAAAATTTGTATATTTATGAATCTGAGAAAACAACCCGTAAAGTAGTATAATTGCGAGTTTCAGATAACAATATATTTGTAACTATTAGAAAACAATCCCATAATATGGGGATATTTATCAATCGGAGAAAATAACTCCGTAATTTTGGTATATTTGTGAGTATGAGAAAACAACCTCTTAAATGGGTTAATTTTATAATATGAGAAAACAACCACATAAAAGGGGTATATTTTTCAATATAAGAAAATAACCCCATATAATGTGTATATTTATGAATTTAAGAAAACAACCCCATAATAGTGCTAATAATTTAATATGAGAAAACGACCCCGTAACAGTGATATATTTATCAATATAAGAAAATAACCCTATAAAAAATGTGCATATTTATGAATATGAGAAAACAATCCCGTAAAAATAATGTAATTGCGAGTCTAAGAAATCATCTTCGTAGAATGGGTAAATTTTCTAATATGTGAAAACAACCCCGTAATACGGGGATATTTATGAATCTGAGGTAATGACCCTGTAGTTGTCGTATACGGGTGAGTATGAGAAAACAACCCCTTAAAAGGGGTATATTTTTTTATATAAGAAAATAACCTCGTAAAATGTTTATATTTATGAATTTGAGAAAATAACCACATAATAGTGCTAATAATTTAAAATGAGAAAACGACCCCGTAAAAGTGGTATATTTATCAATGTAAGAAAATATCCCCGTAAAAAGTAGTGTAATTGCGAGTCTGAGAAAACAGCCTCATAGAAAGAGTAAATTTTTTAATATGAGAAAACAACCCCGTAAGAGGGGTATATTTATAAATAATAGAAAATGATCCCATAATACAGGGATATTTATCAATCGGAGAAAATAACCCCATAATTTTGGTATAATTGTGAGTATGAGAAAATAACCCTTAATTGGATTAATTTTATAATATGAGAAAACAACCATGTAACAGGGGTATATTAGTTAATATAGGAAAATAACTCCGTAAAACGTGTATATTTATGAATTTGAGAAAACAACTCCATAATAGCACTAATAATTTAATAAGACAAAAAGACCCCGTAATAATGGTATATTTATCCATATAAGAAAATAACCCCGTAAAACGTGTATATTTATGAATATGAGAAAACAATCCCGTAAAAGTAATGTAATTGCGAGTATGAGAAAACAGCCTCGTAGAACGGGTAAATTTTTTAATATGAGAAAATAGCCTCGTTGAAGTGGTAAATTTTTTAATATGTGAAAACAACCCTCTAATACGGGAATATTTATGAATATGAGGAAATAACCCCGTAATTGTGGTATACTTGTGAGTATGAGAAAATAACCTTTTAAATAGGTTAATTTTATAATATGAGAAAACAACCTTGTAAAAGGGGTATATTTATCGACATAAGAATATAACCTCGTAAAATGTGTATATTTATGAATTTGAGCAAACAACCCCATAATAGTGCTAATAATTTAATGTGATAAAACGAGCCTGTAAAACTGGTGTATTTATCCATATAAGAGAATAACCCCGTAAAACGTGTCTATTTATGAATCTAAGAAAACAACCTCGTAAAAGTAGTGTAATTGCGAGTCTTAGAAAACAGCCTCGTAGAAGGGGTAAATTTTTTAATATGAGAAAACAACCCCGTAAGAGGGGTATATTTATAAATATTAGAAAACAACCCCGTAATTTTGGTATATTTGTGAATATGAGAAAACAACTCTTTAAATAGGGTAATTTTAGAATATCAGAAAACAACCCCGTAAAAGTTGTATATTTCTCAGTATAAGAAAATAACCCCATAAAAATGTGTGTATTTAAGAATCTCAGAAAACAACCCCGTAAAAGTAGTGTAATTACGAATCTAAGAAAGCAGCCTTGTAGAATAGGTAAATTTATTAATATGATGCAATAGCTTCGTAGAAAAATATGGTATATTTGTAAGTACAACCCCTTAAATGGGTTAATTTTATAATATGAGAAAACAATCCCGTAAAAGGGGTATATTTGTCAATATAAGAAAATGACAATGTAAAACACGTATATTTATAAATTTGAGAAAATAACTCCATAACAATGGTAATAATTTAATATGAGAAAACAACCCCGTAAAAGTGGTATATTTATCAATATAAGAAAATAATCCCGTAAAACGTGTATATTTATGAATATGAGAAAACAATCCCATAAAAGTAATTGCGAGTTTGAGAAACAGCCTCGTAGAAGGGATAAATTTCTTAATATGAGAAAACAACACCGTAATACGGGGATATTTATCAATCAGAGAAAATAACCTTGTAATTTTGGTATCTTTTTAGTATAAGAAAATAACCCCGTAAAAAGGGTATATTTGTGAGTATAAGAAAATAACTCCGCAAACGTGTATATTTATGAATTTGAGAAAACAATCCCATAAAAGTAGTGTAATTGCGATTCTGAGAAAACACCCTCGTAGAAAGGATAAATTCTTTAATATGAGAAAACAACCCCGTAAAAGGGGTATATTTATAAATATTAGAAAACAACCCCGTAATTTTGGCATATTTGTGAGTATGAGAAAACAAACCCTTAAATGGGTTAATTTTGTAATATGAGAAAACAACCTCGTAAAAGAGGTATATTTGTCGATATAAGAAAATAATCCCGTAATTTTGGCATATTTGTGAGTACGAGAAAATAACACCTTAAATGGGTTAATTTTATAATATAAGAAACAACCTCGTAAAAGGGGTATATTTATCGATATAAGAAAATAACCTCGTAAAACATGTATATTTATGAATTTGAGAAAACAACTCCATAATAGCGCTAACAATTTAATATGAGAAAACAACCCCGTTAAAATGGTATATTTATCAATATAAGAAAATAACCCTGTAAAACGTGTATATTTATGAATATGAGAACAACCCCGTAAAAGTAGTTTAATTGCAAGTCTAAGAAAACATCCTCGTAGAGCTGGCAAATTATTTAATATGAGAAAATAACCCCGTACAAGAGATAAATTTTTTAATATGTGAAAACAACCTCGTAATATGGGGATACTTATGAATCTGAGGTATTGGACCATAATTGTGGTATATTAGTGAGTATGAGAAAACAACCCCTTAAATGGGTTAATTTTATCAGATGATAAATCAACCCCATAAAAAGGGTATATTTTTTTATAAAATAACCTCATAAAACGTGTATATTTATGAATTTGAGAAAACAACCCTATAATCGTGCTAATAATTTAATATGAGAAAACGACATCGTAAAGGTGATATATTTATCAATATAAGAAAATAACCACGTAAAACGTGTATATTTATAAATTTAGGAAAACAACCCCGTAAAAGTAGTGTAATTGCAAGTCTAAGAAAATAGCACCGTAGAAGGAATAAATTTTTTAATATGAGAAAATAACACCGTAATACGGTGATATTTATCAATCAAAGAAAATAATCAAGTAATTTTTATATATTTGTGAGTATGAGAAAACAACCACTTAAATGGGTTAATTTTATAATATGAGAAAACAACCCCGTAAATGGGGTATATTTGTCAGTATAAGAAAATAACCCCTTAAAACGCGTATACTTATGAATCTGAGAAAACAACCCCGTAAAAATAGTGTAATTGCGAGTCTGAGAAAATTACCTCACAGAAGGGGTAAATTTATTAATATGAGAAAACAACCCTATAAGAGGGGTATATTTATAAATATTAGAAAATAACCCCGTAATACGTGGATATTTATCAATCGGAGAAAATAACCCCATAATTTTAGTATATTTTTGTGAGTATGTGAAAATAACCTCTTAAATGGGTTAATTTTATAATATGAGAAAACGCTCCCAAAAAAGTAGTATATTTTTCAGTATAAGAAAATAATCCTGTAAAATGTGTATATTTATAAATTTGAGAAAACAACCCCATAATATTGCTAATAATTTAATAGGAGAAAATGACCGCATAAAAGTGGTATATTTATCAATATAAGAAAATAACCGAGTAAAACGTGTATATTTATGAATCTAAGAAAATAATCCCGTAAAAGTAGTGTAATTGCGAGTCTAAGAAATCATCCTCATAGAATGGGTAAATTTTTTAATATGAGAAAACAATCTGATAGAAAGGGTAAATTTTTTAATATGTGAAAACAACCCCGTAATACAAGGATATTTATGAATCTGAGGTAATGACCCTGTAGTTGTGGTATATGGGTGAGTATGAGAAAACAACCCCTTAAATGGATTAATTTTATAATATGAGAAAACAACCCCGTAAAAGGGGTATATTTTTCGATATAAGAAAATAACCTCGTGAAATGTTTATATTTATAAATTTGAGAAAACAACCACATAATAGTGCAAATAATTTAATATGAGAAAACGACCCCGTAAAAGTGGTATATTTATCAATATGAGAAAACAACCCCGTAAAAGTAGTGTAATTGCGAGTATAAGAAAACATCCTCGTAGAACGGGTAAACTTTTTTAATATGTGAAAACAACCCCGTAATAAGGGGATATTTATGAATATGAGGTAATGACCCCATAATTGTGGTATATTGGTGAGTATGAGAAAACAACCCCTTAAATGGGTTAATTTTATAATATGAGAAAACAACCCCGTAAAGGAGGTATGCTTTTTGATATAAGAAAATAACCTCGTAAAACGTGTTTATTTATGAATTTGAGAAAACAACCCCATAATAGTGCTAATAATTTAATATGAGAAGAAAATGACCTCGTAAAAGTAGTATATTTATCAACATAAAAAAATAACCCCGCAAAAGTAATGTAATTTCGAGTCTGAGAAAACAGCCTCGGAGAAGGAGTGAATTTTTTAATATGAGAAAACAACCTCGTAAGAGGGATGTATTTATAAATATTAGAAAAAAACCCCGTAACATGGGGATATTTATCAATCGGAGAAAATAACTACGTAATTTTGGTATATTTGTGAGCATGAGAAAACAACCCCTTAAATGGGTTAATTTTAGAATATGAGCAATAACCCCGTAAAAGTGGTATATTTGTTAATATAAGAAAATAACCTCATAAAACGTGTATATGTATGAATTTGAGAAAATAACTCCATAACAGTGCTAATAGTTTAATATGAGAAAACGACCTCGTAAAAGTGGTATATTTGTTAATATAGGAAAATAACCTCGTAAAACGTGTATTTTTATGATTCTGAGAAAACAACTCTAAAAAAATAGGGTAATTACGAGTCTAAGAAAACAGCCGCAAAGAACGGGTAAATTTTTTAAAATGAGAAAACAACCCCGTAAAAAGGAGATATTTATCAATCGGAGAAAATAACTCTGTAACTTTGGTATATTTGTGAGTTTGAGAAAACAAACCCTTAAATGGGTTAATTTTATAATATGAGAAAACAACCCCATAAAAGTGGTATATTTGTCAATATAAGAAAATAACCCCGTAAAACGTGTATATTTATGAATTTGAGAAAACAACCCCATAATAGTGCTATTAGTTTAATATGAGAAAACGATCCCGTAAAAGTGGTATATTTATCAATATAAGAAAATAACCCCATAAAACGTGTATATTTATGAATCTGAGAAAATAACCCGATAAAAGTACTGTAATTGCGAGTCTAAGAAAACAGCCTCGTAGAATGGGTAAATTTTTTAATATGACAAAACAGCCTCGTTGAAGTGGTTAATTTTTTAATATATAAAAGCAACCCTATAATACGGGGATATTTATGAATTTGAGGAAATAACTCCGTAATTGTGGTATATTTGTGAGTATGAGAAATCAACCCCTTAAATGGGTTAATTTTATAACATGAGAAAAAAAACCCCGTAAAAGGGGTATGTTCGTCAATATAAGAAAATAATCCCGTAAAATATGTATATTTTTGAATTTGAGAACACAATCCCGTAATTGTGCTAATAATTTAATAAGAGAAAATGACCCCGTAAAAGTGGTTTATATATCAATATAAGAAAATAATCCCATAAAGCTTGTATGTTTATGAATCTGAGAAAACAACCCCGTAAAAGTAGTGTAATTACGAGTCTGAGAAAGCAACCTCGTAGAAGGGGTAAATTTTTAATATGAGAGAACAACTCCGTAAGAGGGGTATATTTATAAATATTAGAAACAACCTTGTAATACGGGAATATTTTTGAACCAGAGAAAATAACCCCATAATTTTAGTATATTTGCGAGTATAAGAAAACTGTCACGACCCACTCTATGGACCCATTGTACCGGCGATAGGAATGGGTAGGCTTAAAACCATTGAATCCGTAGTAAGCCCTGACAATTTACTAACTCAATCAAATCTCATCTCAAATTAATATTATTAAAGCCACAAATTATCTTAATAGTTACATTTTACATAATTACTTGATCGCGGGAAAATTAGGCGAGGCCGGAACTCGAAATTACCAGAAATACCTCTACTATTACTACTGCCGAAAATCTAAGATTTTTACAATTTGACATACCAAATCAAACACCACAGATGATGAAGAGAAGTCGGGTTCTTGGGAAATAAATCGCGGAAAGACTAACGATCACAAATCTAAAAAAGCGATGAAATGGAGACTCAATCTCAGTGAGTGAGCTAAAATCATATATCTAAAAGCGATTTCAAACATCTCAATATCACATTATTTAATTTTAAAATAATTAATAAATCATGCAAACCATACGTGTCATGCCATGCTTATACAAAAATAATTCCACATATAATGGGATAGAGTACTTCATTAGAACCCTAATCCCAACTCTAACATCTCGATTTAATTCAACACTTACATCTCGACTAACCTCAACTCTAACATCTCAATCTCTCATTCCAACGAGCTGGCGCAGAGAAGCAGGCTGGACCCGAGGGACCTTACCTCGGTCACAGTCACTTAAATCTCGACCGCCAGCCTTTGGGCTCTTTATCCAATAAGGTAGCCTGAGAGCAAAGCTCGACTAGGGACCTTACCTCTAGTCCGGTCACTTAAATTTTCAAATAAGTCGGGCGCTAGAGGCAAAATTCCAGGCCCAGGCGGAGGCAAAAGGCGGACCAGGGACCTTACCTCCAGTCTGGTCACTTAAATCTCAGCCTTGGCCTTTCGGCTCTCTTATCCAATAAGACTGGCGCCTAGAGAGCAAAGCTCGACTAGGGACCTTACCTCTAGTCTGGTCACTTAAATTTCCAAATAAACCGGCGCCTAGAGAGCAAAGCTCGACCAGGGACCTTTACTCCGGCAACCACACTCAACTAAGCCCAGAGAGCGATGTTCAACCAGGGCAGGTCCTAATCTTTCTTTCTTAAAATTTTACATATTTATCCTTTCTCTATCTCCCTCAGATTTATACTGGAACACTCGTCCAACTCCTATGTTCTACTGCCGTCCCATCCCGAGTCATCATGCAATATTAAAACTGGTGATAAAGGAAGAACATATTTGAATAGTAATTAAAAAGCATTATGCATATAATAATAATTAAATGAATAATTGGAATTGCAAATGAACAATCACAGTAGCAAATCAAATTTTATGCATGACACGTGCATAAGAGATATATGACTTTAACTCACTGGTTTGGCGACCTACTAACTCTGCTCCGGTGCCTCGGTTGGAGCGAGCCGAACAGACAGATCATCTAATCACGAAAAAATTTTTATCAAAACGCTGAAACAATCGATCACTAATCCTAGGTCTAGACTCCTAGGACTGACTGTCTAAGAATCTCGATTCGGGAGAATTCTACTAAAAATTTGGCAGAACCTCCCCTACAACATGGACATTTAACCTCCGTAAGCGGGTCCAGGACACGCGAAAACACTTGAAATATCAACAATTCAAACAGTGGAATCGGGTCCTCGAACACACTATTTTTAAACTCATACCACGGCTACAAAGCGGGGTAAGCAAACCTCGAACATTATTTTTGGTGACAAATATCAAATACTCAACATAAAACAATAAGCATAAATTAAATCAAAGAATTCCAAATCAGCGAATTGAGAATTCACGGGGCGCTGATCGCTCGGTCGACCATACTCCGGTAGTCGGAGTTCGATCAGCGATCCGAACATACCATCGGACTCAAAACGGCCAGCGATAGCGATCCACTGCCGATTTTCTGGTCTGACCCCTGATCATCCCGAGAGATTTACAAACGATCTCGGCCGTCGATTCACAAACGTTGTTCGATCGCCACGAAACACCATGCCATTCGCGAAGCAATTTGGGAAGAGTCGGGATACGTCCTCCGATCGTCCATCCTCCACCGGAGCTTGCCGGAAAAGCTAGAAAATGTGGTTGCCACTACTTATGGAACTCCCTCCTCGACCCACCAAAGCTGAAAGCCGCTTCTGTGAGCTCCGCCAGGGGCCGGGTCATGAGATCGGCGGGGAAGGCCCAGGAATGGCCAAGACGGCCTTGAAACGCTGCCCTTTTTTTCTCCTGCTTCTAGCACTTTGCCTTGTTGTTGGACTTCTAGGCGCCGGGGAATGCCTCAGTGGCTTTTCATGGCGCCCTCTGAGCTCTTCTCCGGTACGCCACAGGCGGCAATGAGACCTACCACTCTCTCCCGATTTTTCTTCTCTCTCCCCGACACTCTCTTCTCTTTTCTTCTTCTCCATATCGACTTTAGGCCCCCAAACTTTTCTTTCTTACAATTAGGTCCCTCAACTTTCTAAATTACGACAATTTTACCCTGCAAAATTTCTAATTAACCCCCAAAATTTTCTTTAGCCTTTCAATTAAGCCCCTAGCTAATTAATTTGAGCCAAATTAGAATTATTGAAAATACACAATTATATAAATACCCCTGCCGACACATTTATTTATAAAAATACCAAACATCCAAATTTCCATTAAAACCCTATATTAATGAAATTACACTTTTAATCCTCATCCAAAAATAAATTTTCAATTTAGTGTTAACATAATTAATTTAAATAATCAATTTGCTAAATATTTTCTAACTTAAAATTTAATACCACTAGTTAATTAAAATACCTATTTTTCCTAAATTCCTTTTATAAAAACACCCTTTACAATTTCTCCACAATTTTTTAATATATAATTTTATTTATATAAATATGCATTTGGAGAAAATTTGAATAACCAAAATATAATTATTTCTCAAATAATTTACTTAATTAATTTCTTAAAAATTCAAACTAATAGGATATAGAAAGAATGACTCCTTTATTAGTCTAATATTAAAATTCAAAATTTGCATTTAAATTATTCCAACTAGACCAAGTAAAAAATTAAATTAAATTATTTTTAAATAAAAACTCATTATTAAATATATAGAAATTTCGGATATTACAAAAATAACCCCTTAAACGGGTTAATTTTATAATATGAGAAAACAACCCCGTAAAAAAAGTATATTTGTCAATATGGGAAAACAACCCTGTAAAAGGGGTATATTTGTCAATATAATAAAATAATCCCATAAAATGTGTATATTTATGAATTTGAGAAAACAACCCCATAATAGTGCTAATAATTTAATATAAGAAAACGACCTGTAAAAGTGGTATATTTATCAATATAAGAAAATAACCACATAAAGCATGTATATTTATGAATCTGAGAAAATAATTCCGTAAAAGTAATGTAATTGCGAGTCTAAGAAAATAGCCTCGTAAAATGGGTAAATTTGTTAATATGAGAAAATAGCCTATTGAAAGGAAAAATTTTCATGTGAAACAACTTGTGTCTGAGGATATTTATGAATCTGAGGAAATAACCCCATAATTGTAGTATATTTGTGAGTAGGACAAATCAACTCCTTAAATGGGTTTATTTTATAATATGAGAAAAAAACCCTCTAAAAAAGGTATATTTGTCAATCTAGGAAAAGAATCCCGTAAAAGTAGTGTAATTGCGAGTTTGAGAAAACAACCTCATAGAAGGGGGAAATTTTTTAATATATGAGAAAACAACCTCGTAAGCGGAGTATATCTATAAATATTAGAAAAAAACCACGTAATACGGTGATATTTATCAATCGGAGAAAATAACCCCGTCATTTTAGTATATTTGTGAGTATGAGAAAACAACTCCATAAAAGGAGAATATTTGTCAATATAGAAAAATAATACTGTAAAATGTGTATATTTATGAATTTCAGAAAACAACTCCATAATAGTGCTAATAATTTAATATTAGAAAACGATCCCATAGAAGTAATATATTTATCAATATAAGAAATTAATCGCGTAAAACGTGTATATTTATGAATATAAGAAAATAATTCCGTAAAAGTAGTGTAATTGCGAGTCTAAGAAAACAGCGTCGTAGAATGGGTAAATTTTTTAATATGTGAAAGCAACCCGTAATACAGGGATATTTATGAATCTGAGGAAATAACCCCATAATTGTAGTATATTTGTGAGTATGAGAAATCAACTCCTTAAATGGGTTAATTTTATAATATGAGAAAACAACCCTGTAAAAAAGATATATTTGTCAATCTAGGAAAACAATCCCGTAAAAGTAGTATAATTGTGAGTATGAGAAAACAGCCTCGTAGAAGGGGTAAATTTTTTAATATATGAGAAAATAACCCTGTAAGTGGGGTATATCTATAAATATTAGAAAACAATCACGTAATATGGTGATATTTATCAATCGGAGAAAATAACCCTGTTATTTTGGCATATTTGTGAGTATGAGAAAACAACCCCGTAAAAGGGGTATATTTGTAAATATAAAAAAATAACACTGTAAAATGTGTATATTTATGAATTTGAGAAAACAACCCCATAATAGTGCTAATAATTTAATACGAGAAAATGACCCCACAAAAATGATATATTTATCAATATAAGAAATTAACCACGTAAAACGCGTATATTTATGAATATGGAAAAATAATTCCGTTAAAGTAGTGTAATTGCGAGTCTAAGAAAACAACCTCGTACAATGAATAAATTTTTTAATCTGAGAAAACAGCCTCATTGAAGGGGTAAATTTTCTAATATGTGAAAACAACCAGTAATACGGGGATATTTATGAATCTGAGGAAATAACCCCATAATTGTAGTATATTTGTGAGTATAAGAAATCAACTCCTTAAATGGGTTAATTTTATAATATGAGAAAACAACCCCGTAAAAGGGGTATGATTGTCAATATAAGAAAATAACCTCATAAAATGTGTATATTTATGAATTTGAGAAAACAACCCCATAAATAGTGCTAATAATGTAATATGAGAAAACGACCCCGTAAAAGTGGAATATTTATCAATATATGAAAATAATCCCTTAAAGCGTGTATATTTATGAATATGAGAAAAGAACCCCGTAAAAGTAGTGTAATTAGAACCTATATAAGAAAATAACCTCGTAGAAGGGGTAAATTTTTTAATATGAGGAAACAACTCCGCCATAGTGGTATATTTCTAAATATTAGAAAACAACCCCGTAATTTTTATATATTTGTGAGTATGAGAAAACAATCCCTTAAATGGGTTAATTTTATAATATGAGAAAACAACCCCGTAAAATAGTTATTTGTGAGTATGAAAAAATAATCCTTAAATGGGTTAATTTTATAATATGAGAAAACAACCCTGTAAAAGAGGTATATTTCTCAATCTGGGAAAACAACCCCGTAAAAGTAGTGTAATTGCGAGTCTCAGAAAATCGCCTCGTCGAAGGGGTATACTTGTCGATATAGAAAATAACCTCGTAAAATGTGTATATTTTTTGAATTTGAAAAAACAATCCCATAATAGTGCTATTTATTCAATATAAGAAACCGAGCTCGTAAAAGTAGTATATTTATCAATATAAGAAAATAACCGTGTAAAACGTGTATATTTAAGAATCTGAGAAAACAACCTCGTAAAAGTAGTGCAATTGCGAGTCTGAAAAAATAGCCTTGTAGAAGTGGTAAATTTTTTAATATGAGAAAACAACCCCGTAAAAGGGAAATATTTATAAATATTAGAAAACAACCTTGTAATACAAGGATATTTATCAATCGGAGAAAATAACCCCGTTATTTTGGTATATTTGTGAGTATGAGAAAACAACTCCTTAAATGGGTTAATTTTATAATATAAGAAAACAATCCCATAAAAGGGGTATATTTATCAATATAAAAAAATAACTGTGTAAAACGTGTATATTTATGAATTTAAGAAAACAACCCCATAATTATGCTAATAATTTAGTATTAGAAAACGACTCCGTAAATGTGGTATATTTGTCAATATAAGAAAATAACCCCGTAAAACTTGTATATTTATGAATTTCAAAAAATAATCCCGTAAAAGTGGTGTAATTTTGAGTTTGAGAAACTAGGATAGTAGAAGGAGTAAATTTTTTAATATGAGAAAACAACCCCGTAAGAGTGGTATATTTATAAATATTAGAAAATAACCCCGTAATATAGGTATATTTATCAATCGGAGAAAATAACCCCGTAATTTTGGTATACTTGTAAGTATGAGAAAACAACCCCTTAAATAAGGTAATTTTATAATATGAGAAAACAACCCTGTAAAATGGTTATGTTTGTCAATATAAGTAAATAACTCCATAAAACGTTTATATTTATGAATTTGAGAAAACAATCCCATAATAGTGCTAATAATTTAATACGAGAAAATGACCCCGTAAAAGTGGTGTATTTATCAATATAAGAAAATAACCCCGTAAAACGTGTATATTTATGAATTTGATAAAACAACCCCGTAAAAGTAGCGTAATTGCGAGTCTAAGAAAATAACCTGGTAGAAAAGCTAAATCTTTTAATATGTGAAAATAACCTCGTAATACGGGATATTTATGAATCTAAAGTAATGACCCCGTAATGGTGGTAAATTAGTGATTATGAGAAAACAACTCCTTAAATGGGTTAATTTTAGAATATGAGAAAATAACCCCGGAAAAGGGATATATTTATCGATATAAGAAAATAACCCCGTAAAACGTGTATATTTATGAATTTGACAAAACAACCCCATAATAGTGCTAATAATTTAATATGAGAAAACGATCCCATAAAAGTGGTATATTTATCAATATAAGAAAATAAATACTAAAAACGTGTATATTTATGAATCTGAGAAAACGACCCCGTAAAAGTAGTATAATTGCGAGTCTGAGAAAACAGCGTCGTAGAAGGGAGAAATCTTTTAATATGGGAAAACAACCCCGTAAGAGGGGTATATTTATAAATATTAGAGAACAACCCCGTAATATGGGGATATTTATCAATCGGAGAAAAAATCCCATAATTTTGGTATATTTTTTAGTATGAGAAAACAACCCCTTAAATAAGTTAATTTTAGAACATGAGAAACAACTTCGTAAAAGGAGTATATGTGTCGATATAAAAAAATAATCCATAAAACGTGTATATTTATGGATTTGAGAAAACAACCCCAAAATTGTGCTAATAATTTAATATGAGAAAACGACCCCGTAAAAGTGGTATATTTATCAATATCTCAAAATAACCCCATAAAACGTGTATATTTATGAATATGAGAAAACAACCCCGTAAAAGTAGTGTAATTATGAGTCTGAGAAAACAACCTCGTAGAAGGGGTAAATTTTCTATTATAAGAAAATAAACCCGTAAGAGGGGTATATTTATAAATATGAGAAAACAACCCCGTAAAATGGTTATGTTTGTCGATATAAGTAAATAACTTCGTAAAACATGTATATTTATGAATTTGAGAAAACAATCCCATAATAGTGCTAATAATTTAATATGAGAAAACGACCCCGTAAAAGTGGTGTATTTATCAATATAAAAAAATAACTCCGTAAAACGTGTATATTTATGAATTTGAGAAAATAACCCCGTAAAAGTAGTGTAATTGCGAGTATGAGAAAACAGCCTCGTAGAAGGGGTAAATTTTTTAATATGAGAAAACAACCCTGTAATACAGGGATATTTATCAAATAACCCCATAATTTTGGTATATTTATCAATCGGAGAAAATAACCCTATAATTTTGGTATATTTGCGAGCATGAGAAAAGAACCCCTTAAATGGGTTAATTTTATAATATGAGAAAATAACCCGGTAAAAGGGGTGTATTTGTCCATATAAGAAAATAACCCTATAAAACATGTATATTTATGAATCTGAGAAAACAACCTCGTAAAACTAGTGTAATTGCGAGTCTAGGAAAATATTCTCGTAGAACGAGTAAATTATTGAATATGAGAAAACATTCTCGTAGAAGGGGTAAATTTTTTAATATGTGAAAGCAACCCCGTAATACGCCAATATTTATGAATCTTAGGTAATGACCCCGTAATTGTGGTATATTAGTGAGTATGAGAAAATAACCCCTTAAATGGATTAATTTTATAATATGAGAAAATAATCCCGTAAAAGGTGAATATTTTCTTGATATAAGAAAATAACTTCATAAAACGTGTATATTTATGAATATGAGAAAACAACCCCATAATAGTGCTAATAATTTAATATGAGAAAACGACCCCATAAAAATGGTATATTTATCAATATCAGAAAATAACCCCGTAAAACATGTATATTTATGAATCTGAGAAAATAACCCCGTAAAAGTAGTGTAATTGCGAGTCTGACAAAACAACCTCGTAGAAGGGGTAAATTTTTTAATATGAGAAAACAAACTCTATAAGAGTGGTATATTTATAAATATTAGAAAACAACCCCGTAATACGAGGATAATTTTCAATTGGAGAAAACAACCCTGTAATTTTTGGTATATTCGTGAGTATGAGAAAACAATCCTTAAATGGGTTAATTTTATAATATGAGAAAATAACTCTGTAAAAGAGGTATATTTGTCAATCTGAGAAAACAACCCCGTAAAAGTAGTGTGATTGCGAGTTTGAGAAAACAGCCTCGTAGAAGGGGTATACTTATCGATATAGAAAATAACCTCGTAAAACATGTATATTTTTTGAATTTAAGAAAACAACCCTATAATAGTGCTATTAATTTATTATAAAAAATCGAGCCCGCAAAAGTGTATATTTATCAATATAAGAAAATAACCCCGTAAAACGTGTATATTTATGAATCTGAGAAAACAACCTCGTAAAAGTAGTGCAATTGCGAGCCTGAAAAAATAGCCTCGTAGAAGTGGTAAAATTTTTAATATGAGAAAACAACCCCATAAAAGGGATATATTTATAAATATTAGAAAACAACCTCGTAATACGAGAATATTTATCAATCGGAGAAAATAACCTCGTTATTTTGGTATATTTGTGAGTATGACAAAACAACCCCTTAAATGGGTTAATTTTATAATATAAGAAAACAACCCCGAAAAGGGGTATATTTGTCAATATAAGAAAATAACTCTGTAAAACGTGTATATTTATAAATTTGAGTGTAATATGCAGTTTCTTTCAATAAATAAATAAATAAATAATAATAATAATAATAAAATAATAATAATAATAATAATAATAAAATTCTTTTTCTTTCTTCTTTTTCCCTTCCCTCTCTACCTTTTTCCTCTCCTCCTCTTTCTTTTTCCTTCCTCCCTCTTCCTCTCTCCCTCCTCTCTTTCTTCCCTTCTCCTTTCTTCCACCGTCACACTCCCGCCTTTAGCCTTCATGCCGTGGCCACGCCTTCTCCCATCCCGGCCACAACATCTTCTTCTCCTCCTTTCCACTTCAACAGCGTCGGTGAATGAAGGGACTACCGTCGTCGGCTCGGCTCCTTACCGGCGTCCGTTTGGTAATCTGATGCTGGAAACAGACTCCCCACCCCCGAAAACCCCAAAAATGACTCTCCCCACTAGAAAATCCAGCGGCGTGCCAAGTGTCATAAATGCAGACCTCTTTCCGGCCCATCCCAGGCGCCTTACTTTCCGAGAAATTCTTGTACTTAGGACTCAGCTCGAGCTTCGCGTAGGCGCTTCTGGATTCGAATTCCGACCACTTTCTGAATTATTGATCGGTAAGGCTTACTATGGGATTCGGTGGCCTTAAGCCTACCCATTCCCTAGGTGCTAGTCACGGGCCCATAGAACGGGTCGTGACAAAGTTGGTATCAAAGCTTTGGTTTAGTTTTCCTTCGACCTAGGTTAGCTTCCTTAACTACTGCAAAAATTAGGAAATCGAGTCTGTCCTTGCGTATTTCGTTGATTCTAGTATTTGAGTTATACGTTAGAGAGTCTGTTGGGTTTAATAGCTTGTTGTTTATTTTTAGCTCTTGCCAATCAGAAGAACCCGGCGACCGCAGAGCAGGTTGTAACATCGGCCACAGAAGGCAAGATGAGTTTTAGCTTAGACTGACCCCTCAGAGCTGACCCGTGGTACTAGGAGGCGAGGTAGGCCTCGAGCAGCAGCCCAACAAGATCAGGGCGAGAGTCAGGAGGTACATGGTGCTGGTGGAATCCCAGTGGAGGCACTTGTAACCGGTATGACTGAGATGCGGAGGGCCTTAGAGCAGTTGTTATCTTTCAACAGCAGCAGGCTGTCTAGGGTTCAGGAAGCCGTGCTAGTGGGTCCGGTATTAGGAATCCGGACGATGTTCCCATATCCGAGTACACCAAGTTAAGACCCGTGGAGTTTGATGGGACAACTGGGGACCCTCTAGACTTTTTGGACGAGGTTGAAAAAAGGGCATCTGATTTGCACTATTCTGACTGGAGGACCATCGAGATGGCCAGATTTTCCTTGAAGGGGATAGCATCTCAGTGGTTCAGAGATTATATCCGCCCCTTTCTAGATGGATTATCGTGGAGGCAGTTCAGAGACAGGTTTGAGGAGTACATCATCCCTTTTAGTGTAAGGCAGGAGTACAGAGAGAGATTTGAAAGGCTAAGTAAAGGAGACCTATCAGTGGCAGAATACACCAGGCAATTTGTTTAGGCGGTGTCGCCCTTTCTTCCCGTGGGGACCAGGGAGCGAAGAGCAATGAAGTACATTTCAGGACTCGGTCTAGAGTTTGTCTCCTTGGTTCAATCTAGGAGGAGCAGTTTTCTAGAAGTGAATGACATGGCGCGACAGATGGAGATGACCATGCGAGGGTTTGGTCAGGGGACCGACGATGGTAGGAAGAAGAAGGCCAGGGTTGAGGGTCGATCCGGTCATGCTGACCAATTGTGCTTACTCGGCGGTGGGCCTTCTGGGATCCGACCAGGCAAAACAGATAGAGAAGCCACTGTATCCATAGAAGGCGTAGGCACAATCGGAAGGGTAGCCGAGGATTAAGACCTGGTCAGGGCTTTAGTGGTAGTGGGCAGAGTTCAGGCTACAGCAGCTCTAGTTCTAGGGCCAGCACCTATCAGATGTGCGGCAGGTCACATCAAGGACCGTGCTTAGCTTCCAGCGGAGCCTATTTTAGCTGTGGTGAGATGGGTCACATGGCTCGAGAGTGTCCTTGCTACTTCAATCAGCCAGCTTTTCCTCAAGGCTCGTCCGCTAGTGCGACCCGACTAGCTTTTCCTGCAGCTCCGGGATATTTCAGGGTGGATCTCAGTATGTCAGCCAGCAGGGCCATGGTTTCAGAAGTAGATCTGCAGGAGACCGATCTAGGGGTAGAGTTCAAGGTCAAACTTTAGGCTCTCATTGAGGCGGGCAGGCGAGGTGTTCACCTCACTACCGGGATCGCGAGCCTAAATCTTTGTGGTGTCGGGTACTATTCCTGTTTGCTATTCTGAAGCTAGAGTTTTGTTAGACCTTGGGGGTACACATTCTTTCGTGTCTCCTAGTTTTATTTTAAGATTGGATGTCTAGCCCGTTAGACTTCAAGTTCCAATGTCGGTCACTACGCTGTTAAGTGATGCCTTAGAGACCGATGTCGTGTTTCCGTCGTGTCCGGTGTCTGTTGAGGGTCGAGATTTGGTTGCTGGCCTAATTCTTTTAGATGTAATGGATTTTGATGTGATTTTGGGAATGGATTGGTTGGCTATGCATTTCGCCAGGTTGGACTACCGAGAGAAACAAGTGACTTTTCAAGTTCTTGGAGACTTAGAGTTCTATTTTAAAGGAGAGCAGATACCTACTCTCTCGAACCTCATGTCAGCGATTACAGCTAGGCGGATGATTCGTCGTGGATGTCAAGGATATCTTGCTTTGGTCAGGGATACAGCCGCAGGGAAGGATTGCATCGAGGACGTTTAGGTGGTTTGTGAGTTTCCTGATGTGTTTCCAGAAGAACTACCAAGATTGCCGCCCAATAGAGAGATAAAGTTTTACATCGACGTGGTACTGGATACAACACCTATTTCTTTACCGCCCTATCGAATGGCACCAGCCGAGTTAAGAGAGTTAAGGGAGCAGTTGTAGGACCTCCCAAATAAGGATTTTATTAGACATAGTACGTCTCCTTGGGGTGTCCTGTTCTATTCATGAAGAAGAAAGATGGTACCTTGCGCCTCTGCATCGATTACCGACAACTAAATAAGGCGATGATTCATAACCGGTACCCGCTTCCCCGCATCGATGACCTATTCGATCAGCTCTAGGGAGCCGTGTATTTTTCCAGGATTGATTTGCGATCGGGATATCACCAGTTAAGGATCCACAGTGAAGACGTGCCAAAGACGACATTTAAGATACGTTGTGGGCATTATGAGTTTCTGGTGATGTCGTTTGGACTCACTAATGCCCCTACAGCTTTCATGGATTTGATGAATCGAGTGTTCAAGCAGTTTCTGGATCGTTTTGTTATCGTATTCATTGATGATATCTTAGTATACTCCAGAAGCGAAGAGGAGCACGCGTGGCACCTGAAGATGGTACTTCAGACTTTGAGGGAGCATCAGTTGTACGTTAAGTTCTCCAAGTGCGAGTTCTAGTTAGAAAGCGTTGCTTTTCTAGGGCACGTTGTGTCTAGAGAGGGTATTCAGGTGCACCCCAAGAAAGTGGAGGCAGTGATTGACTGGCAGAGACCGACCACGGTGACTGAGGTGCGTAGCTTCCTAGGATTTGCAGGCTACTACCATTGATTTATCCAAGACTTTTTAAGGATAGCAGCACCATTGACTAAGCTGACTTAGAAGAATATCAGGTTTCAGTGGACTGACGCGTGTGAGAGAAGTTTCTAGAAGCTGAAAGACTGTTTGACTTTAGCTCTGATGTTGACCTTACTCTCTGGGACTAGTGGATTCACAGTATATTGTGACGCTTCTAGAGTGGGTTTGGGTTGTGTCCTAATGCAAAATGGAAAAGTAGTAGCTTATGCATCCAGGCAGTTGAAGAAGCATGAACAGAATTACCCGACCAACGATTTGGAGATAGCAGCAGTAATTTTTGCTTTGAAGATTTGGAGGCACTATCTCTGTGGGGAGACATGAGAGATATATAGGGATCATAAGAGCTTAAAGTATATTTCCAACAGAAGGAATTAAATCTGAGGCAGAGAAGCTGGTTAGAGCTTCTAGAGGACTATGATTGTAATATTCTCTACCATCCAGGTAAGATGAATGTTGTGGCAGATGCCTTGAGCAGGAAGTCGGTAGGTAGTCTTGCTCATATCAGTGCAGAGAAGAGACCGCTGACTAGCGAGTTGCACGAATTGTACGACCAAGGGTTGCAAATTGAGATATTGGAATCGGGTGCATTGTTAGCATATTTCAGGGTTAGGTCTGTGCTTGTCGACAGAATCAGGATAGCTCAGAATTGGGACCCGCAGTTGCAGAAAATCTTGGAAGAAATGCAGTAGGGTCGAGCTAATGATTTTATTATAAATGGTGATGGTACCCTCATAATGAGCTCTGGGCTGTGTATTCCTGATGTGGATAATCTCAGAAAGGAGATTTTGGAAGAAGCTCATTGTATAGCTTACAGTGTGCATCCGGGCTCCACCAAGATGTATCATGATTTGAAAGGAAATTATTGGTGGAGTGGAATGAAGAGGGATGTGGAAGATTTGTCTCCAAGTGTCTGACGTGTCAGCAGGTTAAGTTAGAGCATCAGAAGCCGTCAGGGTTATTGCAGCCGCTTCCCATATTAGATTGGAAGTCAGAAAGGATTACTATGGATTTTGTATCGGGTTTACCCAAGACTTCTGCTGGTTATGACTCCATCCGGGTAATTGTGGACCGATTGAATAAGTCAGCGCATTTTCTTCTAGTGAAGATTACCTATTCTGTGGCTAAGTATGCACGAGTGTATCTAGAAAGGATTGTTAGTCTTCACAATGTCCCAGTTTCCATAGTGTCTGACAGAGGACCGCAGTTCACTTCAAGATTTTGGAAGAAGCTACAAGAAGAGCTTGGTACTAGGTTGAACTTCAATACAGCTTTCCACCCCAAATGAACGGACAGTCAGAGAGGATTATTCAAACTTTAGAGGATATGCTTCGGATGTGCGTGATAAATTTTGGTGGTCAATGGGATTGTTATTTACCGTTGATTGAATTCACATATAATAACAGCTATTATGCAAGCATCGAGATCGCACCTTATGAGGCTTTGTACAGCTGGAAGTGCAGATCTCCTGTGTGTTGGGAAGAAGTAGGTGAATGGAAGTTAGCAGGACCAGAGTTGGTTCAGATCACTTTAGAAAAGATTCTTGTTATCCACGACCGGCTGAAGACAGCTTTCAGTAGGCAGAAAAGTTATGCAGACCCGAAGCGGAAGCACGTGGAATTCAGTGTCGGGGAATATGTGTTCTTGAAGGTGTCTCCTATGCATGGTGTGATGCGGTTTGGCAAGAAAGGCAAATTGGCCCCTCGTTATGTGGGATCCTTTGAGATTGTTGACAGAATTAGAGAGGTGGCATACAAGCTGGACTTGCTGCCAAACTTCTTGCACGTGCATCCGATATTCCACATATCGATGTTAAGGAAGTACATTTCGAACCCTTCACATGTGTTGCAACCTCAATATGTGGAAGTAAGTGAAGATTTGACGTACGAGGAGCAGCCAGTTATGATCGTGGATACTCAAATTCGCCAACTGCGCTTTAAGGTTATTCCGATGGTCAAGGTGTTGTGGTAGAATCATTCGTCTAAAGAGTGTACCTAAGAGACCGAGCAGGAAATGAGGAGCCTCTACCCTCATTTGTTTCAATCCTAAGGTAAACCGTGTTTCTTTTAAAACTCGAGGTTGAATTTTTTTTTCTTAGGGGGTAGAATGTAATACCTAGTTTTTTTCAAAAAGAAAATATATAATAATAATAATAATAATAATAATAAATGAAAAAATAAAATTCTTTTTCTTTCTTCCTTTTCCCTCCCCTCTCTCCCTCTTTCCTCTCCTCCTCTTTCTTTTTCCTTCCTTCCTCTTCCTCTCTCCCTCCTCTCTTTCTTCCCTTCTCCCTTCTTCCCGCCTTGAGCTACTTGGCCGCCAGCCTTCTTCTCCCCTCCCGCCACTGCAGCATCGTCTTCTTCTCCTCCTTTCCACTTTGTGCAACGTCAACCGAAAGAAAGGACTGCCGTTGTCGGTTCGGCTCCTTACCGGCGTTCGTTTGGTGATCTGACGCTGGAAATGGACTCCTAACCCCCAAAAAATTTAAGAATGTCTATTAATTGAATATTTTTCATGACTAGATAATCCAGCTTTCCCCCCAGCTCCACCTGAGGCGTAGGAGCGGACTGCGGAACGCGTTAGTACTGTGAGTTAAAATCATATAATCTCTGGACTATTGTCAAGTCTAAATTTAATATGCTACTTTAGAAATTATATTTAACATGATTATTAGTATCGCAATATAAATAATTTTATTTAATTATTAATTACTGAGAATAATTTTAATATTATTATCAGTAATATTATATCGTTATTTTAATAGTTAATGTTATATTAATATAATCATTATTATTATTTCCACACTCAATTGTATGTTTGCTTTCCCCGAATTTCTAATTCTTTTTATTTCAGTATGTGTTAAATGATTATGTTAGACTATGATTATTATTATATGTGTTGATTGTGATATTGGGATGAGGCTTTAGTAGAACATGCCACCTGATGGGGTACATAAGGACTGCGTGCGCACCGGTAATGATTAAAGATAGGTAACAAGGTTATTATGGATTTTTGTCCTGGTCGAGTATAACTCTCTAAGCTGTGAAAGTTGACTACTGGAGAAAGGTCCTTGGTCAAGCAATGCTCTCTAGGCGCCGGCTTAGTTGGGATTCAAGCATTCAGGTTGGATGTAAGGACCCTAGTCGAGCTTCGCTCTCTGGGCACCAGACCTGTTGGAATTAAGAGAGCCTAAAGGCTGCTAGTAATTGGGGTTAGGGTTCTATTGAGCCACTCGTCCCATTAATGTAAAAATGTATTTTATTTTTAAGATTATGGTATGATTATAGTATAACTCGTATTTGATGTACATGGTATGTTATACTGATTGTAATAAATATTATTTTCTAAGAAGACTGCTATAGTCACAAGATTATTTGATCTTAACTCACTCCTGAAACTAACAGTCTCAGTTTTATTTTTCAGGTGACAGTTAGAGTTCTTCGCTATCCTGCATTGTGATAGTCCGACTTCTCCTCCTTTGGGCTTTTTTGTAAATAACATATACTTCCATATTTTTGTTATTTTATACTCTAGAACTTCCACAGTATAGTACTTTCAAATTGTTATGACTTTTCTGGTCTATTATGAATGTGGGATAATAATTTAGTATATTTATGATTTAGTATTAGAAAACGACCCCGTAAATATAGTATATTTATCAATATAAGAAAATAACCCCGTAAAAAAGTTGTATATTTATGAATTTCAAAAAACAATCCCATAAAAGTAGTGTAATTTCGAGTCTGAGAAAACAGCCTCGTAGAAGGAGTAAATTTTTTAATATGAGAAAACAACCCCGTAAGAGGGGTATATTAATAAATATTAGAAAACAACCCCGTAATACGGGGATATTTATCAATAGGAGAAAATAACCCCGTAATTTTGGTATACTTGTGAGTATGAGAAAACAACCCCTTAAATAGGGTAATTTTATAATATGAGAAAATAACCCCGTAAAATAGTTATGTTTGTCAATATAAGTAAATAACTCCATAAAACGTGTATAATTATGAATTTGAGAAAACAATCCCATATTAGTGCTAACAATTTAATATGAGAAAATGACCCCGTAAAAGTGGTGTATTTATCAATATAAGAAAATAACCTCGTAAAACGTGTATATTTATGAATTTGAGAAAACAACCCTGTAAAAGTAGCATAATTGCGAGTCCAAGAAAACAGCTTGGTAGAACGGGTAAATTTTTTAATATGTGAAAACAACCCCGTAATACGGGGATATTTATGAATCTAAGGTAATGATCCTGTAATTGTGTTAAATTAGTGAGTATGGGAAAACAACCGCTTAAATGGGTTAATTTTAGAATATGAGAAAACAATCCCGTAAAAGGGGTATATTTGTCGATTTAAGAAAATAACCCCGTAAAATGTGTATTTTTATGAATTTGACAAAACAACCCCATAATAGTACTAATAATTTAATATGAGAAAATGACCCCATAAAAGTGGTATATTTATCAATATAAGAAAATAAACCCTAAAAGTAGTGTAATTTCGAGTCTGAGAAAACAGTTCGTACAAGGGAGAAATTTTTTAATATGGAAAAACAACCCTGTAAGAGGGGTATATTTATAAATATTAGAGAACAACCCCGTAATATGGGAATATTTATCAATCGAAGAAAAAACCCCCGTAACTTTGGTATATTTTTTAGTACGAGAAAACAACCTCTTAAATAGGGTAATTTTAGAATATGAGAAACAACCTCGTAAAAGGAGTATATTTGTCGATATAAAAAAATAATCCGTAAAACGTGTATATTATGAATTTGAGAAAACAACCCCGAAATAGTGCTAATAATTTAATATGAGAAAATGACCCCGTAAAACGTGTATATTTATGAATCTGAGAAAACAACCACGTAAAAGTAGTGTAATTGCGAGTGTGAGAAAACAACCTCGTAGAAGGGGTAAATTTTTTAATATAAGAAAACAAACTCTATAAGAGGGGTATATTTATAAATATGAGAAAAAACCCTGTAAAATGGTTATGTTTGTCGATATAAGTAAATAACTCCGTAAAACGTGTAGATTTATGAATTTGAGAAAACAATCCCATAATAGTGCTAATAATTTAATTTGAGAAAATGACCCCGTAAAAGTGGTGTATTTATCAATATAAAAAAATAACCCCGTAAAACGTGTATATTTATGAATCTGAGAAAACAACCCCGTAAAATTAGTGTAATTGCAAGTCTAAGAAAACAGCCTCGTAGAAGGGATAAATTTCTTAATATAAGAAAACAACCCCGTAATACAAGGATATTTATCAAACAAGAAAATAACCCCGTAATTCTGGTATATTTGTGAGTATGAGAAAACAACCACTTAAATGGGTTAATTTTATAATATGAGAAAACAACCCCGTAAAAGGGGTATATTTTTCTATATAAGAAAATAACCCCGTAAAATGTGTAGATTTATGAATTTGAGAAAATAACCCAATAATATTGCTAATAATTTAATATGAAAAACAACCTCGTAAAATTAGTATATTTATCAATTTAAGAAAACAACCCAGAAAGTGCGTATATTTATGAATCTGAGAAAACAAACCTGTAAAAGTAGTGTAATTGCGAGTCCAAGAAAACAACCTCGTAGAATGGGTAAATCTTTTAATATGAGAAAACAGCCTCCTAGAAGGGGTGAATATTTTACTATGTGATAACAACCCCGTAATACAGGGATATTTATGAATCCGAGGAAATAACCCTGGAATTGTGGTATATTTGTGAGTATGAGAAAACAACCACTTAAATGGGTTAATTTTATAATATGAGAAAACAACCCCGTAAAAGGGTTATATTTTTCTATAAAAGAAAATAACCCCGTAAAACGTGTAGATTTACGAATTTGTGAAAACAACCACATAATAGTGCTAATAATTTAATATGAGAAAACGACCCCGTAAAAGTGGCATATTTATCAATATAAGAAAATAACCACGTAAAACATGTATATTTATGAATATGAGAAAACAACCCCATAAAAGTAGTGTAATTGCGAGTCTGAGAAAACAGCATCGTAGAATGAGAAAATTTTTTAATATGAGAAGAAAACCCCGTATTACGGGGATATTTATCATTCGGAGAAAATAACCTCGTAATTTTGGTATATTTGTGAGTACGAGAAACAACCCCTTAAATGGGTTAATTTTATAATATGAGAAAACGACCTCGTAAAAGCGGTACATTTGTCGATATAAGAAAATAACCACGTAAAACGTTTATATTTATGAATTTAAGAAAATAACCTCATAATAATGCCAATTTAATATGAGAAGATGACGATGTAAAAGCGGTATATTTATCAATATATGAAAATAACCCCGTAAAACATGTATATTTATGAATATAAGAAAACAACCCTATAAAAGTACTGTAATTGCGAGTCTGAGAAAAAAGCCTCGTAAAAGAGGTAAATTTTTTAATATGAGAAAACAACGCGTAAGAGGGGTATATCTATAAATATTAGGAAACAACCCCGTAATACGGGAATATTTACCAATCGAAAAAAATAACCCCATAATTTTGGTATATTTGTGAGTATGAGAAAACAACCCCTTAAAGGGGTTAATTTTAGAATATGAGAAAATAACCCCGTAAAAGGGGTATATTTGTCGATATAAGAAAATAAATTCGTAAAACGTGTATAGTTATGAATTTGACAAAATAATTCCATAATAGTGATAATAATTTAATATGAGAAAATGACCATGTAAAAGTGGTAGATTTGTCAGTATAAGAAAATAACCCTGTAAAACGTGTGTATTTAAGAATCTGAGAGAACAACCCCGTAAAAATAGTATAACTGCGAGTCTAAGAAAACAGCCTCGTAGAACGGGTAAATTTTTTAATATGAGAAAACAGCCTCGTATAAGGGATAAATTTCTTAATATGAGAAAACAACCCCGTAATACAGGGACATTTATCAATCAAGAAAATAACTCCGTAATTTTTGTATATTTGTGAGTATGAGAAAACAACCACTTAAATGGGTTAATTTTATAACATGAGAAAATAACCGCGTAAAAGGGGTATATTTTTCTATATAAGAAAATAACCCTGTAAAACGTGTATATTTATGAATTTGAGAAAACAACCCAATAATAGTGCTAATAATTTAATATGAGAAAACAACCCCGTAAAAGTAGTATATTTATCAATTTAAGAAAACAACCCCAGAAAGCGCGTATATTTATGAATCTGAGAAAATAAACCTGTAAAAGTAGTGTAATTGCGAGTCCAAGAAAACAGTCTCGTAGAATGGGTAAATCTTTTAATATGAGAAAACAGCCTCCTAGAAGGGATAAATATTTTACTATGTGAAAACAACCCCGTAATACAGGGATATTTATGAATCCGAGGAAATAACGCCGTAATTGTGGTATATTTGTGAGTATGAGAAAACAACCACTTAAATGGGTTAATTTTATAATATGAGAAAATAACCCCATAAAAGAGGTATATTTTTCTATAAAAGAAAATAACCCCGTAAAACGTGTAGATTTGTGAATTTGAAGAAACAACCACATAATAGTGCCAATAATTTAATATGAGAAAACTATAACACCCAGAATTTTTTTTATATATTTAATAATGAGTTTTTATTTAAGTTAATTTTAGCTTCATTATTATTGGGTTTAATTTGAAATGATTTAATGAAAAATTTAATATTAATCAAATAAATGAGTTATTTTCTATACGCAATTAATTTGAAATTTTAAGAAATTATTCAAGTAAACTATTTGAGAAATGATTATATTTTGGTTATTCAAAATTTTCCCAAATGCATATTTATATAAGTAAAATTATATATTGGAAAATTTTGGAAGAAATTATAAAGGATGTTTTTATAAAAGTATTTTGGGAAAATTGGTATTATAATTGATTAGTAGTATTAAATTTTAAGCTGGAAATTGATTATTTAATTTAATTGTGTGTAGGATTTAATTGGAGGATTATTTTGGAATAAGGATTAAAAGTATAATTTTATTTTTATGGGGTTTTAATGGAAATTTGTGAGTTTGGTATTTTCGTAAATAAATATGTCGGTCAGGGGTATTTTATGTAATTAGGTATTTTCAATAATTCGGATTTGGCCAAATTAAATAGTTAGGGGCTTAATTGAAAGGCTAAAAAGAAGTTTGGGGGTCAAATTGGAATTCTGCAGGATGAAATTGTAAGTAATTAAGAAAGTTGAGGGACCAAGTTGTAATAAGGAAACGTTCGGGGGCCTAATGTCGATATTGAAAGGAATGGAAGTCGAGGAAGAAGAAGAGAGGAAGAGAGATGTCGGGGGAGAGAGAGGAGCGCGGAGGAAGGAGGCTGGCGTCGGGCCATCTGTCCGGTCTGTGAAGTGGCCGTCGGCTCTCAGCGTCAGCCCAGCGGCTGGTGACCAGCGGCAGCTAGAGAAAGATGGCCGAAGCTTCCTTGGCCGTCGGCGTTCCGTCGGTTGTCACGATCTTAGTGGCCGATCGACTCCTCTCGGCCCTCGGCTTTGTTTTGGCGGCGGCGGTGTCGACAGTGGTGGCCGGAAACGGAAGATCCGGTGGAGAGAGAAAATGGTGGCAGCCGGCATTTTTGGGCTTTTCCGGCGAGCTCCGGCGGAGGATGGATGATCGGAGGATGTATCCCGACTCTCCTCATCTCAAGCTTCGCGATGGCACCGGTTTCGTGGCGATCGGGCTTCGTTTGCAAATCGACGGTCGAGATCGTCCGCAAATTTCTTCGGATGATCGGGTGTCAGATCGGAAAATCGAAAGGGGGGATCGTCATCAGCGCGTCGTTGTGAGTCCGATGGTGTGTTCGGATCGTCGATCGGACTCCCGCGGCTGGAGACGAGTCGACCGAGCGACCGAGCGTCTCGATAATTATCTTTGGCCCGTTAATTTTGGAATTCTTGGTTATTTGTGTTTATTGGATTATATTGGGTATTTGATGATTTTTGTGAGTCAAAAATAATTGTCTGTCAGTTTGCCTGCCTCGTATTTTGTGTTGTGTGGCGGAGTCGGGAAATAGTGAAGTTTGGGGACCCGACTCCCATTGTTTAAATTGTTGGATATTTGGAGTGTTTTTCTGGCAGGTCCTGGACCCGTTTTTACGGGGGGTAATGTTCGTGTTGTAGGAAGGTTCTGCTGGATTTTCGGTAGAATTCTCCCGAGTCGAGACTCTTAGACAGTCAGTACTAGGAGTCTAGACCTAGGATTAATGATGGATTGTCTCAGCGTATTGATAAATTGTTTTCCGTGATTAGATGATCATGCATTCGGCTCGCTCCCACCGAGGCACCGGAGCGAGCTGGGAGGTCGCCCAATCCGTGAGTTAAAGTCATTTAATCTTTGCGCTATTGCTAGTCTGATTTTAATATGCTATTTAGAATTTGTGCTTAATATGATTATTAGTATCGCAAGATAAATGATTTCACTTGATTATTAATATTTGAAATAATATAAATATTATTATTAGTATGTTATAATAAGATAAGCGTTATTATTTTTCCCCTCACAAATTGCACATTGTTTTACCTTAAATCTTTAATCTTTATTTCCGATATGTGTTGGTTGAGTTCATCGGGATAATGATATTTATTATATGTGATGATTGCGAATTGGGAAATGTGGCTTGTAGAACATGCCGCTCGATGGGTTACATCGGGACGCGTCTTGCCGGTAATGATCATGGACATGTAATAAGATTTTCATGGGTTTGCCCCGGTCGAGCATGGCTCGGGCTGATTTGTGTAAATTGCCGGAGGTAAGGTCCCTGGTCGAGCATTGCTCTCGGTATGGCTTATTTGGATACTTAAGTGACCAGATCGGAGGTAAGGTCCCTGGTCGAGCATTGCTCTCGGGGCGCGATCTTATTGGATTAAGAGAGCCGAATGGCTACTAGATTTCTTATTTGGATATTTAAGTGACCGGAGGTAAGGTCCCCGGTCGAGCATTGCTCTCGGGGTGCCGATCTTATTGGATTAAGAGAGCCGAATGGCTACTAGATTTTGGGGTTTAGGGTTCTACCGAGCCACTCGTCCCGTAAAAGTAAATATATATTTTTATTTATTTATTTATTATGGTATTTGATTATAATGTGATTTGTATTTACGTGCATGGTTGATATTTTGATTCGAATGATTAATATTTTATGTGAAGGAAATAGTAGGGTATGATTATAGTATGGTTTGATATACTGATTTGAATAATCTATGTTTTCTGAGAAGAAGCAATAGTCCCTAGATTATTTGATTTTAACTCACTCTCGAGACTGACAGTCTCCATTTATGTTTTTTTCAGATTCGTGACTGTTAGTTCTCCCGCGACTCTTATTCAGTAACCCGACTCCTTCATCATCGGGTGATGTATTTGATTTGGTATGTAAATTGGTAAATCTTAGATTCTCCGCAGTAGTAATAGTAAATGTATCAGTTGTAAATTTTCCGAGCCTGTGTCTCGCCTAGTTTTTCCGGGGCATCAAGTATTTATGTAGAATGTAGCTATTAGGATAATTTATGGTTTTAATAATATTAATTTGAGATGAGATTTGTTTAAATCAGTGAGTGTCAGGCTTACTACGGGTTTCGATGGCCTTAAGCCTACCCATTCCCTAGTGCCGGTCACGGGCCCACGGGTGGGGTCGTGACAAAGTTGGTATCAGAGCCTAGGTTTAGATTTCCTTCGACCTAAGTTAAGATTTTTTTCTTGGTACTGCGGAGTTAGGACCAAGTTTGTCTTATTATTTTCATTGACTCTGTCTCTTCTGCTAGAGTCGATCTTTCCTTTCTTGTGAGCTTGTCTTTGGTGCCGTGCTGAGAATGAGCTTTGTAGCGATGGGAAGATCCGAAGCGCGATAGTCTCGTGCTGTTTCTTCAAGTGATTAGTGCAGTCCGCCTTTAGAAGCTTTGATTGTTGTTTCGATGGTGGGCACCGCAGTCAGTTTTAGTGTAGAGCATGGTTGCAGTCGTGTCATGGACTGCCTCGTCATCGCATCAGGCATCATCTTTTTGAGTAGCGCCTAAGGTAGTGCCTGGGAAGTCGAGCGGATGTCAGCTATTATGGTTGAGTTTTGTGGTTGTAAGAAGCTTAAGAAAGGTGGCAGGAGTATTTTCGGATGCTCAGCATCCAGAGAAACTTAAGCGAACATTATCTATTTTTCTAAGTAGAACAAGTATTTTAAAATACAATATTGCACCCAGTCCCGTAAGAATGCATTATGGCATTTCACTGTTAGGCATGCATAAATTCATTTTAGGACATGCATCATACATCGTGCATTGCAACCCTTGGTGATAGGGGGCATCATCACCCTGGCGCGCGATATTGTAGAATTTTATATAAAGAAAAATGGCTAGAGATTTTACGATTTTATAAAAGTATTTTTCCAAGATAATAAAGCTTTTATCAGTGATGATTATAAAGTAAGTAAAGATGTAATTTTTCAAAGTAAATAGTGTTAGCTTGAGAATTCTCTGGATGACGAGTTAAGTTGTTGAGAGAGTGAATCTGTGGAGCTGTAGGCCCCATGTTAGATAATATAGGACGCTTTTGAATTTCAGTCAAGGAGGAATCTTGTGTCAGGATGGCATGTGTCGGTTGATGCGATCAGATGGATGTTATATCGAGGATGATGTGATGTAGATGTTAAGGATTTTTTTGTTCGTCCAAGGGACATGTCATTAGGAAGGAAATTTGGTGAGTGGATTTTTTTTTGACAGGATCAGAGTTGGCCTTTCTTGTGTGGAACCTTTAGTTTTATCGGCAGGTTAGTGAGGTGGCATGTAAGTTGGACTTGCCGCCAAGTATTGGTAATGTTCTCTGAGGTCAAATCCAGTTGTTCGTAGGTCTGAGTTGAGGAAGTATATTTTCGATCCTTTGCTCGTGTTGGACCCTTAGTGTGTGGAAGCAAGTGAAGATTTGGTTTCCGAGAAGCCGAGTTGGAGATGAGAGGTTCCTAATTAGTTTCAGTCTTAGAGTGTATCCCTTTTTCTTTTAAAATTCGAGGTCGAATTTTTTTTAAGGGGGGGAGAATATAACACCCGAAATTTTTTTTTTATATATTTAATAATGAGTTTTTATTTAAGTTAATTTTAGCTTCATTATTATTGGGTTTAATTTGAAATGATTTAATGAAAAATTTAATATTAATCAAATAAATGAGTTATTTTCTATGCGCAATTAATTTGAAATTTTAAGAAATTATTCAAGTAAACTATTTGAGAAATGATTATATTTTGGTTATTCAAAATTTTCCCAAATGCAAATTTATATAAGTAAAATTATACATTGGAAAATTTTGGAAGAAATTATAAAGGATGTTTTTATAAAAGAATTTTGGGAAAATTGGTATTATAATTGATTAGTAGTATTAAATTTTAAGTTGGAAATTGATTATTTAATTTAATTGTGTGTAGGATTTAATTGGAGGATTATTTTGGAATAAGGATTAAAAGTATAATTTTATTTTTATGGGGTTTTAATGGAAATTTGTGAGTTTGGTATTTACGTGCATGGTTGATATTTTGATTCGAATGATTAATATTTTATGTGAAGGAAATAGTAGGGTATGATTATAGTATGGTTTGATATACTGATTTGAATAATCTATGTTTTCTGAGAAGAAGCAATAGTCCCTAGATTATTTGATTTTAACTCACTCTCAGGTGACCGGTCTCCATTTATATTTTTGATTCGTGATCGTTAGTTCTCCGCGACTCTTATTCAGTAACCCGACTCCTTCATCATCGGGTGATGTATTTGATTTGGTATGTAAATTGGTAAATCTTAGATTCTCCGCAGTAGTAATAGTAAATGTATCAGTTGTAAATTTTTTGAGCTTCAGGTCTCGCCTAGTTTTTCTGGCAGACCGAAGTATTTATGTAGAATGTAGCTATTAGGATAATTTGTGGTTTTAATAATATTAATTTGAGATGAGATTTGTTTAAATCAGTGAGTGTCAGGCTTACTACGGGTTTCGGTGGCCTTAAGCCTACCCATTCCCTAGTGCCGGTCACGGGCCCACGGGTGGGGTCGTGACAAAAACGACCCCGTAAAATTGGCATATTTATCAATATAAGAAAATAACCACGTAAAACATGTATATTTATGAATATGAGAAAACAACCCCGTAAAAGTAGTGTAATTGGGAGTATGAGAAAACAACATCGTAGAATGAGAAATTTTTTTAATATGTGAAGAAAACCCCATATTACGGGGATATTTATCATTCGGAGAAAATAACCTCGTAATTTTGGTATATTTGTGAGTACGAGAAACAACCCCCTTAAATGGGTTAATTTTATAATATGACAAAACAACCTCGTAAAAGCGGTATATTTGTCGATATAAGAAAATAACCACGTAAAACGTTTATATTTATGAATTTAAGAAAATAACCTCATAATAATGCCAATTTAATATGAGAAAATGACGATCTAAAAGCGGTATATTTATCAATATAAGAAAATAACCCCGTAAAACATGTATATTTATGAATATGAGAAAACAACCTTGTATAAGTACTGTAATTGCGACTCTGAGAAAAAAAGCCTCGTAAAAGAGGTAAATTTTTTAATATGAGAAAACAACCCCGTAAGAGGGGTATATCTATTAATATTAGAAAATAACCCCATAATACGGGAATATTTACCAATCGAAAAAAATAATCCCATAATTTTGGTATATTTGTGAGTATGAGAAAACAACCCCTTAAAGGGGTTAATTTTAGAATATGAGAAAATAACTCCGTAAAAGGAGTATATTTGTCGATATAAGAAAATAAACCCGTAAAACGTGTATAGTTATGAATTTGACAAAACTACCCCATAATAGTGATAATAATTTAATATGAGGAAACGGCCATGTAAAAGTGGTAGATTTGTCAGTATAAGAAAATAACTCCGTAAAACGTGTGTATTTAAGAATCTGAGAGAACAACCCCGTAAAAATTGTGTAACGGCGAGTCTAAGAAAACAGCCTCGTAGAATGGGTAAATTTTTTAATATGAGAAAACAGCCATGTAGAAGGGGTAAATTTCTTAATATGAGAAAACAACCCTGTAACAATGGTATATTTATAAATTTTAGAAAACAACCCGTAATACAGGATATCTTTCAATCGGATAAAACGACCTGTAATACGGGGATATTTATGAATCTGAGGAAATAACCCCATAATTTTGGTATATTTGTGAGTATGAGAAAACAACCCCTTAAAGGGGTTAATTTTAGAATATGAGAAAATAACCCCGTAAAAGGGGTATATTTGTCGATATAAGAAATAAACCCATAAAACATGTATAGTTATGAATTTGACAAAACAACCCCATAATAGTGATAATAATTTAATATAAGAAAACGACCATGTAAAAGTGGTAGATTTGTCAGTATAAGAAAATAATCCCGTAAAACGTGTGTATTTAAGAATCTGAGAGAACAACATCATAAAAATAGTGTAACTGCGAGTTTAAGAAAACAGCCTCGTAGAACAGTTAAATTTTTTAATATGAGAAAACAGTATCGTAGAAGGGGTAAATTTTTTATTATGTGAAAACAACCCCGTAATATAGGGATATTTATGAATTTGAGCAAATAACCCCGTAATTATGGTATATTTCTAAGTATGAGAAAACAACCCCTCAAATGGGATAGTCTTATATGAGAAAACTACCCCGTAAAAAGGGTGCATTTATCGATATGAGAAAACAACACCATAAAACGTGTATATTTATGAATTTGAGAAAACAACCCCATAATAGTGCTAATAATTTAATATGAGAAAATGACCCCATAAAAGTGGTATATTTATTTATATAAGAAAATCCCGTAATGGTGTGTATTAATGAATATGAAAAAATAACCACATAAAAAGTGTAATTATGAGTCTGAGTGTAACACCCGGAATTTTTATATATTTAATAATGAGTTTTTATTTAAGTTAATTTTAGCTTCATTATTATTGGGTTTAATTTGAAATGATTTAATAAAAAATTTAATATTAATCAAATAAATGAGTTATTTTCTATGCGCAATTAATTTGAAATTTTAAGAAATTATACAAGTAAACTATTTGAGAAATGATTATATTTTGGTTATTCAAAACTTTCCCAAATGCATATTTATATAAGTAAAATTATACATTGGAAAATTTTGGAAGAAATTATAAAGGATGTTTTTATAAAAGAATTTTGGGAAAATTGGTATTATAATTGATTAGTAGTATTAAATTTTAAGTTGGAAATTGATTATTTAATTTAATTGTGTGTAGGATTTAATTGGAGGATTATTTTGGAATAAGGATTAAAAGTATAATTTTATTTTTATGGGGTTTTAATGGAAATTTGTGAGTTTGGTATTTTCGTAAATAAATATGCTCAATAGGTGGGTATTTTTGTAATTGTGTATTTTCAATAATTCGGATTTGGCCCAAATTAAATAGTTAGGGGCTTAATTGAAAGGCTAAAAAGAAGTTTGGGGGTTAAATTGGAATTCGCAGGGATGAAATTGTAAGTAATTAAGAAAGTTGAGGGACCAAATTGCAATAAGAAAAAGTTTGGGGGCCTAATGTCGATATTGAAAGGAAAGAAATCGGGGAAGAAGAAAGGAGGAGAGAGAGAGAGAGTCGGGAAGAGAGAGAAGGGGATGTTTGCAGGCGTCGGTGGCAACCGTCGGGGTGCAGACTGGCCGACGGCGTCTTGGAAGCCTTGTGTGTGCAACCAATGCCAGCGGGCGAAGAGCGAAGCGGCTTCAGTGTGTTTTAAAGCGTTGTTGGGCCGAGTTGGGTGGCGATCGGCTCCTCTCTGGCGAGGGCTCTTCCCAGCGCAGTGGCGACGCTTGGGGTGGCCGGAGTTGCAAGATCCGGCAAAGTGAAACTTAGAGTGGCAGCCGCGTTTTTGGGCTTTTCCGGCGAGCTCCGGCGGAGGATGGACGATCGGAGGACGTATCCCGACTCTCCTCAGCTCAAGCTTCGCGATGGCACCGGTTTTGTGGCGATCGGGCTCCGTTTGCAAATCGACGATAGAGATCGTCCGCAAATCTCTCCGGATGATCGGGTGTCAGATCAAAAAATCGGAAGCAGTGATCGTCATCAGCGCGTCGTTGTGAGTCCGATGGTGTGTTCGGATCGTCGATCGGACTCCGGCGGCCGGAGGCGAGTCGACCGAGCGACCGAGCGTCTCGGTAATTGTCTTTGGCCCGTTAATTTTTGGAATTCTTGGTTTAATTGTGTCTAATGGTTTATATTGAGTATTTGATGATTTTTGTGAGTCAAAAATAATTGTCTGTCAGTTTGCCTGCCTCGTATTTTGTGCTGTGTGGCGGAGTCGGGAAATAGTGAAGTTTGGGGACCCGACTCCTATTGTTTGAATCGTTAAGTATTTGAAGTCCTAGGAGTCTAGACCTAGGATTAATGATGGATTGTCTCAGCGTATTGATAAATTGTTTTCCGTGATTAGATGATCTGTCTGTTCGGCTCGCTCCAACCGAGGCACCGGAGCGTAGCCAGGAGGTCGCCCCAATCCCTGTGAGTTAAAGTCATTTAATCATTGCACTATTGCTAAGTCTGATTTTAATATGCTATTTTGGAAGTTTATGTTTAACATGGTTACTAATATCTCAACGTAATTAATTTTACTGGATTATTAATTATTGAAGATAATATGAGTATTATTATAGTAATGTTATAATAATTCCAAATATCATCGATTTTCCACCGAAATTGCACGATGTTTTACTCTTAATTGTTAATCATTAATTTGATATGGTTGAATGACTTCATTATACAATGATATTTATTAAATGGATGATTGTGTCTTGGGAAACGTGGCTTGTAGAACATGCCTTTGATGGGTTACATCGGACGCGCATACCAGAATGATCATGGACATGTAATAAGATTTTCATGGGTTTGCCCTGGTCGAGCATGGCTCTCTGGGCTGATTTGTGTAAATTCGTCGGAGGTAAGGTCCCTGGTCGAGCATTGCTCTCGGGCGCCCGATCTTATTGGATTAAGAGAGCCGAATGGCTACTAGATTTCTTATTTGGATATTTAAGTGACCGGTGGAGGTAAGGTCCCTGGTCGAGCATTGCTCTCGGGCTACCTTATTGGATTAAGAGAGCCGAATGGCTACTAGATTTTGGGGTTTAGGGTTCTACCGAGCCACTCGTCCCGTAAAAGTAAATATATATTTTTATTTATTTATTTATTATGGTATTTGATTATAATGTGATTTGTATTTACGTGCATGGTTGATATTTTGATTCAAATGATTAATATTTTATGTGAAGGAAATAGTAGGGTATGATTATAGTATGGTTTGATATACTGATTTGAATAATCTATGTTTTCCGAGAAGAAGCAATAGTCCCTAGATTATTTGATTTTAACTCACTCTAGACCCGAGTCTCCATTTTTTTTTTCGGATTCGACCGTTAGTTCTCCCGCGACTCTTATTCAAAGAATCCGACTCCTTCATCATCGGGTGATGTATTTGATTTGGTATGTAAATTGGTAAATCTTAGATTCTCCGTGAGTAGTAATAGTAGATGTATCGATTTGTAAATTTTCCGAGTTTCGAGTCTCGCCTAGTTTTTCCGCATCAAGTATTTATGTAGAATGTAGCTATTACGATAATTTGTGGTTTTAATAATATTAATTTGAGATGAGATTTGTTTAAATCAGTGAGTGTCAGGCTTACTACGGGTTTCGGTGGCCTTAAGCCTACCCATTCCCTAGTGCCGGTCACGGGCCCACGGGTGGGGTCGTGACACTGAGAGAACAACATCGTAGAAGGGGTAAATGTTTTAATATGAGTAAACAACCCTGTAATACGAAGATATTTTTTAATCGGAGAAAATAACCCCGTAATTTTGGTATATATGTGAGTATAAGAAAATAACCTCTCAAATGAGTTAATTTTATAATATGAGAAAACAACCCCGTAAAAGGGGTATATTTGTCGATATAAGAACATAACCCCGTAAAATGTGTATATTTATAAATTTGACAAAAACAACCCCATAATAGTGCTAAGAATTTAATATGAGAAAACGACCCCGTAAAAATGGTATATTTATCAATATAAGAAAATAACCTGTAAAACGTGTATATTTATGAAGTTGAGAAAACAACCCCTTAAAAGTAGTGTAATTGCGAGTCTGAGAAAACAACCTCGTAGAAGGGGTGAATTTTTTAATATGAGAAAATAACCCCGTAATTTTGATATATTCTTTTAGTAGATAACGCCTTAAATGGGTTAATTTTATAATATGAGAAAACAACCCCGTAAGATGTGTATATTTAAAAATTTGAGAAAACAACCCTATAATATTGGTATTGATTTAATATGAGAAAACGACCCCGTAAAAGTGGTATATTTGTCAATATAAGAAAATAACCCCGTAAAACTATGAATATGAGAAAACAATCCCGTAAAAGTAGTGTAATTACGAGTCTGAGAAAATAGCCTCGTAAAACGGGTAAATTTTTTAAATGAGAAAACAGTCCTGTAGAAAGGATAAATTTTTTAAAATGAGAAAACAATCCCGTAAAAGCGGTATATTTATAAATATTAGAAAACAACCACGTAATACGGGGATATTTATTAATCGGAGAAAATGACCCCGTATAATTTTGGTATATTTGTGAGTATGAGAAAACAACCCCTTAAATTGAGTAATTTTAGAATATGAGAAAACAACCCCATAAAAGGGATATATTTGACGATATAAAGAAACCCAGTAAAACGTGTATATTTATGAGAAAACGTGAAAACAATCTCTTAAATGGGTTAATTTTGTAATATGAGAAAACAATCCCGTAAAAGGGGTATATTTGTCGACCCTGTAAAACGTATATATTTATAAATTTGAGAAAACAACCCCATAATAGTGGTAATAATTTAATATGAGAAAACGACTCCGTGTAAGTGGTATATTTATCAATATAAGAATATAACTCCGTAAAACGTGTATATTTATAAATTTGAGAAAATAACTCCATAAAAGTAGTGTAATTGTGAGTCTAAGAAAATAGCATCGTGGAAGGGGTAAATTTTTTAATATGAGAAAACAACCCCGTAAGAGGGGTACATTTATAAATATTAGAAAACAACCTTGTAATACGGGATATATATCAATTGGAGAAAATAACCCCATAATTTTGAGATATTTGTGAGTATGAAAAAACAACCCCTTAAATGAGTTAATTTTATAATATGAGAAAATAACCCCGTAAAAGTGGTATATTTGTCAGTATAAGAGAATAATCTCGTAAAACGTGTGTATTTATGAATTTAAGAAAATAACCTATAATAGTGCTAATAATTTAATATAAGAAAACAACTCAGTAAAAGTGGTATATTTATCTATAAAAGAGAATAACCCCATAAAACGTGTATATTTATGAATCTAAGAAAATAATCCCGTAGAAGTAGTGCAATTGCGAGTGTGAGAAAACAACCTCGTAGAAGGGGTAAATTTTTTAATATGAGAAAACAACCCCATAATATGGAGATATTTATCAATCGGAAAAAATAACCCCGTAATTTTGGTATATTTGCGAGTATGAGAAAATAACCTCTTAAACGTATTAATTTTCTAATATGAGAAAACAACCCGTAAAAGGGGTATATTTGTAAATATAAGAAAATAACCCCATAAAACGTATATATTTATGAATTTGAGAAAAGAACCCCAAAATAGGGCTAATAATTTAATATGAGAAAATAACCCCGTAAAAGTGGTATATTTATCAATGTAAGAAAATAACCTAGTAAAACGTGTATATTTATGAATTTGAGAGAACAACCCCATAAAACTAGTGTAATTGCGACTCTAAGAAAACAGTCTCGTAGAATGGGTAATTTTTTTAATATGAGGAAACAGTCTCATAGAAGGGGGCAATTTTTTAATATGTGAAAACAACCGCGTAATACGGGAATATTTATCAATCGGAGAAAATAACCCCGTAATTTTGGTATATTTGTGAGTATGAGAAAACAACACCTTAAATGGGTTAATTTTATAATATGAGAAAACAACCCTGTAAAAGGGGTATATTTGTCAATATAAGAATATAACTTCGTAAAACGTGTATATTTATGAATTTAAAAAAACAACCCCATAATAGTGCTAAAACTTTAATATGAGAAAATGATCCCGTAAAAGTGCTATATTTATCAATATAAGTAAATAACACTATAAAGTGTGTATATTTATGAATCTAAGAGAACAACCCCATAACATTAGTGTAATTGCGACTCTAAGAAACTAGCCTCGTATGACGGGTAAATTTTTTAATATAAGAAAACAACCTCATAGAAGGGGTAAATTTTTTAATATGTGAAAACAATCCCGTAATATGAAGATATTTATCAATCAGAGAAAATAACTCCATAATTTTGGCATATTTGTATGAGAAAATAACCCGTTAAATGGGTTAATTCTATAATATGAGAAAATAATCCTGTAAACGAGGTATATTTGTCGATATAAGAAAATAACCCCATAAAATATGTATTTATAAATTTGAGAAAACATCCGCATAATAGTGCTAACAATTTAATATGAGAAAACGGCCCCGTAAAAGTGGTATATTTATCAATATAGGAAAATAACCCTGAAAACGTGTATATTTATAAATTTGAGAAAACAACCGCGTAAAAGTAGTATAATTACGAGTCTGAGAAAACAGCCTCGCAGAAGGGGTAAATTTATTAATATGAGAAAACAACCCCGTAAGAGGGGTATATTTATAAATATTAGAAAATAAACATGTAATACGGGGATATTTATCAATTAGAGAAGATAACACCGTAATTTTGATATATTTCTGAGTATGAGAAAACAACCCCGTAAAAGTGGTATATTTGTCAAAATAAGAAAATAACCCCGTAAAACGTGTATATTTATAAATCGGAGAAAATAACCCCGTAAAAGTAGTGTAATTGCAAGTCTGATAAAACAGTTTCGTAGAAGGGGTAAATTTTTTAATATGAGAAAATAACCTCGTAAGAGGGATATATTTATAATATGAGAAAACAACCCCATAAAACGTGTATATTTATGAATTTGAGTAAACAACCCTATAATAGTGCTAACAATTTAATATGAGAAAACGACCCCATAAAAGTGGTAAATTTATCAATATAAGAAAATAACCCCGTAAAACGTGTATATTTATGAATATAAGAGAACAACCCCATAAAATTAGTGTAATTGCGATTCTAAGGAAACAACCTCGCATAACGGGTACAT
Organism: Ricinus communis; assembly: GCF_019578655.1. NCBI lineage: Eukaryota > Viridiplantae > Streptophyta > Magnoliopsida > Malpighiales > Euphorbiaceae > Ricinus > Ricinus communis. The sequence goes on along the minus strand of NC_063261.1, from coordinate 9,616,202 downwards.
TTTTTAATATGAGAAAACAGCCTCATAGAAGGGGTAAATTTCTTAATATGAGAAAATAACCCCATAATTTTGATATATTTGTGAGTACGAGAAAATAACCCCTTAAATTGATTAATTCTATAATTTGAGAAAACAATCTCATAAAAGGGGTATATCTATCGATATAAGAAAATAACCCCATAAAAGTGTATATTTATAAATTTGAGAAAACAACCCCATAATAGTGCTAACAATTTAATATGAGAAAACGACCCCGTAAAGTGGTATTTTTATCAATATAAAAAAATAACCCCGTAAAATATGTATATTTATAAATCTGAGAAGACAACCCCATAAAATTAGTGTAATTACGAGTTTGAGAAAACAACCTTGTAGAAGGGGTGAATTTTTTAATATGAGAAGACAACTCCATAAGAGGGGTATATTTATAAATATTAGAAAAGAACTCCGTAATACGGGAATATTTATCAATCGGAGAAAACAGCCCCGTAAATTTGGTATATTTGTGAGTATGAGAAAACAACCCCTTAAATGGGTTAATTTTATAATATGAAAAAACAACCCTGTAAAAGGGGTATATTTATTAATATAAGAAAATAATCACGTAATTTTGGTATATTTATGAGTATGAGAAAACAACCACTTAAATGGGTTAATTTTATATTATGAGAAAACAACTCCGTAAAAGCGGTATATTTGTCGAAATAAGAAAATAATGCGGTAAAATGTGTATATTTATGAATTTGACATAAGAAGTCCATAATAGTGCTAACAATTTAATATGAGAAAACGACCCCGTAAAAGTGGTATATTTATATATATTAGTAAATAACCCCGTAAAACATGTATATTTATGAATCTGAGAGAACCCATAAAATTAGTGTAATTGCGACTCAAAGAAAACAGCCTGATAGAATGGGTAAATTTTTTAATATGAAAAAATAGCCTCGTAGGAAGGATAAATTTTTTAATATGTGAAAACAACCCCGTAATAAGGGAATATTTATCAATCGGAGAAAATAACCCCGTAATTTTGGTATATTTGTGAGTATGAGAAAATAACCCCTTAAATAGGTTAATTGTATAATATTAGAAAACAACTCTGTAATAGTGGTAATAATTTAATATGAGAGAACGACCTCACAAAAGTTGTATATTTATCAATATAAGAAAATAACCCCGTAAAAGTAGTGTAATTGCGAGTCTGAGAAACAGTCTCGTGGAAAGGATAAATTTATAAAAATGAGAAAACAACACCGTAATACGGAGATATTTATCAATCGGAGAAAATAACCTCGTAATTTTGTTAGATTTGTGAGTATGAGAAAATAACCCCATAAAAGTGGTATATTTATCAATATAGGAGAATAACTTCGTAAAACATGTATATTTATAAATCTCATAAAACAACTCCGTAAAAGTAGTGTAATTGCGAGTCTAAGAAATAAGCCTCGTAGAAGGGGTGAATTTTTTAATATGAGATAACAACCCAGTAAGAGGGGTATATTTATAAATATTAGAAAACAATCCCATAATATGAAGATATTTATCAATCGGAGAGAATAACCCCGTAATTTTGGTATAATTTTTAGTATGAGAAAACAACCCCTTAAATGGGGTAATTTTAGAATATAACAAAACAACCCCGTAAAAGTGGTATATTTGTCAGTATAAGAAAAAAACTCCGTAAAACGTGTGTATTTAAGAATCTGAGAAAACAACCCGTAAAAGTAGTGTGATTGCGAGTCTAAGAAAACAACCTCGTAGAAGGGGTAAATTTTTTAATATGTGAAAACAATCCCGTAATGCGGAGTTATTTATGAATCTGAGGAAATCACCTCGTAACTGTTATATATTTATGAGTATGAGAAAACAACCTTTAAATGGGTTAATTTTATAATATGAGAAAACAACCCCATAAAAAGGATATATTTGTCAATATAAGAAAATAACTCCGTAAAATGTGTATATTTATGAATTTGAGAAAACAACTCTATAACAGTGGTAATAATTTAATATGAGAAAACGACCCCATAAAAGTGGTATGTTTATCAATATAAGAAAATAACCCCTTAAAATGTGTATATTTATGAATATGAGATAACAACACCGTAAAAGTATTGTAATTGCGAGCCTAAGAAACAGCCTCGTAGAAGGGATAAATTTTTTAATAAGAAAAAACAACACCGTAATACGGGGATATTTATCAATCAGAGAAAATAACCCCGTAATTTTGGTATATTTGTGAGTATGAGAAAATAACACCGTAAAAGGGGTATACTTGTCAATATAAGAAAATAACCCCATAAAACATGTATATTTATGAATATGAGAAAACAACCCCATAAAGTTGTGTAATTACAAGTCTCAAAAAATAGCGTCGTAGAAGGGGTAAATTTTTTTATATGAGATAACAACCCCATAAGAGGGATATATTTATAAGTATTAGAAAACAGCCCCGTAATACGGGAATATTTTTCAAATGGAGAAAATAACACCGTAATTTTGGTATATTTGTGAGTATGAGAAACAACTCCTTAAATGGGTTAATTTTATAATATGAGAAAACAACCCCGTAAAAGGGGTATATTTATCAATATAAGAAAATAACTCCGTAATTTTTATATATTTGTGAGAACGAGAAAATAACCCCTTAAATGGGTTAATTATATAATATGAGAAAACAACCCCGTAAGAGCGGTATATTTGCCAATATAAGAAAATAATCCCATAAAACGTGTATTTTTATGAATCTGAGAAAACAACCCCATAATAGCGCTAACAATTTAATATGAGAAAATGACTCCGTAAAAGTGGTATATTTATCAATATAAGTAACTAACCCCGTAAAACGTGTATATTTATGAATCTCAGAAAATAACCCCACAGTAGTCCTAACAATTTAATATGAGAAAACGATTCCGTAAAAGTGGTATATTTATCAATATAAGTAAATAGCCCCGTAAAACGTGTATATTTATGAATATGAGAGTACAACCCCGTAAAATTAGTGTAATTGCGACTCTAAAAAAATAGCTTGGTAAAACTGGTAAATTTTTTAATATGAGAAAACAACCGCGTAGAAGGGGTAAATTTTTTAATATGTGAAAACAACCCCGTAATACGGGGATATTTGTCAATCGGAGAAACTAATCCCGTAATTTTGGAATATTCGTAAGTAAGAGAAAACAACCCCTTAAATGGGTTAATTTTATAATATGAGAAACCAACCCCATAAAAGAGATATATTTGTCAATATAAGAAAAAACCTTCTAAAACATGTATATTTATGAATTTGAGCAAGCAACCCCATAATAGTACTAATAATTTAATATGAGAAAATGACCCTGTAAAACTGGTATATTTCTCAATATAAGAAAATAATCCCGTAAAATGTGTATATTTATAAATCTAAGAAAACAACCTCGTAAAAGTAGTGTAATTGCGAGTCTCAGAAAATAGCTTCGTAAAAGGGGTAAATTTTTTAATATGAGAAAACAACCCCGTACGATGGGTATATTTATAAATATTAGAAAACAACCCTGTAATACGGGAATACTTATCAATCAAAGAAAATAACCCCGTAATTTTGGCATATTTGTGAGTTTGAGAACACAACTCCTTAAATGGGTTAATTTTATAATATGAGAAAACAACCCCGCAAAAGGGGTATATTTTTCAATAAGAGAAAATAACCCCGTGATTTTGGTATATTTGTGAGTACGAGAAAACAACCCCTCAAATGGATTAATTTTATAATATGAGAAAACAATCCCGTAAAATGTGTATATTTTTGAACTTGAGAAAACAACCCCATACTAGTGCTAACAATTTAATATGAGAAAACGACCACATTAAAGTGGTATATTTATCAATATAAGAGAATAACCCCGTAAACGTGTATATTTATGACTCTAAAAAAATTACCTCGTAGAACGGGTAAATTATTTAATATGACAAAATAGCCTCACAAAAGGGATAAATTTTTTAATGTGAGAAAACAACCCTTTAATACGGAGATATTTATCAATATAAGAAAATAACCCCGTAATTTTGGTGTATTTGTGAGTACGAGAAAACAACCCCTTAAATGGATTAATTCTATAATATGAGAAAATAACCCCGTAAAAGGGGTATATTTGTCGATATAAGAAAATAATCCCGTAAACGTGTATATTTACGAATTTGAGAAAATAACCCCATAATAGTGCTAACAATTTAATATGAGAAAACGACCCCATAAAAGTGGTATATTTATAAATATATGAAAATAACCCCGTAAAAAGTACATATTTATGAATCTGAGAAAACAACCCCGTAAAAGTAGTGTAATTACGAGTCTGAGAAAACGGCCTCGTAGAAGTGGTGAATTTATTAATATGAGAAGACAACTCCATAAGAGGGTATATTTATAAATATTAGAAAACAACCCTGTAATACGGGGATATTTATCAATAGGAGAAAATAACCCCGTAATTTTGGTATATTTGTGAGTGTGAGAGAACAACCTCTTAAATGGGGTAATTTTAGAATATGAGATAAAAAATCCTGTAAAAGTGGTATATCTGTCAGTGTAAGAAAATAACCCCGTAAAACGTGTGTATTTAAGAATCTGAGAAAACAACCCCGTAAAAGTATTGTAATTGCTAGTCTAAGCAAACAGCCTCGTAGAATAGGTAATTTTTTAATATGAGAAAATAGCCTCGCAAAAGGGGTAAATATTTTAATATGTGAAAACAACCCCGTAATACGGGGATATTTATGAATCTGAGGAAATAACCATGTAACTGTAGTATATTTATGAGTTTGAGAAAATAACCCATTGAATGGGTTAATTTTATAATATGACAAAACAACCCCGTAAAAGTGGTATATTTGTCTATATAAGAAAATAACCCTGTAAAACGTGTATGTCACGACCCCACCCGTGGGCCCGTGACCGGCACTAGGGAATGGGTAAAGAGGTAAAAATTTTAAGAAAGAAAGATTAGGACCTGCCCTAGTCGAGCATCGCTCTGTGGGCTTAGTAGAGTGTGGTTGCCGGAGTAAAGGTCCCTGGTCAAGCATTGCTCTCTGGGCGCCGGCTTATTTGGAAATTTAAGTGACCAGACTGGAGGTAAGGTCCCTGGTCGAGCTAAGCTCTCGGGCATGATCTTATTGGATAAGAGAGCCGAAAGACTAAGGCTGAGAGTTAAGTGACCGGACTGGAGGTAAGGTCCCTGGTCGAGCTTTGCTCTCTGGGCGCCAGTCCTATTGGAATGAGAGGTTTGAGATGATAGAGTTGAGGTTAGTTGAGACATAAGTGTTGAAATAATCGAGATTTTAGAGTTGGGATTAGAGTTCTACTGAAGTACTCCGTCCCGTTGCATGTGGAATAAATTTTGTTTAAGCATGGCATGACACATATGTTTTAACATGACACGTATGGTTCGCGTGATTTATTAATTATTTTAAAATTAAATAAGGTGACATTGAGATATTTGAAACTGTTATAGATATATGATTTTAACTCACTCGAGACCGATACTCTATTTATCGCTTTTCTGACCGTTAGTCCTCTCGCGACTCTTATTCAGTAACCCGACTCCTTCATCATCGGGTGATGTATTTGATTTGGTATGTAAATTGGTAAATCTTAGATTCTCCGCAGTAATAATAGTAAATGTATCAGTTGTAAATTTTCTGAGTTTCAGGTCTCGCCTAGTTTTTCCGCATCAAGTATTTATGTAGAATGTAGCTGTTAAGATAAATTGTGGCTTTAATAATATTAATTTGAGATGAGATTTGTTTAAATCAGTGAGTGTCAGGCTTACTACGGGTTTCGGTGGCCTTAAGCCTACCCATTCCCTAGTGCCGGTCACGGGCCCACGGGTGGGGTCGTGACAAAGTTGGTATCAGAGCTTAGGTTTAGATTTCCTTCGACCTAAGTTGAGATTTTTCTTGGTACTGCGGAGTTAGGATCATGTCTGTCTTGTTGTTTTCATTGACTCCAATGTCTCAGCCTTCTTTGTTAGAGAGTCTGTCATTCTTTTCTTGTGAGCTTGTCTTTGGTGCCGTGCTGAGAATGAGCTTTGTAGCGATGGGAAGATTCGAAGCGTGGTAGACTCGTGCTGTTTCTTCAAGTGATTAGTGCAGTCCGCCTTTTGAAGCTTTGATTGTTGTTTCGATGGTGGGCACCGCAGTCAGTTTTAGTGTAGAGCGTGGTTGCAGTCATGTCATGAGCTGCCTCGTCATCGCATCAGGCATTGCCTTATTGAGTAGCGCCGAAGTTAGTGCCTGGGAAGTCGAGTAGATGTCAGAGCTTTATGGTTGATTTTTGTGGTTGTAAGAAGCTTAAGAAAGGTGGCAGGAGTATTTTCGGACGCTCGGAAATCCAGAGAAACTTAAGCGAACATTGTTTATTTTTCTAAGTAGAACAAGTGTTTTAAAATACAATATTGCGCCCAGTCCCGTAAGAATGCATATGGCATTTCACTGTTAGGCATACATAAATTCATTTTAGGACATGCATCATACATTGTGCATTGCAACCCTTGGTGATAGGGGCATCATCACCCTGGTGCGCGATATTGTAGAATTTTATATAAAGAGAAATGGCTGGAGATTTTATGATTTTACAAAAGTGTTCTTCCAAGATGATAAAGCTTTATCAGTGATGATTATAAAGTAAATAAATAAGTAAATTTTTCAAAGTAAATAGTGTTAGCTTGAGAATTCTCTGGATGACGAGCTGAGTTGCTGAGAGAGTAAGTCTGTGGAGCTGCAGGCCCCATGTTAAATAATAAAGGAGGCTTCTGGATTTCAGTCAAAGAGAAATCTTGTGTCAGGATGGCATAGGTTGTGTTGGTTGATGCAATCAGATGGATGTTATGTCGAGGATGATGTGATGTAGATGTTAAGGATTTTTCTGTACGTGCAAGGGGCACGTCATTAGGAAGGAAATTTGGTGAGTGGATTTTTGGCAGGATCAGAATTGGCCCTTCTTGTGTGGAAACCCTTGGTTTTGTCGGCAGGTTGGTGAGGTGGCATGTAAGTTGGACTTGCCGCCAAGTATTAGTAATGTTCTCTGAGGTTAAATCCAGTTGTTTGTAAGTCTGAGCTGAGGAAGTGTATTTTCGATCCTTTGCTCGTGTTGGACCCTTAGTGTGTGGAAGCAAGTGAAGAATTGGTTTCCAAGGAGTAGTAAGTGAGGATCGCGGATTTTCAGGTTCGCCAGTTTTATTTAAGGGTTTTATTGATGAGTCTTGTGGTTTAGTTTAGTTTCTGCCGAGGAAAAGTTTCCGAGGAGCCGAGTTGGAGATGAGAGGTTCCTAATTAGTTTCAGTCTTAGAGTGTAGCCCCTTTTCTTTTAAAATTCGAGGTCGAATTTTTTTTTTAAGGGGGGGAGAATGTAACACCCGGAATTTTTATATATTTAATAATGAGTTTTTATTTAAGTTAATTTTAGCTTTATTTTTATTCGGTTTAATTGGAATGATTTAAATACAAATTTTGAATGTTCATGTTAGATAAATAAATGAGTTATTTTCCATATCCAATTAGTTTGATTTTTAAGGAGTAATTAAGTAAACTATTTGAGAAATGATTATATTTTGGTTATTCAAAATTTTCCCAAATGCATATTTATATAAGTAAAATTATATATTAAAAAAATTTGGAAGAAATTATAAAGGATGTTTTTATAAAAGAAATTTGAGAAAATTGGTATTATAATTGATTAGTAGTATTAAATTTTAAGTTGGAAATTGATTATTTAATTTAATTGTGTGCTAGGACTAAATTGGAAATTTATTTTAGAATAAGGATTGAAAGTATAATGTTATTTTTATGGGGTTTTAATGGAAATTTGTGAGTTTGGTATTTTTGTAAATAAATATGTCGGTCAGGGGTATTTTTGTAATTGTGTATTTTCAATAATTCGGATTTGGCCCAAATTAAATAGTTAGGGGCTTAATTGAAAGGCTAAAAAGAAGTTTGGGGGTTAAATTGGAATTCTGCAGGATGAAATTGTAAGTAATTAAGAAAGTTGAGGGACCAAATTGTAATAAGGAAAAGTTTGGGGGCCTAATGTCGATATTGAAAGGAAAGAAATCGGGGAAGAAGAAAGGAGGAGAGAGAGAGAGAGTGCGGCGCCGGGAAGAGAGAGAGGGCCAGGCGCGGTGGCGGCCGTCGGGCGTGGCGCCGCCGACGGAAGGCGGTTGGGCGAAGGCAATGCTGGCCAAGAGCCAGGCGTGTTCCGCTTCCTGGCTGTTGGTGGCCGAGTTGGGTGGCGATCGGCTCCTCTCGAGGGCTCTTCCGGCAGTGGGCGACGCCCTAGGGTGGCCGGAGTTGCAAGATCCGGCAAAGTGAAACTTAGAGTGGCAGCCCGTGTTTTGGGCTTTTCCGGCGAGCTCCTAGGTGGATGGATGATCGGAGGATGTATCCCGACTCTCCTAATCTCAAGCTTCGCATCGCACCGGTTTTGTGGCGATCGGGTTTCGTTTGCAAATCGATGGCCGAGATCGTCCGCAAATTTCTTCGGATGATTGGGTGTCGGATCGAAAAATCGGGAAGCGGGATCGTCTTCAACGCTGGCCGCGAGTCCGATGGTGTGTTCTGATCGGCCGATCGGACTCGGTGGTCGGAGAGTCGACCGAGCGATCGAGCCGCCCTCAGAATTATCTTTGGCCCGTTAATTTTGGAATTCTTGGTTTAATTGTGTCTAATGGTTTATATTGAGTATTTGATGATTTTTGTGAGTCAAAATATTTGTCCGATTGGCACCGCCATAGTCGTATTTTGTCTTTGTGTGGCGAGTCGGAAATAGTGAAGTTCGGGGACCCGACTCCTATTGTTTGAATCGTTAAGTATTTGAAGTGTTCTTCTGGCAGGTCCTGGACCCGTTTCTACGGGGGTTAATGTTCGTGTTGTAGGGGAGGTTTTGCCGGATTTTCGGTAGAATTCTCCCGAGTCGAGATTCTTAGACAGTCAGTCCTAGGAGTCTAGACCTAGGATTAATGATCGATTGTTTCAGCGTTTTGATAAATTGTTTTTCGTGATTAGATGATCTGTCTGTTCGGCTCATTCCAACCGAGGCACCGGAGCAGAGCTAGGAGGTCGCCCAACCTGTGAGTTAAAGTCATATATCGCTTACGCACGTGTCATGCATAAAATTTGATTTGCTACTGTGAATATTTATTTGCAATTTCAATTTTTCATTTAATTATTATTATTATCATTTGCATGATGCTTTTAATTACTATTTAAATATGTTTTTCCTTTATTACCAATTTTAATATTGCATGATGACTCAGGATGGGACAGCAGTAGAACATAGGAGTTGGATGAGTGTCCCAATATAATCTGAGAGAGATAGGGAAAGGGTAAAGAGGTAAAAATTTTAAGAAAGAAAGATTAGGACCTGCCCTGGTCGAGCATCGCTCTCTGGGCTTAGTAGAGTGTGGTTGCTGGAGTAAAGGTCCCTGGTCGAGCATTGCTCTCTGGGCGTCGGCTTATTTGGAAATTCAAGTGACCAGACTGGAGGTAAGGTCCCCGGTCGAGCTAAGCTCTGGCCGATCTTATTGGATAAGAGAGCCCGAAAGGCTAAGGCCGAGTTAAGTGACCGGATCGGAGGTAAGGTCCCCGGTCGAGCTTTGCTTTCCGGCCAGTCCTATTGGAATGAGAGGTTTGAGATGATAGAGTTGAGGTTAGTTGAGACATAAGTGTTGAAATAATCGAGATTTTAGAGTTGGGATTAGAGTTCTATCAAGTACTCCGTCCCGTTGCATGTGGAATAAATTTTGTTTAAGCATGGCATGACACATATGTTTTAACATGACACGTATGGTTCGCGTGATTTATTAATTATTTTAAAATTAAATAAGGTGACATTGAGATATTTGAAACTGTTATAGATATATGATTTTAACTCACTCTAGACCCATACCTCTATTTATCGCTTTTTCGATTCGTGACCTGGTCCTCTCGCGACTCTTATTCAGTAACCCGACTCCTTCATCATCGGGTGATGTATTTGATTTGGTATGTAAATTGGTAAATCTTAGATTCTCCGCAGTAGTAATAGTAAATGTATCAGTTGTAAATTTTCTGAGTTTCAGTCTCGCCCTAGTTTTCCGCATCAAGTATTTATGTAGAATGTAAATCATAAGATAAATTGTGGCTTTAATAATATTAATTTGAGATGAGATTTGTTTAAATCAGTGAGTGTCAGGCTTACTACGGGTTTCGGTGGCCTTAAGCCTACCCATTCCCTAGTGCCGGTCACGGGCCCACGGGTGGGGTCGTGACAGTGTATATTTATGAATTTGAGAAAACAACTCCATAATGGTGGTAATAATTTAATATGAGAAAACGACCCCGTAAAAGTGGTATATTTACCAATATAAGAAAATAACCCCGTAAAACATGTATATTTATAAACATGAGAAAACAACCCCGTAAAAGTAGTATAATTGCGAGTCGGAGAAACAGCCTTGTAGAAGGGATAAATTTTTTATTATGAGAAAACAACACCGTTACACAGGGATATTTATCAATCGGAGAAAATAACCCTGTAATTTTGGTAGATTTGTGAGTATGAGAAAATGATCCCGTAAAAATGGTATATTTACAAGTATAAGAAAATAACCCCGTAAAACGTATGTATTTAAGAATCTGAGAAAACAACCCCCGTAAAAGTAGTGTGATTGTGAGTCTAAAAGGACAGCCTTGTAGAAGGGGTAAATTTTTTAATATGTAAAAACAACCTCGTAATACGGGGATATTTATGAATTTGAGGAAATTACCCCATAACTGTGGTATATTTGTGAGTATGAGAAAACAACCTTTAAATGGGTTGATTTTATAATATGAGAAAACAACCCTGTAAAAAGGGTATATTTGCCGATATAAGAAAATAACTCTGTAAAACGTTTATATTTATGAATATGAGAAAATAACCCCGTAAAAGTAGTGCAATTGCGAGTCTGAGAAACAGCCTCGTGGAAGGGATAAATTCTTTAATATGAAAAAATAACACTGTAATACGGAGATATTTATCAATCGAAGAAAATAACCCCGTAATTTTGGTAGATTTGTGTATGAGAAAATGACCCGGCAAAAGTTGTATATTTGTCAGTATAAGAAAATAACCCCGTAAAATGTGTGTATTTAAGAATCTGAGAAAACAACCCCGTAAAAGTATAGTGATTGCGAGTTTAAGAAAACAGCCTCGTAGAACAAGTAAACTTTTTAATATGTAAAAATAACACCGTAATACGAGGATATTTATGAATTTGAGGAAATCACCCCGTAATTGTGGTATATTTGTGAGTATGAGAAAACAATCTCGTAAAAGGGTATATTTGTCGATATAAGAAAATAACTTCGTAAAACGTGTATATTTATGAATTTGAGAAAACAACTCCATAATAGTGTTAATAATTTAATATGAGAAAACGACCCCACAAAGGAATTAGCGTACTCTATTAAGGGATTGTTTTCTCATACTCACAAACAAACCAAAATAATTTAATATGAGAAAACAACTCCATTTAAGGGATTGTTTTCTCATACTCACAAACAAACCAAAATTACGGGGTTATTTTCTTCTATTGATAAATATTTCCGTATTATGGGATTATTTTCTAATATTTATAAATATACCCCTCTTACAGGGTTGTTTTCTCATATTAAAGATTTACCCCACAAAGAAAACAGCCTCATAGAAGGGGTAAATTTTTTAATATGAGAAAACAATCTCATAATACGGTGATATTTATCAATATAAGAAAATAACCCCGTAATTTTAGTATATTTGTGAGTATGAGAAAACAACCCCTTAAATGGATTAATTCTATAATATGAGAAAACAACCCCGTAAAAGGGGTATATTTGTCGATATAAGAAAATAACCCAATAAAACGTGTATATTTATGAATTTGAGAAAACAACCCCATAAAATTAGTGTAATTGCGACTCTAAGAAAACAGCCTCGTAGAATGGGTAAAATCTTTAATATGAGAAAACAGCCTCGTAGAATTGGTAATTTTTTTAATATGAGAAAATAATCCCATAATACGGGGATATTTATCAATATAAGAAAATAACCCCGTAATTTTGCTATATTTGTGAGTACGAGAAAACAACCCCTTAAATGGATTAATTCTATAATATGAGAAAACAACCCCGTAAAAGGGGTATATTTGTCGATATAAGAAAATAATCCCGTAAGATGTGTATATTTATGAATTTGAGAAACAAACCCATAATAGTGCTAACAATTTAATATGAGAGAACGACCTCGTAAAAGGGGTATATTTAACAATATAAGAAAATAATCTCGTAAAACGTGTATATTTATGATTCTAAAAAAATAGCCCCGTAATACGGGGATATTTATCAATATAAGAAAATAACCCCGTAATTTTGGTATATTTTTTAGTATGAGAAAACAACCCCTTAAATAGATTAATTCTATAACATGAGGAAACAACCCTGTAAAAGGGGTATATTTGTTAATATAAGCAAATAACCCCGTAAAACTTGTATATTTATGAATATGAGAAAACAACCCTGTAAAAGTAGTTTAATTATGAGTCTGAGCAAAACAGCCTTGTAGAAGGGGTGAATTTATTAATATGAGAAGACAACTCCGTAAGAGGGGTATATTTATAAATATTAGAAAACAACCCCATAATACAGGGTTATTTATCAATCGGAGAAAATAACCCCGTAATTTGGTATGTTTGTGAGTATGAGTAAACAAGCCCTTAAATGGGGTAATTTTAGAATATGAGAAAACAACCCCGTAAAAGTGGTATATTTGTCAGTGTAAGAAAATAACCTCGTAAAACTTGTGTATTTAAGAATCTGAGAAAACAACCCCATAAAAGTAGTGTAATTGCTAGTCTAAGCAAACAACCTCGTAGAATGGGTAAATTTTTTAATATTAGAAAACAGCCTCGTAAAAGGAGTAAATATTTTAATATGTGAAAACAACCCTGTAATACGGAGATATTTATGAATCTGAGGAAATAACCCCATAATTGTGGTATATTTATGAGTATGAGAAAACAACCCATTAAATGGGTTAATTTTATAATATGAGAAGACAACCCCGTAAAAGGGATACATTTGTCGATATAAAGAAAATAACCTCGTAAAATGTGTATATTTATGAATTTGAGAAAACAACTCCGTAATAGTGGTAATAATTTAATATGAGAAAACGACCTCGTAAAAGTGGTATATTTATAAGAAAATAACCCTATAAAACGTGTTTATTTATGAATATGAGAAAATAACGCCGTAAAAGTAGTGTAATTGCGAGTCTGAGAAACAGCCTCGTAGAAGGGATAAATTTTTTAATATGAGATAACAACACCGTACTACGAGGATATTTATCAATCGGAGAAAATAACCCCATAATGTTGGTATAAAGAAAAGATCCAAGAAGACACCGCCAAGTAGGTGAAAGCCAAGTTCATCGATGTAGCTTACTACCCCAAATGGTTGGTGAATATCGTCTCGGTCTTGAAGGAGGATCGAAAAGTTAGAATGCATGTAGACTACTGGCACCTGACTAAGGCTTGCCCTATGGATGATTTTCCCTTTTCTCACATTGATGTAATAACACATACTACAGCTTCAAAGGCAATGTATTCTTTCACGGATGGATTCTCCAGACACAACTAAATTATGATGGTTGTTATAATATAATGGCATTTCTGAAAGATGAAATCGAACTTTATTAGACATGGTTCGATTTATGATGGGTGATGCAAGTGTTCCCATATCCTTTTAGGGATACGTACTTAAAACTGCAATGTATCCTTAACCGTGTTTCATCCAAATCTATTGATAAAACACCATATGAGATATGGACTAGTCACAAGCCAAAATTGACCCATATCAAGATTTGGGGATGTGATGCTTATGTGAAGCGCATTCAATCAGATAAGTTAGGAGCGAAATCTAATAAATGTAAGTTTATCGAATACTCGAAGAAGAGCATATTTGGAGTGATGTTAGGTAAGCTGCTGGGGCATATAGTAAGTCAGCAGGGAATAGAGATGGATTCAGACAAGGTAAAGGCTAGTAAGGAAATGCCAGCACTAAACATAAAGAAAAAGGTCAGATTGCTTCTAAGACGTCTGCAATACATCAGTAGGTTCATTTCTAAGCTCACAATGGTTTGTGATCCTACCTTTAAGCTTTTGAGGAAATACTAACCCATTATGTAGGATGAGCATTGTCAGAAAGCCTTTGACATGATCAAAGAATACCTAATGAAGCTGTTGGTGTTGAAACCGCCTAAGCATGGCAAGTCATTAATTCTCTGTTTAGGATTAGAAGAGGAAGCTATAGGGGAAATGGTAGCATAGTGTGGGCCAATGATATAGAATATGGGGTCTATTATCTTAGTAAAAAGTTGCTACTTTTTGAGTAAGAGTATAATCTCGTAAAGAAGACGTGCGTGGGTATGATATGGGCTATGAGAAAATTGAGACATTATTTCCAGTCCTATAGGGTTTAGGAAATTTCAAAGATAGACCTGCTGAGGTATCTATTCGAAGCTCCAGCTCTTACAAAAAAGTTGGTTAGATGGTTAGTACTTATAACAAAGTTCAACATTGAGTATGTCATAAAGAAACTCATTAAGGGAAGAGCCGTAGCGGAATTCTTAGCTCAAATTGCAATTGAAGGAGATGTCCCTTAGGACTTTGAATTTCCTAATAAAAATCTAGGGGCAATTGAGATCCAAGAATGGAAGATGTACTTCGATGGATCAGTAAACGCTAGAGGTGAAGGATTAGGAATACTTCTGATCATGCTTGAGGATAAATGTTACTAATGGCAAAGTGATTGGACTCTAAGGTAATAAATAACATAGCGGAGTATGAAGCATGTTTATATGGATTAAAAGCGGCCATGGTAGTAGGAGCAAAGCAGCTGATGGTTTATGGGGATGCCATGCTAGTGATTCAGCAAGCCATTGTGGAATGGGGTTAAAGGAAGAAAGATTAAAGCAATATGTCAGCTATCTCAAAACTTTGATTTATAATTTCTCCAAGTGTTCGTTCATACACTTGCCTCGAGATGAGAACCAAGTGGTAGATACATTAGCTACTCTTTCATCTGTGTGGGATAACCCTGCTCTGCTCCCAATGAAGCAATTTGTAAGCATCAAATCTAAATTGCCTTACTATTATAGAGAGCAGATAATGGAAGTCTAAATAAGAATAAAGGAAAAGCCTTGGTTATACGACTTGTAGAGGTTCGTAGAAGACAAAGAATATCCAAAAGAGGCAATTACGATGGATAGGTATGCATTGCAAATCCAAGCAAAGAACTACATCGGCAACAACAGGGTGTTCTACAGAAGAATGGCTTTAGGTGTCCAACTCAGATCTCTGACTAAGAGGGAAGCATAAGTGGTAATGAAAGAAGTGCATAAAGGGGTGTGCGGACCTCATATCAATGACATAGTGTTGACCATAAAGATTATGTGTCAGGGTTACTATTATTTAATAATGGAGAAGGATTGCGTAGCTTTAGTAAGAAAATGCGGTAAGTGCCAACTGTGGAGTGACCTGAGTCACTTACCTTTGATTGAACTCCATAATCCGAAACTTCTTGGCCTTTTGCAGCTTAGGGAATTGATATTATCAGAGAGATAAAGCCTCCTTTGAATGGTCATAGGTTCATTGTCATAGCAATTGACTACCTCTCTAAGTGGGTTGAGGCTGAATCATTCACTACCGTAGGGGCAAGGCAAATGGCCAAATTTATAGAAAGGAACCTAATATGTAGGTACGGGGTCCCGCATCATGTTGTGACATATAATGGTGTGCAATTTATGGGGTAATACAACAGACCTGTTGTCAGCACCTATTTTCCGGATCTAGATATCGAGAGAATTATAGGAAACCCTATAATGAAAGTTATTACCTTTTCTCGAGTCTTCAAAGATTAAGGATGGGTGAATCTAAGTTAGATTTGAGAATAATTGAACCAAAATTATTTTTCCTAGAATCAAATTGGACTCAATTGGGAGAAAATTAAAGTTTGAGGGGTGAAACGACAGTTCTTTTACAAGTTCAGGGACTAAATTTATACAGTGCCGATTAGCTATTTTTTGAGATTCGACACCTTTTTCATATTGTCTTTTTTGACTTAAAATGTTGAAATTGATGAAAAGAAGTTTCTAGAAGTCATTTGTGATAATTATTGAATATTTTTAGTGATAATTATTTGAATATAAAAAATTTTATTTTATTTTATTAGATATTAATTTGATAAAAGGAAAAAAAAATCGATGATTTTTATTTCAAATAATTAACACTTATCTAATACATCTAAGGTCTCTTTAAATCCTACCTCTATAAATACATCATTAAGTCCAAAGTCAAGAGTTAGTTACATCGATTATAGGTTGTTATTAAAAATACTAAAAACCTACATTCAATTAAGCAAAGAGAGTTTTTGGTAACTAGAGGGATAAGTCACTAAGAAAGAACTCAAGATTAGGAAAGTTTTCTTCTTGAACGGTAGAAGTTTTCCTCAAGTCCAAAAACAACACTAGATTCTCGTTCAACTACTTCATCATGTCTAAATACTCGCAGATCAACAAACTACGGTGACAACCTGAAGGTTCCAAAATCCAACATTACCAACATCTTCTTCCCTTTTCTTTAATTTTATGATTTTAGAAACATGTTAGGACTGATTTCGAATGTTTTAAATGACTTATGTTATATGTTTATGCATGCTAGGTTTTGAATATGATAATATGAACATATTGGATTTTGAATATGATGATTGGAATAGTTATGGTGATAAATTAGATTTATTCTTTTAATTATATGATCATATTAAATTTCTAGGGTTGTATGATTGAAATCTAGGATTTGCCATGTGAAGTTTTATTTTCCTTTTTTTAGTTTCTATTTTTTATGATTTTTGGCTTAATTTAATTTGTTTTATTATGATTTTTACTTCATATTTCTAAGTTTTAATCATGTTTCTATCTCTTATGCATGTTAGACAGGCTTCTGGGCAAGGGAGGATCGAAAAAATTATAAAACTAACTATAATGAAGCCCCAGAGCTAATCGACTCCATGATGTCAAATTATTTACATGTTAAATCAGCTCTGCACATAGGTCGATCGGTTTTGTGATGTCACCAATCGGCTGTGCGCTAGTCGAATCGGCTCTATAATATCATTAATCCGTTGTTTGTCGCAAATTGCCCTGATTCGAGATTTTTGAGCCCTTTTGCTGATTTTTGCCAATTTTAACTTATTTTAGTCATTTTTCTTAAGCTTATTAGTTGTAGGAAGGGTTGTAATAGTTAGATTTACTACTTTCTTTATTTTGTTTTACTTTTTTTGCTTTATTTTAATAATGGCAAATAACTGTTATATGACTATTAACTAAAATTGGACATCTAAACTTAGGTCCTAAAACTTGGACTTTGGCATGCAATTTATAGTTCATTAGGTTAACATATTGGTAAGTTTGAGCTTAAATTAAAATCCAGTTAGACTTAGTGAGCTTTGCCATATTTGGTTAATTAATTAATTCACTTAGAGTAGCATCATTGAATCAAGTCTTGGCATATAAGATGTAGCCCTTTTAGGTTAAAAACTTAGTAATTGGAGCATAATTTATAATTAGGCTAGATTAGCTGGGCCTCTTTGTACATAATTGAATAGTTAATTTAGGCTAACAATATTATTGGGAATTAGGCTAAACCTAAAATGGGCTAGACTTAGGTAGACCTCACACAATGTAGTGCTTGATGTGTAATAATATAACTGTTGCATTTATAGTGAATAACCCGTTAAATAATAAAATTGAAGACAAAGATACAAAAAGAAGGAAGTGGCTTCTGGATCCATCTCTAGATATGTGATATAAGCTTCCTTATGGAATCGAGAAACATCACTCATTAATAAAAGTGTCCCAGTGAATTACCCGGGTGGCGACTCCCATCTCCATCCTAATTTCTATGACTAGTTAGCATGTTTCCAATTAGGTTGAAAAGCCTTGCAATGCCGTAGTCACTAAAGACACTTGGGTGCGTGTCTGAAACCATCTCCCGCAGGCCTGAAACAAATGGTATGGTAGGAGTATCCAACAAGAATCTAAATAAGATACTCTCATAGATGGTATGGAACCACAAGGATTAGTAGTTTCAGTTACCCTTTATACATTAGGGATATCGAATGAATGAGCAAACATCAATAGGACAAACTCCCTACTCTATGGTTTATGGGGTAGAGGCAGTCTTTTCAGTCAAATTGGAATTGAAGTCTTTGATGGTTGTGCTGGAGGCTAAAATACCAAACTACTAGTGGGTCAAGCAAAGATACCAACATTTGCCTTTGATTGATGAAAAGAGGATGAAAGCCCTAAATCATATGCAGTTGTACTAAAAGCGGATAGTGGGGGAATTCAATAAGAAAGTCAAACCAGGAGAAACCAAACCTGGAGACTTGGTGTTAAGACACATAAGACCTACTGCATTCGATCTTCGAGGAAAGTTAAAGCCTAATTGGGAAGGCTCGTATTTGGAAAAGAAGATCCTGTCCAAAGGTGCTACTAAGATTTCAGACCTATTAGGGAATTAATTCTCCAAGCCTATTAACCTGAATTGTCTTAAGAAATACTATGTATAAAAAATAAAAGAAAATAGAAAAAGATGGCTAGCTGATCAGAAAACTTGAAAGTCCAGTCATGCAAAAGTTAAGGAATAATGAGAGAAAATGTTCAGCTAGAAAATCCAAGTGGACTGGCTGATAAGAAGAGTTGTATCATGAGAAATCAAAATGTATCCATTTGGGCCTTTACTGAATGAATAAATTGTTTAGAATTTCTATCAAGAATTTATATATCTGTTTACTACTCTATGCACTAATTGAAAGAAAAGGCTAAACTAAGTCCTAAGAAAAATTAGTAAGATCTAAATAGAAGCATTCTTCATTTTCTTCTTTTAGCATCTGCATCTCTAGATTCAACAGCTAGCTCTCAGGTCCTCTTGAACCGTACAAAATCAAGTGTAGTGGTAGTATGAAGCTGGACCCAAGCTTTGAAGTTATCATCTGTGGTCAAGTTACCTTTAGCATTAAGATTGTGCTCTATAGTATGGCGGTGCTAGAGTCTCTAAATCTTGTCTAAGAAGTCTTGGCATAATGGGAGACCTTCAAATTCGAGAGAGAATTGCAGGATCAAGTGCTTTTGCCCATACTGGCGATAGAGTCTTGAAGGTGTGTAAAAAGTCAATGCCCATAAGTAGGGAAAGGGAACACAACCACCATACACCAACAGTGTCACATGCTTGATTCTACACCAAGGGCAAGTCCAATAGATAAATGCGTCAAGAATACTTTTCATCCACTAAATCCAAGCCTCGTGACCTCGTGGGGTGGCAATGGAGTGAACTTGAACATGCTTCGGCTTATACTCATCGATGTCCCTTGAATGGTCAGTATTTGAAGCTTTTCGCGTAACCAAATCTATAAAAAGAAAAATAAAATAAATATAAAAGCTAAGTCGAACAGTTGAAAGGGTGGCTTAAGCAAAAATATATTATGCTAAATTGAAAACCTAAAAGTGCGGCTTACGCATTAGCAAGCTAAGTTAAAAAGCCAAAAGGGCGGCTTAGGCAAAAATTAAGGTAAAAAGAAAAAAGAAAAAGAAAAAGAGATTTGGTTGCATACCTATAAGAGAATGAGCTACCACTAAACTCTTGGTGGATTTTGTACATGTCTAACCCAATAATGGTTTCAGCCAGGATGATAGGAATTAGGTCAGCTCCGTGCTTCAGTTGATCAACGATGCGAACAATTTTGATATCTCCCCCTCCTTAAGGAGAAATCAGTAGGAATTGGGTATAAAGGAAAAAGCTCAAAATCCTAACCCAAACAGGTGTACTCCTCTCCTTCGTCTTACAATAAGAGACCAATGCAGTAATGGTAAGGTAAGGTATTCACCAATGGAATGGGAAAGTACCTTAGTTGAAGGCATATTGAATAACTCTACCAATTCACTAGAAAAAGGGTCAGATAGCTTTGGCAAAGCTACAAGAAGAGTAGAATCCTTGGGGTCTCCAAGAATGGTGGTAAACTCTTCAATCATGGGCATCTCTTACCCATTGAAGCGAAAAACATGATCTTTTAGGCACCAAAAGAATGGGTCATCTAGCTTTGGTAAAGCAATAGGAAGAGTAGAATCCTTAGGGGCTCCAAGAGTGGTGGTAAACTCTTTAATCATGGGGCATAGCTCATGCCTAGTGAAGCGGAAAACATGATCTTTAAGGCACCAAAAGTTGACAACCAAGTGAAGAAAGCCATAATCAAGCTTGGCATGCTGAATGGCTTTGAAAGAAGAGAGATGGAATTTCCCAAGCTTAATCCACTCATCGAAAGTTAGGGTTTAAGAAGAGTTTGGAGGGCTTTGGCGCTACTTTGAGTCATGGTTTTTGGCCTAAGAGTAATGAGATGCGTATGGGGAAGTGTGGAAGTGGTGCATATGTATTTGTAGGCCAAACATTAGAGTTTGAATCGGACTCAGCAACTATAGAGCCGATTGGCTATGTGATGTCATTAAGTAGGGTTTTTAGGGATTTTGAGTATTTTTGGGCATTCTAGGTATTAGTTGTTTACGTTTGTTGTGTGTGAAGGTATTCGACAATAAAATCACTTTAAACATCACTTCAAATGGTAAAAAACATAAAATTTCATATATCTCAAAAAATAATGTCATACAAAGTAAAAAAGAAAAGATACAAAAGAAAAGAGCAGTTAATCTAATAAAAAGTCATTGGGGCTCTCTCCCGAGTCCTCCATCCCCTCATCTGAGTCAGCCTCCAAGCCTTAGGTCTAAAGAGTAGACAGCTGGAGAGCCACAGTTTTGATCCGAAGAGCTATCCTATTAGAGTAGAATGGATTTCAAAATGACAATTGTTCGGCTATAGGAGAGACTTTTTACTTTCTGTTGGTGAGCCTCAATTTGATACAAACGATCATCCACTTGCCCTTGTAAGCTTTCGTGATCCTTCTACAATAGAAATAAACCTAAAGGAGTTAGTCATTGCATTCCATAATATATACTCATAAATTTTTCATTTTCTATTCATTTTTTTATTGTTTTTAATTACCATCCAATCCTCACTGATAATGAAGAATGTCTCTTTGCAACTGCAGCAAGCCGGTGTACGTGCTCAAACTGATCTCTTTGAATTTGTATAATTACATGCATATATGTTACTAACATAATAGGAAAGGCAAAAAAGTGTGTAAAATACTATAAGAGGCAACTCATATGTGTACAACCGGCCAAGGTGAACTCCAAAGGAAGGCTCGACTCTAAAGCTAGTTGGTGATCAATGGTGCGAGAATCCAATAAGACACAGTAGGGTCTGGAAGGAAGGGGATAGTCCTCGAGATCACATGATGTCACAGTAAGAAGAGCCTCAAAGGTAGTGACTGTTGATGATCCTGTGATACAAGTGGGCCTAGAATAGCAAGCAAACCGTCCGTTGACTCAAAAACTCAGGGTGTAAGGCGTGAAAATTAAAACAGAGGAATTAGGACTAAGCGACAATATCTAGCAAATAATTTAATGGTTAATTTAGAGTAAGAAAGCACCTGGGAGATGGTTTCATGATCCAAGGGCATAGGCCCTAGTAGTTGAGATATGAATGAGGTGCAGTTCGTCCTCTGAGGTCAAATGGTAAGATCCTCAAAGTCATCATATCCCTGTAGGCTCATTGCTAGCTCCTTATTAGCAAATCAACAGTATAGAACATGGACAAGAGAAGAGACAAAGGCATACAGTGCTTGCTAGGTCCTATCTCCCAGCCATAGATCCTCTCTCATAAGTACCATACTCGACAGGCAGGGCCAACCAGAAGAACCCTCCTCTACTTGAGATAAGGATGAAAATGAGGGCAAACCCAAGAATAAGACTCTAAAGAATTTTCTTGTCAAGGAATATAAATCTACTCTAGTGAGCCCAATACCATAACTATAGCTAGGATTGAGGTGCCAAGATTTTAGATCTTCAAGAGCTTGATTATCGACAGGATGGTTGAGCTAAGCATCATAGACATCCAAAAAAAACGTCACTACCAAGGTTAAGGAGCTGAAGCTGGAGTAATTCATCACCCTACTTGAAGACCTAAGCCCAAAAGATTTAGCTGCATTAGTATAACAGAATGTTATTATGTATTTTATGAAGAAACTGATGTGATAATGTCTAGTTTTTATGATGATGATGACATTTTTGCTTCTAAGATCAATGACTCTGATTTTGCTTACTTGTGTGATGTTCTTTCTAATGGTAATGTGCATTTTAATGATCATGACATGTGCATAATTCACATTAATTCTATACAAATTGATTTATTTTATTTATGCACAAATGAAAAACTATGAACACTTCTATCGCTTATGATATAACTCTTGAGGAGATGAGAGAATTTGAAAGAATACTAGAAAAATAAAATCAGTATTTGGTTTGTCATACAACGATATGCCATGATTGGATAGAAAGATAGCAGAGCACCACATCCTGACTTATCTGCACATCAAGCCTATTAAGCAAAAGACAAGAAGGCTGAGGTTGGAATGTGATATGATGCATAAGGAGGTTGAGGTGTATATGGATAACATGATGATCAAATCTGAAATAAGGGAAGGACACTTCCAAGCTATAAATAAGAATCAAGGATGAGTAGAAAGGTATATGATAGGAAATCACCTCCTTAAAAATCAAGGACGAGTAGAAAGGTATATGATAGGGAATCACCTCCTTAACAACCTTATACACCAATAACTATCAAGTTATGATATATAAAGAATGCAAGAAAACACCCTCTAATAAGGATGATTCCAAAACCCAAAGATCCCTTAAAAGAAGTTTATAAAACTAATTTCAATTATTATTGATTAATAATGTAGTTAGCACTTGATTTTAATCCTAATGCCATAAAACAAAATGGATTTAATAAGTAAAGAATCAAAATCAAGATATAGTTGAAGAATGCCACAAGTTAAAAGAAGTTTGATAAGTTCAAAGTTCATGTAAGAACTTAAGCAAAAACGCTAACAAGTGTAATATATTATATCAATGACCAAAAGTTGCTTGCAAATAGAGTTTTAGCTTGGTATATATAGCCAGAACTGGACCTAAAAGACCCTAAATATGCATAGACACTTTATATAACTCCCCACTAACACACTCATAAAAATATAGCTATTGGAGACTTAACTCCACATTTGTAACTCTTTAGAAATTAAAATCTCACACTTAAACATAAGATATAAAAGGAAAGATTAAGTCAAAACTGAAAATAACCTAAAATATACCTAATAATACTTAATAACACATGTAGTACTCATATATAGATTAATCCACAACTATTTGAACTATTCATAAAACTTAAGCCAAATTTGGACAGTGCCTTTCACGCCCAAGGTCGCCATTACTATGCTGGTGTCATGCATGCACCTTCTTGCTAGCGCTCATAATTTTAGATCATCTTATGCCCATGGTCGCACTCACGATGGGACTCACAATAGTTCCCTTAGAATCACATTGAAGGGTTGACTTCCAATGCTAGTGGTGTTAGTTCCAATGCCATCTATGAAGCTTATCAAAGCTTCTTGTGTATTCTTTTACTTTATTCTTATCATTGGACCTTAAAGAGCAAAAGAGTCATTAGTTGAAACAAACCATTTGACATCATTACCTCTTTCCTTGAAAGGATTCATCCTTGAATCAAGCTCGTTGTCATCTTCCTCACCTACATTATAGAAAGAAACATTAGCAATATTGAAGATGCGCTCAAATTACCATACTCACTTGGTAGATCAAGTTTGTAAGCATTGTCATTGATTCTCTCAAGGACTTGAAATGGTCCATCTCCTCTTAGTTGAAATACCACTTTCTTCCTCTCTTTGTTATGTTGCCTTTCATATTGAAGAGTCTTCGCTATTTTGGCCTTCAGTTTCTCATGCAAGCTCTTAACTAATTCAACCTTTTGTATGCCTTCTAAGTTGGCTTTCTCAATTGGCATTAGCAATAAATCTATAGGAGTCAATAGATTGAACCCATAAATAACCTCAAATGGTGTTTGATTTATCATGCCGTGTACACTTCTGTTAGAGGCAAACTCCACATGTGGTAGGCATTCCTCCCAATTTATCAAATTCCTTTGAACGATTGCTCTCAACAATTAGGAAAGAGTTCTATTGACTGCCTCATTTTGCCCATCCGCTTTGTGGATGACAAGTGGTTGAAAACATAAGTTTTGTTCCCAATTTACTCCACAATATCTTTCAAAAGTGATTCAGGAATTTGACATCCCTATCCTAACAATACCTCTTGGAACTCCATGTGGTCTCACAATTCCTTTTAGAACAAACCTACAACATTTGTTGCACCATCCCTTTTATGAAAATGTATGAAGTGTGCCATTTTGCTCAACCTGTCAACAACAACAAAGATAGAATTTTTCCCCTCTTTTGACCTAGGTAAAGTCCATAGAAATGCCTACCCAAAATTCATTAGGAATGGGAAGAGGTATATACAACCATGAGGCATCACTTAATATTTGGATTGCTTACAAGTAATGCATCTCTCACACGTCTTTTCTCATGTGTGGCGGAAAGAAATGCTAAGTCAATGCGTATAAAGTCTTAGTCACAGCAAAATGCCCTATTAAAAACCACATTTTGCCTCCCTCACAAGCAACTCTCTCAAAGAAGATTGAGGCAGACATAACTTGTTTTCTTTAAAAATAAAATTATAATGTCTATAAAACTTGTCAAAACCTCCCATTTCACAAGCCCAATATACATTTGTAAAATCAAGGTTAGAAATATAAGTCTTAAGAGTAGAAATTAAGGCCTACCTTCTTGACAAAGCATCAACTACCATATTCTCCTTACCTTGCTTGTACTTGATAATATAAGGAATTGATTCAATGAACTCCACCCATTTAGCATGTCTTCTACTAAGCTTCCCTTGTCCTTTGAGACACTTCAAGGACTCATGGTCGGCGTGAATCACAAACTCCTTATACCAAAAATAGTGTTGCTAATGTTCTAATACCCTTATCAATGCATAGAACTCCTTGTCATATGCTGGATAATTTAGACTTGCACCACTAAGCTTCTCATTAAAGAATGCAATTGGTCTTCCTTCTTACATTAGGACTCCTCCAATACCTATTCCACTTACATCACACTCAACCTCAAAAGTCTTAGCAAATATTTTCTTTAACAAGTGAAAAGTAACATCTTGTTCTTTTCCACATTTAAAACCCACATTATTTTTAATGCATTCAGTTAATGATGTAGCAATTGTAGAAAAATCCTTAACGAATCTCTTATAAAAGCTAGTAAGACCATGAAAGCTCCTACTATCATGCGCACTGGTAGGTTTTGGCTACTCCCTAATTACTTTTACTTTTTCTTGATCAACATGAATTCATTTATCATTAACAATATATCTAAGAAAAGTAATTTCATTACTGCAAAATGTGCACTTCTTAAAATTAGCATACAAGGTCTCTTGTTTTAACACATAAAAAATAACCCTTAATGTGTTATATGCTCATCTAATGATTTGCTATAAATAAGGATATCATCAAAGTAAAACACCACAAACTTTTCAATGAAAGCACACAAAAAATGATTCATCAATCTCATAAAAGTACTTGGTCCATTACTTAAGCTAAATGGCATCACTAACCACTCATACAACCCATGCTTTATTTTGAAAGCAGTTTTCCTTTCATTACCTTCATGCATTCTAATTTGATAATTTTAGCCATACAATTCATCCAAGATATCCTCTAGCCTAGATATAGGATGAAAATACTTTACCGTAATCTTGTTGATTGCTCAATAATCAACACACATCATCCATGTTCCATCTTTTTTAGGCATTAGAATCACGGGAGCTGCACATGAAATCATGCTTTCTCTCATATACCCCTTATCCATAAGCACACTAACTTATCTTTCAATTTCTTTTATCTGCTCGGGGTTGCATCTATGGGCTGGCCTATTTAGAATACTTGCACCTGAAATGAAGTATATTTGGTGCTCAATACCACAAAATGGTAGTAATCCTTTAGGCACATCTTCGGGAAAGAGGTCTCCATATTCCTACAAAAGCTCAAAACTAACTCTAGGAAAATCTTAGTTAAGATCATTAGTTATAATCAAAATATCCTTGTACATGAGTACAAGTACTTGTTGCCCCAAGGTTAGTGTTTTCCTTATATCACTTGGTTTTGCATAAATATTCAATTTTCTTTTACTCTTTTCTCTCTTGTTTTCTCTCACCTTACATTTCGCATCGCACTCACTTTTACCACTCAACTCTACTTTTTTAATTTTGTCTCTCCCTTGCTCCCCACCCAAAGTTTCTCCATTTGAAGATTCAAGCTCCTCTAGTCATCATAGATGGTCTTGGGAGGTAATGGTTCAAGATTGACTTTTTTTCATCCATAATCAAAAAGTATATGTTCTTGAAACCATCATATAAAACATGCTTATCATATTGCCAATGTCTTCCTAATAACACATGACTGGCATACGTGCGAACCACATCACATAAAACCTCATCCTTATATCTACTAATTGAAAAAAAATCAATACTTGCTTATTAACATTCACAACACCACTAGCATTTCAATCATTGCAATCTGTAACGCTTTGGATGCTTAATAGTAAGCAAATTCAATTTCTCAACAAGTAAAGTACTAGCCACATTAGTACAACTACCACTATCCATAATTATATTACACAACTTATTAGTAATCAAACAATGAGTATAAAACAAATTCTCACATTGCTCCCAATGTTCATCATTTATAACTTACAAAGTAAGTGTGCTTTGTACTACCAAAAAATCCCCTTTAACATATTCAACATTACTAACATCTTGTAAAGGTGGCATCTCATCCTCACCTTCACTCTGACTTTCGACTACCCCATAGTCATAACTCTTTTATTTGGGCAATCACGTCTATAATGTCCAAGTCCTAAACACTTAAAACATTTAACCCCTCTAGTTTGATTCTCACCCTTACTCTTGCTGCCCATATCAACTTTAGCTATTAAATCATCTTTTTTAGGCTTAACAATGGATTCATGATTCTTTCTACTCTAATTCAAGTTTTAAGAAGAAGAAAAAGTAGAACCCGAATAAGGTTTAGAATCATACTTACTTGTACCCTTGCGTTTAGTTGCCTCTCAATCTTTATGGCCATATTCACCATGTCCTCAATCTCCACAAATGGTTGTAACTCCATAAAGTCACCTATGTTCTTATTCAAGCTACTCAAGAACCTTGCCTTGGTAGCTTCTATATCCTGCTCATGATGCACTTCATCTCTACTTATATATCAACCAATCCTTCTTCTTTCCCTACACAATTGGTCTCACCAAACAAGTGCATAATCATAAAATTCCATAGCAACAACTTTTACCTTCTTTCCTTGGGAATAATTGTAACATTCGAAGATCATCTCTAATTTCCTTTTCCATACCATATAGGCATTGAGATTATTTTTCCTTAGAAGGAAGGAATCTTCATTTTTTTATTGTGTATATTTCGATCCACTTGATCAAATCTTGCTCTCTTATTGTGCCTTCAAGGTGGAGCATCTCCAACAATAGTGACTTGATCCTAATTCATATCTCCATTATACTCTTTACTATCAAGAGTTGATTGTCTTTCTCTTCTTGGCTCTTCTCATAATTTTAAAATTGCATCATTATGTTTCTCCAAATGGTCTCTAGCTTCACCCATCATTTTGAACATTTATTCAAATTGTTGCTTTATGGCTAGAATCACAAGTTCATTTGATAAAGAACTCGTTTCCTTGTCTTTAGACATGTTGATATATGAAAGTTCAAGAAGACAAGAACGCAACCAAACTCTCATGTGTTTACAATCAATTGGCTTTTCATAATGCTAGTGTCACTACACTTTGCATTTTACCTCTTGCCTTTGCTTTGGATTCTTAAATGAACTAAGTACCTTAAAATAAACCAATTAGTTGAAAGCAACTCAATGGATTAAAATAAGGCTGGTCTATATCAAATTATTAGGTAGGATAATTTAAAAGTAGTTTAACACAAAGAAAAATAACTAAATACCCAATTTAAGGTTCCTTTAATCCTAAAACAATTTTGAAATCTTTAAGAACTTAGTTTTTACACACTTTTGCAATTCTAAAAACTTTTTTTAACTATTTGATAACAAAATGTGCAAATATGTAATAAAAACAAAGAGATTAAACAAAAGAAGGGACAAAAATTTTAAACAAGAAATTTCAACACACAAAGAGAGAATAAGAAGAAGATGAAGAATTAGAAAAACAAACACATTAAGGATAAACAGACTTCAATTGAAGCCTGCTTTGATACTAAATGATATGAAATCACCCCTTTAGCAATCTTATACCCTAATTACTATCAAGTTATGATATATAAAGAATGTGAGAAAACACCCTCCAATCTAGATGATTTTAAAAACCAAGGATCCCTCAAAGAAGTTTATGAAACTAATTTCAATTGTTATTAACTAACAATGTAATTGGCACTTGATTTCAATCCCAATGCCACAAACCAAAATGGATTTGATAATTAAAGAATTAAAATTAAGATTTAGTTAAAGAATGCAAACAAACTAAAATAAGTTTGATAAGTTCAAAGCTCATGCAAGAACTTAAGCAAAAACACTAACAAGTGTAATATATTTTATCAATGATCAAAAGCTATTTACAAATAGAGTTTTAGCTTCATATATATATAGCTAGAACTGGACTTAAAAAAACCCTAGATATGCCTAAACACCTTATATAACTCCCCACTAACACACTTATAAAAATATAGCTATTGGAGGCTTAACTCCACATTTATAACTCCTAAGAAATTAAACTCTCACATTTAAACATAAGTTACCAAAGGAACAACTAAGTTAAGACTCAAAATAACGTAAAATATATCTAATAACACTTAATATAATGTGTATTAGACATATATAGACTAATCCATAATTATTTAAACAATTCACAAAACCTAGGCCAAATTCGAAGAGTGCCTTTCGTGCCCAAGGTCACGGTCCTATGTTGTGTCGTGCCCGCACCGTCTTGATCGCACTCACAATTTTAGATCATTTTAGGATTGTAGGTATCGCGCTCGCGATAGAACTCGCGGCAGTTCCCTTTTGAACCACAGTGAAGGCTTGACTTCCAAAGCTTGTATTATTAGTTCCAATGCCATCCATAAAGCTAATCAGAGCTTCTTGAATGTTCTTTAGCTTTTTTATTGTCATTGGACCCTAAATAGCAAAAGAGTCATTAATTGAAGCAACCTTTTTCACATTAATATAACCCGAGGCTTAACCCGAAGAATAGCGTGTTCGAGGTGACATCAGAAAAGCTGCCAAGGCACACAGTGAGTCAATGAGGCATATAGATTGATCCAGATAAGGTCAAGGTTATTTAGGAAAATTCCAGCACCAATGATAGAGAAATAGGTCTTTACAATATTTCAGTAGGTTTCATCTCCAAGCTCATAATGGTTTATGATCCTATTTTCAAGCTTCTCAGGAAGCACTAACCTGTTGTATGGGGTGAACACTATTAGAAAGCCTTTGACAAGATTAAGGAGTATATGATGAAGTCGCCAATGCTAAAACCACCAAAGGATGGGAAGCCGTTGATCCTCTACTTAGCTCCGGAAGAAAAGAACTAAGAGTGATGGTGGCACAATGTAGGCCTATTGACGTAGAGCATGCGATCTATTACCTCAACAATAAATTACTACCATATAAGTTGAAATATAATCTCGTAGAGAAGACTTGCTTGGCTATGATATAGGCTAAGAGAAAGTTGAGACCCTATTTCCAGTCTTATAGTGTTCAACCAATTTGAAAATAGACCCATAGAAGTATCTGTTCGAAGATCCATCTCTCATGAGAAAGTTGTTTAGGTGATCTGTACTTCTAACAGAATTTGACATTGAGTATGTTACTAAGAAGGTGGTCAAAGGAAGAGTTGTAGCAGAATCCCTAGCATGAAAAACGCTTGAGGGAGATGACTTATGGAATATGGAATTTCTTAATAGGAATGTAAAGATAATCAATGGAGCGGTAAATGGAAGAGGTGTAGGGTTAGGAGTAGTCTTGATCATGCTAGAAGGAGAGATGCTACTAATGGCTAAGAGATTGGAATTTAAGGTAACAGACAATATAGTGGAGTACGAAGCATGTTTATATAGATTAAAAGCAGCCATGGTGGTAAGAGCGAAGTAGCTGATGGTCTATAGGGACTTTATGTTGGTGATTTAGCAAGCTATTAAAGAGTGGGAAGTGAAAGAAGAGAGATTGAAATCTATGTCAATTACCTCCAGACTTTGGTTTGCAATTTCTCTAAGAGTTCATTCATACACCTGCCTAGGGATGAGAATTAGATGGCAGATATGTTGGCCACTCTTTCATCTTTGTGGGACAATCCCTTACAACTCTCGATGAAGCTGTTGGTAATTGTAAAATCTAGAGTCCCTTGTTACTATAGGGAGAAGATCATGGATATTCAGATGGGTCTATAAGACAAACCTTACTTTTACGATTTGCAGAAGTTTATAGAAAGTTTATTAATATTCCCTCAATATCTAGATCCAAAAAACTGTTAGAAAGCCTTTGACAGGATTATGGAGTACGTGATGAAGTCACCAATGCTAAAACTACTAAAGGATGGGAAGCCGTTGATCCTCTACTTAGCTCTAGAAGAAGAAGCACTAGGAGTGATAGTGGCATAGTGTGGGCCTATTGACGTGGCATGCGGTCTGTTACCTCAGTAAGAAATTACTACTAGATGAGTTGAAGTATAATCTCGTAGAGGAGACTCGCTTGACTATGATATAGGCTACTAGAAAGTTGAGACATTATTTCCAGTCTTATGGTGTTAAGCCAATTTTGAAAATAGACTCACTGAAGTATCTGTTTGAAGCTTGATCTCTCACAGGAAAGTTGTCTAGGTGGTATATACTTCTAACAGAATCTGACATTGGGTACATTACCAAGAAGGTGGTCAAAGGAGGAGTTGTAGCATAATCCCTAGCACAAAAAATGATCGAGGGAGAGGACTTATGGGATATGGAATTTCTTGATAGAAATCTAAAAGTAATCGATGGAGCAGTAAATGGAAGAGGTGTAGGGTTAGGAGTAGTCTTGATCATGTTAGAAGGAGAGATTTTGCCAATGGCTAAGAGATTGGCCTTTAAGGTAAAAAACAATATGGCGGAGTACGAAGCGTGTTTATATAGATTAAAAGCAGCCATAGGGGCAAGAGTGAAGTAGCAGAGAGTCTACAGGGACTTTATGCTAGTGATTCAGCAAGCTATTAAAGAGTGGGAAGTGAAGGAAGAGAGATTAAAACCAATATCAATTACCTCAGGACTTTGGTTTGTAATTTCTCTAAGAGTTCGTACATACACCTGCTTAGGGATGAGAACTAGATGGCAGAAATGTGTTGGCCACTCTTTCATCTATATGGGACAATCCATTACAACTCTCAATGAAGTCATTGGTAATTGTAAAATCTAGAATGACTTATTACTATGGGGAGAAGATCATGGATATTCAAATGGGTCCATAAGAGAAAATCTTAATCATATTTCTAAGAATACATAATAAAAAAGACAAAAGAAGGAATGAAAGAACTGATTTTATGATGAATGTGGATATATGGTTGAAAAAATCCTCAAGTTGTCACTGTGAATATTGGATCTACGAGTCTCAAGCGATGGGGATACAGTTGAATCAAAGACCGGGTAGGAATCCAATGCTGGATCTAGATTTGAGAAATCTTTTGTCAATTTCTAAAATAGTTTGCAAAATATTATCTTTCTTTAGTGCCTTGTTTCCTAAAATGTCTTTCTTGGATCTTCTAATGGTCACTAACATCAACAATACTTTTCTTTCTTTGCTCTCTGGATTTTCTCGTTATTCTTTCTTTATCATTGTCTCTCAAGTCTTAATCTAACTTATGGCGAGTTTTTAGTTCTTCATTTCCCCCCAAAATCCTAAACACCTATTTCTATTTATAGAGGTAGGGTTTCAAAGGAATCCTAAAGAAAGCGATAAATTTTTAGGAATGTCGATAAACTTCTCAATTTATTTTTAAAATTTAAATAATTATCGATTAAAAGGATGATTATCGTCAAGAAAACCTTCTAAAATCTATATCCTGATGTGAAATCATCATAAAAAATGATATCGAAGAGCAAATCGGCTTGGCTCTAATTAGAGGGAGCTTAAAAAGTTCAATTAGGTCCCTAGATTTGTAAAAACTTCCGTTTTGACCCTCAAACTTAAATTTTCTAACAACTAGGTCCAAATTTATTTCAGAAAGATAATTCCAACTAGATTAACCTCGACCTTATCCTCAGATTTGTCATCCTTCACCTCTCAAGACCTGAAAAAGTAGTAACTTTCATGATAGGATTTTTTATTTTTTTCTCAATATCTAGATCCGAAAAAGTGGTGCTGACAACAACGCCATCTGGGTTAGAGGGACCAAAGTGCATAATGTATGAAAATGGTGTAGTGATGGAAGAGTAAACCATTAAATAATAAAATGAAACATAAGGATACACTAGCATCAGCTTCTCTTATCCCTATTAGTGTCACCATTGTGGGCAGCAGTTTCAGGCATGCACCTAAGTGTCTCTAACGACTACGACACTACAAGTCTCTTCAACCTAATTAGAAACATGCTAATTAATCACGCAGACTACTGCGGAAAAAGGGAGTCGCCACTAGGGTAATTCTTCGGACACTTTTGCTAATTGAGTGGTGTCTCTAGATTCCATAAGAAATCTTCGCTACATCCAGAGATGGATGTAAAAGCCATCTTACACTGTAAAAAGAAGCAATTTAGAGACCACTTTTAGCTACCACATGAAAGTTGTCACTATTTAGCTACCACAAAGCGACCACTTTGCTTTCCCTTGGAGACTAAATATATTTTTTTCTAAATTTGAGACCATATTGCAACCATATATCAACCACACTACTAGCTACCACCAGATATGGTCTGTAAGTGGTCGCTAACTTCCCACCAGAAAATGGCAGGGACAATAGCGTACACTTTAGAGACCATAGAGTCTGGTCTCTAATCTGGGCCCCAATTAATAATGGAGAGAATAACGTCCATTTTAGAAACCACTATCGTGGTCTCTGAGTTAGAGACCATGGACTATGGTTGCTAAGCTAGGCGCCAATCAATAGCATGACTTTTTAGCTACCATATAGAGACCAACTGTGTGGTGTCCGAGTTAGAGACCAACAATGTGGTCTCTATTTTAATTTTTGTAATTATCTTCTAATAATAATAATGTAATAAGATTAACTAAATTGAGAATAATAATAACATAATAATTTAATAATAATAATGATATAGTAAATAATATAATTAAATAAAAATAATTAAATTAAATTATGACTGTAATATTTAGATTAATTACAATATTTGTTATATTGTATTAATTTTTTATATTTTTATTTTATTAATAAATTTTATTATTCATTAAGTATATTTATTTATGTATATTAATTTAGTTTTTATTTATATTATGTGAATTTTATAATTATTTATATGAATTATTATATATAATTATTAAATTAATAAATATAAATAATGAAAATTAAAAATAATATATAAATAAATATTTAATGTAAATAGTAAAACACTTAAAGTAATAATATAAATTAAAATAATAATTAGATAATATCATTAATCATGTGATAGCCTGGCCTAGAGAAATGGTCTGATGAGGGGCGGGAAGTGGATGCCCTGGCAAGCATAGGATGCTTGCACAAGGAGCAACTTCTAGCAGTCTTCTAAAGATGACAGCACTCTGAGGTACGGGGATACATGAATGAATCGAATTGCACATCGAAATGGCGCGGGGAATGGTTGATAGCATATATGTAAAGAGTTGGAACTAATCACATGAGTCGCCTTTTGGTTGTTTGGCTGTGGAGTTAAAGGAACTCCAAAATTAAACGTGCTTGGTTCAAGAAAATTTTAGGATGGGTGACCTCTTGAGAAGTTCTCGAATCTGCTAAGGGGAAAAAACCGTGAGGCTAGTAGGGCCAAAATGGACAAAATATCTCATATGATCTGATTCTAGGTCGTTACAAATGGTATCAAAGCAGGACCCCTCTAATATATGTATGGTTCGAGGATGGACTAGGCTAAAGCTAGTGGGCATGTGATAGCCTGGCCTAGAGAAGCAATTCGATGAGGGCGGAAAGTAGACATCGGGGCAAGGATGGGATGCTTGGATAAGGCCAAAGCGAACAAAATATCTCATATGATCTAGTTCCAAGTCATTACAAATGGTATCAAAGCAGGACTCCTTTAATAGATGTATGGTTTGAGGATGAACCAGGCTGATGCTAGTGGGCATATGACAGCCTGACCTAGAGAAGTTGTCCGATAAGGATGGGAAGTGGACGCTGTAGCAAGGATAGGATGCTTGGACAAGGAGCGGTTTCTAGCAGGCTTCTAGGATGGCAGCACTTTAAGGTACAAAAGGACATGAATGAATCGACCATGCCATGTGGTTGTTAAGTTGATCAGAGACCACTTTTTGTGGTTGCTATTTTTAGCGACCACTTCAATTTGTGGTCGCTATTTTCGTTAACGACTAAGGTTTTAGAGACCACCCGATGTGATTTCTAAGTGGTTGCTAAATAACCGTTGTCTTTTTGTAGTGAATTACTTATTTTATGTATCCCTATTTTCAATTTTATTATTTAATGGGTTATTCCCTGTAAAGACAACTTTTATAATTCTATAATTAATCATTACAACATGTGAGGTCCACTTAAGTCTAGCCAATTTTTATTATGCCCAATCTTCAATTGTATTGTCTACCCTAGTTTTACTATTCAATGATGCATAATGAAGCCACCTAGTCTAGCCCAATTATAGTTTATGCTTTATTTGCCAAGTTCTTAACCTAAATGGACTACCATTTGCATGCCAAGGCCCAATTAGGTTTTCCTATTCTAAATGAGTTCACCAATTTACCTTAAACATGGCACAAGTCCATTAAGTTTATATGGGTTTTAAGTAGGGTCCAAATTACCAATGTTTAACCTAATGGACTACAATTTACATGCAAAGCCCAACTTTAGCCTATGTCTAGGTGACCAGTTTTAATTTGTAATCAAACATCAAATATTTGCCATTCATTCACCAAAATAAAGCAAAAATAAGGAAAGCAATAAATCTAAATTATTATTACAATGCTTCCTACATTTAATAAACTTAAAAAATGACTAATCTAGGTCTAAAAATAGCAAAAAATGATAATAGGGCTTGAAAAATGCAAAACAAGAAAAATTTTAGGAAACTTCCAATGGGTGACATTATAGAGTCGATTGGCTCAAAGCACAAGCGATCGACTATGCACTGAGCCGATCAACTACAAGGTTTCTTACTAGCCCAATTTGCTTTAGTTTGATGCTCCACCACGCGAAACTCGAAATAGATGCATATAAATATATAAAACAAGATTAATATATGTCAAAGGCATAAAATAATATATAATGTAGCCAAATGTAAGATACGTATGCATCAAAACAAATAAAAGGCAGTTTAATATAATCAAATACTTTAAACATGGCAGCTTTTAAAACATAAAAATCGAACCAATCATGCAAACTTAATGGATCTCATCATACCAATACACAAGAGAGGAAGAAAAACCTATCATTTTGAGCTATATACATAATTATAAGATTCAAATCCCTAGAAATAGATATTATCCGATTCAAAACCCTAGAACATAAACATGATTGAAAGCATACAAAATTATGTAATTAATCATAATAACTCTAAATCTAAGCTCACAAGCCTTGTGAAATAGATATTAAAGAGCAATCATTAGAAAACCCTAGCATGTCTCTAATTTATAAAATTAACCTAACATGTTACTAATCATATAGAGAATCAGAAAAAAGAAAGAAGGTGATAATATGATTGTTTTGAAACCCTCAAGTTGTCAATGTGTCATACAGATCTTTGAGTCTCAAGAGTGGAGGAGGAGGTTGAATCAAAGATTTGATAGGAATCCATGGGGTTTAATTTTTAGAAGTTTTTGTATGTCGCTTCAAAACTTACTGCCGTTCTCTACTCATGATTGCCAACCCCTAAGCTTAAAGCTTCATATTTATAAGGAAAGGTTTAAGGAAAACCCTAGATGCTTTTGATATACGTTCTAATTTTGATAAATATCTATAATTAAAAAAAAAACTTATTTTTGGACTTATAAAAATGTATAATAATAATTATTGATAAATACTGAATAAATCATTAAATATTTGAATAATTTTCAATAAAATATTCTAAAAGAATTTTTATTTATTTATTTTAGAAGACAATAAAATATTCGATTTTTGGGCTAACCAACACTATGTAGAGCCGATTGGCTGTGTGATAGAGTCAATCGGTTTTGTAGGTTGGCAGGCTCACAAAAACATTTTCCTTTTAGCCCCCGAACTTGGCCATTTAACTAATGTTGACCTTAAAATTTAGATATTTTTGTCAATTTAGTCCAATTTTATTTAAAAAACTAATCATTAGCTTAATTAATCATAACCTTAACTGTGATTTTATTTTTCTTAACTCCTTGAGACTCAGGAGAAGTAGTAACTTTCATCATTGGGTTTTTGATATTCTCTTGATATCTAGATTCGAAAAAATCGATGCTGACAGTTTGTAGTTGGACTTTGGCATGTAACTTGTAGCCCATTAGGCCGAAGGATGGTAAACTTAGCCTAAATTATAAGATTCATTTAGACTTAGTAGACTTTGCCATGTTTAGTTAATTAATTGATCCACTTAGAATAGAAAAACTAAATTGGGCCTTCACATGTAAAATATAGCCCACTTAGAATAAATAACTTAGTAATCAAAGTATATTTTATAATTGGGCTAGACTAGTTGGACGTCTTTATATATAATTGAACATCTAACTTAGGCTAATCACATAAATAAGAGAATTGAGCTAAATCTAAAATGTGCTAGACTTTAATAGACCTTACATGTTGTAGTGCTTGATTTATAGAATTATTATCATGCATTTATAGAGAATGGGTCATTAATTAAATAAATTGAAAGTAGTGATAGACAAATAAGGAAGTTGACTTCCAGATCCATCTTTGAATGTGGAAAAGCTTCCTTATGGAATCTAGCAAAAGTTTCTCGAAGATTTACCTGGGTGGTGACTCTTTTTCTCCCTACTAGTCTTTATGACTAGTTTGCTTGTTTTCAATTAGATTTAAAAGCCTTGCAGTACCATAGTCGCTAAAGACACTTAGGTTCATGCCCAAAATCGCTGCCCACAAGCAGCCCCCCCAGAATATTGTAGTGGATGAGTGTAAAGACTTGTTAGAGCAACTATCGGGCAAGTTTGATTACAAGGTTCGCTATGCCAAGGCTCTTTCAGTTGACATTTAAATCAAAGACATTGCACCAACCGGTTGTGGTTCAAATAATGATGAGCAGCTGATTGGTGACCCTTGCATTATGAAAGTATAGAAGCAAGGGGAAAACAAATCGATTATGGCTAGGGACATTTGGTATAGTCATAGGGATGAATATGAGGATTTAAGAGAGCAGTGCTAAAGACATCTAGAGGAACAACGACTCTAAAAAAGAGATTGGGCAAGAAGCCAAGATCAATGACAAGGGGCTATAAAATATGAAGTAGGTAAAGAAGCGTTCAGAAGAAGAGTATAAAGGGTTCCTAGAAGAGCTGAGAAAGAATAAGTAAACTGCTGACATTTGAGAGCTATTAATGCATTCACTAGACTATAGAAAGGCTTTAATTCGAGCCTTGTCCAATATTACTATAAGTACAACAACTACTCTTGAGGAAATGATCAAGATGGTAACTGACAAAACTACTGGAATGATCACTTTCTCGAATGAGGACTTACCACTGGAGGTAACGAATCATAATAAGGCTTCGTACATCGTAGCTAAGGTAGAAGGGAAGAGAACTCCTTGTGTGATGGTAGATGATGAGTCAACCATCAATGTCTATCCTTCTCACATCCTTTTCTAAATTTGAAATGACCACGAATGATTTGAAGCCTTTAGACATAGTCATAAGGGTCTTTGATGAGACAAAAAGAGATGTGCAAGGGACACTTTCAGCGCTAGTGGAAACTGGTCCTATAGAGTCCTAGGTTGAGTTCACAGTCTTAGACATCCTAGCTTTGTTATTAGGTAGGCTATGGTTCTATGCCCTTGGTAGAGTACCTTCTACTGTGCATTAAAAGGTCAAATTCCCTCATAAAAGAGAGATAGTCATGATCAATGCTAAGGGTGGCAAGGTTGTTACAGTCATCCAAGAGACTGCCAAAGAACTTGATGCCTCGACTCGGTTTTAAGTAGTTGTGCTTTATAAGGATTACATGGATCTTATGGTAGCTAGTATGTTTAAGAAGATAGACTTCATGCCTAGAATGGGCTTGGGAAAGAATCAACAAGGTGTTGTCCAGTTGCTAGACCTTAAAGGACAGAAGACTCGACATGCCGTAGGATATAACAGAGAAAAAGATGAGGGCAAGCCGAAGGATAAGACTATAAAGGAAGTCTTTGTCAAAGAGTACAAGCCCACTCTAGTTAGCTTGAGCCAATTTTTATAGTTGGGACTCAGATGCCTAGTTTTGAAATCTTCACAAGCTCAATTATTGATAGAATAGTTGAGTTGAGTTTCAAGGACGTTTGAGAGAGCATCACTGCTAATGTTGAAGAGCTGAAACTGGAAGACCTCATCAGCCTACCTAAAGATCGGGACCTATAGAGCTTAGCTGCCTTAGTGGAAGAAAATATTATTAATGTTTTTTATGAGGAATTGATGTAATAACGTCTAGACTTTATGAGGATGATGACATTTTTGCTTTTAAGATCAATGATATAAACTTTGATTTTGCTTGTGTGATGCCTTTTCTAATGGTAATATGCATTTTAATAATCATGACATAAGTATATTTAACATTAGCTTTATACAAATTGACGCATTTAGTTTAGGCATAAATAAAAACCCTAGGAACATTTATATTACTCATGATATAACTCTTGAGGGGAGGAGAGAGTTTGAAAAAGTATTATAGAAAAGGAAATTAGCATTTGCTTGGTCATACTACAACATGCCAGGGTTGGATAGAAAAATAGTAGAGCATCCAATCCCAACCTACTCACACATCAAGCCTATTAAGTAGAAGATGAGAAGGTTGAGGCTGAAATGGGCATAAAAAATTAGAGAAGAGGTCGCTAAGCAGGTGAAAGCTAATTTTCTCGATGTAGCCAACTATCCTAAATGGTTGGTGAACATCATCCCGATCTAGAAGAAGGATGTTAAAGTTAGAATGTGTGTGGACTACATGGACTTAAACAAGGCTTGTCCTAAGGATGACTTTCTCCTTCCTAACATCAATGTGATCGTCGACAATTGGGCTTCTTGTGCGATGTATTCTTTCACATATGGGTTCTCTAGGTGAAATAAGATTAATAATAGCGGTCATGGACAAGTTGAAGATGATATCTATCACTAAATAGGGCATGTATTGCTATAAGGTTATGATATTTAGGTCAAAAAATGCTGAAGGAACTTACTAGAGAGTAGCCATGATCTTGTTTTCATTATATAATATATAAGGAGGTTGAAGAGTATGTGTCAATATCTATTTTCTGGATATAAATATTGAGAGAATTATAAAAAACCCTATAATGAAAGTTACTACCTTTTGAAATTTTGAGAGATGAAGGACGAGCAAATCTAAGGTTAGGGTTGAGGTTAGTCCAGCCAAAATTACCTTTTTAAAATCAATTTGGAGTTAATTATAAAGAAAAATAAAGTTTGAGGGCCCATACAATGGATTTCACAAGATTAAGGACTTAATTGCAATTTTTTGCCAAATTTCTC
Source organism: Ricinus communis (assembly GCF_019578655.1). Lineage (NCBI taxonomy): Eukaryota > Viridiplantae > Streptophyta > Magnoliopsida > Malpighiales > Euphorbiaceae > Ricinus > Ricinus communis. The sequence goes on along the minus strand of NC_063261.1, from coordinate 9,576,179 downwards.
ATGTGTAGAGCCAATTGGCTCTATACAATACTGATTAGGGTTTCTCCTTCGAGGTTATTTTTCTTAACGCTTTTACGTCTAGATATAGATTCTAGAAGGCTTTTGATGATAATCATGGATTTTTAACGATATTTATTTAAATTTAAAGAATCAAATTTCGATATTTGTCAACTTACTTTTTTTTTTCCTTTAAAACTCTACCTCTAAAACAGAAAGAGGTATCTAGGGTTATGGGCACAACAACAGAGAGGAGAAAATCAAGAGACAAAAAGAGAGAACAAAAGCTAATATTGATTTAAGAGAAGGAAATAAACTATCATTCAGTACTAGGCAGAGGATTTAAGTTATTGAGTAAGAAGGCCACTAAAGAAAGAAATCCTTTTTCGGAAACCTTTTTCTTAAGTTGACAGAAGTTTCTCAACATCACATGTAGCACTAGATTCCCAACCAATCTTCGATTTAACTACATCTTCATCACTCGAGAGTCGCAGAACCATCAACTACGGTGACAATCTAAGGGTTCCCTAACATTCACCCATCATCATTAACCTAAAACTGGTTTCCTTGTTTATTTTTTATATTTTTTATATTCTTCTTGAGAAACATGATTAGATTACTTTTACTCTTTCGTTTAATGATTAATATGATTAGATTAGGATTTCTTATGAATTTTCATGATATTAATTTATTGGATTTTGAAATCCGATAATAAGAACATTAGGAATTTTGAATATGATAATATAGCCAATACTAGGGTTTTGAATCTGATTAATCACACGCATAAGGTTATATAATTAGATTTCTATTTTCATCATGATTTTGTAATTAAAATAGTTTATTAGGATTATATGATTAGTATGCGATCTTTGTGTACTATGCCTCTTTAGTTTATAGAGTTTTGAATTAGTTTTAGGGTTTGTAGTTCAATTAATTCATTTTTTCTTTCTATTCTATTTTTATCTTATTCTTTTCACATTCTAATCATGTTGTTATCTTCTGTGCCTATTTAAATTTACTCTAGGACGTGAGGAATACACCGAAATTCAAAAAAGTCAGCCTGGATGCCATAGAGCCGATCAGCTGTATTAGATTTAGATGTACTTTCATTGATTTTGTATACTGCATTAGATTTTAGGGCTTTTTCTTTGCAATTCTAGTTGTAGGTTGGGTTGTAATAGTTAGGTTTATATTCTTGCTCTTTATTTTTGTTTATTTTATGGTTTAATGCATAATAAATAATTTAATATGACTGCCTAATTAAAATTAGACATATAGAATTAGGGTTAAAATTGGACCAAACATGAAAATTATAGCCCGATAGACTAATCAAATATTAATTGGGCTTAAACTCTTAAATTGAAGTAGATTTAGTGGGCCTTGGCATGCTTTAGTTAAGATTGGGCTAATTAGAAAGAGGTTCCTACAAACGGACTTCATCATAATAAGTAGTCCATTAGGCCTAAAGGTTGGAAATCATAAAATATAATTTGTAATTGGGCTAGACCAAGTGGGCTATATACATAATTAATTAGTAAGCTATATTAACAACCCTAATGCGGGCTAGACTTGTCACAACCAAATTTATTTATTTCTTTTTTATTAATAATTAATATTTATTAGCATGTCATTAAACATGTCATTTGCATCATAATTATGTATGATCTATTTTATTATATTATGTGGTAGATAAATAAATTATTTAGTTACATACTGATTTAATTGAAAAGTAATGATTTTGGACTAAATTGGAAAGTTAGAAAGAAAGAGGATTAAATTGTAAAACTGCCTATTTTTACACCAATATACCACATCTTTCATTTGTTCATTTCTACGCATGCTTTCCTATTTGCTCTTCTTCTTTGTCTCTCTCATTCTTCTCATTTTCTTCTTCAACTTTGATTTTCCAAATCAAACTCTACAAACTTTTAGTAAGTGAAAATTTAATTCTTCTTTTAAGTTTGAAAGATTTGGGCTTTCTTAATCAAGGGAAACAAAGGTGAGTAATTTTAATTGCTTGATTTTGCTGTAAATTAGGATTAATGATATGAAATTGTTGATGATTATGTGTTTTGGAATTGTTTAATCAAGAGGGAATATGCTATTACTTGTGATCTTGAAGCTGAAATTTCTGGGCAGATTTTTCACCTCTGATTTCGTGACCTTAGAGACTTTATCTCGAAAATTTCTAAACATGAAAGTTGTAGGTATATGTCTCAATAATATCTCTGTAAAATGGTTTTACAGATCGTTGAGTGAGTAGGAACTTATGAGGTTCGATTTGCTGCTGCTCTGTTTATGGTTCAGCAGGTGACCTGGTTCTTATGCTGATATTTTGAGGCATTTAGAGGCTGAACCAAGCAGAGAGTTAAACGTGAAAGTTGTTCATTTATATATCTAGTATGTGTCTGCAAAATTTCATAATTTTTGGTTGAGTATAACGTGAGATATGTTGAACTTAATATGGCCTGCTCGAAACTGTTTTAAACAGAAATCGGACTTAAAATTCAGAAATTTGTTGCTAGTTGTGTGTTTCACAACTTGAGCTAGAGAAGTCCAAATTGAGTAAAATTAGTGTCTATAAAAACTTTAGAATGTTAACTTTATATCTGGAGAGTTTCATCAGAAAATTTATTCGTTTGATTGGTCATTTAATAGGAAACTTTTTTCTGTTCTGTTTAGATGGAAATTGGAGCAGCTGTATAGAAAATGCCATAACTATTTCTATACTAATGATTTTGAAGTGATTCTTTCTGCTATGGTTTCTATAAAAATGGAAGTGTAATTCTGGAAAATATGAGATTTTTATTAATTGTACATAAGTTTTGGTGTAATTTCTAAATTACAAGCTGCCTTCATCAACAAATATGTTGATTTGTTATCATTCATCTCATGCATCATATTAATATCTAGAATATATGTTATTTTGTTGAAATGTGATGTTTTATGGATAGTAAAGATATGTATATTTATGCCTTGTGATTGAATTGTATTTGTATTGAATATGTGAATAGGTTCCTCCAAAGGAAAGGAAGTGGTAAGAGAAAAAGAATAGGATTACTTTGTTATCCTATAAATTTTGGTAAGTATTTAATAGACTAAACTTTGTGTATATTGAGTAGGAACTGCTGTTTGATTACTTGATAATTTCTTGGTTGACTGAGTTGATATTAGTTATGTTTTTGGCTTGTTGTAAAGTGAATTGATTGTGATATGTTGTGAAGTGAATTGATTGTGATGTGTTGTGAAGTGAAATGATTGTGATTAAGGATTGATGACTCTTGTATGGATATTGTGTGATCGGAAAGCTGAGGCGGATAGCTACCCGAGTATGTGAGATGGCAAGACTGAGCGGATAGTCTTGTCAAGTGGTTACTGAAATTTAAAAATATGAGGAAATGTAAGGATGAGTCATCTGATCCTAATTTGATAGAAATAATGTGGAATTGAATTATTTGACTTGGTTGAGTTTGAGATTATTTGCATTATGTGAGATGAAATTATTTGTTTATGAGAATAATTGAAATGGTTGATTTTGTGATTGTTAGTTAAGTGTTGGTATAATTTTCTGTATTGATAAAGACTTGATAATTCTAGCCTAATATACTATAGTTTAGTAAATTAAATGCTTATTGAGTCGCTAGCTCATTCCTTAGCAATTTGTTTTTTCAGGTTAGTGCAGTTGTAGATAGCCTTAACTGTGCATTGCTCTCTTTGCATCAGTCAATATTATCAGGTGGGCCAGAGGAGTTATCTAAAGCATTGGGGCATTTTGGGAACTTATGTGAATTAAAATAATGTATGAATATTTCTTATATATTTAAGTATGTCTTGTCACTTAGATTGTATGAATGTATATTGTAACTAAGTAGTAAATTATGTTTATGAAGTTAAATATATATATATATTGCTGTACAATTGGATGTTTGAGTGTGGATGCTACATTTTTTGGTATCAGAGCAGGGATTAGACCATTGGGACATAAGATTGAGTACTTATATTTGTGTTTATGTTATGTTTTATGAAGGTGTGTATGTGTTGTGATATGTTAAAGTGAGTTGGAATTTTTAATATGTTCCAATGTCTTAATTGCTTGTGTGATTGAATTGATGGGAATAGAGGGGATTAAGAGCATAACATGCAAGCATCTAGTAATTATGCACAACCATTTATTGTTGTGAAGTTTGTTAATGATATAGGCATGGATGAGCACTCCACTGGCCTAGTAGGTTCACATGAGTCAGTTCATGCACATTATATTGAACAAGAACAGATGCATGAAAATGAACAGTCACAAGGAAGAGCTGAAGGTTATGCTCAGCAAATAGTTGAAGAGTTAAGAAGATTAGCTCAACAACAGCCACCACCTCCACTAAACGTACCTGCATTGGATGCAAACTTTTGGAAAGTTAAGAAAGCATGGCGGGAAAGAGTTTGAGGGGACAACTGATCCAATTGTAGCAGAGGAATGGCTAAAGTCTGTTAAAGGTGTGTTTACACAATTTAATACCCAACCGACAACCCAAATGAAAGTGAGGTATGCAACCTCATTATTTCTTAAGGATGCTAGAAACTGGTGGGAGACAGTCCCAAGTAGCCAGACACAACCATTGACAATGACATGGGAAGAATTCTTAAAGGAGTTCAAGATGAAGTATATGCCACCAATATATCAAGAGAGGAAGAAACTTGAATTCCTTGAATTGAAACAAAATGAGATGTCTGTTGCCGACTATGAATTACAATTTACAAGGTTATCTAGGTATGCACCAGAGGAAGTGGCAACTGATGAACTGAAGAGAAATAGATTTGAGAGGGGTTTGAGATTGGAGATACGTGAAAAGTTGGCAGTGCAACCACCTACCTTTATTGCTTTATTGGAAGCTGCAACAAGAGCAGAAGAATTATTCTTAGAAAGAAATATATTAGAAGCAAAGAAAAAGAAGATAATTGGGACATTTACTCCATCTTTCTCTAGAGGTGCCTCATTTATACCTAGGGGAGGATCAAGAAGTCAGCGAGGAGGTTTTAGAGGAAGGGGTAGTTATCAATTTAGAGGGCCAAGTAGTATAACTTTGGGTAGAAGTGGTGGATCAGTGAACATGCGAGGTAATTCTGGGTTTACTGGTAGAGGATATAGACCTGTTTGTGGCACTTATGGAAGGACCCATTCAGGAGAGTGTTGGGGACCGAGAGTGCAGGTTTGTTATAGATGTGGAAAACCTAGGCATTATGCCAATGAGTGTGTAGTAGGTAGAGGAGCATCGAGTACCTACCATTCAGGAGGACAAAGTAGTGTTGGGGATAATGTAGTACCTACAACGACTGGTCATGGAAGAGGTAGGGGAGGTAGAAGTGCAACTACAGCAGCATATGTCCATATTGAAGATGCGAACCAATCCTTACCGCAGGCAAGAGTGTATGCTGTTACGAGGCAGGAAGCAACTACTTCTCCATAGATAATAACTGGAATAATTCCTATTTGTAGGCATGATGCATATGTGTTAGTTGACCTCGAATCTACATGTTCATTCATTTCATGTGATTTTGCATTAAAAATGCATTGTGCCATTGAATCTTTAGGACATGATATTTGTGTTTCGATGCCTGCTAGAGGAGTAATAATGGTGAATACTGTAGTTCAGGCTTGTTCTGTGATGATTTGTGGTACAAATATGTCAACAGACCTAATTGTGATCAATTTGTGAGATTTTGATGTGATATTGGGAATGGATTGGTTATCTAGAAATCATGTCATAATTGATTGTTTAACGAAGGAAGTAAAAATGGTTATAGATGGGGAAATAAAAACAGTATTCACGGGTGACAGGAAAATTGTGCCTACATGTTTGATTTCTACTGCTACTGCTTTTCATTTAATAAAATTTGGGTGTGATGCTTATCTTGTGAATGTGGTAGACACTAGAATTGTTAGTCCAGGGGTTTCAGAGGTACCAATAGTCAAAGAATTCCCAGATGTATTTCTAGAAGAATTACCTGGATTGCCACCTCAAAGAGAAGTGGATTTTGAAATTGAAACTATTCTAGGAGTTGCTCCTATTTCTATAGCACCTTACAGAATGGCACCAGCAGAATTACAGGAATTGAAAAAGCAACTTGAGGATTTATTGGAGAAAGGTTATATTCGACCTAGTATATCACCGTGGGGAGCTCCAGTATTGTTTGTGAAGAAAAAGGATGGAAGTATGAGACTTTGCATTGATTATAGGAGGTTGAACCAAGTTACTATCAAGAACAAATATCCTTTACCTCGCATTGATGATTTGCTTGATCAACTCAGAGGGGCAGTTGTATTCTCCAAAATTGATTTGAGATCTGGGTATTGGCAATTAAAGATTAGAGAGACTTCTATACCTAAAACGACATTTCGGACATGATATGGTCATTATGAGTTTGTTGTTATGCCATTTGGTTTGACCAATGCACCTGCAGCATTCATGTCTTTGATGAATAATATTTTTCAACCGTATCTTGATCAATTTGTGATAGTCTTCATTGATGTTATTCTGATATACTCCAGTAATTTTGAAGAGCATGAACATCATTTAAGAACAGTATTACAAACTTTGAGAGAAAAGCAGTTATATGGTAAGTTCAGTAAATGTGAGTTCTGGATGAATAACATTGCATTCTTGGGGCATATTATATCTGCACAAGGTGTTCAACCGGACCCATCTAAGGTGAAGGCTATTCAGGAGTGGGAATCACCAAGAAATATTTCAAAAGTTCGTAGTTTTCTGGGAATGGCTGGGTACTATAGAAGATTCGTGAAGAACTTCTCCATTTTAGCAAAGCCATTGATTAATCTGTTGAAGAAACAAGTGACTTTTCAGTGGAATGATAAATGTCAAGCTAGTTTTGAGGAGTTGAAAAATAGATTGATTACAGCACCTATACTTACATTACCTATACAAGGAGGGGAATATGTAGTCTATACAGATGCTTCACTTAATGGTTTGGGTTGTGTATTGATGCAGAATGGAAGGGTTATTGCTTATGCTTCTAGACAACTTAGACCTCATGAACAAAATTATCCTACACATGATTTAGAATTGGCTGCAATTATACATGCTTTGAAAACTTGGAGACATTATCTTTATAGAGAGACATTTCGAATATTCACTGACCACAAAAGCTTAAAGTACATACCTACACAGAAAGAGTTGAACCTCAGGCAACGAAGATGGATGGAATTGTTGAAGGATTATGATTGTACCATTGATTATCACCCAGGAAAAGCAAATGTTGTGGCAGATGCACTTAGTAGGAAGACTTTGGAAAGGGTTGCAGGTATGATTTCATATCAGATAAGTTCCTTAATTTCGCTAAGAGCTATGGATATGCATTTTTCTATAAAGAATGGGGTATTATTGACTACAATGAAGACTAGTCCCCAAATACTAGATGAGATCAAACATGCACAAGGTAGTGATGCATACTTAAAGAAGTTACAGAAGAAGGTGCAAGATGGTAAGACAAATGAACTAATCGAGCGAGATGATGGAATGTGGGTTATGAAAACCAGAGTATATGTGCCTAATATAGCCGCATTGAAACAAAAGATTCTTTGGGAGGCTCACAATTCTCCTTATTCAATGCACCCAGGGAGTACAAAAATGTATAACAATTTGAAGCCACATTATTGGTGGTCAGGCATGAAGAGGGAAGTTGCAGAATATGTAGCTAAATGCCTAACTTGTCAACAAGTGAAAGCAGAACATCAATCACCTGCAGGTAAATTACAATCTTTAATTATACCTGAGTGGAAATGGGAAAGAATTACTATGGACTTTGTTATTGGTTTGCCTCGCACTTTTAGGAGAAATGATGCTATTTGGGTAATAGTTGATAGGTTAACAAAATCAGCACACTTTTTACCTATTCAACAGAATGATTCATTGGATAAGCTAGCCAACTTGTATGTGAAAGAAATTGTTAGGTTGCATGGTGTACCTAGCTCCATTGTTTCAGACAGGGATCCTCGGTTTACATCTCATTTCTGGAAGAGCTTACAAGTGGCAATGGGAACTAAATTGTATTTCAGTATTGCTTTTCATCCTCAAACAGATGGGCAATCTGAGAGAACCATTCAAACTTTTGAAGACATGTTACGGGCTTATGCATTAGAGTATAGCGGAAATTGGGATGAACAGGTACTACTTATGGAATTTGCTTATAATAATAGTTTTCATTCTAGTATTGGTATGCCACCATACGAGGCATTATATGGGAGAAAATGTAGAAGCCTTATATGTTGGGATGTAGAAGGGTTGAGACAATTGGAAGGTTCTGAAATTATTCAAGAAACAGTAGACAAGATACAAGTTGCGAAGCAGTGTATTAAGGCCGCACAAGATAGACAAAAAAGCTATGCAGATAAACACAAAAGGGAAATTGAGTATGAAGTTGGGGATACGGTTTTCTTGAGAGTATCACCATGGAGGGGTATCCTTCGATTTGGTAAACAAGGTAAACTAAGTCCTCGATATATCGGGTCGTATGAGATTTTAGAGCGGGTTGGTCCTTTAACCTATAGACTTGCATTACCCCCAGAGTTAGCTCAAGTACATAATGTTTTCCATGTTTCTATGCTTCGACGATATCGATCTGATCCTAGCCATGTTATCAAGATACCAGAAATTGAAGTTTCTGAGAAACTCGCATATGTTGAAGAACCGATTCAGATATTAGACCAACAGGTTAGAAAATTAAGAAACAAGGAAATTCCTATGGTAAAGGTTAAATGGAGTCAACATTCATCTAAGAAAGCAACTTGGGAAGTAGAGAAGCATATGATGGATAAATACCCGAGCTTATTTGGCATGTCTGTTGGCGATTAGTTAATTTCGAGGACGAAATTTTCTAAGTGGGTAGGAATTGTCACAACCAAATTTATTTATTTCTTTTTTATTAATAATTAATATTCATTAGCATGTCATTAAACATGTCATTTGCATCATGATTATGTATGATCTATTTTATTATATTATGTGGTAGATAAATAAATTATTTAGTTACATACTGATTTAATTGAAAAGTAATGATTTTGGACTAAATTGAAAAGTTAGAAAGAAAGAGGATTAAATTGTAAAATTACCTATTTTTACAACAATATACCACCTCTTTCATTTCTTCATTTCTACGCATGCTTTCCTATTTCCTCTTCTTCTTTGTCTCTCTCATTCTTCTCATTTTCTTCTTCAACTTTGATTTTTCAAATCAAACTCTACAAACTTTTAGTAAGTGAAAATTTAATTCTTCTTTTAAGTTTGAAAGATTTGGGCTTTCTTAATCAAGGGAAACAAAGGTGAGTAATTTTAATTGCTTGATTTTGCTGTAAATTAGGATTAATGATATGAAATTGTTGATGATTATGTGTTTTGAAATTGTTTAATCAAGAGTGAACATGCTATTACTTGTGTTCTTGAGGCTGAAATTTCTGGGCAGATTTTTCACCTCTGATTTCGTGACCTTAGAGGCTTTATCTCGAAAATTTCTAAACATGAAAGTTGTAGGTATATGTTTCAAGAATATCTCTGTAAAATGGTTTTACAGATCGTTGAGTGAGTAGGAACTTATGAGGTTCGATTTGCTACTGCTCTGTTTATAGTTCAGCAGGTGACCTGGTTTTTGTGCTGATATTTTGAGGCATTTAGAGGCTGAACCAAGCAGAGAGTTAACATTAGAGTTGTTCATTTATATATCTAGTATATGTCTGCAAAATTTCATAATTTTTGGTTGAGTATAACGTGAGATATGTTGAACTTAATATGGCCTGCTCGAAACTGTTTTAAGCAGAAATCAGACTTAAAATTCAGAAATTTGTTGCTAATTTTGTGTTTCACAACTTGAGCTAGAGAAGTCCAAATTGAGTAAAATTAGTGTCTATAGAAAATTTAGAATGTTAACTTTATATCTGGAGAGTTTCATCAGAAAATTTATTCGTTTGATTGGTCATTTAATAGGAAACGTTTTGCTGTTCTGTTTAGATGGAAATTGGAGCAGCTGTATAGAAAATGCCATAACTATTTCTATACTAATGATTTTGAAGTGATTCTTTCTGCTATGGTTTCTATAAAAATGGAAGTGTAATTCTGGAAAATATGAGATTTTTATTAATTGTACATAAGTTTTGGTGTAATTTCTAAATCAATACCTACAAGCTGCCTTCATCAACAAATATGTTGATTTGTTGTCATTCATCTCATGCATCATATTAATATCTAGAATATATGTTATTTTGTTGAAATGTGATGTTTTATGGATAGTAAAGATATGTATATTTATGCCTTGTGATTGAATTATATTTGTATTGAATATATGAATAGGTTCCTCCAAAGGAAAGGAAGTGGTAAGAGAAAAAGAATAGGATTACTTTGTTATCCTATAAATTTTGGTAAGTATTTAATAGACTAAACTTTGTGTATATTGAGTAGGAACTGCTGTTTGATTACTTGATAATTTCTTGGTTGACTGAGTTGATATTAGTTATGTTTTTGGCTTGTTGTAAAGTGAATTGATTGTGATGTGTTGTGAAGTGAATTGATTGTGATGTGTTGTGAAGTGAAATGATTGTGATTAAGGATTGATGACTCTTGTATGGATATTGTATGATCGGAAAGCCGAGCCAAGGATAGCTACCCGAGTATGTGAGATGGCAAGACCGGTACGCGGATAGTCTTGTCAAGTGGTTACCGAAATTTAAAAATGTGAGGAAATGTAAGGATGAGTCATCTGATCCTAATTTGATAGAAATAATGTGGAATTGAATTATTTGACTTGGTTGAGTTTGAGATTATTTGCATTATGTGAGATGAAATTATTTGTTTATGAGAATAATTGAAATGGTTGATTTTGTGATTGTTAGTTAAGTGTTGGTATAATTTTTTGTATTGATAAAGACTTGATAATTCTAGCCTAATATACTATAGTTTAGTAAATTAAATGCTTATTGAGTCGCTAGCTCATTCCTTAGCAATTTTTTTTTCAGGTTAGTGCAGTTGTAGATAGCCTTAGCTGTGCATTGCTCTCTTTGCATCAGTCAATATTATCAGGTTGGCCAGAGGAGTTATCTAAAGCATTGGGGCATTTTGGGAACTTATGTGAATTAAAATAATGTATAAATATTCCTTATATATATTAAGTATGTCTTGTCACTTAGATTGTATGAATGTATATTGTAACTAAGTAGTAAATTATGTTTATAAAGTTAAATATATATATATATTGCCGTACAATTGGATGTTTGAGTGTGGGTGCTACAAGACTTGAATAAAATGCACTAGACCTAGGTAAATTATGTGTGTTATTTGGTATGCCTGTGTTTATAAGGAATGATTTGTTAAACAATGAAATTGAAGACTAATATACAGAAATAAGGAAGTTGGCTTTCAGATCCATCTCTGAATTTATGGCGTAAGCTTCCTTATGGAATCTGAGAAATGCCATTCATTAGTAGAAATGTCCCAGTGATTACTTGTGTGGTGACTCTCATCTCTCCGCTAGTCTCAGTGACTAGTTAGCATGTTCCCAATTAGGTTGAAAAGCCTTACAGTGTCATAGTCGCTAAAGACACTTGGATACATGCCCGAAATCGCTGCCCACAATATATGGATGACATGATAGTTAAGTCAGAAATAAGGGAAGGGCATTTTCAAGCTTTAGGTAGGTTTTTAGGATGAGTGAAACGATGTAATCTGAGGCTAAACCTAAAGAAGAGTGTGTTCAGGGTCACATCAAGGAAGCTGCTAGGGCATATTGTGAGTCAACAAAGGATAAAGATTGATTCGGATAAGGTCAGAGCAATTTGGGAAATTCAAGTATTGAAGACAGAAAGAAGTCAAAGGGTTCTTAGGGCGTCTTCAATATCTCAGTAAGTTCATCTTCATGCTTACAATGGTTTGTGATCCTATTTTCTAGCTTTTAAGGAAACACTAACCAGTTGTATAGGATGAATAGTGTCAAAAGGCCCTTGACAAGATTAAGGAATACCTAACAAAGCCACCAATGTTAAAATCACCAAAGGATGGGGAGCCATTGATTCTCCATTTAGCTCTAGAAGAGGAAGTGATGAGAGCAATGGTAGCACAGTGTGGGCCTAATAATAAGGAGCATACAATCTATTATCTTAGTAAGAAATTGCTTATCTTATGTGTCAAAATACAATCTTGTAGAAAAGACTTGATTGGCTATGATATGCACTATGAGAAAATTGAGACACTACTTCTAGTCTTATAAGGCTTAAGAAATTTTAAAAATAAACCCGCTGATGTATTTGTTCGAGGTTGCGTCCCTCATGTGTAAGTTAGCTAGATGGCTGGTACTTCTAATAGAGTTCAACATCGAGTATGTCATGGAGAAAGTGGTCAAGGGGAGAGATGTAGCAAAAGTCCTAACATAAAATGCAATCAAGGGGGACAACCCTTGGGATCTAGAGTTTCTTGATGAGAATCTGGGAGCAATTGACAATCAAGAGTGGAGGTTGTACTTCAATGAAGTAGTGAATGCAAAAGGTGCAAGGTTAGGAGTAGTCTTGATCACAAAGAAAATCCGAGATGCCACCAATGACCAAGAGATTGGACTTCAAGGTCACAAATAACATGGTAGAGTATGAGGCATGTCTGTATGGGCTAGAAAGGGGTATGGTGGTAGGAGTGAAGCAACTAATGTTCTATGTAGACTCCATGCTAATAATCTAACAAGACATTGAAGAATATGAAATGAAGGAAGAGAGGTTGAAACCATATGTCAATTATCTTAAGACTTTAGTTTGCAATTTCTCTAAGTGTTCATTTATTCACTTGCCTAGAGACGAGAATCAGATGCTGAATTTGTTAACCACTCTCTCATATATGTGGGACAATCCTACTGAGCTCCCAATAAAGTCATTGGTGACTGTAAAATCTGAAGCACCTTCTTACTATGAGGAAAGGATTATGGATATCTAGAATATAAATTCTAGTTTTATGATTTGCAAAGTTTTATAGAAGACATGAAATATCTAGAAGAAGCAACTGCAAAGGACAACCACACGCTATGAATTCTAGCTAGAAAGTACATTAGCCACGATGGATTACTGTACAAAAGGATGGCTTCAGGTGTTTAGCTCACGTGTTTGACTAAGAAAGAAGCACAAATGGTGATGGAAGAAGTGCATAAGGGGCTATGTGGGCCACACATGAATGGCATAGTGTTGACTAGGAAATTTATGTGTCAAGGCTATTATTGATTAATGATGGAAAAGAATTGCATAACCTTGTCATCATTTTCCATTTAATATTATATATTTTGCATGTACATATGACCAAGGGCCAAGAGAACGCCAAACATCCCTCAAAATATTGAGAAATCACATGATGGCATCATAGAGCTGATCGGTTATATGGTCAGCGAATTTGGCTTTATAGTCACAGAGTCCGAATAAAACACTGATTTGAGGCCTATACATATACGTATACCCCTCATTCTTCAAAGTTCATAAAACATGTCTCAAAAAAGTGTCAAAAGCCTACAATCCCTTCTTAAAACCCTACTTAGTGATGATTGGATTAAACTTGGAATATTTCATCTTTCATCCTTCAAAGCCATGCAACACACCAAACTTGGTTATGGGTTTCTTCATTCTGCTGTCAAGTTTTGGTGTTCAAGAGATCATATTTTTATATTCAACGGATAAGAGTTGTGCCCCATGATTGAAGAGTTCTCTGCCATTCTTAGATGCCCTATAGATTCCTCTCATCCAATTGATTTGTCAAATCTCGGTGATCCTTTTCATGCCAAACTAGTGGAATTATTTGACATGCCCCAACTGAAGTACTTTCCTATTATGTGTTGAGCACATTACTCTTACTTTTCTAATATCTTGTTATGAGAAGAAAGAAAGAGGAACACATGCTTGGATTTGGATGATGGGCTTTTGCCTTATGCCCAATTTCTACTGATTTCTCCTCAAGGAGGGGGAGATATCAAGATTACTGGTATTATTGATCAAGTAGGGCATGAAGCAGACCCTATAACCATTACCTTGGCTAAAACTACTATTGGATTAGACATGTACAAAATCCATCAATGGTTTAGTGGCAACCTCATCCTCTTACAAGTACACAACCAAATCTCTTTTCTCTTATTATTATCTTTGCTTTAACTTTTGCCTAAGACACCCTTTTAGGTTTTCAACTTAGTAGACACTGTTTTTGCCTAAGCCGCCCTTTTGAATTTTCAACTTAGCTTTCTCTTTATCTTTTCTTTTTCTTTTTTTTTTCTTCTTTTGTAGATTTGGTTGCACGAAAAGTTCCAACTACTTACCAACTTGAGGAACATCGATAAATACGAGCCGAAGCACATGCATGTTTGATTAGTTATTACCCATACGACAATGATGGTTGGATTTCTTAGATGAAGGGCATCCGAGACATGCTTATTCGATGGTCCTACTCCAAATGGAGAATCAGGTATGTCACACTTAAGGTGTATAGCGATTGTGTGCCTTTACCGGGATTGCAAGCATCCACTTTTTACACACCTTCAAGACTTTACCGCTAGTATGGGCAAAGGCAATGGATTTTATAATTCCCTCCTAAATTTGAAGGCTTCCTGCTCAGACAAGATTTTCTAGATAAGATGGAGAGACTCTAGCCCGCCGAGACATAGAGTGCAACCTTGACTTCAAAGGCGATATGATCACAAATGATAACTACAAAGCTTGGGTCGAGCTTTAGAATACCATTTCTCTTGGATTTGTGAGGTTTAAGAGGACTCGAGAGCTAGTGGATGATTCTAAAGATGCGGATGCAAATGCCAAGAAGAGGACAAGATGAAAATATGCTTCCTTTTTAGATCTCATTCATTTTGCTTAAGACTTTAGCTTAGCTTTTTCTTTTTAATTAATGCAAGGTAGTAAGTATACATATGTACGTTTGATAAGAATTCTAAACAATTTATTCAGTTAGTAGAGACTTAAATGGGTACATTTTGATTTCTCATGATACAACTTATATCATCAATCAGTCTTTTTAGATTTTCTAACTGATTCTTTTTTCTCATTGTCCTAATTTTTGTCTGACTAAGCCTTTTTGGTTTTCCAATTGGCAAGCTATTTTTTCTATTATATTTTAGACATAGTATTTCTTAAGATGGTCTAGGTTAATTGGCTTAGAGAACTCATTTCATTATAGATCTGAGATCTAAGCGGCACCTTTAGCTAGGATTTTCATTATCAAATATGGGCCTTCCCTATGCTTTAATTTTCCTTTTGGGTCACACACATTAGGTCTTATGTGTTTCCATACTAAATCACCTACTATGATCTTCCCTCGCTTTACTTTCTTCCCTATCTATCCATTTTGATACAATTGCATGTGATATAGGGCTTTAATCATTCTTTCATCAACCAGAGCCATTTAATGGTATCTCTGCTCAGCCCATTGGTATTCTAGTATTTCACCTCCAATTTAACTCTTAAAGACTTCAGTTCCAACTTAACTGGTAAGATCATCTCAGTCTTACAAATGATTGATTACGGAGTCTGCCTGGTCGACATTCGCTCAGTTATTCGATATCCTCAAAGTGTGAAGGGTAATCGAGACGACTAATCCGTATGATTCCCTATCATCTTGAAGAGTATTTCTTTAAGTTCTTATTGGCTGCTTCCACCACTCTATTTGCCTGAGGTTTGTATGGAGAGATCTATGATGCTCCATCTTGTACTCTGCTAAAAAGTCTGTTATTTTACCCATGAACTACACCCCATTATATGTCACAATGTGGTATAGGACTCCATATCTACATATTAGATTCCTCTCTATAAACTTAGCCATTTATCTTGCGCCTATAGTATTGAACGACTCAACCTCAATGCACTTGAAAATAGTTGATATAGACTACTATGTATATGTGACCATTCACAAAGGTTTTATCTCTCCAATGATGTCGAATTCCCAAGCTGCAAAAGGCCATGGGGATGTCAAATTATTTAACTAATTCGGAGGTAAATGACTCAGATTGCTGTAAAGCTAACACTCACGACATTTCCTTATTAGAGCTATATAATCCTTTTCTAGTGTGTGGGTACAACTCACACAATTCTTTATTCATTTCTTCTATCACTACTTGTGTTTTTTTCTTAGTAACACATCGGAGCTGGACGCTTGAAATCATTCTTACAATATTCCTTTATAGCTGAGGTGACTTCTAGCCTGTACCTTCAACACATACCTTTCCTTTACAGTTGCTTCCTCAAGATATACGATGTCTTATACAAACCTCTTCAGACAGTAGAACCATGGCTTCTTTTCTAGTCTTATTTGGACTTTCATTACCCAATTTCCTTGATAATAGGGTGCTCCCGACTTCATGATCACTAATGGCTTTATTGAAAGTTATGAAGGATTATCCCATATTAATGATAAGGTAGCTAGCGCATCCACCATCTGGTTCTCATCTCGCGGCAAGTGTATGAATGAACATTACAAACCAAAGTCCTGAGGTAATTGACATATGGTTTCCATCTTTATTTTTTCACGTACCTTCCTCAATGGCTTGTTGGATCACTAGCACGGAGTCCTCGTAGACCATCAATAGCTTTGCTCCTGCTACCACGACCGCTTTTAACCCAAATAAACAATTTGTAGTCCACCATATTATTGGTCATTCTAAAATCCAATCTCTTAGCCATTGGTAGCATTTGTCCTTCTGGCGTCACCAAAACTACCCTTAAATCTGCACCTCTTGTGTTTACAAAATTACATTTCCACTCTTGAATTTTGATTGCCCCAAAATCCTAATCAAGGAACTCTAGGTCCCAAGGGTCATCTCCTTCAATCGCATTTTGAGCTAAAAACTTTGCTACAGCCCTACCCTTGACTACCTTCTTGGTGATGTACCCGATGTCAAATTCTGTTAGGAGCACTAACTATCTAGCTAGCTTCCCTATGAGAGATGGAGCTTTGAACAGGTATTTCGTGGATCTATTTTTGAAATTATGTACACCCTATAAGATTGGAAATAATGCCTCAACTTCCTTATAGCCTATATTATAGCTAGACATGTCTTCTCTACCAGGTTATACTTCGACTAATAAGGCAACAACTACTTATTGAGATAATAGACCATAGGCTCCATGTCATTTGGCCCACACTTCACTAATATCGCCTCTATGGCTTCCTCTTCCAAGGTTAAGTATAGAATCAATGGTTTTTCATCCTTTGATGGCTTTAGCACTGGCAGCTTCATTAGATACTCTTTAATCCTGTCAAAAGCTTTCTGAGAATGTTCATCCCATACAATGGGTTGGTGTTTCCTTAAGAGTTTGAATATAGGATCACAAATCACCGTGAGCTTAGAAATGAACATGATGATGTATTACAGAGGTCCTAGAATTCCTTTAAGTTCTTTCTCTATCTTTAGCATTGGAATCTCTTAAATAGCCTTAACCATATCTGGATCAATTTATATTCCTCGTTGACTCACTACATGGCTCAATAGTTTTTCTAACATTACTCTAAATATGCTCTTCTTTGGATTGAGCCTTAGGTTATACCTTTCCACCTATCCTAAGAACTTATCAAGAGCTTGAAAATTTCATTCCCTTGTTCCAGACTTTATCATCATATCATCTACATACACCTCAACCTCCTTGTGCATCATGTCCTAAAATAAGATGGTGGCTGCTCTTCTAATAGGTTGCCCTCGCATTATTTAGTCCAAAGGTATAACATTATAGCAATATATCCCCCATTCAGTGACGAACGATTTCTTTAACTTATCTACTACTGCCATCATAATCTGGTTGTACCTGAAGAAACCATCAATGGAGAAAAACATTGCACTTGAAGCTGCAATGTTAACTATTATGTATATATGAGGAAGAGGAAAGTCATCCTTAGAGCATGCATTGTTCAAGTCCTAATAATCCATACACATTCTAACTTTACTATCATTCTTCAGGATAGGACGATATTTGCCAACCATTCGAGATTGTCGACTTTATCGAGGAAATTAGCTTTTACGTGCTTAGTGACTTCTTCTTGAATCTTCTCTGCCCATTCAGGCCTTAGCCTTCTCATTTTTTGCTTGATTGGCTTGATGTGTGGATAAGTTGGGATGTGGTGCTCTGCTATCTTTCTATCTAACCCTGGCATATCATTGTAGGACCAAGCAAATACCTCTTTTCTTTTTTCTAATATTTTTCCAATTCTCTTATTTCCTGAAGAGTTATATCATGAGCTATTGTAATGCTCCTTGGAGATTTCATTTGTGCCTAAATTAAATGAATCAATTTGTATGGAATTATTGTCAAACATGCATATGTCATGATATGCACACTACCATCAGGAAAAACATCACACAAGTAAGCAAAATCGTTATTCATATCATTGATCTTTGAAGCGAAAGAAACATCATCCTCATATAAAGATCGAACTTTATTACATCGTCATAAAATACATCAATAATATGCTCTTTTATTAGGGCAACTAGCTCTTATTAATTCAGCTTCTTAGGTAGAGTGGCGAACTCTTCCAATTATAGCTCCTCAACCTTGGTGGTAACCTTCTCAAGGACTTCCTTAATGCTTAGCTCAACCATCCTGTCGATGATCAGATTCTTAAATATCTTACATTCCAACACCTCGGTCCTAGCTATTGTAATAGGTTCGGGCTCCCTAGAGTAAGTATTATACTCTTGGACAAATACATCTTTTAGAGTCTTACCTTTTAGTTTGCCCTCATCTTCATCCTTATGGTAACCTAGCCCGTGCTGAATTTTTTTACCTTTGAAGTCTGGCAGCTTTGTAATACCCTACTAGTTCTTTCCTAGCCCTATTCCTAGCATGAAATCCATCTTTTTGAACATGCTAACTACTTTATGATCCATATAGTCCTCATAGAGAACAGGAACTTAGAATCTAGTAGCGGCTTCTAACTCCTTGATAGCTTCTTAAATAGTCGAGACAACCTTACCACCTTCAGAATTAATGGTTACTATTTCGCCTTCGTAAGGGAACTTGACCTTTTGATGCATAATGGAAGGAACTCCCCCTAGGGCATGCAACCATGGCCTTCCCAATAACAGTATAAAAGTTACTAGAATGTCCAGGACAGTGAACTCTACCTAAGATTTAATAGGACTCCTCTTCAGCAATGCCGAGAACGCTCCTTCTATGTCTCTCTTTGTCTCATCATAGGCTCTTATCACCATATCCAATGGTTTTAGATCTTTTGCAGTCTTCCCCAACTTTAGGGAGTATATGAGAAGGACACACATTGATGCCTGATCCATCATCTACCATCACACATTGAGTCCTTTTCCCCTTAAACTTTGTCGCTATAAGGGAACCTTGTTATGGTCTCTTCCCTCGAGTGGTAAGTCCTCATCCAAGAAAGTGATTATCCTAGTGGTTTTATCAGTTACTGTTATGATTATTTCCTCGGGGGTAACCATTGTGCTGATGCTTATACTAGACAAGGTTTGGGTTAAAGTCTTTCTGTGATCCGATTAGTGCATCAGCAGCTCCTAGATGTCGAATGTCTTCTTTTCCTTCTTCAGCTGCTCTAGTAATCCGTTATCCCATTCAGGAGCTTTCTCGATCTACTTCACTTCTTGAACTCCCATGTCTTCGCTCTTACCCATTGCTTCAGCTTCTTTGTCAAAGTCATTGTCTGCCTAGATATCCTTTGCCCAATGTCTTGGACTTCACACTTATCTCTAAAGCTGTACCAGATGTCTATGGCCATAACTGACTTCTTTTCATCTTCTTTCCAAACCTTCAAAAGATAAGTCTCACAAGCTACTTGATCATCATCTAAACCCCATCCACTCAGCACAAAATCCTCAATTCAAATGTCAGTCTAAGGAGGCCTCGAATAGCAGACCTTATAATCAAATTTTCCCGAGGATTGTCCTAATAGGTCCTCATATACATACAAAAGGAAGTTGCTTAACTTTTCATTCCCCGCAGTCAATCAAGTCCCGAATCTCGTGCTTGAGACGATTACACTACACATGCTCGAAAGCTTAGTGATACTCACAATATTGACCATTGTGAGGTTTAGGGTTGTCCTTTAGTGATTGTGGAGTGAGTTTTCCACTCCATTTTAAGTGACGGAACAACACAGATAGTATGCTCCCAGCTTGGTGAAGGTTCTTTGTCTGCTATCTGGTTCGAATTCTAGCTCTAGCTTAAGTCGGGGTATATCTTCAAAAGAGTTCACGAATGTTGGGAATTGAAATTAGAACAAAGGAAAGGAATGACAAAAGTAATTAAAATTTTTCTTAATTCACACCAAGGATCTTATTGATTTAGATAGTCATAACACAAAAAAATAAGCAAAACATGGAAAAGGCTTACAAAGGGTGTATGCCGCCTGTTTCAAGGAATACTTCTTGCTTTGTTGATTCTTGATTCTTCAAGGATGATTTATGCACTTTAAAAGCTACTTAAATGACTATGTTCTAATGGTAATCCATACAAGCCTCAAAGTTGGAATCTCCTATAAACAATCCTTCACAAGAGAAAGAATGGAGATGATGATGAGTGAATGTTAGTTCCAAGCTAGGTTGAATCTTAATTAATCTAATTAATTAAGTGTTGATGGCATCATTCTCCTTCATCCATACATCCCTTAGCCACCCATCATACTCCATATATATATATATACATGGGATTTAACCTAGTCTTATAATAAGCAAGGGCTTATTTACTTTTAAGTTGGGCCTTAACTAGGCTTGTTTAGACTAAGTTAACTTAATTAATACATAAGCATAGTTATAGGGCCCTTATAGTCGAATATCATAGCCCAATATGTATTAAACTAATTAACTTTTAATTAGGCCTAATATATATAAGCTTAAGCCTAATCTCAACTTTAAGCCCATTTGTGTATGATCCAAAAAGTTTATAACATATTAGCAATGAATTATGAATTAAACCCTTTTAATTCAATGTTAATTCTCTAATTAGTTTAAATCATATTTCATTAATCAAGATTGACATGCAGCAATGCATCATAACCACCCAAATATGAGGAAGGATTAAAGTGCTTTAATCAACCTTTATAGTGAACAATCTCACAATGTAATTCAATCCTTTTATTATACTTTTATCCCAATTGATTCATAGAGCATGGATGCAAGTGTCAACTCTATAATTGAATCAATCATATTTGTTCTTGATAATGCCATATAACATCTTAAATAAGATCTATGAAACACTTCTCATAATTTTCATTCAATCAACTTTGGCCAAGGATTCCTATACTAAAGCATATAAAAAATCATTAGGATAAGGTCCCATGACATATTACCTTAGGCAATGATTCTTTATTGATAACTTATTATCTTTATACGACTCTTACTATACCCAATAACTATCCTTTGAGCACTCTATGGATAGGAGAACTGATAAGCATAGTTTTACACATATTTGCTTGCATATTATTGCGTATGTTCTTAGCAATTATTGTGCTTTTATTCCCAGATCACCCGTGTTTTGTGTTCTTTTGCATTTCAGGAACATTTATAGGACCATCATCGTTGTTTAAGCAATTATAGATCAATACGTGCGGAAACGGACGAGAATTCATCAAGATCGGACAAGAGCCCGCAATGCATACATTGAGCACGGCCTGGACTCTGGCCGTGCTCAACCATTGGCTTTGATTCTTGAAATTGGCACTTTGGGCACGGTTTCCGTAGCCACCACGGCCTTCAGCACGGCCCGTGGTGGCCAACACGGGGAGAAACACGGCCGTGGTGAAACCCTACTTGGTGAGATCCACAGTTTCAGCACGGCCTGGACTTCGGCCGTGCTGACCAGCACGGCCTTGAACACGGCCTTGAACACGGCCGTGCTGAGTTAAATATATAAGAAAAATGAATTTTCCTTAGAAAAAAAGGGAGGAAAAAAGAGTGACATAGAGCCACGAGGGTTCGGTTTCGCACGATTGAGTGCGAGAGAGAGTTGCGGGGAGTAAGAATCCCGGAATCGCAAGGTTCCGAGTGCAAAACCGTAGTGGAAGCAATTCAAGAGGCAGTTTGGGAGATTAATCAAAGTATAGATCCAGATTTGGAGCTGTTCATCCAATTCGAGAGAAAAGGGTGTACATGTTTTATTTTCATTATTCTTTCATTGTAATTGATTTCCTAGATTGTTTTAAACATGAACATGTTTAGCTAAATTGATTAAATCCATTGGGATTTCTTTGCTATGTTGGTTTGATATTATATTGTTGGATTGTTTGAGTTGGTTTTGTATTCTTCTTGTTTTCAGTGTTAATAAGATTATGCATTATTCATGAGACGTTGTGAATTGTGATGTTTAGATTGCTTTATGAGATTGAGAAATCCGTTTGGCAATTGGAACTTTGAATAACAAGAACTGGTTAATAATTGCTTAGAGATAAGGATAATTAACTAGCCGGATTAAGAATTAACAAAGCTTAATAGAGGCGGATTAAAGCTTAATGCTAATTTAAGAATCAATCGTTAGGAAGAGATTCCAACTTTAGGTTATTAGGTTTAGGAATTCGGTTATCTCGAGAGAAAAACCGAATTCGATTAAGAATTCATCCACGGGTAGCATAATTAGACTCACCGATCCTTTATCTTTTGTTTTGATTGCCAACTAGTTTAGATTCCCTTTGGGTTTGTCTTCTTGTCTTGATTATTTCACTTATCAATTACTCCTGCATCTCCCTTACAACTTAGCTCGTAGTTAATAGTTAGTTTAGAATTTATTCATCATCCATTTTAGGTTAATATAACAAAGAACAAAGAAGTAACTCTGGGCTTTCGCTTTCCCGAGGAATACGACCTTGATACTCGCCATTAGTGCTAGACTGCATCGATAGGTACACTGCCTTAGATTGTAGCTAACACGAGTAGCACACATCAAGAACATAAGATACTATCAAAGTATAGTAATCCTCAAATAAGATAATATACTATTATCTCAAGTCTAAGGATCACGTCTTACATGATTGTCATAAGAGTATTGTCCATAGATACTTATGGTAAATTCCATATGGACTATTGAGTAAGGTCGTGCTCAATGAACTTGTTCTTGTAACAAGCACCCATATGCTTATCTCGAAATCTCTATTCCTCAATCTTATTAGACAGATTGCTTACTTTATAAGTAAGTGATAACACATTATGGTAGTCTCGAGCATTTGAACAATATTTAATAATCAATTTTGTAATTCTTTATCAAAGATCGACTATGAATAAAGTTTAAGAACGTATGGAATGAGAACCTCATCATTATAAACTCGCTTTATAATTTCTCTTATACTTGTATTTATATTCCATGGTGTTCATCTCTTACATTTTGGGTTATTCCTTAATAATACCTGACTACTCGTACCATTAGACTCGAACAATGCCTTTAGTATAATTGTATGCTATATATTATGATGTATAAATTAACACAGATCATCTGACAACTCTTTGTCTTTAGGGCATACTCTAACAATGACCTCCTCTTCATTTAAGTCAGGGGTGATCATGGACACTTGGTTTGGTGGTTGTGTGTTATTGTGGTTTGGTAGGGGATTTCTTTTGGTACTAGGCTGGTATGGGTCAGTTAATTTTCTACCATCAATATGGACTTGAATTTCATATTTCAGCAGGATGCAGTTATTTGTGTGGTGGTTGGCTGCTTGGTGAAACTTGCAGTAGGTATAGGGTTTATAACCAGGTGCATTTGGGTTAGGTGGATTTTTAAGAATGGTTAGTTGAAGCATGCCATTCTGCACTAACCTCTTAAAGAACTACGACAGTGGTTCACTAAAGTTAGAGAACTTCCTTGGTTGCTGGACAACATTCACATCCAAAGTCCTGCTCCCTACAGCTTGATAATTCGGCCTTTCGTCTGATTTGCACAGTCTTCCTCTTGTCATTTTCAATTTTTTTAACTTGAAGCCCATCGTCATACAAGTCCATGAAAGTCTTTGGATTCTTCATCTGAAGCCTTTCGACCAACTAGGTAAAACATTTTGGACCATCATACGAACTTGGTCTTTTTCAAAAGGCTTGTTCTTTATCAACCCAGCCTTATTTTTCCACCTGGTCAAGAAATTAGAGAAGGACTCATCTAATTTCTACTTAGTGGACTCACGATCTTTAATTGGGACTACCAACTAGGTATTATAGTCATATTGCTTAACAAATGAATTACATAGATCATACCATTCAGATTTGGTAGATTTTTCTAAACCATGATACCAGTTAACAATAGGTCCTTATAATGAAAGTACAAAAAATTTGACAATTTGGGTCCTACTCGGCTAAGTAATTCCCATGATGATAACATACTGCTTTTAATGGACCTACGGATTATTAATCCCATTGAACTTGTTCATCTCAGGCATCCTAAACTTCATAGGTAACTTTTCTTCACCCGTCAACATTAATTCCTCAAAATCATAGATCGGGTCTAACCTTTTGATTTCTAGCATGCTTACATCTTATCAAGCCTTGCGCTTATGCCATTTATAGCTTTATTAGTGGCAAGGTTTGCCTCCTTTTTCACTGGGTACAACACATACTTGCCAAAATCCTAAAAATTATGAGGCATTCCCCTTCTAGCAGGGTCTTCGGCATTGGCATTGGCAACAACAGTAGTGGCAGCAGCGGTTTCAGTTACAACTACAAATGGGTCAATAGAAGTTGGAGGATTAGCTTGTGCAATCAGACCAATAGGTAGGGCTTGATTCGTAGCCAAAAGTTATTGGAATTCCTCTCGGATCACACCCCTTAGATCTCAACATCTTGTTTGTCAGCTCTTTCTTTGGCCATTTCAGATGTAGCTTCAGCCTCGCTTGTTGGAGCTCGATGTCTTAGTTTCTTAAAGAGCTCTAATACTTTCTGGCTTCTTGGTGAGATTGGTATCCTCTCCAGCCTTCCACTATCTTATCTCCTCCAACCCAAATGATTGTCTATATGGCTAAAAGAATAAAAGGTTAGTATGATGCATGAGATGCATGATGCACGTGCTATGCACAAAGATAGAAGGAGAAAAGGGTTCGGACACACATTAATATACAAAGCATCTTTCCAACCTTATTACTCCTGCACGTGGTTCGTGGTGAGTCTTTCTTCCTTAGGATTTAGGTTTAGGCTTTCTATTAGCAGGGAATAGTAGGCCTGTAATGTGTGCGATAAATTTTCAAAGTAAATAAAACAGACAAGGAAAGATTTCCCAATATAAGTATAAAGCCTGCATATTTTGGGCTTGGGGCTTAATTCCACATGCTCTCAGGCCAAGGCTTTCCAATATGTGGGCTTTGAGTACTTATAAGAAGAAAAATCTCAAATAGCAAGCAATAAGTTTCCTAGGGGAGATTACTATTATCATTATCGTGAGTTGAGTCTTAGGTAAGGAGAAAAGGCTCCCACAAGTAAAAAGTGTTCTTCCTTAGCTCTTCTCCCCACTCAAGGGTCCATGCGATGAAGGAAATTCACTAATTACTTGTTAGTGATGGTTAGCCAATATCGCAATTCTAAGGTTCGAGTGGAACCAAAGAACTACTAACTAATGCCATCGGGGCTATTGGAACCAAAGTGCACAATGTGTGAAATTGTAGTAATTCAAGAATCTCTCATTAATTAATAAAATAAAAGATAAACTGATAAGCATCATACTACACATGTTTTCATGCCCGATTGTTTACATTTTTATGCATGATTATCTCGTTTTATGCTAGAAACACCTGTCTTTTGTTTCCTTTCTCGTTTCAGGTCATTTTCGAAGGACACCATCAATAATCGAGGGAAATACGTGTGATTATAGACCAAAATCCATTAAATTAGGCGAGGACTAGCACCCCGAGGGTTGAGCATGGCCTGGACTCCGACCGTGCTGAATTGCCAAGAGGCTATCCCCAATTGTGCCATTTCAGCACGACTTCTGTAGCCACCACGGCCTCCAGCACGGCCTATGGTGGCTCAGCACCGGCTTGGGCATGGCTTGAAAGGAGTCAGCACAACAGACTCCACAGATTCAAGATCGGCCGTCTGAATCATCACACCCTGGACTCCGGCCATGCTGAATCAACTATATAGGCAATTTTGAATTCTTTTGGAAGAGGGGGACGAATTTTGGACTCAATTCCAAGACACACACTTAATCAATTGTTTCCTTTACCTCAATTGTAGACCTTGAGAGATCAAATTCATCAATTAAATGAGGGATTTCACTTGTTCCAACATCGAATTGAAGATCAAGACAAACTTTGGGGAGCATTCAAGAGGCAACTAGGGTTTGAGATTTCGAATTTGCAATTTTAGGGTTTCTCATTTAGCTTGAAAGAGAAGGGTGTACATGCCTTTAATTTTCTTTTCCTTATTTTGTTCCCTAATTGCTTTAACCATGAACATGAGTAGCTAGATCTTTTGAACCCATTGGGGTTCACCTTTGTTGATGGATTATGCTTAATTGTTAGTTTTATAATTGTCATTCTTGCAATCTTCTTGCTATTTAGTAATAAAAGTTTGATTCAGTTAATTTGAGACATTGATTTAATTGTTTATTGGGTTGTTTCTTGACATTGAGAAATGCTTGTTACAACTGGACATTGAATAATAAGGACTTGTAGTTAACACTTAGAGATAAGGTTGATTTACTCGCCGGATTAAGAATTAATAACTCTTAATAGTTTTAAATCATACTTAATGCTAATCTGTAGTAATCCGATAGGAAGAGATTCCATTAGGTTAGTGCAGGTTTAGGAATTCGGTAAGCTCGAGAGAGGAGCCAGGATTCAATTCAGGATTTAGGCACGGGTAAGCAAGATCGGCAATCCATAAAATCCATCTTTAGAATTCCATCACTTAGGCTCCCTTTTGGGTTTGTTTCTCTCTTTGCAATTGTCTTTTGATTGTTCGTTGTTCTTCATTTACTTATTTGCACTCATAACCATTAGCTGGTACGTTAGAACTTTCACACCCTATTTCAAACTAGATAACATAGCAAACAGTAGTAACTTTAGGTTCACCCGATCTCCAAGGATACGACCTTGATACTCATTAGTGCTAGGCTGCACCGGTAGGTTCACTGCCTTAGGTGTAGGTTGCATAAAGAGCCCATCAAGTTTTTGGCGCCGTTGCCGGGGACCATTAACGGTGAACTAGAGTGAATTGTTTTTGTGTTAATTTAGTCATTGTTTGTTTATTCATTTATTCTTAATTTTTTTTATTATTTATTGTTATATTATTTTTGATTGATTGGTGGTTGTTTGGTTGTCGATTTTAGGTAGTATATGACCAGGAGCTCTAACCTTGATCCTATAGCACCCTTATCTGACCCGGAGAGCTCTCTCAGATTATTGAGACGACGTTTGCAGGCAGTTGAGGAGGAGGACGGAGTTACGATTCAGGTTCAAGGAACTGACACGATGGAGAACCTCAACCCCTAGGCCGATGATGATCAAAGGACTATGTACGAGTTTGCTTGACCCTCTTTAGATGGGACGAAAACGAGTATAGTCAGACCTGCTGTAGCGGCCAACAATTTTGAAATAAAAGCCAACGTGATCCAAATGATCTAGCAGAGCGTGCAGTTTGGAGGATTGCCCAGCGAGGATCCTAATGCACATATCTCTTATTTTTTAGAGATTTGTGACACATTCAAGATAAACGGGACAACCGATGACGCCATTCGGTTGAGATTGTTTCCATTTTCCTTGAAGGACAGAGCTAAGAGATGGTTGCAATCCCTTCCACAGCAAACAATTAATACCTGGAGGGCGTTGGCTGAAAAATTTTTATATAAGTATTTTCCTCCCGCTAAAACTGCTAAACTTAGAAATGACATATCTTCTTTTGTGTAGTTTGATGATGAAAGCATGTACGATGCATGGGAGAGATTTAAAGATCTTTTGAGATGCTGCCCACATCACGGATTGCCAGTATGGATGCAGGTTCAGACCTTCTACAGCGGGTTGAACCTTGCAACGAGGCAGATGGTGGATGCTTTGCAGGTGGGCGCTAAACAAGAAGATGCCCGGCGGGCTCGGGAACTTGATAGAGGAAATGGCCATGAACAACTATCGTTGGCAATCCTCTAGGAGCCAACCAAGAAGACAGGGAGTGGTCAACCAAGTGGACTCTGACCTTGGCGGCCTCAAGTGGAGCTTCTAGCCAAGAAGATCGACTAACTCCAGATGCCGGTTCATGCAACGAATGTTGGCTGCGAGTTTTGTGGTGGCCCGCATTACAGTGCGAACTGTACTGCGAAAGGTATGTTTGCTTCATCCTCTACTACTTTTCCATATAATTCTGCTATGTCTTCTGATGTTGAACAGGTTGATTATGTGGGGAATGCCCCAAGGCAGCAGAATAACCCTTACAGCAATACATACAACCCTGGATGGCGCAATCATCCCAATTTCAGTTGGAGGAACAATAATGCCCAGAATCCACCAGGTTTTCAAAGACTTCATCAATAGCCACAGCAACAACCAGCTGGGCCTGCACAAGCTCCTCCTCCACAAGAAAAGAAGTCAAATTTAGAGGGGCTTATGATGAAGTTTGTGACGTCTACGGAAACGAGATTTCAGCAGACTGATAGTGCACTTAGGAATTAGCAAGCCTCGATTCAGAACTTGGAGACTCAAATTGGCCAAATTTCTAAGATGCTTTCAGAGAGACCTTCAGGATCCCTCCCTAGCACTACAGAGTCAAACCCGAGGGAGCATTGCAAGGCTATCACCTTGCATTCAGGTAAGAAATTGACTGGTTCCTCGCCTTTAGCTGATAAGGATAATACAATTATGCAGGTCAAGCCAGCTAAGGAAGGACCAGACCTTGAGGCGGTAGAGAATGAGAGAAAGAAAGAAGACAGGCAAAAGAGCCCTGTGCGGGAGCATCAGCCCCCGGTTCCATATCCTGCAAGGTTGAGGCAGGATAAGGTGGACAAGCAATATAGTAAGTTTCTTGACTTATTTAAGCAGTTGACACAGATGCTGAAGTACGCCAAGTTTTTAAAGGAGATTTTGAGCAACAAGAGGAAGTTGGAGGATCTTGGTCAGGTGGTGCTTAATGAGGAGTGTTTAGCTATTCTCCAAAACAAACTGCCACTCAAGCGACGAGATCCAGGGAGTTTTACTATCCCTTGTATGATTGGTGATTTATCAATAAGTGGTGCATTGGCTGATTTAGGAGCTAGTATTAACTTAATACCCACTAGTTTATTTGCCAAATTAGGGTTGCATGAACCTAAGCCTACTAAGATGAGTGTTCAGTTAGCAGATAGGACTGTTAAAATTCCTAGAGGTATTGTTGAAGATGTACTTGTAAAGATAGATAAATTTATCTTTCCTATGGATTTTGTGGTAATGGATATGGAGGGTGAAAGCATTGTGCCTCTTATCCTAGGTAGGCCTTTCCTAGCTACATCGAGGGTTGTTATCGATGTAAGCGATGGAAAGCTTAAGCTTAGAGTTGATGATGAGACCATTACCTTTGACCTAGCCACTTCCATGAGATAGTCACTGGACTACGATAATACTGTATATTCTATTGATGTGATTGATGATGTGGTTGAGTCCCATTTGCAAGAAATTTTATGTTCTGACCCTTTGCAAGTAGCATTAGCTGAGGATGAGGAGGAGTTGTCCAACGAGCAAGTGTTGGAGCAACTCGCTGTTTTATTGGCTTCTGAGCCGAGCTTGTCAACTGATCCCTATCTTTTTCTTGACAGGTCTGGGGTGCAAAAAGTAAATACTTTATTCGAGGACCCACCAGTCTTAGAACTGAAGGAGTTACCGAGCCACTTGGGGTATGCCTTCCTGGATGAAGAGAAGCACTTACCAGTAATCATAGCAGCCGATCTAACTCTTGAAGAACAAGCCATGCTGTTGGAAGTTCTAAGGAAGTACAAGAAGGCCTTTGCTTTCAAGATAGCCGATATCCCGGGCATAAATCCAAGTTTCTGCTCTCATAAGATTTCATTGGAGGATAGTTTCAGGCCGGTTGTTCAGCCTCAAAGACGACTCAATCCGAACATGAAAGAAGTGGTAAAGAAGGAGGTAATTAAACTTCTTGATGCAGGTTTGATATATCCCATTTCCGGCGATTCGTGGGTTAGTCCTGCGAGTTGTACCCAAGAAAGGAGGCATCACAATGGTAAGGAATGAGAAGGATGAGTTGATCCCGACTCGGTGTAAAGCCCGAGTTTGCATTGATTACCGTAGGCTTAATGATGCAACTCAGAAGGATCATTTCCCTCTTCCTTTCATTGATCAGATGATTGAACGTTTAGTAGGTCACATGTTTTATTGTTTTCTTGATGGCTTTTCAGGTTACTTTCAGATTCCTATTGCACCTGAGGACCAAGAGAAGACTACCTTCACCTGCCCTTATAGGACGTTCGCTTATAGACGGATGCCATTCGGACTGTGCAATGCACCGACTACATTTCAGCGGTGCATGATGGCTATTTTTTAGGACATGATTGAGGAGTCTATGGAGGTATTTATGGATGACTTCTCTGTTTTTGGTAATTCTTTCTCTCTTTGTTTGGCAAACCTTAAGCGCATGTTAGCTAGGTGTATTGAGGCTAACTTGGTACTAAACTGGGAAAAATGCCATTTCATGGTGAGAGAGGGGATTGTTTTAGGGCATAAGATCTCTCAGGCTGGGATGGAGGTGGATAGAGCTAAGGTAGAAGTAATATCTAAGCTACCTCCTCCTAGTTCTGTTAAGGTTGTTAGGAGTTTTCTGGGCCATGCAGGGTTTTATAGGAGATTTATTAGAGATTTTTCTAAGATTGCTAGGCCTCTCACTCAATTGTTAGTTAAAGATGTACCTTTTATATTTTATGATGCATGCTTGGCAGCTTTTGAGTTACTTAAGAAACTTCTAACTACAGCCCCAATCATGGTTTCTCCTGATTGGGGGCTACCTTTTGAACTGATGTGCGATGCTAGTGATTATGCAGTTGGAGCTGTGCTTGGATAGAGGATTGAAAAGAAGTTCCAACCCATTTACTACGCTAGCAAGACTTTGACAGGAGCCCAGGAACACTACACCACCACAGAGAAGGAGTTGTTGGCTGTTGTTTATGCCTTCGACAAGTTTAGATCATACCTCGTTCTCTCCAAAACCATTGTCTTCACGGACCACTCGGCGTTGAAGTACTTATTCCTGAAAAATGATGCGAAACCGAGATTGATTCGGTGGATTCTTTTAATTTGATGTCGAGATCAAGGATAAGAAGGGCACGAAGAATCGGCAAATGGACCATTTATCGAGATTGGAAAATCCTCACTTGGATGCACTTGATGAGACGGCCATGGCGATCGATTTCGGAGAACATTTATATGTCACTCAGGTATACATTGATACTCCCCGGTTTTTAGATTACGCTAACTATTTGGTTGCTAGGGTTCTACCAAAGGGTATGACTTATCGTGAAAGAAGAAATTCTTCACGATTTGAAATACTACATTTGGGAAGATCCCTTTTGTTTAAATTATGTGCGGATCGGGTGATTCGCGTTGTGTATATGGCGAAGAAACTCTCCAAATATTGAAGCAACGCCATGAGGGACCCACTTGGAGGTCATCAAGCGAGTAAACCATACAATGAGGAAGGTGCTAGAGGCAGGATTCTATTGGCCTACGCTCTTCCAAGACGCACGGAAATTTGTTCAGGTTTGTGACCCTTGCGAGCGCGCAGGTAATATCTCTTCTCGTGATGAGATGCCCCAAACTGGTGTGCAAGTCATTGAGATTTTTGATGTTTGGGGCATCGACTTCATGGGACCCTTTCCCTCTTCATATGGTAATAAGTACATTCTGGTTGCTGTTGAATATTTCTCTAAGTGGCCTGAAGCTCAGGCTGTAGCCACTGATGATGCCAGGGTTGTCTGCAGGTTCCTTAAGCGATTGTTTGCTAGGTTTGGCATACCTAGGGCGCTTATTAGTGATAGAGGAACACATTTCTGCAATGCCCAATTAGAGAAAATACTTAAGCGGTACGGAGTTACTCATCGATTCTCTACTCCCTATCACCCCCAGACTAGTGGGCAGGTTAAGGTAACTAATAGGGGCATTAAACGTATTTTAGAGAGAACCGTTAGTACCAGTAGGAAGGACTGGACTCTTAAGTTAGATGATGCATTATGGGCGTTTAGGACTGCTTTTAGGACATCTATAGGTTTTACGCCCTATCGCCTTGTTTATGGAAAGTCATGTCATTTGCCTGTTGAGTTAGAGCATAGGGCACTTTGGGCCCTTAGAACTTGTAACTTTGATATTGATTCGCAGGGTAAGGAGCGGCAGTGCCGAGTGAGCTAGATGAGTGGCGCCAGCAGGTGTACGAAAACACCTCAACTTACAAAGCAAGGACTAAGAAATGGCATGATCAAAGGATTCGTGAGCCTAAGGAGTTTCAGGTTGGGGATCGAGTGTTGCTTTACAACTCTCGCCTTCGTCTGTTTCCCGAAAAGCTGCAGACTCGTTGGTCTGGACCATTTCAGATCGGACAAGTCTTTCCATATGGAGTGGTAGAGTTGCATCATCCAGAGAAAGGAGACTTCAAAATGAACGGCCATCGGCTAAAGCGATACCATTGTAACTCGTTGGATAGTGAGCAACGAGTTGACCTGGCTTTGTATGCACAGGAAGGGTGATCCGAATGATTCAAGCTTAAGACACTGCAAAATAAATAAATAAATAAGCACTTCTGTACATTCGACTTGGATTATACTTTCATGCTTTTGTTTAGTTGTGATTGTTTCATTATTTTCCTTTGACTTTATTATAGTTGCTTAACAGTAATTAGGGTTTTTAATTTTAATCAGACTTATGTAATCGGAGAGGACGGACTCTTCCGTTTGACCATATTTACTTGTTTTATGATCTAATTACGTGCGTATATGTGTCAAATACAGGTAGGGAGCAAGGCGACTCGAGATGGCAAAGGAAAGCCCAGAAACACCCCGTTTCACCACGGTTTCCGTGGCCATCACGAGCTACAACACCAGGCCGTGCTCCTAAGCACGGCCAGAGTCAAGCCCGTGTTGAAAGATAAAGAATAAATGGTCACGGCTTCCGAAGGCATCACGGGATATAACCCCAGGTCGTGCTCATGAGCACGGCCGTGCCAAGGTGCTCACAAGAAGGCTGAAAGCTCAGCACGGGCTAAGCCCTAGCCGTGCTGGTCAGCACGGCCTTACCCTCACCCATGCCGACCACGTGCCTATAAAAAGGGGAGCCCTCCAAAAATTTTGCTTCCCTTTTATTTTTTTTTAGCTCAAAGGTGTTGTTCTTATACCCTTATCTCACCCTTCTCACTTTCCTCAGCAAACTCAAGTAAGTCTCTTCATTTGTTGCTTTATTTTTTTCATGATTTGACTTTTATTTATACATATACTTTTGTTAGGACATGCTAGGATATCTTGGTGGCTTTATATTATAACCATATGACCTTGGTTAGGTTAATTTACATTAGTTGTTGTGTTTGCAGTGTAGTCAGTTATGAAAATGATAAGTGTGGGGTTTTGGTGGAAATAAAATTTGCCTACGGCATGCAAAGCATGAATAATGGTTAGACTAAAATTGCAATTGCTGGTTCACGATAAATTAGATTGGTATGTATCGGCTTATTAGTTTATACAAGTTTTCAGTTAGTTGAATTATAATCATTATGCTGTTGATTTTCGGTAGATTATTTCTTTCATTAACTTGAATTCTTGCACAAAAAACTAATAATTCATTGCATTAGGTGATATGACGGACTGCGATAAATCTCGTAGAAAGCAACTGAAATGCGTCGCTACCAGCAAGCGATCGCGTGGTGAAGGAACGTCTTCCTCCACAAAGACTGTAACCAAAGACGACCAAAGACTTCCACCTCCACCATAACAAAGAAATAGTCCGACCTCGGAAAGCACTGTGAACCCATCCACACTGGCCATCATCCATTGTGGACACTCCCTAATGCGTACAATGAAAGTAGATTCCAAGTCATGAGATGGAAGCAAGTGATGGCGGGCCGTTGCATAGACTTCACATCCCTAGAGAGTAGGATTGGCTCAAGATGTGCGACACTGCTCGAGACTACGCCAGATGCGAGATTCTTTGACATCATTGAGCCAACCTACCGTGAGCTTACGATCGAGTTCCTCACCACCTTCTTCCCTGCAGCAATGATCACAACCGGCATCACCGATGCAATTTATTTCAGGCTTGGGGGAAGGGAGTTCTCGATGTCAGTCCCATAATTTGGCATGCATTTGGGATTATGGACTGAACAAGAAATCTCGGGGGAGGAGTATCAGGGGTGTCTCTACATCCACCCAATTTCATATGACACCATGTGGGACTCATTGGTAATGAGGCCGGAAACATACTACCCAAGCAGGTCTAAGGCATCTAGCCTACCAGACCATCTCCGCTACCTTCACACCCTACTAGCTTACACCATTACAGGCCGAGGGGACAATTTTGGGGCAGTAACACAGACTGATGTCTTTATTCTCTAGGCTATGCAACATCAGAAGAAGCTAGACTTGGGATATTTATTGGCTCGCCAAGTCTGTTCATTTATAGTAGACGCCCAGAAGAAGATGCATTGTTGTTTCGGTCCGTATATGACTAGGTTAGCTAAGAGACTGGATGTATTGGACGACTGTCTCTCGGTGCTTTCAAATATTGGTGACATGACACCACTAAGGATCAGATAGATGATCAACATGCAGATGATCACGGCCACTAGACATCCATATGGTATTGAATATAGGCTCGTGAGCACAATAGTTAGGGAGGCTAGAGAGGCAGCGACTAGAGGAGCCCAACATCCGTCGGCTGGGATTCCAGATGTTAGGATTCCTAACCTAGCTAGAGTGTTTATGCCCTCATCTGGAGCCTCATCCTCTCATTCGGTAGGGACATCGAGCGTTCAGATCAGTGTTATAGCCGACCGTCTAGATTGAGTCTGCGATTTACAACAGCAGCAGTATACTGAGTTTGTGCGGTTTCAAGAAGAAACGAAGACACAGTTTGGCAGTTTGAACAGTATGCTTCAACAGCTCATGAGTGGATTAGAAAGGCAGGCCAAACAGACAGACTTCATAGTAGAGCAGATTCAAAAGATGGCAGAGACTGGAGCACAAAATCAGCGGCTCATTGATGATATGGAATTCGATTTGGCAACATGCTTCATGGACCCTGATCCACCACTGCCCCCTTCCTCAGCAAATTTCCCTGCCCCCCAACTTCCAGCAGATCCAACTAGTGAGGATACACCATCAACATACTCCTAGTGAGAAAAAAAAAATTTTGTGATATTTTCCTCTTTCCTTTTTCTTTTTTTTTTATTTTCTTTCAATTTATTATCTCCTTTTACTTTCTTGCTTGTAGCATGCTTAATTTTATATTATTTCCTTGCATTTTATCTTTTTATGTTAAGTAGAACACTATGCCTTTCTAATTTAAAAAAAAAAAATCAGCATGATCTTCAATAACCATGATGTGTGAATCATATGCTTGCTCAGTTTTAATCTCTCTAACACTGTGGACAGTGTTATACTAAAATGTGGGGTAGGTACCTACCAATGTTGTGCCTATCTTGAGTTTTGTTTTAATTAAGTAGTTGATGACTTTTTCTCCTTTGAATGGATTCCCTTATAGCTTTTATCGAACCTTGTTAGGAAGAAGGCAATGAACGAATCTCTTAATTACAATCCAGCCAGGTAAAACTGGTATTTTTCCTTAATTCTTCCATTTTACTTTATCTTAGATATAGAACACTGTTAATATTGTTGCTTATTATTGTGATTGACTGTTTAAACTTTGGTTTGAGAATTCATGCAATTTTAACCCACTCAAATGGTGAGATTTTGAGCCAATTGGTGCATCACTATTTTTATGCTCCCTTTTCTTTCATTAGTGAGCATTGTACAGAATCTCTGTTTCTAGAACTTGCTTTACGATGTCTTTTTAGATTACATGAATTGTCAATAATCGTGAGATGATTTGGGCACTTAGGATTTACACAATTTGGCCAAAAGTCTAACCCTGTTTTTCCCTTAGTGAACCAATTTTGAGCCTTAGCCTTTCCTTTCGTGATAATAATAACAGTGACACTCATTTTATCACTTCTATTCATTTGACCATTCTTTCTACTATTATTGCTGGAAATTATGTAAGTTTATGCTGCATTTTATTTTGGATCAATCTGCATTCATATATTTCACTAAGTTGCTAGATTTTTCATAGATGCTCCCTTCAATTAAAAAAAAAAAAAAGAAAAAAGAATTTGGATATTCAGTCTTATTGTATGTGTCAATAACCAACAACCCCTACATAAGCTATTGTAATATATATACATAGTATATATATATAAAAAAGAGTATTAATTTAGTTCATTTTGAGCATCATCTTATTTTTAGAGCAACTTAGTGTTCATTTTGGTACAGTACTTGATCCTTCGTTACTTTCTTGCATTACTTGCTTAACTTCCAACAACTTGTAGCCTACTTTCCATATTTATACGTACCCTACCTTAACCCCATTACAACCTGGCTCAAGACCCTTTGATCATGATTATTGATTATTTTGTAATAGTGGAGATTGGATCTATAAGCAAGCCTATGGTAAGCACTTTTTCTGTATTTTTGCGTTGAGAGCTTGGCGATCTTCTTTCACCTATATACACTTGTGTGTTTTGAGTGACATCTTGTGAGGCATGGTTCTCAATTTCTCAATTTAGATGGTTTATCATTTTTACTTTAGCAACTTTATTAAGTTTGTTCTCTCTCTTAAGGATTTAGGGATTTGGGGATTTTGGGAAAAATCATTACAGAGTTTTGAAATTTGTTTTGAGCTAACCTCCTGCAATGCATTTGATTGAGTTATTTGGTATCTGTTTGAGGAGTGAGTTGTAGATTGCTTGAGGACAAGCAAAAGTTTAAGTATGGGGTAATTTGATAAGCATCATACTACACATGTTTTCATGCCCGATTGTTTACATTTTTATGCATGATTATCCCGTTTTATGATAGAAACACTCCGGCCATGCTGAATCAACTATATAGGCAATTTTGAATTCTTTTGGAAGAGGGGGACGAATTTTGGACTCAATTCTAAGACACACACTTAATCAATTGTTTCCTTTACCTCAATTGTAGACCTTGAGAGATCAAATTCATCAATTGAAGGAGGGATTTCACTTGTTCCAACATCGAATTGAAGATCAAGACAAACTTTGGGGAGCATTCAAGAGGCAACTAGGGTTTGAGATTTCGAATTTGCAATTTTAGGGTTTCTCATTCAGCTTGAAAGAGAAGGGTGTACATGCCTTTAATTTTCTTTTCCTTATTTTGTTCCCTAATTGCTTTAACCATGAACATGAGTAGCTAGATCTTTTGAACCCATTGGGGTTCACCTTTGTTGATGGATTATGCTTAATTGTTAGTTTTATAATTGTCATTCTTGAAATCTTCTTGCTATTTAGTAATAAAAGTTTGATTCAATTAATTTGAGACATTGAATTAATTGTTTATTGGGTTGTTTTTTGACATTGAGAAATGCTTGTTACAACTGGAAATTGAATAGTAAGGACTGGTAGTTAACACTTAGAGATAAGGTTGATTTACTCGCCGGATTAAGAATTAATAACTTTTAATAGTTTTAAATCATACTTAATGCTAATCTGTAGTAATCCGATAGGAAGAGATT
Source organism: Ricinus communis (assembly GCF_019578655.1). NCBI lineage: Eukaryota > Viridiplantae > Streptophyta > Magnoliopsida > Malpighiales > Euphorbiaceae > Ricinus > Ricinus communis. Next base: position 9,538,482 of record NC_063261.1, on the reverse strand, counting down.
CCATTAGGTTAGTGTAGGTTTAGGAATTCGGTAAGCTCGAGAGAGGAACCGGGATTCAATTCAGGATTTAGGCACGGGTAAGCAAGATCGGCAATCCATAAAATCCATCTTTAGAATTCCATCACTTAGGCTCCCTTTTAGGTTTGTTTCTCTCTTTGCAATTGTCTTTTGATTGTTCGTTGTTCTTCATTTACTTATTTGCACTCATAACCATTAGCTGGTACGTTAGAACTTTCACACCTTATTTCAGACTAGATAACATAGCAAACAGTAGTAACTCTAGGTTCACCAGATCTCTAGGGATACGACCTTGATACTCACTAGTGCTAGGTGTAGGTTGCATAAAGAGCCCATCATAAACATACACTAAAATCAGCTTCTCTTATCCCTGGTGTAGTCGCCATTGTGGGCGATGGTTTCAGGCATGCACCTAAGTGTCTCTAGTGACTATGGCACTGCAAGGCTTTTCAACTTAATTGGGAACACGCTAACTAGTCATAAAGATTAGCATAAAGATGGGAGTGGCCACCCGGGTAATTCACCAGGACACTTTTACTAATGAGTGAAGTTTCTCGATTCCATAAGGAAGCTTACATCATAAATCCAGATATAGATCCGGAAGCCAACTTCCTTATTCGTATACCTTTATCTTTAATTTTATTGTTTAACGGGCTATTTCCTATAAATGCACCAATTATATATTGCACATCAAGCACTATAGTATGTGAGTCCACCTGAATCTATCCCATTTTATTAATGCCCAACCTATACTCAAAATTGTTAACCTAACTTACTAGTCAATTATGTACAAAGCCCACCTAATCTAGCCCAATTATAAGTTATGCTCTGATTTCTAGCCTTTAAACCTAATAGACTACTTTTCATGAAAAGGCCCAAGTTAAGTGATCTTAGGTCTAAATATGATCCAATTAGTTTAGTTAAAGTATGGCAAATATCCACCAAGTTTATATGAACTTTAAGGGCCAATTACCATCAAATAACCTAATGGACTACAGTTTACATACTAGGTCCAATTTTAAGGCCTATTGTCTATATGTTTATTTTAATTTAGGCAATCACAAACAAATGTTTTTCATGCTATTACAACCCTCCTACAATTAAGAACATTGAAAAAAAACGCCTAAAACTACATACAATATATAAAATCACACAAAACTCAAAAAATTGGCCAATAAAAGCATACAAACGAACGGTCTGGAGCATAGAGCCGATCCGCTCAATGCAGAGCCTCTGCATTGAGCAGATCGGCTCTATGCTTCAGACCAATCGTTTGTATACTGGCTCTGCATTGAGCTGATCCACTCTGAGAGGCTTGGCATGTCTTCTTCATGATTTTCTCCAATTTTCACTCTTAGAAGTCAATTTTTACATGCATATAAAATGAAAAAATCAATTAGGAATCTGAAAGTAAATAAAAAGTACAAAAAAGACATAAAATTAAGTGAAAACCTTAAGTCATGTAAAACCCTAGAAAATTAGATAAACAATAGATGGAGGCAGCAAATATCAAATTTAGATCTTGGAACCCTAAAACCAATTTTAATTACTAAAACATGAAGAAATTACTAATCTAACATGCAATCCTAATCACTTGATTAATTGGATCTAAAAAGCTAAAAGTTGAGATATTCTTAGATCCAAAACTCTAACATGTTCTTATTATCATATTCAATTCCTAGTAGTTTATAAGCATGTTAATTTGTAAGATATCATTCTAGTCATTAAAAACATATAAGAAACGATAAACAAACCCTAATAATATTTCTAAATCATAAAAGAACATAAAACAAGTTTAATAGGAAAGATGATGTTGCTGATGCTGGTTGTGCAAGGAACCCTCAAGTTGTCACCGTTGGTTATTATTCTGGGATTCTCAAGGGATGAGGAAGCTATTGAATCAAAGATTGGTTGGGAATCTAGTTCTACTTTGGATTTCATAATAGCTTTTGTCGTTCTTTAAGGGGTTTCCTAATTTGGAGCACTTTCTTAGTGGCTTGCTAAAAAGTAATTCTCTGTATATGTCGATATACTAAAAAAAACTTTGAATAATGTGGCTAACCCTAGACCTAGGGTGTATCAATCTATTCATAGCAATAGAGTTAGGAAACCCTAGGAAAGACAGACAAATATTTAATTATTTGAAAAATAAACTATAATTATCCATTCCCTTTATTAGATTACTATTAAATAAAAGAAGGATTAAATCTTTCATATTCAAACGATTATCATTAAAATTAAAAATCTTAATAATTATCATAAATACCTTTTAAGAACTTATTTTTTACTAATTTTTAGCATTTTAGGTAGAAAATATGCATAAAACGCGTCAGATTTGTAAAAACGGCTAATCAGCATTGTGCAGAGCCGATTAGCTCTGCACAAAGCTGATTCGGCTATGGACGGAGCTGATTTAGCTCAGTGCTTAGCCATTCAGCTCTGTGGAGAGCCGATTCGGCTGTGCACAGAGCCGATTGGCTCTAAGGAGCAAAAGTTATGAAAATTTTGATAATTTAGTTCCTAAAATTTTGAAAATTATTATTTTACACATCGAACTTTATTTTTTCTATCAATTGAGTCCAAATTAGTTCTAGAAGTCCAATTATTCCCATTCTTCACTCTAATTTGCCCTTTCTTAATCTCCTAAGACTCGACAAAGATAGTAGCTTTCATCATCTTTCATAATTCCCTTGATATCTAGATCTGAAAAATGGATACTGATAGAAGGAATTATAGAAAACCTGAGGATGAAAGTTGTTATTTCTCTTAAGTCTCTAGAGATTAAGAAGGTCAAAATTCTAGTTAGGGTTATGGTTAATTAAGCTAAATATTACTTTTTGAAATCAAATTGGACTAAATTGATAAAAAAATTAAGTATTGGGTTCAAAATTAAACAAGTTATAAATTCTAGGGATTAAGTTGATAATATTCCAAAAATTTGCCAACCTAGCCATTAGGTCTATGTATAGCCAATCGATTATACACAAAGTCGATCGACTCTATGGAAAGTCAGTCGGCTATACACAGTGTTGATTGACTAAAACTCAAATTTGTATGTCGTTTTTTAGGTGTTTTCCGATTTAAACGTTAATAATCAGTAAAATATGATGCCTAAAAGGTCTTTTTACTGATAATTATCTAGCTTTTAATTAACTCTTTTATTTAAATGAATATTTAGCGATAATTATCATTTATCTAAAACCTATATTTATTTTTTAAAAATATTTTTAATAAATTTATTAATCATTCTTAGGAATTATCAACAATTAAGAGGATGATTATCCTAGTCTCTAGGTTTTCTCCATCCTTCTCTACAAATAGAAAAGGAAACCCTAAGCCAAGGTGTTGGAAATTATCGTGTTAGCAATTTGTGGTAGATAAAATGATCAGTAAGTTGTCATACATACTATGATTTTCAAAAAGAAAACATAAACCCTAAAACACTTTAGATTTCCACCCTATCTTTGGAGCAACCTCCTCCTTTACTTCTAAGACTCGAGGATCTGCAAGATATGTTAACAACTTAAAGTTTCTTAAAACTCAAAATATCTCATCATCCTTTCTTTTCTATAGGATTATTTTTGTGTCTTAGTAATTTGCTTAGGATTTTGGAATTTAATGTTAGTTTTATGTTTCACATGACTAGATTTAGATTTGTCATTATATTTTATTAATTTATGTAATTTCATTATGTTTTCATGATAGGTTTTTAATCTAATAACTTTCTATAGATTCGTATATTTTGGAATTTGAATATGATAATCTATGTTGTAAATGATTAGATCTCTATGTTAGGATAGGTTATTAGATGATTTTCATGCTTAGGATAAAAGTGAATGGAATACGTTGTTCTTAATGAGCATACCATTTTAGAAATTTTTTTAATAATCTATTAAATCTACCAATTTTTGTGCAATGTCTAATATTTCTCATTAGATCCTCTTTATTCTTGATCATTTATGAATTTTAATTAGTCTTGGCATGGTAAGTTAATGAATTTTGTATCTTATCTTGTTTTCGTTAAAGTTACAGTAACTTTTGCTTGAAAATGCCTGTTTATATATTTTGCACTTGAATCCTTTGTTTCTTGCAATGTTATTGTCTATTTAATTAGTTTTGATTTTTTATTTTTGTTTAGTTTTTACATGTTTGATCGTTGTTTGGGGCATTATCAGACTCGAGTTCATTGAAAAGCCCGAGAAAACCACCATTTGATCGCTTTGTAATCCAAAAAAGCTATAAAGCCGATCAGCTCAACCCATAGTCGATTGGCTATATGCAAAGCCGATCATATCTGCCTTAGTACCGATTGGCATTACAACCTTGCGTCGCTTATTTAGCTAGTTTTAACGGATTTCACAAGATTTCACTTGTTTATGCTTGTTTTTATTTATTTAAAGTTCAGTAGTTGTAAAAGAGTTGTAATAGTTTAATTTTCTTGCTTTTCTTTATTTTCTACTAATATTTTTGTGATATGTAAGTGATGAATAAATGCCTGCTTATCTTATTGATAACTAAAAATAATCCATCTAGACTTAGGCTTTAAAATTTGGAACTTCGGCATGTAACTTATAGTCCATTAAGTTAATAAGATGGTAATTGGACCTAATTATAAAATCCAACTAGATTTATGTGGGCTTTGCCATGCTAATTAATAAACCAACCCATTTAAACTTAGGAAATTAAAATGGGCCTTATGTAGAAAGTAGCCTATTTAGGAATGAAGGTTGGTAAACTTATATTTAACATATAAAATGGGCTAGACTAAGTGGGTCTTTGTATATAATTGAATATTTAATCAGGTTAATTAATAAATTGAGAATTGGGTTAAGCTTAATAAAATGGGCTAGAATTTGATAGACCTAACATGTTGTATTATTTATCTGTAGAAAATATTATGTTACATTTATAGGGAATAGACTATTAACTGATAAAACTAAAGATAAAATTACATTAAGTAAAGAAGTTAGTTTTCTGATCCATCTCTAGATGTGGCAATGCTTCCTTATGGAATCTACTTATGCCACGTAAGAAGTAAAAGTGTCGTAGTGACTTGCCTAAGTGGTGACTCCCTTTATCCAGACTAGTCTTTGTTGCTATTTACCATGTTCCCATTTAAGTTAAAAAGCCTTGCAATGTCGTAGTCACTAAGGACACTCGATACGTGTCCGAAACCACCTCCTGCAATAAGATAAAGTTGGGAAGCATGAGATGAGAGGAGATGAATGGCCTTAAAGATCCTTAGAACCACTAGACTCTTCATTATCTTCATCTTCTTCTTCTTCATCACTATCGTCATCCTCAGGAAATCTCTAAGAGTCTGGATGACGATGGATTCCATGGTGCTTTTGAATCTTAATAAGATCTTCATGAATATGCTTGAAAAGCCTATAAAAGTTTTCAATCTTCTTGGCTTGCTTAGTCATGAAAATCATCATTTTTTCTCAGATTTGTTTCACCATAGTGGCGATATCAGCCCGGTAGGAAGCTACCGGTTGCGTAAATAGCTTGATCAGGAACGGTAGCTCACCAGCCTGTGAAGCCCATAAGCAAGCAAATCAGGAGAACAAACCGGATGTCTCTCAAATAGAAATAAACAACGCCCCCACGGAGCGGTAAAGGAGAAAACCCTTTTATTATGCCTTTTCCCGATGAGGGCCTTTAAACCGTCGGGATTCGAGCCATGTATGTGGCATACAACTGGTTCTATCGATACGAATAAAAAAAGAAAAGATTTGTTTGGTCTTCGGAATCAAGCGGAAAATAATGGAGTGGCTACGCTCCTTCAGTTCAGCAGATAAGATATAGTGTTATCGATGCAGTCGGTCTAAGTGTAGCCCTCTCTTCGATCGGATTAGTATGTGCTAATCTCTGGTTCGGGAAAGGCTTTGCGGGAAACGCGAATCTCTAACGGTCGTAATCAAGTCTCTCAATCGTTTTCTCCTGTCGTTAACTCTCGAAACTCTTGCAATCGAGAATAAGGACTTCAAAGCGCAAATAGGCGGAAATCGGTACACTTTGAGTACGGTGGTATGCGAGGAGCAAGACAGTATGCAATCAATAAGTACGAGCAAGCTCACTCATAGTACGGTAAATAAGCACAAAGAGCAGCAGTAAATTCTTAATAAATAAATAAGACTTCGTGGGATATGACTCTTGCTCAAGACAGTTCTTTTAACCGAATAACTAGAAAGAAAGAGCAGAACTAAGTAAGGTAACCTAGGTAAGGTAAGCATTATAACGAACGAGGTGCAGAAGAAGAACGCTATACTTCCACAATTCAAATTGCATAAAATAAGAAGATATGTGAGATGTGAGAATGATAGGAGGATGAGGTAAGGCTCACATCTTAAGGGTTCTTCATCACTCGACCGATAGGAAGAGGTAAGCTCTTTTGAAAGCGAATTTGTCTATTCCGCCCCAGCACGGTAACTTCCTATTCTGATTCTGAATTATCCGTCGCTACGCTGTTCCCAAGGACTAGCAAAATCGAAATAGCGAAATTCTTGAGTCATCTCAATGGGTTCAGAAACTACACGTTTCTCTGGATCATCATAGCGTACTTCCACATATCCACTCAGAGGAAGGTCTTTTCGTAATGGATGACCCTCGAAACCATAATCTGTTGATATACGGCTAACAACATTCCTGTACTGTAATCCGGGTGTAGGGACCAGGCTATATCATATCTAAAAGGTTTATTGAATCGACGAGAAACTTGATCCATACTCAAAAAAGGTGAATTTTTGGATGGATATACTATCTACACACATCCCCCAAGATCCATCCTTCTTAGGTGTCAATAGGGCGGAATCTGACACAAGGACTAAGACTATGTCGAACAAAACCTTTCGCTAGAAGCTCTTCCACTTGCCTATTTAACTCAGCGCGCTCCTTAGGGTTCATCCTATAGTGTGGAAGGTTGGAGGAATAGAATAAAGGCTGTAAAAGAACTTATAGGGATAAGGGCTGGCACATGACCTCCTTCTCTGAGAGAAACTTCCTCTTATTCGATCTTATTGGCTTAGCCTGAAGAGTTAGCTGATGCTGATCCGGTAGTGTCAACTAGGCGATTCTCAACAGCTTCAACAGCAGAGATTATCAGATTGGTTCTTGAGAATGGTCGCCACCTCTCTGTTCCTAAAAGAACTACTATTATAGATACTTTATACCTACAGTTCCCATAGTACTATGAGCTCCCTGAACAGTTACATAGAGTGACTCTACCTTAAAGAACACATGTTTCTTGCTCCGCCCTTTCCTCCTTACTAGGAGTTTTCTCTACTTCTTCCTCTTAGCCTTTAATATTCAATCTTGCCCTCTTCTTCACTCTTGTTTGCTCCATAGTGGAGATAGCACTAAAACCCAATATTAATCTTCCTCTATTAGTTTTAGACTCAATTTTGAGTGTAAGATTAAAATTATAGAGCTTTAACCTTATGATTATTCATCTAGGCTAACAATCTCTCTCTTTTTATTTTGACAAACAAATTGAGTTAAGAAGATAAAAGAAAATAATTAAGGCAAATATGATAATCACTAATTTGATATAACTCCCCCTTTGTCCTTTAAATTTTTGAAACTGAATACTCCCCCTTTGTCCTTTAAATTTTTGAAACTGAATACTCCCCCTTTGTCCTTGCAATCTTGCTTTATGTTTCTCCTCCTTAATGTATCACTGTGTGACACCACTTATGTGATAACTCTTATTACAATATTTGTTTAATAGTATCCTTTGCCTAATTCTTCACCCTATTTCTCCTTTACTCTATGTACCAATTTCTCCCATTTTTTCAAGATAATAAACACACAATGGAAATAATAAGAGAGAGAGAATAATGAATTAAATGAGATAAGAGATAAAGGACATAAGTAATTCAAGAAATGAAGATTGCATTAAGGAAAGTAAGGAGAATACAAGTAATGTAGGATGCAAAGTATGACAAAGGCCCAAAGGTAAGGAAAAATTAAAAGAAAATTAAAAACATAAGATAGATTAACAAAGCATGAAATGCTTGAGATGATATGAATGGCCATAAAGATCCTTAGAACCACTAGACTCTTCTTCACTTTTATCATCTTCTTTTTCTTTATCATTATCCTCATCCTCGAAAAGTCTCTAACAGTCCAAGGAGGGATTCTATGGTGCTTTTGAATCTCAATGAGATCTTCATGAACATTCTTGAGAAGCCTATAAAATTTTTAATCTTCTTGGCTTGCTCGGTTATAAAAATCATCATTTTGTCTCTTACGATGACTCTAACTTGAGGAACACTCGTTTCTTGCTTCGCTCTCTCATCCTTACAAGAAGTTTCCTTTACTTCTTCTTTCGTTCGAGCTTCAATATTCAATCTTGCCCTCTTCTTCACCGTTGCTTGGTCCATAGTGGCGATAGCACTAACACCTAAGATTGCCTCATAATACTCATCTCCTACTTTCTTGATGACTTTAGAATGAAGGAAGTATTTGAGCATTGATGTAGTTGAAAATCATGGGTAGAGGCTACATTGGAAGGGGTAAGGAGCTTGAACTAATTGGCAATTATGGACACATATGAGTAGACCAAAATGCATCCACGAGAGGATTTGGCTATGTGGACAAAGGGTCAATGTGAAAATATGAAAGTTTGATAGATTTAGTATAGATCATGCAATAGAGGATGCATAGATTTTTTGGGTGATTTTCTCATTACCCTCACACCTACCATGAATAGTGAATGGGATGATTCTATGTAGAGTCTAATGAAGAAGGGATTCTAAGTGATTGACATTGGACTTTTCGTCTAGTTTGGTTTAAAAGGAAATAGACTCCCAAAATTGCATAAGGCTTACTTTTAAGTTACCAAGATCCATGATGCCATGATCTTAGAAGTTGAAAATGTTCACAAAGTCATCCCTAATGAGAGATAGCTTTTGTGTAAACATGTTAAAAGTAATATCAATGTAACTTAAATCTCCCCCATGCCTCTTTCTCATTTCCAAAGAATTAAAGAATTCCAAGGTAAGTTCCTTATACCCATATGCATTTGGATAGACAAGTCTATCCATTTATATGTTGCTAAGATGCTTGAGGAAATTTTTATAGATCCCTAACTTGCAAAGTTCCACATTAAGTGGGGCTTTAGATGCTTTAGATTTCTTCTTAGACAAAGTCTTGAACTTGGTTCTTGCATTTTGAGTGATTGCCTTCATCTTAGTAGGAATATAAAGGGAGGAGGCCGATGTATCTTGATCTTGTGCCTTTCCCTTGCCCTTGTTGCCTTGAGTAGTGGTTCTTTGCTTAGGGGACATGGATGATATAAAGAGAAATGTTGCTAGCAAATATGCTATTTGGAGAGAGAAAACTCAAAGTTGATAAAGGAAGATTATGAATGTTAAAATGCATGAAAAAAGTTATGAAATGAGGTATTTATAGCTAAAAATGTGTTAGAAAATGGCAAAAATACATTAAAGTGATACAACTCTTAAATTGGAAAAAATATAATGGTAAAATTTTTATAGAAATCGTGCTCTTCACAACCGCGATTTATAGAGTGTGACCACGAATTTCAAAATTCTGTCAAAACAGCTAATTGGACCAGTGTCGTGACCACATAACCTTGGGGTGTGACTAAAAAGTAATAAATACAGCACATAAGTTGAGCCTTTTCTACGGCATTTCGCAACCGCTCCTTAGGTTTGCGACCACGAATTTTAAAAACACTAAAATACTTTGAAAATTCATCAATAATACATCATTTGGCCTTTGCAATCATATGATAATCTTTTATTTATGAATAGATTTCAGGTTTATTGAATGCAAAAAATTCATAACACATTTCTAGTCAATCATATAAATACAAGAAGACCATCAAGAGATATATAAATTATTCAAAGGAGATTCCGTTAAGCATACCAAGCTCTTTTTTAATAAATTTTAATTTTTCCTCATTCAAATGTATTATAAAGATATCAGCCAATTGATTAGTTGTATCAATGAATTCAAACACAATAGCACCATTTTGGACATGATCTCTCAAGAATGATGTCTTATATCAATATGCTTACTCCTAGAATGTTGAATGGGCTTCTTAGACAAATTTATAGCACTTGTGTTGTCATACTTGATGGGAATGTGACTAAGCACTTGACTATAATGCTTAAATTATTATTTTATCCATAGAATTTGAGTACAACAACAACCCACCGCCACATATTTTGTTTCAGTAGTGGATAAAGCAACCAATATTTTCTTTTTACTAAACCATGACACTAAACAGTCTCCTAAAAAATGGCAAGTTTTGAAAGTGCTCTTTCTATCTAAGAAGCTACTTACATAATTAGAACTAGAGAAGTCGATTATGTCAAAAGATGTATCCTTAGGATACTAAAGACCTAGATGCATTGTGCCATGAAAATATTTCAAAATTCTCTTTACGACATGCAAATGAAATTCTTTAAGGCTACATTGATAGCATGCACACAAACAAACACTATATATAATGTTGGGTTTAGAAGCTGTAAAATAAAGTAAAGATCTGATTGTACATCTATATTTTTTCATCTACAGGCTTGCCCTTTTCATCTGTGTCCAATTTAGTTGATGTGCTCATTGGTGTCTTGACTATCTTGCATCCTTTCATTCCAAACTTCTTGAGTAGCTCTTTGATGTATTTGGACTAATTGGTGAAGATGTCATCCTTACATTGCTTGATTTACAATCCTAGGATGAACTTGAGCTCTCCCATCATGCTTATCTTGAATTCCATAGTTATACACTTGAAGAACTCCGCAAATAAAGATTCATTTTTAACACAAAAAACTATATCATCATCATCCATTTGAACAATCAATTTATTATGTTTGTGAGATTTCATAAAGAGAGTTGTGTTAACATTCCCTTTTCAAAAACCATTATGTAACATAAATGTACTAACCCTTTCATACCAAGCTCTAGGAGCTTGCTTTAAACCATACAAGGCTTTAAATATTTAAAAAAATGATTTGGAAATTCAAAGTTTTCAAAATTAGGAGTTATTCTACATATTCCTCTTCTTCAATAGAGTTATTGAACAATATGCTTTTAATATCTATTTGAGAGAGTTTGAAATTCATGTGGCAAGCATGTTTGTCCTTATGAACCAAGAAGGGAGGGTTGAATTGGTGAATCGTAGAAAGGTTAGGAATTTAAAAATTTTGATGCTAGAAAGGAGAAAGATGGAGAAGATAGAACAACAAATATTTATAGTGGTTTAGGTATTAACCAACCCTACATTTACTCCTCAATCTCCAATTGGGTATTCACTATACACTTAATCAATTACAAAGGAGTTCTCACAAGCTCACTCCAAACTTAATATTTAAGGCTCACACCAAACCTTTTACACTTGTGTTTTTATGGCTCACACATAACCCTTATAAGAGTTTTACCTAGTCTAATTCTAAATCCCAATCCCAAGTCTTTAGGCTAATAATCAGACATCACAAGAGCATTCAAGCTCTTACAATAACAAAAGATTATAAAATTGATTGCAAGAATAAAGAAAATTAATGTTAATAATTGTAGATGTTTTGAGGCTTAACATCAACCATTTAAGGGTTTAGAGGTTGTTTGTATAGCATACCAACCTTAGGGAGCCATTATACATGAATCCCAAAATTTACATAATCTTTTTACTTTAAGCCAATGCATTACATGCATTGGTAGAGTGCAAATCACGGCCATGAATCATAAAAAGTCTCCAACGACTATCTAACATGGCATAGAGACATCGGCTGCTTCAAAAGTAACTGTTAGTGATTTTGAATCATGATCTATGCTACAGAAGTAACACTTATAACTTCATTAGATCAATGAGTGCAAGATCAAAATTAGAGACTTTAGCCTTATAATAAATCATCTAGGCTAATCATATGCATTGTGTTACACATGTTTATATGCCCAATTACTTCCATTCTTATGCATAGTTATCTAGTTTTATGCCAGAATCACCTGTGTTTTGGTTCCTTTCATGTTTCAGGTGATCAATGATGGACATCAATAGTATTTAAGGGAGAGACGTGCGAATACGGACCAGAATCCATCAAAATTGATCAAAGGCTAGCATTTCAAGGTTAAGCATGGCCTAGACTCTGGCCGTGCTGAACCATGGACATTTGACCCTCAAAAGTGACCTTTCACCATGATTACCGAGGCCACCACGGTCTCCATCACGGCACGTGGTGGCTCAACACCGGTGAAGGCACTGTGAGGGAGAAGAGGCTTCTTTTCGGGACTCGAAGGTTCAGCACAGCCAGGACTCCGCCTATGCTGACCAGCACAGGCTTAACCACGACCGTGCTGGGACATTTATATAGGCAAAATCGATTTATTTTGCTAAGGTTTGATTTTTTGACTTTAGATCTCACAAACGCGCGTGAGCCACCCCTTTTCAGACTTCGATATTCAATTTTGGGAGACTATTTTGCATATTGAAGGATGAATTTCAGTAGTTCAAGCATCACATTGAAGATCAAGAGTGGATTTGGAGGCATTCAAAAGGCAATTCGAGGTTCATTATTCAGATTTGGTGATTTAGGACTATTCATCTGACTTGAAGAAGAAGGGTGTACATGTTTTCAATTTGCTTTTCTGTACTTGTTCCTTATTTTGTGTTATTCATTAGCATGAGTAGCTAGAACTATTGAACCCATTAGGGTTCCTTTGTTTGTTGGATTGCACTTAATGTTTATGAGATTTTGATTATCAATGCTTGTATTCTTCTTACTTTCATTATTAATAAGATATCGCATTATTCATGAGACGTTGTGAATTGTGTTGTTCATATTACTTTATGTAATTGAGAAATTCATTTAGTAGTTGGAAATTTGAATAGCAAGAACTGGTTAATGATTACTTAGAGATAAGGGTAATTAACTTGTCAGATTAAGAATTAACAACTCTTAATAGCAGTGGATTAATCTTAAGGCTAACCTAAAATCAATCGCTAGGAAGAGGTTTCGTCGTTTAGGTTCTTACATTTTGGAATTCGGTGTTCTCAAGAGGGAAATCGAATTCAATTTAGAATTCGCTCATAGGTAATCACAATTGGTAATCAATCTAATCTATACCTTCATTAAAATCCAACTAGCTTAGGTCCCCTTGGGTTTGCTTTCTTTTCTTGTTTGTTTCACTAAATCCTTGCAGATTGCTTAACATTTAGCTAATCACTTAGCTTGCATCTAATCATAGAATAGTAACTTCATCAATTTTATTTAAGGTTAGATAACATAAGATATTGGCGTAGTTCTAGTATCACCCTTTCCCGAGAATATAATGTGCATTATTTTATACATTTTGTATGCCCAATTACTTAACCTTTTTATGCATAGTTATCTTGTTTTATGCCAGAATCACCTGTGTTCTGGTGCCTTTCATGTTTCAGGTGATTATCAATGGACATTATCAGTAGTTGAGGGAAATACGCTCAAATACGGACTAGAATCCATTAAATTTAAGCAAGGACTAGCATTCCAAGGTTAAGCACGGCCTGGACTCTAGCCGTGCTGAACCATCAACACTTGACCCTCAAAAGTGCCATTTTGGCATGATTTTCGTCCACCACGGCCTCCATCACGACCCATGGTGGCTCACCACCGGTGAGGGCACGGCTAGGAAGAAGCCTTAAGTTGCGGGACTCGGAGGTCCAGCACGGCCTGGACTCCGCCCGTGCTGATCAGCACGGGCTTGACCACGGTTGTGTTGAGAGATTTAAATAGGTAAATGTGATTTATTGAGCTAGGGTTTGATTTTCTGACTTGATTTCACACAGACATATATAAGCCATCATTCTCCAGACTTCAATATTCAACTTTAGGAGACTATTTCGCCTATTGAAGGAAGGATTACATTGGTTTAAACATCACTTTGAAGATCAAGAGTGGATTTGGAGGCATTCAAGAGGCAATTTAGGGTTCATCATTGAGATTTGAAAATTTAGGGCTTTTCATCCGACTTGAAGAAGAAGGGTGTACATGCTTTCATATTACTTTTCTGTATTTGTTCTTTACTTTGTGTTGCTTATTAGCATGAGTTGCTAGAATTGTTGAACCCATTGGGGTTCCTATGTTGTTGGATTGCTTTTAATGTTTATGAGACTTTGATTATCAATGCTTGTTTCTTCTTACTTTCATTATTAATGAGAAATCATATTATTCATGAGACGTTGTGAGTTGTGGTGTTTAGATTGCTTTATGTAATTGAGAAGTTCATTTGGCAATTGGAAATTTGAATAGCAAGAAGTGGTTAATGATCACTTAGAGATAAGGTTAATTGACTAGACGGATTAAGAATTAACAAAGCTTAATAGAGGCGGATTAAACCTTAATGCTAATTTAATAATCGATCCTTAGGAAGAGATTCCAACTTTAGGTTCTTAGGTTTGGGAATTTAGTTATCTCGAGAGGGAAATCAAATTCAGTTAAGAATTTGTCCACGGGTAATCACAATTGGTAATCAATATAATCTCTACCTTCATTAAAATCCAACTAGCTTAGGTCCCCTTGGGTTTGCTTTTTCCTTTGATTGTTTCACGAAATCCTTTTAGACTGTCTGACACTTAGTTAATCACTTGCTTGCATTTAATCATAGAATAGCAACTTCATCAACTTGTTAAGGTTAGATAACATAAGACGCTACAGTAGTTCTAGGATCACCCTTTCCCGAGAATACGACCTTGATACTCACCTTAGTGCTAGTCTGCATCGATAGGTTCACTGCCTTAAATTGTAGCTACATAATTAGCCTATCAAGTTTTTGGCACCGTTGCCGGGGAAATTTTTGTGTGAACTATAGTGAATTATTATTTGTGTTAATCCAACCATTTTTATTTTCTGTCTTTTTATTTTATTTTTATATATTCTTTATTATTTTATTCATTCCTGTATTATTTGGTTGCTGCCTTTTCATTTCAGGTAGTTTATGATCAGGAGCTCTAATCCTACTCCTGTAGACCCTCTTGCTGAACCAGAGCAATCCCTCCATCTTTTGAGGAAGCGTATACAAGAAGAAGATGAGGCGTGGATAGAGATTGAAGCCCTTGTGAATAGACCAGCAGGGATGGGAGACAACAACCAGGCTGTGGATGAAGCTAGGACAATGTATGAGTTTGCTAGACCTTATCTTGAGGGGACATAAACGAGTATATTGCGACCACCAGTGGCATGCCAACAACTTCAAAATAAAGCCAAACGTGATACAGATGGTCCAAAATAGTGTACAATTTGGGGGACTGCCAAGCGAGGACCCAAACGCTCATATCACCAACTTTTTGGAGATTTGCGACACCTTCAAGATAAATGGAACAACTAATGATGCCATTCGGTTGAGGTTGTTTCTTTCTTCTTTGAGGGACCGAGCAAAAAAATGGTTGCAGTCACTCTCAACTAACACTATTACGATGCTTTGTGAGAGAGTACTAGCTTCCGGTCCCCTACCCTGCTCAACTTAAACAGGAGAAGGTTGATAAGCAGTTTGCTAAGTTCATTGACTTGTTTAAACAACTGCGTATTAACCTACCTTTTGTTGAGGCTATTTTGCAGAAGCCGAAGTATGCCAAGTTCTTAAAGGAAATTTTGAGCAACAAAAGGAAGCTAGAGGACTTGGGACTAGTGACTTTGAATGAGGAGTGTTCAACTATTCTTCAAAACAAGTTGCCACTCAAAAGGAGAGATCTAGGGAGTTTTACTGTTCCCTGCATCATTTGTGATTTGCCTATTAGTGGTGCATTGGCTGATTTAGGAGCTAGTATTAATTTGATGTGCACTAGTTTGTTTGATAAGTTAGGTTTGAGTGAACCTAAGCCTACTAGGATGAGCATTCAGTTAGCTGATAAGAATGTTAAGATTCCTAGGGGTATTATTGAGGATGTTCTTGTTAAGGTAGACAAGTTTATTTTCCTGTTGATTTTGTAGTTATGGACATGGAAGGTGAGAGTATTGTGCCTTTGATCCTAGGTAGACCTTTTCTTGTAAGATTTTGATGGAGGATAGCTATAGACCAGTAGTTCAGCCACAGAGACGGCTTAACCCGAACATGAAGAAAGTAGTGAAAAATGAGGTAATTAAGCTCCTTGATGCAGGTTTGATTTATCCTATTTCTGACAGTTCTTGGGTGAGCCCTATGTAGGTTGTGCCGAAGAAAGGAGCCATGACAGTAGTTCGCAATGAGAAGGATGAGCTGATACCCATACGACATTAACAGGCTTCCGAGTTTGCATTGATTATAGGAGGCTTAATGATGCAACTCAGAAGGATCACTTCCTTCTTCCTTTCATTGATCAGATGTCAGAGAGATTGGGAGGACATATGTTTTACTGTTTTCTTGATGGCTTTTCAAGGTATTTTCAGATTCCAATTGCACCTGAAGACCAAGAGAAGATGACTTTCACCTACCCCTACGAGACTTTTGCTTATAGACGGATGCCTTTTGGTCTATGCAATGCGCCGGCTACGTTTCAGCGGTGTATGATGGCCATGTTTGATGATATGATTGAGGAGTCGATGGAGGTATTTATGGATGACTTCTTTATTTTTGGTAATTTCTTTTGTCACAGTTTAGAAAATTTAAAATGCATGTTTGCTAGGTGTATTGAGGCTAACTTGGTGCTTAATTGGGAGAAGTGTCATTTTATGGTGAGAGAGGGAATTGTTCTAGGGCATAAGATTTCACATGTAGGGATGGAGGTTGATAGAGCTAAGATAAAAACCATATCTAAGCTTCCACCTCCTAGTTCTGTTAGGGCTGTTAGGAGTTTTTTAGGCCATGCTGGTTTCTATAGAAGGTTTATTAGAAATTTCTTTAAGATTGCTAGGCCTCTTACTCAATTGCTAGTTAAGGATGCACCTTTCATTTTTTATGATGCATGTTTATCTTCTTTTGAGTTATTAAAGAAAATATTAACCACAGCCTCTATCATGGCTTCGCTTGATTGGGGGCTGCCCTTTGAGCTAATGTGCGATGCTAATGATTATGCAGTTGGAGCTGTACTTGGACAGAGATTTGATAAGAAGTTCCAACCCATTTATTATACTAGCAAGACTTCGACAGGAGCCTAGGAGCATTACACTACTATAGAGAAGGTGTTGTTGGCTGTTGTTTATGCCTTCGACAAATTTATATCATACCTCGTCTTATCAAAGACCATCGTCTTCACTGACCATTCAGCTTTGAGGTATTTGTTTAATAAGCATGATGCTAAGCCGAGATTGATCAGATGGATTTTATTGTTGCAGGAGTTCAACATTGAGATCAGAGATAAGAAGGGCGTAGAAAATTTGGCAGCGGATCACTTATCTAGACTGGAGAATCCGAGCTTGGAAGCACTTGATTAGAGCACGATAGACGATCGATTTCTAGAGAAGCACTTGTATTCATTGAAGGTATATTCTGATTCTCCTTGGTTTTCTAATTATGCTAACTACCTTGTGGCTAAGGTCTTACCAAAGGGTATGACTTATCAGCAAAAGAAGAGATTATTTACTGATGTGAAATACTACACTTAGGAAGACCCCTTCCTATATCGAGTGTGTGGAGACCAGGTCATTCGTGGAT
Organism: Ricinus communis; assembly: GCF_019578655.1. NCBI lineage: Eukaryota > Viridiplantae > Streptophyta > Magnoliopsida > Malpighiales > Euphorbiaceae > Ricinus > Ricinus communis. Next base: position 9,520,896 of record NC_063261.1, on the reverse strand, counting down.
GTGTTTATGGCGAAGAAAGTCTTTAGATTTTGAGGCACTGTCATGAGGGATCCGTAGGAGGCCATCAAGTGCCAAACCATACTGCCAAGAAGGTGTTGGATGCAGGCTTTTATGGCCAACTATCTTCTAGGATGCTAGGACATTTGTTCAAGTTTGCGAGGCTTGCTAGCGCTCAGGTAACATCTCTGCCCCTGATGAAATGCCCCAAACTAGTATGCAGGCTATTGAGATATTTGATGTTTGGGATATTGAATTCATGGGACCCTTCCCTTCTTCCTATGGCAATAAGTATATCCTTATGGTTGTTGAGTATTTCTCCTAGTGGCTTGAGGCACAAGCTTTACCTACTGATGATGCTAGAGTTGTTTGCAGGTTCTTTAAGAAGTTATTTGCTAGGTTTGGCACACCTAGAGCATTAATTAGTGACAGGGGAACACATTTCTTCAACGCTCAATTGGAAAAGGCACTCAGACGCTCTGATGTGACACAGCGGTTCTCTACTCCCTATCACCCACAGACCAGTGGGCAAGTTAAGGTTACTAATAGGGGTTTAAAAAGCATTTTAGAGAGAACTGTAGGTGTGAGTAGAAAGGATTGGGCTTTGATACTGGATGATGCATTATGGGCATTTAGGACTACATATAGGACTTCCATAGGTTTTACGCCCTATAGGCTTGTGTATCGGAAGTCTTGTCATTTACCTGTTGAATTAGAGCATAGGGCTCTTTGGGCCCTTAAAACTTGCAATTTTGATGTTGATTCTACAGGTAAGGAGAGGCAGTAGTAGATGAGTGAATTGGAGGAGTGGCATCAGCAAGCGTATGAAAATTCTTCAATTTACAAGGCTAAGACAAAGAAGTGGCATGATCAGAGGCTTAAAGGTTCCAAAGAGTTTTAGATTGGAGATAAAGTATTGCTATATAACTCACGTCTTCGTTTATTTCCAGGGAAGCTCAGGAGTCGATAGTGGGGGCCATTCGTGGTCAAGCAGGTTTTCCCATATGGCACAGTCGAGCTTCATCATCCTAAGAAGGGTGATTTCAAGGTCAATGGACATAGGCTCAAATTATATCACGGAAACTCATTGCAGATTAAGCAACGGGTTGACATGGTATTGTATTTGAAAGGATGATCCATGTCGAGTCGAGCTAAATGACTCGAGAACCAAAAAGAAGTGCCTTTGGGAGGCATTCCCATTTTAGCTTTATATTTTTATGTTTATTTTTATTTTTTCAGTCGTTTGCATGCTTGATGGTAGTTAGAACACTTAGTAACTAAACGTAATTGTATGAATATAGGGTTTTAGTAACTTAGGTCGAATTTTGGGTAATTGGTGAAGACGAGCTTCCTTGTTTGATACATTTTACTTGAATTATAGCCTAAATGTGTATGTATATGTGTTGAATACAGGTAGGGAGTTTGGCGGTTCGAGAAGGCGAAGGAAAGCTTAGATTTCAGTGGTTCACCATGATTTCCATGGGCATCACGGGTTGGATCCCCAGGCCATGCTGATCAGCACAGGCGGAGTCCTACCCATGATGAACATGCACATGAAGAGATTGGAAAATCAACCATCCACCACGACTTCCGCGGCCACCACAAGCTGCAAGACCAGGCCTTGTGGGTTAGCACGGCCATGCCCTAGCCCATGATGGACATGTACGCAGCTCACACTCAAAAATCGATCGTCCACCACGGCTTCCGAAGGCACCATGGGCGGCAACACTAGGCTGTGTCGACCAGCACGCCCATGCCCTCGCCCGTGGTGAACTAGCATGTGGATGAAGCTTCAGGGTTCAGCACGGGCCGAGTCTAGGCCGTACTTATATAGTCACGGGGGTTTGCCCTGCCTTGCCCTTGCCCGTGCTGACCCCCGTGACTATATAAGTAGGCCATTTCAAACATTTCCTAACTTTTCCCCCTCTAAACTCTAAGGTGCTTTTTCTCCTTCTTCTCGATTTTTCTTACTTGTCACGGCAAATTCAAGTAAGTTTCTTTGGCTTTTGCTTTTATTTGGTTAAATTTGATTTTTCTTTTATGTAATTTTTATTATTTAGGACAATTTGATATGCTCTAGTAGTTTTTAATATTTATTGCTTTGGTTGGTTTATTATTTTGTTTTTCTTACATGCTTAAGTTTGATTTGGATTAGATTTAGTTTAGATTAGTTGCTATGTTTGTGTGATTTTGAATAATGAAATGCTAAGTGTGGGGTTCGATAGTAGTAAAGTTAATTTATAGCATTATATTCTGAAAAAATAATAGCATAAATTATCTTTATTTGGTGCGCAATAATGTGGGCTGGAATGCCATTGTGAATTGGTTTTCTATAGGAAATTGAGGCTTTAGTCTTAGCTTTAAGTCTAAAGTTTTATGTTAGTAAAATTATAGCCATTATGCTGCTAAATTTTTGGTATAATTTATGTTAACTTGATTTCTTGTTCGAATACTAATGATTGACTGTATTAGGCAATATGAGGGACCGAGATAAATCCCGTCGAAAGCAACCGCAATGTGCCGCTACCAGCAAGCACTCGAGTGGCGAAGGAACCTCTTCCTCCACTTCACCTTCACCAGCATCAGCACCCCCACCACAACAGCAACTAGTCCGAGCACGAAGAATACCAGCTACAAATCCACTCGCACCTGCTTGACATCCCTTATGGACATTTTAGAATGCTGATAACGAGAGCCGCTTCCAAGTCTTGAGATGGAAGCAAGTAATGGTTGGACGTTTCATCGACTTTGTATCCTTGGAGAGAGTAGGATTGGCTCAGGATGTTCGTGCACTGTTCGACACACTACCTTATGCACGGTTCTTCGATATCATTGAGCCCACCTACCGCGAGCTCACAATTGAATTCCTCAGCACCTTCTTCCTGTAGCAACAGATCACAAACTGGCATCAGCCTGATGCAGTTTACTTCAGACTTGGAGGAAAGGAGTTCTCAATGTCAGTTCCACAATTCGACATGCATTTAGGTTTATGGACTGAGGAGGAGACCTCATGCGAAGAGTATCAGGGCTACATCTAAATCAACCTAATCTCGTACGACACCATGTGGGATTCATTAGTACTCAGGCCAGAATCATCCTACCCCAGTAGGTCTAAGGTGTCTATCCTTCTGGATTATCTCCGCTATCTCCATACACTGTTAGCTTACACGATTATAGACTGATGAGATAGTTTTGGAGCGGTCACACAGACCGATGTATTCATTCTCTAGGCTATGCAACATCGTAAGAAGCTTGACATCGGATATCTATTGGCTTTCCAAGTCCGTTCCTTCAGAGTTGATGCCTAGAAGAAGATGCACTACTGTATTGGCCCGTATATGACTAGGTTGGCCAAGAGACTAGATGTACTGGACGACTGTCTGTCTGAGCTTTCACAGATTGGTGATATGACACCATTAGGGATCAAACAGAATATCAACATGCAGATGATCACAGCCACTCATCACCCACATGGCATTGAGTACAGGCTCGTCAATGCAATAGTCAGGGAGGCTAGAGAGACAGCAGCTCGAGGAGCCCAAGACCCTACGGCTGAGATTCCAGATGTTAGGATTCCTAACCTAGCCATAGTGTTTATGCCTACATGGAGCTTCCTCTTCTTATTCTGCAGGGACATTCAGTGCTCAGATTAGTGCTTTGGCTGACCGACTAGATCGAGTTTATGATTTACAACAGCAGAACTATACCGAGTTTGTGCAGCACAAAAAGGAGTTTGGGCAGTTTCAAGATGAGACTAGGGCACAGTTGTAGGGGTTAAACGATATGCTCCAGTAGCTTATGCATGGCTGGATAGGCAGGCCACCCAGACGGACCTAATGGCGGACCAAATACAAAAGATGGCGGAGACCGGAGCACAAAAGCAGCGATTCATCGATGATATGGAGTTTGATCTAGTAGGTTGCTTCACGGATCCTGTGCCGCCGCCGCCGCCAACTCCTTCAGTGCCTTCCCTTACTCCTCACCCTCCAGCCGATCCAACCAGTGAGGATACGCCTTCGGCAGACTACCAGCAATGACAAAAATTTGTGCTCTATTTCTTTTTCCTTTTCCTTTTTATTTTCTTTCTTTATTTTTATTTTTATTTTATTTTATTTTCATTTCTTTTTGCATTTTCATTTTATTTTATTTTCTTTCATTTTGCTTTTATGTTATGTTATTTTAGTTGAACACTTTGCTTTGCCTTCATGCCATGTACATTTAATATGATCTTCACTTTTCTGATGTGCTAGCTATGTAATATACCCGATTTTATTTTTCTAACATTGTGGGCAGTGTTATACTGAAGTGTGGGTGGGTATTTGTGGTTTTATCCCTTGATTGTTTAGGCAATGATAATGCACTATTCTTAGGATGTAAGGACCTAGGTTTTTCATGACATTTAAGCTTAGTTTATTCTTTCGTAATTAATGATTTAATTCACAAACTAATATTTGATTGTCCCTCTCAATTTTAATTCTTAGGGAGCAATTTCACTGTATTCAATATGTCAAATTGGCCAGGTTAAACTAGTGTTACTTGAGTTCCTTACAAATTTACAACCTTCAACTTTGAACTTTGATTATGCCAATCTTTTGTACAATTTATGTGATGATTCAATTGTTAAGTCTAGGTAACCAATTACAAATTTTAGCCATTTCAAACGTGAGTTTTTAAACCAAAATTTGAGCATTCGTTGCAAATTGTGCTCATGATTTTTCTTGTTTGAGTGTGCGCTGTACTTAATGTTGTTTTTAGAACTTGCTCTCTAGTACTTGTTGAAGTTACATGAACTTTTGAATACCATGAGATGATTTGGGCAACTTAGGAATTCACCACATTTGGCCAAAATCCTATCCTTTGTTTCCATTATCAGCTAGTTTTGAGCCTTAACCTTTTCTTCATGATTTGCACCTATACACTACACATACACCATTCTATACATTTATCTTTTCTTTCACCCTATATACTGAATAATTATGTGTTATGCTTCTTCTTTTATGGAATCATAGTGCCTAATTTTGTTATAAATTCACTTAATCTTTTTAATCACACTTTGATGCTCCCTTCAATCCAAATTGGATAATTGTTCTTGTTGTTTATGTCACTAATCATGCAGCCCCTGTGTAAGCTGCTGTGGCATATATATATGATAAAAAAAGAAGAAAAAGAAATTGAAACATTTTTTTGACCAATTTCTTAGCTTTTAGCTCTTTTGGATTTAATTCTTGTGAGCATCCTTTACTTCAAATAAGGCTTAGTGAGTATTTTTTTTGTTTTGGCATTCAGCTCCTGAAGCATTCATTCTAAATAATTGCATGAATTTTTAGTATACTTTACGCTTTTATCCAAATATTCTTACCTTTACCTTAGCCACATTTCAGCCCTTGTAAAGACCCTTTGACTTTGGTATTCATTTATTTGCAGTAGCGAAGATGAGATTAATGAGCAAACTTATGGAAAACAAGTTTTGTGCAGCTGTGTTAAGGGAATTTTTTTATTTACCTATAAACACTGTGAGTGATTTGAGAGATTCCTGTGAGGAAATGGTTCTTAGTCTTTAATGTTGAATTATTATATAAGTTGTACTTCAAGATGGTATTATTATAGTTCTTCTTTGAAGGTGTATAATTTGTTTAGCTACTTGAGTTTCATTCTTTATTTATTGAATAAGGTTAAGTTGTGAACTTTAGCATAGATTTTGAGGAGTGATTGTTGCTTTTATATGTATTGAGTTATTGATTGCTTGAGGATAAGCAAAAGCTTAAGTGTGGGGTGATTTGATGTGCATCATTTTATACATGTTTGTATGCCTAATTACTTACATTTATGTGCATAGTTATCTTGTTTTATGCCAGAATCACCTGTGTTTTGGTCCCTTTCATGTTTCAGATGATTATCTATGGACATTATCACTAGTTAAGGGAAATACGTGCAAATACGGACCAAAATCTATCAAAATTGAGCAAGGACTAGCATTCCAAGGTTGAGCACGGCTTGGACTCTAGCCGTGTTGAACCATCAACACTTGACCCTCAAGAGTGCCATTTTAGCATGGTTTTCGAGGCCACCACGGCCTCCATCACGGCCCATGGTGGCTCAGCACCGGCGAGGGCACCGCTAGGAAAAAGCCTTAAGTTGTGAGACTCGGAGGCCGTACGGCTGGACTCACTTGAAGCTTGACCACGGCCGTGTTGAGAGATTTATATAGGCAAATGCGATTTATTGAGCTAGGGTTTAATTTTCTAACTTGATTTCACACATACATACATAAGCCATCCTCTTCCAGACTTCAATGTTCGACTTTAGGAGACTATTTCGCCTATTGAAGGAAGGATTACATTGGTTTAAACATCAAATTGAAGATCAAGAGTGGATTTGGAGGCATTCAAGAGGCGATTTAGGGTTCATCATTCAGATTTGGAAATTTAGGGCTTTTCATCCGACTTAAAGAAGAAGGGTGTACATGCTTTCAAATTACTTTTCTGTATTTGTTCTTTACTTTGTGTTGCCTATTAGCATGAGTAGCTAGAATTGTTGAACCTATTGGGGTTCCTATGTTGTTGGATTACTTTTACTGTTTATGAGACTTTGATTATCAATGCTTGTTTCTTCTTGCTTTCATTATTAATAAGAAATCACATTATTCATGAGACGTTGTGAGTTGTGGTGTTTAGATTGCTTTATGTAATTGAGAAGTTCATTTGGCAATTGGAAATTTGAATAGCAAGAATTGGTTAATGATCACTTAGAGATAAGGGTAATTGACTAACCGGATTAAGAATTAACAAAGTTTAATAGAGGCGGATTAAAGCTTAATGCTAATTTAATAATCTATCGTTAGGAAGAGATTCCAACTTTAGGTTCTTAGGTTTGGGAATTTAGTTATCTCGAGAGGGAAACTAAATTTAGTTAATAATTCGTCCACTGTTATTCACAGTTGGTAATCAATATAATCTCTACCTTCACTAAAATCCAAATAGCTTAGGTCCCCTTGGGTTTGCCTTTTCCTTTGATTGTTTCACGAAATCCTTTCAGACTGTCTGACACTTAATTAATCACTTGCTTGCATTTCATCATAGAATAGCAACTTCATCGATTTGTTAGGTTAGATAACATAAGACGCTGCAGTAGTTCTAGGATTACCCTTTCTCGAGAATACGACTTTGATACTCCCCATTAGTGCTAGTCTGCATCGATAGATTCACTGCCTTAGACTGTAGCTACACAATTAGCCTATTAGAATACGAACTTGATACTCGCCATTAGTGCTAGTCTGCATCGATAGGTTCACTGCCTTAGATTGTAGCTACATAAATAGCCTATTAAGTTTTTGGCACCGTTGTCGGGGAACTTTTGTGTGAACTAGAGTGAAATTTGTTATTTTCTACTTTATCTATTTTTTTATTTCTTTTATTTCTTTTATTTCTTTTCTATTTTTTTCATTATTTTATCTATTTATTTATTTGTTTATTTGGGTTGTTACTACCTTGTTCATTTCAGGTAGTGTATGACCAAGAGGTCTAATTCTAATCGAGTAGACCTTTTAGAAGTTGCTTCGCCAATGGAAGATGGGCATGAGCTGTCAAATGAGGAGGTATTAGAGCCTATTAAGTTTTTGGCACCGTTGTCGGGGAACTTTTGTGTGAACTAGAGTGAAATTTGTTATTTTCTACTTTATCTATTTTTTTATTTCTTTTATTTCTTTTATTTCTTTTCTATTTTTTTCATTATTTTATCTATTTATTTATTTGTTTATTTGGGTTGTTACTACCTTGTTCATTTCAGGTAGTGTATGACCAAGAGGTCTAATTCTAATCGAGTAGACCTTTTAGAAGTTGCTTCGCCAATGGAAGATGGGCATGAGCTGTCAAATGAGGAGGTATTAGAGCCTATTAAGTTTTTGGCACCGTTGTCGGGGAACTTTTGTGTGAACTAGAGTGAAATTTGTTATTTTCTACTTTATCTATTTTTTTATTTCTTTTATTTCTTTTATTTCTTTTCTATTTTTTTCATTATTTTATCTATTTATTTATTTGTTTATTTGGGTTGTTACTACCTTGTTCATTTCAGGTAGTGTATGACCAAGAGGTCTAATTCTAATCGAGTAGACCTTTTAGAAGTTGCTTCGCCAATGGAAGATGGGCATGAGCTGTCAAATGAGGAGGTATTAGAGCAACCTGAATTTTGGTTAGCACACGAGCCAAGTGAAAACACTGGGAAGTTTCATGAGATTGAAGGGTAGGTGTGCATAAGTTGAGACCATCACTTGAGGAACCACTAATCCTCGAGCTGAAAGATCTTCCACAGCATCTCAACTATGCATATTTGGATGAGGATATCAGGTTACCTGTCAATCTAGCAGCGGACTTAACACTTGAGGAGAGGGAGATGCCTTTACCATTTCTAAGGGAGTACCTACAGGGGTTCGCTTGGAAAAATGCTGACATTCCAAGAATTAGCCTCACTTACTGCTCAACCCACATTCTTATAGACGACATCAATAACCTGGTGATTGAACCGCAGAGTAAGCTAAACCTGCACACGAAAGGAGGGGTTACCGAGTCCAGCTAAACGACTCGAGACAAAAAGAAGCTCTTTTAGGAGGCACCCCAACTTTTATTTAGTTTTGGAACATTTTTTTTAGTTTTAGTTTTCGTATTTTATTTAAGTCCTTGGTGTATTGATTTTTTTTGGAAAGGGGTGTGTGCGAGTTATTTATTTCAAGAATAGGCTGGATTGAACCAACTGCGCTTTTTTTGTTTTAAGTATTTATTTTAAGTTTCTATTATTTCTTTATTTTTCATTTTCAGTTGTTGCCGAGGACCCACCGAATTTCCACTCGACCAGCCTCGACTGATGATCAAGGCAGTCCCCCTAGATCTTCTTTTTATTTGCTGTGTTGATTTACTTTATTTTTCATACATATCATGTACCTAGATATTATTGATTTTGCTTTCTTTATTTGTACATCCCACACGGGGTACCCACTTCATTTTACACTGAGGACAGTGTGTTCTTCAAGTGTGGGGTGGGTGTTGGTAAACCGTATGTTCTCTTCTCTTTTCTATGACTTTTGGATGTGTCTGAGATTGCTATCACTGGTGTTGTCTATTTTTAGGATGTTAGGACCTATGTTCTTCATTCACTTAATCTTAGTTTGTTCTTTTATAATTAATGATTTAATTCACATACTTGTATTGATTATCCCTCTCAATTTTTTTTCTTGGAAAGCAATTTCATTTTGTTCAATATGTCACTTTAGCCGGTTGTTGCTTTAGTTCTTTGCAAAATTCTAGTCTTTATCTTTGAACTTTGATTATGCCAATCTCTTATACCATTTATGTGATGATTCAATTGATAAGTTTGGGAATCAATTACAAATTTTAGCCACTTCGAACGTGAGTTTTTGGACCAAAATTTGAGCACCCATTGAAATTATGCTCATGATTTTTATTGTTTGAGTGTACACTGTACTTAATTTTGTTTCTAGAACTTGCTCTTTAATGTTTGTTGAGGTTACATGAATTTTTAAATACCATTAAATGATTTGGGTAACTTAGGATTCACCACATTTGGCCAAAAGCCTACCCTTTGTTTCCATTAGTCAGTCAGTTTTAAACCTTAACCTTTTCTTCATGATTTACACCTATACACTACATTTATACCATTCTCTACATTTGTCTTTTCTTTCACTATGTATACTGAATAATTATATTGTATGCTTTTATGTGCGTAGAATACACACATCTAAACAGGGATTTTAAGGCAGAATTTATGTACATTTGGATGTGAATTGGTCCCAACACTCACCCTATGCATTTGTTTGTGTGCTTTAGGTCCAAAAGAAGTCAAAGAGTGATAAAGGGAAGAATTGGACGTCAAAGTTGCCGAAACAAGTCGAGTTTGCTCATCTCTAATCTAAACATGGCCGTGTTGGTTTCAACACCTTGTTGGTGCATCAAACATCAAAGAAACAAAAGTTTTAGGGAGCACAGCCACAGAGAGTAACACGGGCATCAACACCAGCCCGTGTTGGGAACACGGCCACCAACACGGCCATGTTGGCGGCGACAAGGGGAATTAGTTAAAAGAAAGAAGAGAGGAAAAAAGAAAGGAGAGCGGGGGAGAACGTCCCAAACCCTAATTTTTCTCTCCCTAAAGGTTTTATAAGCTGAAACCAAGGGAAAAGGAGACTTGGATCAAGGTTTCAATCGGATTCCCTTCAAAGATTGAAGATTGGGCGAGATTCGTTGATTGGTTTTCAAATCGAGCAAGAGGAATAAGAATCAATTCAATTCGAGCAAGAGGAATTGGGGCTGTTTACTCTCATCCAAGGGTGTAATCGGGTTTTCTCTACCTTTACTCATTGTTGTAATTGAATTCTTGTGTATTTTGATAATGAACATGATTAGTTAGATTGATTAAATCCATTGAGATTTCTTTACTATGTTGGCTTAGTATTATATTGTTGGATTGTTTGGATTAGTTTTGTATTCTTCTTGCTTTCGGTATTAATAAGATAATGCATCATTCATGAGATGTTGTGAATTGTATGTTTAGATTGCTTTGTGTGATTGAGAAGCCCATTTGGCAATTGGAATTTTGAATAGCAAGAACTGGTTAATAATCGCTTAGAGATAAGGATAATTAACTAGCCGGATTAGGAATTAACAAAGCTTAATAGAGGCGGATTAAAGCTTAATGCTAATTTAAGAATCAATCGTTAGGAAGAGATTCCAACTTTAGGTTATTAGGTTTAGGAATTCGGTTATCTCGAGAAAGAAACCGAATTCGGTTAAGAATTCATCCACGGGTAGCATAAGTAGACTCACCAATCCTTTATCTTTTGTTTGATTGCCAACTAGTTTAGGTTCCCTTTAGGTTTGCTTTCTTGTCTTGGTTATTTTAGTTATCAATTACTCCTGCATCTCCCTTAGAATTTAGCTTGTAGCTATTAGTTAGTTTAGAAATTATTCATCACTCATTTTAGGTTAATATAACAAAGAATAAAGGAGTAACTCTAGGCTTTCATTTTCCCGAGGAATACGACCTTGATACTTGCCATTAGTGCTAGACTGCATCGATAGGTACACTGCCTTAGATTGTAGCTAACACAAGTAGCAACCATCATGCTTCTTCTTTTATGGAATCATAGTGCCTGATTTTATTATAAATTCACTTAGTCATTTTAATCATTCTTTGATGCTCCCTTCAATCCAAATTGTATAATTATTCTCGTTGTTTGTATCATTAACCATGCAGCCCTGTGTAAGCTGCAGTGGCATAAAAAATAAAAAAAAGAGATAAATATTTAAATAAATGTTTATTGTGCTTCTTTCTTAGCTCTTTTCTCTGTTGGATTCAATTCATTTGAGCATCCTCTACTTCAAATAAGGCTTAGTGAATACTTTTGTTGATTTGGCATTCAGCTCCTGAAGCATTCATTTTAAATAATTACTTGATCTTTTAGTATACTTTACACTTCTATCCAAGTTTTCTTACCTTTACCTTAGCCACATTTCAACCCTTGTAAAGACCCTTTGATTTTGGTATTCATTTATTTGCAGTAGCGAAGATGAGGTTTATGAGCAAGCTTATGGTAAACAGGTTTTGTGCAGCTGCATTGAGGGAATTTTTTTTGTTTACCTGTAAACACTGTGAGTGATTTGAGAGATCCCTGTGAAGCAATGGATCCTAGTCTTTAATGTTGAGTTATTATATAAGTTGTACTTCGAGATGGTATTATTATAGTTCTTCTTTGAAGGTGTATGATTTATTTAGCTACTTGAGTTTCATTCATTATATGTTGAATAAGGTTAAATTGTGAACCTTAGCATGGATTTTTATGGGTGATTGTTGCTTGTATATGTATTGAGTTATTGATTGCTTGAGGATAAGCAAAAGCTTAAGTGTGGGGTGATTTGATATGCATTGTGTTACAGATGTTTATATGCCCAATTACTTCCATTTTTGTGCATAGTTATCATGTTTTATGCCAGAATCACCTGTGTTTTGGTTCCTTTCATGTTTCAGGTAATCATCGATGGACATTATCAGTATTTGAGGGAGATTCATGCGAATACGGACCATAATCCATGAAAATTGAGCAAAGGCTAGCATTTCAAGGTTGAGCACGGCTTGGACTATGGCCGTGCTGAACCATCGACATATGACCCTTAAAAGTGACCTTTCGGCGTGATTTTTGAGGCCACCACGGTCTCCATCACGGCCCGTGGTGGCTCAGCACCGGCGAGGGCACGGTCAAGGAGAAGAGGCTACTTTTCGGTACTCAAAGGTTCAGCACGGCCTTGACCCCGCCCGTGCTGACCAACACGGGCTTGACCACGGCCATACTGGGACATTTCTATAGGCAAAATCGATTTATTTTGCTAGGGTTTGATTTTCTGACTTTAGATCTCACACACATGCATGAGCCACCTTTTTTCAAACTTCGATATTCAACTTTAGGAGACTATTTCGCATATTAAAGGACAAATTTCAGTGGTTCAAGCATCACATTGAAGATAAAGAGTGGATTTGGAGGCATTCAAGAGGCAATTCAAGGTTCATTATTCAGATTTGGTGATTTAGGACTGTTCATTTGACTTGAAGAAGAAGGGTGTACATGTTTTCAATTTGCTTTTCTGTACTTGTTCCTTATTTTGTGTTATTCGTTAGCATGAGTAGCTATAACTATTGAACCCATTGGGGTTCCTTTGTTTGTTGAATTACACTTAATTTTATGAGATTTTGATTATCAATGCTTGTATTCTTCTTGCTTTCATTATTAATAAGATATCGCATTATTCATGAGACGTTATGAATTGTGTTGTTCAGATTGCTTTATGTAATTGAAAAATTCATTTAGTAGTTGGAAATTTGAATAGCAAGAACTGGTTAATGTTCACTTAGAGATAAAGGGTAATTAACTAGCCGAATTAAGAATTAACAACTCGTTCTGGCAATGGATTAATCTTAAGACTAACCTAAAATCAATCGCTAGGAAGAGATTCCTTCGTTTAGGTTCTTAGGTTTAGGAATTCAGTATTTTTGAGAAGGAAATTGAATTCAATTTAGAATCCGCTCACTAGTGATCCGAATTCATAATCAATCTAATCTCTACCTTCACTAATATTCAACTAGCTTAGATCCTCTTGGGTTTGCTTTCTTTTCTTGTTTGTTTCACTAAATCTTTGTAGATTGCTTGACATTTAGCTAATCACTTAGCTTGCATCTAATCATGGAATAGTAACTTCATCAATTTTATTTAAGGTTAGATAACATAAGACGCTGGAGTAGTTCTAGGATCACCCTTTCCCGAGAATACGACCTTGATACTCGCCATTAGTGCTAATTTGCATCGATAGGTTCACTACCTTAGATTATAGCTACATAAATAGCCCATCAGCTAACAATCTTCCCTTTCTATTTTGATAAACAAATTGAGTTAAATAGATAAATACATAATGTAAAAAGCATTAGATTTAATTTCTCCCTTTTGAACTTCTAAACATGTTCCATTTTGTCTTATAAATTTTTTACCCTTTAAAAGATGTATTTGACTCCCCCTTAACCTTTGCATACCTTTTAATTATCTCTCCCCCTTTGCCAATATCAAAAACAAATAAAGAAGAAAATAATTGAGATAATGAGTAAGACGTGAGAAACAAGAACTTCATTGATAAAAAAACATAGGATAACAATTATCACAAAGGGGCCAAAAGAGAAACAAATAAAGAAAAACTTAAAACAATGAGAAGATGAAAGAAAACATGAAATGCAAGTATGAATGAATTGCTCTAGATGTTTTGAGAACTACTAGACTCCCCTTCATTCTCTTCTTCCTTTTCACTATTTTCATCAATCGATAGCCTCCTCGAATCTGGATGACAAGGAGGGATGCCATGATGCTTTTGAATCTCTATAAGATCCTCATGGACATTTTAAGAAGACTAGAATTTCACAATCCTTTTTGGCCTGCTTTGTCATGAAGATCATCGTCTTATCCCTTAAGGTAATCTTTTCTTGAATAATACTAGTTTCTTGCTCTACCCTTTCTTCTTCACTTGGAGTTTCCTCAACTTTTTCTTCTTATTTCCTCTCAATGTTCAATCATGCCCTCTTCTTTTCCCTTTCTTGCTCCATAATGGAGATAGCACTAACACCCAAAATTGCTTTATAAGAATCATCACCTTTCTTCTTAATGACTTTAGAGTGAATGAAGTATTGAATGTTGATGTAGTTGGTGCTCATGGGTAGAGGGTGCTTTAAGTAGGCTAGATTGGTAGGGGTGAGAAGTTTGTAATTTGCTATCATGGATGCATAGGAAAAGACTAATATGCATCCACGAAAGAATTTGGTAAGGTGAATGAAGTGATTAATGAGAAACTAAGAGAGTTGAATAGGTCTATTTTTTATCATATAGAGAAGGCATAGATCTTTTTTGGTGATCTTCTCATTGCCATCACATCTACCATGTATTTGAGGGTGATCAGTCTATGAAGGGTCCAACGGAGGAAGGATTTGATGTGTTTGGCATTTGAGTTTTTATCTAGTTGATTTCTTAGAAATAGACTTCCAAAAATTCACTAGCCGTACCTCCAAATCACCAAGAGTCATGATTCCTTAATCTTGAAAGTTGAATATATTTCCAAAATCAACCATCGTTTTGAGAGAATCGTTGGCCATATGTGTTCAAGGTGATACTAGAATAGCCTAAATCTTCTCCATGCCTCTTGCTAACTTCGAAGGAACTTAAGAGTTCCAAAGTGAGTTCCTTGCAACCATCGACATTAGAATAGACAAGTCTATCCATTTGAATGTTACTAAGATGTTTAAGAAAATCTTCCCCTATCTTCCTAAACTCCACATTTAGAGGGTCTTTTAAGGCCTTAAACCTTTGTTTAGACAATATCTTGTACTTGTTCCTTGCCTCTTGAGTACGACCCTTCATTTTTGTAGGGATGTCAAGGGAGGAGGCCAATATATCTTGATATAGGGCTTTACCCTTGCCCTTGCTTGCTTCAATAATGGTTTTTCTTAGGAGCCACTGATACAATGATATGAGAAATGAAGAAATGAGAGGATTTATTCTTGAGAAAGTGCTTTTTTGAAAACAAGCTAGAAAATGTAAAATTGTCTTTAAAAGGTGTAACTCCTCTCAAACTGGTCAAATGTAATAGTGATATCTTTGTAAAAATTGGGCTTTTTACAACCGCAATACATGACATGTGAGAACAAAATTTAAATTTCTCTCAAAATGGCTAGTTTGACTAACGTCGCAACCGTGAATACTAAGGACACGACCGTAAAAATGACTAAAATCTGGCAGAACCAAAGTCTTGATTTTGATTGCATTACGTGACCGTCCTAGGCATCATGATCGCAATTTTTGAAGATTTTGGAAAACTTAGAGAAAACCAAAAAAAAAAATAGCTCCTTTGGCCCTTGAGACAATAATCTTCTTTAATATATGAATAGGTATAAGGATGAGTGCATCATTGAGATTCATATTTATTTCCATTCAAAAACACATGGTCACACAAAGAAATGAATCAACCAATCAAGCATATTACTCAAGATAATTTCTATTAACCATACCAAGTTATCTCTTAATGAAGTTTAATCTTTCCTCACTAAAGGACTTGGTGAAAATATCAGCAAGTTGATTGTTAATGTTAATGCATTCTAACACCACATCACCATTTTGCACATGATCTCTTAAAAAGTGATGCCTAATGTCTATGTGTTTAGTCTCAGAATGTTGAATGGGGTTCTTAGACAATTTTATTGCACTAGTGTTATCATATTTAAGAGGTACATTACTAAGCACTTGGCCATAGTCCTTAAGTTATTGTTTTATCTATAGAATTTGAGTATAACAGCAGCCCACCGCCATAAGGGAACCAAGACTTGTTTTTTTACTAAACCAAGAAACTAGAAATACTCCTAAGAAATGGAAAGTTCTGAAAGTACTCTTTATATCTAAGAGACTACTCGCATAATCAATATTGGAGAAGCTAGCTATGTCACATGATGTATCTAAATAAATAATGCCTGCAAATATTCTTGAGATGCTTCTTCTTGAGGTCGTGGAGAGGGTTTAATACTTTAAAGTTGATCTTGAAAAGTTCCTTTTACTTAATGGCCATCTTTATTGATGTCAAGCTTCTCAAAATCACCTATAAGATTATCAAAAGAACCTTTCCCAAGATCAAGTGTATTAGACTCAACAAATACTATAGACTTCTTGTTACAGACCCTATAAGCTTTGCTAGAAGAGGAATAACTAACAAATATGGCTTCATCCATTTTGGGTAAGGATTTTTCAAGATTTTCCTTAGTATTTGAACTATAGCATTTGCAATCAAATATTCTAAGATATGAGATTTTAGGCTTTCTTCCATTCCATAGCCCATAAGAAGTTTTGCTCAAAATAAGTCATTTGAAAACTCTATTGATTACAGAATATGATGTATGGATGGCTTTGGCCTAAGAGTTTGTAGGCAAACCATACTTATTGAGCATAGTCCTAGCCACCTTTACAAGATTTCTATTTTTCTCTTTACAACACCATTTTGTTATGGTGTACTAGGGGATGACAAATCATGTGAGATTCCACTTTTATCTCAATAAGTTTCAAATAAAATATTTCCAAATTCTTTTCTAGGATCACTTTCTATTTTAGAATTTAAATTCTTTTCCAAGATCACTTTCATTTTGAACTTTTCTTGTAAAACTTTTAAAGACTTCAAAAGCATCATCCTTTTGAGCTAAAATACTAACCCAAGTGAATTTAGAGTAGTCATCGACAAGAATATATGATAATACTTTCCTCATAAACTAGCAACTTTAGTGGGACCAAACAAATCCATATCAATTATTTGAAGAGATCTAGAAGTACTTACCACATTTTTGGCTTTGAATGATGCTTTGTGTTGCTTCCCTATTTGGCAAGGTCCACAAGTCTTGTCCTTTGTGAACTTCACCTTTGGCAACACAACTACCAAGTCATCCTTCTTGAGGCTGTGAAGGAGTTCCATGCTTGCATGTCTAAGTCTCCTGTGATACAACCATGACTCCTCACTAAGAGATACAAGACACTCAAAAGATTCATTAGCAATTTTATCTAAGTTAGTTGTATAGGTATTCTCAAATCTTTCTCCTCTAAAGATTTTCTTGTCACTTCTCAAAGAAGTGACTTTACAACCCTTAGAATCAAAGGTAATTCATAAGGTTATACTTCAAAACATCAACTAAATGAACATTATCAATGAGAAGGGACTCTATTTTACCAATGGAACCAATGCCTATATTCTTACCCTTGGCATTATTTCTTGAAGTTATATTTCCTCTATCAATTTTCTTCAAATACGGAAGAAGGTTGGTGTTTCTAGTCATATGCTTTGAGCATCTATTATCCATATGGCAATCGCCCTTTTTCAAGCTTGACTTGAAGCATACCTAGAAGAGCAAAATTAATTATCATTTTTCAGGTACCTAAACCATTTTAGGTCCTTGAGGATTAGTCACAAAGGTCTCTCCTAATTGGAGATGTGCCTTCCCTATATGGCATAACACATTTATGTGCCCAACCTTCATGCAATAGTGGCATTAAACATTAGACTTGAATTTTTTTGTTCACATGCCTCTTTGCTTGAGGTTTAGGTCTCAACACACTCTTAGATTCATGATGCGTACAAGAACATGTTTTAGGCGTGTGATTAGGAGCATGCTACTTATACATGTATGCATGATTGATTCCTTTAAGCTTAGCCCTTAGAACATGTGGAGCTTTTTCCTTCCTTTTAGGAATTGGAGCTTTGGTGTATTCCTTAACCTTCTTTTCAACACCCTCAATTTAAGATTTTTGTGGTGTTGAGGCCTTTATAAATTTATATAGAGGACATGAGGTAGATGATTATGCATTATTGAAGCCTAACCCATGTTTAATCAAAGGAGGCCTTTGAGATACAATTAGAGTATCGAAGGCTTACTTTCTTTTATGAACTTTAAAATGGAGCTTCTCAACTCCTCAACTTCCACTTTTAGTGAATCATTTTCTTTTGAAAAAAGATTTTAAAGAAAAGGTTTGAGATGAAAGCTCATTCAAGTTTTTTCTTCAAATTATTATTTGATGAAGTTAATAAAGAAACTTGTTTTTGGAGCTCATTTAAGTCTTGCTCAAACTTGGTGTACTTTTCTTTGTAAACCTTCATTTTCATATGATATTTTTTTTATATTTTAAGTTCATGGCTTCAATTAACTCATCATCATCCATACAATGCATGTCATTTTCATGATCAATGTCATCACAAGAGTTAGATGTGGAACATACCTCATTAGATTCATCCTCCTTTACTATGAAGCATAGGTTGGCTACTTCTTCATCTTTACTTGATAAATAGTCACCTCATGTAGCTCTGAAGACTTTTCTTTCCTCCTTCTCCTTTTCAAACTTCTTAGTTTTGTTCTTGCAATAATTATACTTGATGCGCCTTTGCTTTCCACACTCATTGCAAGTGAAATCATTTTTCTTCTCCTTACTTTCCTTGAATCTTGAGTTGGAGTTAGAGTTGGAAGATGACTTCTTAAAGGGCCTATTTTCCCTCTTTCTATTCTTCATTATCTCCTTGACTCTCTTTGAAAGCATAGCTAACTCTTCATCCTCATCTTCATTAGGCTCGGAGGCTTTCACTTTCTTGTTGCCTCGCGGAGCTCTTGATAGCCAAAGGGCTCCTACTTTGTCACCAAGAGTTGGATTTTCTTAGATTTGACTTGATTGGTACCCTCATAGTAGTTCTCCAAGGTCTTCCAAATCTTATAGGCGGTAGAAAGGTGTTGAACTCTTTCACACTCCTCTATAGAAAATGAACTAAGGAGGATGATCATAGTCCGTTTATTTTTGACATTTACTCTTCTATGAGCATCCATCCATTCATCTCTATCTAGAGGAATGTCCACACCATCTTCTTGCTTGATTGGTGGTCTCCGTTCCTTTCTTACACAATCCCATACATCCACCGTTAAATAAATCCCTTATAATTCTAGTGGGCATAATCAGACCCATCAAAATATGGTCTAAGGTGGTGTATTCCTTTGTTGGGCATCTTGATTTTTTAACTCTTACACTTAAGCTTGATAAAAAAATGTCTTGCTTTGATACCATTTGTTTGCCCTTATGAACCAAAAAGTAGGGTTGAATTAGTAAATTGTGGAAAGGTTGAGAATTAAAAACTTTGATGCTAAAAAGGTGAAAGATAGAGAAGTAAGAACAACAAAGATTTATAATGGTTCCATATTAACCAACTGTACATCCATTCTCCCAATTTTCAATTGGGTATTCACTATATGCTTAATCAATTACAAAGGAGTTTTCATAAGCTCACTCTAGACTTGGTGTTTAAGGCTCACAAAAAACTTTTACACTTTATTTTCATGGCTCACACATAACCCTTACAAGAGTTTTACCTAGGCTAACTATCAAATCCAATCTCAAGTGTTTAAGCTAACACTTAAACCTCACAAGATAAGATTAAGGTCTTACAACAACCAAATATAATAAAATTAATTATAAGAAGAAACAAAGTTTCTACACAATAAATGTAGACTTGAGGAGGTTGTTGATCAACCATTTATGGCCTTTAGAGGTTCTTTTTAAGCATATCAACCTCAAGGAGCCGTTACACATGAACTCTAAAATTTACTCAATCTTTTGCTTTAGAGTGGTGCATTAAATGCACTATTAAAGTGCCAATTGTGGTTGCACTTCTTGTATTGTGGTTGTGAATCTTAAAAGGTTTCCAATGGCTATCTGATGTGGTATAAAGACATTGGCAGCTTTAAAAGTAATCGTTGGAAGTTTTCGACGGTCACTATCGTGCTCTTCAAGATAGGGGGCACTATTTTCAGCACTAGAGGCCAGCAGCCTCTGCCTCAGAAGTCTTGACTTTTGTAGTCGCACTTTCATGGGTGCGATCACGATTTTCATACTGAAATATTCAATAACTTCTATATACAAACTTGAGCTTTTTGTGGTGACGCGTTGAGAGGTGCGATCACGATTATCATATAACTTGGATTTTGAACTATGATCTATGCTACACAAACAACACTTAAAAGTTCATTAGATTAAGACTAAATTTGAGTGTCAAGATCAAAATTAGAGACTTTAGCCTTATGATAAATCATCTAGGATAACAAAGCATATCCTAATAACATCCTAATTGCCTCTAAACTTGCAATGGGGACAAAGGCTTCATCATAGTTAATGCTTTCCTTTTACTTATAGTCTTGGGCAAGTGATTTGGCCTTGTTCTAGGGATGGAACCTTACTTATCTAACTTATTCCTATACATCCATTCACATCCTATAATTGGATAATCTTAAGATCTAGGGAAAAGTTCCCCAATTTTATTTCTCTCAAATTGGTTGAGTTTTTTTTGCATAGCAATCACCCAACACTCATGATTAAGATCCTCACTAGTGGTCCTTGGATTAAATTTCAAAGAAAAATGTAATATTATTACCTAAATGCTTGAATTAAGATCTAGTACTTACACTTTTTGAAGGATCACCTATGATCAACTCCTTACGATACCCTTTAAGTTCCCTCCACTTCTCTGGAAGTTCTTATGATACTTCTTCTTAAGGCGGTGGAAAAGGCTCATTTTTTTGAGGTTGGTCTTCAGAAGTCCCTTCTTCTTGATATTCTTCTTCATTAATAACAAGCTTCTCAAAATCACTTATAAAACGGCCAAAAGAACCTTTTCCAAGATTAAGTATACTAGATTCATGAATGCTACACTCATATACTCCTCAACAACCATGGACTTCTTATTAAACACCCTATAAGTTTTACTAAAAGAGGAATAACCAAGAAAGATGCCTTCATCAGGTTTGATGAAAATTTCCCAAGACTATTCTTGTTATTTAAAATAAAGCATTTGTATCCAAATACTCTAAGATATGAGATTTTGGATTTTCTTCGATTCCATAGCTCATAAGAAGTTGTGTTCAAAATTGGTCTTTTGAAAACTTTATTAATTACATAACAAGAATTATTGACGACTTTGGCTCAAAAGTATGTAGATAATTCATACTCATTGAGCATAGCCCTACCCATCTCAATAAGAGTTTTATTTTTCCTCTCTATAATACCATTTTGTTGTGGTGTTTTAGGGAATAAGAAATCATGTTAAATTCTATTTTTATCATAATAAGTTTCAAATAAGATATTTTCATATTTCCATGGTAACTTGTTATTTTGGAAATAGAAAAACCTTTTCATTTTGAACTTTTCTTACAAAAATCTTAAAAGATTCAAATATATCATTTTTATGAGCTAAGAAACTAACCCAAGTAAAACCTAAAGTAGTCATCAATAGTATTTTCCTCCTAAACTAGCAACTCTAGTAGGACTGGAAGTAGTTGAACATTCTTATATTTGAAGGATGTTTTATGTTGCTTCCCCATTTGGCAAAGTCCACATCTTTTGTCTTTTGAGAACTTCATCTTTGGTAAGCAAACCACCAAGTCATCGTTTTCAAGGCTATGAAAGAGTTATATGCTTCCATATCCAAGCACAACTATGACTATTCAGTAATGAATACAACATATTCAAAACAATCATTAGCAATTTTGTGCAAGTTAATTATATAGATATTGCTAGACCTTTCTCCTCTAAAGATTTTCTTGTCACTCCTTAAGGAGGTGACTTGATATCCTTTAAAATAAAATGTGACTTAGTTACCTTTATCACATAATTGATTTACACTCATTAATACATAATCTCAAATACTTAGCTGTAAAGGCTCCTTTCAAACCTTTAGTATTCACACCAACCAAACTTTGAAATAAGCTATTTTCACTGCATTGGTCTTAGTAATCTGATTGGGTGGTAAGTTTTCCACTTGAATCCAGAACGGAGAATAGGAAAAGTCAATATCCGAGAGAACCTTCTGGCTAAAGTTGAATGTTGATAAATTGGTGGTGCACTAACCAGGTCTTTCCGCGAGAATCCTTACATGGTCACCAGGATCTTGGATATGAAAAAGGAAAAGATCTTTCACCAGCTTGGTTATGGAGATGGGATACTGTAACTGCCATTCAGCTGCCATAGCTTCTCTAACCACATGGCTACTAAAATTTTTCGTAGAATACACTACCAACAATCTTTGCAGACAAAATCTCTCCTTCGGTAACATCTGGAGCTAGTTCCAACACTGGATCTTTACAATGAAGTTGTTGAGTACGTTGGATTAAGTCATGCATGTTGCTTTTGTAATAAAGAACAGACAGAGAGAACACAATGATAAAACACTTATGTTAGCCTAGTATACGTTACAAGGTATATGAAAAGTCTGAGTATATGAGCCATCTAGGATTTAAGTCCATATCAACCTAGGACTTTCTCCCAAAAAAACCTACGAGGCATTCTCTCTCATCTTATAACTGTGAGAGCATCTCCCTCCAAAACATTATGTGCATATTCATAAGCGACAATTACATATATATAAGTTAATGTAATAAACTAAACAAGTGTATGCAAATAATTTATTCAAATGGTCAAAATGTGACCAACTAAAATGACAAAGGTTACAATTAGAATCAAGTAGTCCATAGCCAAAAAATAAAAAGAGGGGAGAATCGCTAAAAAGAAAAGCAATTTAATATGCATTATCAACATACAGGAAAAATAGAGGGCTTGAACTGATGTTTTCTGCTGCCCCATAAGAAAAGAAAAAAAAGAAAGAAAGAAAAGAGAAGAATATAGCTAGCTAGGTATCAACTCATCATCAATAAATCTCAATCATACAAGCTTAAACTTTCGTTTCTGTTCGATGTTAAATCTGTCAATTTGTGGTAGGCAGGTTATGGTCTTCTTCTGGCCACCGGCGTAGCATTTCCATCAAAGAGTTCATCAATACAAGTCTCAATATCTTCAGGCTGGTACTTAACATACTTTTCATACTGTCTTCCAGGATCTAAATACTGCGAGAATCTCCCCATAAATGATCTGTATGCCGGAATCACCAGTGCTGATATAGAAACCCTAAGTTCAGATTGAAGCTGCTCATCGCTCACCACCCATGAGCTTTGTGTCTTGTGGATTTCATCAAACATCATATAAAAGCTTTTGAACCTTTCTTTTAGAACCGGTTTCTGCACTTTTCCGTTCACTTGTAGACCTTCATGCCCTAAACAATGCAATATCTTGCTCCATGTCTCTCTTTGATAACCCTTATGGAAATTTCTAAGATCTGAAGATTTCTTTCGACACCAAGTGTCTCCCACCACTTCATGGATCTCTGTTGAGCCTTTGATCTTCTGCAAGATGTATCGTCCATTGTTCATCATGAAAATGTTGCTCAATGCTATATCCTTGTAGAGTTTGGCCTTAGCTTCTAAATTTGAGTCTAGTAAATCCATAACTCTCATCAATTGAACTGAGAATGGAGAATGACTTTCTATTGCATTGCTCTTATCGAAGTCTTGTGTCTCATCTTCAAATTGTGTCCTACTTGTTGAGTCAGCACGTTCTATTTTGGCATGTTCTCTAAAGACTAGTTCAAGAGTTGCCATGTACTCGCACGCATATTTTAGATAATTCATTGTGTATCGAGTTAAAGGATGAACAGCACCACCAGGCACCGGAGTTTTTCCAGTATCAGACTTGATTGAGTTCTCCAAATCACAAAATATACTAATTGCAGCCTCTCCAATCCTGCATTTCGCCGTAATCATTTCTGTTTTAAGCTCATTTTCACATTCATCAGGAAATAAACCATCCATGGCTTGAATACTATCACGCAAAGTTTCATACATGTCTAACAACTTGAATAGTTTTTCAGCCGAATGGTTTGTCATGGCAATGCCTTCGGTAAAATTGAGGAGCTGGATCATAACACCTCGTACAAGATTGCTGAAAAGGAAGGAAGAGATTGATGGGCGATCAGAGAAAACAGCCTCAGCAAGCTTGCGCTCTTTTGAGAAGTATATAAATGCACAATCCTTGAAAGTCTTGATCCATGCAGGGATCTCTCTTTCCAATGCTTCCCATTGCATCTTTTGCACCTCGTCAATGCTGATTTTCTCAAATCCCACCTTGTTCAAGCAGTCATCGAAAGCATGCCTCCTTGTTATCATGTAAACTTGACAGCATTCAGATTCAAATCCTCCCTCTATCATCTCCTTGGCAATTCTTTTCAAATTGCGTACCACATCATCAGAATACCCTAAGAAGTTGTCCTCCTGATCAGTTGATTCAGGTTTAGTTTCCGGTAATGTACAATAATCACCTTCTTGCTGCTTCCCTTTGGCTTCATTGTTGTGATCTTGTTCGTCATTAATGTTGCTTTTATAATTTTCAAGAAGCAACCTGAATTCGTCCTCCAAATAAGACATTGCTCTCTGTTGAATGCCTCCAATACTATTAACCAATAAGCAGTAATTTGGGTCTGATTTGAATTGAGTAAAATGGTTTGTAAGCTTCGAAATTCGGTTTACAGCTTCAAGAAATGAGGAGTCATTCTCCGACACTTGACGCCATTTCATTTTCCCTTCATTTGATTCATGTTCTGCTATCTTTTCTACAACAATTTCTAAAAACTTGTCAATGAAAATAGGAATCTCCGTTGGTGTAACCTTATTCTCATCTTCTTCATCATTCTCACCCTTTTCCTCTGGCCCTGCTTCTTCGACAACTGTATCTTTTGTTTCGCTTTTATTCTCTTTTTGTGCTAAAGAGGATGATGTCGAAAGAAACTGGTCGATATCTTCGAAAAGCGTTTCAAGGGTATAATGAATTTCAGGAGCAGGTATTTCATTAATCTTTTCAATGTCGTCAATGTCCTGATGAGCTCCTTCAATATCAACTGGTTTTTCTGATTCTTGATCAAGTTTCACCTCCATCTTTGGAGAGTCACAAGGCGGCTTTTTGGAAGTTCTGGTGTCAGGGTCAGGGTTGAAGTCATGATTAGAGTTAATGGGAATGGAATTGGAATTAAGGCCTGTGAAAGTGTTAGAATATTTTCTAGACAATTGTTTTTCTGGAGGGTGGTTCTCAGACATGCTATCATCCATTGTTATTGTATGTGGTACTGTAAGATAGAAAAATAAATTCAAAAAAAAAAAGATTGATTTTTAGGAAAGAAGTGAAGGTGGGGATTGAAGAAGAGAGAAGAAAGCGAAGAGAGAGGAGACTTCTTTGTGTTCTTTAATTTTTATTATTTGTTTGTTTATTTTTGTTCTTTTTTAGATGATTGAAATGGTCATGGCGCAAAGAGGAATGGAAGAGAGAGAGATGGAAGGGAACGTAAGGTCATAAATGGGGTTCTTGTTTTTAATCAGCTCAGATTAGTTGCTCATTGACCGGGTTGAGGTATAAAAGTCCTTTGCATTCTTGTTATTCTATTTTTTAGAAATTATTATGTGGACATGATTCACCGTATTATTTATATTACAGAACGATATTTCACCTTAATTTGTTTTAACATCTTAGCTTAACCTTTTATTTGTAAAAGGTAAATGCTTGATACAATTATCGTCAGCTGAATTCATTTAACTTAACTTGATTATAGTAGAGACTTAAATAATAATAATAATAATAATAATAAGAGAAATCTAAACATTCTAAAAAGAGAATCAAAATTATTAACGAATCAGTACCGAAGAAATTTCTACAAAGAAATGGTCATAACTCAAAACGAGGCTAAAACGGGCAGATTCTATAATTGTACACATTAGTCGTACAAGCAGCTCCAAATATATATGTCTGTGTCCTCTTCTCCAGATTTCATTTATGTAATGTAAATTGCTGCAAGACTTAATTATTTAATTAAAATAGGTACCCAAAAACATTGTCAGGCTATTATGAGTTGAATGATAGAACCAAATAGAAAATATAAAAAATGCAGTTAAATGCCAAACTCGAATTCCTTCAAGGAATCCATCAAGAACATTAAATCGCTATCATTCTATTCATAGAAAAAGAATTACTACATGTTTTAAACCTATCCTCAATGAGAACATAATGTAGAAAGTGAAAGTTTTCTTGTTAGAGAAGGTAGGTTCATTTTGATGGATGATATCTGGTCCGACCAAAAATGTGTCTCGAGTAATATTATATTCATATCACTATGCCATCGGATAAAATTGCTTCTCCTTTCTTTCTTCCTTTTCTTTTATTTTAGTCCTTGACAAAGTTTTTTTCTTTTTTTCAAAATTGGTCTTTAAAATTTTTAAGTTGTTCCAAGAGTAATATTTTTTTCTTTACTTAGCCTCTGCTAGAGGCTTTGATACCATTTACGGAAGTTTGCTCTTACTACAAGTGTGAAAATAAGAAGCTATTCAAGGATCTTTGACTAGAAGAATTATTGTATGAATTTTCTATACTCTTTCAGATTCTCATACTCATTGAAGTATCGAGGACTAGCAACAAACTCCAATAATTTTGTGTTCTTAAGAAAGTAATTATCAAATTCACTCTCTTGATGTGCTTATAAGTGTGTATGAATTAAATGTGATAAATTAGTATGTTAATGTGGTATGTACAATATGTGTTCATGATCTAACTTATGTAGAGTTACGAATAGAATTAGAAATTCTAGTTCCCTTCTAATAGTGTGGTTTGGATTAGATGTTAAGGGTCAATGGTCACTTGTGGAGTGAGTAGATGGTGAATGCATAAACTAAGGTTCTTCGTAGATTGAAAGGCAAAATTGATTGTAAGTTTTGCACATTAATTAAGATGAGTAATATGACATATATACTTGTGTGTTAGTCTCCTAGGCCCTAGCATGTCATGCCTATTGTGTGTGATCGAAAAATAAACATGTATTATAATTGTGAGATAGGCAAAATACCTATATTACATATTTACATCATGAGGATGAGTTAGAATAACTTAGCCGATGGGAAATCATCTTGAAAACTTAAGAAAGTGTGAGGTACATTAATAATGATAATTGGATTAGAAGGTCGGGCACCAAACTCTAAAGGGTGACATACGCGTCTATATATGATAGGAGGTACCACAAGGTTGGGCAATAAGCCTTTAGAGGTGACAAGTACTTGTTGGTGAACCATATGAGGTGGCTAGAGGATCGAGCATCGAGCCTTCAGTGTGACGGGCGCCTTTGAAAGTAAATCCTCAATTAAATATTTATAAAATGGTAAGAGCAATATTTATGTTCTTTCTATTTCTTTTGTCTTATGCATTTGAGCATCATGAAAATGGGTAAGAATATGAGTGTATAAGAATATATAAAAGATTTTCATGAATGTGTGATCCCCTAATGCTATGGTATATATATTATACTATTCAATGAGGTCTGACTCCCTCAATTATTTTTTCAAATTAGCTCATGATTTGTGAGACATGGTGCTACACTCCTTTGTGGCACTTCGAGATTGGTTTAAGTATTTCACTTGGTCTTTGTATTCTTAGATTCTATAGTAGTATTTTTTATGTAAAATAAATTCTTAGAGGTCATATGTGGGTCAAATGCACAAATAGTATCACAAATATACCTCATGTATCCATTTGGTACCTCAACTTATAAATCAAAATTAATAGTACCCTTCCTCCCTATTAACAAATCAAGCAACGGTTTCCAGTTATCTTGTGCTGATGTGGTAGCCGAATTTCTCACCAGATAACATTTCACCTAATATATCAATTTATCCTAGACTGACATGTTAAATTGATATATTAGGTAAGGTGACATGTTATTTGGTGAGAAACTTGGTTGTCGCGTCAGAACAGCCAAAAAGTATGCAAGTACCATCGCTTGAATCATTAATGGGAAGGAAGGGTACTATTAATTTTGATTTATGAGTTGCAGTACCTAATGGATACACTAGACATAGTTGTGCTACCACTTATGCATTTTACCCGTGAGATGCTAAGTTTTGCATAGTATATTGTGTAATTATGTTATGGATTTAAGAAATAGCATATTTAGGATGTGATTGTAAATAAATTATGAATGGTAAAGATAGACAATGTATGGATATAATGAGTTGAATAATAAGTAATTTAGAATTTATTGATTTGTTTGGTAATTGCTGCCTCCTAAACTCTAAGGGTTTAGTTAAGTTGTAATGATCAATTTAAAAATTCGATTTAGAATGCATATTTCTATGTTTGCTACAGACACTGATAACTACCTACATCCCTCGTATCCTAGTCTTGTTCTGGGCTCAAGTTTGGATCGTGACAATATGTAAAAGAATTGGAATCAATTTGTAAACACTGAATTTTAAAATCAGATGTGGAGAAATTTTTCTATACCTAGTAATGAAAGTTCACTATTTTTCCAAATCTAATGGAAGCCTAAACAGTCAAAATATCAAAATAAAAACTTAACAAATAAATGTTTTTTAGCAGTTGGCAACCTGTACAACGATATAGCATTGTGCAAAACCATGCAGTCTTATACGCAATGTTGCATAAATGTATATGGCACAATGTTGTGCGGTTTTGTGCGATGCCATATTGCATTGGACGTACAACTGCACAACTTTGTTGATTCTTCTAAATAAATATGGATAACTTTTAAGCGAATTTTCTTTTTATAATTACCATATAATTCTAAAATGGTGCATCTTATATTATCTTTACTTTTATTAATTGTCACTAAAAAATTCTTTTAAAAATATCTCAGTGTTTATCATTCCATTAAATTAAAATTTATCAAATATCTTTTGACGGTTCCATTCTTCTATAACTAGAAGAGGAAAAATACTATGCAAGGGATCATTCAATCTCTAAGCCAAATAATCCTGAGATTCTTGGGAGATCACTATACTATGAGAACGTTGGGACTACTATAACACACATATCATTTCTTCTCTTTCATTCGTTTTTTGTTATATTTTTCAATCGGTGTTATTCCTATACTTGTTCTTTAATGTTTAACTGGTGTTTGTTTGTTTGATTAAATCCATATTTGAGTAGGCTGAACTAGGATGAACAATCAGACAATCTAGCAAAAAGCCACATAGCACTGCTACAATGTTGTATAGCAGCAGAACAATGCCACACAACATTGCACACTGTCACGCGGGACTGTGTTTCTCAGATGCTTTTGTTTGCCGATTCCTTCTGTATTTATTCCTCTCTGTACTTTTAAATTCTGTCGGGTTTCTATTTTTATTCCATTTATATGTACATTTTGTAACTGAGTTATAGTATATTGTTATGTTTGCTTCTTTATGTATTTAAATTAAAATTAATATATGCGGATTTAGGACGGCGATAATTGTTCATTCCATGAAATTATTTGGTTAATTAGGACATGTTAAAAATAAAAAGAAATAAAAAAAAGTAGGTTTAGGGATTTATTGACTCTTTTTATGATTATTGTGATAGCATACCCCAAATAAGCGGTATTGGAGTGAGTCTAAGGGTTAGGGAATAGTGCCTGGATAAGGAGTCACTCTTGGTAGGCGCCGAGGATAGCAACATTTTAGAGTAGGCGAATGCATGAATGAATCAATTACAAATTAAAATAGGACAAGAAATTACTGATGATATATATACAAAGGATAAAGTCAATTTGATGAGAAGCCTTCTGATATTTTTGCCTATATTATTGAGGGAATTCTAAAGTCAAATATGTTGACTCATAAAAAAATTTTAAAATAAATAATCTCTTAGGATGTTCTTGAATCTACCAAAGGGACAAAATAATGAGGTTAGTGGGAGCAAAAATAGATAATATCTCATATGATCTAGTTTCATATGGTTGCAAATGGTATCAAGCAAGTTCCATCTGATAGTTATGTGATTCAGGGATGAACTAGACAAAAGCTAGTGGGCATGTGCAGCTTGACCTAGAGAAACGGTTCGATGAAGGCGAAGAGTGGATGTCAAGGTTAGAGAAAGATGCTTGGATAAGTAGTGACTCTTGACAGGTTTCTAGGATGACAGCACTTTAAAGTACGAAGGTGAATGAATGATATATATAAAGAATGTGATTTGACCCTTTTTCACTTGAGGGGCGGAGATATTTTTATATCAAAAGAATACTATATATTTTAAATTTTTATCATTTTCTAGGTACATATGTATGGTTTTATTATTTTTTACATAATTTTGCATATACTTAATAATGTACTATTACTAAATTATGATTTTATAAGAAATGTAGCATCTAACAATGCATTAAAAAATTCATAATATATTTAAATTTTATTTAATTTTTTTAAAATTTGATTAAAATTAAAAAATATATGTTCTAACAATTTATTATGATTACAAAATATCTAATCGTATGTTAAATTAACTAAAATTATTTATTTTATCAAATATTTATATTTCTATTGATATTTAAAATCTAAAAAATGAGAAAAATATTAAATGTATCTAAAAATGCTAAAAAGATGAAATACATATTATTTCTTTGATACGAAAATACCTATGTCCCTCAAGTATAAAAGCGTCAAACCACATGGTAGTGTTTTGAACTTTACCCTATAAAGAATTAGAATCAATTTTAGAAGGTGCCTTTTGATATGTTTGGCTTTAAAGTTGAGTTAATTCTAAAATTAAATGTGTTGAGTTTAAAGAAATTTCAGGATGAGTGATCTTTTAGAAAGTTGTTTGAATCCACCAAAGCAAAGTAAACAATATCTCATGTTATCTGAATCTAAATTATTACAATTGTATTTCTATATTTTATGGATAATTATATCAGATTGTATAAATTGCTTATATAATAAAAATAAATTATAAAATAATAAGGTTAAAGGTCAGAATACATAACTAAAAAAATTAGTTTTCAAATTCATATTTAACAGATTGAGAAGAGATGTAGGAGATTGTGTGGTAGTTTCAAGTAATGATGATGAATCAATTAATCTTATTGATTGGTTTAGCTAGGATATTCTTCTCAATAAAATACTTTTCTCATAAAAATATTAACTCGTGTTGCCTTATGCATCTCTTTTCATATATATGACATTTTAATCAAAGTCTATAAAGATTTAAGATTACTACAAATTCTAGCTTACATTAAGTTGGATTTTTATTTTTCTAATTGGAATTTGGTTAATTATGATCTATTCGATGGATAATAAATCCATTATAGGCCTATCAGCTCAAAATTAATTAACCTTTAATTAGGCCCAATACATATATGAGCTTAAGCCTAATGCTTAAAGCCTCATTTTAAGCCTCGTTTAAAGCCTATTTCTGTGTGATTCAATAGGTTCCTAACATGCCGACAATAAATATGGATTATGAATTAAAATCTTTTAATTCAATGTTAATATCCTAAATTAACTTAGTACATATTCATATATCAAGATTGGCATCCAACAATGCATCATGACCATCCAAATGTATAGGGATGATTAATGTGCTTTAATCAACATTTGCAGTAAACAATCTTACAATGTAATTTAATTATTTCATTGCAGTTTTATCCCAATTGATTCATAGAGTATGGATGCAAGTTTCAGCTCTATAATTGAAACAATCATATTTATTTTTCATAATTGCATATAACATTTTGAATAAGATCTATGAAATACTTTTAATAATCTTCATTCGTACAACCTTGGCCAAGGATTCCCATGTTAAATTATATCTAAGAAACATCAGGATAAGGTCCCATGATATATTACCTTGGGCAATAAATTCTTTATTAATAACTTATTATTTTCATATGACTCTTATTAATATCCAATGACTATTCCTTGAGCACTTCATGGATAGGAGGACATAAGATAGTATCTGATGTGCGTAAAATACACACATCTAAATGGGGTTTTTAAGATTGATTTTATGGACATTTGGATGTGAATTGGTCCCAACGCTCACCCTATGCGTCTGTTTGTGTGCATTAGGTTCAAAAGAAGTCAAAGAATGATAAAGGGAAGAATTGGAGCATAATTGGATGTCAAAGCTGCCGAAACAAGCTAAGTATGCGCATGAGGAAGCTGAACATGGCCGTGTTGGTTTCAACACTAGCCATGTTCCCA
Source organism: Ricinus communis (assembly GCF_019578655.1). Classification (NCBI taxonomy): domain Eukaryota; kingdom Viridiplantae; phylum Streptophyta; class Magnoliopsida; order Malpighiales; family Euphorbiaceae; genus Ricinus; species Ricinus communis. The sequence goes on along the minus strand of NC_063261.1, from coordinate 9,488,910 downwards.
ACACGGGCACCAACACGGCCATGTTGGGTGCATCAAACATCAAAGAAAAAGAAGTTTTTAGGGAGCACAGCCACAGAGAGTAACACGAGCATAAACACCAGCCCGTGTTGGGAACACGAGCATCAACACGGCCGCGTTGGCGGCGACAGGGGGAATTAATTAAAACAAAGAAGAGAGGAAATAAAGAGAAGAGCGGGGGGGGAACATCCCAAACCCTAATATTTCTCTCTCTAAGGGTTTTCTGAGCTGGAACCAAGGGAAAAGGAGACTTGGATCAAGATTTCAATCGGATTCCCTTCAAAAATTGAAGATTGGGCGAGGGTCGTTGATTGGTTTTCAAATCGAACAAGAGGAACAAGAATCAATTCAATTCGAGCAAGAGGAATTAGGGCTGTTTACTCTCATCCAAGGGTGTAATCGGGTTTCTCTACCTTTGTTCATTGTTGTAATTGAATTCTTATGGATTTTGATAATGAACATGATTAGCTAGATTGATTAAATCCATTGGGATTTCTTTACTATGTTGGCTTAGTATTATATTGTTGGATTGTTTAGGTTAGTTTTGTATTCTTCTTGCTTTCAGTATTAATAAGATAATGCATTACTCATGAGACGTTGTGAATTGTGTGTTTAGATTGCTTTGTGTGATTGAGAAGTCCATTTGGCAATTGGAATTTTGAATAGCAAGAACTGGTTAATAATCGCTTAGAGATAAGGATAGTTAACTAGCCGGATTAAGAATTAAAAAAGCTTAATAGAGGCGGATTAAAGCTTAATGCTAATTTAAGAATCAATCGTTAGGAAGAGATTCCAACTTTAGGTTATTAGATTTAGGAATTCGGTTATCTCGAGAGAGAAACCGAATTCGGTTAAGATTTGTCCACGGGTAGCATAATTAGACTCACCAATCCTTTATCTTTTGTTTGATTGCCAACTAGTTTAGGTTCCCTTTGGGTTTGCTTTCCTGTCTTTGTTATTTTATTTATCAATTACTCCTGTATCTCCCTTAGAACTTAGCTTGTAGCTATTAGTTAGTTTAGAAATTATTCATCACTCATTTTAGGTTAATATAACAAAGAACAAGAGTAACTCTGGGCTTTCACTTTCCCAAGGAATACAACCTTGATACTCGCCATTAATGCTAGACTACATCGATAGGTACACTACCTTAGATTGTAGCTAACACAATTAGCAACCATCAGTATCAAAGTATAAAAATCCTCACATAAAATTATATACTATTATCTCAAGTCTAAGGATCATGTCTTACATGATTTTCATAAGACTATTGTCTATAGACACTTGGGTTAAATTTTATATGGACTACTCACTAGGGTCATATTTCATAAACTTATTCTTGTAACAAGCACCAATATGCATATCTCAAAATTCCTATTCCTTAACCTTATGAAACATATTACTTACTTCATTAATAAGTGATAACACATTATGGTAATCTCAAGCGTTTGATCAATATCCAACGATCAATATTTAATTCTTGATTAAACTTCAACTATGAATAAAGTTTAGGAACGTATGTAATAAGAACATCATCATCATAAACTCACTTTATAATTTCTTTTACATTTTGTGTTTACATTCCATGGTGTTCATCTCTAATGGTTTGGATTATTCCTTGATAATACCACGACTACTCATACCATTAAGAGTTGAAAAATGCCTTTACTATGATTGTATACCATCAATATTATATATAAATTAATATAGATCATCTGACAACTCCTTGTCTTTAGTATGCTCTAACATTTTTTAGTGGTGATTAACCAAAAATCCATGCTAAATTAAAAGTAGATCATTTAGAAGTTTTTTTATAATTATCACTAATATTTGTTAAAGTTACTCAATCTATTTCAGTTGTGTGAGCAATGTCATGCAACATTACAACAACTTTGTGTTATAGTCATTATCCTAGCCATCAACTATTTTTTAGCTCAAGTCCTTTCATAACCGAAGGCATTCTTGATTTTGACCTTGACAATTAAATTGAGTCTATTTAACCTTGGCTTTAACTATTCTTTGTAGAGGTTCCTTGTTGTGGCTCAATCAAATCAAGATTCTAAAATTTCCTTGTAAACCGCGACTGCCACGAACATGTTGGTACGTGACTTTCACATTCAACTTGATCGTTGAAGCAAAGGGGTAGATCGCGACCGTGAGCATCAGATAGTGCCCGCTAAATAGAGATTTAAAAAGATTGTAGGTTTCACAACTACGAGCATGAAATAATGCCTGCGAAACTAAGGTTTTTAAAGATAGTAAGAATCGCGAACGCGATTTACATAAGCCTCAAAGAAAACTGCCAACGGTTCCTTTTGACACGGCAAATCACAGAGTGCCATGTGAATATTACTTGTTGCCATTTTAAGTTTTGTGACCACGAAAAAAGAGTCTCTACCGTAGAAAGCCAGTTACGACCGCGATTAAAGTGTAGCGACTGCAACTATGCTCAGACAGTGCATTTAATGCACTATTTAGTGCTAGAAGCAAGAAATGGCTTATAAACCTATATGTAAAGTCTCTTTGGTTGTTATAGGGTATAAATAACCCTTTTAAGAGACATTTATGGTTGATTAACAACCTTCCTAACTGCCATATTCATTGCTTATTCAACATCATTTCTTACTATTTTTATGACGAAGTAACATTGTAGAGGTTGTTGTAAAAGTTTGTATGCTCATGTGAAGGTTTGAGTGTGATACTGAACACTTTGAATTAGGTTTGAAAGTTAGCTATCAAACCACAAGTTGTAAAGATTTGATATGAGCCTTAAATACTAAGTTAGGAGTGAGCTTGGAAAACTCCATTGTAAATGTGTGAAGTGATACTGAAATTCCCAATTGGAGGTTAGAGAGTGGATGTAGGATTAGTTAATACCAAAACCACTATAATTGTTTTGTTGTGATTCTTACTTTACCTTATCCTTCCTTCTCTACTTACCAAATATTTAGTTGGCCACTGTTCTCACATTCACCAATTCAATCCCTCTTCTTGGTTCATAAGGGAAAACTGTTTTTCCTTATGAACCAAGAAGAAGGGGTTGAATTGGTGAATAGAGAAGGATGGGAAATTAAAGATTTTGGTTTGAGAAAAGATTAAAATAGTATGGAGGATGAGACATAAGAAGTTATAGTAGTTCGGATGTTAACAAACCCTATATCCACTCCTTAATTCATAATTGGGAATTTGCTATACTATTAATCATTACGAAATGAAGTTTTTCAAGCTCATTCCTAACTTGGTGTTTTATGGCTCACACTAAACCTTACACCTTGTATTTTAGTGGCTAAAACACAACCCTTATAAGAGTTTTTCTTAGGTTAACTCTTGAACCTTATCCCAAGTGTTTAGACTAACACTCAAAACTCATAAAAGCATTCAAGTGCTTATAACAACCAAGAATTAATAAATTTAATACAAGAATGAGAAATATTGAGTGCACAATAGTATGGGATTTTAGAGGTCGTCAATCAAACATTAATGGCCATTTGATGTGGTTTTTATAGCCTAAAAACCTCAAAGAGTTGTTACACAAGTATTCCCAAAAAATCTCCATAGTTAGCTTTAAGACAGTGCATTAAATGCATTTGTCTGAGTGCCAAATTGCAGTCCAAATTATTGCTTCGCAGTTGTGAATCTTGAAATGCCTTAACAACTATCTGACGTGGTGGCATGGCATTAGCGGCTTTCCAATATTACTATTTGGTGGTTTCTAACGGTTATTTTAGGCTTCAAGTTTCATGTTCACGCCCATAAAAAGATAATGGAAAGAATAAAAGAGGGATGATCATCCTCCTTAGGTCACTCTTTAGAGAGGAGTGTGAAAGAGTTCAATACCTCCCAACCACCTATAAGATTTAGAAGATCTTGGAGAACTACCATAAGGGTACCAATCAAGTTAAATCTAAGGAGATTAAACTCTTGATGATAGAATATGAACTCTTCAAGATGAAGCCAAATAAGACTATCACCGATATGACTGACCAGCTTCTAACTATCATTAAGAACCTTCGAAAAGCATTATGAGCCTGTTGACATCACAACAAGATCCTTGAGGCTCTACCATATAAGGACTATGGTTCAAGAGTGACAAGTATAGAGGAAGCCAATGAGGACTTAGGAAATGTGTACATGGGTAAGCTCATTTGCCACTCCTTACCCATGAGATGACTCTTAGAAAAGAAGAGGAGCAAGAAAAAAAGGGAATCAAGGAGGAAGCCTTTAGCTCTGAAGAGCTCTACTAGACAACAAGAAAGTGAAAGCTCTAGTGGATCTGAAGCTAATGAAGATGAGGCTAAAGAGCTAGCAATGTTTTCTAAGAAAGTCAAGGAGATCATGAAGAATAAAAGAAAAGAGAAGAGGCCCTTCAAGAAATTATCTTCCAACCCCAACACCAACTCAAGCTTCAAGAAAAGTAAGGAGAAGAAAAAGGATCTCACTTGCTATGAATGTGGGAAGCAAGGGGCACATCAAGGGGATTTCTTCAAGAGAAAAAAATAATAAAATGTTTGAGAAGGAAAAGGAGAAAAGAAGGCCTTCAAGGTTATATGGGATGACTCTTTTTCAAATGAAGATGAAGATGAAGAAGTGGACAACCTATGCTTCATGACACAAGAAGATTACTCTAATGTGGTGCGTTCCACATCTCACTCTTGCAATGATCTTGATTGTGACAATGACTTCCACTGCATGGATAATGATAAATTACTTGAATTCATGAATTTAAAATATAAAAAATATTATTTTGAAAATGAAGGTTTATAAAGAAAAATTCTCAAAGTTTGAGCAAGATTTAAATGAACTTCAAAATGAAATTTCCTTATTAACCTCTTCAAATGATAACCTAAGAAAATCATTGGATGGACTCTCATCTTAAACTACCTCCTTAAAATCTCTTTCAAAAGAGAATGATTTTTAAAGGTGGAGGTTGAGAAGCTCCATTTCAAGATTTTATAAGGGAAAAGAATCTTTGGATACTTTAATTGTATCTCAAAGGCCTCCTTTAATTAAACATGGATTAGGCTTCAATGGTGCATCATCATCTACCTCATCTCCTTCCACATTTCACAGCCAAAAATCAAGGAGATTCGGGCATAGAAAACCTCAAATATTATTTTAGGACCAAGTTCTATAGCCAACTACAAGAATCAAGATAATGAATAAAAAGGATATCTTTCTCGATCAAGAACAGATCTTGATTGATGGAAGATGTATCACGGAATAAATCGCCAAGCCACTCTAGTGAAATGAATCCATGCTAGAGCAATCGATTCCATAGGAAAATCTGGTGTAATCAAGGGATTACTAATCATACGAATTAAAGTACTCATAAAAAGAAAAGAAATTTGTATTAATTTATAATTGATAATGATGTGTGTTTACAATAACTTTTATTCTACTATTTATAGATATAAAATCTTATGTAAGTAAAAAAATCCTAACAACATACAATTCTTATCTCTTAGTGTTATATTCTATCAATATAATACAATAGATAAAATCCAATTCCAACTAAAACTCTAGTCAACGCACCTCATCTTTCCAAGCTCCTCTTTTTTAGGCTTTTAAATTAGGCTTTTATGATCCAATAATAATTAGTAAAGCCCATAGTCTTGGGTCAGTGTCAATAGTGCCCCCTTTTATAAGCTAACATTAGGGAGCATTGAAGCTTATAAAACCCTAGTTGGCAAAAAAGGATGTCTGGTCGACCTCTCCATTTCATTACACAAGTCTAACATGCAACCTGTGTCTCTTGAGCGGGATAACCAAGCGGTAAAAGTAATTCAAAATTTTGCCTATAAATTCTCCACCCCCTGTTGATACATTCTTTCATACATTCTAAATAATTAATTTCCAAAAAATCTGTTGCATTCTCTTTGTAGTTATCTCGACTAATTCCTACCATCGTGTCTAAAAGAAAATAGAGCTTAACTACTCCTAGCCTCCTCGATCGTCGTACTAAGTTCGGTCTAAGGAATCTGATGTCGAATTCCAGGTATTAGTTTCTCTTGAATCTTCTTCAAAACAAGCGGTATGCGCCCTCAACCCTATTCTTAAGTAACCCAAAAGCATATATGATGACTACATCCTTTTTCATCAAAATGATCCACCTCATTTTTCTTCCATATCAGAGGCTTCTTATTGGGTCTTTGATCCAGTCAAATCTTGGCTAAAACCTACTTTTGATTACTATTCATTGATCGCTCGTCTAGGGCCTCTTTTTAAACCAATTTGTTAAGCCATAAGAATTCTTCCAACAATCACCCTTTCAACCAAAAACATCCCTTTTTATAAGCATTATCTTCTTGGAGTTAATACTTTCTTTAGTTTAGACACATTAACTCATTCTGTTTTAGATTTTCCCCATGACTATTACTTTACTTCACTACAAAAGAAACAATAATTTAGAGACCACTTTTAGCTACCACACTCAAGTGGTCGCTATTTAGCTACCGCAAAGCGGCTATTTTGCTTCCACTAGAGATCAAATTTATTTTTCCTAAAATTGCAACCATTTAGCGACCACTAGATGTGGTCTCTAAGTGGTCGCTAACTTTCCGCCAAAAAATGGTGGGGATAATAGCAACACTTTAGAGACAATGTGCGTAGTCTTTAAACTAGAGACCACAGAGTATGGTCTTTAATTTGGGCTCTAATTAATAGTGGAAAAAATAGCGACCATTTTAGAGACCACTATCGTGGTCTCTAAGTTAGAGAGAATGGACTGTGGTTGCTAAACTAGGCGTTAATCAATAACATGAGTTTTTAGCTACCACATAGAGACCAATTATGTGGTCTCCGAGTTAGAGACCAACAATGTGGTCTCTATTTTATTTTTAGAATTATATTCTAATAATAATAATGTATAAGATTAACTAAATTAAGAATAATAATAATATCATAATTAATAATAATAATAATAATAATATAGTAAATAATATAATTTAATAAGAATAATTAAATTAAATTATGATCATATTATTTAGATTAATTATAATATTTGTTATATTGTATTTCTTATTTTGTTAATCAATTTTTATTTATTAAGTATAGTTAATTTAATAAATATAAATAATGAAAATTAAAAATAATATATAAATAAATAAATTTTTAAATTAAAATAGTAATACGCTTAAAGTAATAATGTAAATTATAATAATAATTAAATAATATTGTTAATCATATGACAACCTAGTATAGAGAAGCGGTATGATGAGGGCGAGAAGTGGACGTTGGGGCAAGGATAGGATGCTTGAACAAGGAGCAACTTTCGGCAAGCTTCTAATGGTAGCACTCTAAGGTACGGGAATACATGAATGAATCGAATTGCATAACGAAACAAGGCGGGAAATGATTGATAGCATATATGCAAAGAGTTGGAACTAATCATATGAGGCACCTTTTGGTTGTTTGGCTGTGAGTTATAAGAACTCCAAAATTAAACGTGCCTGGTTAAGGAAAATCTCAAGATGGGTGACCTCCTGAAAAGTTCTCGAATCCGCCACATGAACAAAACTGTGAGGCTAGTAGGGCCAAAGCGGACAAAATATCTTATGTGATCTGGTTTTAGGTCATTACAAATGGTATCAAAGCAGGACTCCTCTAGTAGATGTTTGGTTCGAGGATGAACCGAGCGGAAGCTAATGGGTATGTGACAGCCTGGCCTAGAGAAGTGGTCCAATGAGGGTGGGAAGTGGATACGAGGCAAGGATATGATGCTTGGACTAGGAGCGGCTTCTAGCAGGCTTCTAGGATGGCAGCATTTTAAAATACAAGAGTACATGAATGAATCGAATTGCACATTGAAATAGAGTGGGGAATGGTTGATAGCATATAAAAAGAGTTGGTACTAATCACATGAGGTGTTGTTTGGTTATTTGGCTTTGGAGTTACATGAAATTCCAAAGTTAAAAGTGTTTGGTTTAGGAAAATTTCAGGATGGGTGACCTCCTCGGAAGTTCTTGAATCCAGCAAGTGGACAAAACCATAAGGCCAGTAAGGGCTAAAGTGGAAAATATCTCATGTCATCTGGTTCCAAGTCATTACAAATTTAATAAGTGGTCACTAATTGACTTTAGTAACCACTCAGAGACCATATCTGGTGATCTCTAGACTGTTTCTTTTCTTGTAGTGCTTGATCTAGTGATTCTTCTCTGTCTTCCATGTTTCAATCAAGAAATTATTGCTAAACTTGAAGTTGGGGTCCCCCTATCAAAAAATGATTTAACTATAGTACTTTCATTCAACTTTCTCGTAAGGACACCCTAATTCCTTATCGTTCCAAGCATATTTGCTTTTTAACTTATTTTCTTTATAAATTTGTTTATTTCTCAGCCTTTATTAAAGTAACGAAAGAGATCTTTAAGCTTTCCATTGCTTTATTTGATGGCACTATCCTTGCCCTAGGTCTAGTGGTCCTTTCATATATCTATCGTGGTCTCTACGAGTTGCTTCCTTTCGGAAAAGACCGATCTTCTTGTAATGTTAGTGGCCTTCATTGGATTGTCTAACTATGGTTGATGAGCTACTTTCCTAAGCTGGTCTAAGATCCTCCTTTATATCTAGATATCGCCATGTATCATGGGGAATGGGCAGTCGGCTTAGTTCCAAGATTCAACCACATATGAGATATTATTTCCTTTTTCTGTTCTACCCTTTATCTAAGCATTGATCATTTCACCCTTCTTATTAGCCCTTTATGTCCTTCTTGGTAATTAGGCTGAGTGTGATTCAGATGACCAACATGAACATATAAGATTAATAATTTCTATTCAAAGTTGGTCTAGTATCATATTAGCTCGAGATCTTTAGTATAGAAGTTTTGTAGATAACTTAATCAACAGTAAGTGTGGGGTTGAAGCTTATTATGTTAATTTCTATGCTTGTCAAGTAGGCTTTCATCAAGCACTCCTGTGCCTCCTTTTATTTTCGAAGAATACAACCTTTTTTTGTAGACCGAAATTCACTTCTCCTAGTAAAGTTAAAGCAATTGTTGAGACGAATAGTATTTCAAGATATAGGAAATCTGCAATTATTTTCTAAATGGACTTCCATCTCTAGGTTAATATTCTTCTAAACATATAAATAAGCTTTTTGAAGAATGATAGTCGGAATTTCCAGAAAAGCACTTTCCCACTAATCCGTCTGTTATTCTTTCTTTATTTGATTTTCTATCTCCCTGAACAAAGAAAAATAACCAAAGTTATTTATTTGTCTTGCATGATGTTCTTCAGTCAAGAGGCATATGAAGGCAAATAAAAGAAATAAGATTATTTGAAAAATTCTATAGTTTCAAGTACAATTGCCTCGACCCAGTAGATACGGCTAGAAGTGTTTTAATGTTATCCAAACTAAATTCCTCAAGTGAGAAGATAAGTTGAGATCATTTTATTAGGAAAAGTATTATAAGAAAATACTATTATCAATTTCTCAAGACTATCATTAGGCCAAAATTTACTTTAAAGGAGCCTCCAATTCCTTTGGCCCGTTTTGGTACTACTTTTACAATATATAATTATTCAAAACCTCAAACTATTCCTACTTGGACAAGAATAACCCTTCCTGAGGATATTTTTTGCCCGACATCGACTCTCATGGTCCTATACCCATTATTTGAGTTAATGTTATTTCAAAGTCTCTATTTTATCGGTCAAGCATATTTACCTTTTTTTCTTTTATTTTACAAACGCTATTCCTCCCACTAGAAGCATCCTAATTCCTCAAGGAGAGGTTCATTCCCGGAAATGGAAATCGATTGCCTCATCTTTTGCTGAAGTTCCTAAGCAAAAAGGAATAAAGACAAAAGCATCAGTCTAGCATGCTGCTTCTTCTAGACCGAAAGCATCAGCTCCCACTACAACCATTACTGAAGACCCTCTTGTTAGCACCCCTTTTCTAGATTTAGATATCGAGGGAATTACAAAAAGTCTTATGATAAAAGTTATTACTTTTTCAAGTTTTGGGAGACGAAGGACGAGCGAACTCGAGGTTAAGATTGAGGTTAATCTAGCTAAAATTACCTTTTTTCAAAATTGATTTGGATTCAATTGCCAAGAAAAATAAAGTTTAAGGGTCTAAGCGAAGGATTTCACAAATTTAAGGATCTAATTGCAAAACTTTTCATCTTCCCATGTGTAGAGCCGAATGCCGATTGGGACCTTTTCACTTCGACGTCATTTTTCTTAACAATTTTACATCCAGATATAGATTCTAGAAGGTTTTAACGATAATCATAGATTTTAATGATATTTATTTAAATTTAAAGAATTAAATTAAGATATTTATCAACTTAAATATGAGATTATCATTTATTTTAGGGTTTTCTTTGAAATCCTACCTCTATAAATAGAAAGAGGCATCTAAGATTTAGAGGAGGAGACAAACATAATATGCAACTAGAGAGAACAAAAGCTAGATCAACTAAAAAGAGAAAGAAAAATCTTACATTCAATATTAGACAAAAGGTTTAGGTCACTAAGAAAGAATGCTACTGAAGAAAGAACTATTTTTTTTTCAGAAACTTTTTTAATCAAAAAAAGCCTTTTCAACACTAGATCTAGCATTAGATTCCCAACCAGTCTTTGATTTAACTGTATCTTCATCACCAGAGACTCGCAGAACCATCAATTACGATGACAACCTGATGGTTCCTCCAAACATGTATCCCTCATCATCAACATCATTCTAAACTGGTCCTTGTTGCTATTTTTTTATTAGAAACATGATTTTGGTTGACTTTAAATGATTAGATTAAGATTCCTTATGGATCTGCATGTTATTAGTTTATTGGGTTTTGAAATCTAATAATAAGAACACTATGGTTTTGAAATGGATAATTTTGGCAATATCAGGATTTTGAATTTGATTAAACACATGCCTAGAATTAATGATTAGATTTATATTTTCATTATGATTCAAACTTTAAATATGTTTATTAGGATTATATGATTAATATGCCATCTTTGTTTACTCTTTTAGTTTCTAAGCTTTTGTATTAGTCTTAGGATTTCTGATTCAATCGATTGATTCATGTGATTTCCATTTTATTTTTATTTTATTTCTTTCACATTCTAATTGATTTTCACTTTCTATGTATGTTAAAATCGGCCTTGGGATGCGAGGAACAGACTGAAAGTCAAAAACTCCTGCTTGAATACCCTAGAGCTGATCGGCTCAATATGGAGCCAATTGGCTCGACGTTGAGCCGATTGACTCTATATCCAATACCGATGACTCTACACTTACATCCCATTTTTTTTGGATTTTTATGAATTTGGATGTATTTTCATAAGTTTTTGTGTAATGTATTAGATTTTAGGCCTTTTTCTTTGTAATTTTAGTTGTAGGCTAGATTGTAATATTAGATTTGTATTTCTACCTTTTATTTTAGTTTATTTCATGTCTTAATGTATATTATAAATAACTATGATATGATTGCCTAATTAAAAGTGGACATATAGAATTAGGGCTATAATCAGAACTAACATGAAAACTATAGGCCAATAGGTTAATCAACATTAATTGGGCTTAAATTCTAAAATTGAAGTAGAATTAGTGGGCTTGACATGTCTTAGTTAGGATTGGGATTTATTAGAATTAGGTTCACACAAAACGGGCCATGTAATAATAAGTAGTCCATTAGGCCTAAAGGTTGGAAAAAGCATAACTTATAATTGGGCTAGATTAGGCAGGCTATGTACATAATTAATTAGTAAATTAGACAAACAACTCTAATATCTACTAGGCTTGAATAAAATAGGTAGACCTAGGTAAATTATGTTTATTATTTGCCATGCCTGTGTATGAACTACTTGTATTTATAGGGAATAACTTGTTCAATAATAAAATTAAAGACTAATATACACAAATAAGGAAGTTGGCTTCCAGATCAATCTATGGATTTTATAGTGTAAGCTTCCTTATGGAATTTGAGAAACACTACTCATTAGTAAGAGTATCCCGGTGATTACCTAGGTGGCGACTCACATCTCGGCACTAGTCTCAATGACTAGTTAGTGTGTTCCCGATTAGGTTAAAAAGCCTTATAGTGCCGTAGTCACTAAAAACACTTGGGTGTGCACCCAATACCGCCAAGTGTATGTTTATCTTTAATCTTATTATTTAACAGACTATTCTTGCATCACTACACCATTATCACACGCTTTGCACTTTGGTCCCTATAGCCCTAATGACGTCGATTAGTGGTTCTTTAGTTCCATTCAAACTCTAGAATTGCGATACTGACAAATCATCACTAACAAATAATGAGTGAATTTCCTTCGTCGTATGGACCCTTGAGTGGGGAGACGAACCAAAGAAGAACACATTTTACTTGTTGGAGCCTTTTATCCTTACCCAAGACTCGACTCATGCTAATGACTGTAGCAATCTCCCTTAGGAACCTTATTGCTTGCTATATGAAATGTTTTCCCTTATAAGTATCTAAAGCCTAAGTATTAAAGGCCCTAGCCTAAGAACGTGTGGAATAAGGCCCTAGGCCTAAAATATGCAGATTTTTATGCTTATACTGAAAAATGCTGCCTTGTTTTAAATATGCTTTGAGAGTTTATAACATGCGCGTTGGGCCTACTATCCTATATTGATAGAAAGCCCAGACCTAAAATCTTAGGGAATATAGACCTAGCATGAACCATGGGCGGGAGTAATAAGGTTGGAGGATGAAATGTATATTATTCTGTGTGCTAATCCCTCTTTCTTTTGACTTTATGCATTACACGTGCATCATGCATCTCACCATCACATGCATCATACTAACCTCTTTTTTTAGTCATATAGATTCTCCTATTGGTTGGACGAGACAAGATAATAGGAGATTGGAATGAGTGCCTATTTCTCTAAGAATCCAAGCTATATTAGAGCTCCTTGAAAGACCAAGATGCTAAGCTACTGAAGAGATGGCCAACGAGAGAGCTAACAAGCAAAACGTCGAGATCCTCAAGAATGCTATCATCGATTATTTGAAGAGTGTGATTTGGAAAGGGCTACAAACCAAGTCCCACCTGCTTCTCCTATTGTGTCGGCTAACCCCCTATTGCTATTGACTCGGCTGTGGTTGCCTATGAGACTACTACTGCCACTACAACTTCAACTATTGTTGTGACCAATGCTAATATAGAAGACCGAGCTAGAAGGGGAGTGCCCTAGAACTTTTAGGATTTTAATGAGTTTATGCTAGTCTAAGCTAAGAGGGAGACTACCCTTTGCCACCAATGTAGCTGTGAGTGGTCTGAGTACCAGGCTTGACAAAATGTAGAGTATGCTGGAAATCAAAAGTTTGGACACCACCTATGATTTTGAAGAGCTAGTTTTATCGGAAGAAGACAAGCTGCCTACAAAATTCAAAATGCTTGAGAAGAATAAGTTCAATGGAGCTGGTGATCCGAAAGTTCATTTGAAGCAGTATGTAATGATCATGGGAACTACTTAGCTAAACAGGAACTAAATTGTCAAGCTGTTTGTAGTATCACTTGAAAGACCCACGGTCAATTAGTACCACGGTCTAGAAAAATTTGCCAAAGCTGAATGGCATGATTTATGCAATTCTTTTGTTAAGCAATATGACTAAAACACTCATTTGGAAGTATCAATCAAGGATCTTGAGTCCACCAAGTAGAAGCCAAATGAGTCCTCTGATATCTTGACTAGATAGAGGAATTAGGTTGGAATGATAAAGAATAAGCCCTTTGAAAAGGACCAAGTTTGTATGGTGGTCCAAAACGTTCTTCCAGCATGGGTTGAAAGGTTGTAGATTATGAACCCGAAAACCTTCATGGACTTGTATGATGATGGGCTACAAGTCGAGGAAATCGGGAATGACAAAAAAAAGATTGTAAAAAAGTTGAGCCATAATATGGGTTACATGAAAGTTGAGGCACCATTTTTAGTCTTATAAGGTACAGGCAATTTCAAAAATAGACCATTTGAAGTACTTATTTGAAAGCTCCATCTCTTACAAGGAAGTTGGCTAGATGGTTAATGCTTCTAATGAAATTCGACATTGAGTACATCACTAAGAAAGCAGTCAAGGCCAGGGCTGTGGCTGAGTTTCTAGCTTAGAATAAGATTGAAGGAGACGACCCTTGGGATATAAAATTTTCTGATGAGAATTTAGGGGTAATTGAGATCCAAGAGTGGAAGATATACTTTTGATGGGGCCGTAAACGCAAGAGGTTTAGGCTTAAGAGTAGTTTTGATCATGTTAGGATGGAAAATGCAGCCAATGGCCAAGAGATTGGACTTTAAAGTGACCAATAACATGGCGAAATATAAAGCATGTTTATTTAGATTAGAAGCAGCCTTGGTGGCAGGAGCTAAATACTTGATGGTCTACAAGGACTTTGTGCTAGTAATCCAACAAGCCCTTCAGGAATGGGAAGTAAAAGAAGAGAGGTTGAAGTCGTATGTTAACTATCTCGGGACTTTAATGTGTAACTTCTTTAAGTGTTCCTTTGTACACTTGCCTTAAGACAAGAACAGATGGAGGATGCGCTGGCTACCCTGTCATCCATATGGGTCAATCCCTCGCAACTTTCGATGAAGCTTTTGGTGATCGTGAAATCAGATGTGCCTTGTTATCAAGGGGATTAGGTAATGCAAGTTCAAATAGGACAAGAAGAGAAGCCATGGTTCTACGATCTGAAGAGGTTTATAGAAAATAGGGAATATTTAGAAGAAGCGACTATAGGAAAAGATACGCACTACAGATTTAATCTAGGAATTATATTAGCCATGAGGGAAGCTTATATAAAAGAATGGTGTTTGGTGTACAACTCCAATGTGTGACTAAAGCGGAAGCTCAAATAGTAATGGAGAAAATGCACAAAGGAGACGGGCCACATATGAACGACATAATGTTAATTGGAAAGATCATACGACAAGGTTATTATTGGTTAATGATGGAAAAGGATTGTATAGCACTGCTAAAAAAATGTCATGAATGCCAACTATATAATGACTTGAGTCATGTACCGCCAACCGAGCTGCACAACTTAACGTCTCCTTGGCCTTTTGTAGCTCAAGGAATCAATATGATTAGTGAAATAAAACCTCCCCTGAATGGTCATAGGTTCATAGTCGTAGCAATTAACTACTTCTCGAAATGGGTTGAAGCCGAGTCATTCACCACTATGGGGGTAAGGCAGATAGCCGGATTTATAGAAAGGAACCTAATTTGCATATACAGGGTCCTACATCATGTCATGACGGATAATGGGGTACAGTTTATGGGTGAGACAACAGACCTGCTAGCGGAATACAAGATCGAGTATCACAGGTCTTCTCCGTATATACCTCAAGCAAACAGATTGGTAGAAGTAGCCAACAAAAACCTGAAGAAAATACTATAAAAGATGGTGTGGAATCACAAGGACTGGTCATTTCAATTACCCTTTGCACTTTGGGGATATCGGACAACCGAGCGAACATCGACTAGGTAATTATCTTACTTCATAGTTTACAAATGTCGGTTGAATTAGAGTTGAAGTCTTTGAGAGTTGTATTAGAGGCTGAAATGCTGGAGTACTAATAGGTCGAGCAAAGATACCAGCAATTGGCTTTAGTTGATGAGAAAAGAATGAAAGCCCTATACCACATGCACTTGTATCATAAAAGGATATCTAGGGCATTTAACAAAAAAGTAAAGCTGTAAGAGATCATAGCTGGAGATCTAGTATTGAAGCATACAAGACTTACTTGATTTGACCCGAGAGGAAAGTTCAAGCCGAATTGGGAAGGCTTATACTTGTTAAAGCAGATCCTGCCCAAGGGTACTGCTAAGATCTCAGACCTGGAGGGGAATGAGTTCACTGAACAAATCAACATAGGTCGTCTTAAGAAAAAATATGTATAAAAAAAATAAAAATAGAAAAAATGGCCTGCTGATCGAAAAATCTGAAAAGGTTGGTCAGGCAAAAGTCAAGGTAAAAGAGAGAAAATAATCAACTACAAAATCTGAAAAGACTGGCTGATAACAAGAGTTATATCTTGAGAAATCAAAATGTACCCATCTGGGTTTGTACTAAATGAATAAGATTGTTGAGAATTTTTATCAAACATATATATGTATGTTTACCAATCTATACACTAGCTAAAAGAAAAACAAAGCTAAAAGTCCTAAGCAAAATAGATGAGATATAAAAAGAAGCATAATTTCTATCTT